>NC_139677.1:90059478-91332008 GCF_964106915.1 Podarcis gaigeae
TTCCATAATCTACACCTAGTCTGTAATCACATGCAAATCGTGCTGTCTGATAAAAGTTCGGATCTGCCAAATTTATGAAATCCTAGAGCCTTTATTCAAGAGGAGCATTTGGATGATAACTCGGTACATGCCTGAATAAATAACAACCGCTGGTGCCCAAATGGGATAACTCTTCGGTGCAATTTCCTCCGATTTTGACATTAGCAATTCCAAAAGTCACCAAGCAGATCACAGCGGCTTGCCACTTGATAACCTCCAAGATAAATCAACCTAAAACGGCGGCATCGCTTATTTTAATATCAACTTCAGCTAGGATTAATTTGCCTATGCCTTGCAGGGTCCAGCAAAATGAAAGGGAAAGTGTTAAGAAGAATTTCAGGGGAGGAGAATGTGCAGCCTTCCAGGGGTTGCTGGACTCCAACTCCCATCAGCCCCAGCCAGCGTGGCCAATGGTCAGGGATTATGGGAGTCATAGTCCAGCAATATCTGGAAATCTGCAGGTTCCCCAACTGTAATTTATCCTGGATTGCTCAGGTAGTTAGAGCATGGTGCTGATAAGGACAAGGTTGCGGGTTCAATCCCTGCATGGGAATCAGTGATCCTCAGGGTCCCTTCTGATAGGGTTGGCATATTTCAAGAAGTGAAAAGCCAGACACAAAGTTGTTGAGCAAAATCTCCTCAAAACATGACTTGTTCAAGATTTCTGGAAATTCGCCAAATAAACCCAACACTTCCACCCTACCTTCCAAGTCTACAATTACAGTGGTGCCTCAGGTTAAGAACTTAATTTGTTCTGGAGGTCCATTCTTAACCTGAAACTGTTCTTAACCTGAGGTACCACTTTAGCTAACGGGGCCTCCCGCCGCGCCACCGCTGCGTGATTTATGTTCTCATCCTGAAGCAAAGTTCTTAACCCGAGGTATTATTTCTAGGTTAGCAGAGTCTGTAACCTGAAGCGTATGTAACCTGAAGCATCTGTAACCTGAGGTACCACTGTATATGATTCTATGATCCCTGAATCTCACTGGAATAGGGATAATTTACATTGGCTTGATTTAAACTGACATAAGGTAAAGGTAAAGGTACCCCTGCCCGTACGGGCCAGTCATGTCCGACTCTAGGGTTGTGCGCCCATCTCACTTAAGAGGCCGGGGGCCAGCGCTGTCCGGAGACACTTCCGAGTCACGTGGCCAGCGTGACGAAGCAGCTCTGGCGAGCCAGCACCAGCGCAGCACACAGAAACGCCGTTTACCTTCCCGCTATAAAGCGATACCTATTTATCTACTTGCACTTAAGGGTGCTTTCGAACTGCTAGGTGGGCAGAAGCTGCGACCGAAAGATGGGAGCTCACCCCGCCGCGGGGATTCGAACCGCCGACCATGCGATCGGCAAGCCCTAGGCACTGAGGTTTTACCCACAGCGCCACCCGCGTCCCCAAAACTGACATACCGTATTTTTCGCTCTATAACACGCACCTGACCATAACACGCACATCGTTTTTAGAGGAGGAAAACAAGGGAAAAAACATTCTGAATGAAACAGTGGATGTATCATTTTTGGGCTTCATGCTGTGGCCACAGACATGTGATCTGATGGTGAATTTGGGCTGACCCAATGCAAAAATCCTGAGAATCCCTGTGCATCCATGGTTTGTAACCACGTTTTTGCACCATTGCAGCCCCAGGCAACAGTGGGTGCGTGATTTTGGGGGGGGCAGGCTGTAGCCATGGACATGCTATGTGATCTGATGGTGAATTTGGGGTGACCCAATGCAAGGATCCTGAGAATCCCTGTGGATCCATGCTTTTTAACCACATTTTTGCACCATTGCAGCCCCAGGCAACAGTGGGTGCGTGATTTTTTTGGTGCAGGCTGTAGCCATGGACATGCTATGTGATCTGATGGTGAATTTGGGGTGACCCAATGCAAAGATCCTGAGAATCCATGCTTTGTAACCACATTTTAAGTGGGGAGCGAAGGAAAAACAAAGAAGGGACATTAGAGGGGTGTGCAGAGAAGCAGCTGGCTAAGAATGCAGGAGAGGGATTTAACGGGAGGGAGGAAAGAAAGGCAAAAGTTTCCCCCCACCCAAGCCAGCCATCTCTCTCTCTCTCTCTCTCTCTCTCTCTCTCTCTCTCTCCCTCCCTCCCTCCCTCCCCCTCTCTCTCCCTCCCCCCTCTCTCTCTCCCTCCCCCTCCCCCTCCCCCTCTCTCTCTCCCTTCCCCCCTCTCTCTCCCTCTCCCCCAGCAGCACCGGAGCTTGCCTGGAGGGGAGGGGCTTTCCCTGCTCTTTGTTCCGTTTCAGCAAACACAGCAACGAAACATAGGAGAGTGGGCAGTAAGACCCTGAGGCAGAATGCAGGAAAGCAGCCGTTTCCTCTTTTCAGGTTTCGCTTCTCAGTGCAGCGTGCAGCGCCGCGATTTGATTTTTGCATGATTTTTCGGCTCCAGGGACCACACATTCGCTCTATAACACGCACAGACATTTCCCCTTCCTTTTTAGAAGAAAAAATCTGCGTGTTATAGAAGGAAAAATACGGTAAGTACCACCCAATTGATGCTTTTGAATTATGGTGCTGGAGGAAACTCTTGAGAGTCCCATGGACTGCAAGAAGATCAAACCTATCCATTCTTAAGGAAATCAGCCCTGAGTGCTCACTGGAAGGACAGATCCTAAAGCTAAGGCTCCAATATTTTGGCCACCTCATGAGAAGAGAAGACTGCCTGGAAAATACCCTGATGTTGGGAAAGATGGAGGGCACAAGGAGAAGGGGACGACAGAGGACAATATGGTTGGACAGTGTTCTCGAAGCTACCAGCATGAGTTTGACCAAACTGCGAGAGGCAGTGGAAGACAGGGGTGCCTGGCGTGCTCTGGACCATGGGGTCACGAAGAGTCGGACACGACTAAATGACTAAACAACAACAACTACTACCACCCACAAGGTTTATATCCTTAGGATTGCTCTTCCCTTTAATGCTGTGACAGGGGGCCTGCTCCTTTTTGTTTATGTGTGATTGCAGGCCAAGATGAATCTAGTATGTGTACACTACAGAGGATCGGTATTTCCTGAACATGGTTCAGTCGCATCGAGGCGTTTAATCCAGCACTTTTAGCCTCAAATCAGACAACAGTCACTTCAGAAAGTGCCGTAGCTCAGTCTGCACTGAGCAGCAGAGCTCTTCCCAACCCTGCCTGGAGATACCAGGATTGCGCATGCAAAGCACTAAGCTTTCCCTTTAATGCGCCTTTAAGATATATGAGAAACTAACAGAGTCTCCATTACTCGAGTGCCAGCACTTTAACCAAGAGTGTATTTGTATTACTAGAACTGAGCTTCCTCCTAATAAGTCACATTCCAAGAGTACTTACAGAGATCTGCACTTTTGCACTATATTATCCTGTAATGAAGATGAAGACCATTAGGCCTAGCAGTTCAAGGCGAGTTCAGGTTTGAGGAATGGTAATTTGGGGGATTTCAGCAAGGAAGCAATGGTCTTGGTGTGGTCTCTGTGCACCAGTTCTGTTTAATGAGCCTCACCGAGAGCTGGAGCTTGTACTCTTATCCATCACAAACATCTTAGCAGGGAGGCTACTGGCTAGGCATGATGGTCTAGTACCCTTGCTGGCATGATATAAGAAAGAGGCAGCCTTCTGGGAAAGAGCAAGGGTGTCGCTGGAAAATGAGCTGAGAAAAAGAATTTGGATTTGATATCCTACTTTATCACTACCCGAAGGAGTCTCAAAGCTGCTAATATTCTCCTTTCCCTTCCTCCCCCACAACAAACACTCTGTGAGGTGAGTGAGGCTGAGAGACTTCAAAGAAGTGTGACTGGCTCAAGGTCACCCAGCAGCTGCATGTGGAGGAGCGGGGAAGCGAACCCGGTTCCCCAGATTACGAGTCTATCACTCTTAACCACTACACCACACTGGCAGACAGATGGGAAAGCAGATGATGACAACGATGATGATTACTGCCCTGTGATCCTCAGATGAAAGGTAGTATAGAAATTTAACAAAATCATAATCAATGAGTTAATCAATCAATCAATCAATCGGGATTGGACTAGATTGTTGACATTTTCACCCCCTCCCATTGCAAGAATCTCCTGATCTGATATTTTGAGAAAGGAGGGGGGAAATCTGCCCTTCTACTCTTCCACTCCTGCTTGACTGCCTGACTCTGTGTATGGAGAGAGTCTTATCTACATAGTGAGTAGATGGCTGAGTTGGAGCTGTAACACTCATGCAAGCCAGTAGTTCTGTAGTAGCTATTAGAAATAAAAGAAGTTATGCTTCACAGCTAGCTTTGGCGTTATTTATACTCTGCTGAGTCTGGTGCTCACAATGCACAGTTGTGAATCCAGTGCACTGGGACCTGCTCTCCAGGACTGGAAAGTCTCTGAAAGGGCTCCAGTCGCCTAGCCCAGTCGGGGCAGAACCAGTTATTGAGCCCAGTCACTTGACATTGGTTGAAAGTCGTACTGACATAGATGACCCCTCCAACACTACAATTCTGTGATTCTACTATCATTCTTATTAGTCTTTCTGCTACTGAATTTGGACAGGGTATGCCAATAACTTTGTAGAAGTCATCACTTAGTCCTGTCTGAAGGTCATAGAACATGGTTAGGCAAACGAAGGCCCAGGGGCCAGATCCGCCCAATCATCTTCTAAATCCGGCCCACTGATGGTCCGGCAATCAGCGTGTTTTTACATGAGCCCTTTTATTTAAAATGCATCTCTGGGTTATTTGCGGGGCATAGGAATTCGTTCATTTTTATTTATTTTTTCAAAATATGGTCCGGCCCCCCACAAGGTCTGAGGGACAGTGGACCGGCCCCCTGCTGAAAAAGTTTGCTGACCCCTGTCATAGAATCACAGAATCATAGAGTTGGAAGGCCAAGGGTCTTCCAGTGCAATCCCCTGCCAAGGATGGAACATGGGACCTCCTGCAGGAAAAGCAGATGCTCAGCCACCGAGCCACGCGACTTTCTCGTTGTCATATCCGTTAGGCTCCAGAGTGACTGACTGTCTTCCCCCCTGTATTCTGGTTATTGAACCTCAAGGCACCACACCACCATTGGCGAAAGTGAGGTGGTCGCTTCAGGCAGCTGGATTGCAGGATACAGGAACCAACGGTAAGGTGTGGGAGGGCAAAGACGTATATGGCACAGGGAAGCCCTCAGGCAGCCTGCTGCCTTCAGACACTGCCCCAGCCCCATTGTTGATGCTGAAGAGGCAGATTTAGGGGAGTGTGGCAGGTTCGGAGGCACTAGGAAGAGCCTTGGGAGCACCGCAATGGCGATGCAGAATGGAAGTGAAGAGGCAGGGGCCGGGCACCAAATTTTGGTGTCGCACAGGGTGCCACTGAATTTTGAGACCTGAAGATCCACCACTGGAAGCTGCCCGCCTGCTTGGCTTCTGCACATAGAATGGTGGTGGTGAGCAGGGAATGTGTTTGCTGTTATGTACTGAAGTTCTCACCCTGGGCCAGCAGGGGGATACTGTAGATAGTTTTCACATAGGTCCATATATGCAAATAAGGAATTGAAAGTGACATTCAGTGATTGAATAGTTACAGAAAGTGGTTACTGTTGCGTTGTAGTGGAGCTCTATATAAGCAGGCTGGCTGAACCCTTCAGTTCAGTTCTGTTCTGGCCTGTGAATAAACAAGAGCTGTTTGAAGAATCGCTGTGTCATCTGATATGTTTACCCACAACTTAACATTTGCCATTTTGTATTTTGCTTCAGGCCAGCTACGTTTCTTGATTTGTCCCTGGCAGGCAGCTTCTGACGTTCACACGAGTATGCCTTACTTCCAGCAAAAAAAAACCCCAAAGGTGATTCTAATAAACCAGCATTATTCAAGCTGCGTAGGGGATCGAAAGGGGAATGAGCATTAGCCAGCGATGCCTTTCGTTCAGAGGCAAAGATGCCGCACTCTGACCTGAAAGCTCTCCATCTACAGAAAAAGAAAGCAATTAAGGACTGAGCCCTAAGGCGCCACGTCACTCATGGCACGTGAAGAAAGGGCACGATGTCTGCAAACAGTAACGCGCTTATGTAAACGGGAATTAAATTAAAAGCACAAAGGGCGGGGTGTTTTCAGTCTGGTGTTTTAAATATAGCTGCAGAGTACAAGAAGACAAAGCAACGACACGCTAGGTCTTTGAAAGGAAAAGAAAAAGGCAAACCTTCACCTTTGACTTTGAAAAATAAAGCAAATTGAAAGATGCATAATAGCCATGGGGTGATAATGGTTGCATTGTCTCATTCTTTATTTACTGTACATTTTATGGCCTGATCCGGTACGCTGAGGGGGCTGCTTTGTATGGAAGGTCATCCAGTGCTTTATTATGTGGCAGTGGGGATCAGGATCATACCCATGTCTGCCTATTCTCAGTCTCCGTGTGGTCAGGGTCCCACTTGCAAGAGGGTCTACAACACAGATCCACCCAGACATGCATAGTTTTCATATGTGTGGTCTGCACCACAGAAAATACAAATGGTGTGGTCGACGATGTTCCCACTGTTCTCCAAAGTGAAGGATAATGGTTTAATTTCGTGAAATGGGAATGTTGCTTATGTTGAATTGCTGTGTATTTTTAGCATGGGGTTTTTCCTTTGGCAGTAGCTAATGGTGGTGGTGATGCTGATGATGATTTTCACTAAGGTGTTTGCTTCCAATGTACATTTCCCCCAATATATGCATCTTTGTAAACATGGTTTGGTTGGAGATCCGCATTGCAAAATTCAGATCAGCACAAATTTTGAAGGCCGGCTGTGTTTTGGTTCTTGCATTGTTTTGGAAAGTGATTCCAACGTTATGTGCCTGGATAGCTCAGTTGGTTAGGGACACAGGTGGCGCTGTGGTCTAAACCACAGAGCCTAGGGCTTGCCGATCAGAAGGTCAGCAGTTCGAATCCCCACGACGGGGTGAGCTCCCATTGCTCCGTCCCTGCTCCTGCCAACCTAGCAGTTCGAAAGTAAGTCAAAGTGCAAGTAGATAAATAGGTACCGCTCCAGCGGGAAGATAAACGGCATTTCCGTGCACTGCTCCGGTTCTCCAGAAGCGGCTTAGTCATGCTGGCCACATCACCCGGAAGCTGTACGCCGGCTCCCTCGGCCAATAAAGCGAGATGAGTTCCAGAACCCCAGAGTTGTCTGTGACTGGACCTAATGGTCAGGGGTCCCTTTACCTTTACCTCTTAAATTTCTGCCCCATCTCTGCCTGCATCACTCTCTTCTCCTCATCCTCAAAGTTTCTCTTGCCCAGTTTGATCCTCGCAACACCCTACAAAGTAGCTTCCACTGAGAGGCAATAACTATCCAGGGTGACTCAGCCAGCCACATTTCCAAGGGAAGATTTGAGTCCACTGTCTCCACTGCCCTGCCCAGACCTCTCGTTCTCTGAGCCTAAATAATTCATTTGGAATCAATATACCCTCCGACCATCTCATTGCAACTCAGGGCAAAATGTGAGGCATTACTACCCACAAGTGAGAACAGACCACACATTAAAAAGAGGATGATATAGCACCAAGCTGGCTCTGGTGTGCTATAAAGAGCAGAGCAAAAATTGATCCTGTCGTAGTTTTAACTAGTAGTAGCCACTAGCCTGAGAAAAGTTCACCGTATTTGTTATTTTCCACAAGTAGCCTTCTGGGGACCTGACCGTTCCTGGCAGTTGTTGGGTTTTTGTTTGTGTGTTGCCAGAAAACACAAGGGACGCTGTCAGCGGTTCCATCAAATTGGCTCCCTCCATTTGACGGGGATTGTCTGGAAGAATGCTGTCCTGCAGACACTTACTTAAATTGTCAGTGCCGGTAGAGAGGGTTGCTTTTTGCTATTATCGGGACTATTCGTGGCATCTGTCACATCACTGTCAGATTAGCCTTCATCTCATAAACTGCCATGCACTATCTGTTTCTCAGATGGGAGTCAGCGGTAAAGGAGGCGGGGTAATCCCGATAAACTCTCTGTGGCCTGTAGGAGAAAAACATTATTTTTGGTGGCATTTACACATTAGACAGTAGCTGGTGAAAGAAGGGCCGGAAGGAGAGGATATTTAATTTATTTATTTCCCCCTTCCTCTGAGTGCCTTTAAAAAAAGGTTTGATGATGCTTCTTTCGTAAATTGGTTTTGCTATGTAACTCGCAGACTTTATCAGAGAGATTGCTCATAGGACAATAACAAATCCCATAGCAATACTTTTCTTTTGAGTACTGCAGGGTCTTTCCTATCCATTTATGACTGACAAGCGTTTCCGATCATCCGAGGGCGGCAGACAAATGAAAAGGCAATCATGGACAGTTGTTTTGATTTGATTACTGAGCTTCCGCTTCCCCTTGGCTGCTGGAGATTGTGTGGTTTGCTCTAATTCGTCTCCCTTGTGTGAAAATGGACCTTCTTTGTCAAAAGGAAGAAGTAGCTTCATTTATTGGGCCCTTCTCCCTTATTTTAAAAACAATTAAAACCTTAAAAAGGCTTTGGTCTTGCTTGTGTCTTTATAGTTATCATTTTACAGATGGATGGATAGAACTACAGTGGTACCTCGGGTTAAGTACTTAATTCGTTCCGAAGGTCCGTTCTTAACCTGAAACTGTTCTTAACCTGAAGCACCACTTTAGCTAATGGGGCCTCCTGCTGCAGACGCGCCACAGGAACAAGATTTCTGTTCTCATCCTGAAGCAAAGTTCTTAACCTGAAGCACTATTTCTGGGTTAGCTGAGTCTGTAACCTGAAGCGTATGTAACCTGAGGTACCACTGTACTGTATACCCTAGAAGGACAGATCGTGAAGCTGAGGCTCCAATACTTTGGCCACCTCATGAGAAGAGAAGACTCCCTGGGAAAGACCCTGATATTGGGAAAGATGGAGGGCACAAGGAGAAGGGGACAACAGAGGATGAGATGGTTGGACAGTGTTCTCGAAGCGACCAGCATGAGTTTGACCAAACTGCAGGAGGCAGTGGAAGACAGGAGTGCCTGGCGTGCTCTGGTCCATGGGGTCACGAAGAGTCGGACACGACTAAACGACTAAACAACTAAACAACAACATACCCAATCAGCACCAGGTTCTGCAGGAGAGAGCAACATGCAGACAACATCTTATCACAGAGTTCATTCCATATATGGTTGGAATCACATATTCCATGTGGCAGCATCTGTATCCTTTGGAACTCCCTCCCACTGCATTTCAGACTGGTGCCATCTCTATTGTCTTGTCAGTGCTTGTTGAATAACTTGCAATGGGTTTTCTAAGTGGAGATTTTTGTCCCAGCCTGTATCTGAGTTTATCTGAAACTGTTTTTGTGCATGCAGTTGCTCTGGATATCATGTATTGCCTTCATCATGAATTTCCAGATTCAATGTAGTAATTCAGATTAGTTATTTTATTAAAGAGCAAACACCCGTATACGCTCAACATCCATCAACTGAACTTAACATTCTCTAACTCAACGGGTTGTTTTTTACAATTTTATTCATCTCAAAGATATTTCTGCATGGGGTTTGTGCACACAGGGAGTTGGAGGGATGTAAATGGAGGTAGTCTGTGTGTGAGGGAGAGGTGAAAAAAGAAGGAGGAAAGATGTGGGGAGAAGGGGTGAATGTGATAGTGGACTCAGCTACATTAGTCAAAAAAACAGCAATGTGAATGTGTTATAAACATGCAACACCAGATGGCACCAGAGAGCACAAACCTTTTTTCAGACTTTTTTAGTGGGGGTTCCCTGCCCCCATGTGTAGATCCACCCAGCGCTATGTGTGTTGCAAAAAAAGGCTGCACAATAGGAGAGGGAATAAAGCAGGGGAATTATTACCTTTGTGCAAGTGAGAGCCAAGGAAAGGAGGAGGGTAAAGGTGAAAACAAGGGCGCAAAGAGAGGCTGCAGAACAGAAGAGAGAAGTGGCTTCAGAAGTAGGGTTGGGGAGGTGAAAAGCAAGCTTAGTACTTGCCTGGGGTGGGAAGGGGAAGTTCTAGGAGGTTGATATAGGGGCAATGGTAGGGGGCTGGCGAGTGAAGCAAGCAGGGTTGCTGTCCCTGGTGTCTATATTCCTTATGGAGAGCAAGAGATGGGCTTAACTTAAAATTCCACTGTGCACATTTCATTAATATATGCAACATCTTAAAAAGCAGAGACATCACCTTGCCAACAAAGGTCCGTATAGTTAAAGCTATGGTTTCCCCAGTAGTGATGTATGGAAGTGAGAGCTGGACCATAAAGAAGGCTGATCGCCGAAGAATTGATGCTTTTGAATTATGGTGCTGGAGGAGACTCTTGAGAGTCCCATGGACTGCAAGAAGATCAAACCTATCCATTCTGAAGGAAATCAGCCCTGAGTGCTCACTGGAAGGACAGGTCCTGAAGCTGAAACTCCAATACTTTGGCCACCTCATGAGAAGAGAAGACTTCATTGGAAAAGTCCCTGATGTTGGGAAAGATGGAGGACACAAGGAGAAGGGGGCAACAGAGGATGAGATGGTTGGACTGTGTTCTCAAAGCTACCAGCATGAGTTTGACCAAACTGCAGGAGGCAGTGGAAGACAGGAGTGCCTGGCGTGCTCTGGTCCATGGGGTCACGAAGAGTCCGACACAACTAAACGACTAAACAACAACAACCTGTTTTGGATGCCTACACACCGTTTAGAAAAATGACCAGAAGTTACGCTGCTGTTACAAAAACCAAATGAATAGATGAGGAAGACTGTGGCTCTGTAGTTATGGTTTGGGGACATCCTGTCCTAGAGACAGCCAGTTCCAGTTCACTTTAAGAGTACTGCATATGCTCTTAAAAAACAACAACACACGAGGTCTCTTTGCTGCAAAAAACAACTTCATTAAGTTGGGTGGTTTTATGGGATCCCCTTAGGGTGAGTAGCGAACACTAATAGTTGTAATTTAATATGAAAATTACCGAAGCAAGGACGATTGTGCTGAATCTTAAATGAAGCATTGCGCAGAAACTTCCATTTTCAGACAATGAAATATAAAACGGAACACCAACTACCTGGAGAGGTTATCGCACAAATGCACTTGAAGGACTTGCATTGTCTTAATTTAATCCTTAAGTAAAGATATCGGAATCCTAGAGAAATTGTGAACTAAATGCGTGTCTTTTGGACAGGCACCATGAGTCTCAAAGCTTGGCCGTTAGGAAACACACACGTGCAAATTCCCTACATACGGAGTCCTTTTAAGCCTTGCTGGGCATAAAATAGCATGACTTAAATAAACCAAAGAAAGAAACAAAAAGGAAACATCCAGAAAACACAACTCTTCCCTATTTCCTGCAGAACTCTTTCCTACATTTTTGTCCTTCCAAATAATAATATTAATTAATAATAATAATATAATTATTGATATGCCGCCCATCTGTGCTGGTCCCGGGGGTAAGGTACCGTGGGCGTAAGCAGAGTCCACACGAAGAGGGGCGAGGTCCGAGGCGGAGAGCCGGGCGGGGAACAGGAACGCTGGAACAGGAGACCGAGCAGGGAACAGGAACACCGGATGATCAGGAACAGGAGGCCGAGCAGGGAACAGGAGCACCGGATGGTCAGGAACAGGAGGCCGAGCAGGGGTCAGGAACACAGGAAGGTCCGAAGCCAACAACGACGTTGCTCCCGCAACCTGGGACCGGGCTGACTAGGCTTTTATCCTCTTCTAAGGCCGGGGGCGGTCCCGGCCCCCAGGAGCCCCGCCTCCTCTGGCCTTAAGGCGAGCACTCCTCCTGGGAGCAACCAGTTCCCTTCGCCTCTCTGCCCTAAGCCTCTGCAGATCAGGAGAGGCCAAAGGGTTACTGGCCCCTGGAGGAGGCTCACCTGACGCCACTGAGTCCTCAAGCACCTCTGGGGCCAGAAGGGTTTCACCTGGGGCCAGCTCCTGGTGCTCTGCCACAGGTGCAGGCTCTTCAGCATCTAGGCCTTGCCCCAGTTCAGCCGGCCCTGGAGGCGGGGACTCCTGTGCAGGCTGGGATTCTACTGGTTCATCCTCTGAATCGGAATCCCAGGCCATCACACCATCTGACTGGGTTGCCCCAGCCACTCCTGGCAGTTTCCAACACATATAAAAACATAATAAATCATCAAACATTAAAAACATCTCAGTGAATGGCTGCCTTCAGGTGTCTTCTAAAAGTTGTACTGTTATTGATCTCCTTGACATCTGATGGGCAGGTGCCACTACCGAAAAGGCCCTCTGCCTGGTTCCCTGTAACTTCACTTGTCGCAGTGAGGGAACCACCAGAAGGCCCTTGGACAAGGACCTCAGTGTCCAGGCTGAATGATGGGAGTGGAGATGTTCCTTCAGGTATACTGCGCCAAGGCTGTTTAAAGTTCAGCACCAACACTTTGAATTGTGCTCGGAAAAGTACCTGGAGCCAGTGTAGATCTTTTAGGACTTGTGTTAGCTCATGGTGTACATGTTTTTCTGTCTCCTTATTATTTCTAACAACAACCTTATAAGGTAGGCATGACTGAGAGAAAGAATGGATGGATGGTCAAATCCCCAGCGGGGATTTGACTCTCCCTGCCACCCATTATTTCTAATAACAACCTTATGAGGTAGGCATGACTGAGAGAAAGAATGGATGGTACAAGGCCACCCAAGTGGGGATTTGACTCTCCCTGCTCACCCTCTAACTGCCACACTGCGCTAGCTACCCATGCTTAAAAGAGATACAGTGCCACACAAGTAAAATCATTTGAACTGGTTTGTCAATAAGGTTTTACGGAAACTTCTTGACTAGACCACAAGGCCTGGGGATGCCTGCGCTTTCCTGAGCCTAAACGTGGAAGGGGAAAAGTGAGATCTAGACTTGACTAAACATTTGCCATGTGATGACCCTGGGTTTGCTTTGCTTTTATGGCCATGCTATAAAGCGGCCTAGATTGGCGCTGTGCTGTGTGAGGAGAGGGGGGAGTTAATTTTCACTAAGACATTCATTTTTACACACAGTCCCCCCCCTTCCCCAATATATGCATTTTTGTAAACGTGTATTGGTTGGAGAACTGTACTGCGAAATTGTTTCAGAAAGTACATATTGCATAGATTCAGGTTCAAGTGCAAAGTATTGATACATGTGTCCCGAGCAAACATGGTACTCTGTCAGCCTGCCTTGCTTTTTCTCAAGAAATAATAATAAATTACTTCTAGCTTGCATTCCCATCTTGAGATGGCATAACTATTGTGCAGGTTTCTTTTGACTGTAGCGCTTTTCTAGATATATATTTTCTGGCCGAGCCCAGGAGGTGCAATACTTTCTCTCCTCCACCACTGCCCAGCTCCATTTCTCTCATTTTTTAATTTAGATGGTGAGCCTCTCAGCTGGGGCCTTTTCTACTTCTGAACTGCGTAGTAGATTTTTGGCTCTTCAACAAATAATAAATGATGGTGAGTCTGGTTACCAGATTTTTTTTCAATGAATCTGGGGACACTTTTTTGTTTGTTTGTTTGTTTGTTTGTTTGTTTGTTTGTTTGTTTGAAGCTGAGTAGCGACAAGGAGTCAGTAGTGGGGATGGTGAGGCAAAAGACCCTGGGCCCAAGCACACATGCATACAGTGGTACCTCGGGTTAAGAACTTAATTCGTTCTGGAGGTCTGTTCTTAACCTGAAACTGTTCTTAACCTGAGGTACCACTTTAGCTAACGGGGCCTCCTGCTGCCACTGCGCAATTTCTGTTCTCATCCTGAAGCAAAGTTCTTAACCTGAGGTACTATTTCTGGGTTAGCAGAGTTTGTAACCTGAAGCATCTGTAACCCGAGGTACCATTGTATTGTATAAAGGTACAAAGACCTTCTTTCGCACCCTGTGAAACATAAATGCCGTTTTTTAAAAAACTGGCAATGGCTGCCTGCCCGCAACTCCTGAGCCTCCCTCAATCAGTCAAAACAAAGGGGGAAGGGGCAGGAGATTGGGGAAGGCTTGAAAGTCACGGCAGGCGGTGCGCCATTGCCCAGTTTTTAAAAAACTGCACATTTATGTTTCACAGGGTGCGAAAGAAGGGCTTTGCGCCTTTATACAATTTGCATGTGTGCTTGGGCCCAGGGTCTTTTGCCTCACCATCCCCACTACTGACTCCCTGTCGCCATACTGACTACCTGTTGCTGCTCAGCTTCAAAAAAACAAAACAAAGAGGGCATTTTTTTTTCCAACCAGAACTTGACAGAACTCAGATGGACACCATTGCCATTCTAAGAGGACGAGGGAGGTGTTCATGGTGAGTTCCAGCACTTCTTTTTCTAGAAAAATAGCACTGTGTATAACCGCCCACAAACCAATCAAAATGAATACTCAACAAAGAGACAACACTGTTCCGCTCGTGATATTGCTGCTGATATTGAAGGTAATATGGGCATCAGGACCAGTGGCCACTGACAGCCTTACTCTCTGTGAATTCGTCAATTCTGCCAGTACAGTGGTACCTTGGGTTAAGAACTTAATTCGTTCTGGAGGTCCATTCTTAACCTGAAACTGTTCTTAACCTGAAGTACCACTTTAGCTAATGGGACCTCCCGCTGCCAGCGCTGCACGATTTCTTTTCTCATCCTGAAGCAAAGTTCTTAACCTGAGGTACTATTTCTAGATTAGCGGAGTTTGTAACCTGAAGTGTATGTAACATGAAGCGTCTGTAACCCGAGGTACCACTGTAGTGTGCATGGCCTGTCTCTTTAAGAGACACCCCTGATTATCCTCCAATCCCCTAGAAGTGCCTGACGTGCATCAGAGTCATGGTGCAAGGAAGAGAGTCTAACACAGTTGCGGGGGGCAGGAAGGGTGGGGCGAACTGGGCAACACTTGCCTTGGACCCAATCCAAATCACCCCACCAGAGCTACAGTTAGCCACAGAGGATGAAACACACAGGCAGCTGTTTGTAACTCCAGCCTTGCTTAAAAGCCCAGACCCGCAGCCTCAGTGATCCCATCTCGAAAGAAGTTGAGAAGAATGATCATTGCTGTTGTTGAACTTCTTCTTCTTCTTCTTCTTCTTCTTCTTCTTCTTCTTCTTCTTCTTCTTCTTCTTCTTCTTCATGCTATCATAAAGCAAAAGGAAGTCCATTAGGTCTAGCTCTTCATTAATGAGCCTCGCAAATCACATTTATGACATATCTAGCGCAGGGCTAGAATGTACTGGAAAGACTTAAGTGTGTTGACACCCTTGCAGGGGTAATTAATTTTTACATGTACAGCGGTGAACCCGAGCAAGGCTTTCGAAGCACATCCGGCCAATTACATGCGCTTTAGGGCAGTGGAAGCTTTTGCAGTCAGCTAGGCATTATATTACTTGCACAATCCGTGTTTGAGACTCCAAAGAAATCGGCACAAAAATAATTGAATGAGGAGCTGCAGAGTTCCAGAACGAGTCGTTGCGGCTTCCTTTGGTTCCCTGCTAATTTCCTCCGTCTCCAGCCCCCCTCCCAAACACCGGGTTCTAATATGTTCAGAAGAACTTGCTTTCTTTATGGCGAATTATTAAGCAAGCTATGTGATCTTCATAACAGGGCTCCGCGTCCCACTGTGTTTTATTATTATTTTCCAAGAGAAAGGGGTTACTTCAGCCTCACGGGGCAAATTTAGACGAGATAGAATTTTACAGATGTAGCAGCATAAAAAAGACAGCATCGCAGCCAGGAGACAGACATGCTGTTTTGTGTCTCTGCTGCTAGGAGTGCAACTATTAAAACTCAGAATGAGTGGTGTTTTGAAAAGAACAGAGAAGTCGCTTCAGTTGCCACACAGGCCTAAGCTAGACTGTATACTTCTTTAACAGGGAACTTGTGGCTGTCCAAATATCATAGATATCACAGAATCATAGAGTTGGAAGGTACCCTGAGGATCATCTAGTCCAACCCCCTGAAATGCAGGAATATACAGCTGTCCCACACGGGGATCAAACCTGCAACCTTGATGTTATCAGCACCATGCGCTAGCCAACTGAGCTAAAGGTAAAAACACCCCTGACCATTAGGTCTAGTCGTGACCGACTCTGGGGTTGCAGTGCTCATCTCGCTCTATAGGCCGAGGGAGCCGGCGTTTGTCCACAGACAGCTTCCGGGTCATGTGGCCAGCATGACTAAGCCACTTCTGGCTACCCAGAGCAGCGCACAGAAACGCCGTTTACCTTCCCGCCAGAGTGGTACCTATTTATCTACTTGCACTTTGACGTGCTTTCGAACTGCTAGGTTGGCAGGAGCAGGGACCGAGCAATCGGAGCTCACCCCGTCACGGGGATTCGAACTACTGACGTTTTGATCGGCAAGCCCTAGGCTCAGTGGTTTAGACCACAGCGCCACCTGCGTCCCTAACCAACTGAGCTATCCAGGCACATAACGTTGGACTCCAACGCCCATCACCACTGACCGTGCTGATGGTAGCTGGAGTCAAACACCATCTGGATGGCCGAAGGTTTCCCATCTCCGATTCAGTCCTTAACTCCTGGTCCGTAGGTATCTCCTGCTCCCCTCACAGAGCTACAATTCCCAGAATTTCCTGGGAAGAGGGATTGACTGTTAAAACACGGTGGGAACTGTAGCTCTGTGGACTGAATGGGGTCTCCTAACAACTCTCAGCACCCTTTGCAAACTACATTTCCCAGGATTCTTGGGGTGTTTAAAGTGATGTGATACTGCTTTAAATGTAAAGTGTGGATGCGACCCAAGGAAGGCTTCAGAGATCAAAAGCAGAAACAGAGAGGTGTGAGGTTTATTAAAAATTATTGTGGTTATATTTTTCACTTCCTGTAAGTCACAGGTGGGGAACCCGTGGCCGTCTCAAATGTTGTTGGTCTCCAAATCACATCAGCCCAGTGAGCACGAACATTGTTCAGGGATGATAGGAACTGTAGCTTGACCACATCTGGAGAACCACTGATTCCCCACCCCTGCTGTAAGTCAGCATTTTGCCTCACTGAAGTAAAACTAAAACAGGACTATCCTCTGTTTGGCTGCCTGTGTATACAGTGGTACCTCAGGTTACATACACTTCAGGTTACAGACTCCACTAACCCAGAAATAGTGCTTCAGGTTAAGAACTTTGCTTCAGGATGAGAACAGAAATCGGGCTCTGGTGGCACAGCAGCAGCAGGAGGCCCCATTAGCTAAAGTGGTACTTCAAGTTAAGAACAGTTTCAGGTTAAGTACGGACCTCCGGGACGAATTAAGTACTTAACCTGAGGTACCACTGTATATTTTTAATTTGATGATCTAGGTTAATCGTGAGCTACCACGAATGTCTCGTAGTGTAATGGAAAGGTGCGATAAAAATTGCTTTAATAAATGAATTCATAAATATTGCTTTTCACTCCCGGTGTGACTCAACAACACTGGTGGCTTGTGACCATCAGCAAAGTGTTCAAGTTGTAGAATTTTTCAAGGCCAGGTGAAAGCAGGAGTTAATACTGAGGTAGTTCGTGTGATGGACTCTAGATGCTGCTGGACTTATCAACCACAGCCAACGTGGCCAATGGGCAGAGCTTATGGGAGCTGTAGTCCCACTAGGCAGCAATATTTCTAAATACCTGGAAACCTCAGGAGGGGAGCGTGCTCTTAGGTCTTGCTTGTGGGTTTCCCACAGGGATCTGGTTGGTCACTGTGAGGGCGGGATGCTAGAGCTTGTGGGCCATCGGCCTGATCCATTGGCTCTTCTTATGTTCTTCACATCTGGAGGGCACCACATTGGCAACCTTTGGCAGCCAGTTTCAGCCACATGAGCTTCAGTTAAGCAGCATTGTTAGAGTAGCCTGAGAAGCTTTCTCGTGAGTGAAATGGCTCATAATTCACGTAGCAGCGGAGTTCTTGTAGGTGGGCTCAGTGGCGCACTCATAAAAACCACTGGTGAGATACAGGAAATAATAATGTTTAATGTAGCAATAGATTATTAGCTCTCCTCAGCGTGCAGTTTAATAGCATTACATGGCTTGTTTCAGGGAGGGAGGGACGCCTCGCAGGCATGAAGGAGACGGCAGGAGATCTTTCCCTTCCGTTTTTAACTTCTCTCTCCACCGCTGGGAGACTTTAACCCCACTTCCTCAGTCAGATCGGAAATCGTTTCTATGCCCATGACTGCTAAACCGACTCTTCTCATCCCCGTGACTTGATCATTTCCTCATGCTAATGAACCAATTTCTCAGTGAGGAAAACGCATTTAGTTCAGGAAACATCATTATCCAGCCGGCCCCTGGCAACAATAAAATGGCGTGTTGCCAGAACCCGCTTGCACCGTGCGAGAGGCAAGGAGATCGGATACAACCATTCACTCGTCTTAACCACAGTGATTCTGGAGACGGTGTAGAAAGTCCCAGCCTCCTAAGTTACAGTCCGACACGACAGCGGCGAGCCAGAGAAACCAAGTAAACAGCTGCAGGTGATCCGCACTCAGTCTGAGGTGAAATAAGCTTTTCCCCTTTTCCTCAAAAAACTGGAGAGAGAAAGCCAAACCTTCAGAGCCTGAGGCGGCCATCTTGGGATGTGGCAGCTGTCTGTTGTTGTGCAATTTTGAGTCGATAGCATATGAAGTGCAAAGCAAGCACCTGTGTGGGGTGGTCACTATCCCCATCTATTTGGCAGGGGCAAGGCATCCCATTTTGTAGCTGGCCGGATTCGCACAGCTGTCAACTTTTCCCTTTTTTAAGGGAAATTCCCTTACTCCAAATAGGATTCCTTGCAAGAAAAGGGAAAAGTTGACAGCTATGGGCCGGAGTCATGTGGAGGCGGCTTCTGGCACGATCTTGTGAGAGATTTTGCAAGAGTTCGGTGAGTTCTCTCTGTCAGGAGTTCAGCCTACACTTGAGTAGAACCCTGGCAGATACACATGCCTGACTAGCATGTTCTCTCCCTCCTGGTCGATCGTTCGGGAGCTACAAAAGCTTTCTTCTGCCCGAACATCCCAGCAACCGATGCCAACCGACACCGGCACACTTAGGGATCTGCAGAGTTTGCTCAGTTGCGTAACAGACCTCAGCAACTCAGCATTTTGGCTAATCTACTTTATTTACATATAAACACACAGAGAACACTGCAACATGGCTCCCTCTCTCTCTAGCATCAGACAGCAAAGAGAATGAACAAAAGACAATAGTCCCACTTCACGGAACACAGTAACACAAACATCCTGTCTCCGTCACTTCCCGCTCTGTGGAGTCAAAACATATACCGTCATGTGATAGACAACAATCCTATGACTGCAATCATGGATCAGGAATTCTAACACTCGTGTGGACCTGGACATCACTTCTCCTCACTTCTTGGATGGCAGGGTTAGGAGGGCCACCCATGGGATTCCACTGAGGCACCGTCTAAGGTGGCTGCCTCACTCCAGCTCATGGGCAGGTGACTTGGTCCTCGGTAGGGCCATTGGATTGTTTCTACATTGACTGCCAATGTGATGCAGTGTTCAGGCCGTTGGCCTAGGAACTGAGAGGGCCAGGTTCAAATCCCCCCTCAGCAACCAAGCTCACTGGGGCAGTCGCATTCTCTCAGCCTCACCTGATTCACAAGGTTGCTGTGAAGAGGTGGGGAATCCCACTTAGAGCCCTTTGGAGGAAAAGTAGAATATAAAATGTTATGTACTGAAGTTCTCACCCTGGGCCAGCAGGGGGATACTGTAGATAGTTTTCACTCAGGTCCACATATGCAAATAAGGAATTGAAAGTGATGTTCAGTGATTGGATAGTTACAGAAAGTGGTTACTGTTGCGTTGTAGTGGAGCTCTATATAAGCAGGTTGGCTGAACCCTTCAGTTCAGTTCTGTTCTGGCCTGTGAATAAACAAGAGTTGTCTGAAGAATCGTTGTGTCGTCTGATACGTTCACCCACAACTTAACATAAAGGTTCTTTGTAGTAGATTTATTGCTTTATTGTATGGCGCCCAGCCACACTCCCCTGAGAGTCTCTGCAGCTTCTGTTTACGCAGTGTGGCTTTGGAGCGGTCGTAAAGCAATTAGCAGAATTACACAGTGTCTGTGTGTGAAAGGGGCAGTGAAAAAGTCCCACACGTTTCTTCTGTCCTAATATCACTTTATTTGCTCAAAAGTAGCATATTTACAAACAAGAACTTCCATCTGATTTAAGCTGCATCTTCTCCCTCTGTTTGCAGCTACGCAACAAAAGCTGCTTTCACTTTCCACTCAGCACACAGCATTCCAAGCTGCTTTTGTCAGGTCCTGGCTTACTTCCCTTGTAAGCACCTCCTCTCAGGCTTGAGGCACAGAAGGTTAACCCTTCACTACACCCAACAAAGGTCATAGAATCATGGAATTGTGGGGTTGGAAGGGACCCTGTGGGTCAAATATCCCAACCCCCTGCAATGCAGGGAAACCCGCCCACAGCCATCCCTGGGTGGGCTTGAACCACCAACCTTCAGCTGAACAGCCCAGAAGCACTGACCCATTGTGCATTAAATAAATGAATAAATAAATAAATAACTGCATTGAAAGACTAGCCATGCTTCTCCCACCTTCTTGAGAGATGGCTGGAAGGCAGGGGTTTGATTTGTGTCAAGGGCTCAAGGCTCAGCTCTGCCCAGACCTAGAACCTGAGTTCTTCTTGAGGCACCTAATCATAAGCCTGCATTTTTATCAAAGCTTATATATTGCAATCAAGGCTTGTATTTAAAAAATGAGCTTAAAAAAGGATTTTCAAATGTTTCATGCCAGGCAGAAAGAACCTTGGCAAGAGGTTTTTCTCCTAAGACAAGGGGGCCCCATTGATTTATAGTAGAAAAACAATTCTCAAAGTCATAAAAAGGGAGAATTACATATGCTGCCCTTGCAGACTGAGAAAACACAATTAAGAATGGGTAAATAAGTAAAATAATACCAATGTGCCTCCCAGTAAAATGAGCCAGATCTTCTTTCCAAGGTTGAAAGGCCAAGAGCAGTGAAAAAGGCAACTGGCTTGGCTAGAAGAAAAAAGAGCATTTTTGGGAAATTTTCTAAAGCTGTTTCTTTCTTAAACTGAGAGAGTTAAAAAAGGCAATAAATGTTGGGAAGAGCTAATGGGAGAAGCATCTAGCTGGCTGGGAAAGGGGGGAGGTGTACACTGAAGAGGTTTATTTTAAAAGCTGTGTTTTTTTACTGAGTTCCTTCCTTTTTACTTTGAGAAGCTTTATTCTTTTAAAAGGCTACCTATGATAAATGAATGAAATATATTAGCTTAAATATATTGGCTTAAATGTAATTATGCAAAGGATTTAAGGAATGCTAGATTCTTATTTCATATGGTTGTAAGAGTTGTATTTATCCTGAAATTAAGTCAGCCACCAGCCTAGCCCCCCTGCCAGACAGAAGACGCCATCCAAGCACTCTTGATATATAGTTGTCAGGCATTTGTTTAGAAACCTTAAATGAAGGAAATCTTTCAATGTTGATGTGAACTCAAGATCCTTGACATCTGTTGAACATAAAAATGTAAGATTAAACATTTGTTTTAGAAGGCAATAGGGCAAGGAGGGCAAGAGGTGAGCTGGTAATTAAGATTCCATGTAAGATATATTATTACTTATTTGTCACATATATAGCTCTTTGTCTCCCTTATAAGGGCAAGGAAGTGGGTGTATCTTTTGTGGGTGTATCTTTTGTGATTGGTTCTACCAAACAGCCAATAGGAAATTCAACCAGGCTGATTGGACAGAGGCAGCCACAGGAGGAGCAAAGGGGGCTGGATTAAGGGAATATAAGTGCTGGCCAGGATGGCAAGAGGCCAGGCCAGAGCTTGGTAACCATATACCACTGAGCCTCTCATTTATTTGTCTGACAAATAAATTATTATTTTAATTTCTCTATTGCTGCGTTGAATATTTCATTCCAGCTAAGCGTTAACCACAAGCAGGGTGCTACATTCTCAGGGGAGGAGAATGAGGAACAAGGCCTTCCAAGTGAATATCCTTGCCCCAGGACTCCTGGTCAACTTTCAGAATTAACCTGCTCTCCAGATTTTACAATACTGTTCCCCCAACCAAATAACATGTACAAAAATACATATATTGGAGGAAGTGTGCATAAAAATGTATACATTTATGAAAATAACATTAAAAATGCAGTAAAGTAGGAATAGTTGCATGCCAAAAAAAATCTATATATTAGTTAGAACTTTCTTTTTCTCCCTCTTTCCTTCTCCCTTTCCTTCTTTTTCTGTATTTTTTTTTATTGTTATTATTATTTCTCAGAAGACCAGTTTGGTTTTTGCTGTATTCTACGTTCAAAACTTTTAATAAACAAAATGAATATGGCAAAAACTGCATACAAATAAAAGTTTAGGAGGAGAGATTTGCACCCAGAATGCTGACAGATTTTCTTGAGGATTTTTATTTTTAATCGCACATTCCTGCAGAAACGTGGAAAACTTCCATTTAAGACTGGGAAGTGAGAAATGGAAGGAAAGCAAAATGGAAAAGATTCATCCACCTTTGCCCCTTGGGTTAGTGGAGTTGGAACTGCTGTCTCAGCTTTTAAAACAGGAGGGTTTTTTTATTATTATTCCATAACCAGAGCGTTGGGCTTTACAAAGAGTTTGCAAAATTTTCAAAACGGCTATTGCCTTCCGTTGTCCATGTACTCATGGAATGTGATGCCGTATTACAAGGCTGTTGAACTAACAGCATTAAACAGGGAGCAACACAATATGAGGCAGGGGGCTTCACAAAGTGTCGGATCCAGAGAATTCAGAGGCTCAAGGTTCCTATGGCAACGTCCCTTCTGTCCCTTAATTGTGGCTCCTTCAAGAGTCATACTTCAGAGGAGCCAGTTGTCACAGCAACATTAATTTTAAGCTGCAAGCTTGGAAGATATTCAGTTACAGGGTTAAGGGCGCCTTATCAAAGCTCTTGCTAGCATTCTGAGCATGCTTTGAAGAAACTGTTCCATCAGGTAAAGGGATTTAAATCCAAATCAGAAACAACAGAGCAGGAATCCTTGCAAGACATGGATGGGGGAAGCTTTTCAGGCTGAGGACCACAGTCTCTTCTTGGCAGCCTTGTGGGGGCCACATGGGTGGGGCCAGAGGCAAAAGTAGGAGGGGCAATGGATGTCAATTTTACCTTTGTATAGTTGGACGGAGGACATCCCTCTCTGTCCTCCATCCATAAGCAAAAAGCTTGTTCAGAATTGAAGGGCACATTCCAGCCAGGCAAAAACACTCAGGGTTGGTGAAAGGTATGGCCTGGAGAGAGGGCCAAAGGCCAGGCAGAGAGGTCTGGAGGGTCAAATTCAGGTCCTGAGCTTCAGGTTTCTCACCTGTCCTTGTTCAGTGCTGGATTAAGCCCTGTGGAGGCCCCCAGGCAGTTGAAATCTCTAGGGGAGGGGCTTCGCAAAGTACTTCCTAATACGTTTTAGATTTTACCAACCAATAAGAGCAAGATCAAATCAATCTTATTTTGATCCATTGTTGTGGGGCCCTTAAAAGGCATGGAACCCATAGGCCCATGCCTACTCTGCCTATTTGGTAATCAAGCACTGCCTCTATAGTAAGAACATGGGGCCAAAGTGAAGGTATGTTGAAGGATTATCCAACATAATGGCTTCCACATGTTGTTGGACAGTAGCTCCCATAATCCCTGACCATTGGTCACATTGTCAACTTAGAAATCAGGTACGCCCCACACTTGTAAGAAGCTCCTGTTCCACTAGAGCCAGTGTGGTGTAGTGGTTAAGAGCGGTAGTCTCGTAATCTGGAGAACTGGGTTCGCGTCTCCGCTCCTCCACATGCAGCTGCTGGGTGACCTTGGGCCAGTCACACTTCTCTGAAGTCTCTCAGCCCCACTCACCTCACAGAGTGTTTGTTGTGGGGGAGGAAGGGAAAGGAGAATGTTAGCCGCTTTGAGACTCCTTAAAGGGAGTGAAAGGCGGGATATCAAATCCAAACTACTACTACTACTACTACTACTACTCTTCTTCTTCTTCTTCTTCTTCTTCTTCTTCTTCTTCTTCTTCTTCTTCTTCTTCTCTAGTTTATCTGTCTGCCTATTTCTTTGTTTGTTTGTTTGTTTGTTTGTTTGTTTGTTTAATAATTCAGTTGAAGACGGTGATTTTGTGGTTCAGTCTCCAAGCTGGAAGCGGTCGCAGTTCTTGAGACCCACAGCAGCTGGGGTACAGCTATGGCAAAGTCCTGTCATTTGTCAAGGTTATCAAAACAGCGATGGATCTCTGCGGATAGCTTTTGGGTTTCCACTTCATCTTGTAGAAAATCTGGAAAAGAAAGAAAGAAATGGAGAATGCCTCGTTCAATCATGTTGCAGATCTATTACTATGGAAAGCAATTTCAAGAGTCAGCAAGTGATCCGAAAGCAGAGCCCTTCTTAAAATACTTTATTTTAAAAAATGAAATGAATTTATATTTTGAAGACTGGCACAAGAGACCACCATTGGATCTGCCCAGATCGATAAATGTGTGTGGGTGCCAGAAGTGACAGAAAGAATTAATTTGGGAGCGGAGTGACACAAGAATTCTATGAAACTGAAAAGTTAGAAAAGAAAATGTAAGCTGCTTGGACAGGTCAGCTAACCATCAACCTTCATGGTTATCTAGAGTTGGGTTGCTATCCTTTAAACTAGAAAAGCATTCTTATTGTTATCTATCTATCATCTATCTATCTATCTATCTATCTATCTATCTATCTATATCTATCACCTATTTATCTATTCATTCATTTATTCATTCATTCAATGCATTAATCACTTCTGCAGAGGCATCTCAATGCAATTTACATTACAAAAGTTGGACCAGGATCCGTGTCATATGCTCAAAGTCTTGCCTTGGCGAGCAACCTGACCACCGAATTCTGCACCAGCTGAGGTTTCTGAGCCGCCTTCAGAGGCAGCCCTATGTGTACACACTGCAGTAAACCAGCCTAGGTAAAGGGACTCCTGACCGTTAGGTCCAGTTGCGGACGATTCTGGGGTTGCGGCGCTCATCTCGCTTTACTGGCCAAGGGAGCTGGCGTACAGCTTCCGGGTCATGTGGCCAGCATGACTAAGCCGCTTCTGGCAAAACCAGAGCAGCGCACAGAAATGCCGTTTACCTTCCCGCCAGAGTGGTACCTATTTATCTACTTGCACTTTGACGTGCTTTCAAACTGCTACGTTGGCAGGAGCAGGGACCGAGCAGCAGGAGCTCACCCCATTGTGGGGATTTGAACCACCCGCTAGTGCCCATCAAAGCCTCATATTGTCCTATCTGGCATTTTGAGAGTAGGCAGAATAAGCAAAATAATGCTATGACAAACACCAGCATGCATGTGGTTGACGGTTCCTTAATGGACTGGGAGGAAATTGGTGCTCTGGGCTGTTCTGACTAGGTGTGTTTCCAAGCATCCAGGCATGCGAATCATACTCACAGAATTGAAGAGTTGGGAGAGTTCTGCGGGTCATCTAGTCCAACCCCCTGCAATGCAGGAATCTCAGCTAAAGCATCCATGACAAGTGGCCATCCAACCTCTGCTTAAAAAACTCCAGTGAGTCCACCACCTTCCGAGGGAGACCATTCCACTGTCAAAGAAATAACAGGAGTGTTTGGGAAATGAACAGAAGCTCCCAGTTTTCCCGGCAAGAGCCAAGTGATGTGTTCCCTGGCTCCACCTTCTGCATCGCCATTTCCAATCTTGTGGCCCTCTGCTTGAGTTGGTGGGAGGGCTTAATAGCTGCAGAAATAGGGAGAACTGAATTTAAGGTTGGGAAAATGAGAAATGGAGAGAATCGCAAGCGGCAGATCCACCTCTCCCTTCTCAGAGGGTGTCCCAGAGCCTCCTCAAGCCTAGCAGAGCCATTGTCTCCACCGATTCTCTACTTGCACATTGGTAAATAAATTCAATACTGCAGAAGTACTCCAAGCCTCCACTGATCTCCCAGGAACTTCTTGCTGTTCAGGAAGTGTGGAGCGAGTGCAAAATGCTATCTCTTTTTTTAAAAAAATGCCCTTATTCTTTTTCTAAAGTATATTTTCTATTGCTCTTCACCAGCCCCAGAAGCCCACTTTTCCCCCTCAAGACAGCCATTTCTGAAGTGGAAGGCAGGCTTGATTAAAGCTCAAGCAGACACAAAACTCTTCCTTCACAAACAATTTGGCCACACTCTGCCCATAATTACCAGCAGCCAGGTTCATTTATCTGTGCGTCTGAAGGTCTGGCAATAGTTTCTTATATTAGAAAGTGTGCAGAATTCAGATTTGCAAGTCCTATTAGTGCGAACCTGTGCAATTTTTTTTCTTGGAAAGTACACGTTTATTGTGGGAGCATGATCTATCGCTAATGACTGTGTATATTTAGTGCCACCTGTAAATATTTATATCTTAGAAGTGTGCAATAAAACACCAGGAGCAGAGCTATAAATATCAAAAGCTTATATTGGCAATACTAATGACTCTTTGATAAGAAAGGGCACATCTGCAACGTACATTTAAAGCACTGTTCCCAGTGCTAGAATTCCCAGTGTGGTTTAACAGTCACAGAATCATAGAATTGCAGAATTGCGAGGAACCACAAAGGTAATTGAGTCCAACCCCATGGAATCCAAGTCAATTCCTCTTCCCAACTCTGTGTGGGTAATAGGGGGTTCCTATCAACTCTTAAAATACTGCAGTTCCCAAAATTCTTTGGGGGCAGCTACATACATTTAAATGTACAAACGCCCAGATAAATGAACCTGGCTGCTGGATATTATGGGCAGGGTGTGCCCAAAGTGTGAAGGAAGAGTTTTGTGTCTGCCTGAGCTTTGATCAAGCCAGCCTGCTCTCTGTGGGATGTGAAACACAAAAGCAGTCAAGTACAACATTCCTAGAGTGAACATGTTTACACATGGGGAGGAATGTTTGTCTAGCCATCAGGTAAACTTCCTGTTTCCTTCTGGGATGGGACAGACTTCCTCTGCATGTGACTACAGGCAGGCGTGGCCTCACCTGTGCAGGTAACAACAAAAGCACAAGGCAGGGCAGCCATCTCTCTCTCTTTGACTACATGCATCAAAGAAGCAACATCTGGTTAGCCAAAGATGCTCTCTTGGCTTCCAACCAAGAGAGACAAAGGGACTATCTTCTTATGAGATAGTTTCTAGGTATATGTTACTTTTCTAAACTAAGTCTGCCTTCTGGAATCCTATTGTGAACAGAATGATGTGTGAGTAAACCTTTCTATACTTTTATAGAAGACTGTGTCGTGTCTTATCTTTTATGAGGGAATAAGGGGAAAATACCAGAACAGTTATTATAGAGGCTTTAGCGAGCCTGAGCAAATGCATTCACTGCAAGTTTAAAGGGGGGAATGTTACTCTGCTAAATTGTGAACTTGTTAACACAAGTTGGAAAGGGTATTATCAGACAATATATCCTCTCCTGCATCTCTGAACATTCCCACACTCTCTTAATATGAATAAGAACAGTAGCCCAGTTTCACCTGTAAAATGCATGGCATGTATTGAACATCCTTACAATCAAGAACTGCAGGTCGGAAGAGACTTTGAAGTCATCCAGGTCAACCTGCAAGCATCTGCCACATTCTGGAACATCAATGGCATGCTTGAAAGTCACCTGACCAAGAAGAGGCCATCAACCACACAGACATCATCCTTAAATAGGATTAGGGTCTTAGTAGCTCTGCCTGGTGGGACGCAGGTGGCGCCGTGGGTTAAAGCCTCAGCGCCTAGGACTTGCCGATCGGAAGGTCAGCGGTTTGAATCCCTGCGACGGGGTGCGCTCCCGTTGCTCGGTCCCAGCGCCTGCCAACCTAGCAGTTCGAAAGCACCCCCGGGTGCAAGTAGATAAATAGGGACCGCTTACCAGCGGGAAGGTAAACGGCGTTTCCGTGTGCGGCTCTGGCTCGCCAGAGCAGCGATGTCACACTGGCCACGTGACCCGGAAGTGTCTCCGGACAGCGCTGGCCCCTGGCCTCTTGAGTGAGATGGGCGCACAACCCCAGAGTCTGTCAAGACTGGCCCGTACGGGCAGGGGTACCTTTACCTTTACCTTAGCTCTGCCTGGCCAAGTGAAGCTGGTTTTAACTTCAACCAGGGACGTGCATGTGGCTCAAGACACATTACAGATGTTTGGAGCAAAATATCTATTGATGTAGCAAGCTGCCTATTGACGTCCATTGTCTCCCATCAATGACAGTACAGTACAAAAATGTAACACAGTGATGGGGGAATGAATCTGTGGCCCTCCAGATGTGGATGGACTGCAGCCATTATTCCTGAACATTGGCAGGAGTTGTAGTTCATAACATCTGGAGAGAGACAGCTTCTTGAACTCTGTTCTGCAGTCAGAGCCTGTGTAAGAGAACATCATTGTTGATTTCATTATTGTGGAACAGAACCCTAGAACTATAGAGTTGGAATGGATCCCGAGGGTGATCTAGTCTGAGCCCCTTACAATGCAAGAATCTCAACCAAAGCATCCATGACAGATGGCTATCCAACCTCTGCTTTAAAACCTCCAAGGAAGGGGAGTCCACCACTTCTTGTGGGAGTCTGTTCCACTGTCAAACAGCTCTTACTGTCAGAAGGTTCTGCCTGATGTTTAGTCAGAATCTCCTTTCTTGTAACCTGAAGCCATTGGTTCTAGTCCTACCCTCCAGAGAAGGAGAAAACAAGCTTGCTCCATCTTCCATGTGACATCCCTTGAAATATTTGAAAATGGCTATCATATCTCTTCTCAGTCTCCTCTTTTCCAGGATAAACATACCCTGCTCCTTCAACCATTCCTCATAAGGCTTGGTTTCCAGACCCTTAATCACCTTGGTCGCCATCCTCTGCACATGTTCCAGCTTGTCAACATCCTTCTTAAATTCTGGTACCCAAAATTGGACACAGTACTCCAGGTTTGGTTCGAAAAAGGCATAATACAGTGGTACTATTACTTCCCTTGATCTGGACACTATACCTCTGTTGGTACATACGCTCTAGCTACTAAGAATCACCCTCTAAGATGCCTTTTGAGTTCAGTTTTGTTTAGACCAGGTGGAGAACCAGATGCTATTCAATTCAAATTCCCATCAGTCCAACTAAAATTGGCCAGGAATCAGGGAAGATGGAAGATCTAGAGGGCCACAGATTTGCCATCCCTGGACTCAGCTAGACTGGTAAAGAAAAGTGTTGTATGTGCGATATAACATTGTTCCACCAGGTGACAACATGGAGTCCCGTTTCTCTCTACCTGTTTTCCCTGTTTAAATTTACAGTGCTTTAAACTGAAACGCTTCTTTGACGTGTCTAAATTCAGTCCATGCCGGTGTTTCTCAAACTTGGGTCTCCAGCTGTTTTCGGACTACAACTCTCATCATTCCCAGTAGTCAGTGATTATGGGAATTGTAGTCTGAAAACAGTTGGAGACCCAAGTTTGGGAAACATGACTCTGGATGATAAAATAGGGCACCTTATTTTAAATCAACAGCAACAAAACTCTCATTCGTTATTTTCTGCCACTTCTTGTAGCTGTAGACTTTTCTACCCAGGAGCGGGAAAATACCCTAAATCACCCTCATCCACGCACACAGTTTACTTCCCTTTTGATATCATTGTGCTATTATTGCTTTCCCAGGCTGAAATGTAATCAACTCCTTTCTTTCCGACCTTAAAGTTTCCACCTTCTATTTCAAATAAGCTCCTGACATCAGTGCTACCTAGGCAAGATTAATATGACTTTCCTACTTAATATAAATCTTTTGATTTGTTGCTGAACAGAGTGTTCTCCAGTATTGCTATCTAACTGTGAGGGACAGTGTTGTTTATCATTTTGCCCTGGAAGCAGCCATCCAGATCTGGATATTATAGTCCTTTGAATTTAGAAACCATGAAATATAAATGTGTTCCTATCAGGAATAAGCATGAATTAAATTTATAATGTTGGCTTTACATCTGAAGTACCCTTTTTTATATTTACTTCACGTTTATTTATTTATTAAAAGGAAAGAGGGGGGCCTCAAAACAAGCAACAAATTCCAAGTGGGGTTTTTTTTTGGGGGGGGGAGAAGCTGGGACAGGGAAATACATTCAAGGTAAAGATACTAATGGAGACCCAGTACATTCTTCTGAACCCAGTAGCTCAGTTGGTTAGTGCCTGGTGCTGATGACACCAAGGTCGCAGGTTTGATCCCCATATGAGACAACTTCAAATTCCTGCATTTCAGGGGGCTGGAGGAGATGATCCTCAGTGTCTCCTTCCAACTCTGTGATCCTGATTCTGCGAAGAATGGAGCAAGCCACTGGCCCATTAGCAATTATCAGGGCCTGCCCTACCAACAGGTAAAGTGAGGCAGTTTCTGGCTGCTTCAAATGAGCTCCCCAGACATTCTCTTCTGTTGCCACACAGCCTCTCCCCTTAGCCTCAGTGTAGTGGATGACAGTAACCCAGCAACAGTGAGATGCAACTGCTAGTCCAGGGGTCAGTAAACTTTTTCAGCAGGGAGCCGGTCCACTCTCCTTCAGACCTTGTGAGGGGCCGGACTATTTCGGGGGGGGGGGGGAATGAACGAATTCCTATGCCCCACAAATCACCCAGAGATGCATTTTAAATAAAAGGACACATTCTACTCATGTAAAAACACACTGATTCCTAGACCGTCCGTGGGCCGGATTTAGAAGGCAATTGGGCCGGATCCGGCCTCCGGGCCTTAATTTGCCTAACCACGTTCTAGTCTAATTGGCTTCTGTAGAGAATGTGTGTGTGTGTGTGTGTGTGTGTGTGTGTACATACCATGTTGTCCTTCGCCTCAGGCAGTGTGTGTGTGTGTGTGTGTGTGTACAATGTCGTCCTTTGCCTCCGGGCCTACCAGTTGCTATCATTCCACTCGCTGGCCATGATCCAAGCACTGCAATCCTGTTCATGCACAATTGGCTGGCTTTATACAGTGTTCCATTGGCCAAAATCTGTAACATTTATGTCTGCACACAAGCGCTTAACTGCAATGGTGGGGGGGGGGGGAATTAATGTAACGAGCCAAAGTGAGTGGGGGCATTAGCGAAACCTAGAACTGTACATTTCCGTTTGTTGTTCGTACAGTGCAATCCTACCCATGTAAGTTCCATTGACTAAGTGATCTTACTCAGATGTCAGTCTCAATATAAGCAGGTGGCTTTCCCTATTGCCCAGCCAAGGTGCATATTCTCCACCTGGATGTTGTGCAATGAATAAAAAATATTTTCCTCTTCCAAAACAACTGGTTACATATTGAATGATCCAACACTAATCATACATGGAAAAAATGCATTGAAACTGACTTAAGTCCATTGATGTAAGTAAAGAAAGTCTATTGATTTCAACAGATCTACTCTGAGTATGACTTAGTTGGCTATCACCCACTGAACAAATAAGTTTTGCACAGTTCCCTATTAATATGTGCACATTCTCCAACCTTTCTGGTGAATGTGCACAATAGCCATCATTTATGCACATTCGCCAGTCAACTCGCATTAAGTATACAAGGCCAAAGATTCATTACTGCCAAAGTTCATCTTATAAAGAAGAAATGGAGAAAGAGAGAGACAGAGAATTTTTTTTCTGGTTTTCCTCACCTTTCAGAGCAGGATCTAGCAAATCTGGAGATTGCCTGCAGCAAATCTGAGCAGCCATTTGCTCTTCTCACTCTGTCTATTTTATCTCTGTCTTCTCGCCATTTCATCCTGAAGCAGCCGCCAATTGCGCTAGATGTGGAACTAATGTGTTGCCAAAGATGGTGTGAAAAGTCTTTTGAAAAACAGTGAGAACTATTAAATTATGCAATAGTCTCTCCCACTTCCATCCCCAAGAGATTTGACGGAAACTTTATTGCTCGGGGAGTTTGAAAGTGGAATGGACAAGAAAATGGGAAAGAAGAAAAAATCGGTGAGATTTTGCTTTTTGAACAAGTGTGTGTGTGTGTACACACAGAGACTGGTTGCAGGAGATGACAGGATACGGACCAAGCTAGATATTTGCTGTGTATGTAGCAAGCAGTGACATATATAGTTTTTATCATTAAATTGGACCTTTTTTTCTCCTAAGGCTTCATAGCTGTGTGGGTGGAGGGGAAGCATGCTATAATTATGCTGGGGAGGGAAGGGATAAGCTCCCCTCCCTACATGTTGCCTTACCATACAAACACAAATAGGTTCTTCATCATCATAATCATGGCTTTTTTAAAGAGGGAACTCACAGGAACTCAGTTCTGGTATCTCTCAGGTGGGTGCCATTGCCACTCCAAGAGAACGAGAAAGGTGTTCATGGTGAGTTCCAGCACCTCTTTTTCTAGAATAACAACAACAACAACGTTTGGCAAACCCTCACCATGATCAACTCCTGTCTGGAACCTATGTCCCGACTGTGGAAGGACGTGTGGATCCAGAATTGGCCTCCACAGTCACTTACGGACTCACTGTTAAAAACGTGTTTATGAAAGACACTCAGCTACAAGTGATCGCCAAGGAAGAAGCAGCATTTGTATACTGCCTTATTCCCATAGATCTCAAGGCGGTTCACAACATGTTGTTGTTGTTTAGTCGTTTAGTCATGTCCGACTCTTCGTGACCCCATGCACCAGAGCACACCAGGCCTCCTGTCTTCCATTGCCTCCCGCAGTTTTGTCAAATTCATGCTGTTAGCTTCAAGAACACTGTCCAACCATCTCGTCCTCTGTTGTTCCCTTCTCCTTGTGCCCTCCATCTTTCCCAACATCAGGGTCTTTTCCAGGGAGTCTTCTCTTCTCATGAGGTGGCCAGAGTATTGGGGCCTCAGCTTCAGGATCTGTCCTTCCAGTGAGCACTCAGGGCTGATTTCCTTCAGAATGGATAGGTTTGGGACTTCCGGTCGGCGCCAGCGTTTAATGGCGGTCCTTGCTTCGAGCTCTGAAGCAGGACTGCTCCGTGAGTTCGGGTCTGACCCGCTACGGCGAGCGGGGGACCCCTAAAATCACAGGCGCTGAAGCCTGTGAGCAAGGAGATTCGGTGGGCACCTTTGCGCCCCCCGGTATCGCGAAAGAGCCTTTTTAAAGGCTCCGGAGCGGCATCGGGTGTGAGCGCGGTGCTGAGGATCGCAACCCAGCTTACGGAGCGAAGCCGCGTCGCCATTGACGGAGAGCGCCGATTCCTTCCTGAAACAACCGATTGGCAACAACACCCGTGAGTAAGATCTGCAAATTAAAGTGAACGGGATGTTTAAACTAAATTAAGAAGATTTGGCTGAAAACAGGAGAGGCAGAAATTAAGGAAGTCAGCCCCCCCGGAACTGCACGATTGACTGAGCAATGGAAAAAACAAGCTATATTTAAAGGGAACTTATTCTTTCAAAAATTTTATCAAACCTGACATTGGAAGGGGACCTTCCCCCCCCCCCATAGGCAGGAGAAGGGGGGAAGAAGATTGAGCTAAATTTAATCTGCCAGAGGAAAAGAGCTTAGAAAGTGAAACTCTCCGCTGCCGAAACCTCTGGTCAGGCTGCCGGAGAGACGAGCGCCTGGAAGTGAGCTGTCAAAAAAGTTTGTGGATACAAAGTACAACTTTATTTGAAACAAAACAACGGGACTTTAGTGGATGGAACTTATAGTATTTTAAACTGTAACAAATAGGGCTTTTGGCTGGACTTTTATTTGTGGAACTTTGCATTGGCTACTTGCTTCCCTGTTTCTTTGTTACTATTGTTACCATTGTTTGGATACAACTTCTCCCTCTAGAGGACTAAAAGAGAGACAGTTGCATTGAGACAGAGACAGAGAAGTGGGATTTTCCACTTGTAATTTTCCTGTGTGAACGACCTTGAGTTATGAGCACTCCACTGGATGAAATAACAACAAGAAGCAAAACAAAACAGACTCAAAAGCAGACTCAAAAAAGAGGCTCCATATCAGGAGCAGCAGCTGCACAGGAAAAAGGAACAACAGCATCAATGGATTCTATGACACAGGCACTGCTCAGAATAAATCAATCTTTAGAAGCACTCACCAAGCAATCTACAGAGAATTCTAAGAAACTGACAGAGTTGACAACAAGACTTGACCTGAATACAACGGCAATATCATCTAACACAGACTCTATAAATCGTTTAATTCAGGAAAGTACGGAAACAAGGAAAATAGCTGAGAGCGCTAGGAGCACGGCCGAGGACACTAAGGGAAAATTTGTACCCATTGCAAAGAAAGTTCATGAACATGACGCAGCTTTGGCCCTTATGGAATTAGAGAGGAAAAATAAGAATCTGAAATTGAGATTGGTACCAGAGGAGGAAGAGGGCAACCTGGGAGAATTCCTTACAGACAAGTTCCAAGAATTTTGGACTGATGAGCTAGAAGGGGAAGAGGATGAATTTGTAATAACCACAGCCTTTCGGATTGGTAGAAAACAAGGCAAGAAACCAAGGGACTGTTTAATCACCCTGAGATCTAAGGAAGAAAGAGATAAAATATTGAACCTGCATTTCCAGAAGGCCTTGATTGTTAAGAATTCCCAAATACAGATCTTCAAGGATATTCCTAAGCACTTTTTAGAGGTGAGGACCCAATTTAAGACTCTAGTGGATTTGCTGAAACAAAACAACATCCCATTTAGGTGGGAGTTTCCACAAGGACTGTCCTTCAACTTCAAAGGGAAGAAAATCAAGATTAAAACAATTCAAGATAAAGAACACTTTTTGGAGAGAAACTTTGAGGACTTGGAGAAAGGAACCGTGAGTGGGAGGGAAATACCGGACATAGCAAATCTATCATTTGGACTAGTTTCAGTACCTACTGAGGAGGAACAAGAACTTGGAGCAGTCGGTGGAAAAGCAGCCCAGTAACAAAAATGTCTCTGCAACTTCTGAGTTGGAACTGCAATGGTTTGAACCATCCCCGAAAAAGGGGACAGGTGTTTCACATATTAAAGAAAGAACACTTAGACATAATATGTTTGCAAGAAACCCATATTGCCAGGACAAACAGAAAACTTTTGACAAATAAAAGATTAGGACTGGAATTTATTTCTTCAGACAAAGTTAAGAAAAGAGGGGTCGTCATTTACGTTAAAGAAAAATTGGAACCAAAATTGATCTTCAAGGATGAACAAGGAAGATTTCTGGCAGTGGAAATCCAAACCTAAGGAGAAAAAATTTTGATTGTAGGAGTTTATGCACCTAATGAGGGGAAGGCCGAGTTCTTTAAGAAGTTGCATGAGACTTTAATGGACTTTATGGACTCTAAAATAATATTGATGGGCGATATGAATGGAGTCGTCTCCACAAACATGGATAAAGCGCAAAGGCAAACAATTTCTAAGGATGGGAGACTCCCAAAGACTTTTTTCGAACTGACTGATACCATGGACTTGATTGATATTTGGAGAACAAGGAACCCTCTGGAAAGAGAGGGGACCTTCTTCTCTGAAGCAAAAATGACATGGACCAGGATTGACCAAATATGGATCTCTAGCAATCTGGCACCAAGGGTTAAAAAAATAGAAATCTGCCCAAAAACCTGCTCCGACCATAACGCAGTAAAGATGGAAATGAAACTGACAACAGCTGGAACCTTCAGATGGAGAATGAATGAAACCCTGTTTAAAGATGAAACAATCTATAAAAAGGCCCAAAAGACACTGAAAGACTACTTCGAGATAAATTTAAGATCAGATGTGGAAAGAAGAACAATATGGGACGCAAGCAAGGCCGTGATGCGTGGCTTCCTGATTCAGCAAAATTCTATAAAGAGGAAACAACAGAATGAGAAGAAGGAAAAAATTTGGAAACAAATGAAAGAAGGAGAGAAGAAACTGAGATCTAAACCCAAGTCTCAGGAGATTTTAAGGGAAATAAAGTACTATCAGACCCAATATATGGAACTGATGAACGAGGAGATAGAATGGAAAATAAAACAAATGAGGCAAAAAACTTTTGAATCAGCAGACAAATGTGGGAAACTGCTGTCATGGCAATTGAAAAAGAGACAAAAGTTGAACACTGTGACATCTCTCGAAGTAGATGGTAAATCTATTTATAAACCAAACGAGATCAGTAATTGCTTTCAAAGCTTTTTCAAGAAGTTATACGCTCAAGGGCCAAAGAATGAACAAGAGATAGAAGATTTTATTAAAAAGTATGGATTGTCAAAGATCTCGGAAAAGAACAAGAGGATTTTAAATGAGAAAATTACAGATCAAGAAATAGAGGGTGCCATCCAAAATATGCAAATGGGAAAATCACCAGGACCAGATGGACTGACTGCCAGATATTATAAAGCACTGAAGGAATGGTTAATACAACCATTGAAAGAAGTATGCAACCAAATCTTAGAAGGGAAAAAGGCTCCCGAATCGTGGAAAGAAGCATTCATCTCACTTATACCGAAGACAGAAACTGAGAAACATCAAGTTAAGAACTACCGCCCTATATCACTTCTAAACGTGGATTATAAAATCTTTGCAGACATTTTAGCAAAAAGATTTAAGAAAGTGTTATCAGAGGAGATTCATAAGGACCAAACAGGCTTTCTCCCAGGGAGATATATGTCAGATAACGTGAGGAACATTATAGATATCTTGGAACTTTTGGAGACTGACATAAATAGGAAAGCAGTTCTGATTTTTGTGGATGCGGAGAAAGCCTTCGACAATATTTGTTGGAGCTTTCTGAAGAGGAATCTCCATGGGATGGGGGTAGGCCAAAACTTTGAAAACGGTATAGGTGCAATATATTCTGAACAAAGAGCTAAATTAATTGTGAACGGTATGGTTATGGATGAGATCCCAATAGAAAAAGGGACACGACAGGGATGCCCAATATCCCCTCTATTGTTTATATCAGTCCTGGAGGTATTGTTGAACATGATTAGAAGGGACCAGCTGGTAGAAGGAATACGACTCGGAGCTAAACATTACAAGTTAAGAGCATTTGCAGATGACTTAGTTTTGACTCTGCAACAACCAGAAGCCAGTACAAAAAGAGCTTTAGAACTTATCGAAATATTTGGTCAAGTGGCAGGTTTTAAATTAAATACACAAAAGACAAAGGTGCTGGGAAAAAATCTAACGATGGAGGGAAAAGATAGCTTTCAAAGGGAAACTGGTTTGGAAATAACAAAAAAAGTGAAATACCTGGGGGTGAACTTAACATCTAAAAATGTGAATTTATTTAAGGATAATTATGAGAAATGTTGGTTGGAGGTGAAGAAAGATCTTGACATATGGTCTAGGTTGAGATTCTCCTTGTTAGGCCGAATTGCTGCTATTAAAATGAATGTATTGCCGAGACTGTTGTTTTTGTTTCAGACACTGCAAATTTTGGACAAGATGGACTGTTTCAAGAAGTGGCAGAAAGATATATCCAATTTTGTCTGGCAGGGCAAAAAGCCCAGAATAAAATTTAAGATCTTAACTGATGCAAAGGATAGAGGGGGCTTTGCCCTGCCGGACGTAAGACTTTACTATGAAGCAGCAGCTTTTTGCTGGTTGAAACAATGGCTACTTCTTGAGAACACAGACATCTTAGATCTAGAAGGACATGATAACAGTTTCGGCTGGCATGCATATTTATGGTATGACAAGGTAAAGGTGCATAGAGGCTTTAAAAACCACATTGTCAGGAAAGCATTGTTTAATGTATGGAACCGTTACAAAGATTTGTTGGAGAATAAAACCCCCAGGTGGTTGTCACCCCTGGAAGCCAAGGCGGTAAAAAAACTTAATATGGACTCAGATTGGCCAAAATATTGCGAAATTTTAGAACATGATGGTGAAAATCTCAAACTACAGAGCTTGGAGAAACTAAAACCTAAAGTCCGAGATTGGCTACACTACCATCAGATTAACGAGATGTTTAAGCAGGACAGGAAATTAGGATTTCAGAAAGAGAGGTCAAAGTTAGAAACGGAATTACTGGAGCCCAATACTAAAAATTTGTCTAGAATGTATAATTTGCTGCTGAAATGGAACACGCAAGATGAAACAGTAAAATCAGCAATGATTAAATGGGCACAAGATATTGGTCATGATATCATGTTTGCAGACTGGGAACGGTTATGGACCACAGGCATTAAATTCACGGCATGTAGTGCCTTAAAAGAGAATATAATGAAAATGATATATAGGTGGTACATGACCCCAGTCAAGCTAGCAAAGATATATCATCTGCCCAATAATAATTGTTGGAAATGCAATGAATGTGAAGGAACCTTCTATCACCTTTGGTGGACCTGCCCAAAGATTAAGGCCTACTGGGAAATGATCTATAATGAAATTAAGAAAATCCTTAAGTGGACATTTGTTAAGAAACCGGAGGCTTTTCTCTTGGGCATGGTCGGCCAAATGGTACCAAAGGAAGACAGAACATTCTTCATGTACGCAACCACGGCAGCAAGAATCCTACTAGCAAAGTATTGGAAGACTCAAGAATTACCTACTCTGGAAGAATGGCAGACCAAGGTGACTGAATTTATGGGACTGGCTGAGATGACCGGCAGAATCCGTGACCAGAGGAGAGAGACGGTGGAAGAGGACTGGGGAAAATTTAAATTTTATCTTAAGAACTGTTGCAAAATTTTGGAATGCTAAGATGTCAAGGGGTATGAGATAGAGAACTATAGCTGTTAAAGTTTAAATTCAAAAAAAATAATTTTTTTTTTAAAGAAAATTAGCTATGAATTTGAACGAAGGATTGCTAAAAATTGTTGTCTTAAAAATAAGGGTGCAGTGAAGGGGAGGTTTGGGGAAGTCGTGTTATGTGTGTTTGTATGTTTTGTTATTTTTGTTTTTTATGTTTGTGAAAATCAATAAAAAATATTGAGGGGAAAAAAACAGAATGGATAGGTTTGATCTTCTTGCAGTCCATGGGACTCTCAAGAGTCTCCTCCAGCAGCATAATTCAAAAGCATCAATTCTTCGGCGATCAGCCTTCTTTATGGTCCAGCTCTCACCTCCATACATCACTACTGGGAAAACCATAGCTTTAACTATATGGACCTTTGTCGGCAAGGTGATGTCTCTGCTTTTTAACATGCTGCCTAGGTTTGTCATTGCTTTTCTGGTTCACAACATAAAACCACAATATCAAAAAGACAAAATACATAATAAAAACAAAGACAAAGACAACTCAATAATCCCCCCTTATACAACAAATTTTAAATGGGCATCAAATGTCAATTGGCACATAATGTAAAGGCACATAATGAATGCACCAGCCAAACCTCCCTGGGAAGAGTATTCCACAAACGGGGAGCCACTGCAGAAAAGGCCCGTTCTTGTGCTGCCACCTTCTGGACCACTTGTGGAAGAGGCACATGAAGAAGGGCCTACACCAAATCTACCTCAGAGTTACTACAAATCAAGGATTCTAGTACCCAAAATTTTTTTTTAAGGCATATTCTTGTTTCTTAATGCTCTTTGTCTTTACACTGGAAGGGCAGGGTATACAGCCTCTTAATTAAAGGAAATAGATGCCATTGTTAAACAACTGGTTGGGAAGAATGGTGCAGCAATAAGCCTAAGCTGTAAAACGTTTAAAAACCTTAAAAACATTTAAAACAATGGAGCTAGAACCATAAAACTTAACTAAAAGCTGGAGGGCTTGATTCATGCTTGTTCATTCATCTTGTTTCTCCTATCATCCGAACAACTGGGAATTTAAAACACCCACAAATCATCCAGAGATCTGCCAGAAGATTACAATCTACCTTCTGTCCACACCTGCCTTACTGTGCTAAAATAATATTCACATCCACTTTTGCCTCTGACCCCCATCACCACTAACATGTGGTCCTCAGAAGCTTTCTCATGAGGGAATGTGGCCCCTCAGTCTCAAAAGGGGTCCTCTACTCTGATTTGACGGCAGCTGGAATAAAATGTGCTTTGGTAGAAGCTTGTATATCTGTTATCTACTGAGTTGAATAGGATCCAAAAGGCAGCAGTCTGATTGGTCCTAGAACAATAGGATTCAGAATGCAGCAGTCTGATTGTACCTAGAACAATAGGATTCAGAATGCAGCAGTCTGATTGGTCCTAGAACAATAGGATTCAGAATGCAGCAGTCTGATTGGTCCTAAAACAATAGGATTCAGAATGCAGCAGTCTGATTGGTCCACAGGAGCCACCCAATCCAACTCCAGGTGAAAGTGAATCTGCAACCTGATTGGCCTACAGGAGAATCCCGGAATTAGCCAATCACGTGGGGCCCATTGTGTAAATAATGTATATAAAGCACACATTCTGGGTGAACTTCCTTTTTTAAAAAAAAAAAATATTTATTACTTTTAAAGCTTACAAGAAAAAAAGAGAAGAAAAAAGACGAGAAGAAAAAACAAAAGGGGGGGAACAATACAATAACACATTAAACAAAACAAAACAAAACAACAACAGTTTAAAAACATACATCATACCATTTCAATACTCTATCTTTCATTCGCTTGTTTCATTGACCTCCTCTCACCTCCCTTTTTGTATTCCACTTCTGTTAATTGTTTCAGCAATTCCTTTCCATCTTTCTCTATTTTTTGTCATATAAATATCTTAACATATTTTTAACCTTATTTTCCATTAATGCTAAAGTACTTATTTATGCTTAACTCCTTATAACATTTCTACTAAAGCTGATTTTAATCGATGGAAGTTTAATCCTTTACGAAACACTTTCCAAGACCTTAGCTTGCAGCATCTTTGCTTCAATCTATTTACAAAAGGGGAAGGCGGACTTCCTGTTTGAAACCTTCCCGTTTCGGTACCAAATTAAAACGTTTATAAATCCAATTTTCCGTTCTACTCACAGGTAGTTGTTTAAAGTCAAATTGTCCACAGGAAAAAGTCAGCGCTCTCCGGCAACAGCAATGCGGCTTCACTCCGTGAAAGCAGTCAATTCGAAGCACCGCGCCGCTCACTCCACGTCGCTCCGGATCCCCGAAACCGGGTTTCCCCGCGAGTAGGGGAGGCGCAAAAGGTGCCAGCCGAATCCCACGTTCATAGGCTTCTCCCGCCTGTGATTTTAGTGGGTCTCTGCCTTCGCCGTGGCGGCCAGACCCTGATTTCCACGGAGCAAATTCCTCCCGATCAGAGGAATTCCGCCATTGCCGGAGGCGCTAACCCAGAAGTCCGGGAACTTCCATTCCTCCTCACCACTATGAGCTGAATAAAGAGCATGAAATCTACTCTCGACTCCGAGTATATTTCAATATCTTACTAGCCATGCTATTAAAGCTTTATCTAAGCTATCTTCTGATACAAACGGAAGCATCACAGAAGTCACCGTTCGCCTGTCATCTAACATCTTTTCATGACATTCTCCTTGTGCAAAGACGACACAGTAACACAGATCATAATTTACTGCTTTGTAAGCAGTAATGGGCTTTTGCTTTTCCTGGAAGGTTGCCACTTTTCCGGTGGGCAGAGTTCTCTGTGCCCATTAAAGCCGTTTCTAATACGCAGGCGAAGTTTTCCTAGAAACCAAGGGGTAGCAATGGAAATACTTTAACCTGGTGTTTTCTATTTGGCAAGTTATTAAAGTTATAGGTTGTCTGTGGAAAAGAGGTCAGTAACCCTGGCTAGTGTGATGAGATGCAAAGGTGGAGAGGACTCCTTTAATGGTTTGATAAGAGCTTCAGAAGATTGGGAAGAATTTTGTATTGCTATTGCAGGTGAAGGACCAAAAATGGTAGATACCCAAGTTGAACGCGCCAGAGCATGCTTGTTCTACACAAGAATTAGAGGCACAGGATTGCAGCAGTTTTCGCATTTTGTTCCAGGAGCCCTGGGGTTATTGGAAGCTTATCTGGGCTTCTAGGGTAAAGGTATAGTTAAAGGGACCCCTGACCATCAGGTCCAGTCGTTGCTGACTCTGGGGTTGCGGCGCTCATCTCGCTTTATTGGCTGAGGGAGCCGGCGTACAGCTTCCAGGTCATGTTGCCAGCATGACTAAGCCGCTTCTGGCGAACCAGAGCAGCGCACGGAAACACCATGCTTTTGAACTGCTAGGTTGGCAGGAGCAGGGACAGAGCAACGGGAGCTCATCCCATTGCGTTGATTCGAACCGCCGACCTTCTGATCGGCAATTCCTATGGTTTAACTCACAGTGCCACCCGCGTCGGGCTTCTAGGAAGAAGATCACAAAAAAAAGCTTCCCTGGGAGGAAATGTGTCTACTGTTCCCTATCTTCTATTGAGTGTGGCTCAAAAGGTCTGGTCAATGCCCTGCGTGAGTTTTGTGCGCTTGGATCCAGAATCATTTGCAATAAACAGGGGCTCCTAGACAGACAACGTGGAAAGCAGGGTTGATACTAGCACCGTGGGGTTCACTGCTCTGTGTGAAGAGCTTAGTCTGCAAGCTCCACAATGGGAAAGGACCGTAGCTCATTGGTAGAAAAGTTCCCTGGTTCAATCCCCAGCAACTCAAGTTAGGGCTGGGAGATAGAGAGCCACTGTCAGCCAGTTCTGTCAATATTGAGCTAGGTGGACCGATGCACTGACTCAGTCTAAGGCAGCTATTTGGACATTATAGTGGGGTATAGTGGAAAAAAGTTCACATTGGACAAACCAATTCACCCTTTGTTTTCAGATAGTACATTGGCAGACAAATCTAAAAAGGGGCAAGTGGGTGCCAGTGACAGGTACATATAATATATGTGAATATTATGCACATCTGTGCCCTCCTTTGTACTAATTTTGGGTAATGCAATGCCACTTGTTATGTACTGAAGTTCTCACCCTGGACCAGCAGGGGGATACTGTAGATAGTTTTCACTCAGGTCCACATATGCAAATAAAGGATTGAAAGTGACGTTCAGTGATTGGATAGTTACAGAAAGTGGTTACAGTTGCGTTGTAGTGCAGCTCTATATAAGCAGGCTGGCTGAACCCTTCAGTTCTGTTCTGGCCTGTGAATAAACAAGAGCTGTTTGAAATCGCTCTGTCATCTGATATGTTCACCCACAACTTAACATCACTTTTTTAGCAATGCACCTTTTCCATAGTATTAGCAGAGGCCGAAACCACAGCCCTGTGCATACATATTGCGGCGGGAGGGAGGGAAGTTGCTTTCCGTTCTCTGAGGCTTTATTTAGAATAAATATGCATACATCACAAGGTCAGGTCACAAGCTGATTATGGAAAACAATGTCTTCGGAAAGCCAGCGCAAACCATTATACTTTTGGTATCTGGGACCCACTTTGTTTTTATTTTTTTCTGATAGATTTGAGATAACGATCAGGAGGTCAAACAGATCACCATGCACTTAGGCCACTTCTAAGGGACCAGGATTGCTCCTGTCATCTATTTGATAAATGCATCATTTTGCCACCAGCCATCGCCTTTGAAAAATGCACACAGGTTAACCTATTTGGAAAAGTACCACAAAACCATCCGTTTGCCATGTGGCATGCACGTACTCTCTCTCTCTCTAACCCTGACACCTGTAAAGCATAAATTATCTCCCACTCACCAAGCTGCTACCAAAGAAGAGGTATAAGTTGCATCGCAACCTATGCAATTTGCAAGTTACTTCTTGAAAAATAAATCTTATTGATCATAGCAATCCCCCGAAGGAGAAAGGTGCGAAGGGAGCGACAGCTCTAAGGCAACGTTGTGGCTTCTGGCATTTCCTTAATGCTTCTACACGTTTTTAATTTATCAAGGTCACAATGACCTAATTTTGCCACCGCCCGATGAAAACGTAAGTGGGATGTGTTAATTAATAATCACACCAGCAATGAGCAGGCGAGAAAAGTTGTGTAGAGTTGCTGTTTTCTGTTTTTCCCCCCTCAGTATGTAGGTCTCATATGCCACCTGCTGGGCAAATCACAGTATATTGTTCCCAACAGTACAAATCTTAATTTTAATTCTTAACACCCCACCGCCCTTGGTATTACTGTTGTCGATTTCTGTGATATCAGGTTTATTTACGCATGTATACGGACAAGAGCAGGATACGAAAGGTCACAGCACTAATATTCCATCAGACCCCATCAGATTTCAAGAGCGGAGGCATCTAAGCAATAGCTTCGGGTTATCTTGGAGACGAAGCATTTACTCAGACCTCCGTTTGCCTCGCCCAGGAAACCCCATGCTTTGGTGCTGAACAAACAGTAATCAGGTTTTCCACCGATTGCTGTTTGTTCCAATTTAGCGCTAAAGAGTGGGTTCTCCGGGAGAAAGGGCAAGGGCAAAACAGCTGGGACCTTTGCCTAGAAAGCACAAGACAAGTGGGAAGCCGCTCGGAGCCATGTTTTCCAGGCACATTACGAGCGGCAGTGTGGATGAGCCCTAAATTAGGTCTTAATGTCACTTTGCCAGGCCAGTTTCAACACTGCCAGGCCCATTAGTTCCCTCTCACTCACAAGCATTTTGCTCACCTCCAGCTGAGGAGGGGGAAAGTAAAAGCATCTTCATGATAAACATTTAGGTACCAGGCAAATACTTGCCTCTTCAACTAGGCCTTTGGCTGATTAACATCTGGTACCCTGTTAAATGGGACGTGGGTGGTGCTGTGGGTTAAACCACAGAGCCTAGGACTTGCCGATCAGAAGGTCGGTGGTTCAAATCCCTGAGACGGGGTGAGTTCCCGTTGCTCGGTCCCTGCTCCTGCCAACCTAGCAGTTCAAAAGCATGTCAAAGTGCAAGTAGATAAATAGGTACCACTCCAGCAGGAAGGTAAACAGCGTTTCCGTGCGCTGCTCTGGTTCGCCAGAAGCGGCTTAGTCTTGCTGGCCACATGACCCGGAAGCTGTATGCCGGCTCCCTTGGCCAATAAAGCGAGATGAGTGCCGCAACCCCAGAGTCGGCCAAGACTGGACCTAATGGTCAGGGGTCCCTTTACCTTTATGTGTGTTTGGGGGTGGGGGTTAATAGGTTTGTTTTGGTTCTTGTTTTTATTATGTATTTTGTGTTTTTTATCCAGTATTTTAATGCTGTGAACCGCACTGAAGGGTGGTATACAAATTTAATAATTAAATAATGATGATAATAATAATTCCAGGAGGATCTCCACCTGTTTATTTTCTGTGGCATTTTGTTGCCCTGGCTTACATTACAAAGCAAATGCTTCACAGATCCAGCTAGGTGTATTTTGCAAAACAAAGAATCTGGTTGTGACAGTTTCAGCACTCCCTTTCTGCTGCAGAATCCCCTCTTAGGGCTTAAGATCCCAGGATTGAAGCAGACCCCCCCCCCAAAAAAAAAATCTGTTTAGCTTAACCCCAGTTTCATTATATATCATCCTTGGGAAGCAGAGCTTTTTTCAGCTGGAGCTCACCAGAGCTCAGCTCCAGCACCTGTGGAAAAGATGGGAGAAGTTCATGGTGAGCTGCAGCTAATTTTTGTGTAAGTTCTCTTATCCCATTTTTAAATGCTTCTGGTTGTATTTCGTGTTTTTAATAGTTTGCAAACCACCCTGAGGACTTTGGCCATGAGCGGCGTGGAAAAGCAACTAACAAATTATATTTTTGCCTATTGTTTTCTTTCTCTTGCTTTCTTTCCTCCCTCCTCCTTTCTTGCAGCTGTTCCAGCGGCTTGAATATTTTGCTCCCGATTTCACCCGCAAATCCATCCACTACTAGCTCCAGCCCGCTAACCCAAGTGAGAAAAAGCGCTCGTTGCCACTTATTTAAGAAGCAACCTGGGAAAGGGTGCTGCAGTCGAAAGGAAATAGCAGGGCAGCAGCGTCACCGCGCGGCTGAAAAGAGAAAACTCCAAATAACTCCAAATATGTCTCTGTCTGTGGTTTTCTCTAAGGGGCTGGAGAGAGCTGGAGTATTTCATAATTTTAATCTGCAATTGTCCACACCGCGCAGTTTCTAACTCAAACTTATTTTCATTTTGGTTTTATTTCTTTAAATGAAAAAAAAAATGCACCGCCAGTGAGTGCCAAATTCAAGGCGATCTCTTGTGCATTGCCAAAACAAGAAAGAAAAGGAAGTACATAATTACCCAAACTATGATTTGCACGGCATTTGCGCCCTCCGTTTTCTAGCAACAGTTCAGGTACCGTGCAAATTTAGGAATGAATGGCTAAAATTCCTGCATCAGATAATATTGTGCTTTGAAAGCATATTATTATTATTATTGCTCAGTATTATTATCTATTTTGTGTGTTTTTTTATTTGTAATGTGATGTTTTGAACCGCCCTGAGATTTACAGATGAAGGGCGTTATACAAATTTAATCAATAATCGATAATAATAAGTAAAACCTGAAACAGTATCCCCCTTTCCTAGTTTGGGTGCTACCTTTTATATTTCTTCTTCAAAGGGGAGAGGGCACCCCCGTGCACGTTTCCTATTGTTTGCAATGTTACCGCCTCGCACCCTCACCCCCCCCAAAAAGCCAGGGGGGAAATGGTTTCCAGTGTGAACCCGGAAGCTTAATCACTGCATGTATGTGCGCGTCTCTAGCTTTATCAACTCTATGGAGGGGAGCGGGAAAAGGAACGCAAGAGGGAGGGGCGAAAGCGGGATGCGCGAAATAAAAACGTGAGGAGGTGGGGCAGGGAGTTTGCCGATCCCGGCGGGGAAGTGCGGCCAATCGCGGGCCGCAGCGCAGGAGGCGGGACCAAAAGAATAAAGAAAAATAATAATACGCAGTTTGTGGTGGTGGGCGTGGCTTTTTAGGGCCCCGCCTCCTCTCCTGTTCGTATATGCGCGCAGCTTTGGCGCCTCTCAGGTAAGAGAGAAGAAAACGGCGCGCGCGGGAAAAAGAGAGGGAGGGGAGGGGAGGGGAGGGGTGGGGTGTCGCGCGTGCTGGGTCCGTTGCTCCAGAGCGCGGGAATTCGAGGGCGGACTCTGGCGGGAACTGTCTGGCTGAGGGCGCTGGGAAGGGGAAGCTCAGCCCAGTGTCCATTTGCTTTAAACGAAACCGAAACCAGGCACAGAGAAATTCATAAAGACCCACCAGATGTGAAAGAGAAAAACGACTACCAGACTTTTAATAATAATAATGATAATTTTTATTTATACCCCGTCCTCCCCAGCCAAGGCCGGGCTCAGGGCGGCTAACAAGCAATAATAAAAACAAGTTGAATGAATACAACTTAAAAACAAGATTAAAATACAACTTTAAAATATTGAAACAGAAAAATGTTAAAATGCAGCCTCGTCACAGGAGGAGAAAGGAAAAAGACATCTGAAGGCAGCCCTGTTTAGGGGAGCTTTTAATGTTTCATAGACCATTGTATTTTAATATTCTGTTGGAAGCCGCCCAGAATGGCTGGAGAAACCCAGCCAGATGGGCGTGGTATAAATAATAAATTATTATTATTATTATTATTATTATTATTATTATTATTATTATTATTGCCTTTGAGGTGGTGTCTGTAGTTTTAAAGGCAGCCACTGCCAGGAGTGCCTCTGAGCATGTAGTGAAAGCTGAGGAAAGCTGCAAGGGCCTGCACTTCCTTACTCCACTCCCCACAGATTCCCTTATTGTTTTTTCATATATTTATTCCACCGCTTGATTTTTTTAAAAAATAAAACCTCAAAAGAGGTTTCCAGAAGACAAAAGCAAGTGAAACCAGCAGAAATTCGCAACCTTAACATTTTACAACCCCTTGTGTCCCTAATCCTCCCTGTGTTCCTCTAAAGAAGGGCTGTATAGAAATTTAAGAGATAAAAAAAGTATAAATGTTTTAAAACACATTAACATCCTAAAGCAGATTACAATCCGCTCAGCTTTCTAAGCAATCTAGGTAGGCTTGTCAACAGGAATCTTAGAATCATAGAGTTGGAAGGGACCTCAAGGATCATCTAGTCCAGCCCCCTGAAATACAGGAATCTCAACTAAAGCATCGATGACAGATGGCCATCCAACCTCTGCTTAAAAAGTGTAGGAGTCTAAGATGAACAGGGAGGAAGGACTTATTTTTTGCTTCCAGTGGGATGATGTAATTTTATGTTTTGCTTGTTACAGATGCTTTGCATTTTGGTTGTCAGCTGCCCTGGGGAACTGAAAATGGTGGGAAAGGCAAGAGTATATTAATGCTCTTTTTAAAAAAAATGCAAAAGGCACAGCCAGGCCAAGCTAAAAACCTGACCACGACCCGTTAGGGCTTACCAAGCAAGTCTCACAAAGCAGTTTGCATTAATACATGTATAAAAATAAATCATCCGTTTTGAGAAGTTGTGTATAAATCAAACAAACACAATGGGAAAATAATTGTTTTGAAAGCAAGGTCATTTATTTAAAGAAGTGGGATTCTGGCTGGGTTCTAGATAGAGTAGTAATGAAGGTTGAGCTGGAATAATGGTTGTAAGGGTTCAGATGGCCAGTCTGCAGGCCTTAATTTGAACTCCCTGGAGTAGGACACAAAGGTATATTAACAGGGAAAAGGTTGCCTCCCAACGTGTGCAGAGTTCTCTGTCACTGCTGAGAATCCATAAATGTTGCCTCACTTTTTTACAATTGTATGTAAGGCCTCTAAGTTGAGTGAAGGCCTTATGGAAAGGTTTGGGCCTTGGTACTTGTGCTGTAATTAATTATTTTAAAATTTATGCTCAGTTTCTTTTATTCCTCGTGTCATTTGTTACCGAATGTCTATTGCCCCTGTTTTATTTTGAGAGTTTGAAGTAAGAATTGAGCTGAACTTTAAAAGGAAACACATTGGTTGTTGGATCAGCTGAATGGTGGTTGCAGGGATTAAGAACGAAAGAAGAGTTGCTGGATCAGGCCAATGGCCCATCTTTCCCAACATCCTGTTCTCACAGTGGCCAACCAAATGCGTGGGAAACCTGGAAGCAGGAACTGAGTGAAACAGCACTCTCCGTTCCTGTGATTTCCAGTAACTGGCAATCAGAGGCATAGTGCCTTTGACAGCAGAGGCAGAACATAGGCATTGTGGCTAGTAGCCAGTGATAGCCTTAAGGTAAAGGTACCCCTGCCCGTATGGGCCAGTCATGTCCGACTCTAGGGTTGTGTGCTCATCTCGCTTAAGAGGCCGGGGGCTAGCGTGACGAAGCTGCTCTGGCGATCCTGCACCAGTGCCGCACACGGAAACGCCGTTTACCTTCCCGCTATAAAGCGGTACCTATTTATCTACTTGCACTTAAGGGTGCTTTCGAACTGCTAGGTGGGCAGGAGCTGGGACTGAAAGATGGGAACTCACCCCGCATACGATCGGCAAGTCCTAGGCGCTGAGGTTTTACCCAGATCGCCACCCGCGTCCCTTATCCTCCCATTATTATTTTCCAATCTTCATTCAAAGCCATCCAAGTTATTGGCCATCACAGCCTCCTGTAGGGTCAAGTTCCATAGTTTATGCGCTACTAGGAGAAGGATTTTCTTCTGTCTTTCCTGAATCTTCCAACATTCAGCTGACTTCAAAAGAGCAGGTTTTTTTATTTTAAAAAATGTATTTATTTTGATATTTAGGAGCTCACACTTAATAATTACTTAGCCCAATGAAGCACGGAGAGGTACAAAGCGGGAGAGTAACAATGAGTGTGAGGAGGTATCAGCCATTTTTTGTTTTGTAATCAATTTAATTTTTAAAATTGTTTTTAATTAGATTTTGTAATTAATTTAATTTGTAATTAATTAATTACTCTAATCATTGTCCGTTTCTGGCAGGAAATGCTACCACAGCAGCTGATTCAGAACTTTCACTTTGCGCTGTATGGACTTCTTAAATTAGAAGATTTGCATTAACTGAAACAGGCTTCTCAGCACTTTCACCCTTATCTCTTCCTTAATTTTGTGGTCGTGAGTATGTTTTCAAATATTTGCTAGCTGATTTCACTTGGGGTGGAGAAAGAGGAATCTGATGCAAGTGAGCTCACTTTACAGAGATTTACAGCAGTTTAGGTCAGCTGTGACGGTATTAATTTAAAACATTGCTTATAAGGTTCCACTGCCTGTGCAAGATAAAACAGAAGAGATTTTTCAACTTCCCCAGAATTTAACTTGTTAAATTTAAGTCTCAGGTTAGGAGAATCCCACTTTCTATTTTTGCGGGGGGTGGACTTTATTATCCAAGCTTGCAGTTCCCTGAATTCACAACTACATTTTGATTTGATTTCTTAGTAAGTCCTTATGGAACCAAATTCCGAAAACAGAAGATATGAAACGAGGAGAAATGCAAGAGCAAAAGAACCGGTAGCCAAATCTCGGATTGACTGGCAGCGAACTAAGGGAAGATGTATATTGTTTGATAGCGAGGAAGAGAGTGGTGAAATTACATCAGCATCAGAAAAAGAACTTGAAACCAGTTCAGATGATGATTCAGATGCGAGAGAGAAAGGTGAGCCCATACACAATGAGGATAAAGATGAAACTTCGGTTAACGCAGGTAGCCTTCCAGATGTTGAGACAGGTGGTGATTGTGCAGCAGGAGAGGACGTAGATGAAGAAAATATCAACCTTGGGAAACGCAAGAGGTCTCGGAGAACCGTAGTGTATGACAGCGACGATAGTGACAATAGCGATATTGTTAGGAAAGTGTTTGCCAAACGCAGTTGCATAATCGATGAGAACGACTTGTCCGCTGAACGCACATCACCTGCAGAAAAAGAAGCAAAGAGAAAACAAGACAGGCTAATGAAACTGCAGGAACTGTCCCAACGGCTATCTACTCGAGCTTCCGGCCTCAGTGAATGTCATGAGGTACATTTTTTATTCATTTGCAGAATGTATCGTCGTGCTTGCTGTTCTCGTGCAGATTTGCTGTGCTCACAAGAACTTTTGTTGGAAAATGCTAAAAGTAAAAAGGAACTGCTGCTACTTATTGCAGGAACTCATACAGTATACTACTAGGCCCAGTCCCTGAACCAGAAATAATCTTGACTTGGCTCTGGTATTGTTATGGCAACAACTTTACTGAAAACAGGAAGGTGACTGCCTTGCATTTTGGCTTCTCTCTACTTCCCAAGCTAGGACAAGTTATCTGAAATTGTACAGGCACCTTTTTACAAGGCAGTGATGGCAATTCAATTGTTGAAAGTAGCCATGGTCTATTACCCTACCTTGGGTGGTAATGGGTGTTTGGGAGTGGTTTGCCAGTGCTTTTAAAAGTGTGTGTGTATAAAATATGCTTCAAACCACCAAAAGCATGTGTTGTGTTGAGCTATTTCAATTAATTTTGTTTGATTTGCTCATTGCAGAAAGCTGAAAGTCTGTAAATTTTGTTAATAAGCCTGATTTGAAATGAGGGTTGAATAATTTCGACTGCAAATATATGAAATGATCTGGACCCAGCACTCATCCTCTGATGCCCTTCTTCGTGTGAGAACCAGCCTTTTTTGCACTGGCTTACCATTTGTGGAATGCTCTCACCAGGGAGGCTTGCCTCACTCCTTCATTACGTATCTTGAGGCGCTGGGTGAAAATGTTCCTCTTCTCCCAAGCCTTTGGCTGATTAAACAATTATGGCCTTTTAAACTGGGGTTGGGGGTATTTTTTTGTTTGTCATTATGTTATATAATTTTGTGTGTTTATATTCTAAACTGCCCTGTGATCCTTGAATGATGGGCAATATGGAAAGTTAGTTATTAATAATAATATGTTATGGTAACACAAATGAATTTAAATAAAGGATTCAAATAAGCCTCTGCTTCTTAATGTCACTAGGATTCTGAAGAGGATGTGATAATAGAAGATGATTCTTCCCATTCATCTCTCACACCTGCTGAAATCAGTGATGCATCTGAGGTTGACAGCATGAAAGATTTCATAGTTGAGGAGGAGGAGGAGGAGTTGGAACAAGAAAACTCTGAGGAAGACAAGAGCCAGTCACAAAAGAAAAAGCAAGCTATGTCAGGCACATTGCTGCAGAAGTACTTTCCATATTGTAAGGTTAACATAAAAATTCTGTAAACATCATTTATGTAGTGTCACAATACAATATTTATTGGAGCCCCACCAAACATTTTTTCCATGTAGGTAACTCATGTAAATCATCAGTCTGACAACCATACTGATATTTTTATTTCTTACAGTGGCCCATGTTGATCATTTTGTCCATTTCCAAAGAGTTGTACAGGCGTTTCTCATCAATGCAGTTGACAATAACTTTTTGATGTCATTATATGGTAAGCAAATGTGGATTTTCTTAATCAAAAGGCTTTTTAATCACCTTTTAAAATTATTATTGAAGCAAATAAGTGTGTTACTATACGTAGCTTTGTGAAACTAACCAAGCATATGATAATTTGATTTCCTTCTCTTTCCAACAGAGGGGAGAAGACAAAAGAAATATGCAAAAGAAATGCTGACTTCCCTTCGCTTCTTCGACAGTGATTTTGTTCGACCTCGTCTTGACAATTTAGTGGCGAGAAGTCGCTGGACAGAAAAATATACGGTATTGGGGTATTGTTCAATGTTCTTATAAATGACTCTGATGAGGTGGTGCCTTTCAGATGTGCAGATGGCTTGAAGCTGATAGGGATAGCTAACACCATGTTATAGAAGATAGCATCAAAGTGATACTGACAGGCTGGAACACTGGACTGAAAACTGATGGGAATTGGAAGAGGATGTATTAATTATATCTACTTCTCTATAGACCCATGTATGTGTGTTAACAAACAAACAAAGGAATATGACTGCAAACCTGTATTCAAAGTGCAGGGCTTAGCAGACTCTCCGATGGGGAAAACCACTGAGCCTAGGGCTTGCCAATCGGAAGGTCGGCAGTTCGAATCCCCGCAACGGGGTGAGCTCCCGTTGCTTGGTCCTAGCTGTTACCAACCTAGCAGTTCAAAAGCACGTCAAGTGCAAGTAGATAAATAAGTACTGCTCCGGCGGGAAGGTAAGCGGCGTTTCTGTGTGCTGCTCTGGTTTGCCAGAAGCGGCTTAGTCATGCTGGCCACATGACCCGGAAGCTGTACGCCGGCCTACTCTAGAAATTAAGAGCTTTGTGGTGCTTAACCAAGCAGTTGAAATTAAACAGATAAATATATGAATGTTTAGTATTGTTGAATTGCAATAGTTGATTCAGTGGAACAAGTGACCAGCAAAATTTCCAACCGGATATCTTTTTTCCAGAAACGGGTGGATAGTTATCCTGACATCCACATAGTTGAGGGAATTGGAGAGCACCGTTCCTGTCAGGCCTGTGAACTGCAGAGGCACTGTAGGTTCACAGTGATTCTGTCAGGGAAATCATATGATCGTGAGACAATGCAAGTAGACGACTTCATGTCACGTGACAAGCAGGTAAATTTTGTTCCCAGGCTACAAAACTGCTAAGAACCAAAAAGTTAAAATGCATTGCATATTTTTTTGTGTGAGATGTTGATGTTAATATCTTTTAGCCTCATGCTTCTTTTTAGTCTACTTTTGGGTAATGGGTTTTTGGCAGTAGTTTCAAAGATTTCTGTTGCTTGTATTAGTGGCTAAGTATATAATACTTGAAAATCCCAGATGGCTATGAGAAATTTCCTCTATAGTGCTTGTTTATGAACAAGCTGATTATTATGATATCCTTAAAACTACATTCTATCAAGAAGTATATAGCAAGCTTTACTAAGAATAATTGATGTCTATATGCTAATTAATATACTTGCAAATAATAATCCTGACATAAATTTTTGGGTATTTTTTTTAAATTAGATTCATCTTCTATGTGTGTATATCTAGATCTAGATATATAGTGTCAACAAGATAGTTCAGGTGGTTAGATCATGGCGCTGATAATGCCAAGGCTGCAGGTTTGATCCCCATATGGGGCAGCTGTATATCCTTGCATTGCAGGGGGTTGGATGAGATGATCCTCAGGGTCTGAGTTCCAACTCTACAGTTCTATCTGTTAGAGAGACCAAGGCTTATGGTATAACAGTAACTTGTATACTTGGCATATTATTTATCTGTGAAAAATTATCCCTAAACCTTGATCTTCAGAATTCCCTATAAATCGACAGTGCTTGGGTTGGTTTGACTATATGTGTAAACTGATCAATGGTTTATCTGACTTCATATATATAAACCAAGTAGATAGTCTTAGATAGTTGTACAAATAAGCTAAGCATGGGAACTGAATTGGTGCACTCCAGAGGCTTTGATTTTGCAATGTGAGAATTATATACTTCCAAGAGTATTCGGTCAAACTCCAGTGGTGTGTTGACAACATCTGTTGTACATATGTGCAGTTTTAACTGGGCTAGTGTACCTGTGGGGCTCCTAATTTCATATTCCCTACCTTTCTCAAGCAGAGTGACTCTTTAGATTTACACTGGTGTGACTGTTCTACTGTATAAACCTAGGCTTTGCAGTGTTTATGTTCTATAACCTGGGTTTTTTAAAAAAAAAAAATCCCTTGCAATTCAGCTAGTGTTGAACAGGGTATGCTTTGTGAATTACAGGTAATAAGTGCATACCAACAAAGATTTAATCCTTTTAATTTATTATTTCAAACATTTCGCAGCCCCAGTGGCACCGGTATTAGAACTGATTAAAGCAAGTGATCACCTCTGTGCCTTCCTGAATTGACATTCTTAGGGTAGCAATAGAAAAAAAGGGTCGGTTTTCATTTATGCCAGTGATGCCTTTGGAAAAGTGGCGAGTGTGGAAGTTAGATTCAGTTAGATATCGATAAATGTCATGCTCAGGTTTTGTCATACCTTACTTGTTTAATTGATGAGACTATTGCACTGCCCATTGTTGCACAAGACCTGCCCAGTAAAAGAGCTTTCCTTTTAATAATACAGGAGTTGGAGATTGGCATTGTGTGTAGAAACCGTACTGAAGTTTATCACAACCTGAAACATTTTAAATACAAGCTGTATCAGAATTGCTGCTCTCTAATGACAAGCAATGGATTCCAGGATGCACCAGTCAAAGATACAGTGTACAGAGTTTTCACACAGCAGAATAATGAAGGCTGGATTGAACAGGTACAGTAGAACTGATTGCACATAAATTCTACTGCTTTGAAAGCAGGGGAAATTAATAATCAGTACAGCACTTAGTACTTTGTGGACAGAACTGTAGGTCATTCAGGTGTGGAGGGTGAAGAAAGTAAGTGGGTAAATTTAAGTGCTCATAAAGTGCAGTTTCAGGAAAAGTTGACTGAAAGTAGCTCCTGCTTTGAAATTAGTCCAGCTGTACCTCCTATAATGATTAATGTGATCATATTTCTGCAGGGAATATATTTACCAACATAATAATTACCCAATGCCATGATCCTAGAAAGCAAGCCCTGTTTTTAAACCAATGAGATTTTGTTTAAAAGACCACAGAAGATTCTGGACTTGTTTCCAATATTGTTAGTGTGTCATTTTGTGATTAGGCAGTGAACAAAAGGATAAAATGAGAGAGGGAGCCTTGCATAGAGGTTGCTGCATCCTCTCTGATCCTGGCAACTGTGCCACTTTGTTCAGACTCCTTGCTAGGCTTTATTTAACCTGCTAAAGGTATACCATCCTGCTGCTTTCACTACTTCAGCAAATTTAAAGACTAGAGTACAGCAGTTTGCTTTTTAAAAAGCTTTCTATAGCAGACAGCTTTATATTATTAAAAGAAAAAATTCCTAGGGGTCAAGATTACTCCTTTCTGGGAGAATTTTAAGACCAGCTGTAGCAGGTATTGCAAAAGGTATATTTAGATCAATAAAGGCAGGTGTGGGATTTGTCTTGCATGAGGTTCATCAATAAAGTTTCCAAGAGAGCATGACTTACATCCCTTTCACACTAGTATACAAGGCATAATTTTGACAGGTGCAATCTTGTGTGATGGAAAGAAGATGTTACTATCAAAATTGTGCACTGTGCTGCTGTTAAAGCGAGGAATTCATTAGTGATCTGAAACCAGTATAGAAGCCAGGTTGTTGACTGGGACATCCCACTGCCAACATGCAGTATAAGGTTTCTGCTGAGGGAGCTGCACTGGCTGCCAATAGGCTACCACAGGCATAGGCAGACTCGGTCCTTCAGATGTTTTTGGGGACTACAAGTCCCATCATCCCTTGCTAACAGTACCAGTTGTCAGGGATGATGGGAACTGTAGTCCCAAAACATCTGGAGGGCTGAGTTTGCCTATGCCTGGGCTACCAGGTACAATTCAAGGATCAAATCAAATCAAATTTTATTAAACGGTCACAGACCAGATTGACTCGTACAGCTAGTCAGCGAAACATAACACCGAAAAAAAACAAAGGACAATTTCAATACAAATTAGGCCATAACTACAATTTAAAATTGGACAACATGAATAAAATTAAGTATTTGCCTTCACCTGCATGTTGACATTGGAAATCTCTTGTTTTCTGCGCCTGGGCTACCAGGTGCAATTCAAGGATTTGCTTTTAGTATTTCAACATTTTGGGACCAGATTACCTAAGGGAACACCTTGCCACATCCATCCCTGCCCAGAAACTGTGCTCCTCAGTTGGGACACTACTAAGAGAGAAGTACCTAGCATTTTGACATTTTGGTGGCTTTTGAAATACATATTTGTTCTAAGAAGGCTTTCCCTGAAGTGTGGCTCAATCATTGTGTGGAATAATAATTCTACAACTGTATAAATGGTTTTGCTGCTTTTAGTTTACTGGGTTTCTAATCTTTTTTTATTACTGCACATTGCTTCAGTAACTTTTTAATTGGTTTATAAGTGTGCAAATGAAATTTAAAAGGAACATAAAAAGTTCCACCTTTAATTTAGGTCTGCTAAAATGATACTTTGTTTTCTTTCGTTTGAAGCAATATTCTGAACTTCAGAAGTACATGGTACGTGCTGAAAACTTCCAAGACGAAAAAAAAGACTTGATGTCATCATTTTTTTAAAAAGGCATCTACTTACAAACGTGCTTTCCCTTGACTGGTGATACTATTTGAATATCATGCTGCGTTCCAGCTGTTTTTCTTTTTACTGCAAGACAATCAATGTGCCTGTGTGTTGTTATGGATACTAATAAGTTAATGTGTATTTCTTTTTCATAGTTCATTTTAATTATCAAAATAATCATCTAAGGACTTTTTTATAGTGGAAGACATCTCTTCTGTGTTCTTGAACACCAGGCAGCTCAGCTTAATGATCTAAAATGAAAAACAGTCTCTGAATAACCCGGGTGTTCATTCAGGAAATGAAATTTTATGCGCAGTGATGCCCAGGTGAATTGTGCCAGTGTATGAAAAATGCTTGGCTTCAATTCTTTTTGAAAGAGGAAAGGTCCACATGGTGAGAAGCCCAAAGGCTGTAATATGCATACTGCTTTCCCAACACAGTGTTTAAAACCAGCTGTAAACCAGGTACATTCCCACCCCCCAGGACACAGGGCAGAAACAAATTAGCTCTCTAAAACCAACAGGCCATCATTGTTTATGCATCCTGGAGACCCAGAATTCATGGACTTGCATTTAGCCGGCTGAGCGGTAAAAGAAATAAATATCTTTATACTGCTAGCAATATCCGTTTTCCATTTCTGTAGCATTTGGAAGGGAAGATGCTTTACAAGACTGATATGCAGAGGCTTCTGCTCATTCTGTATGACGTAATACCCAGTTGGGTTTGTTTCCATTTTGGAGTCAGGGAATTTGATGAATGCTCAGTTCATCAGCTTGACACTGACTGTTCGGTAGCAGCTTCAGTTAGACTATTGGCAAGTGGGGTCTGCAAAACAGTCTTAAAGTGTGCAGTGATCCTGCTCAGGGTTCCAGCAATGCCCTTTTCCAGGATTCACATTCATATACTATTTTCTGGGCTCCCCCACTCCCAACAGCCAACTAGTATTCTATAGCTACTGAGCATGCATAGTCCTCATTGGGCTGTTTCAGGTTTGTTTCGCTCACTTTAGTGTCTTCCCCACTGCCCTGTTCATCTTTTTTTCTCCTCCTGAAAACCGCGGACCTTTCCCAAGCCTGCTGCACAAGGATCCACACTTGGAAAATGAATTTGTTCTTAAGGGTATATGGGATGATGGCCCAGTGCATACTTCAGAGGAGTTCAGAGTTCACTCAGAGCACCCTTCCTGTATATTAACTTGGATAGGTGAGTTGGGCAGCCTTGATATATATGAATTACAGATCAGAGACACATCCAGTTTTTGATTGTGGGCAATGTGAAGAGTAGGAAGCCTTTGGCCTCTAATTCAGACATACAGTAAGTTGGGGTCTTTAATGAATAGGTGTGCTTTCTTCCTCTTCAGTAAGCTGAATAGATGGTGTTTCTGCTCTGTTCATTTCCACTGTGTCACCTGTGTGAAAGGCTATAGCTCAATGGTAATCTTCTTTTGCGTGCAAAAGGTCCCAGGATCAACCCCCAGCATCTCGAGGTAGGTCTAGGAGGCCCCTGTCTGAAACCTTTGGGAGCTGCTGCTAGTCACTGTGTGCAGTACTGAGCTAGATGGACCAATAGCCTGACTTGATTTGAGTCAACTTCCTGCGTCTGTTATAAGTTTGGGCTTCAGATGTGAATGGAAGCAGTGATAATCCAGGAACAAACCTTCCTTTTGCTTGTGGGCTTCCTAGTGGCATTAGTTTGGAAACAGAACATTGGACTACCTGGATCTTTAGTCTGATCCTATAAGGTGATTCCTATATTATGTTCATCATCTACTCACCAGGTGAGCCCCAAGTCACCCAAGTGCCACCACAGCTCTTATCAGGTACAGCAGGGCAGCAGCAGTTAAGGGGGTATGAAAGGCGAGGCTAAGGGACAGTGGGAAAGGCAAGTGCACAGACTCTCTGTGTGCAACTCCTTAATGCGCTCAGGTTTATTGCGATGAGTAAAAGTCTAAAGTTTGGGTGCAGTGTTAACATTCTTAAGGCTCTGGTTCGCTTTAACAGCTCGGCTGTGCCTGCTGTGTTTGACAAAGGTGTTCCTAAGCCCCACCCATGTTTGCACTTGGTAAATAGAAGCATATTAAGTGTAAGGAAACGGAAAAGATATGAATCAAGTTCTCTTCGCATAAACGTGGGAGTTTTCGCACCTTAAGAGAGCAAGCCATCCTCTGATGCGATCAAGTTTCCCCTAGCTTTTGAATTACAGAGGAAAGCTCCCCTTAATTCTTGTCATGGTGTCTTTCTCTATCCTGACACGCTACCTTTTCAAAATCAACCATAACTTAGGCTTGCACTCTACATAAAGCTGTACAATAAACTATTCTTTCACTATGTCCCATCCGTCTCTTGCCTGCCTATTATTTGTTCCCCTAACCGCTTCATGCATTTGGGGTTGACTGACCAGCCTGCAAGCGTAGCTGGTCAGTTAACAAGGAAGGAGGACAGAGGCTTAACACTGGAAGAGGCTTGTCAGTTCACCTACAGCCACTGTTGAGGCTGGTTGTACCCAAATTGGTTTGGAAAAGGAAAAAACACAAGCCTACTCTCCTTCACAAGTGTCCTTTGGGGGTTAGATCTTCACCACCACCGAAACTGAGTACAGTCGTGTACTGTGCTTTTGCATTTACGGGCAGCAAAATCAGTTTCTCAAACAGCTTAGAGGCTGTGGTTGGCTCAATGGATTAAAAGCTACAGGCCTACCTTGCAGGTGGAAGGCTTGCTGCTGCTTCGAATGAGTCTTTCTTCCATCTCTTAAACAGGCTCGATCATCAGCAATATGATATATGGGTGCATGAAAAGTTTGGGCGGAAAAGTCTTTTCAAAAGCATCTTGTGATTTGTGCCAAACAGCTGAAAAACATTAAATGCTCCAGCGTCTTTTCAGGAAACATATTCTCATTTCAGCAGCCTCCAATAATGGATTTAAAAAGGAATGTGGGTAAACAAGAAGCCTGCTGAAACGTAATGTTAGAAAACGCTATCACTATGCAAACAGCTTGTGTGTACACGTACATATGCCCACATAATATCATAAGCCCTATAGTTTATGTAATTTATAAAATAATGGCTTCCAATGTGTAAGCACAGTTATCTTGTTTGCTGAAGGTTTGTGGGTTGGGAATTAACGGGCATGGCAGAAAAGCTAATGTGAAATTGCTTGCCCCTTTTATCCAGTCTCCACTGCCATCTTCCAAGAGCTTGGCGGAAACTTTGCAAAAGGAATCCATTTGTGTGCACGCTGCACCTTGTGCTATCCTTCCAGGTGCATGCACTATACCAGTGTTACTATGCCCCCAAAGCACCTGGCAAGGTCCGATTCACATGTAGAGGAGCAGCCGGCTTTCGGAAGGCTATGGCTGCTTTCTGGTGGCGCGTAGATTTGTGTCGGGTTTTACTTCCACGGGCACAGCGTCAGCCTTCTGAAATGCACATATATATCAGCGCCCCCTGATTCGATCGCCAGTGCCCGAGCATAACGTGGGAAAGCGGGCTTTTTAAGTAAACGGAAGCTCCCTGCAACGAGAGGGTTTGGCCGGCAGGCGTCTCCTTGCCCTTCATTTCGGGGAACGGCGACTTTTTCCGCGCAACGGTGCCAGCCTTCCGCCAGGGCTCCCCGTCAGTCTCATGTTTGCTGCTGTTGCCGCCGCTGCTCAGATTCTATGCGAGCACAATGAAATCCTGTGTATCTGCAACCCCCGCGCCGTGCAGTCGTAGCAGCCTGGCGGCTTAAAGCACGAGACAAGCGAAGGAAAAGGGGGAGAGGGGGGAAAAAACACTGCAAGCTTTCTGCTCTCTTCTTAAACCGGCAAGTGCAGAGGGCAGGGCGGCAGCAGCGGCAGCGACCACCACCGTCAAGCGCGCTTTGGAGAGACATTGCAACAGCAACAAAAACTCACCAGATCCCAAGTCTGGGAAGGGATGGAATATACAAATTGACCGAGGAATCTCGCTGCATCGGACGGGTCTGGAGGCGGAGAGCTGGAAGTTTGTAAGTTTCGAGCTGGTTTGTGAATTAGCTGATCGTTGGGAGTCGTGATTTCTGCTTTTACTCCCACCAACTCTTCCCCCCACCCGCCTCCTCTCTCTCCCCCGCCGCGTTCCTGGGTGCTTTGCTCAGCTTTTCTGGAAGTAGACAAAAAGGAGCACGAGGATGCGGGGAGGGCTTTTTGCATCGAGATCGGAGCTGGCTTTTTTCCGTGGCACGGGAGGGAGGGACACTTAAGGATCGCCCACCCTCCGGAGAAACCATCTGCCCGTCCGCTTCTCCCAAGCATGGGTTGGATTCATTGGAGAACCGCGTCTGAACTTTATGACACCGGGAACCAGTAAGCCGTCTTGCTTTTCCTTTGACTTAAAAGGAGATACTCTTTGAGCAGGAGCCTGTGCAAAAACAACAACAACCGGGTTTTAAAAGACCGAGGTAGGCGAAAGAGAAAGCAACAATATTAAAACTCTCCGGGATCGCTTCTCCCATCCCTCCGGCATCCAGCCAACACGCCCCATTCCGATCGCTGCTCTTGCGAGCAACTTCAGGGAAAGCGGGGGCGAGCCCGGCGAACCTCGTGTCACCCGTTCACACGACACTCCACGCTCGCGCTCACTTTCACGCGTCCCTTTCTTTTTTGCGCTCAAGAGAAGGGTGTGTGTCTTTCCATACCTTTTTGCCAATTGGCATTTTTTTTGCCAATTTGCCCCCCCCCCAAAAAAAAGCACGCTACCCAGCTTTGGAGATCTGCTTATTTATTCTCCCTAAAATGCATTGCTATAAAAACTTTGCTGCGATGATTTTCAGCAAGCCTTAATCAGACCTCGTGGTGGTGGTGGATTTTTTTTAAAAAAAAAAAAGGAAAAGGGGAGGAAAAATAACCCCTATCAGTGGTTTGCACCGCGATTTAAATGGCTGTTGCTTGCAAGTCTGCAGCCGCCCCTGCTGGCCAGCTTCGCCCCCCGCTGCTGAAGTCTGTTGCTTTGCTCGGGGAACCTGCAAAAAGGATGGCGCTGGCGGCGACTTTGTAAAGAGCCCGCTGGACTAAAATCGGGCAAGCGATCTGCCCCGGTTTGCAGGAGAGAGGAGCGCGAGATTCGCACTCGTTCCGGAGAGAGGAGCCGGTTTTTGGTTCGCGTGAGAGTGGATCGACAAGCCCTTTGCAAAAGAGCAGGGGCCTGAGGCTGCGGGGATGGGGGACACGGCTCCCCCCCAAGCCCCGGGTCTCCTGGGAGGCGGCGGCGGCGGCTCGGTGGCGGCGCCGCGGGTGCACAGCGCGATCGTGGAGCGGCTGCGGGCGCGCATCGCCATCTGCCGCCAGCACCACCTGAGCTGCGAGGGGCGCTACGAGCGGGGCCGGGCGGAGAGTTCGAGCCGCGAGCGGGAGAGCACCTTGCAACTCCTCAACCTGGTGCAGCACGGCCAGGCGGCCCGGAAAGGAGGGAAGCACAGCAAGGCAGCAGCGGCCAATGGTCACAGCGGAGGAGGCGGCGGCAGCATCGCGGCTTCGGCTCCTTCGGGGAACGCTGCAGCGCCCCCTCCGGCGGACTACTATCGCCAGCAGCTGATCAGCAACGGGACGACTGGTGGCAGGAGTGGGATCAACGGAGAGCAGCCCGGATCGGGCTCTGGAGGGGAGCAGAGAAACCCCGCGCTCATTGCGGTGAGTCTCGTTCGTTTCCTGGTTCCCTCCAAACATGCTCAGGAGCCAGTGCCTTTAGGGTGGTTCCCCTGCACAGGGCACCCAGCTGAGGGGCCACAAAATAATAATATTTTAAGAAACGTATATTTATTCAGGTACCTACTCGAGAAGATCCATTTTAAAAGTTACTGTACCAAAAGGAATTATTGTGAAAATAAGAAATATTTAGGGGGCGCCAAATTTTTGTCCTCGCCCAGGGCTTCATATTAGCAAGTTCTGCCCCTGTGGGAGGGGAGTTTGGAAGGGCTGAGTTTGGAAGGGTGGACCAATGGTCTCTCATATGTATGAGTTTTTAAAATGTCAAAATGTCATTTTGCATCGCCAACTCCCCCCCCCCTTCCATTTTTGCAAGCGGTATCTCTGCACTTAAAACAGCAGCCTGCCATGTAGAAATGCTAATGGTTGTTAATGAGGAGTGCCATTAGATAGGCTTTTTTGTTTTGCGCCCAAGCGCATCACTGTGTTCTCTCCTTGTGTTCTCTGTATCTCTCCCCTGAGGAGATTGCAATCTGAAATTTGACATAGGAGGGGAGACAGCAGGGGAAGACGTGGGGGGGGTGCAAGCCAGGGCAGTGATCCTTTTAGCAGCCTGTAAGCACAGACAAGGTATTACTTTTTGCAGATGAGAAGCTGAGGCAGAGAGAATGGTGGCTCACTTCAAAGCCACTTTGGAACAAGCATAGGCAAACTCGGCCCTCCAGATGTTTTGGGACTACAACTCCCATCACGCCTGACCACTGGTCCTGTTAGCTAGGGATGATGGGAGTTGTAGTTGTAGGGCCGAGTTTGCCTATGCCTGCTTTGGAAGCTTATTTTATTACAGTGATGCCCACTAACTTAGTTGGCTTTTTAGAAGGGGATTTTGGACACATTAATGGTGGGTGACCTGTTTATCCATGGCTATTGCCGTGCCACAACTGAATGGAACCTCCACATTCAGTAGCACTGTATCTGTGAATACCAGACGCGGGGGAATGGCTGTTGGCTTCATGCAATTTTTTTTCCAGAGGGATCTGGCTGGATGCTGTTTGGAACAGGATGCTGAACTGAATCTGGTCTAGCTGGGTTTTTCTCACAGCCTCGCTTTTTTGGGAGAGAGGGCGCTACACCTGTTTACTTACTGCCTGCAGTGTATCTGTGGCTTTGGTCGTGGTGGTGGTGAGATTTAAGAACCCCAGAGAAAAGGATGAGAATCTATAAAGGTTAATTCAGCAATTGGGACCCCTGTGTTGGATGAATTCCGCTGGAGATCTGGAAACAAGGGGGGAACTGCGTAATCGATGGAAGAGGTGATGACGAGCTTTACGAATGTGGTTGGGCATCGGGTGCTGTTGACCTAGGGTCTAAGTAAACATGGTGGTGGGTGAGTGATGGGTGAGCTGGCGTGGTTTTCTGCTAAAAAGAGAAGCGTTACTTCTGTCTTTTTGGTCTCCTATATGCCTCTGGTTGGCACATGTAAGAACAGGATACTGGAGTAAATATTCCTTTGTTGAGATCCAGCAGCACTCTGGTTAGGTGCAGCCTCCTGTTTGTGGGTCATTACAGTACTCATCCAGCTCTGGGATAGCTCAGTTGGTATAGCATGAGGCTCTTCATCTCAGGATTGTGGGTTCAAGCCCCACATTGAGCAAAAGATTCCTGCATTGTAGGGGGTTGGACTAGATGACCCTTGTGGTCCCTTGCAACTCTACAATTCCATCCTTTATTGCTTGTTTCACTGCTGCTTACTAGCATCGGAAATTATTTTGCTTCTGAAGTTCACAAACAAACAAACCCTTCCCAACTCAGCTTCATTTTAAACGTAGTATTTGGTATATTGTATCCCCTAAAGACCAACTTAACTTTGGGGCGTGAGGAGCACTCTTTTCGATAAGTGTTTTTTGTTGATAGGCAAACCACGTTACGGGAGAGGGGAGTTTCAACTTGAGAAATCCAGTCGCAAATGTCAAAGCCAGGGGTACAGAATAGCAAAGTTTGCAGTTTTGTTCCATTTTAAATACTGTACACAATTAATAGCTCTCAAAATAAAGCTTCAAGAGACCCAGAGGGATAAATTAAATGCCCATCGTGTTTTCATGCAGAACAAGTACAATAGGGGCCATACTATAACAGTGAGGTTTGTAGAATTAGACATAGCTTTTCCGTAAAGATACTCGAGATGTCACTGCTCCTGTCTGCAGCCTGTTGACAGTTTGAGTGTCAGGTATAAGATGGCCCCATTGATTGCAACAAGGCACAGACAGGTGAAGTTTCTAGCTGTGGCATGAGTGGAAGATTGTGGCAGTACAAGACTCAGTTTTGGGGGCTTTGTGCTGGGCATAAAGGAACATCTTTTATATCTGCAGCAGGTTATCAGATGTGTGCAAAATGGACATTGGGGGTTGCAGACATCCTTCCTCAGTACTTCTTGACACTTCTTGAACTGCCCTAATATATGCCCCATTATTATTATTATTAACCCTCTGATTATTTTGTTTCACTCCATGAATGTGCATATGGCAATATTGTGGCTTACAATGGCTGTGTTCTGCCTCAGCTGCCAACGAAGTATGCTTCTGCATTCTAGTTGCTTGGGGTGGCAAACAGGGAGGGTTCTGCTGTGCTTTGGAGTTCCCCTTAAGCATCTCGCCGGTCGCTGTGAGAACAGAATGTTGGACCAAATGGGCCTTTGGCCTGATCCAGCAGGTCTCTTCATATATTATTCCATGCCTTCCTTGCACCAACATTGCTGGATGTTTTTTGTTCTGCTTCCTGGCTACTCATAATGGCACAGGCCGTGTTTTCCATCCATCTTGTGACCGCTGTGGGTGACCCCCTACACCGAAGAGCCTTCCTTGAGAATTCTAGCACACCCTGCCTGCTTTTGGTTCTCAGCATCTGCTGAAGACCTTCTTGTTGACCCAAGCACCCCCTGATTACTGACATCGGTGGGCACGCTTGTTGGGTCGCTGTGCAAATTATAAACGGGTGTTTTGTTACATTGCTTTTTAATCATTTGTTGTACGATTTTTATGTTTTGCGCACCACTTTGATATTCTTAAATAGTCAGCGATGTATACGTAAGTGTTTTAAATAATGCATAATAATGCAGGGCTGTAGTTTATGCAGTTCCACTGGTGCAGCACCATAGATGTCATGGCCAAAGGTAGCATTTGGTTGCTTTTGCCATGTGTGGAGCTTGAGCAACTTAACTGAATGTCAGTAGCCCATGTGCTTGCACTCTTTATAAAGATTTGAGGAGTGAGGTAATTAAAAGGTAAAGGTAAAGGTACCCCTGCCCGTACGGGCCAGTCTTGACAGACTCTGGGGTTGTGCGCCCATCTCACTTAAGAGGCCGGGGGCCAGCGCTGTCCGGAGACACTTCCGGGTCACGTGGCCAGCGTGACATCGCTGCTCTGGCGAGCCAGAGCCGCACACGGAAACGCCGTTTACCTTCCCGCTGGTAAGCGGTCCCTATTTATCTACTTGCACCCGGAGGTGCTTTCGAACTGCTAGGTTGGCAGGCGCTGGGACCGAGCAGCGGGAGCGCACCCCGCCGCAGGGATTCGAACCGCCGACCTTTCGATCGGCAAGTCCTAGGCGCTGAGGCTTTAACCCACAGCACCACCCTTCTGCTATTACCCATACCAGGTCACTCAACCATTGCTACTGCGTCTTTTCTTCCAGCAGATCAAGATAACAGCAAAAACTTCCAAAAATAAAACATTAGCAGGGGCAATTAGAATAAGATCTATTATTTGATTAACTTCCTAACACTGCTCAGTTTTTTAATCAAAAGAAAGCCTATTGGTTCACCTGTTTTATCTGTGGCAAAAGGACTATGTATTAATGCTGCCATTTATCTGGATTGTATGGATTGGGACACGGGTGGCGCTGTGGGTTAAACCACAGAGCCTAGGACTTGCCGATCAGAAGGTCGGCAGTTCGAATCCCCGCAACAGGGTGAGCTCCCGTTGCTCGGTCCCTGCTCCTGCCAACCTAGCAGTTCAAAAGCACCCCAAAAAGTGCAAGTAGATAAATAGGTACTGCTCCAGCAGGAAGGCAAACGGTGTTTCCGTGCGCTGCTCTGGTTCACCAGAAGTAGCTTAGTCATGCTGGCCACATGACCTGGAAGCTGTACGCCAGCTCCCTCGGCCAGTAAAGCGAGATGAGCGCCGTAACCCCAGAGTCGGCCACGACTGGACCTAATGGTCAGGGGTCCCTTTACCTTTAAACTTCCAGAACGTACATTCTATAGCTAACCATTTAGCTCTGTCCTAGGTGCATTTTATTTTATTGCCATGGTTGGTGGCCAATGCAAATAAAGATTATATCTGTCTTAACTAGAGGCTGCAGATGCAAAGTGTTGTGTGAACCAGTAACTTATACCACCCAAGCTGTGCCCGAAATTGCCAGCATCTGAACTTGGAGAAGTTCCTGTGCCTTTCAGTATACTAGGAAGAAGAAGCCCTACAGGGGCCACACCTGTTAATTCCTCCCTCCCTGGCCATATATTAGGGTGGTGGAGTCACAAGACACCGAAGACATAATAAAGACAGCCTTGATTTGGATTCCTTTGCAGGCAGGGAGTGATTGACCTTGTGCTATCTGCCAGCTGCATGCATGTGTTGCTAGCTGGCCTCAGCCATTTGGTGTGGGGCGGTTTGCACCGCTGTCGGGGTTGATAATCGCCACCAGGCTTTGAGATAGTGGTACCACCCGTGTCAGATTAAAACACAGAGCTTTAATCTGTGTTTATGCTGTGTTTCCTCTGTTATGGCGGCAATATATGGTTAAATGCGTTTAGCAATAGAGGCCGGCTGGTCCGCATTTTTAACAAAGGTGCAAAAAAGAAAAGAGGGTAATGTGATAACCCAACTAATTAAAGTTTTCAGGGCTTAAAAGCCTATGCACAGATGTTTTGCCAAGCAGAACTCCGAGGTCACAAGGACCTACAGTAGCCAAAGACATTTCTGTGCTCTTGGTTTGTTTGGGTTGGTGTTTTTTTTTTAAAAAAAAGTTATCTAGCATTGACCTTCAAAGTTATCCTACTCCCTTCCTTAGTACAGAAGAAGAAGAATACACTTTTTTTTCTGAGGACAAAGTTTCCTCTCTAAATACTGGAGTCTGGAACACTGTGATTTTGCAGGCAAAACTATACCTAGAGGAACTGCCTCATCTGAAATGTGGCTTTGTGGACCACCTGGATTTGCAAGCAATTACACAGAGCCTAGGACTTGCCGATCAGAAGGTCGGCGGTTCAAATCCCCAGGACGCGGTGAGCTCTAGTTGCTCGGTCCCAGCTCCTGCCAACCTAGCAGTTCGAAAGCACGTCAGAGTGCAAGTAGATAAATAGGTACCGCTCTGGCGGGAAGGTAAGCGGCGTTTCCGTGCACTGCTCTGGTTCGCCAGAAACAGCTTAGTCATGCTGGCCGCACGACCCAGAAGCTGTATGCTGGCTCCCACGGCCAGTAAAGCGAGATGAGCGCCGCAACCCCAGAGTCGGCCACGACTGGACCTAATGGTCAGGAGTCCCTTTACCTTTACTCCAATAGGATGCATTTTTTGTACGCTATTCTCACCAGTCCCTTCATTTTTACACACACTTTCCCTAATAGAATGCATTTCTGTAAACCTTGGTTGGAGAACTGCATCACAAAATGCAGGGAAATGAGAATTTCGAAGGATAGCTGTATTTATGGTCCTCACATTGTTTCAGAAATTGTGATAGAGTCTGCTTTAAATGCGTACTGAATCAAATTTCTCCTCCATCCCTACTCCCAAGTAAGTGTGTATAGCTTTACACAAGGAGAAAGATTTTTTCAGCTCACTAAACAAGTGCAGCAAATTAGTGGTGTTTCTTCATGTGGCTGAGCGGAACAGATGTTTCCTAGAAGGAGGGCAGAGGGATGTCTGAGGCTTCCAGTTTCTAAAACTGACCTTAAATATGTTCTATCACGGCAAGATGCGTTGCGTGAACTCTGGAGAACTTTTTGAATGGTGAGACTCACAGATGAGTGGCAGCTGGGAAGACGTCTAGATTCGTTTTTAAAACCAAAAATAAACAAAAAGGGTAGCCAGGCAACGATGACAATAACAAAATGGGGCAAAATTAATAATATCGTTCTCTGGAATAGCAGTTCTCAAGCTTTTTCTTCCACTTGAAAATCACTGAGGGTCTAGGCCCGACCACTTAATAAACATCGTTTTTGTTGTTCTGCATATAAAAATGCATACAGAATTTGCATTTTAAAGAACATTGTTTTCTTCAGTGCTGGTGTCTACACCCAAATAGGTGCCACATTAAGGAAACCACAAGTGTATCCGAAACTTGAGTCGCCAGGTTTTTTTTTTTGGACTACATTTCCCATCATTTCTGACCTCTGGTCCTGTTGGTTGGGGGTGATGGGAGTTGTGTTCCAAAAGCAGCTGGAGACCCAAGTTTGAGAAACTGGTTTAGACAAAAATTAGTAGGGCAAACCAGCGCCACATTATGGGGTGGTAGTCAACTAAATTTTACTCAGACAGAGTATGTCCATTAATGGCTCTAACTTACTTCATTAATTTCAGTGGGTCTGCTCTGAGTAAGACTTCATTCAATGCTACCCTATGAAAATCATAAGTTCTGTACCAGGGCCTTATTGATAACTAGGCTATGGTCCAAATGGCTGCTGTCTCCTTTTCAATAATCTGGCTCTGGTCCAAATGGCTGCCGGTTCCATCATAAGGCAGGGGGTCAGCATCACCCCCCAGGGCCAAAGGCAGATACATGCAACTCCTCATTTATGCATGTTCAAGGCACACATGACCGTACACATCACCATGAACCTGGAAGTAGCACGAAAAGGGGCAAAAACAGCCCTAAAAGAGCACGAAAACAGTGAAAATGGCCCAAAAATAGCATCTAGCAATCCCACAAGGCTTTGAGGCCTGTAGAGTTTGAGCAGGGAGGTTTGAGGGAGCGGTGGTGGTGGAGTTTGGTGGCTTTTTGGTTTTTAAAGGGTTTTTCAAGCGTTTCCAGAGGCTGTTGGCAGGCTTTTTCAGTGGTGTTCCCAATACGATTTCACTTAAATGCGCGGTGCCTCGGAACGCAACTCCCACATAAATGGGGAGTTGCCTGTTCCACAATCTTTCTTTGGAACACCTCAGTGGTGTTTGTGGACCAGCCGTGGTCTGCAAACCACAGCAGGATACAATCCAAGGGGAAGTTTTCCCAAGTGAACCCCGCTGACCAGAGGTGGTTGAAAGGTGACTTGTGGTATTTAGTGGTGTTGGGTCACAACCTGTCAGAGAGCCTGGTTCTTTGTTGTTGTTGTTTTGTATAATCCTTTTTATTTAGTTTTACACTGCACATTTAAATCCAAACATTAAGCATCATCATCAACATTTAGGATTCTCTGAATCCTAGGACTCCCCTCCACCCTTCTATGCTTACCATTTTCAATCTTTTTCAACTGCCTCACATATTTTCTCTAGTTTTCTTAAATAATCCATTTTTCCTTAGTTTTTAGCACCTTACAAGCAATGCTCAAATCCTGCCAAGGTTTTTAGTTGCTTACAGTGTTCTCTTAAATATATTGCAAATTTCCCCCATTCCTTATTAAAGTTCCTCTCTTCTTGGTTTCTGATTTTCCTGGTCATTTTGGCGTAGTCCATCATCTTCATCTTCATCAGCCATTCATCTCTGGTTAGGACTTTATCTTCTTTCCATCTCTGGGCCAGTAGTATCCGTGCTGCTGTTGTCACATACATAAATACCGTATTTTTCGCTCTATAAGATGCACCAGACCATAAGATGCACCTAGTTTTTGGAGGAGGAAAACAAGAAAAAAAATATTCTGAATCCCAGAAGCCAGAACAGCAAGAGGGATCACTGTGCAGTGAAAGCAACAATCCCTCTTGCTGTTCTGGCTTCTGGGATAGCTGCGCAGCCTGCATTCGCTCCATAAGACGCACACACATTTCCCCTTACTTTTTAGGAGGGAAAAAGTGTGTCTTATAGAGCAAAAAATACGGTAATTGTTTCTGCGCCTTTGATATCTTTGCACCTAAAAATCCTAGTAAAAAAGCCTCTGGTTTTTCCACAAACGTTATTTTAAACATTTTTTTCAACTCATTATATATCATTTCCCAGAATGCCTTTGTTATCTTGCATGTCCACCATATGTGGTGGAACGTGCCTTCGTTCTCCTTACACTTCCAACATACACTTGAAGCAGTTCTATACGAGAGCTTGGTTCTTTAAGTGCAGTCAACTCACTATCCATACAGACATGATCCAATACCTGGGATGATGATAATAATAATAATAATAATAATAATAATAATAATATATTTTTTATACCCCGCCCATCTGGCTGGGCCTCCCCAGCCACTCTGGGCGGCTTCCATAGAAACCAAAAATAGGGTAAAATATCACATGTTAAAAACTTCCCTGAACAGGGCTGCCTTAAGATGTCTTCTGAATGTCAGGTAATTATTTATCGCTTTGACATCTGCTGGAAGGGCGTTCCACAGGGCGAGCGCCACTACTGAGAAGGCCCTCTGCCTGGTTCCCTGTAGCTTTGCTTCTCGCAATGAGGGAACCGCCAGAAGGCCCTCGGCACTGGACCTCAGCGTCTGGGCATAACGATGGGGTTGGAGACGCTCCTTCAGGTATACTGGACCGCTCAGGTATACTGGATAGCTCAGCTGGTAGGTTGTGAGACCCTTAATCTTAGGGTTTTAGGTTTGGGCAAAAGATTCCTGCCTTGCAAGGCAGGTTGGACTAGATGACACTTGTGGTGGGTTCCAGCTGTACGATTATATGATCCTCGGCCACTCCATTACAGTGGTACTTTGGGTTACAGATACTTCAGGTTACAGACTCTGCTAACCCAGAAATAGTACCTTGGGTTAAGAACTTTGCTTCAGGATAAGAACAGAAATTGCACAGCAGCAGCATGGCGGCAGCAGGAGGCCCCATTAGCTAAAGTCAAGAACAGTTTCAGGTTAAGAATGGACCTCCGGAACTAATCAAGTTCTTAACCAGAGGGACCACTATTCTGCAGGACTCTTCCAACTAAAGAGAATGGGGGGGAGAGAGAGAGGCTGGGTGCTTGGGCATCAAAGCGGGGCCCAGGATCAAAGACAGGAATAAACATACTCTCACACATCACAAATTTCTTAATTTGAAGCCTCTGATATCCTCCCAGCAGTTTACACAGGTGCAACATTCCTGCTCTCGGGTGTTTGCTCTCGTGCCAGCACATGCAAATGGCTCCGCAGAAGTGCCAGAATCCTCCATGTGGACAAGGTCCAAGAAACACATAATTTGACGGCGGGGAGGTTTCCGTTGCAGTATCGCCTGCAACGCTCCAGATGCAGGAGCATCCATTATCAAGGTCTCTCTTACTGATTCCTTGAAGGAGCCGTCTTAGGAATTCAGGAAGGAGCATAAGGGGGCAGCACCATGGCTTTGTAGTAGAGAGAGCAAACTTTGTGTGCAAAAGGTCCCGGTTTTCAACCTCTGGCATCCTCAGCTCTGAAAACCCTGGAGAGCTACCACCAGCCAGTGCAGACCAAGCCAACGTGGTGACTACAGCTCCCATCTGCTCCAGCCAGCCTGGCCAGTCGTAGTGCAGGAACATCTGCAGGGCTCCATTTTTTCTAGCACTTCTATAGATGGTACCAGCACTTCTGGAGCGAAATGGACCAGCGGTCTTAAAAGTTTCCTAGGAAGATGCCTTCATACTAACCAGGCCTGAGAGGAACTATTTGCCCACTGTGGCTGGCTGCCAGGGCCGGCCCTACCATTAGACAAGAGTGAGGCAACTTGTCACATACAGGACAGAGGTATAGTCATACCTCGGGTTGAAGTAGCTTCGGGATAAGTATTTTCGGGTTGCGCGCTGCGGCGACCCGGAAGTAATGGAGCATGTTACTTCTGGGTTTCGCTGCATGCGCAGATGGTCAAAATGACGTCACGTGCATACACAGAAGGAGGAGGAGTTTGGATTTGATATCCCACTTTATCACTACCCTAAGGAGTCTCAAAGCGGCTAACATTCTCCTTTCCCTTCCTCCCCCACAACAAACACTCTGTGAGGTGAGTGGGGCTGAGAGACTTCAAAGAAGTGTGACTAGCTCAAGGTCACCCAGCAGCTGCATGTGGAGGAGCGGAGACGCGAACCTGGTTCACCAGATTACGAGTCCACCGCTCTTAACCACTACACCACACTGACTGCAGCGAATTGTGACACATGGACGCGGGTTGTGTTCACTTCTGGAAGCGAACGGGGCTCCGGAACACCCGCACACTCGACGAAACCACAGCCGATTGCATGCACCCCTCGACACTGCAGTTTGAACAAACTTACCACCTTCCCCCGCTAGTTAAGAGGTTCTGGTTGTTGCTTCCAGGTTGGTACAAGATGGAGCTGCATGCAGTGCTGATTGGCCGTCTCTTGTGCCATTTGCAAAGCAGTAAGGACTGTGCACATCGTCAATTGTCTAGCCCTTAATGCTATTCCAGAAGGCCGGCCTCCAGCCTTTTCTGAAGCAGTTAAACAAAGAGGTTGAATAAGTGCTGAACAAACATTTAAAGCAAGATCAGCATGCTAGCTAGGGTGGGAGTGGGGAATCCCAAAAGTTAAAGTGAGGAAACCCATTTGAAGAACAGGGAGGCAGGTTTTAAACTGAAGGCCAGGCTTCCTCAACCTCGGCCCTCCAGATGTTTTTGGCCTACAACTCCCATGACCCCTAGCTAGCAGGACCAGTGGTCAGGGATGATGGGAATTGTAGTCTCAAAACATCTGGAGGGCAGAGGTTGAGGAAGCCTGCTGAAGGCCATATATACAAAACTGAAAGTGGGATTAGCAGAACAGCAACCCGCCAAAATACAACCCTGTTTCCATATACATCTGTGCGCAGCCTTAGGTTTTTAGAGAGACCTGGCTTACCTTCCTGTAATGCATTAGCCACCCGATGACCTGAAAGAGTTTTGCAGATGATCTTTTGCTGTTACCCAGGCTCCCTCAAGAGGCCTTGAGCAGATAGAAGTGTTTACACAGCCTGTTCCTTTAGTTCACGTTTTTGATGGAGTTGCCATAGCCTCGTATCCTCTTGGGCACCGAACTTGCATGTGTTCTCCTCTTTTGCTCCCAGCCATGGAGCATTCCATCTGCCGGGTCTCTCTTTTGCATCGCTCAGCTTTCAAAGTCCGTTTTCATGTTCTGGTCCATCAACTTCTGCAACAGGTGCTTGTGTTGAATTGATGAGTGGTTTGGGACCAGCTTGCCCCAAGCTGCTCTCCAATATATTGAATTAGCTCGCGGTGTTGGGGCAGGGGGAAACATCAACAGGTGCCTGGAGGATCGGTAGGGGGGCAAGCCTTATAAAGGGGCATGAAGCGGGTTTTCTCAGGAGTATGATGACAGCCATCGTGAATAAACCGTGCAGGCTGACTTCCATTTTCCCTTCTATTTTCGCCTGGCCCTCCAAGGTGGTGTGCCCAACTTTACGGAGAACAGCCCTCTATCTGAAGGGCAGTCTGGTCTAAGTCTGGTTTAAAGAGGAGAGCAAGGCTCTTGACGTTGCCCATCAGCAATGAGTGTCTGGACAGCAGACTGAGTAAGCACACAGGTTGCCTGGTCACAGCCTCCCCCTAAAATGGTGAGACGTACTGTATATCTGTTTAAATTATACCCATTATTTCTGGACTAGCTGCCTCGTACCAGGCATCACTCATGAACAGTGCCGGATTTACATATAAGCTAAACAAGCTATAGCTTAGGGCCCCACTCTCTTGGGGGGGCCCCAAAAAATATAAAGGGGGAAAAACTGGATGTACATTTCCAAAATATAAGATAAAAAGCCAATAAAATAAAACCTACATACAGCAACAGTGTTTTGTGTTGTGTAGGCTCCTATGATGTAAGTAATGGGCTCCGCCTGCTAGCCTGCTCTCTAAAATATCACCGGTTTGCTCATTTCTATATATAGGGTGGCTACATTCTGCATGTGCAAATGGCTTTAGATACCTGTTAGGTCCATAAATTACTATATAGCATATATTCAACACAAAAACGACGACAATTTGTTGTTGACAAAGGACAGCTGGACATATAAAGGGCCCCATTACCTTCAGTCACTTAGGGCCTCATCCAACCTAAATCCGGCCCTGCTCATGAATTATGAAGAACTCAAAAATCAGCTCGTTATGGAAACCAGCAGTTTAAATCCCTGGGATAGCTCAGTTGGTAGAGCATAGAATTGGAAAGGACCACGAGGATCTCCTAGTCCAACCCCCTGCAATGCAGGAATCTTTCACCCAACAACTCTTAATCTCAGGGTTGCAGGTTCGAGCCCCATGTTGAGCAAAAGGTTCCTTCATTGCAGAGGGTTGGACTTGATGACCCTCGTGGTCCCTTTCAACTCTCCAATTCTGAGATTCTATTAAATCAGTGCCATTTCTAAAGGTCCAGTAGAAACAATGTCCAGTTGTATCCAAACAGAGACAAAAGCTTGCCTGTTAGTTTCAGGAACCATCATGCAAGAGTTTGGCAGCTAGACTGGTGACTGGGAACAGCCGCCGAGACCACATAACACCAGTCTTGAAAGACCTACATTGGCTCCCAGTATGTTTCCAAGCACAATTCAAAGTGTTGGTGCTGAACTTAAAGCCCTAACCGGCCTCAGTCCAGTATATCAGAAGGAGCGTCTCCACCCCCATCGTCCAGCTCAGACACTGAGGTCCAGTGCCAAGGGCCTTCTGGTGGTTCCCTCACTGCGAGAAGCCAAGCTACAGGGAACCAGGCAGAGGGCCTTCTCGGTAGTGGCACCCGCCCTGTGGAATGCCCTCCCCCCAGATGTCAAAGAGAACACCAACTACCAGACTTGAAGACATCTGAAGGCAGCCCTGTTTAGGGAAGCTTTTAATGTTTGATGCATTACTGTATTTTAATATTTTGTTGGAAGCCGCCCAGCCAGATGGGCAGGGTATAAATAATAAATTATTATTATTGGTTGTGATACCTCGAGAAGCATCCAGATGCCCAGCAAAAAACCAGCTTTCCTAAGTGCACATAAATCAGTGCTTGAAAAAAATTCTGCAAATCTCTGTGCCCTCTTTTGGGGGAGTTCATCTCCCCTCTCTGACCTCCATTCAGGCCAGCCAAAGGGATGATCAGAGTTCAAGGATACATTCAACTAGGCAGAAACCTTTGGGGGGAAATAGGACAAGTGATGGGTGTGGCCTTGGAGAGATGTCAAAGGCCATGTGGGTCACATTTGGCTGCCACGCCTTCCCACCAGACCACTTTACTTAGCCTGTGACTTATGAAGTATAATTATATTCAGTATTCATTGACTCTCCGCTTACCAGCCCCAGCAACCAGTCTGGGGGAACCTCTGGTGATTTTTATCCTTTCTAAATTGCAAGCGACGGTTCCTGAGCTCCGAAACACCTCTCTCTCTCTCGCACACAGCAACGAACACTGGCTACTTTTCATAACGGCGCTTAACACACATATTTGCGGGGCAGACCAAAATAGCTCCAGGCAAATTGAACGAGTCTGCTGGGTAAATATTATGCGCGGCGAAAGGTTTCTGAAATAGGTAACGCACAGACACACGCAAACATAACACATACACAAAACATTTTGACGCCCTCGTTTGCCTAGTCGGCCCGCCAGGGAGAACGGCTGAAAGAAGTCGTCAACAACACAGGGAATTCAAGAAGAGTATTTAAGAAAGCTGTAGTTTCCAGGACCTCAGACGTGGACAGATCCGCTTCTCTTAGGCGATCTCCGAAATGGCCTTTTTTTTTCTTTCTCAAAGCAAGGAGGGAAATCAAAAGCTGTGTGTACTTTCCTGCTTAGGAAAGATTCTAAAATATAGAAACCGTGAAAATGAGCCAAATCTGTCGCTTTGTGATCATCTGTGAGCACATCTTGGGACTTTAGGACAGGGTCTCATAGGCCTACAGGGGAACTCCTTTGGTTTTGACCCCCCATATCTTCTATGGGAAGAGCAGGCAGGTGGAATAGCTGTGGAATCTCTTTGCTCCATATCTGAAGAAGAGTAGAAGAAGAGTTTGGATTTGATATCCCGCTTTATCACTACCCTAAGGAGTCTCAAAGCGGCTAACAATCTCCTTTCCCTTCCTCCCCCACAACAAACACTCTGTGAGGTGAGTGGGGCTGAGAGACTTCAGAGAAGTGTGACTGGCCCAGCAGCTGCATGTGGAGGAGTGGGGAATCGAACCCGGTTCACCAGATTACGAGTCCACTGCTCTGAACCACTACACCACACTGCTCCTTTTAAATTCAGCTTCTTTGCACGTTGAGGGGAATACTATACAACATGACTTAGGGAGGGAAAGCAAGCATTTGCTGCTCCACCTCAGGCAGCAAAATGTCCTGCGGGGATTCTGTGGTGTGTGGTCAAGGCCTCCTCAGGGTGCTTCCGGACTGCTGCTATTTTAGGACGGGTTTCAGCCGCATACTGGCGTATTTAGGTGGCACAATTCCCCGTTTGGTTGGGCGCTCTGCTGCAACAAACCTGCTTCCTCCATAGAACGGGCTGTTTGCTGTAAGGGAAGTGACTGGGAAATGCGCCAGAATGCGTGGGGCAGTTCTTGCTTTGGCATAACATCATCAAACCGGTTGTCTGGAAACATCCTCTGTGGATGAATCCATGCAAAAAAAACAAAAACCCACATGCAGAGAGCCGCAAGGGTAGCAAATTTGCGCTTGGCTCCTGTTTATCTGCTTCCTCAGCCATAACAAAAGAAGATCTCCCTCAAGTCTACTTCTTCAGTAGCTGCCCCCTCTCTGGAGTCCCATTTCCTGGCTCCTGCCTTTCCCCCACAGCGGAGTTGATTCCTCGCTTTCCCCTTCCTTTCAGCTTGTGTCACACAGCCTCAGTGATGTTTTTTGTTTGTCTTCTGGGGAAATGTGAGGCTGACACTGACCTGTTGGGACACATGGCCTCCACATGTTCTCCACATCTTTCTTCCCAAATGGCTTTCTGACTTTTTTTTTTAATACCCCTTGTGTTTCTATGCTGACCTTCTTGTCATTCGACTTTTTTGGGGGGGGGGGGGGCTCCAATTTATTTTGTCCTGCTGGTTGTCTCTCTTCCCCTCCTCCCCTCTCTATCCTCTCTTTCCTGCTGCTGAAAGTCTACTTTGTCTCTCTCCTGTGTTTACCCGAGACTGTTTTACAGGGGCAATTTTCCCACCAGAAAGGGTAGGGCAAATAGCTTTACTGCTACTAAATCACCAGCATCATAAAGAGCTGGGAAATTAGTGATCGGGACAGACAAGGTTGTGATTGATTGGGCATGGTGAAGCCACAATTCAAAGGAGCGTCTGATGTGAGATTATCTGAACAGGGCCCCAATTCCTGAAAATCAGGTTTTGTGATCTCGACTGTGTACCTTAGCGTATACTTAACAAGCATGTAAATAGACCCACTGACAGCAGTAAAGTGGTTGGGTGAGATAGGGAGATAAGTTTTAAAAAGGTATATACATACACCTTTTTTACTTCAGCCGCCCCCCCCCCCCGACTCTCCCGCTTTAATCTCAATAAATGTAACTTACGACTGGCTCTTATTCCTTTTTTCTCACTTTAGGAAGAAGTACAGACTGTCATGGAAAGTTGCAGAGGTTTCTGGGATGTTGTCCACACCATACACTCAAAGCACTATTGCACCTCTTTAAACAATGATGGCTCCCATGCCCGAAGAATCCTGGGAATTCCCAGAGTTCCCTGGGAAGAGGCATTGGCTATGAAACTACTCTGGGAACTGTAGCTCTGCGAAGGGAAGAGGGGTCTGCGAACAGCTCTCAGCACCTTTAACAAACTACAGTTCCCAGGATTCTTGGAGGGGGGCATGATTCTTAAAAACAGTATGATACTGCTTTAAATGTATGGTGCAGATGAGATCACTATCTTGGCTTAAGAAAGAAGGGAGCCATAATTCACGGCTATTGTCACTCTGTTTGGTTTTCCTTTTGCACAAGGCACAATTTCTTTTCTTGATCATTCAGATGCTGGAATGAGGTTTTCCAAGGCCCAGTTGTATGCCTCAATTTCAAACACCAGCTCAGCCCCTGCATCTGTTTTCCAAGGAGGGGAAATTATCTTAAGAAGCAAACTGAACTGAAGCATTGCTTCTGAGCGCAGAAGGGATGAAAATAAATGTAGCATTTTGCCTTCCAGTATACCGGTAAATCCCTCTTGCAATGTATTTCCCTGTTTAAAGTCCAGGCAGCCACTCAGTTAACTCACTGAGTCTCCCTTTTATTTGTTTAAGGAGGTGAGAGAAGTAGCAACACACATTGTCCTGCGACATCTGAAGGGAGGCCTTTCGGACATTGTGCTTTACTAGTTTACAGTTTTATCTCACCTCCAAGTTGCTTAGGGAAGTGCCTATCCCATTTTATCCTCACAACATTCTTATAGTCACAGCCAGCTCAATACATTTTGCTGCCCGAGCCAGAGGGCAAGATAGTGCCTCCCCATCCGATGGACAGACTGGATTGGCAGTTAATTTTTCTTCCAGTTCTGACAAGGGGATTGTTTCTTCCATTGCACCCGAAGGAAGCGGGTTTGTTATGGGGGTGCCGGACAAGCTGCGTGACCCACACAGCTCTGTCCCCCACCCCACCCCTGCAACAAAAAGGTATCGCCAGAAGAGTCAGGAGAAAGAACCATTTGAAGAGGTTACTTCACTCTACCTAATGGTAGGACCGGCCCTGGCTGCAAAGTAGGTCAGACTGATAACAAGTAGCCAGAAGACATTCAGCAAGCTTCATAGCTGAGCGGAACTGATTTAGGCCTAGGCCCAGTATACCTGAAGTAGCGTCTCCACCCCCATCGTCCAGCTCGGACACTGAGGTCCAGCGCCGAGAGCCTTCTGATGGTTCCCTCACTGCAAGGTTACAGGGAACCAGGCAGAGGGCCTTCTCAGTAGTGGCGCCCGCCCTGTGGAACGCTCTCCCACCAGATGTCAAGGAAATAAAACAACTAACTGACTTTTAGAAGACATCTGAAGGTAGCTCTGTTTAGGGAGGTTTTTAATGTCAGATGTTTTATCGTATGTTTAATATTTTGTTGGAAGCCGCCCAGAGTGGCTGGGGAACCCCAGCCAGATGGGTGGGGTATAAATTATTATTATTATTATTATTATTATTATTATTATTATTATTATTATTATTATTATCTTCCCAATCCAATGAGAAGTCTATGCTGCACCTGTCACTAACTTGAATCGTGGTGTTTGTTTTATTTATTTATTTATTTATTTATTTATTTATTTATTTCTATGCCACCCATCTGACTGGGTTAACCCCAGCCACTTTGGGCGTCTTCCAACAAATTATAAAACCTCATTGAAACATCAAGCATTAAAAAAAAAAAACCACTTCCCTATACAGTAATTATAGCAGAGCAGGAATAGGAGGGGAAAGCACAGCTCAGGGAGTTTTCTTCAGGACAGGAGCAATGACATCACCCACAACAGGGTGTAACTGAGGGGCCCTCCTTGTGGCCGGCAAGCGATTGCGGAGATAGCGAGGCTTTCAAGTTTTATTATTTCTTGCGACAGATAAGCACAGTGGAAGCGAGAGAAGGAGGGAGATAATAAAGTAGAGCTTGGGGGGTTTCTTTCCTTTGTGGAGGCTCCTGCTTCCCAAGTAATTAAAAACCACAGGCTGCATTTCACGGAAGCCAGTTGTTAAAGGCCAACTCTTCAAGTTGGAAAGCTACATTCAATGGAGGTTACTCCCGAAAGAAGTCCATTGGCGCTAATGGGGCGCCACCCCACCAAAGTCTATCTTCCCTCAGGAAATCCTCAACTGCCTGCCTTTTTACTTTTAGCTGGTCCTAGGGGTTGAACGTGGCTGTCATCGCCTCCTCCTTAGTCTCAGCGTCAGCCTCAGAACTCAGCACAGTGCAAAATGGCTTTCATAACGACGTTGTCAAGTCCTGTCGCCCCAATTTCAAAGTGTGCGGCTTTTAGGAGCCCTACGCACCAGACCTGGGAGGTGGGGGTTGGTTGGTTTTGGAGCTTTTTGGGGTGGGGCTGTAGGTTAAGCCACAGAGCCTAGGACTTGCCAATCAGTTGGTCGGCGGTTCGAACCCCCGCAACGGGGTGAGCTCCCGTTGCTCGCTCCCTGATCCTGCCAACCTAGCAGTTCGAAAGCACAAAGTGCGAGTAGATAAATAGTTACCGCTCCAGCAGGAAGGCAAACGGCGTTTCCGTGCGCTGCTCTGGTTCACCAGAAGCAGCTTAGTCATGCTGGCCACATGACCCGGAAGCTGTACGCCAGCTCCCTCTACCAGTAAAGCGAGATGAGCGCCGCAACCCCAGAGTCGGCCACGACTGGACCTAATTAATGGTCAGGGGTCCCTTTACCTTTTTAAAAGGACCCAAAAATAATAGTATTACCAGACAGAGGCAGCGCTGCAGCTTCCAGGCACCTTGTAAAGGGATCTTGCGGGCTCTGAAGCAGAATGAGGGTGAATCCGCTTTGAAACCCTGCCAATCTCTCCTGGCTTCATAATATAACTAGTGCCCAATGAGCATTGTGTTACACTGGTATAAGCACAGATCGAAGTGATCAAACCAGCATGTAATAAGTAGAGCATCAGTTTTGTCCAGGAGGGATAGCTCATTTGGTAGAGCGCGAGGCTCTTAATCTCAGGGTTGTGGGTTCGAACCCTCCTTTGGGTGGAAGATTCCTGCCCCTTCCAACTCTGTTATATAGGGGGAGAAAATTTATTTTTATTTTGGAAGGAAGAATAACCATCAAATACGTAAAAATGAGACAATAATAGGGGAAGGCTATCCTGGAACGCCGCACAGAACAGTCCCGTAAGGAAATCAGTGGAGGGCTTATATGTAGTTGTTGCTCTGTAACAATCTTTTGAATTGCTTTGAAAGAATTCCACCTTGTTGGGCTTGCACTAATCCATAAATCAGGCCTGGGCTGTGCATTTACCACTCCCTCCTCCTCCTCCTCCTCCTTAAAGCGAAAGTGTTTATTTATTTATTTTTAAGGCCAAAAAGGGGGGGGGGGACCACATCAAACTATTCAGTGTTTCTATCTCTTTCTCTTTTCCTTTGATCTCTTTTGGAAAGCCGGGAGCTGACGGTAACTTAATCCCTGTCGTCGCTGTCTCTCTTTTCACAGACAATTTTTTAGTACAAGGCCAGGGCCCCGGGTTCAATGATATCCTTTCTCCACCGCCACCCACCCACCCACCCCCAGTGCAAAAAAGAAAAGAAAGTTGGGGAGGGGGCGGCGGAGAAAGCCCCCGTAAGAATGGAAGGGAGCGATTGTTTGCTGTGCAAATGACTGCCATGTTGCCATGGAAAAATGCTGGAGACTTCAAGGGGAGTTTGTGTTTTGCTGGGCCTCCAGCCAAGCCGCCCTGACTTATTCCAAGCTGTAAGGAGCCGCGCAGAACTGTATCCAAGCGAAGCGACCGAGGGCCGGTCAGAATAAAGCTGCCTTGGGTAGGTTGGGGGGGGAGAGACGGGCCTTTAATCTGGGTGGGTGACTCCTCATTACTAAGTCTGCATTTCAATAGAGATAGGAGCTGGTGGGGAGGAGGAGAAGAGAGAGAGAGAACATTTGCTCACTTGCAAATGCATTAAGTCCTCTTTCATCTGCAGAACCCCCTACAAATGTTTGCAGAGCCGGATCAGGGACGGGAAACTTTTTTTCTCTCCACACATCCCGAGGGCCGCATTTTCTTCATTGCGACCTCTCGGGGGCCGCATGCTGGCGATGAGCAAAAACGAGCGGTGCAAAGGAGCACAGGTTTTGCCTTCGCACGGTAGGCTGGTGTCTGCACCCACTTGCCCCCCTTTTCTCATTACCTCATGTACCTCAGGTTACATACGCTTCAGGTTACTTACACTTCAGGTTACAGACTCCACTAACCCAGAAATAGTACCTCAGGTTAAGAACTTTGCTTCAGGATGAGAACAGAAATTGTGCTCCGGCGGCGCAGCAGCAGTGGGAGGCCCCATTAGCTAAAGTGGTGCTTCAGGTTAAGAACAGTTTCAGGTTAAGTACAGACCTCCGGAACGAATTAAGTATTTAACCTGAGGTACCACTGTACAGTGGACGCTCAGGTTGCGAACCTGATCCATGCGGGATGCACATTCGCAACCCACATGTCTACGCATGCGTGGTTTGCGATTTGGCACGCATGCGCAAAGCGTGATTTAGCACTTCTGCGCATGTGCGACCGCCGAAACCCAGAAGTAACCTGTTCCGGTACAGCCTGAAGCGTCTACAACCCAAGGTATGACTCTATTCTCCATCCAGGTGTGTGTTTTCAGAGGTATATTCAAGGCAGGTAAAAGCACTCGTGGATGGGGCCTTGGATGGTCTTGAGGGCCACATCGAGGGGCCTGAGGAGTGTCCCCCTCCCTGGTTTGGATTTACATTTACGCAGAACTTCTCCCCCCGAGACAAGAATTTGACGAAAGATATCTGCTCAAATGCTTTTAAGAATTGTCCGTTTAAATACAAGCAAATTGAATAAAATGAACCCTGGCCCTAAAGCAGGAGACTTCAGGCCTAGGGGCCGAATGCGGCCCCCGAAGCTTCTCTTTTCAGCCCTTTAGACCAGCCATCACCAACCTTCAGCCCTCCAGATGTTTTGGACTACAATTCCCATCATCCCTGACCACTGTTCCTGTTAGCTAGGGATCATGGGAGCTGTAGGCCAAAACATCTGGAGGGCTGCAGGTTGGGGGTGCCTGCTTTAGACTTCTTTGTCTTCTCTGATTTAGACTGCCTTGTTCCTTGTGTGCTTGCGACTGGCTAGGACGTGGCCTGCAGAATGTGGTAGCGCCTCTTCGTTTTCGTTTTATTTTTCACTTTTAATTTGTATACTGCCTTTCTATCTAACTATACACAAGGCAGTTTACAAGTTGAAGAAACGACAGAATTTGACCGAAAGGTCACACACCTTGCCTGCCTGGACGCAGAGATGCATGCTGAACCTAGAAGCTTTCCCTCTTGCACGGCTGCAACAAAGACTCTGCCAACTTTTGTCTCTGGCCTCACCAGCCGCTGGCATGCTGCCCACAAGGAAATGCCAGCCTTGGGCTAACGAACATTCCCCATTCCTGGCCTGCAGTCATGTGTTTCTAAAAGCATAGTGGCGATTTGGAAACAGCAGAGGACAAGTAGAGCCGTTTGCATGAACCATAGCCCAGGCCTGTGCCTGCTTGCTCAGAGATAAGTCCAGTGGGTAAAGGTAAAGGGACCCCTGACCATTAGGTCCAGTCGTGACTGACTCTGGGGTTGCGGCGCTCATCTCGCTTTACTGGTTGAGGGAGCCGGCGTACAGCTTCTGGGTTATATGGCCAGCATGACTAAGCTGCTTCTAGCGAACCGGAGCAGCGCACAGAAACGACGTTTACCTTCCCGCCGGAGCGTTACTTATTTATCTACTTGCACTTTGAGGTGCTTTCGAACTGCTAGGTTGGCAGGAGCAAGGACTGAGCGACGGGAGCTCACCCCGTCGCGGGGATTCGAACCGCCAACCTTCTGATCGGTCCTAGGCTCTGTGGTTTAACCCACAGCGCACCCGCGTCCCTAAGTCCAGTGGGTAGGGCTGCCATATTTTGAAGAGCAAAAAAGCGGACACATTTGCCGACTTCTACTTTTAACTATGGATCGCTATGACGACTCTCATTTTACATACCCATGAAAAGAAGGACATGTCCTGGAAAAAGAGGACGTATGGCAAGTCTCTAACCACCTCAGCCACTCAGGGCGGCTTGCAACGCTTATAAGAGTGGCTGGGGAAACCCACCAGATGGGCGGGGTATAAATAATAAATTCTTCTTATTATTAAAACATAACAAAGCATTGCACATTAAAAACTTCCCAATAAGTGGCGGAGCCAAAATCTGACTTTGCTTCATCCTGTTATATGGAAGAAAACTTTGACCTACGCTTCCTCAAAGGGTGCTGTGCAAGGTTCTCTTCCCCCAGGATAACCTCGTGAGGTAGTTTTATGCTGCAAACCGCCCTGTGATCTTTGGATGGAGGGCGATGTATAAATTTAATAATACTAACACCCCACTCCCTGGCTAGAGGAGGAAACCATAGGAAGGTCCAGCAAACAAGTATTTTAAGCAGAGTAGGGGAAAGCTGGTCAAGTCGTGCTCCTATAAACTTTCCCCACAGGCTTGCTGGGGGGCCTGAGCAAAGGGTTTTTGTTCTCTCCTGCTGGTGGGGGGGGGGCAATACAAGCTATGCATGTGCTTGCATATTCCCAAAATTTCTCCAATGAAAATATGGACATCCTATTCAATACAGTGGACGCTCGGGTTGCAAACATGATCCGTGCGGGATGCATGTTCGCAACCCACACCTGCACACGCACAGCTTGCAATTTGGCACTTCTGTGCATGCGCAACCGCCGAAACCCGGAAGTAGCTAGTTCCGGTACTTCTGGGTTTCAGCGGTCCAAAACCCGAAAAAACGCAACGTTAAGCCGCTGTAACCCGAGGTATGACTGTAATAATAATAATGTTGTTGTTTAGGCGTGTCTGACTCTTTGTTACCCCATGGACCAGAGCACGCCAGGCACTCCTGTCTTCAATAATAATAATAATAATAATAATAATAATAACAACAATAATAATAATTTTTATTTATACCCTGGGTTGCCTGGGTTGCCCTAGTCACTCTGGGCGGCTTCCAACTTATATAAAAATATAATTAAACATTAGGGGGAAAAAACTTCCCTGCCTTCAGATGTCTTCTAAAGGTTGTATTGTTACTTATCTCCTTGGCTGGGAGGCGGGCGTCGCATAACATTTTTCAGATGAAAATAGGGACGTCCTAAGGAAAAGCAGGGCATTCTGGGATCAAATCAGAAACAAGGGCAAATCCGGGACCGTCCCTAGAAAATAGGGACACTTGGAGGGTCTGCACATGTGTGTGTGTGCAAGCAAAAGGGTGTGTGTGCAATGTGGACCTCCTCCACCAGAGTAAATGGTGAAGCCCTTGAGGAACGGGGAGTAATTCGGCATGGACTTTACAGCCCCTCTTCGCCGCCACCACTGCAGTTCCCAGAGCAAATAACTGCATTGGGTTTATTGTCTTATCAATGTAAATCATGTTGTAAGGCATCTTTTGCAAGAAAAGTAAATAAAACTCTGGTAGTTTCATAATCCTATCAGGTTTCGGAATGCGTCCCGCAGGAGCAGTGCCGACAATATTAGCCATAATAACAAGACCATTTGTTGCAGGGGGCTGTGGCTGGTCTCTGCAACAGAGCTTGCACATATAATAGGATGGGATTCTTTTTAAAGCTTCTTGGATTCCTTTATTAGGGATGCGGGTGGTGCTGTGGGTTAAACCACAGAGCCTAGGGCTTGCTGATCAGAAGGTCGGCGGTTCGAATCCCCGCAATGGGGTGAGATCCCATTGCTCGGTCCCTGCTTCTGCCAACCTAGCAGTTCGAAAGCACATCAAAGTGCAAGTAGATAAATAGGTACCACTCCATCGAGAAGGTAAACGGTGTTTCCGTGCACTGCTCTGGTTCGCCAGGAGCAGCTTTGTTATGCTGGCCACATGACCCGGAAGCTGTACACCGGCTTCCTCGGCCAGTAAAGCGAGATGAGCACCGCAACCCCAGAGTTGGCCATGACTGGACCTAATGGTCAGGGGTCCCTTCACCTTTGCCTTTACAGTGGTACATTGGGTTACAGACGCTTCAGGTTACAGACTCCGCTAACCCAGAAATGGTACCTCAGGTTAAGAACTTTGCTTCAGGATGAGAACGGCATGGCAGCAGCGGGAAGCCCCATTAGCTAAAGTGGTGCTTCAGGTTAAGAACAGTTTTGGGTTAAGAACGGACCTCTAGAACAAATTAAGTAATTAACCAGATGTACCACTGTAATGAGAAAAGGGGGGCAAGTGGGTGCAGACACCAGCCTACCGTGCGAAGGCAAAACCTGCGCTCCTTTGCACCGCTCGTTTTTGCTCATCGCCAGCATGCGGCCCCCGAGAGGTCGCAAAGAAGAGAGTACTGAAAAGGCCCTGGCCCTAGTTGAAACCAATCTAACCTTCTTAGGGCTCGGGACTACCAAAGTGTTGTTATTTATGGACCTTAAGGTCCTCCGCAGGGCATACCAGGAGAGGCGGTCCCATAGGTAGGTAGGTCCCATAGGTAGGTAGGTGCGTCCTAGGCCGCATAGGGCTTTAAAGGTCAAAACCAGCACCTTAAACCTGACCCTGTACTCCACCGGAAGCCAGTGCAGTTGGTAAAGCATCGGATGAATGTGATCCCGCGGCAAGGACCCTGTAAAGAATGCCAGTGCAGAGAATGTTCATTGCATTCAGATCCTGCTTCCAGACTTCTCATAGGCATCTTCTTGGCCTTTGTGGGAACAGGCTGCTGGACCAGTTGGGACTTTGGCCTGCTCCAACAGGACTCATTTCTTAGCCAGGAGCAACATTCAGATTTACAGCTACCGTTGTTCTCCCTTTGCTTGGGAATCGTTTTGCTCGGGGAAATGGAATCTGTAGCTGACCCAAGACTGCAGCAGGCCAGAAATGTAAAACCTGGCGCTGTTGGTTTTAAAAGACAAGAATGCCTTTCTTTAAATAAATAAAGATGATCTAGCAAAATCGATCATAAATCACAGGGCAGTCGAACAAAATGTGCCTTGTTTTCAGCTTGGGAAGAAGTCTGTTTTTCCCCCCTCTGCAAATGGAACAAGCATTTAAAATAAAAAAGCTAACGGCGCATTTATATGTAGGACCCTTCCATTTAATGTGGTTTTTGGTGAAAACTATGTGATGGTTATATAGGTTGCAGATGACATCACCGCAGCAAGAGGAAGGGCTGCTTGCTTGCTTGCTTGCTTGCAGCCGACTCAGTACAGAGTTTTTCCAATTTCCCTCCATCCCCCCCTTGCAAGGGAACATGGGGATGATGGCTGCCATAGTATCAGGAGGGATGACTTGGCCAGTGTCCATCACGTCATCTGCAATGGGGTTGGAAAGCTGCTTTTGCCTGAGGGCCGCTTTCCTACGTGAGCAACCTTCCAGGGGCTACATGCCAGTGGTGGGTGGAGCCAGAAGCAAAAATAGGAGGAGCATTCAATATTATTATTATTATTAATAATAATAATAATAATAATAATAATAATACCCCGCCCATCTGGCTGGGTTTCCCCAGCCACTCTGGACGGCTTCCAACAAAACACTAAAATACAATAACCTATTAAACATTAAAAGCTTCCCTAAACAGGGCTGCCTTTAGATGTCTTCTAAAAGTTTGGTAGTTATTTTTCTCTTTGACATCTGGTGGGAGGGTGTTCCACAGGCCCTCTGCCTGGTTTCCTGTAGCTCTGCTTCTCATGGTGAGGGAACCGCCAGAAGGCCCTCGGCGCTGGACCTCAGATTGTCCGGGCAGAACGATGGGGGTGGAGATGTAAGCCTTTCTTTTGTACAGTAGGTTACATTCCAGTTGCACACAAATCACAGAGTTTTCTGCGTACATTCGTACCTCCCCTTCCTCCATCCAGGCAAGCAGGGGCCGTTATCATGCTTGAAGGATATATTTCAGCTCGACAAAACCACTTGAGAATGGTGTGGAGCAAGGATGGCCTCAGGTTCCCTTTTCCAGATCCGTTGCGTTCATCTAATGCTTTGGGGAGATTGGAACACCTGAATTGGGCCACATTCCCATTCCCACCCTTTACAGCACTATGATACCATTTTAACAGTCATGGTTTCCCCCCAAGAGTTTGTAGAATTGCAGGATTGGAAAGTATCCTGAGGGTCCTCTACTCCAACCCCCTACAATGCCAGAATCTCAGCTAGAGCATCCATGACAGATGGCCATCCAACCTCTGCTTAAAAACCACCAAGCAGCCTCATGAGGGAGTCCGTTCCGCTGTCGAACAGCTCTTAATGTCAGAAAGCTCTTCTTGATGTTTAGTCAGAATTTCCTTTCTTGCAACTTGAATCCACTGGTTTGGGTTTATTTATTTATAAATAAATTGTTGGGCGGCTCCCAACAGAGTATTAAAAACACGATAAAACATCAGACGTTAAAAACTTCCCTAAACAGGGCTGCCTTCAGATGTTTTCTAAAAGTCAGGTAGTTGTTTATTTCCTTGACATCTGATGGGAGGGCGTTCCACAGGGCAGGCTCCACTACCAAGAAGGCCCTCTGCCTGGTTCCCTGTAACCTCACTTCTCACAGTGAGGGAACTGCCAGAAGGCCCTCGGAGCTGGACCTCAGTGTCCAGGCTGAACGATGGGAGTGGAGACGCTGGACCTCAGCTTCTGGGCAGAACGATGGGGGTGGAGATTCTCCTTCAGGTATACTGAGCCAAGGCTGTTTAGGACTTTAAAGGTCAGCACCAACCCTTTGAATTGTGCTCTCTGGAGCAGGAGAACACAAGCTTCCTCCATGGGACAGCCCTTGAGATCCTGTGAGCTGTCGTTTGTGAAGGGTGCTGAGAGTTGTTCGGAGACCCCGTTCTCCTCCCAGAGCTACAAGTTCCAAAATCAGTCCCCTCTTCCCAGGGAACTCTGGGAATTGTTGCACTGTGAGGGGTCTCCCAACAGCTCTTGGCACCCTTGACAAAATGCACCTACCCAGAATTCTTTGGGGGAAGCTATGACTGTTTAAAGTGGTATAACACTGCCTGAAGTGTATATTTCAGATGGGGCACTGATGGAGAACTGGGGTGGAATAGTGCCAAAGATTGAGCAATGGAGCAGGATAGCACCGGGGTTTGCAAACCAGGGAGAAATCGGAGAGATCAGCGCGAAAACTGCAGCTCGATAGCTTCCAGTGCAGGAAGCAAGGACTCTGCCTCCACCTTCTCCTCTGCACACTCTTGAACTCTGACTGTACTCACAGCATCAACAGCTGGCAGATGTGAGAGTCAGATGCTTGTGTGTGCGTTTTTCCCCTTTCCCAGAAAGCCTGGCACATCTGTTATTTTTACACTGCATCCCAGAGAGCCACTAGCAAGCTGAAAGTCGTATTGGCCTTTCCCGGGAATCCACAACTCCGAAAGAGAGAGCCTTCTGGAAGATTCCACCGGAGCTTAGCAGTACACAGAACAAATGATCCAAAGTTATGCCATGTACACACAAACACACAGAGTCCCCTCAAAACTATTTTTATAGAGTTGCGGGTATATTATGAGTTCTTGGTGCAGAAATCAAGAGCGGCTGGGGAAACCTAGCCAGGTGGGTGGGGTATAAATAATAAAATTATTATTATTATAACATAAGAAAAGCCCTGCTAGATCAGACCCCAATATATCTTCTCAGCCCACAGATGGGAATTAGAACCTAAGGCCCCCTCAGAAGTTGCTGGACCCCCATCGGTCCCAGCCAGCATTCAGGGATGATGGGAATTGTAGTCTGTCAGATGTTGTGTTCATAGGTACACAGATGGGTACACACTCATTGAGCGCTACATGTGATAACTCACCATTTGTATACCCAGGTTTGCAGATTGCATATTCATTGAATGTAACATGTGAAACACCCTTGAAACCGCTACTGCTTTCATCTCTACCCTTGCTGGAATCTAAAAATCTTACCTTATTCTGGTTCAGAATATCGTAGTCTGCATGCATGCCTTGGGCATCTTTATTCTTTACTTTTGCTTGTGAGAGCCATAATGGGATCTGACCTTTTTCAGCTGTGCACTAACAGAGGCACATATTTAATTTGACTGAACTTGAGATGCTGATTCCAAAGATCTCCTGCTTTTGTCAATCTGCCACTTCACTTGTGTTATTTAAACGGGCGGAAAGGGTGCATGCAGTGTGTGTCTCACAAGAACCCTTACACATTTCGATTTTTTTGCACGTCTCATAAATGACAGTATTTCCAGAAACAAAGCATTTTAAGTAAGCCTAGATCCCAAGATACATGGAATCCTCTGGCACCATCCTATGGATGAAATAAACATTTCCGTCATTTGTTCTTCATGATGACATTCTTTTGCATGAATTTCCCAGAGAAGGATGGTAAGAGAAAACAAAACCGCTCTTCCAAGGATGGAAAGGTACAGAAAACTATAAATAGTTTAGCTGAAAACAAGGAAATTTTGGGATGTGCTAGCATCTTAACTAAACATAACTCAGGTGTAGCGAACCTTTGGCACTGCAGATGCTGTTGGCCTACATGTGCTATCTTTGGCCACACTGGCTGAGGTTGACGGGGGATGGAAGCCAAGAAAGGCTCAGGATCACTGGAAGGACATGGGTTCAAGACCCAGAGGAGCCAGGCACTGATAACTTGCTCCCTGCTGGTTGGAGGAGGGAACTACAGGCACCTCAATCCAGGAAATACATACAGAATCCTTCTAAGGTGGAAGAGTTGCGCGATCCATGCTACCGATGGCAATCTTGCTACAAGGCTTGGGTGAAACAAGCAAAGAGTTTCAAGGGAAGCAAACACACACACACACACACACACACACACACACAAAATAGTTCCAGGAAAAGTAGGGAAACATGTCAGGGATGTGCATGTTTCATTACAATCACCCAGGTGTTGCAGGTGCCTACTGGCTAGTAGCTGTGTTGTCCATCACTGACAAACACCTCTCGGGGGGGGGGGTCTGCTTTCAGAAATTGTGACTCAGCTCAAATTTAAGTAGCCTTTACTGTGTGCAGCATTGCACCCAAAGAGAACTGTATCGCTGAAGTACTTTTAATACATACATGACAGTAATTTTCATTGAAAAGAATGATATATACTTTTAAGTACACCTGTATAGGTTTGCACTGCGAACTTCAGGCTTCCTTCAAAGCTAGCCATTTTGGGCTTTGCTGAGTGGCTTAGTAAAGAATTTGCTTCATACTGTCTTCAATAGTTGGATGTTTCCTGTGGGCAGCCTTTTGCACTGTCAGTTTCATTAGGAAGAGGAGGAAGTGCTGTAGACAGTTGTGTTTTTTTCTGTAAGATCTCTTTATTTACAAATGTACACATTGGACAAGTGAGGGGGAAGAGTCAGATATGGCAAGCCAGCATCAGCCCTGCAAATGGAACAATGCATGCCATTTGCAAAAGCCCAGGCTACATTCAAAAGCACCAAGGAGTTTCTTTCGGCCCCTGCACCAAAGCAGGTGGGATACTCTTCTGCAGCTAGGAGCCACCAGCAATCAAAGGCCATTAAACAGCAATAACCACCAGCTAGCAATCTGCAAAAGAAGCCCAGAGAAGCAACAAGGAATATCCAAAAAAGTTGCTTGCAACCAATGGGTGTTTTCTGTGCACAGAACTCACTCCTGCAATGGACTGCCATTTGCTTTTGGGAGACCTCCTAAGGATGGATGTAATTTTTAATGTTTTTAACCTGGAAGAATGTCCTGGGAAGAATAAAAGATACGACCCACTGAGCCTGGCTGAAGTTGTAGGGTATGTTTTTGAGGGGAGAAAGGATGTGTTTTGCAAACATATGCAAGGAATTACTCGTGAAGGTTATGGAAGTGAGGAATGAGCTGAACCTTGCTGACTTGAAAGCGGCAACTACAGAAAGAAAGAAAGAAAGAAAGAAAGAAAGAAAGAAAGAAAGAAAGAAAGAAAGAAATGGAGCTTGGGATAAGTCAAGAGCAGGAAAACAGAAAGGTGGGCTGCACAGTGATATTTTCTTTGTTCTTGAAATCAACCTGTGCTCCAAACAAGGAAGGCGGGAAGAAGATTCTGAAAGAACAGGAGTTGAATATGGAGCTGTGAAATTTATGGAAAGGGATGTCCAGTTCTAGGGCCATTCATTGCCATGTGATTTACATTTGTTGCCATGTGATGGAAATCCTGCTTCTCTAGCTTTGTTGGGCATTACTCTCATGTCTTGCAAGGGCTAGATATTTGAAAGCAGATAAAGTGGGGGAGCAACACGATCCTAAAATTCAGAATAGATAGGCCAGTGCAATCTCGTGTATTCTGAATGTTCTTATGTGATGCCAATAAAGGTTACTTGACTTGACAATCCTAAAATCAGAAGCAAGTCCTGTCACACCCACACCAGACCTTTTAATGCGCTCTCATGCCACTGTAAGAGTCATGGCTTCCCCCAAATGAACCCTGGGAATGGTAGTTTGCTTAAGGGCCTCTGAACAACTCCCAGCACTCTTAAGGAACTACATTTCCCAGGATTCTTTGGGGGAAGAAGCCATGGCTCGCAAAGTGTCTGGTGGCAATATGACCTGACTCTCAGCTCGATAGAACTAAGTCTTTAGGCGGTTGGCAACATTTATGATCTGTGCAAACCAGAGAAACCATTGTGGGCACCACAGACACACACAAAGCCTATTCCATGGGCTTACAGTAGACCGATTCATTCAAGCCTCATTTCAGCAGGAGGGGAGTCAAGGAGGGAAGCTTCTGGGTGTCAGGGAAGGCCTCAGTGGACACACTGGGCACAATACGGCACCCCTGCCCTGTTCAGTGCGTTAAGGACTGCAGCCTAAATGTTTCACTGCAACCTAAATTCCATGCCTCAGCACCATACGGTGGCAGAATCTGCTTGGCCATGAGAATTGGTGTAAGCAAAGCAGACCCTTCCTCAAATCGAAAGCAGCGCCGCATGCGAGAGATTTTCAACAAGTGAGCGAACGAGGGAAGTGAAAGTTCACACTCAGACAACACGGCTACAGATCAGTGCACAAAAGCCCACCAAGCAGGGGCGGTGTTTTGAGCATAAGGAACGAAACCACAAAGAGCACGGCGCATGCTCAGCGGATTCTGATCGGCCACGACCGAATGGTTACTCGCACTGTAATCCAGGAGTATAGCCTTCCACACACCCACACCCGATTTGATGCAACCCTTAATCTTTAAGGTGCCACAGGGCTCTATCACTTTGCTTTAAGGAGAGAACAGCAATCCACCCTGTTCGAAGCAGTCTTGGATCATTGCTTTTGGAGAGAAAATTAAACTGTTTCACACAGGGATGCTAGAACAGGAAAATGCAAGAGGAACAAACTAGATGAAGTAAAGGTAGGAGATTTGTTGCTCCGGCAAAGGACCCAGGAACCTCGGCCGTTTCCCCTCCTTGTATAAAAAGGGACCCTGCCGTTTCAATGTGCCACATCTGATCTCCATTAATACTCTAGGAAATCTGCGAACAATGTTTCAAAACACTTCTTGGCATCTTGGACGTAAGTGCATATAAAAGGCTCGGGTTTCACCACGGCAGAAATAATTTATTGGTAGCACCATTGCAAGGAGCGTGAGATAAAAAGTTCTAGCCCTGCAAGTCAGAAAGAACACCAGGTCTCAAACTCGCGGCTAGGAGGGTGGGAAGAACGTACCACGAGCCTGGAAGGCAATGTATCTTGGGGAGCAAAGCAAGGCCTCTTGCTCTTCATTTGAATTTGTGAATGCTGTATCATCACCATTTACTATTATTATTAATAATAATAATAAGAGCCTGGCGGGACTAGACCAAAGGCCTGTCTAGCCCGTCTTTGTGGCTGTGTACATATTAGTGGCTTAAAACACAGTGAGGTCATTCTCCTCTCCCCACATCACCTACCAAGCTGCGTGCCAAGTCTCATTTGTACATTGTTTTTGAAGCTGTGTACACACTACATACCCATCTTGCATTTTCATTCATTCACACACATACATACATATATAAATACATATCTATACATAAATATTTGGGTACACAGGTATACACAACCACCCACATGTGTATGCATGCATTTCCAAGACTTTATTATGAAGTTAAAATAACAATCCATTAAGAAATATGAAATAAAACAAGCAAAAAAGAACGGGGGGAGAGGGGACAGTACAAACAAAACCAGGGTTCACAGCCATTACCTCATAAAATAAAGTACATTCTCAAGAGACTACACAGTGATTTAGATGTTCACAACAAACCCTGACCTGATGAAGAAGTAAATTAAAAAACAAACATTACGAATACCAAATAAAGCTATATTTCATTGGTTCTTGCCTTGTCATATAAGAAACAAATCTCCTGCCAGTCAGTTTCATTCAATGGCATGGGTTCTGTTGTTGTTGTTGTTTTTTTTGTTGTTGTTGTTATCTTCAGTTTAAAGCTCCTAAAGAGGCCGCATCCTTTATCAATAATTCTGGCAAGCAAGCCTTCCCTCTCAGCGTTTAGAGTGTTTGTGAACATTCTGCAACACCACAGCTGCTCCGACAAGAGGAGTAGAAAAGCGCAAGGTGACACAGCGGCCAGTTTTTCGTATATCGCGCAAAATCAGCTCTGGCTAAACAGTTAGAAACCCAATGTTGGCACCGTGCAAGGCCATGTTAACTGCCCAGTTTGATCCACGCCACTGTGATTTAACCTCTCCCTTTCCCCCCTCGCCCGTTCTCTGCTTGTTTAGTTAGGATGGGAGTGATTTGCCTGCTGTTGAGTGCGATTTCATAGAAGCGCAGCAAAAAGCCCGAAATGGCTTAGGCCCGTAAATGTTTCCAGATGGGGGCATTTCTGGCGAACTTTTTTTGCTCTTCTAAAAGGGAGGCCCTGTTTACATTCCGAACCACTGAACAGAAGACGTTCCTCCCAGAGAGGAACATCTGATAATCGTAGGAATAAAACGGTCAATGGAGATTTTACAATCGGGTTGAAGTGTGACAGGCGCATTTCTCACAGACCCGTTTTGGTGAAGACCGCGGGGCTCGTCCGCTCTTGGTTTTGTGCCACGATTCTAGGCACAGACCAGGCCTTTACACGTCCAGCTTTGAGTATTGTTGGGTTTTTTTGTGCTGCTGAATTGGAGCAAACAGCAGTCAGGTTTTCTGCGCGTCGCTCTTTGATCCGATTCAATGGTAAAACAGAGTTTCCGTGCCTAGAATGCGCAAAGCAAAAAAATAGTGTGGGCGAGCCCCGCTTCACACTGGGCAAAACGAGAAAACAGGTGCCCTGAAATATACATGTAAGAAAGGAAGATCTAATATAATATGAAGCAGACAGTCCACAGAACGTCTTTGAGAACAGCTGCCCTTATCTTAGGAAATTAAAAGGGCATGTCAGTTACTGTTAAAGGGGTAATGACTGTGGTCAGAAAACTTTCCTTGATTTTCAGAAGGCACTAAAAACCTTCCTTTTTACCCCACTTCTGGGATTCCCCTTGGGAGAGTGTTATTTGGTCTGTGACAGTATAATGACATTTGTGGATTTTGATATTTTTGATTGTCTGCCAGTTCTATCCATCCACCCGTCTCCGTAACTATTTTGTCTTCATCTTCTTAGTTGTTTTATTAATTGTTTTGTAAATCAACGACTGAATAAACAAGACGGAACTGGATTGAGACGCAGGAAGCATGCGGAAGCGGCGAACCAGCTTCTGCATTGCTTATCTCTCGCAGGCAATATGAACAGGCTTTTGGTCTCCCTCCTATAGAGTCAAACAGGTTTAGTGGGTTTTTGAAAGCACATAAAACCCGCACAGTCTGTTTGGCTGTGGATGATCATCGTATCAGCGCACGCTCCACAAAGCAGAAATCATGTTTCCAATTTCCTGAGAAATCATCTTCAACTTCTCTTTTATCTGGAGGAAACCTACCAATGTAAAGGCACCTATGTTGGCTTGCTTGTATAATCTGCTCAGTCTCCACCCCCAAATTCTCTCTTGGCGGTTCCTTTTAACCCCCCCTGCTACGATTCCCCCTTCCAACTGTACTTAGATCTGCAAAATGGGGTTCTTAAATGCAGTTGAGTCCAAAGCGCAGTTCCTGTAGCCATGAGACCTTGACAAATTAGCCGTACCTCTTGGGAGCCGCTTTTGATAATAAAACTCAGCATCCTCCCATAATTCCCCCCTCCCCCTCCGCCCAACCTCTAAAGCCGATTCTGTAGCAGTGCTTAGCCGCAAATGAGCACCTTCAGGAAGCTATTCTGTACTTCCAGGGATAATTGGGCCGCAGCAGGTAGTTAATTATTTTGGGCTGCTTGGCTACAGCTTAGCACGAGGGCAAGGGAGGGCACAGGCAGCAGTTCTCTGCAGGCAGAACGCACTGCATTGATGTGATCTCTGCTTATATGAAGATCTTCTAAGGCACTTCTGAACATGGTTCTTCTGTCCCTCTGCCTGGTGCATTTTTAGTTGTGCTAATTTGGGAAATGCATTTTTTTATAATAATGTTTTTTTATTTAAAAAAAAACCCAGTTTGCTCACGGTATTATTCCCCAGCAATTCTTCCTGCTGCCCTTACATTTCACAAATGTTCTTGCAGGCTTCTTACAACACCCTGCCTATGTTACTTCTTCTGCGTGTCCTCTTTTGTCATTTTTGTCATGCCTCAGTAGTATTTTTGGTGGGGTTTTTTGCATTTCCAGACAAGCCGGAATGCAATGCAATGATTGGTTGCATTGCAAACTCTACAACACAGAGCCTCTGCAGCATGGATTTCCTTTTTTAAAGCTTCCACTGTGCTTATTTAAAAGCAATGGGAGGGTATAAGCCTGGGGTGACCACCATGGTAGCCATGGGCACCAAGGTACCCCAATATACTCTTCCTGGTCTCCTGTCCCCCAATTCTTTATTTTAATTGAGAGAATCACCTCTTTTCCTGTTGAGGTGGATTGCCTGGGTTTTTGGGGGAGGGTTGTCTGCATTTATTGCGGGGAGGCGAATATAGATGCTCTACCCTTTGGGTTATCCATTTCCTCTTAGTTGGCAATGTGTAAATGGCCATCCTAGGGTCCCTCGTTCTTTTGATTCTTCTAGCAAAGTGGGTTTTGGTTTTGGTTTTTTACAGTAAAAGGGGCATCTTTAAAAATCACATCCCAGCCCCAAGCTCCCAGTATGAAGTGATGCTGCCCATTCTGCCCATCTCAGGATCCGGCCAGCTCATTCCGCCTTGTGTACAGACCTGGCATCAGTAGTAGCAATCGCCAGCATCTATGACCTTTTGCACAGTTCAGTGGAAGTTCACCGTAAACTACTCCCCGGGAAAGGAGGGTGGGTTTTGTAGAAAAGCACTCCTGCGTTTGGAAAGCCAAAATGAAATCCATTCCACCCACTCTCAAGTTGTCGGCCGGTTGTTGTTATTCAGTTTCTGCAATGAACTCCCAGAGCAAAATGCAAAAGGGAAATGCAATTTTTTTTTTTACAAAAATCAGCAACATTCCATTCACACTCCCACTCGCCTCTGAGGTTCGTCCACTTCCTTCCTGTGGCTTTTTATAGAATCATGTGTGTTTTTCTCACGTCCGGTAATAAAAAGACGTTTTGTGCTTCTGCTGCTGTGGATGTGTATACAACCCACAACTATCACACTTAAAAGTGTAGTTTTGGTTTACGTGGGAGAGCTGAAACGATGTCAAACCTCGAGAAAGATGAAATGCAAGAGAGCTTGGGGTTTGCTTTTGTAGTCTGAGCATTAAAATTTGTGTTTCTGTTTTTTTTCTTCTCTCCTGTAAGCACTTCTCGTTTTCATTCGCAAATAGCAAGTTCAATTCTCTCTCTCTCTCTCTTTCTTTCTCTCTCTCTCTCTCTTGAAAGTTTTTAGCCCTTAAGATGGTGATGATAGGCTCAAACTTCCACATGCGCAAAAATCACCTAAAGAGTCAGTGCTGGGCCATGGGCAGCTTCGGAATGAGAGGCAAGGATCGCAGATCAGAAACGAGACACAGTAAATCACCAATGGAGGAACCTCCACATATCATGGGCCTAATTTCAGCCCAGCCATGCCCACCTACCCTTGATGTCATAACTCAGCTGGTTATCTGAGCTCATGGAGAGGGTTTTGGAAGACTCGACAATCAGGCAATCGTTGGGTCATGCATACAGCCCTTCTCAAGACCTAATGGCCAGCTGGTTAACAGAACTTTGCCCTAATGGAGGTGGCATGGGTCTCTGGGGCTGTGAGAAGGCCTGGGAATGCTTTTCTGGCTAGGAAACAGTGGCCCTGATGGTTTGTCGCCCAAGGTGGCAACTCAACATAAGTCGAACTACCGCTTAGCTGATCAGTGGAAAGCTCAGCTTCCCAGGAACAACCAGGAACTCCCTTTATTCTCATTTTTTTTCTTCTCTCCTGTAAGCACTTCTCGTTTTCATTCGCAAATAGCAAGTTCAATTCTCTCTCTTTCTTTCTTTCTTTCTCTCTCTCTCTCTCTTGAAAGTTTTTAGCCCTTAAGATGGTGATGATAGGCTCAAACTTCCACATGCGCAAAAATCACCTAAAGAGTCAGTGCTGGGCCATGGGCAGCTTCGGAATGAGAGGCAAGGATCGCAGATCAGAAACGAGACACAGTAAATCACCAATGGAGGAACCTCCACATATCATGGGCCTAATTTCAGCCCAGCCATGCCCACCTACCCTTGATGTCATAACTCAGCTGGTTATCTGAGCTCATGGAGAGGGTTTTGGAAGACTCGACAATCAGGCAATCGTTGGGTCATGCATACAGCCCTTCTCAAGACCTAATGGCCAGCTGGTTAACAGAACTTTGCCCTAATGGAGGTGGCATGGGTCTCTGGGGCTGTGAGAAGGCCTGGGAATGCTTTTCTGGCTAGGAAACAGTGGCCCTGATGGTTTGTCGCCCAAGGTGGCAACTCAACATAAGTCGAACTACCGCTTAGCTGATCAGTGGAAAGCTCAGCTTCCCAGGAACAACCAGGAACTCCCTTTATTCTCATTTTGTAGGCCCACCCATTTCTGCCACACCCATGGTCCTGGTTTTTGGGCAGCGACCTCATGGGCCAAACTGGGATCCGTACTGTACCTAATCAGACTCACTGGTCAGTGGTTCCCTACTGCTGGTCTTCATGCCAGGGACAGGAACCTGGGACCTTCTGAAGATGCTCTGCAGCCCTCAACAAGGATGCTTGGTCATGTCAGAAAGCTGCTTAGGAAGCCGCTGGACCCCATTTCCCAACCTGCCGTCCTTCAGAGATCCTGAACTGCAACTAGTTGTGGTCCGAAACATCTGGATGGCACCAGGCTGAGGAAGGCTGAACTAGGTTTACAGTGGTGCCCCGCAAGATGAATGCCTCGCAAGACGAAAAACTCGCTAGACGAAAGAGTTTTCCGTTTTTGAGGTGCTTCGCAAGACGAATTTCCCTATGGGCTTGCTTCGCAAGACGGAAACGTCTTGCGAGTTCTTGCAAGTTTTTCCCCTCCCCCCCTTTTTCTAAGCCGCTAATAGCCGCTAAACCGCTAATAGCACTAATCCGCTAAGCCGCTAATGGCAGTGCTTCGCAAGACGAAAAAACCGCTAGACGAAGAGACTCGCAGAACGAATTATTTTCGTCTTGCGAGGCACCACTGTATACTGAAGTCCAGTTTTGTGGTATTTGGCTGTTCTGAGGGCAGCTTGGCTCTTTCGTGATTCTGCTCAGTTCTTCCCTGGCGGGAACTAATTTCGTTGACTTTGCAGCTCCCCCACTAAGGCTTCCGAGCTTGGAATCGGAACTTAATATCCACCTCCACCTGTGCCTTATTAATAGAAGCAACTTCCTTCATCAAAAGCGGCGTGCGGAGAAGAATATGAGAAATTAGCAATAGGCCGTAACAGCCTCTGGGACCTCCGTACCGATTGCGCTGGGAGTAGCCCTGGCTATAGCAGCTCTGACGCAGTGGAAGGGACGAGAAAGACGGTGTAATAGGAAGGAAACATAACCAGAAGGAAAGTGTCATGTGGTGTAAATGGCTGGATGCCTTCCATACGTCACTGTTCAGACACAGCCTCCAAGCTGCCAACCTGTGTGTGAATGCAATGGTTAAACTACTAGGCTGGGTCTGAAACCCTGATTTGAATTCTCCCCGCCTCAGCGATCATAAAACTTACTGGGTATATGACCTTGGGTTGGCCATTCTTTCTCGCCACCTAGCCTGCCTTATGGCTTGTTGTGAATATAAACGGTGGAAGGGAGTACTGTGGCTGCAGCTTACTGGTTTGGGCCCAGTTCTCCAATCTGATACAGTCCTCTTTAATCCTGATTCTGTCTTCTGTGGCTTTAGCTACCCCTCCCAGTTTAGTGTCATCTGCAAATTTGATGAGCATCCCCTCAATTCCTTCTTTCAAGTCATTTATAAAGGCGTTGAACAACAATGGGCCCAGAACCCTGTGGCACCCCTCTTGTCATTTTCCCCCCAGGATGACGAGGAACCATTAATGAGTACTCTTTGGGTTCAGTCAGTCAACCAGCTACAAATCCACCAAACAGTTGCCTCATCCAGGCCACATTTTGCCATCTTCTGCACAAGAATGCCATAGGGTAGTTAATCAAAAGCTGCTGCCCGAAGCTGTGTAAGTGTGTTAGAAAAGATGGAACATGAACTCCGTTTGTGGGAGGTTGTGTCGTTGTGTGACCAGGATTGTATACGGAGCAAAATACTGGCGTTCTTTTGGTGTAACTTGAGGCTGTCTGTCTGCAGAACGAAAGGGAGGGTTTGCAGAAGACAGGGAGTTCTTTATACTGGGGGCGGATCACACGCACGTTTAAGTCTTCGCCGAAATTCCAGTCTGTATAATTATTCCTTTGATTGTGCTAGATCTGGAAAAAAGAAGAAGCCGAGGCAACAGGCTTGTGTGTGACCCGTGGCCTTGTTTCAGCTGGGTCTTAATCGCCAGGGCGAGAAGGGAGGCAGTGAGAACTTCCCTGCCTTGAGGACAGCCGTCCTTCTCCCCCTTGCTATTTTCTTGTGCTTTAAAAAAACCCCAACGCCAACACCAAACAATGCTGCTCTAAGAACAAGCAAACAGTTCGAGGAAGTGCAGTCTGATTTGAAAGAAGATCTCCCGTGTGAAAGAGGCGTGCTTCTCTTTGAAGGAGGCACGGCCTCGCCACCTTCGTTTGCCAACTTCTAACGAAGGAAAGTGGGCGGCAGACCTGCAACTAATAATCATGAAAGTATAGCGTTGGAAGGGACCATGAGGGTCATCTAGTCCAACCCCGTGCAGGAATCTTCTGCCCAATGTGCAACTCGAACCCACAACCCTGCCGTAATACTACTACTAATACAGTGGACTCTCGGGTTGCGAACATGCGGGATGCACGTTCGCAACCCGTGTCTGCGCACGCACGGGTTGGCACTTCTGCGCATTCTCAAAGCATGATTTAGTGCTTCTGCGCATGCGCGACCGCTGAAACCCGGAAGTAACCTGTTCCGGTACTTCCGGGTTTCGGCGGTCTGCAACCCGAAAAAACACAACCTGAAGCGGCTGTAACCCGAGGTATGACTGTACTAATAATATTTTTTATTATTTATATGCTGCCCACCTGACTGAGTTGCGCCAGCTACTCTCTTCTCTGCAGCTCCCAACAAATACAGCATCAAACATTAAGTATTGATTTCCATCTGACCATATTAATGCAGCCATCTGAGCCTTTCTGTTTGGCCTTTGGAGCCCTCCCCAGGCAACACCCCCTCTTCTCAAGCCACACACACCCCGGCTCTGCTTCGCACCCAGAGTGTTCGTGCCTGGCTGTGTCATTGAACTCTGGTAATGCCTCTTGCATGTCGGATTGCAGAATAGAGAGGTGTGCGAGAGTATGTGCAAACAAGAGACACCTGTACACAGGTAAAATTATTTGTTGCACAACTCACATCTCAAGGGCCGCCACATGGAAGAGGCAACAAGCTTGCTTTCTCCTGCTCTGCAGGGTAGGACCTGAACCAATGGCTTCAAGTAGAAAGAAAGGAGATTCTGACTAAATATTCGGAAAAACCTTCTGACAGTAAGAGCTGTTCAGCAGTGGAACAGACTCCCACAAGAAGTGGTGGACTCTCCTTCCTTGGAGGTTTTTAAGTAGAGGTTGGGTGGCCATCTGTCATGGATGCTTTAGCTGAGATTCCTGCATAGCAGGGGGTTGGACTAGGTGGCCCTTGGGGTCTCTTCATAAGTAGGTACTGCTACGGCAGAAAGGTGAACGGCATTTCTGTGCGCTCTGGCTTCTGTCACGCTGTCCCGTTGCACCAGAAGCGGTTCAGTCATGCCGACCACATGACTCAGAAAGTTGTCTGTGGACAAACGCTGGCTCCCTCAGCCTGAAAGCAAGATGAGCACCGCAACCCATAGTGGATTTCAACTGGACCTAACCATCCAGGGGTCTTTCACCTTTGACCTTTACCTTATGATTCTATGAAACCAGATACAGTGGTACCTCGGGTTGCGAACGGGATCTGTTCCGGAGGCCCGTTCGCAACCTGAAAAGAACGCAATCCGCATCTCCGCTCGCACGGATCACGATTCGCTGCTTCTGCGCATGCGTGTGACTTCATTTTGCACGTCTGCGCATGCGTGAGCGGCGAAACCCGGAAGTAACCCTTCCCGGTACAGTGGTACCTCTGGTTACATACTTAATTCATTCCGGAGGTTCGTTCTTAACCTGAAACTGTTCTTAACCTGAAGCACCACATTAGCTAATAGGGCCTCCCGCTGCTGCCACGCCACCAGAGCACGATTTCTGTTCTCATCCTGAACCAATGTTCTTAACCCAAGGTAATATTTCTGGGTTAGCGGAGTCTGTAACCTGGAACGTATGTAACCCGAGGTACCACTGTACTTCCGGGTCACCGTGGGACACAACTTGAAAACACTCAACCTGAGGCAAACGTAACATGAGGTATGACTGTACATCCCTCCAAATAGAAGACCATCTTCTGTACGAATGGTTCCCCCTCCGTCTGCCTCCTACTGAAGCCCTTCCCAAACTGCAAGTGGAATATTTAGAAAGCTTGCTTTGGGGGGTTCTTATGCATTCTGTACATCTGCACCCCTCCCTCCTTGGTGAGTCCGAAAGACAGCCCCGTACCAGTTGCAAGCTGATGGGCAAAGCTTGACGGCGCTTCTCGCAAACGGTTGTTCGGGCCAGCGCTAAATTCACGCGCACAGAGAATCAGAAACCCCAGAGGAACATCTCTTGTTTCCGGACGCCCCCTTGAGAAACCGGAATTATGGCTAGCCAATGTGGGCCTGCTTCTGACAGGAAGGCCTTCCCATTTAAAGCAAGACGAGGAGGAAGTCGAAAGCCTCTGCAGCCTTGCGCTCCCAATTGGCCAACAAGCTTAAGCCAGCGAACGTGTTCGCGTTTTTAAAAATGTCTTCCTCTGTCAGCTTGAGATTTTCCAGAATTTAGAAGCGGAAAGAAGCAGAAGACTACAAGGAAGCTATTAGAGGGAGATAAAATAAACTTTGAAAGGTGCAAGGGTGGGGGCAGGCGGCAAGGGATGAGGAGCAAAGCCGCTTGCCGTTTTTCAAGGGAAGTATTGATGAATGCTTATTGCTCCCAACAAAGGCTTTTTTGTCGCGAACAGGAGAAGCAGATGTTTAAAAAGCGGACAGGAAGCGGCTGTGACAAATGAAAGGATTTTTGATTGGATTCATGAGCTGTGCTTCCTGCCTGTGATTTCTTCAACTGCAGGCCACCTTTAAAAAAAAAAAAAAGAAGAAGAAGAAGTGTAATATTACAGCTTAATGACCAACCTTTTCCACATCCATATTTGGAGAGCTCGGAGTACAAAAATCAACCGGCGCTTTTACTTCCGGTAATGCAAACCAGCAAGCTTCTCTGTTTGTAAAGCGTGTGACTTCTTCCGGGATTGAAACAGCACTCCTGTCAAATGTTGTATTTGTGGTTATCTGGATGTTCCCTACGGATCTGAGGGTCACTTGCGTTTTCGTTTGCTCAAGGGGGCCTCGGAAATGCATTGCTGGGTACGATTTCAACTCGGTGCGTTCTTGACAACCTGTTTTCTGGGAACTCCCTTTTCCCCTTCTGTGCTCCATTATGCCATTTCCCCCACCATCATTTAAAGGCGGATCTGCCTAATTGGCAGCTGCCAAAACAATACGAGAACTGAAAACAGCAGCCAGCCATTGATGTTCTCACTTCTCTGCATTTTGCAACGCAGTTCCCCAGCCGTGTAATGCATACAAAAATCCATAGGTGTGTATAATACATACATTCATGAAGACAGACGCTTCAGGTTGTGTTTTTTTTGGGTTACGGACTGCCGAAACCCGGAAGTACCAGAACATGTGCAGAAGCGCCGAATCGCAACCCACGCATGCGCAGACGTGTGTCTGCGGGTTGCGAACATGCATCCCACACGGATCGCGTTGGCAACCCGAGTGTCCACTATATTATATTTGAGGGAACTGCATGCTTTGGATGGAGAAAAAATTGACACTAAAATTCTGGATAATTTCTATGAGGGCTCTCTCGCCCCCTAGCAAACAGATGTGGAAATTGGGAAGAACTGAACTTTGAGACTGGGAAAACGAAGAAACTGAGGGAAAACCCAAACCGACAGATTCGACAGTTCCTAGACTCATGACATGATCTGCAGGTCCCCCACCCCACCCCAACACATCCACATGTAGCAAGACATCTCACAGAATGTGCAGGGGTCAGGGGGTGTGACTTCAGGCCTGGGGGCACGGGGCACAGTTCTGCTCCCCACGCCCATGCAAGCACTCCAAGAGTGGAAGAGGGTGAGGGAAAGTGCCCTTTGCTGTGTTGTGCATTTCCATGCATAAACACGCACATGATTTTGGGAAACGCCAAATCAGGATGCAAGGGAGGGGGGAGGTACACCTGTCCTTTTTGCCCATCTCCTAAAACATCTGAGTCAGGGGTGGGGAACCTCAGGCCCACGACACCAAATGGGGCCCTCCATCCCTCTTTCTGTGCCATGAAAAGTCTCCCCAGGCAACAACAGCAACACCCTGCCCATCTGAATGGATTGCCGCAGTCACTCTGGACAGCTTCCAACATATATAAAAACATTAAACAGCTTCCCTATACAGGGCTGCCTTCAGATGTCTTCCAAAGGTTGTATGGTTACTTGTCTCCTTGGCTCGGGGGTCGCATAACTCCATACCCTCCCAACACTTCACTGATGAAAATAGGGACGTCCTAAGGAAAATTCATCATGCGAAAGGCTGGCCTGGATGAATCCCAAACCGGAATTAAGATTGCCGGAAGAAGTATCAACAACCTCAGATATGCAGATGACACAACTATGATGGCAGAAAGTGAGGAGGAATTAAAGAACCTCTTAATGAGGGTGAAAGAGGAAAGCGCAAAATATGGTCTGAAGCTCAATGTCAAAAAAACTAATGGCCACTGATCCCATCACCTTGTGGCAAATAGAAGGGGAAGAAATGGAGGCAGTGAGAGATTTTACTTTCTTAAGCTCCATGATCACTGTAGATGGTGGGGCTGTCCCTGGAAAATAGGAACACTTGGAGGGTTGGAGAGTTGACTACTACCCCCTCCAAAAAAAGTAACTTTACTGGGTCCTGATTTAGGTTGTCCCTCGAAAAATTGATTAGGATGGGTTGGGGGTTGCTTCTCTGACTTGCTCCTTATTGATTTCTGTTTGCTTGCGATGCCAAGGGATGGTTCTCACTGAACATTCCCTTGCAGACTTTTAAGCGTGAGGATTTCACAACTTCGGAAGGATTGCCGCAGGAGTAAACAAGGCTGCTACTAGAGAGCTGAGGCTCGCAGAGTGGTCTCTCGGGGGAGCTCCGTGTTCTTCCTGCCCTCGCAGTTTGGTTAAGCAAATAGTTACCAAATGTGTCAGCAAGGGAATGTGATCCTTATTCCCCCCCACCCCCCATGAGCATTGGGGACAGCTGATATTTTGGAGGCAGGTCCTGAAAGGTTGGAAATTAATGCCATTCTAGGAAAGGAGCAGTGCGAGAGAAAAGCTTGGCTTGGCTTCTCTGCCCCTTGTCATTTTGGAGTAGGCATGGAAGGAGAAATGAGGTTAGCAGACAGGGAATGACAACGGGCCCAGGAGAGAACCCTGCAACACCCCACTAGTCACTTTCCCCCCAGGAACCACTGGATTCCTTTTGCCTGTGCCGAATTTTCCAGCCTTGATGAATGCTGCACGATTCATGCTAACTTTTCTTCTCATGCAGTTGCCTTGCAACAGCCACCTGGAGAATATTCAGCGGTGGATCCTCTGCACACTCCTTTATTAGCCAAGCCCAAGGGGCTTATTATTCCCAGCTAAGTGTGCGCAGGATTGCAGCCTTTAAACCCACCCCCTGCCCCCCAAATCTGCTCTTAAACTTTCTTCTGAATTTGTAGTCAACCGGCATTTTGTACGAGTGGAAATTTTCCTAGCATCTAACACAGTAAAGGAAAGTGGGTTTCTATAAATATTGAGACTTGGTAATTATAACCAGACATGGTCATTAAAATTCAACAGTCAACTTCTCCTGTGGGCAAAAAAAGAACCCCTCCTCGTTCCAGCAAGGGGCATGTTATCAGTGTGATGTTTCAAGGAAGACAGATGCCATCTAATATTAAGTACACATTAATGAGCTCAGTTCCCAACATGGAAACGAAACAGATTGGCCCAGAAGCCAAAGGCATAAAACGGGAGAACAATGACTAGAAAGCGTTTATAGGAAATAGTCTTAAGTCTGTGTAAGAATAATATGCATTGTTCTTATGCCAGATACCTTTGCAAAAAGCTGTGCTGTTAGATCTAAGCCAGGGATAGGAAACCTGTGTCATTTCAGATGTTGTTGACCTCCAGTTCCCATCAGCCCAAGGCAGCATGGGCAATGGTCAGGAATGATGGGAGTTGTAGTCTAGCAACTTCTGGGTTTCCCATCAATTCTTCTTTCTCCCATTTTTTAATCAAACCAAGACTTCTGGGGTTGCCATATTTCAAAAAGTGAAAATCCGGACACAAAAATTAAGTGGTTTTTTTTTGTTTAGTTTTTTGCAAAATCTTTAGAAAGGGAAGTTTTTGAGCTATTTTAAAGGAAATTCGTAAAAACAACAACACTCAACACTTTTGACAGGGGTTGCCATACGCCCGGGTATTCCTGGACAATTTTACTGACTTTTGGAAATTCCATCTGGACTCAGCTAAGGCCATGTAGACATAACTTGCATGTTTGCCCAAGTGTTTACGAGATACGGAGTCATAAAAGGCCTTGATGTTTCTTTCCCAGGGAGCAGATGAGCCTCCTTTCCGTAAGTTCTGGACAATATTTCCTTGTCATGCAGTGTCATATATGCCATGGCTTCATTTTCCATCAAGCTGCCTTTTTAACTGGAAAGTGGAAGAAATATCAAGCTTTCCCTCTCTGCCCATTAAGCAACTGCAGCTTTCCCTGCCACGGTACACTTTGTGAGGGCAAAAAGCAAGAGTGTTATCTTGGATCTGAGCCAATTTAAAGTAAAACTACTTGGACCTCTTGTTCTCTGATAGTGCACAAAAAGCAGGTTTCAGGGAAAAGGGATTGAATGGGATGAAATTGCCTTGGAAGGCAGAGGGCCTTCTCGGTAGTGGTGCCCGCTTTATGGAACACCCTCCCTTCAGATGTGAAGGAAATAAGCAGCTATCCTATCTTTAAAAGACACCTGAAGGCAGTCCTGTTTAGGGAAGTTTTTAATATTTAACGCTGTATTGTTTTTAACACTTGATTGGGAGCCACCCAGAGTGGCTGGGGAAACTCAGTCAGATGGGTGGGGTATAAATACATTATTATTATTATTATTATTATTATTATTATTATTATTATTATTATCACTTCAGTCATGGCTGGCATAGCTGTGCTGACTGGGCAGCGGAGGCGATGGAAGTTGTAATCCAAACTTGTATCCGTTTTTCCTTGGCAAAAAGCAGTGGGACAATAAAAAATTGTGGATAAACTGTCCCATGTGATGATAATTCAAGCAAACATTGTGAAAGCCAGGCGAACAACTTGTTTAGCAGCAAGGACAGCATGTGAAACCTTGCCAACGTATATATTCTTCCAGCTATCCTAGGTTAGGAAGTTACTTTATTATTACCTGAATGTAGTGGCCTAAAGCATCTCATTTGCAACAGGGAGATTATGGTACTGGTGTGTTTTAGAGGGTTGTTGCAATTAATCATTTGAAATGTTTTTATACCGCGCTTTTCTGTTGAAATACCAAAAATAGAACAATAGCAATAAAATGGTCTTAGGTTCTTCTTCAGTATTATTATGAAGAAGAAACAGAGTGAAGTAGTTCTGAAAGCATCAAAAGGCAGTCTGGAATCGTCTAAAAACGAGAGATGAGTGCATCAGATTGTAGTAGCCACCAACCACCCATTAAAACCCTTGGGATGATAGAATATAAGATGAACCTATTGGATCAGATCAAAGGTCTGTTTAGTCCAGCATCCTGGTCTCACTGTCGCCAACCAGATGCCTATGCAAAACCTGCAAGGAAAACTTGAGCACAACATCACTCTCCCCACCTGCAGCTCACAGCAGCTAGTATTCAAAGGAGGACATATTCGGGAGAAGGAAAAAGCTAAGGAGTCAACCCTACACAAACTTGGAGTGAAGTCCCTAAGAGGGTTGGGTGGTTCCTTGTACGCCTCCTTCCAGCAACTCCTGCAGCCAAGCTAGGGCCATACGTATTGCTCCGCTTTCCTTTGGACCACATCAGTGATGCAGAGAGAGAGGTCTTGTTGTCTGGGTAGCCCAGGACCTTCACACACAAATGCTCAGGCTTGCACCCCAGAGGAGTCACTTGGGTGCTGCTAATGCAACATGGGAAGCAGCAGTTGTGAGTTGCTGGTCTCTGCAGCCACAGCAGGCACTGTGATTCTCCAGCCATTTGGCTTCACCCCCAGAGGCACACTCCATTGTCTCTTGAGATGGATAGATGTCAACAGCTGCCTTCAAGAGTGGAGGTAGAACGTAGCTGTCATGACTAGCAGCCAAAGGGAGCCTTATCCTCCATGACTTTGTCTGTTCCTCCTTTTAAGCCATCCAAGATGGCGGCCATCACTACGTCTCATGGGAGAAAAACCTTAACCTGTTACCTAAATGATAAAATGTTGGTACCCTCCAAACCTGCAAGGAGAGGCCATTCCACCACTGAAAGCCCTTTCCATAGTTGCTTCCTGGCTAACTTCTGAAGGCAAAATCGTCAAGTCTAGAATGCAATCACTAAGCATTTCCGGAGCGTGTTATTTTGTTCAGAGCAAAGTGACTTACGCCCATCTTGGGCAGGAACAACCCAGGGACCTGGTTTTGGGGGGCTCCAGAAGCAACGCAGAGATTTGTAAGCTCAGGCTGTGAATGGAATACCCATTTGATATACGTCCAAAGGTGAAAAACCAGTCTAGGTGTTTATGGCGTGCCTTGTTGATCCGCCAGCAAGGACATTCATGTGATGATCATCACGTAGGACAGCTTTATGAAACAGGTTAAGTTTTAACACCTGGGCTGAGTTACATTTTGGAGAACGGTCTTGTGCAATGGTTGAGTGCTGCAAAGGTATACCTGTACTGGAGACAAAGTTCATGGGCCTCTGAAGATGGGGAAACTGCTAGATTTTAGGAAGGGACCTCACCAAGAGAGCTACTTCACACCCTAAGTCGCAAACCCCGGGGAGACATGCCTGGCACTGAATTCCCACTTTCTGATGCTAGATGAAGACTTTAGATCTTTATTTTCCCAGGCTTTTTCATTCTTAAGCTGTGGCTTGTACCAGGGTTAGAAACAGAGATATGAAAGCTAGGAGCTAAATGGCACCTTGAGCCTAGGTTATGGAATGTCTAGGCGTGCTTTTTTAATAACAAGAATACAAAGCTGAAAATGAATATTGTGTTCAATTTTCACATGGTCTAGTCCTGCCCGCCCGCCATAATATTCTTAAGAGGGTCTCTTCTCCAGTCTTCAGAGCATAGCTGGAAGTGGGGAGGCAGAAAAAGGTCCTCCTTTCCTCCACTCTGCAGTTTTAATCTGAAATCTTAGGCATAGTACTGCACCCAGAGCTCAGAAACTGCTCGCGGTAATGAAATTCCCTGTCGCAAAATGCGCCTAGAACAATGGTGGTGGTGGTGGTTATATATTGGTTTCTGCTAAAGTTGCGCTTCCAATGGTTCAGTGGCATTTTGGTGCTAACATAAAGTGTGAAAGACATTCAGACACTTATCTGGCAATGCTGGTGATAATCGTCGGTTGCATTCAACGTAGCGTTAGGCAGGTCATTCGGTCGGCGCAAGGATTTCTCCGTGTGCAACGGAACAATTGCCACCTCTCCTCTTCCTGTGCACCCCCTAATTCTGTTCTGGGGGTTCCTCCAACCTTCCAGAGTAGATTTGAAGGCAAGCGAGGAGAGGAGGAAAAGGCTACATGGATGTTGTTACCTGGATGATATTATTATTATTATTATTATTATTATTATTATTATTATTATTATTCACATCTAGCAGTATGAGCTTAGTAGGACACCCGAGGAGCTAGATATATGATGCACTGGGTACTTTTATTAGAGGAGCGTTCTAAAAAACAAAATACGACAGCAGAGTAGACTGTATCATGGGAGGTCAGGATGCCGTTTTTAATGTTCCCCAATTGCTGCAGCAGGGATGTGGGTGGCGCTGTGGGTTAAACCACAGAGCCTAGGACTTGCCGATCAGAAGGTCGGCGGTTCGAATCCCCGCGATGCGGTGAGCTCCCGTTGCTCGGTCCCTGCTCCTGCCAACATAGCATTTCAAAAGCATGTCAAAGTGCAAGTAGATAAATAGGTACCGCTCCGGTGGGAAGATAAATGGCATTTCCGTGCACTGCTTCTGCTCTGGTTCGCCAGAAGTGGCTTAGTCATGCTGGCCACATGACCCGGAAGCTGTACGCCGCCTCCCTCTGCCAATAAAGCGAGATGGGCGCTGCAACCCCTGGGGTCCCTTTACCTTTACCTTTAGTTGCTGCGGCAGGGAATCTCCCCGCCAGAAGAAAAGTAGCACACCAGGGAGAAAGATTCTAGCTTAACTAGCACAATGAGGAGAATATGATTTATTTCGAGGGAGTTTATATATGTCGAAGAAGATTCAGATTTTCGACACCCTCTCGCCATTCTAACAGAGAATCTCCTCTCTCTACCTCGTCATTCGCAGCTAATTCTGCTGTGCAAAGCTCCAGCCAGGTTTTTTTTTCCAAATTTTGAGATTACGGTATCAGAACGGGAATATGATAGAACACATCAGCCAGCTGTAGTGTGCCATCCGCCACACTAATGGGAATGCTAATGCAAAGGACATTCTTCCCATGCGACGGCAAAAGTTGCAAATTAGTTAAAGCCCCCCCCCCCCAGTTATTTCTGACATGGCTCCAAGTTGCCCGTCCCTGCATGAAGCCCCTGGACGGGAAGGAAATGTTCGAACCAGCAGTTGAAGCCCCTGCATAAACAAGGAATTAAAAACGCCTTACGCACCATTAGAGGCCCAGCACGCCTCCCATTGTCAATCCGCTTCCTCTAAGCGCATTCAGACACCTCCAAATTGGTATCTAAGTGGTCAAGAGCAGTTTAAGGGAGCGCTGAGGGGCTGAGTATCAGCCGGCCTCCTAATGAGTATTAAGAATTTGCCGGCTTTGAGGGCCAGCAATTTTAAAAAGGGGATATTGCGTGGGGCTTTCTGCGGAATGGAGAACTGAAGCGCTAATATTTGCACTAATGAAGTGTGAAGATAACAGCGAAGTTAATTTTGTCCCCTTTTCAAGCAGCTTAATTTGTCTCCCGCCCATCCAGCCGCACAGAAGCGGGCCATGTCAGATCAGGCAAAAAGGCATACAGGCACACATGCACACACAGCTGCCATCACTACAGCCACAATTCACAGACCATCACTGATATACTGCTTTGTGGTACCCCCGCAAATATAACTGTGTAACCATTGTGACTCAAAAGTAGGAGCCCATTCCCACAAGTGGTTGTGTGTAGGGAAGCACCAAGCAAGGGAACCATTTTGCATCATCTTTGCAAAGAGTTGCACAGCTTGAGGAAAGTTTGTTGCTTTTACTGCATTCCTATCCCGCCTTTTTCTCCAAGGAGCTCAAGGTGGGGTACGCGGTTCCCCTCCTTATTTAACCCCCAACGACAACCCTGTGAGGTGCGTTAGGCCGAGAGGTGATGACTGGCCCAGGGTCACCCAGTGAGCATCATGGTGGATTAGAAGTGGAGTGGGGGATTTGAACCCTGGACTCTCCTGGGTCCTATTCCGACAGTCTAACCACTACACAACGCTCCCCATTCACGCACCCTCCAGTTTCTGGTTTACAGTAGAAAACATTACATCTTGGCTGCCATAATCGAACGGCTGCCATCAAGAGATCAATTAGGAACAGTACAGCACATTTATACAGCACAGGCCTGCATAACCTAATGCCTCTTGAATATTTGGGGATTGTGTAAGATTCAAGGCCAGCCATTTATGCCTGTGCCTTGTTCTTGGCCGAAATCCCCCCCCCCCCCCCATGGCATTTGACCTCTCGTCTAGAACATACACAGGGCCTGTATTGGACAGAGGAGCAAGTCTGACCAGAATTATGTGTTTATAACAGTGTCATATCACTTTAAACTATCATTGCTTCTCACAAATAATCCTGGTATTGTGAAGGGTGCCAAGAGTTGTTAGGAGGCCTCCATTTCCCTCACAGAGCTACAGTGGTTTAACCACCAATCCCTCTTCCCAGGGAACCCTGAAAAGTGTAGCTCTGTGAAGGGATTTGGGGTCGCTGTGGGTTAAAATACAGAGCCTAGGACTTGCCGATCAGAAGGTCGGCAGTTCGAATCCCCGCGATGGGGTGAGCTCCCGTTGCTCTGTCCCAGCTCCTGCCAACCTAGCAGTTCAAAAGCACAGCAAAGTGCAAGTAGATAAATAGGTACCACTCTGGTGGGAAGGTAAACAGCGTTTCTGTGTGCTGCTCTGGTTCGCCAGAAGCGGCTTAGTCATGCTGGCCACATGACCAGGAAGCTCCCTCGGCCAATAAAGCGAGATGAGTGCCGCAACCCCAGAGTTGGCCACGACTGGACCTAATGTTCAGGGGTCCCTTTACCTTTAACCTCTCTCCCTACTCTTAACAAACTAGTTCCCAGGATTCCTTGGGGGAAGCCACTACTGTTTTAAAAGTGGTACGATGGCGGCTTTAAATGCATCATGCGGATGCAGCCACAACCGTGAAGGAAAGCGTTAGGCCCACAGCCGCCACCAATGCCTCAGTCCCGATCCGAATTCCCAGCGACATTTTTCCATGCCGAAAAACCCACAGAAGATCCCACAATATCTTGTCTGCTTGTTCCGTCCTATGTGCCAGGATGTTCCCTGTCCCTTCGCTGGGATGCTCCCCACAGTCCCATGTTGAGAACATTGCAGGGCATGCAAGGAAGCTGCCTCTTGCATGAGGTTTGCCAGAGAATTCTGGCAGGATCCCGCTGCCTGCATGAGGCTGTTGGGTTCTGCGGCCTACCAGCCGCCATGTGTTCCCACTTTGCAGTCTTTACCAAACACCAGCTGCTTGGGTTCGGCGCATTCTTTCATCTGCAACAAAAGCCAGAAGGAAGCTTCTCGCTGCTAGATCGCTGTAGTTCCAAATGAAAGAAGACCATTTAGATTCCAACAGCAATGATAATTAAATGTTGCTGTTCGATTCCATGCCTCTATGTACAAGGTGGTTTCAGTCCGCAAGACAGAGAGTTTATAGCACAACCTAAAGTTGCAATAGCCTCTTTTTTTTGCAGCCATATCACGCTGCTGACTGCTTTTCAGCTTGCTTCCCAAGGTTCAGTTTACATCTGTTTTTGACCAGCTAAGTATCCCCATCTCTGTACCCCTGCATATGGTGATATTATTGTTTATTTATTTCCATCAGTCCAAATATCGGACAAGATGCAAGCGCTCAAAGTGGTCGCTTAGAATGAAGCTGCAGTTAGGAACTTGCAGTGGAGAGGTGGCCTGGTCCAGTTTTAAATGCTCAGTACACCGTGAGATAAATGAATTCTTCGTTTCCGGTCCTTGCTTAGTAACTCTTGCAGATCTATGCACTCAAGGAACTTCCCTGAAAATCACAGCCCACCCCCTTGTGCTAACAGCCAGTGTCGTTTAATATTTCCTTTGGTGGTGATTGGGTGCTTCCCCGGGAAGATTAGAGCAATCTCATTGCTTCTTTGGTATCTGAGCTTCGCAGATGTAAGTAATCTATGGGAACTGTGATTTCAGAAAGGTTTTGTGTCAGTCTGTGAGTTTTGAAACCGTCCCCCCAAAACACCCCTTTGCTTTTCATGGCTTCCCCCTACCCTCTTTATATTTGCTCAGACACAATTATTGCACATAAAAACAATAATTTCAGATGGAAATTATTGGGTCATGCTGGAACTTTCAGCCACGTGGTTCCTTTGTTCCTGAATGGCTAAGGATCCCCTTCACCCCACCCCACCCCTCTTTGCCCCTTATTGCTGCATGGGATTATCCGCAGGAGTTCCCTCATCCACGCCAGATAAAAACCTGCCTGCTCAGGATCTGTTTGCAGCAGTGTCCGTGATGGAAGGCAGCTGGGGAAAGGTCTCCATTTATTCTGCTTAGAGGCCAGTGGTCGACTCCCACTCGAAAGGGAATGTTAAACCTTGCCACAAATCAACCCCAAACTGCACAGATCTCTATTTCCACCATCTGGTTTGCAGGCTAATTTTCCTGAACAGTAAATCCAACTCAAAACTAAGGCCAGATTTTTTGGGAAGACAGGGAGAGAGAGCAGGGGGTCGGGGGGGGGTGGGGAGAGAGAGAGACAGAACACCTGCCAACTTGCCAGGGTCACTTGAAGTTGCAGAAGGCAATAATAATAATAATAATAATAATAATAATAATAATAATAATTAGAAAGAGTTGCTGGTTTTTTATTAGAAGCCTTTTACAAATGCCAGAAGCCTGCTTTTGCGTTACACCAAAAATCAAAGGGATAGCTCAGACAGTAAAGCATGAGACTCTTAATCTCAGGGTTATGAGTTCGAGAGTTGAGCAAAAGATTCCTGCATTTCAGGGGGTTGGACTAGATGACCCTCGAACTCTATGATTCTATGGTTCTGTTTCTTGAATTAAGAGGTGCTTCATAAGTGACGGTTTCCCCTAAGCAGGTGTTGCTTCAGTGTGGAAATAGCCTCCGCCTGTGGAGTTAAGCTGAAATTGGCAATCATTTCACAAGTCTCCCTCTTGAGCAAGGATGGGGAAACTTTGCCCCTCCAGATGTCCCTGGACTCATCCCTGAACAGAGGCCACGCTGGCTGGGGCAGATGTGGAGCTGGAGTCCAGCTGCAACTGGAGGTTCCCCATCCCTGCTCTCGAGGCTCAGTCCCAGACATCTCCAGTTAAAAAAATTATAAGGTGATGGGGAAGGCAGGCATCTGCTTGAGACTTTCCAGAACTGCTGCTAGTCAAAACGGACATTATAAGGCAAGATAGATAAATAGTGTGGTTCAACATAAGGCTGAGTCCATGCGGCATTACAGGTGACTTGCCTTACACTGGGGTTACGTTGCGGGGATATCGTGTAACGCCAGCATCTCATATACAGTGGTACTTCTGGTTACGTACTTAATTCGTTCCGGAGGTCTATCTTAACCTGAAACTGTTTTTAACGTGAAGCACCACTTTAGCTAATGGGGCCTGCTGCGCCGCCGCCGTGTGATTTCTGTTCTCATCCTGAAGCAAAGTTCTTAACCCGAGGTACTATTTCTGGGTTAGCGGAGTCTGTAACCTGAAGCGTCTGTAACCCGAGGTATCACTGTAGTCAAAATACATTGGGTTTGATGCAGGCGGTGTGGGATTGACAAAGTCCTTTTTCCCAGACTCCCACCTCCTTTTCTGATTTATTTTTTTTGCCAAGTGTGTGAAGCTGGAGGCAGATAAGCTAATGTTGTGAGTTACCTGTGTAGGCCATAGTGCTGGGCGATGTTAGGTTTCCGACATTGCAATGCATCACCGGCCAAACATGGCGATCTGGTGATGCACTGTGCTGTTGAAAGGGAGGACCTTTATTAATTCAAATTAATAAAGATTTAATGAAAAAAAGGGGGGAGAAAGGGAGGACCAAGCTGCCTTATCATCCCCAAGGGAGAGCCTAGTGCCAATCATTGTAGACAATACTGAGCTGGGTGGGCCAATGGTCTAGCTTGATATAAGACAGCTTCCTGTGTTCCCAGTTCCCAGAGGGTCACCTTCTCCCACCCAATGTCTCTTGGGGAGATCATAAGCGGGGCCTGAAGGCCATGATCCCTCAGGAGCTGGTGGTGAGAGGCAGGTAGCCTGTGACGCTGGAGATGGCACCACCAGCATCTATGATACTGACAGAATTCTCCATCTCAAACATTTGTAAAACTGTTGATCAATGCATTTGCCACATAACTTTGTGAGGAAACCAGAGCTGGCACTATCAGAGCAGCATATGAACCTGCCTCTTATTCAATTTCCGCCAAAGCCCTTTCCAGGCTCCCTTAGCCTTTAGTCTTTAGTCTTCATTTTATGCCTGCCTCTACCTCACTTCCTTTGGCTTTCCATATTTCATTTTGTCACTGAATGGCTTGGGATGCAGAAACCTCTGGTTTTCTCATGGCAGAATCTGGGTATCTTTATTCAATCCATATTGTTTTGCGCAGGGGGACCGTTTACATGTAAAATATCTGAGTAGGCAGAGATAACCTTTGACTCTGCTATATATTCAGTTCTAGGGCTGATAGCTTTTCATGGTGTGTGGGTGTGTGTGTGTTTAAAAAAACACTTCTCATTCCAGGAGTACGGGATGTTTGATAAGATGGTTGGGCTCAGTTTGTGGAGAAGCAAGTTCAAAAACCCCTGCCAGCCATGAAACTCACTGGGTTTTTTTCCCTTGTAGGGCTATTCAGATGATACTTTATTAGCAGGAGATGTTGGGGGTATCTCCCGATCCAAGATTCTCTAGAAATCGGTCTTGAATATGCAAGCCCACAACAGGTGCTGGGTTACTGTGATCCATTCTGGGTGCCACATTTTAAGGACATTGACAAACGAGTGTGCCCAGGGCCATGGAGCCAAGCCCTTTAAGAAACAATTGGAAGTTAAAAGGAAACACAGTAGTGGTCTTCAAACAGCTTGCCTTGCAGAAGATGGAGCAGCAAGGAAGCAGATTTCACTTACGTGTTGCTGTTAATTCAATTTATATATCCTGCACTTTATCAAAGGATCCCAGGGCGGTGTACAACATTAAAAGCACATTACGGAACATCAATGATAAAAATGTAATAAAAAAAGCATACTGACAGACAGGCAAAAAATGAGTTAGTCGACATAATAACAATCTTCTCCCCCACACATTTACAGTGGTTCCTCGGGTTACAGACGCTTCAGGTTACAGACTCTGCTAATCCAGAAATAGTATCTCAGGTTAAGAACTTTGCTTCAGGTTGAGAACAGAAATCACATCGCGGCGGCAGTGGGAGGCCCCATTAGCTAAAGTGGTACCTCAGGTCAAGAACAGTTTCAGGTTAAGAACGGACCTCCGGAACGAATTAAGTTCTTAACCCAAGGTACCACTGTATATGGAAGTGGTTGCAAATATTATTTGTTCCAAGTACTGGAAGGGAATAGAGATCCTCAAAACTGAAATGTGAGAAAGCAGGTTGCACGAATAATAACAGTAGATGAACTCACACCCCTTTTTTAAGAACTAAAAGTGGCAGGTAAAATATAACCAATATAATGAAAGTGGCAACTATTATTTACACAGAAACAAAACAACAACATATTTATGTATTTTAGTAGCATTTTATTTATCGCATTTTGGAAACGTTGAGGTAGAAATTTCCTGTACGTAATTTTATGTTAGGAGAAACACCCTCACAGATTCCTGGAGGATAGGGCCCTCAATGGCTGCGAGACACGTTCTACTCCCAGTGCTGGAGGCAGTTGGCTGGGAATCAGAAGGGGCTTCTTGAGTGCCATTGACTTCATGCGCTCATTGCGGAAGTCGCATAAGCATCAGGTTGGCACCTGTGAGAACAGGACACTGGACTGGATGGGCCACTGGCGTCCAACGGCGTTCTTCTAATAGTAAGAGCTGATCACCACTGGAACAGTCTTCCTCAGGAGGCAATGGGTTCTCCCTCGCTAGAGTCAAGCCGAGACTGCAAAGCCATCTGTTGGGTGCTGCAGTTGCTTCCCTCCAACTCTCATACAGTGGTACCTCGGGTTACATACGCTTCAGGTTACAGACTCTGCTAACCCAGAAATAGTGCTTCAGGTTAAGAACTTTGCTTCAGGATGAGAACAGAAATCATGCTCCGGAGGCGTGGCAGCAGCAGGAGGTCCATTAGCTAAAGTGGTGCTTCAGGTTAAGAACAGTTTCAGGTTAAGTACAGACCTCCGGAACGAATTAAGTACCGGAACGAATTAACTACTTAACCTTAGGTACCGCTGTATTTGACGTTTCTGCGGGACGGGACCGAAGCTGCAGCAGAAAACTGCAAGCAAGCAAGGAGTTAATAATGAACATCCCATTTTTTTTCTCTGCTTCCGTTTCCACACAGAAAACCTCGCCTCCTGAAACTGCTGTTCTGTACAGAAGTGAGAAGACCCGTCAGGGATGTTTTTATATACTGTGCAATCGTGTGTGAGGCGTAGTTGGCTGAGTTTGCTTTAAAAAAGGGGTGGGGGGTGATCAGGCTAATTCATAAGCTGCCAACACCAAAAGGGAAATGATGACACAGTTTCAACTTCCCTTAAAAACCCATTGTCTGCCTCCAGCCCCACATGCACACCCCAGTCTCCCATGCCTCATTTACAGCTTCCAATCTGGCAGGCATCCAATTTTCCAAGACAGTCAGTGCTGTGTAATGGTTAAGAGTGTCGCACTAGGACCCGGGAGAGGAGGGTTTGAATCCCTACCAGGCCCTGAAGCTCACTGGGTGTCATTGGACCTCTCAGCCTGCCTACCTCACAGGGTTGTTGTGGGGGTGTGTGATATGAAGAGCAGGAGAGTCATACAAGTCACCTTGAGCTCCTCAGAGGAACAGTGGGACATAAATGGATAAAATGAAATATATTTTGTTCCATAAAATGAAATGGTTGGCGGCAGGGGGTTGGCAGTTTGGTGTTAAAAGTTCTGCTTTTTTACTCCACGTCACACCTTTTAGATTTAAGGTCAGCAACTCTTATTTTAGCTCAGTCTAGGGGTGTGCAAATCCTACCCCTTTATTTTTGCAGATAGTTCCCACTTTCCCTCATGCCCTCCACGTCCAAGTGTTTGGGATTCTCACCTGCAGAAGCATTTGACTACCGTATTTTTCGTCCCATAGGACGCACCTAGTTTTTTGGGGGGGAAATAAAGGGAATTTTATTTTCCTTTATTTCCCCCCAAAACCAGGTCGGGGAAGCCAAACCAGGTCGGCGGACAGCGGTATGGCGGCGCTGCACCTCCCCGCTGTCCCCCGAGCTTGTGGGGCTGGCAAATGTCTGCCCGAAGCGCGGGGCGCTCTGCTTCAGCGCGCCCTGCGCTCCGTGCAGCAGGCTGCTATCCGCAGCCTAGGGAGCCCTGCGGGAACTCCTGCGGGCTCCCCAGGCTTGCTGATAGCTTCCTGAAGCCTGGAGAGCGAGAGGGGTCGGTGCGCACTGACCCCTCTCGCTCTCTAAGCTTCAGCGAAAGCCTGTATTTGCCCCATAGGACGCACACAGATTTCCCCTTCATTTTTGGAGGGGGAAAAATGTGTCCTATAGGGCGAAAAATACGGTAGATCTGGGGTTCTGCTCCCAGCATATGCATCCAGGCCAGGTCTCCTAGACTCCGCTCTAGTCCTTAAAAGGCGAGTTCTCCCTGGCCTGCGGACAGAAAAGTACGATGAAGGGGAAGCAACTCAGAGGATGCAGAACCACCTGAGTGGGAAACGATTTATAGAGGCAGCGAACCACGTGGCACATAGGGAGAGCTGAATGTTTTAACTTTCAAACTCCAAAAATAAGGCTGGCTAAAAAGTTGTAACACGACTTGGGAATTCAAAAGATATTTGGGTTAAATTAATATAGGTTAGTTTCACTTGGTACGTGAAATGTCTGTAAAACTGCGTAGAAATCATTAAACATTATTGCCAAATACTGTACAGTCATATTATATATTAGCATAATATTTCAATAATATTTTTGTTTTTATTATTATTATTATTATTATTATTATTATTAATTATTATTTATTCAATTTATACCGCCCTATACCCGGAGGTCTCAGGGCAGTTCACGACTTTACCTGATATTTTCAGATTAAAATTCTTTGGTTTCCCGAAAGGAGTTTAAGTACTTTTCCATCAAACATGGACTTTCCAAGCTAAATGTTGTCCAGTCACAAAAATAACAACAGATTCCTCACACCCAAAAATATATTTTAGCCCCCTCGCCCAATAAATTTCCAAATATTAAGCTTCACCCCTTAAAATGCCACAGGCTGCTGCTTGCAACTGGAAACTAAACAGCACGCTACCTGAGAACTGACTCAGCCCTGATTATTTGGACTACAACTCCCATCATCCGTGACCATTGGCCATGCTGGCTGGGACAGATGGAAGTTGTAGTGTTTGGAGTGTTGGGCTGAAGCACGCATGGCCAAACTTGGCCCTCCAGATGTTTTGGAACTACAATTCCCATCATCCCTGACCACTGGTCCTGTTAGTTAGGGATGATGGGAGTTCTAGTCCCAAAACAGCTGGAGGGCCAAGTTTGGCCATGCCTGGTAAAGGGACAAGGCTTAACTAACACATTGATAAGAGATGCACTACGACTATACAGGGACCAGTTTACCGTATTTTTTGCTCTATAAGACTCACTTTTTCCCTCCTAAAATGTAAGGGGAAATGTGTGTGCGTCTTATGGAGCAAATGCAGGCTGCACAGCTATTCCAGAAGCCAGAACAGCAAGAGGGATTGCTGCTTTCACTGCACAGCAATCCCTCTTTGCTGTTCTGGCTTCTGAGATTCAGAATATTTTTTTTCTTGTTTTCCTCCTCCAAAAACTAGGTGTGTCTTGTGGTCTGGCGCGTCATACAGAGCAAAATATACGGTATATCATCTGCAGAACCTGTTCATGCTTTGCAGCTGAACTGAGTCGTGTATTTTGAAGCATTTTTGGTGGGCAGAGCCCCATGCATTTGAAAACTGCATTTATTTTTTGTGCAAGAGGATCTCAGAACTTTCAGTGGGGGGGGGGTGTAGATTTTTCCTTTAAAAACAAGCTACATGCAAAGTTTCGGTTTTGCCTGTTCTTAGAGAGAAACCTAGTGCAACTGCTTCAAGCAGCATCTAGACTGCCCTCATCAAATCAGTGGCATCTCCTCCTAATTCAGGGCAGAATTCCCCCTGGGAATAATGCTATGTCCTGTTCCCAGGAGCGCTGGGCGAGAGGGCCAGCAGGATAGCGATGGCTTCTCCCATAGCTGCAGTCTTTCAGAAAGCTCTTTGTCTTGCGATTCCAAGAACCGATCTGTCTCAGAGGTGATACCCCCCCACACACACTTTTTTAAAAAATCAGCAAACTCACAGTGTTCAGCCCATTCATACCAAACCCTAAGAAGTGACTCAGCAGTTTTTCCTGGTTCCCGAGCTCTTTGAGCAGGTCCTTTTTGTAAGCTGCATTCCTCCTGGACGTCAGACTTTGCCGGAACAGTCTCACAGGCCGTTTCCAGACTTATTTCCAGGCAGGATTCAATCACATACTGTCAAATTCATGTTGTCCAGTTAATGCTGATCTGGCGCTCTTGGCAATCAATATGCTTCCCTTCTTTTTGCAATAAGTGACAAGAAAATGCACAGGAAAGTTTGGGGTAACAATTCCCTGGCACAATGTTGCATAGCATCTCCGCAAACAAATCGAGATGAATGCCCAGTAAATAGTTGGCATGTCTATCCTCCCCCCCAAAATATTTGCAAAAAATAAAAAATCAGAACGAAGGCTTAATAGAAGATCATCTGAAAGTGAACGTAGTTAACACTTATGGATCTTTTCAGCAAAGAGGAATAATTTCCAAATGTTGCAAGCTTCTTTCTCCGTAGTATAAAGGACTGAACTTCCTTGCACTATTCCTTCTTCCTTGTGGAGCTGTGTAGATAGGCAAAGGAATGTTTTCCCCCTTCCAGTTCAGGCCATTCTGCAGGATTATTAAAGTCAAAGACATCCAGGCACAATTCAAAGTGTTGGTGCTGACCTTTAAAGCCCTAAACAGCTTCGGCCCAGTATACCTGAAGGAGCGTCTCCACCCCATCATCCAACCCAGACACTGAGGTCCAGCTCTGAGGGCCTCCTGGCGGTTCCCTCACTGTGAGAAGTGAGGTTACTGGGAACCAGGCAGAGGGCCTTCTCCGTAGTGGCACCCGCCCTGTGGGACGAATGCTCATTTGCCATATAACCACCCCACAAACAAATCTGAACCAATGTGCAATAAAGACCCATCATAGTCTAACCTCTCCATAAGCTTTGTGCAAGCAAATCGGGATGAATGCTAAATAAATAGTTCCTTTGGAGGAACCCTCCTGGATTACAAGACATGTTTCTCCTTTGCTGATGCCCATACTTCTGCAATTTTGGAACTGGTGTTCAAAAGGGTTAGAATGCAATTCTTTTAAAAAATATAAAATCCCAGACTCACTTAAATAACCCATAGGTATAAAAGCCGCCCTAATTCCAGAGAGGTACATACGCACAGGTAGTAACCTCTAAAAGTACAATCTGAGAGGCTGCATAAATCCTTCCCCTCTCAAAATTTGTTCTGTGCTATATGAGTTACTGCTTTTGAATAGCAGCACAGCTTCCTGATCTGACACCAGCATGGTGTGTTTTTCCACTCAGAAAGTGTTCCTTTTGATCACTTGCCTTCCCAAACACATCTACACATATGGCTTTTGTTTGCTTCCTTCGGAAGCTTCAGTTACCTGGTCAACAGCAGCCTCTCACAAGTGCTGCTTTGGCACGCTGCATTACTGGAGCAGAAAAGGTACAAGTTATTTGCAAATAAAGGAAAGGATGCAAATGTTATCATGGCCCAGTGTAGGTGTAACTCTAAATCGATGCTATGGGCTGTTGTGACATCATAATTCACAACACGGTGGCATCACAACAGCAAGGTGAAGAAGGGGAGACTCCAGGCAGGGCTTCTGTTTTGGGCTGTTGTGACATCATTATGCACATGATGACATCATAACAGTAAGGAGCCGGGAAGGGGGGACTTCAGACAGGAGTTCATTTTTGACAGTTTCCCCATATTGTACATAACATAAAATTCCAATGTCGTGTCAAAGCCCTCGGTCAGCTGAGGGCTACTTAAAAGATCTTAGATGGTGAATTTGAGGGAGTCCTTTGCTTGTGACCTCGGAAAGCCTCTGCCAATCACAGCAGCCAGCACTAGATGGGCCAGTAACATGACCCCATATAAGGCAGTGCCATCGGTTTGGGTGCAAAAGTCTAGGTCAATGGCAGTGCCATTCAGGCTTAAGAAGGAGGAAGATCTCTATCACTATATAAACTATTATTCATAATAGTAGCTGAATAGTAGCTAAAGAACAAACACAAATGTAGGCTGGAGAAGGGTATTATTCAGTGTAGGGCTGTTGTTGTTGTTGTTGTTGTGGATTTGAAGCTAGCGCTGAAAATAGCCTCCTGCAGCCTGAGAGGAGCTGCAGAATTTACTTCCATTAGATGACTAATAGCAGACAATCTTCAACCTTTCCCTTTAGTATATTGTTTTGGCTTCCTGACAATTCTGTTCTCTCAAGGGACATGTAAATATAAGCTCTTTCCCCAGGAAGATTAACTAATAAAATATCCTGCTAGTTTGCAGTATATCTAAACACACACACAAATGTACAAATTTTATTCAAGCGTGCCCTCCTCCGTATTTTTGTTCTGGTTTTTTGGCACTATTCTCCCTCTCTCCCACACTCTCTCTCCACACACACACACTACAGAAACGACCTTCCTGAATCAGAAGCAGTGTCAGCCAATGGCAAGGGAATCATGGAACTATAGAGTTGGATGGGATCCTGAGGATCATCTAGTCCAACCCCCTGAAATGCAGGACTACACAGTGTCCCATACGGGGATCGAACCTGCAACCTTGGCATTATCAGCACCACACTCTAACCATCTGAGCTAGCCAGGCTGCTAAACCAGGAAGGTATTCTTCGCTCATCACATGCCAGAATTGGCTCACACAGGATGTAGTGATCGCCACCAGGTTGGAGGGAGTCAATGGCTTAGACAAATTCGTGGAGGGTCTAGCTTCCAGCAGCTACTAGCCACAATGGCTAGGTTCTGCGTCCAAGTCAGAGGAAGCTGTTTTCCTCTGAAGAACAATTAATGCATTCATAAGCAGTAGATTCCCGTTCCTGGCTTCTATATCCTGGGGTTGTTCTTGTTGTCTGTTTTTAGCAATTAAAATATTGCCTGTCATTAACAAATTGTATTTTTTTGGAGGGGAGGGGAAACCTGAGCTTTTGAGGGCAGTGGAACAACCAAAAAGCCCCACTCTGCTGAGCTTAGAACCCGAGAAGATCTGTAGAGAATGAGGAGAGGTACAGTTGACTATCAATTTGCACAAACAAGGGCCAAAATAATGTATACCGGTAGTTGAAGGAACCTTTTAAAAACCATAAAAGGCATAGGACTGTACTTGGCCACATGCTCCCAAGGCCGCTACAGGTTCTTCCTGTACCTCTGAACGCTTTTCCAGGGTGAGCGCAATTTTGAGTGGGATTGCCAATTGTTTTTTCCCGGCTCTCCTTCCCCCTTTAAAACATTTTTACTTCTGGGCCAAGCACATGAAGCCGCAATGCACATAAGTTGCAAGTACAGTGGTACCTCTGGATGCGAACGGGATCCGTTCCGGAGCCCTGTTCGCATCCTGAAGCGAACGCAACCCGTGCGTGCACGGGTCGCAATTTGCCACTTCCGCACATGCACGTGAGGTCATTTTGAGCGTCTGCGCATGCGCGAACGGTGAAACCCGGAAGTAACGCACTCTGTTCCTTCAGGGTTGCCACGGAGCGTAACCTGAAAAGCTCAACATGAAGCACATTTAACCCGAGGTATGACTGTATTGTTATTTTTAGTTGCTATATGTACGGTAAATGGCCAGGGATTTTTTTTTTTCTAAAAAAAAATGTTTAGGGGTACTCTCATTTTCCTACTCATATTGAAATACTGCCTCTCAATGAGGCCAAACTTAGATTCACAAAATGTTTAGGAGTATGCATATCCCTGTGTGCCCCCAGAAAAAAAGCACTGTAAATGGCAATTTGTGTTTTATGCAGCTTGTGCACTTAAGGGAGGCTAATCATCGTCCGGTATCTGGCTTTTACATCACACGCTTTGAAAGCATGTCTAATAATTAACATGCCAGGATATGACATGATAACAAGGAAGCAGATATAATGCTGATCATTCTCTTTGGGGCAAGATATATTTGGACAGTGCTTCAACAACAGAACATTAACGTATAGATATCACTGCATATCTTTTTAAAAAAAAAATATTGTAGAAGCAAGAGTAGCTCATTCACCAAGCAAGTAGTACTTCCTGTGGTCTATGGAAAACGTATCTGTTTTATCAGTGCTATTAAAAAAAGGAGCCAGATGTTTAAGGGGAATATTTTCCATGTGGAGAGGAGGGCACAGAGCTGTGAAACTTTATTTTCTTAAAACGAAAAAAAAACCTGCTGTTATGGAGAAAACAGGAAGGCAACTTCCTCAAGGAGGAAGCAGCAGGCAAGTGCTTAATGAGGATGTCAGATAGCTTAATGAAGATGTCAACCCAGCAGTGAAAGGGGCAATTATGTAGTTTGTTAAGGGTGCTGGGAGTTGTAGTTTTTTTGTGGGGCAAACTACAGTTTCCAGGCTTCTTTGGAGGCTGCCATGTGTTTTTAAATGCACTTCAGGTGCATGTTGGGTACACAACCCATATCTAACTTTCTGATTGTGTCGCTGAATAGATAGAAAATCAGTTTGAACTTTTAGAAGCTTCCAAGGCAAATTCCGCCATGGCTAATATTTGAAGTTTTTGTCTGTGCTCAAATTCCACTTTCGCTCTGGCAGAAATTCTCAGCCCACTTATTGGATTTAGTGGGGTTACTAAGGAGTAAATGATATTCGTCCTTTCCTCCCGCATAGGCCCATGTGTTCAGCTGGCATTTGGAGACATTAGCTGTCTTGAGAATGTCTACACGCAGAAAAGCTCCCACAGAAACGGCTTTTAAAAAAAAAAAATTGAAACCAGCTGAACAAATCTGTAGGAAGTTGTACCGGGACAAGTGAAATGTATACTCTCGTTCCTAAGGAAACACAAATATATTTAAAGCACACTGTTTCACATGAGAAGCACTTACAGAATGCACTGTTAGGTCCTAGTTTTCTCCCGCATTTGAGTCTGCAAGAAATTCTCTTTCAAAAATGAAGCAACAAATACGTTTTGAGACTTCAGGTTTGGAATAATGGAGAGATAAACATTTTGCCATTCTACACCACTTACCATGTACTGTATGTGGTGAGTAGGAGACTCATTATCTGAGTGTCAGAATTTGTAGCCAAAACAACGCTATCCACACACAAGTGATGGGTGTCAGCAGAGGAACCCCACAATTAAAAAAAGGAAAATAGGAAGCTGCCTTATACAGTGGTAATAATAATAATTTATTTATTTTATTTATTTATTAATTTATTATTTCTACCCTGCCCATCTGGTTGAGTTTCCCCAGCCACTCTGGGCGGCTCCCAATTGAGTGTTAAAAACAATACAGCATTAAATATTAAAAACTTCCCTAAACAGGACTGCCTTCAGATGTCTTTTAAAAATAGAATAGCTGCTTATTTCCTTGACATCTGATGGGAGGACGTTCCACAGGGCGGGCGCCACTACTGAGAAGGCCCTCTTTCTGGTTCCCTGTAACCTCACTTGTCGCAATAAGGGAACCTCCAGAAGGCCCTCAGAGCTGGATCTCAGTGTCCGGGCTGAACAATGGGAGTGGAGACGCTCCTTCAGGTATACAGGACCGAGGCCATTTAGGGCTTTAAAGGTCAACACCAACACTTTGAATTGTGCTTGGAAACGTACTGGGAGCCAATGGAGATCTCTCAGGATCGGTGTTATGTGGTCCCGGCAGCCATTGCCAGTCACCAGTCTAGCTGCTGCATTCTGGATTAATTGCAGTTTCCAGGTCACCTTCAAAGGTAGCCCCACGTAGAGCGCAGTGCAGTAGTCCAAGCAGGAGATAACTAGCGCATGCACCACTCTGGCAAGACAGTCCGTGGGCAGGTAGGATCACAGCCTGCGTACCAGATGGAACTGGTAGACAGCCGCCCTGGACACCTTGGTTGTTGAAATTAATCTGTTCTGGGAGTCAGTTTGACTCCCAGAACCGTTCGAAAACCAAGGCACAGCTTCAGATTGGCTGCAGGAGCTTCCTGCACTCAATCGGAAGCCGCATTGGACGTTCGGCATCTTTAATATAATTATTATTATATTAAATCGGAGGCATATTGATTGTGCTCAGTGGCTCCAGAATGCCGTCTTGACTATTGGGAGGATGGATTGGAAAACCAAGGGCAGGGGAATGGAACGGCACATTCCAGACAAGGGTACGGCCAGCCGGAAACCTGAACAGGAGCATTCCATGCTGTGGCATTTTGTTGCACATCCCACTTGGCCTGTTTAAGACTAATTATGAAAGCTGCTCTTAGGTCACTTTTGAGTTCTCTCGATTCCGCTTCTAAACTAGTTCCCAGGGCCCCCTAATGGGTCTTGTCATTCCCTCTTCTCATGGAGACTTGGGAACTGTAATTCTGAAACGGGGCCTTGGGATCTTGAGCAGAGGATCCTAGACAATTCCCAGAATTGTTTGGAGGAAGCCTCTTCAGTAAACTAGAAACAGGTTGCAGGGCAAATATGCCCCCAATTATAGGTTGTAGGGCAGATTTGCCCTCAATTTATGTCCCAGCAATGTACAGTCGTCTCTTTCTCTTTTCTTGTGCTGAATCCTGGTGTGCTTCGCTGAAAGCTGTGCTTTTGTGATAGAGATATTATCACATTTTTCTGAGCGATATTTTGCGCCAGGGAAAGCCCACTATTTCCCCCAGGTGGCCCGCTCGTTCCTGCCGCGATTGCTTTGTGAAATGCAGTTGTGTGAGTGTCACAGAAACCTGCGGGATGTTTTTGTGATATAATTAGCGGCACTTAATACAGCTCTCCCTTTACACGCCAGTACCATTCTGCAAACCATTTAATGTGCCTTTCTTTCTTTCCTTTTTTTATCATTGTTTCTTTAGCAGCTTTGAGGTTCCCTGCGAGACCAGATTTCTCATACAAGAGCTGTGTTTTTTCTAGAACCGATGAATAGCTAGGAAGAGACAGCAAAGCCCCTTCCATTGGCCCGATTTGACCCACTTGTATAATATATTTTTTTTTTTTGCGTTATCCTGAGGTTTTTGAACAAAAAGAAGGCCGAGCCAGGATACAGGTCTGGCGCTGGCAAGTGATGTCTCCAGACAAACACTGGATGCATGAAGCATCCTGGTAGGCCCAACAAATCTTACGTCAGGTTGGCAGCACTATTACTTCCTGTTGTCTGCTCTTGTTCCTGCTGTGGACTAGTCCACCTACCCGCCTTATAAGCCATGTCTGTGATCAGTGTGGAGTACAATTCCCAGGATTCCTTTGGGCGGAGGCCATGGTTGTTCAAAGCGCTATGATACTGCTTCAAATGTATAATGCAGATGCGGCCACAGTTAAGAAATTCTCTCATCCAGTGATCTCAAGAATTGCCAGGAAGTCCCCTTCAGACTTCGGATGTGTGGATAAGCAGGAAAATTTTCAGATTTCTCTTGAAAAGCCAATAAAGATAACGGCAGAAAGAGAAGGCATGCCATAATTGGGGGGACTCCCAGCTGGGCAGCCCTCAGGGGTAGCATCCCCAGCAAGGCCTCACCTGCGAATCGTAAGGTCCAAGATGGCTGATACTGGGGGAGGTTCTCTTTTAGGTGCTTGGGTACAAAGCTATTTATGGCTTCATGTGACTTTCAGGACATGGTCCCATCAGGTGTCCCCTCTTACCAGCCTAGCTGCCACAGTCTACTCAAGCTGCAGACCATTTTCAAGGGTGGCCCCACATACAGTGCACTACAGTAGTCCAGACAGGAGGTCACCAAAGCATGGACAATTGAGGCCAGGCTATTATTTAGCCACATATCACCACCTATCAAAGGAGCAAACACTGTTTCTTCAGAGAATAACATTGCTGTACAGCGGTACTTCCGGGTCGCCATGGGACATAACCTGAAAAAATGTTACATGAAACAGACGTAACATGAGGTATGACTGTACTTTCATATTGCCTATCCTGCTATGTCCTCTAGGCAGCGCACAGCAAGTTAAAAACACAAGCAATTTTTACCAATAAAACGATCTGACAACTTTATTTCAAAAGATGCATGGCATAAATTTTGACCTCAGTTACTTGTGTGCAAACAACTAGCAGGGATTATCAGAAGAAATTACTTATTTTGCTTCGGTAGCAAGGAAATGCCATCAGGCTAGCGCTAATGTTGGGCATTGTGAGGCCGTTGCCTCAGGCGGCTAATTTTGGGTGTCGTGAAAGAGCAACGTATTTTTTAGTTGTTTAATTTATTGCATTTTTATGGACATCAAAGGGGGAAAGATGGTTCTGAGATTTTCTGCTTCTGTCGAAATAATTTAGCTGGCCTTGGGTGCTCTGCAACTTGACTTGAGGCAGCAAAATGTCTTGGGCGGGCCCTGACAAATTATTGGCCTTTCATCTAATCTATCTGTCACAGAGCTAGGGAATCTGTGGCCCTCCAGAAATTGCTGACCTCGGCTCCTGACAGCCTCAGCCAGCATGACTGGTGGGATATGTACCGGTAATCCGGCAACAGCCAAAGGACTACAGATTCCTCATTCCTGTTCCATTAAAAGCTGTTTTCTTTCATGTTTATGATACTTCAGGATGAGATGATCGATTGCGTTTAAAAATCTGAGATGACCTTTTCCCCCCATTGTCCTAATTTTTGTTTTGACTCCATCATGGGCAATCTGGGAGATGCAGAATCTAAAATGTGTAGAGAGGTGATCTGCAGCTTCATGGAGCACAGCCAGAGAGGGGGGGAGAGAGACAGACAGACAGACAGACAGAAAACCCCCCACTAAGCCATAGTTGAGACATCATAAACAGGGACTCTCAAGGTTATCGCCGAGTGAGCGATAAACAACTCTGGAATGCAGGGTCCGACGTTGAAATACGGCTCAGATGTGTGTGTCACTGAGGCCTTGAAAGAGGCTGCGCTTAAAACTTTGCAAAGATTAACTACCCGGCCAATATTTATGCGTGCATGTGGCAGCAGACCTCCTTTCTTTTGCAGAGATGAAGCGATTGAGCAAAGATAGAGCACAAACATTAGTGCAAGTCGAGCGGGAGGGGAAGGAGAATTATGACACGTGACAGGCTCTGATTCTCACTTGGTTCCCCCGCGTGGCAAACTCACCAAGCGTTCCTATTTTCCAGGGACAGTCCTGAATTTACAGAAGCCATCCCGGTTTCTGATTTGATCCCAGAATGTCCTGCTTTTCCTTAGGACGTCCCTATTTTCACAGGAGAAATATTGGAGGGTATGGAGTCATGCGACCTGACCCACCCACCCCCCAAAGGCTATCTGAAGGCAGCCCTGAACATGGAAGTTTTTTAATGTTTTGCTATGTTTTTGTATATGTTGGAAGCCACCCAGAGTAGCTGGCATTTATGTTATCTTGCATACAACTCTTACTTGTCATATCACTCTGTATAAAAATGTTATGTGTTGAGCTGCACATAGTCACTCAGTAACTCATCATATATTTCTTTAAATAAACCATCTTATTATGAAAAATTCTTCGCTCTCAAGTGTCCATAAATCTGGACAAAAGGTTAATCCAATTGAAGCTACTGAAAGGTTAATCTCTTTGCAGTTCCTGATGGTCAGATGCATATTTGTAAACACAGAGACAGCTAGGTTGAAACGCATCTGGCTATTGGAATCGGTACTCATCATGTTTTAAAATCTTGTTATCCTAAACATCTAACCCGTGTTGTTTTTAAACATTTTAAGTTTTGTGACAATTAAACTCAGAATTCAACATTTATGTGGTATTTTGTAATGTACATTGTTGTCCCCGACATTTCATATTGGTTCTTAATGTTGTTTTTGTCAGGAATTATTTCCCGTTTTTGCTTTGGGGAACCAAAATTCAGAAACTGAGCCAGGAATGCACTTACATTTTTAATAGTTCAGTTATCTGGAATGAGCAGAATACATGGGCATCCCACAGGAAGTGGCAATGTTTTTCCCAGACCACTTTCAGCTCCCTTAAAAACGACTGACTGTCTCTAGCCTTGGAGTCAAATGTGTTATCACTGAGTTGGGGGGTGCTGAAAGGTTGTCTAGTAGTCCAATCCCCTACTTGAAATTTCATAAAATTGACTACTACAGCAGCTTTTATAGGTAGTCATTCCTCAGCTGACTAACACTTATAGTGATCCCCACAGGAATTGACTACACACTGGTGTCCCAAGCTGAGAACGCCATAGTGCAGCTGATCTCTGCCCAAAGTGGGGCATGCTGTGTCAATTTTCTGATCCGCGTTTACAACAAGCCACACAGGAAAACACTTGATTTGATTTGTGATGCTGCCTATCAACTGATCAAAACAGCCGCTATCAATTCAAGATATTCAGAATTCAGAATATCTTGAATTGGCCAAACTTACAGGTTTAATAAGAAATCATTCTAATGAAAAAATAAGGAGAGAGTGGGAAGTCTTTATAAATTATATGAAGAGAACCGATTCCCAGATTCATGCTTCGCTTAGAATAAAAATCGCACAGGTAATTAGAATAATTCTCCAAAAATTTAATCATTACTGACAACCAGTGATATGAGGAATAAAGATCCACATGGAGTTAGTTGGAAGTCAATTTCTTTTTTCTTTTTTTCTTATTCTTTTTTGTGTGTTGTTTTTGTTCTTTTTCATTTTTTGGGAGAATATAATGTTTTGCAGTTTTTATTGCAGATTAGGTTATTATGTTTACATCCTTGTACAGTGGTACCTCAGGTTACATGCGCTTCAGGTTACAGACTATGTTAACCCAGAAATAGTACCTCGGGTTAAGAACTTTGCTTCAGGATGAGAACAGAAATCGTGCTCCAGCGGCGCAGCAGCAGCAGGAGGCCCCATTAGCTAAAGTGGTGCTTCAGGTTAAGAACAGTTTCAGGTTAAAAACGGACCTCCGGAACGAATTAAGTTCTTAACCCGAGGTACCACTGTAATTTTGTTTTTGCATTTTCTTCTGTTTTGTATTTTTTGTTCGTTTTATTCAATGTTTGTGTGATGAACAAGTATATAAAAAAATTAAAAACAAAAACAGCCGCTATCAAACTGCATGCCCCAAGGAGCACAGAGAGAAGTTATGGTGACATCACATGATCAGTAGGTAAGGTGGTCCAGCTCCTACCTGTCAACATAACTCTCAGGGTTTGGGAGAGGTCTACCATCCAAGAAATTTAGGCACCTGAGGCAAACCACAAAATGGCACCTGACCCCTCTGCTACGACAGAGTGAAGATCTACATCGGCCTCTGTGGAGGTGGCACGTGGGCATTGGGGCTGCTGAGGAGGAAACAAATGCAACTTTCTAGGATACACCATGGCTGTTGTTGCCACTGCAGCAGCGGGTGATCCCATTCCTTGGTGACTTGATCTCCTGCCCCTGTGGATTCTGCTGCCTCTCATGTGTGGGCCGGCCTTGCGTGCAAGAGCTCTTTGTTTCCAGAATAGATACACATAACAAGCTCTGGCTCAGGGCAGAGCTTTATTACTTTGTTGTCAAAATAATTAGCTTGAGGAATTAAGAATAACTACACGCAGAGATTGGGATATGTGTCAGTTTTTTCAGAAAGCCAGCATTCCTACGGAAACGATGGGAAACTGTGAATTTAAGCAACATCTGGCATATAATATATAATTGCAATGCCTTTGAGATACATGCAAGGGGGGGGGAGAAGTGTTTTACCCTCCTCCCCCTTCGTGATTTAAAACAACAACAAACATATTTGTACTGAGATCACCTTCTGGGCATCCTGCTTTTAAAATTTAGGTGATGTGCGCCAGCTCCACCGTGCAGTTGTGTGTGGTACAATGCGTCTCATACGAAGATGCTCTTAATTTTGCAGAGACAGCAGCAATCCGTGGGTCCTGTTTGCTGTGCTAGTAGTTCCTGCAGCTGTTTGGCTATCGGGTTGCGAATGAGAGCTTGAAGCTTGATATTTATTTTATTTTGTGTGTGTTTTGATGCCTCCCCCCCCAAAAAAAAGAAAAAATTGGGGGTTTGGATTTTGGGGTGTTAGGAGAGAAAATATCCTTCCAGTCTACCCCCCTCAGCCTTTCTGCTGACCATTTCTCAAGCCTTTGTTCTCAGGCACAAGTGGACTTTTATCCTATGAGACAGGGTCACTGTCCACCATCGGCAAATGATGTGATGTTATTTGATACCCAGCTTTATTCCAGCCCCACCGCTGTAATCCACCCGCTATTTTCAGTATGAAAACCATTCGCTTCTCAACTTGTTATGCAGTCAGAAATGGTTAAAGCCTATTTCTTTTTAGCAGTCAGAGGGCAACCAAAATAACCATTAAGAAAAGCTATCTTTGTCGTATTTTGGTTTTTTTTCCCTAAAAAGCTTAATTATACTCTAAATCTAAATAGTGTCTTTTGAGCGTTCAGAGCAATTGCACTCAGTAATGTTCACAGCGGCTCTGCAAGGATGGGCAGTGCTTTCCTCACATGTTGTTTTATGACTGCCGCATTCCTTCTATCACAGAACTCAAGGTGGTAGACTGCTCCTAACATGGAGGTTTCAGTTGTTTGGGTTCTAGTGAAGGGGATTGTTAATTGTTGTTGGCATCTGACTGTCTCGAAAGTCAATGGAGTGCACATCCAGGGGCCAGTGTTTGAAATTCCCCAGGCACCAGGCGCGTTTCACAAGTGGTACGGGTCCAGTCACAACTACATGGAGATATCCGGAGCAACCGCAGTTAAAAAAAAATTCTCCCTTACTCCATAGTTAATTCCATTTCCATTGTGTGTGCTTCTCTTTCTTGCATACTGGGCCAAAAGAATTGTAAGCACAAGCTGCAGTCAAGCAATGTGGTTGAGATCATAGCATTGTAGCTCTGGAAAGGGACCCGGGGTCATCTAGTCCAACCCCCTGGCAAATAGGCATTCCACTGTGGCAACCATAACCTTGGAGCTTAAGGTGCCATATCTGAGTTTCTAACACTGCCAGGGACTAAGTCAGAATCACAGCACCTGCTGTGGCTGCAGACTCATAACTCGTAACTGCTGCCTCCCTCGTTGTTTTTGCTGCGTCAGCACCACCAAAATGACTTCCCCATGGCACAAGCCTGGGCAGTGTGTATGGATAACAAGACACCCCCAGATAACAAGACACCCCCCTCCCTCCATTTCAGCCTTACTGATATGGTCCAAAGGGAAGCAGAGCAAGACGTTTGGCACTGGCTTGACTGCAGTAGTTGCCTGGAGCAGAGGCTTAAAAGTTTCATAGAACTGTAGAGTTGCAAGGGACTCAGTGGTCATCTATTCCAACCCCCTGCAATGCAGGAATCTCGACGGGTCTGTCTAGATCAGTATTGCCAATTCTGACTGGCAGTGGCTCTTCAAGATTTCCAGCTGTATCTGGAGACACCATGTATTGAACTTGCAACCTCCTGCATGCAAAGCAGGCACCTAACCTTCCCTGTGACATGAGAGGATATTTGCCATTACTCTTCTTTTCTGTGACTTCTGGATACGTAAAACAATGAACATTTGGAGAAGGGAGGCCTTCTCTTTCCACTATAGGCCGTTGTCAAGCTTTTATTAATAAACTTTGATTTCATAACCTTCTGGGGGGCGGGGGGAGAAGCCAGCCCTCTTAAATCCTGAGGGTTTACGGGGGGTTATTTATTGTTTAGTGACTGACCGTTTTTTGCTAGCGAACAACTCCGGTGGAGAATTGCATAGCTTGGACTTTTCAAATTGCTAGATTGCATTTGGCTGAACTGATCCTTATCTGCCAAGGTTACATTTGGCCTCAGGGAAACTGCTTTGGCATCTCAGCCTCACGCATCTTTGAAGGAGAACTTTGACCCCAGCTTCGTTTCACCATTTACATTTGTTTAGAAAGGCCCGGATCAAATCAGAAAGTCTCTACTACTGCTTATTGTTGTCGTTCACATACCACTTTTAAAAAATCATGTTTATTGTGATGGACTGTGTGACATCTCTGTTAGGCAGAGCACAAGAGGAATATCGTGGAAATTACAAGAGCACTGAAATTCTTCAGAATGTGCATTGCATATGTTAAGAAACACCGTTTGAATAAATGAAGCTTTTCTCTGTTGGTTCTTTGAGCCAAATAATGTTTACCTCAGCATTCCTTATCCTGGTGCTTTTCAGAAATTTTTGGACTACAGTGCTCTTCATTCCCGACCATTGGCCATGATGAAAAGGACTGATGGAAGCTGGATTCCAAAACATCTGCGGGGCACCAGGTTGGCTAAGACTGGTCTGCTCAGCTGTTGACATTTTACCAGGGCCTCAGGCAGAGATATTTTCCATCCTCTGCTACTTGATGCCATTAATGGGATGCTAAGGAAAGCATGTGCTCCCACACTGAGTTACAGCCTTTCCTCTAAAAAAATATTTGGAAAATACACTGGAGCCTACCTTATACCAGTTCAGACCAAGGCCACGTTTGCAGCCTTCTCAGTAGTGGCCTTCTTGGTAGTGGCACCCGCCCTGTGGAACGCCCTCCCTTCAGATGTGAAGGAAATAAGCAGCTATCCTATCTTTAAAAGACATCTGAAGGCAGCCCTGTTTAGGGAAGTGTTTTATATTTAATGCTTTATTGTTTTTAACACTCGATTGGGAGCCGCACAGAGTGGCTGGGGAAACTCAGCCAGATGGGCGGGGTATAAATAATAAATTATTATTAATATTATTATTATTGCAACCTACATTTAAAGCACCATGATGCTAGAAAGGCATGGCTTCCTCACTCCCTTGAAATGTTACGGGTGTTAAGAATTGTTAGGAGACCCCTGCTCCCCTCACAGAACTACAGTTCCCAGAGCGGCTTAACAATCAGCCCCTCTTCACAGAGAAATCTGGGAGTTGTAGCTCTGTGAAGGGAAGAGGGGCCACCTAAAAATTCTCAGCACCCTTAAAAAATTAGTGAGGTGAAGTTACAGGGAACCGGGCAGAGGGCCTTCTCGGTAGTGGCGCCCACCCTGTGGAACGTCCTCCCATCAGATGTCAAGGAGATAAAAGCCTATGCAACCTTTAGAAGACATCTGAAGGCAACTCTGTATAGGGAAGTTTTTTAATGTTTAACGTTTTATTATGTGTTCGTATATGCAGGAAGCCACCCAGAGTGGCAACCCAGTCAGATGGATGGGATACAAATAATAAAATTATTGTTACTCCTGTTCCCAGGATCCTTTGGGGGGAAGCCATGACAGTTTAAAGTGGTATCGTACTGCTTTATGAAATAGTGTGACTTTTACCTTTGCAGAATAGAATAGTTTTACCCTACATCCGAGCAAGCAAATACATTATCAAGGATGCAAATCATCCAGGCAGCCTGAACAAGAGAGGGCATGGCTGAGCAATACTACAAGCTTGAGGAGAGCTCAGAGGGCCATATTGGCTCCCGGAGCCTATGTTTCCCCACCCCTGACACCCACGATAATAGATTCTAGCTGTGAGAAAGAGCATGGGAATGGCCATTAAATTGTTTAGCTCCATAGAACAGAAGTTGGTGCCTCAAATGGCTGTACTAGCGTACATATTTTTTCCTGTTTAGTCTAAACAGGAGCTAAACAGTCTTGCTCCGTGTGTTTGTGTTTGTGCTGAGTGCTAAGCCAAAGTCAGCACAGTTAACTTCCTCTCCTATTCCTGGCTTCTTATTTCTCTCCTCAGAGGAAAGGCTTAACATTATGTGCTGAGATTCTCAAGGTATGTCCATCAGGTTTGGCCACTGAGGGGAAATGCTAGCGAGTGCATGGAGTTTCAGAAATACATATATACATATACAACTTCAAGATTTCCCGTGAAAACAAAACTCAGCCAGAGCTCTCTTTGACCAACACTCTGACAGTACTTGCTGGCTCATTTGGAGTTTTTCAACCCCTAGATTGTGTATTTGTGTGGAAGAGAAAATGTCTTAGACAATGATGATGATGATGATGATTAGACATTAAGTAATATTTAATGGCATTGATGATGATGATGATTATTTAGATTTCTTACCCACCTTCGCTGTGAGCTCCCAGAGCAGCTTGCAGCAATTGAAAAATGCAATATTAAAAACAGTTTTTAAAAATTACAGTCAAGAGAATATGCTGAATCCTAAAATGTATGTCTCAGGTGACCAAGGCCAGGGTAAAGAGGTGCATCTTCAGCATTCGTTTAAAAAAGCTACATAAGGAAGGTGGTGGATGCATGTTAATGGACAGGGAACCCCAAAGCTTAGGGGCCACCACAGAGAATGCCCTGGCTGGCTATTCTGACTGCAAGCCCAAAACACAGCCATCAATCAAAATTCAAAGTTCTCCATTTTGCTGTTCACCAGCCAAGTAATGTGTACAAAACTACATATATTGTAGTGTGCATAAAAATGTTGGCATTTAGTGGGAAAATGACATACAAAAAATGCATTCTGGTAGGCAAAATGGCTTTGCAAAAATGTGTGTATTCGGAAAAATACTCACTAAAATGTTGATGAATTTTCCCATGCACTTTTTTCTTCCAATGCAAACTGATATTTGCTTTTAATTCATCTGGTTCAGCATCCCATTCTCACAGAGGCCAGCCAGAGGCTTGTGTGGAGAACTGAATTTAAGATTGGAAAAAGGAGAAACTGAGAGATACTGAACTTGGCAGATTCGTCTATCCCAACTGGGGGGCGGGGGGAGTAACACTCTTTATAAAACATGGAGTTTGGATTCCCTGCGTGTAATGTGAGAGGAGCTCAGATGCTCCTCTGAATCGCCCAAGTTGGCAGAACAAGGCTGACAATTTCCTGAGAAATAGCCCTTCTTTCTCATGAGAGTTCTGGCACTCATGCCTCATCTGGCCACAGCTGGATATTTCTGTGAGAACAAATTTGCTCAGAGCATTTTGGAGTTTTCACTTCTAGCTGAAAACAGGAAACGAGAGGAATGTAACATTTCATACCTTCTGAAATCAGAGGCATGAAATTGATTGTGAATTCGGGTCAGATTTATTTATTTGTTTGTTTAATTTGCAGCCTGACCTTGTTCTGCATCCATACAGCTCTACTGAAAAGCGCTGCAAATTGAAAGGCAAATGATAGTCCATTGTACACTCTTCCCAGTTTGTATTTATAGAAATATGTGTGTGTGTTTCCTCCCACCCCTTCAAATCTGGTGTTAAATATGCAGAGGAATTATTGCTTCGCATCCACAGATTCCTTCAGCAGAGTGCAGGATCAAAACTCCAGAATTCAGGATCATTGTCTCCTGCTTCCTGACCAACGGAGTGAAGGAGCTGCAACGAGGAACACAAGATTGCCCTAATGGGAGCATCTGTGTATCTATAAAGGAGCATGCAGTGAGCCCTGCTGAATCAGACCAAAAGCCCATCGTGTCCGGTGACCTGTTCTCATGGAGGCAAGTAAGCACAAGTACAGGGAGTGTCATTGTGCTCGGATCCTGCCTCGTGAGATTCCTATAGGCCGCAGTGAGCCAAAGATGCTAGACTAGATGGGTCTTCCGTCTGATTCAAGAGGGTTCTCCTTTCATTTGTGTTTTAATACTTTGTTTGGACACTGGTGGCGCTGTGGTCTAAACCACTGAGCCTCTTGGGCTTGCCGATCAGAAAGTCAGCGGTTCAAATCCACGGACCAGGGTGAGCTCCGGTTGCTATATCCCAGCTCCTGCCAACCTAGCAGTTCGAAAGCATGCCAGTACAAGTAGATAAGTAGGTACCGCTGTAGTGGGAAGGTAAACAGCGTTTCCGTGCGCTCTGGCTTCCGTCCTGTTGCACCAGAAGCGGTTTAGTCCTGCTGGCCACATGACCCAGAAAGTGGTCTGTGGACAAACGCCGGCTCCCTCGGCCTGAAAACGAGATGAGTGCCCCACCCCAATCACCTTTCACTGGACTTAACCATCCAGGGGGTCCTTTTCCTTTACCTTTTTTTTTAAAAAAATACTTTATTGGAAGCCACCCAGAGTGGTTGGGGCAACCCAGTCAGATGGGCAGCATATAAATAAAATTATTATTATTATTATTATTATTATTATTATTATTACTACCAGTACTACTACTACTACTACTACTACTATCTTCTTGCTTTCAGTATTTGCACACCAACCATTAACAAACATGCTGTGGTTAACGAGCAAAATTCAGAACAAGAAACACAGCATGGCAAGAAGAAGACAACATGGCTGGCACCCTGAATATTTTGTTGCAGGACCCACTTATCTGTTTTCTGCCATGGGGCCATGCCCTTGCCGGGCTTTTGAGCCTTGTTGATGTCAGCTCCTCTGCACAAACCCACACCCTCACAAGTCATCAGATGTCAGCGGCAACGCACTGCGTGTTACGCCTACAGAAGCTCTTTCGTCATACCTGCAGCTTAGACTTTAACTGGGGAATAGGGAAGAAACATTTTCAGCCGCGTTCCCTTAATGGATGAGCTTCCAAATGTCACGTAGCAGAGGTGGGCAGGCCGAAGGCAAAAGTGGGCAGAGCAAGGAATGTAACACTTACCTTTGAACAGAATGCTGGTTCCTACAAGCACTCGCATGCTCCTCTTTCCTGACTTCCATGAACACAAGCAAGGAGCATCATCAGAGTTCAGGGACATATTCCAGCCAGGCAGAAAAATCCAGTCCAAAGCAGAGCCAGTGAGGGGTATGGCTTGGGAAGAGGGGAGGGGGGAGGGCTGTATTTGGCCCCCAGTCCTTAGGTGCCCTAGGTGGCGCTGTGGGTTAAACCACAGAGCTTAAGACTTGCCGATCAGAAGGTCAGTGGTTCGAATCCCCGTGACGGGTTGAGCACCCGTTGCTCGGTCCCTGCTCCTGCCAACCTAGCAGTTCGAAAGTATGTCAAAGTGCAAGTAGATAAATAGGTACCGCTCCGGAGGGAAGGTAAATGGCATTTCCGTGCGCTGCTCTGGTTCGCCAGAAGCGGCTTAGTCATGGTGGCCACATGACCCGGAAGCTGTACGCCAGCTCCCTCGTCCAATAAAGTGAGATGAGCGCCACAACCCCATAGTCAGCCACGACTGGACCTAATGGTCAGGGGTCCCTTTACCTTTACCTTACCTTAGGTGCCCCACTCCTGCTTTAACTGGTTCAACCGTCTCCCCAGGGAACTCTGGGAACCGTAGTTTTATGAGAGGGGAGCAAGTGATTCCTGACAGAATTCTCAGCACCTTCTCCAGACTACACTTCCCAGAGTTCTTTGGGCAAAGCCACAACAGTAAAACTGGCACAAAGCCAACATGTGTTTGATGGATAGATGTGCCCTTGGTGGGTTATATTGAGAGGTTCCTTCCATGAACGGGAAGGCGCTTTTGCTCGCACAAGCAGGGAGTGCAACTTGCACAGCCTCCCCCTCCCTGGACAGGCTGCCATGCTGTAAGCTAAGCATACTATTCCCAAAGGTCCCTCAGTCTTGCGGATTGGCTTTGTGGGGGCAGTGGGGTGGAGCTGCAGCATGGGAAAGGCTTCAGGAAAACTCTATTCTGCGAGCAGAACACGGCACACAGTTCTCTGGATCCAACCCACAGTATATAAAAGCGATTATGAAGTCACCCGCAGTCTTCTCCAAGCTAAACAATCCAATTGTCTTCCACTTTGCTTTGACACACTTGAGCTGGATTATTATTATTATTATTATTACTACTACTACTACTATTACAATATTAGCTATCTTCCTTAGCTTTCCTATTAAAACAAGCTCGCTTAAATCTTCCCAGACGTGTGCATTTCCCAACAGGCCCTCTGTGTGTTTTTGTAATTAGGTATTTTTAGTTTTGCCTTGTTTTACTGCTGCAGGAAGAATCTCATTTGTCAGCACTTTTTCAGCATGGCTAAATAAAGGCTTATTGGCAAACTCCATTCAACTCTTTGATAACGACCCAACTTTAGAAAGAAAGAGCGAACAGACCCTGCTGTGTCGGACCAAAGCCATGGCTCAGCCGAAAGGGGAAGACAATGCCTGCTTTCAGATATTAGAGGTGCTTTGTGTCCCGATAAAAAGCCCAAATTAATGTTTGAAAGGGGTATTGCTAATTCCCTCCCTTCCCCGCAACTTAGCTTGGCTGATTCATGAATCTTATTTAGACAAGATCTCCTACTTGAATTGTCTTGCCCCAGAATCCACCAGGCAGTATCAGATGCTTGACGAAAAGTGTCATTGGATAACTTTCTTATCTTTCCCTCTTTTAGAAGGATGTGTGTTATGTGTAGGATATGCAATATAGGGAGTGTTTGGGAGATGATCCAAGGACACTGATAGTTCTTTTCTTATGGAGGACTGATCTATACATTCAGAATATTCTCCTGGTACAACTCAGCTGGGAGTACATGACTTGTTTCAGCTGACCAACCGAGGTACCTGGGGAAAAGCTGCATTGGACCTCCCTTTCTCATCTTTCTCCTTCCCAGGTGACAAGGACTTTAGAATTAACCAGAGTTCCCTGTTGTAGCCATTCTCAGGAAACTGTGGCCTTTCCTACAATTAGTTAAAAGAAATTCAGCTCTGAAATGATGGGTTGACCTCAGTTAGTTTAACTTGGGTTGGAGCAAACCACAGTTCTGTGAAAACAGGCATACGTTAGAGAACTTTGGTTTGTTTGAAGTAAAAGCAGAAACTTTCACTCTCCTTGCTCACACAAAGAACAAAATGCTTTTGCTTTTTATATCTGTCCTTGAGGTTTTGTTAAACATGATTAGAAAGGATCAGTTGGTTAAAGGAATACAGGTCGGAGCTAAACATTATAAATTAAGGGCATTCGCAGATGACTTAGTGTTAACGCTGCAACAGCCAGATACTAGTACCAAAAGAGCATTAGAACTAATTGAGATATTTGGTCAAGTAGCAGGATTTAAACTGAATAAACAGAAAACGAAAGTGTTGGAAAAAAATTTAACAATGGAAGAAAAAGAGAGATTTCAGAGTGAAACTGGTTTGGAAATAATGAAAAAAGTGAAATACCTAGGGGTGAATTTAACATCTAAGAATGTGAACTTATTTAAAGACAATTATGAAAAATGTTGGACAAAAGTTAAGAAAGATCTAGAAATATGGTTAGGCCGAATTGCTGTTATCAAGATGAACGTATTGCCTAGAATGTTATTCTTATTTCAGACCTTACAGATTCTAGACAAGATGGATTGCTTCAAGAGGTGGCAGAAAGATATACAGTAGTGCCTCGCAAGACGAAATTAATTCGTTCCGCAAGTCTTTTCGTCTTGCGAGTTTTTCGTCTTGCGAAGCACGGTTTCCCATAGGAATGCATTAAAAATCAATTAATGCGTTCCTATGGAAACCGCCTTCAGACCAGGTCCGGGGACAGTCTGTCCCCCGACCTCTTCTGAAGGCCGGTGGGGGGCGAAAGTCTTTGCTCCCCCCCCCGCCTGCCTTCCCGGGACAGCGGAGACTTCTCCGCTGTCCCGGGGCGGTCTTAAAAGCCCCTGGGACAGCGGAGACTTCCCGGGGCGATTTTAAAATGCTGGCGGGCAGCAGCGCTGCCGCCCGCCAGCATTTTAAGATCACCCCAGACAGCGGAGAAGTCCTCCGCTGTCCCGGAGTTTTTAAAATGCTGGTGGGCGGCAGCGAAGGCTTCGCGGGCAGCAGCGCTGCCGCCCGCCAGCATTTTAAGATCACCCCAGACAGCGGAGACTTCTCCGCTCCCGGGGCGATTTTAAAATGCTGGCGGGCGGCAGCGCTGCTGCCCGCGAAGCCTTCGCTGCCGCCCACCAGCATTTTAAAAACCCCGGGACAGCGGAGGACTTCTCCGCTGTCTGGGGTGATCTTAAAATGCTGGCAGGCAGCAGCGCTGCTGCCTGCCAGCATTTTAAAATCGCCCCGGGACAGTGGAGGAATTATCCGCTGTCCCGGGGCGATTTAAAAGCCCCCGGGAAGGCAGGCAGGGGGGACAAAGACTTTCGCCCCCCACCGGCCTTCAGAAGAGGTCCTGGACCTCTTCTGAAGGCGGGCGGGGGGCAAAAGTCTTTGTCCCCCCTGCCTGCCTTCCCGGGAGAGCGGAGAAACGCAGCGTTTCTCCGCTCTCCCGGAAGGCAGGCAGGGGGGACAAAGACTTTTGCCCCCCGCCCGCCTTCAGAAGAGGTCCAGGACCTCTTCTGAAGGCCGGTGGGGGGCGAAAGTCTTTGCTCCCCCCCCCCCGCCGCGTGCCTTCAAAAGCCATCCGGGATAGCGGGAAGCGCTTCCCTGCTATCCCGGACTGCTTTTAAAATGCTGGCGGTGGGGAGCAAAGCCTTTCGGCCCCCGCCGGCCTTCCTGGACCTCTTCTGAAGTCCGGAGGGGGGGGAAAGGCTTTGCTCCCCACCGCTAGCATTTAAAAGAGGTCCCCGGAGATTTCCCTATGGGCTTTCTTCTTGCGAAGCAAGCCCATAGGGAAATTCGTTTTGCGAAGCGCCTCCAAAACGGAAAACCCTTTCGTCTAGCAGGTTTTTCGTCTTGCGAGGCCTTCGTCTTGCGGGGCACCACTGTATCTAAATTTGTCTGGCAGGGCAAAAAGCCCAGAATAAAATTTAAGATCTTAACTGATGCAAAAGATAGAGGGGGTTTTGCCCTGCCGGACTTAAGATTCTATTATGAATCAGCGGCTTTTTGCTGGTTGAAACACTGGCTACTCCTTGAAGACACAGACATTTTGGACTTAGAAGGGTATGATAATAACTTTGGTTGGCATGCATATCTATGGTATGACAAGGTAAAGGTGCATAAAGGCTTTAAAAACCATATTATTAGGAAAGCTTTGTATAATGTTTGGATTCGATATAAAGATTTGTTGGAAAGTAAAACCCCTAGGTGGCTGTCACCAATGGAAGCCAAGGCGGTGAAAAAATTAAACATGGAACCTAACTGGCCAAAATATTGTGAAATCCTAGAACAAGATGGTGAAAAGTTTAAACTCCAGAGTCATGAGAAGCTAAAGTTTAAAGTTCGAGATTGGTTACATTACTATCAGATAAATGAGACATTTAAGCAGGACAGGAAATTAGGATTTCAGAAGGAGAGGTCAAAGTTAGAAACAGAACTGCTAGAACCCAATACTAATAATCTATCTAGAATGTATAACTTGCTGTTGAAATGGAATACACAGGAGGAAACGGTTAAATCAGCTATGATTAAATGGGCACAGGATATCGGTCATGACATTATGTTTGCTGACTGGGAACAGTTATGGACCACCGGCATTAAGTTTACGGCATGTAGTGCCTTAAAAGAGAACATAATGAAAATGATCTATAGGTGGTACATGACCCCAGTCAAGCTTGCAAAAATCTACCATTTGCCCAATAATAAATGTTGGAAATGTAATGAGTCTGAAGGTACCTTCTATCATCTTTGGTGGACCTGCCCAAAGATCAAAGCCTTTTGGGAAATGATCTATAATGAAATTTAAAAAGTCCTTAAGTGGACATTTATAAAGAAACCGGAGGCTTTTCTCTTGGGCATGGTCGGCCAGTTGGTGCCAAGGAAGGATAGGACTTTTTTTATGTATGCGACCACAGCAGCAAGGATCCTGTTGGCAAAGTATTGGAAGATGCAAGAACTACCTACTCTGGAAGAATGGCAGACAAAGGTGATTGACTTTATGGGACTGGCAGAGATGACCGGCAGAATCCGCGACCAGGGGAAAGAGACAGTGGAAGAGGACTGGGAGAAATTTAAAATATATCTTAAAAATTGTTGTAAAATTGAGGACTGACAAGATGTCTAGGGGTAAGAAATAGAGAATTACAGCTGTAAACATTAACATTAAGGAAATTTAAAGAAAACTACTAGAGAAATTGACTGAAGGGTTGCTAAAGAGTTGTAAAACAAGGATGCAGTGAAAGGGAGGTATGGGGAAGTCATGTTTTAAATGTTTTTATATGTTTTTGTGTTTTGTTTGTCTTTTTGTTAAAAAACCAATAAAAATTATTATTAAAAAAAACAAAATAGACAGGGAGGGCATGAACCTAAGGCTCACCACAGTTTGTTTCCAGTCACCTAAAACTGTGGTCCCCAATGTGGCACCCATGGGCACCAAAACACCCTTGTAAACCCCCCTTAGCACTCACCTAAGTCTTTTCCCCCTACATTATTTATATATATATATATAAATTTGGTTATTGGTTGAAGGTTGTCTTTTTTGGATGTGTGCAGGAGTTTTGTTTGTTTGGATGAGTTGGGTCTGGACATCACCAGTTTTTCTTCTGTGAAATAGATACTTTGTGGTGCTCACAGCAATTTGTTAGATTTTCAGATGTGCCTTCCCTGGCTAAAACAAGGTTAGGGAACCCTGATCTAATACATGTAGCCTCCAGATGTTATTGGGCTACAACTCCCTTCATCCCTGGCCATTGACCATACTGGCTGCTGCTGATGGGAGCAAGCGTCCAACAATATCAGTAGGGCCACAGGTTAGCCACCCCTGTTTTGGTGACCACCTGTACTGATCCCATCACTTCAGACTGCTGTAGGTAGGGAATTGCATGTTTGAGTTGCATGCCCATATTAAATAAGATAAATTTCCCCACAAACACAAAATTGGCACATCAGGGTCGAGGGGGTTGGGAGTAAATTTGGACCTTTCTCACTGATATCCCCATTTTCCAACAAGGTTTGCAGGATGTCCTGTGGGCACACAAACTCAGACCTGCAGTTCAGTAGAGGATCCCATGGTTGCGCGCACAGTTTTAGTGGTAACGTTTCCTAAAACCTGGTATAATAGTCTTATACCCCAATAATCCTTAATGTGATCACTTGCTATTTTGACAAACGGGTTGCGGTCCCTTCCTCCTGGTATCTCTTCTGCTCCTGCATTTTAACTCCTGCTGTATTATTGCTCCTTTGCAGGGTGGGGGGATTAATTGTGCACCCATCCACCTAACTCAGCAATTTGATCTCTGTATTGTTTCCAACTGTGCAGAGTGCTTGTTAACGTTGCAGCCACACAAAGGCATATTTGCAGCTAGGTTAGAGGGAAATCAGGGCACGCCGCCATGTGAGTACACCCCACCCCATCATGGACACCTCATTGATCTACCCCCACCCACCCACCCAAATCTTCCACATTGCATACTGAATTCCCCTGGTCACCCAGGTTTGTCACACTCCTAGTACCAGTCTGGTAGCTTTGCTCTGTCTCCCTCCAGCTTACTGGGAGAGAAGTGATCTCTACCTCTCCCCTCCCTTTTTAAAATAAATAAACCCCCTCCCTTTTTTCACATTTTACAGGAGGTGGGTGTTCTGCGAAATACTGGCTAAGGCTGCTCCAGTTGTGCACTCTTCAGCCCAGAGGCATTCTGGGAAAATAAAGATGGCGGACAGCTGGAGCAGCACCAGCTCAATGCCTGCCCAACATAAAATGTACATTTACTTGTTTGTTTGATTCCTTTTATGAATCACTTCCTATTAAAAACGTCTCAAAAGTGATTTCGCAGTAGAAACAAAAAAACACAGCGATAAAAGCAATTCCCTGTGTAAAAACAATTCTGTATGTATCAACAATCCCATATACACAATTAAAGACGATTCCATACAGTGCATGGAAACAACTAAAAACGGTTTCACATGTAAAAAAAATCCAAATCCAGTGCAGATACAGTGGTACCTCTGGATGCGAACGGAATCCGTTCTGGAGCTCTGTTCGCATCTTGAAGAGAACGCAACCCGCGTCTGCGTGCGTGCACGGGTCGTGATTCGCCGCTTCTGCGCATGCGCGTGACATCATTTTGAGTGTCTGCGCATGCACGAGTGGCGAAACCCGGAAGTAACGCGTTACGTTACTTCCAGGTCGCCACGGAGCGCAACCCAAAAACGCTCAACCTGAAGCAACTTTAACCCGAGGTATGACTGTACAGATTTGGATAAGGAACTCCAGTTAGAAGGCTTGTTGAAATAGAAGGGCCAGAATAACTATGGAGATGGTGCCTATCAAAACGGCATTTCTGTGTGCTCTGGCTTCTGTTACGGTGTCCTGTTGCACCAGTAGTGGTTTAGTCCTGCTGGCCACAGGACCCAGAAAGCTGTCTGTGGACAAATGCCAGCTCCCTGGGCCTGAAAGCGAGATGAGTTGCCTTTGACTGGACTTAACCATCCAGAGATCCTTTACCTTTCTTTTGAGATGCTATCGGCAGGCATCCCTCTCCTGTAGAGTGTAGTGATGGGTTGGGAATATAATAGGTGAGATGATCTTTTAGATATCTAGGTAATTCTTAATGAGGGATGTTGTGGCAACTGGCATCAGTCCTGGTGGGCCCAGGCTAGATACGGATGCCCATCCTGTTTACTGTCTTGACACAGGCGCATCATTTGCCACCCTCAAACTATGAGGGGGGTGTTGTTGGTAGACCTTAGCCATCAGAGGAGAAGCGACCAGAAGCACTTATTTCCTGTTCCCTTTTCTACCTGTGGCAGTACCGATTGCATTTCCAATAGTTTCTACGACCTGTTGTTCAATGCAAGTTTGAAACAATACCTCGGTCATCCACATGTTGAGCAAATAATAGTTTGCCGTATTCACAAGTAACGGCAAACTCAGACCCTCCAAGTGTCTCTATTTTCCAGGGACAGTCTCAGATTTACAGAAGCCATCCTAGTTTCTGATTTGGTCCTGGAATGTTCAGTTTTCCCTTAGGATTTTCATCGGAGAAATGTTGGAGGGTGTGGTAGGGCATCCCTATTTTCATTGGATAAATGTTGGAGGGTATGGAGTTATGTGACCCACAAGCCAAGGAGATAAGTAACTATACAAACTTTTAGAAGACATCTGAAGGCAGCCCTGTATCGGGAAGGGGTTTTTTTTGTTTTTTTTATATATATATAATGTTGGAAGCTGCCCAGAGTAGCTGGGGCAACCCAGTCAGATGGGCAGGGTATAAATAATAAAGTTGTTGTTGTTGTTGATGATGATGATGGGCAGGGTATAAACAATAAAGTTGTTGTTGATGATGATGATGATGATGATGATGGGCAGGGTATAAATAATAAAGTTGTTGTTGATGATGATGATGATGATGATGATGGGCAGGGTATAAACACTAAAGTTGTTGTTGTTGTTGTTGATGATGATATAAATAATAAAATTGTTGTTGTTAAATAGGATGTCTCTATTTTCATGGGAGGGCATGCAAGCTACAATGTGGTGAGAAATTAGGAAACTTTCTTGCAAGTAGAAGGGGAAAAACAAGGCTTACTTCTGCTCACCATCGTTTTTGTTGTTGGCAAATTAAGGTAGCCACCTCCTGCAGCTAACATTGGGAGACCATGAGAGGGCCAACAATAGCCATTTAATTCATTATTGTTGCATGTGTTACTGTCATGGGTTTGGAAGAGGCACTTGTGGGATTTTCCGCCTTGATTATCATATGCTTTGATTTGGAATGGAGGGTGTTTTGCGGCTCTGCCTCTGTCAGCAAAATGCCTTTCGCCTTACCTAATTTACCTCATGTTTATTGTGAGAATAAAATACATGCACACACACACACACAAAAGTACATCGCCGTGCATGCCCTGGAGGAAGGGTGGGATACAAATGTGATAAATGAATTGGTTCTTAACTACTGCCACCTCAGTCTTGGCTGTTAGGCTCATTAATCCCTGCGGGTTCCATTTTCTGAGCAAGCAAAAACTTGAAAGCGCCAGGTTTCAAGCCTCAAGAGTTGGACTCCACGTAAGCTGTGTGTGATCTTTGGGCTGCTTGTGTTTTAACAGATGTGGTTTGCAAATGGCCTGACCCAACCAAGAGGGATTAGCACCTCGCTGTTTATTCTTCTCAAAGAGAGAAACTGCAGGAAGTTGACACATTTTGCCATATGTCAGAGAAACTGAAATGGAGGGAAAACAAATATAAACTTTCGGTGGAGGGGGTTTATCTCACTGCATCCCTAGCCCTTCGTCCTCTTAAGGTTATGGGTTGCCATAGCATTCGGTCTCGGGGAAAGCAAAGTCCCATGGTTTTGGTTGGTGTTGTCACAGGCCAATTCTCAGAGAATCATAGAAAGATCACCATATCTATACCTATCTACCACGAGGTGTTGGTTTACTAAAACTAACTAATTTCCTAAATAAAATTAAGTAAATAAAATTACTAAATAATTTACTAAAAGTACCAGCACAAAATGGCTGCATCACTGAAGCTAAATACCTCAGACCTGATCAAATCGCATACCCTCCTACATTTCTCTGTTGAATAGGGATGTCCTGTTCTATTATTATTATTATTACTACTACTACTACTACTACTACTACTACTACTATACCCAGCCCATCTGACTAGGATGCCCTATCCATTCTGGGTGGCTTCCAACATATAAAAACATAATAAAACATTAAAGGTTAAAAAGCTTTCTGATACGGGACTGTCTTCAGATAGTTCAGGGGTCGGATAACTCCATACCCTCCACCATTTTTCCTATGAAAATAGGGACATCCTAAGTAAAAGTGGGACATTCCAGGACCAAATCAGAAACTGAGACAACTTTGTAAATCCAGTACTGGCCCTGGAAAATAGGGACACTTGGAGGGTCTGAAATCATATTCCGACATATTGAAGACTGGCCTTTATGTTCCACCAACCCATAAGTGGGACTGTTCTACTCAGCTTTGATAATTGCTTTTTTAAATGCTTCCTCATGTTATGTTTGGTTGGTGTGTTTTAAAGCCCTGTGCCATCTCAGAGCTTACTAGAACCTTCCTCCCCGCTGCTGTATTTGCCACACGCAGGGGCTTTTGTGCAGTCGTACCTTGGAAGTCGAACGGAATCCTTTCCGGAAGTCTGTTCCACTTCCAAAACATTTGAAAACCAAACTGTGGCTTCTGATTGGCTGCAGGAAGCTCCTGCAGCCAATCAGAAGCCCTGTTGGACGTTCAGGTTCCAAAAGAACGTTTGCAAACCAGAACAATCACTTCCGGGAGCCAAAATGTTTGAATTCCAGGGCGTTCGGGATTCAAGGTACAGCTGTATTTTGAAATGGGAGAGTGTTAAAAAAAAACACAACAACAATATGACACCTATAGACGAAAGGGATACAGATGAGCAAGAACCACCACATTGCTTGACTGGGTGAGGAGCTTAGCTCTTAGAAACTCTGCTGTGATGAAACAGCTCCCATTGATTTAAACCGTCAAAGAGCCAAATTTGTGATTTTTGGAGGATATGTCTCTCCCTCCCGTGTCCCCAAGGACAAGCTAGCTTTCATTTACAATAGAATTATTTAGAAACCCTCAGTGAGTACGGTGTTTACCGGGATATGGGCAGAGTCGGGAGAGAGATGAGAGAGCTTTCAAAGTCGTTGCTGTTGGAGACTTGGCAGGTCTGCTAGACGTTTGTAGGTACTTTCTGGCCTATAAACATATGAATGTGAGCATACAAGAAAGCAGGGAACATAAATTCCTCCTGGTCAATCCCTACAGGCTGAGTCAAGCTAGGTTATTGCGCCCCGTGTTTTGAATTTCACTTTTACTAATTTAATTTATAGGCAATGAACCCAGTCCTTTAAGCTTGCTTGCAGAAATCAACCCTGACATGTTGCATTTTATTTGCGTGACTGGCATCAGAAAGGAATCGTTTTCCATGCAAAATTATTTCATCTGTTCGGTTAGTCATGCCGATGGCACGTTCTAAAGTAGATACGTTGGATTTCTCCACATTTTTAATATTCTGTATGTTTTTGGGCTACACCAATTAATGGGCACCTCAATCCTAAACCTCAAATGCTCTGGCTGAAGCAGAGGTGTCTATCCACTCACGGAGAGGAACTCAACTGGTGAGAAGCCATGTTCCCTCTGGTTGGAACCCAAGTTTGGTTTTGTGAGTTCAGGGTGGAGGCAGGGCAGAGACAGCCTCTAATCCACTGGATTCCAAAGCCTCTTTATTTTCAGGTGAGACACCAGGATTGTGATCCTTCCTTCCATGTAAACCTGGAACTGACATAAATAATCCTACCCATTGGAACCAAATGGTTTTGCTTGTTTTTTAAGAAAAAGACCCATCCCAGCTAGTTGTATAATTTAAAAGTTTAAATGTAATAGTGCTGCCTAGGATTGCATTGCTACTTAGTAAATCAACCTAGGGAAGCCCTTGTTGAGTTAATTTTAACTACCAAGGGCAAGGTTTCGTGAGTTGCCAATTAAAAGGTACGCCCTTTTCAGGCAGTTTTGGTTCTGGTGTGTTACTGTTTTAGGCTATTTTGGCTCTGGTGTGTTTCCATAATAGGAGATGAATAAGAAAATATTTTAAATGTTGCCACCTTTGAATTATTTATTTATTCATTCATTCATTCATTCATTCATTCATTCAATTTATTTATTTATAGGCATTTATAACCCACCCTTCACCATATAGTCCTAGGGCACAGGTATATACAGCTCAATAAAGTTAAACCATGTAATAAACGAACATTAAATAGGAAGGATATCCTTTTCCACTCCCAAAAAGCCTGTGCGAAAAACTGCATCTTGACCCGGTGTAAAAATATTAGAATGATAAGGCCAAAGGAACTTCGGAGGGTAGGGAATTCTCCAGTCTGGGGGCTACTGCAGAAAATGTCCTCTACTGCACCACCACACCACAAATTTCACAGGAACTGCCAGCAGAGTTAATGCTTTTATTTATTAAACTGTTTCTTATACTTTCTTTGGTAACTCCGATAAGTAAATATATTGAGGGTTAGGTGAAACACAAATTAACTTATATTTCATTGTATAATGAATAGATTAATCTGCTAAAAGGCTGGTGCGTAATCAAATCATATTTTGCTATGTGCAGAGGGTCTTCTGGTTTTTTTTAATGACGAGCATATAAAAATTCAACCTACTACTAGGGTAGCCAGATGCAGAAGATGACAGGGCTTCCTGCCCCATCCGCAATCATATAGAAAAAGCAGTTTCAGCTGGCTCCCTGTCCTTTTTCCTAGGCCACCCAGCCTCAAACCTTCAGCCCGGGGCCTTTAGGAGGCAGACCACAGTCAAGCTTCGCCTACTTATATTCTGTCTGTCAGATATTGCATTGCTGATTTATTTGGGGGGCACTCTGCTCACCTGAAAAAGAAGACAAGATTTGCATGTTGCCCATCATGTACAGTATGCACATTTTCTGCAAATCCATGTCCTCTGTTGTGAGTGGGTTGGAGGCCCCTATCCACATGCAGTGTACAGGGCCCAGAAAATCCTGTTGGCACCCCCTGCCAAAGTGGTACAGTCATGGACAGGCTATTCCACCTGATTCTTGCTGTTTGGTCCTAGCAATTCCCCCTCATAAAATAGATTTCGGCTCTGCCAATCTCCAAACTGAACAAAGGGGAAACAAAGGCTGGGAAGCCTGAAGGGACAGAAGAGTTAGGGAAGGAAGTGTAGGCTGGACAAAGGTTTGGTTCATTTTTACAGCCCTTGGAGGGAGAACAATAATGTACAGAAGCTGTTAATGAAGGGCTGGCCTGGAAGTCAGAAATCCCTGCCAAGTTTGAAATGTGTTTTTATTCTGACCTCCTCTCTCAGCTGTCCATCTTCACAGTGGCAGATCCAGCTGATGTGAGCCCCAAAGGAACATGGGAATCAGCAATGCAAATTATTACCAAATTATCACCAGTTTTCTCCTTTTTTGCAGCAGTTTCAACATTTTGAAAAACAAGCCAGAAGGGTGAACCCACATTATCAAATATAGCAAACACTTTTTTATTAAAAATAAAAATAAAAGGAGGACTATCAGGTATCCTTAATGGGAAATATCGAAACATGATGCATTTTGAGCTATGATAACCTCCATCAGTCTGCAAAAAGAAATTAAGGGTGTGTTTTTTCTTTTGCAAGTGATCAGATTATTTGCAAATGGATAGTTGAGGATGGTGGACATAGGCCAGCACACATACTGGAAATAGTTTGCAAATAAATATATTATCACAATAATTCACTGAAGAGCTTCTTGGCTCCCAGTACATGTACATCTAATATTTTCAGTTAAAGGGATTTTCCATACTCACTTTTTGAGGATGGGGGAATATACCCTCTTGAAAAACAAAGTTCATCTGTAATCTAGAATCTCATTTTGCTGATTAAAAAACAGCCACTTTGACTTCTTTAGTGTGGGGGGGGGGGAACTACCTGTGAAGTGCTCCTTTTCCTCGCCAGGCCGTTTTATACGGGTAACTATAGCAACTCCCCCCTTTTCCATGTTCCGAACAATTTGTACAAGCCCGACATGAAAACAACTTCCAGCTACCAGCCATTGATGTTTCATAAAAGAGATTATGGACCTGGCGCGATGTTAACGTCCTTTAAAACAGGCCATAGCGAGGGTTCATTAAAATGTAACAGCAGAAACCTGGGAGACCATTTGGAAAATTCCTATTTGGAACGTTCGCAGGCTGCACAGAGGCAAACCAGACCTTTGCCAGCGAGTGAGCTGCGGCCGGTCACAGACCCAGGAGAAGGAGGAAGTTGTATCTGCTTGATACAGCTATTTGCATGCTTGAAATGTTTTGGAAAAGGTTGTGGCTCAGTGGTTTTCATGCACATGTTGGTTCCAGGGGGTAACTGGGACTTCCTTGGGGCATCTGTTTGGACATTGTAGGAAATTGGTGTCACATTCAAACCATACTTTTAAAGCACACATTTAAGCCACATGGTCCCCCCCCCCCAAAAAAAAATAATCCCAGGAACTATAGTTTCTGCCTCACAGAACTACACTTACATGGCGAGTTCCTGACCCCCTCAGGCAGAAATAATGACACGTGACACAATTATTAAGGTTAACGGGCTGGGGAAAAAGGCCACAACTTTATTGGTTACAGGCTATGAGCAGTATTGGCTTAGGCCTAAACGACTATATCTGACTCCAGCCTGTCTGCTTGAAGTCTGGGAAGGGTTAACCACCCGTAGGGGAAGTCCTGCTGATGCACATCAACTAGGAACTCCCCCAGGGTCACCGATAGGGGGCGTGCCTTAGGCCCTCACCTCCCTAGGCTTCGGACCGGGCCACGTCTCCCAGAATCCTTTAACGGACTACCCTTCAATTTGTGGGGCAGGTGATGGCACTTCCTCCCCTCTTCCATCTACAAAACAATACCAATGCCTAACTGCCAATACCCAGAAAGTTGTGACGATTTGCTACGAGGTAGGCGAAAACCAAGTGGCTGGTGCCAGTTTGCCAAGTGGAAAAATTCCTACCAGGCCCCTCAACGGCGACCAAGCAAGGTCCATAGCAAGGTCGAAGAATGAAACCTTATAGGGTGGGAAAACAGGAACAGCTGGCAGGCGGCAAAGAGGGAGATCCCTGGCCGCGTCCCACCTATATAGGGCAGGCCACACCCCCGAGCCAGCCAATTGGATTCTTAGTTGGAAGCCATGTGCTTTTAAATAGATGGTGTGGGTGTGGCCAGGATGCAAGACTATAGATGCTGCTGCCACTGACCTGTGGCCCTCCTCTCACCCAGCTTTCCTCCTTTGCCGCCCTCACTTTGTTCCTTTGTGGGAATCACCTCTGTCACTGTCTCCCCAAGTCTCCACTTTAGGGAGGAGAACGAAAGAGAGAGAAAGCAAGCAAGAGAACACTCGGTAGATAAATGTAGATCTAGTGATGTTACGGTAAATTTTCGAGAATGATCTTTCGGAGAATATTTTCGATTAATGAGAATATTACAGAATTTTCATTTAAAACAGGACAATATTCATTTTAATGGATTGAAAATGATGTAATTTCTATGCATTGAAAATGATATAATTAGTTAATCTACATGTTTATTCATGGGTAAACTTGTTCAGATGGCAACCAAAAACTGTACAGATACTTTTATTCAATGGGACACTGCATTGAATTCACATTCTTTCTTTTTTATTATTCTTTTTTAAAAAAAATATTGCACCAAACTTGAAATTGAAAATTCAACGTGAATTGTATTGGCCTAGATACTTTGAGTGCATAAAGCATTAAAGCTACTTTCTGTAAAAAAAACAACAACACACTGTATGGTCAAGGGTATAGAATTACTAAGAATAAGGTCACACCAAGATAGAAAAAAGGCTATTAAATTTACCGGTAGTTGAAATATATACAAATTCAAATGTTCATCAAATTAAATGAATAGCATTTTAAAAACTTTTTCTAAAAAATGTTTTCTGTAGCTCACATTTTAGAACTGCCAATGGTGAATGACACAATGCCCAGTAATGTAACTGGGTCAAAAACATCATTATTCATTACTTACACTGGCAATATCACAGCTTGAGTTATTATTTACTAGATTTTTTAAAATGTGGGTTGTAAAACTAGTTCTTACATTAGAATTTACAGTTTGTGGATAATATTCTCCGGAGAATATTCTCACCTCACATCACTATGTAGATCACCCTGCTTGACAAACAAACAAACCTCACATCATTTTCACTGTTGGTTTTTAACTCTTGTGTTTCATGTGACTGATAAGTGGAGCATGAAAACATTCTGAATTGGAACTGGGAACTGGACAAGAATCTCATTATAATACTGCATATCAGTGTAAAGCATTGTAGTTAATTATGGAAGTGCATCAATGTGTGTGAGGGAGGCTATTTTGGGAGCTGGAAAACCCAAACTAGACATTGACCGAATCCAGAAAGTGAACAGAGGTGGAGAGTTGGTGGTGGTAATACCAACATTTTAAAAGATTGTTGAGCCTTCTCACATTCCACATAAAGTAACAATAAAGGACCCCTGGATGGTTAAGTCCAGTCAAAGGCGGCTATGGGATTGAGGCACTCATCTCGCTTTCAGGCCAAGGGAGCCGGCGTTTGTCCACAGACAGCTTTCCAGGTCATGTGACCAGCATGACTCAACTGCTTCTCGTACAACGGGACACCATGACAGAAACCAGAGTGCATGGAAATGCCATTTACCCTCCCACTGTAGTGGTACCTATTTATCTACTTGCACTGGCATGCTTTTGATCTGCTAGGTTGGCAGGAGCTGGGACAGAGCAACAGGAGCTCATCCAGTCGCGTGGATTCGAACCACTGACCTTATGATCGGCAATCCCAAGAGGCTCAGTAGTTTACACCTCAGCGCCACCCGTGTCCCGTTTTAAATTGCACATGGGTGGGTTTGAATCCACACTCTGATGCGCTTAAAACTCCACCCCTCAGCCACCAAATTGCACAAGGCTCTGGCTTTGACCCACCCAAACCCTGCTCTGCACCGTGGCAAAAATTATGTATTTATTGCACTTATATTGCACCTTTTCCTCCAAGGAGCTCGAAGTGGCACACATAGTTCTCCCACTCCTCATTTAATCCCCAACACGATGCTGTGGGGAGAGAGACAGCGAGTGCTCACCCAGCGAATGGGCATTCGCACCCTGGTCTTCTGGGTTGTAGTCCAACACTTGAACCACTATACCACAGGCTCTCATCCATTGAAAACCTCGGGCTGTACCTCCAGACCAAAACAAAGACTTCGGGGTTTTGTTTTTCACTTAAAAGCAAACCGCTTGGCTTTTGCTTTTGCTTTTTAAAGAGAGCTCAAAAGAGACGCACAACTGCATTTTTGTTAGTGTTGTTGCTGTTCTCTACAGCATTGCCCCATGAAGAGTAAATCTGCAAACTGGAAAGATATAGCATCTTTTTCTTTTCAAACTGACAGTGTATTTATTTATTATTTTAACAATTCCCTTCTGCCATTTTCCCGCTGCCTTACAAGATTGTGGTTTTTGGTCTGCCAGATTGCATTACTAATTCCCCTAAGAACATGGGGGAAGAGAATAGCCATATACCACTAATCCAGATTGCCTCTCGTCCGCCACTGCTAAGTCCTCAAAGGGCTGCCTTTTCCCTCCTCTTTCGTCAGTTGACAACCAGCTCCGTCATTGATTTATATAGATACGTGAGATCTATATTCTGCAATGCAAAGAGTGGTGATCCGAAGCGCTCTCTTTTTTTGAGGTCCTCCAAAATCTTGACAGGTGGGGGTGGTAGAAAGCACACATCCCCTACCCCCCACCCCACCCCACCCCTAAACCCATTGAACACCATATTTCAGACGGAAGTTTCTAAATAACTCTTGTAGAACAGGGGCTTGACACCACAAATGTTCATTCTTCTTTTCTTTTGCAACCACTGCATGTGGCAAGAAACTCTTATGCACCACCCATCTTCCCCCCCCCCCCCCACGATGTGCTTTCCCCCTTTCCACAAGCATGGGGTGTTTTGGAGAGCAAAATTGTTGGGAAGGATTAAGTATGCATCCACCTACCTGCCTTGCACATGCTTCCTTCTCCCTAAACTCCTCGCATCTGAATTTCCTGATGTATTTGGAAAATGCATGTCTGCTTGTGTAACCCGTAACTCTTCCCATACACACAGCAGTAATGCAGCCTGCTCAGGTGTTCGTTAATGCAGCCTGCTCAGGTGTTCATTAATGCAGCCTGCTCAGGTGTTCATTAATGCAGCCTGCTCAGGTGTTCATTAATGCAGCCTGCTCAGGTGTTCATTAATGCAGCCTGCTCAGGTGTTCTGTCTAGCCAGTATGTGCGCTGGTCCTAGTAGTGGCACAAAATTGCAAGGAACTATTTCATCATCTGTTTGGGGCTGCATGAAGAGAATGGGAAGGAGGAAAACGGTACCTTTCCACCGAGCTACAGGCGAGACCCCACTTATGCAGGGGTTGCGTTCCCAGGTACCCCATGTGTGAGTGAAGTTGCGCGTATTGGGAACACCATCTAAAAAGCCTGTAAACACCCTCCAAACCTCTGGAAACCCCCTTTTTTAAAAAAAAAACAGCAGCACTAACGAGGCACCTTCCAAACCTCCTTTCCCAAACTCCAACTCTCCACAGCCCTCGAAGGTCGCTGCAAAGGCTCCTGGGTTCACGCCTTTTTGCCATTTTCACACTGTTTTTGCCCTTTTCACTCCACTTTTGGGTTTGAATCAAATTGTTTAATTGTTTCACAACACCTTGCGGTGAATCGGTCATGTACAAGTGGGGAGTTGCCCATATACTAGGCCAGTATGAATGAAAGCCACTGATGTCAGGGAATCCCATCTTGCGTGGACATCTAAGAAGATATCTAAGAACACATTTGAGAATCAAAGCAGAATCCTGCAGTGGGCCGGATTCTGCAGGAAGCCCAGATTACAAACAATTTAGCTGCGCCGGGTAATCCCCCCTTCGTTTTAAATCTGCCACGCAGGATGTTGAAAAGGCAAAAACCCAAATGGCAGCAGCAAATTTTTTTTAGGATTAGGAGCTTTCCTGCGCACGGCTGTGTATGTGTTAATATTTTAAGCTGACTTCTAAAACCGGTAAACAATTGCGCTGCTTCCAGTGGTGGGTGGTGCTGAGTGACCTCTTTTACATGCCTGATTATCCTGTCAACATTTATAATGCCTTTGATATTTCTCTCTCGTCGGGACGGGATCAGTTAAGCAGTTGCGTTTTGCCCGCACTCAGCTTGCCTTCCTCCTCTTCCTGGCTTTCCCATCCCCTGGTTATATAAATTGACATTAATTTCTGTAGATCTTAGCAGTGAGAGATTGTTAATTTATTCATGGTTGGAGGAGATCTGGGAAGGGAGGGGAAGGAGAGTTCTCCAGGACGAAAGAGGCGGGGGAAAGAAACATCTCGTACAGCACGGAACACCGATAGTCCGTGCCCGCTTGTTTTGCACAGAGTAATGAATGCTCCATTCCTGATTAACAATTTTGACCTATTTAAAGCTGCACTGTGTCATCGTCATCCCCACCACCGCCCCCACCATCTTACGTTGCTTCTCGGACAATGTGAGCCACACATTACATTTTACGGGTTCATCAGCTGCCGTATTTGTCTAACCGATATCACTATCGCGTGCCAGCAACTGGAACAGAAGCCACAATGAGAGATTTCTTAGGCAGAGGTTACGGAAATGAATCTTTTGTGCCTGCCATTTAAATTTGGGGGTGTGCGCCGTGTTAATTTAATCTAATACAACAAGGGAACGCCGCTGTGGTTCCAGCGCAGGCCCTTAATTGATCAAATCAAACCAACGTCCTTATTCCTTTCTTGACAGCAGGTTTTGTTTTGGACGCAAGTGTTTAAATCATATATATTAATTAACATGCTGGCAAGCTGGTTCAGTGTGCTGGCGCTACAGTGGATTCAGTACACCCGTCCCCTACACATGGGAGTGGGAACCTTCAGCTTTCCCAATGTCGTTGGACCACAGCTCCCATCATCCTTGATTATTGGCCCCACTGGCTAGGGCTGATGGGAATTAGAGTCCAACAACATCTCAAAGGCCATAGGTCCCTACACAAACACTTCTTGCAGGAGCTCCCACACATTGAATAACCAGATACCCATTTAATTTTACAAAATTATCTTTCTGCTCGAGACAAAGGGAATATCTAGTTTGGAGGGGTGGGGGTCCTGCGGCCTTCCAGATGTTGTGGGGGGACCCCCAAGTGCCATCTTCCCCAGCTAGCATAGCCAATAGTCAGGGAGGACAGGAGCTGTAATTCTCATTAATGATAATAACCCCCATGAGACTGTTTCAGCTAAGTCACAAGTGCGGTCCATGCACCTGAAGCCATGTATGATGTTAGGTTTGGATAGGTAAAGGCAGAGCCTGAACAAAAGGGGCTTTGCACACACCACACATCAGCTGGTCAGTGGTTTCTGCAAGACCCTTTTTGCCCAGTGCTTCCTAAGCTCTGCCCATCAGCCAAGGCCGGCACAGCCATTAGACGGGGGTGGCATAAGCCCCCAAGTTGGTCCCCTACAGACATCCAACCTGCCCTAACGCCTCCACCAATGGCAGAGAAGGGACACTAATACAAGTGCCGCTTTCAGGCGAGGTCTTGCAGAGTGTGCGATACTTTGCCCCGAATCTGTAAGCTCTCGCCCTGAATGAGTGAGATCTTGCCTGAAACTGGCACGGATGCTGGCAGTGGAAGTGGCAGAATGGATGGCACTTCCCATTTCACTTCCAGCGGCGAAACCAGAGACACTGCCCCTGCTATCAGCTGATTGCCAGTTTAGGAAGCACTGTGGACAAAGCTTCCCAAACGCCAACAATCAGCTGACGGTCAGTGTTCAGGTATGATCGCTTGCACTCGTATTCGAGGAGAAAATGGAGTATAGAAGAGTCGCAAAATTATGTCAGAGTAGAGCCTAGATCAAGGATTGGAAAGCTGTGGTACCTCCCCTAGAGAGCCACTGCCAACCAATATAGACGAAGTCAGGGCTGGTTGGACCATTGAACTAACTTAGTGCAAGGCCATTTCATATGATAAGTTGATAAAAGGCATTTGAGTGATGCAGATGAAAGATAGAAGATCACAAGGAGGGATGGAGCCAGCTCCAGGTACGAAGTGGTGTGTGCACATGGGGGAGGGATGATATTAATCTTCATTATCACTATACTCTCTCCCAGTGCCAAACCATTGAATTGCTTTGCATACCCTAGATAACGTAAAGAACAGCTTGGGTCTAGGAGATACAGTAGTGAAAAGAGAAGTGGCGTGATTGCAGTCTTGGGAATTGCGGTCGATTTAGGCATTTATTTTCACTTAACTCCAAGAGCTCCTGGGATTTTGAAGAGCTGCTGGTTTATTTATTTTTAAAGTAAATTAATGAAATAAAGGCTGAGAAGAGCAAAATGTGCTGCCAGGATATGGCTTTTGTTGCCTGGAGACTTCCTTGCTTCACAAGAAGAATGTGGGACTTGGAGAGTGATTTTGGTTTAGCAGAAGGGAGTGCAAAGATAACCGAGAAAAGAAGCAAATGTAGTTTACCGGGTTTACTGGAAAGAAAGCATGCAGTGGAAGGAATCAACAAAGCCTGTGAATTACCTCATTCTCCTTACGGTTCGAATTTTACGAAGTTAGGTAACCAAGAGTCTCTGATCACCGATATCACCACACTGTTATCTTTGGTTGTATTTCAGGTGCACCTGAAATCCATTGCAGCAAGTCTGGGCAACCTGGGGCCCTCCAGATATTGTTGGACTCCAACTCCCATCAGCCCCAGCCAGCACAATCCATGGTCAGGGATGATACAAGTTGTAGTCCAGCAAATCTGTAGGGTCTCCAGTTCCCCTTCCCTGAATTATAGATAGATTTTGTTCAGAGCTGGACCTGCAGACTGAAGGTGACTTAAAAATCTAGCTCAGCTGTGGTCTTACCTATTTACTCCTGAAGAAGTCTTATAATTCACATCACACTGGAAAGTTGACAGAAATGAGAGTCACTTTCACAACGTTATAAGCAGAAGAAATAAATATAGGTTTGGCAATGCTGAAGTGGTATAAAATGGTACGATCTAGTCACAGTCAGGCACTCCTGGGTTTCAATGAGCAGGACTAGGAAACCTGCAGACTCCCTGTCATTGCTAGACTCCCAGCTCCCATAGTCCTGGCCAGAATGGTCAGGGATGATGGGAGTTGTAGTCCGGTGGCATTGTGGAATGCTCATGAACATCTTAACTGAGCAGGAGTTGAACTGTCGAACATAAAAGAGACAGAAGGGGTTGCGAGCTGTTGGTGGGAAGAAGCATGGAATTCGTGATCAGCTGGTAGGGTGAATATATGGCTTAGGAGATGCATTTGCATGGGCTTGAGGGTGCATAACAAACCAGGTATTGAGAAACCTGGCTGCATGGGCCTCCACTGGATTTCCAGACATGTGAGAAAAACAGTGCAATATAAGATCCTTACAGGTGCCTTGATAGTTTGCGAGCAGTCAGTAAGACCGCAGACAAGATAATATTTCACTGTTGGCTGTTCCTAACACAAGATACTGCTGCAATGTCCAAAGTGGACAGACATTCATGAATTAAACTTCGCCACTGATGTAGTAAGCACCATGTTAGAAGCCAACATGTTGGTTTCATTAATTGTAGTGATGTTTTTGAATGCCTAATAAAGAGTCTCCTTGTTCCTTCCAGCTCCAAGGTTCCTTGAAGAGAAAACTGGTGGTGAATCTGTCGCCGGCCATTAACAAGAGGTCTAATGGCATTGCCGACTGCACCTTCCTTGATATCAAGAGGATCCGAGTGGGCGATAATAACCTTTCTGTGGGGCAAGGTGGACACTGTGGCAACAATTGCCCCAACCAGCCGGTGTTGGGAACCTTGACGGCTGAACAAAGCGCTCAGAGGAAAGTCAGCAGCCCAACCAGCAACACCCACTCCAACGCAAACGGGATGTTCAACATGACTCTAAAGGAGGTCAAGAAAGAGCCCGGTGAAACCAGCTCTTGCAGTAAGCACCTGGATGGGCAGGGCTCCCAGGGCAATCCTTTCCCCATGCGATACGGAGAAGACGCAGGGGAACAGTTGATGGACCCGGAACTTCAGGAGCTGTTCAATGAGCTGACAAATATTTCAGTGCCGCCCATGAGCGACCTTGAGCTGGAAAACATGATCAACGCCACCATCAATAAAGACGAGCCCTTTAGCATCGACCTCGGGCAGCAGGTCCAGAGAGCACCCTCGGCCAGGTCTTCCTCCTTGCAGATGGACAAGATGGTGATCAAGCAAGAGTACTCGCCAGGTCTGAACCAGGCTTCCGTGGGGTCTCCCCAGATGAGGCCTTCTTCCACGGGTCCAGCTTACACGATGTCCGGGGCCACTATGTCCGCCTCATCGCCGATTCCTTCAGCACCTCAGACTCAGACTCCTCCATCTCAAGGGTCTTCAGTTCCCAACCGGCCCTTGGCCAGCTGGCAGGAGGTCTCCCACGCCCAGCAGTTGAAGCAGATCGCGGCCAACCGACAGCAACATGCCCTTATTCAGCAGTGCCAGCAAAGCCAGCCGCCGTCCCCCTGGCCCGCTTTGACATCCGCCGAGCCTTCTCCTGGGTCCTTCGTCCAGGAGAAGATCTCCAGCCCTCCTTTCCACCAGCAGCAGTTCAGCCCTCAAAGCTCCGGAATGCCTGGCGTCCCCGGGAATGGGAACCAGCCGAAAGGGATAAATAACTACCTTTACCGGCCAAGCTCCATGCCCCAGGGCAATCCCATGAACATGATGATGCAGCGAAAGCCTCAGGACCTGAACAGGGGTTATATAAGCAGCGGCCAGATGTCTCTGGAGGAGCCTCAGAACAACATCAAGCCTTTGTTTCATTTCAACTCGGAGCAAGCCAGCCAGCAGATGCCTTCCGTTTTGGGTTCCCAAAACAAGCCTTCCATTCTGCACTATGCACAGCAGCAGCAGCAGCAATCTAATTCTGCCGCGGTGCAACAACAGAACCAGCAGCAGCAGACACGGCCACCTCAGCCTCTCCCAAGCCAGCCTCTGCAGAGGCCACCGAACATACCCTTAGCTTTGCAGCAGAAGATCCTGCTGCAGAAAATGCTGCAAGGCCAGCCGGTTTCGGGCCTTCAGTATCCTCTCCCGCCTCAGCACCAGCTGGTAAGCTTGCTTCTTTCAACAGGATAGTTCAGTGATTTGTGAAAATTAGTAGGGTTGGGAGGGGAAGGGCTTTCTACAATCTGAGATGCAGGGGCCTTTTAGCAGGCCACTTGGTTCAGGATAGGGGGCCCTATGGAAGTTGTCAACCTACAGTTCCCATAAGCCCCAGCAAACATGGCCAGTGAACAGGGGTGATGGGAGTTGGAGTTTGGCAACATCTGGAGGGCCAGAGGGTCACCACACTGGATGTAGCCTAACCTCTCCCTTCCTGCTCGACGCAGGAAACCCAGAGTTAAGAGTGTCACCCAACAGAGGGCCTTTAAGCCATTTGCTTGAAGATCTTCAGCAAGGGAAAGCACACTGCCCTTCAAGGTACAGTGGTACCTCAGGTTACAAACACTTCAGGTTACACACTCCGCTAACCTGCAAGTAGTACCTCAGGTTAAGAACTTTACCTCAGGATGAGAACAGAAATTGCATGGCGGTGGCACAGCAGCAGCGGGAAGCCCCATTAGCTAAAGTGGTACCTCAGGTTAAGAACGGTTTCAGGTTAAGAACGGACCTCCGGAAAGAATTGAGTTCGTAACCAGAGGTACCACTGTAATCGGTTCCATTGTTGGACCGCTCTGACCAGCAAGATATTTCTCCTACCATTCAACAGAAAGCACCCACGTTGCGTTGCCATCTGAATTGTATTGCTCCCAGTGTGTGTGTGTGTGCCAGGGGCAAGGCTGGCAGATGGTGGTGCCAATGAGTACAGGTGTTTTGCTCAGTCGGGGCCATTCCCTAAGGCCTCATCACCACTCAAATGAGTCACACATCAGCTGCAGAGATGGGGGCAGCCGCACCAGTGGTGCCCTGCTGGGACTAAAGGGCCCTAGAATTTGCCTGAGGATCCTGTGTCCTGGCGCCAGGCCTGCACTGAGATATTGCTGGGAGCTTGAATGCATCTGTAGCAGACAAAATTAGGAGAAATTGCTGGTGGCTCCCAGGACATTTCCGAGCACAATTCAAAGTGTTGGTGCTGACCTTTAAAGCCCTAAATGGTCTTGACACAGTATATCTGAAGGAGCGTCTCCACCACCATCGTTCAGTGCCAAGCGCCTTCTGGCAGTTCCCTCCCTGTGAGAAGTGAGGTTACAGGGAACCAAGCAGAGGGCCTTTTTGTTAGTGGCGCCCGCCCTGTGGAACACCCTCCCATCAGATGTCAAACAACTACCTGACTTTTAGAAGACATCTGAATGCAGCCCTGTTTAGGGAAGTTTTAAATGTTTGATGTTTTATTATGTTTTTAATACTCTGCTGGGAGCTGACCAGAGTGGCTGGGGAAACCCAGCCAGTTGGGCGGGCTTTAATTATTTTATTATTATTATTATTATTATTATTATTATTATTATTATTATTGACTTTTTTAAAAAACCAGCCTCAAACTTACATGGGGAAATCAACAAAGGGTTGAAAAAATGAGATACTGAGAGAAACCAAGGTGGGCAGATTCACCACTCAGTGGTTGAGCATCTGTTTTGCATGCAAAAGGTCCCAGATTCAAACTCTGACATCTGTAGGGCTGGGAATGTCACGTGTTTGACACTGCCAGTCAGTGTTGACAGCTTTAAGTTGACAAACATAAGAACATAGGAGTCCAGATGGAACTGACCAAGGGCCTATATAGTCCAGTACTTTATTTCCCACAGTGGCCGATCAGATGCCTGTGGGTTTGTGTCAGGTTTTTGGGGGTTTTTTTGCTTGAGCGCAGAATTTTCAGACAGGTAAACAGAGAGGTGGCACAAGGCGAGGACTGTCTCCTGATGCCTCAATGGCTTTTAACTGTGCATTCAGAAATGTTCCTCTGTGCTCTGAGGGTGATGTGCGAAATGTCTGCACAAACTCACTCTAACATCTTCCTGTCAATCTCAGCTTTCTGACAGGGTTGTAATGTATTTATATTTATATCAGTCAATAACCGGTAGAGAAGGTAGGAAGAAAATAGAGCACATAAAAAACTCAGGAGTTCCCACTCAGTCACAATAACAAACCATTGTCTGACATTATATGAATAAGCCTCAGGTTTATATGCTGCTCCTCCCTCCCTCCCTTGTTCTCATATGTTCATGGTTTGTATCAAACCACAATTTCCTGTTTAATCCGAAAAGAGGAAACTGTGGTTTGTACAAACCATATTTTACTAACAAACTAGGAGACCAAACCACAGTCTAATCTTGGTTCATTTCCTGGTTTGTTAACTGTCTTTTGTACAAACCACAGTTTCCTGTATTCAGGAAATTGCAGTTTGCCACAAACCATGAAAATATGTTTTAAATCTCCACCCCCTCAATTGTAAAGGAGGATGGCATGCAGGTTCAATGCTCATCTTTGCTTGTGCAGCAAATACATAACCATGGGTTGCCATTACGTCTGAGCCGAGTCAGTATCCGTTCAGCAGAAGGAGGTTGTTCGTGACAAACTTGTTTGCTAACAGGCATCTGAAACGTTGTGGCAGAAGATTATTTCTCAGCCACCAGTGCTTACTAAGCAGAGTGCTTTCTTAATAAGCATTGCTACAGAGGCTGAATTGAGGCCACCGTTATTTAAAAAGCAGGGAAACGTAAGCAGACAGGTCTCGAAAAACAGTTGTAGCTCTCCTGTCAAAGAAGGGTGCTGCAATTGGAACTCTTCCTAAATGTGTACATTGTTTTTATCCACAGCTGATAACCCTCTGTAATTTTCTGGCTCTAAAGTCTCGAAAAAGCACTTTGAGACATGTCTTTATCAAGCTAAAGCTTGCTAAGTGACAGCACAAGGCTTATTTCTCTGCCTGTCACTGGCGCTTTGTGTCAGGCCACGGGTGGGGGAGGAAAGGATTTTCTAACTTCATGGCTTCTGCCTTTAGGGACTGAGCATACGATTCAAAGAGAACCGCTTGGTTTCTCAAGAAATGGGGAAATGAACGCAGTAGTTTGTGCCACCGTGCAGGATTCCCCCACCCCCCTACTTCATCTGTGTTGCTTTTCAGGAGAGACTTCCCACATGTTTGTTCTTCCTTTCTCAAATTTCTACATTCTCTGTGATCTTCCACATTCCCCTTGAATATCAATTTAGGTGAGATTTGGTAGCGTTGTACGTGCATGAGTGTGCAGCTGTGTGCATGCACACATTCATACATGCACATGAAATTTCAGTCATCTTATCCCTGCTCCCCTTTCCAAAGTGACTGAAGTCGGGGGGGGGGTAGGGGAGAGAGATTAAGACCACATATTAAAAAAAATGTGTGTGGTATCTTACAATAACATACAAATCACGTGTTCAAGCACCTTTGGAAACTTGCTTGAGAATGATCTTGACCTCTGAGACAAACAAACGCACCCCTACCCTATGCTATTGACTGGGCTTCTCTGATGTCGCAGTGAGCTATGGGAGAGTGACCCACAACCCATTGGCCTTATCAAATGTTTATTATGGGAAGGAAGCAGTGTAGCGGTAATCCTTTAAAAATATGCATTGCGAAAAGTGCAGTTGCATGCGTAGAATTCCTTGCAGAGAGGGAGACTTACACATGTGCAGAACAATTGGTTTTTAGTGCAGGTCAATTGTACAGTCATACCTCAGGATGAATACGCTTCAGTTTAAATATTTTCGGGTTGCGCTCCGCGGCGACCCGGAAGTAACGGAGCACGTTACATCCAGGTTTCGCCCCTTGCACATGCGCAGACACTCAAAATGACGTCATGCGAGGAAGTGGCGAAACACAACGTGCAGTCCTGTCTTACGTTCGCTTCAGGATGCGAACGGGGCTCTGGAACGGATCCCATTCGCATCCAGAGGTACCACTGTACAGTGGTACCTCGGGTTAAGTACTTAATTCATTCCGGAGGTCCGTTCTTAACCTGAAACTGTTCTTAACCTGAAGCACCACTTTAGCTAATGGGGCTAATCGTGCCGCCGGAGCACGATTTCTGTTCTCATCCTGAAGCAAAGTTCTTAACCTGAGGTAATATTTCTGGGTTAGCAGAGTCTATAACTTTAAACGTATGTAACCTGAAGCGTATGTAACCCGAGGTACCACTGTGCTGCTGTCAACTTTGATCCAGAGCACATGTTTTTCCTGCAGAACATCCAGGCCTCTGTGTTCTATATACCAAAGGTATCATCAGTTGTGGTAGCCTAGTGTCCCATCTTCACAAATCACCCTCAGAATGTTTTTGGATTACAGCTCCCTTCACTGGCGATGCTGGCTGTTAGGTGTTGTTCAACGACATCTGTATCCCCCACCCAGATCTCAGGAAGTGATATGCTCAATCTGAATTAAAACAGCCATAGTTAAAACATCGCATGATTCAGTTTTGTAGAATGGTCGTTTTTCTCTATGCTGCGTGACGCATTAACCATATTGGCAAGTGCAGAAACAAAACAGAACACAGCTTTGGAGAGGAACCCTATTATTAGCGTCACCTGTGAACACACCCAGATGCTTCTCTCCCCTCCCCAAAGGAGCTCAAAACAAGTTAGAAGCTATTAGTGACCCATTAACCAATGGATTTGCACATTAATAGTTCATTAAAGTCATATGTGAAAGGGAGGCAGGGAATTAGGGAGGCTGGAATGTTTGCTCTGAGGACCCATAGATTCCACGGAGGGCTGAGGAAGGGCAGCAGTCCTCAGCGCTTGCGTTGCTTTGATCAAAAGAAGACTGAAGCTAATGAGTCACTTCATTCGTCTCCAGTGTGCTGTGCGCCGTCCATTGGGGCGGGGACCTCTCTTTAAAGGAAAACCAAACAAACCATGGCCAGGTCTGTATTCGTCTCCCAATTAGTGAACCCACCAGCAATGCAGTGGACTGAGCCTGAACAATAAGAACATGGCCCTTCTGTTCTGGGGAAAAGTGAAATTAAGCATACGGGTTCAAACACATGGCAGGTTTCTTCGCACATGGCTTCTCCGGGATGATGCTCAGAGGAATGCAGGAAGATGATTTATGCTGAGTCGGCCCCATCGGTTCATCTAGTTCAGTGTTTCTCGACACTGGCTGGCAGCAGCTCTCCAAGGTTTCAGACAGAGAGCCAGTGTGGTGTAGTGGTTAAGAGCGGTGGCCTCATAATCTGGTGAACCGGGTTCGTGTCTCCACTCCTCCACATGCAGCTGCTGGGTGACCTTGGGCCAGTCACACTTCTCTGAAGTCTCTCAGCCCCACTCACCTCACAGAGTGTTTGTTGTGGGGTAGGAAGGGAAAGGAGAATGTTAGCCGCTTTGAGACTCCTTCAGGTAGTGATAAAGCGGGATATCAAATCCAAACTCCTCTTCTTCTTCTGGTCAATAGAGGGTAGATTCAGACCCAGTGACAGGCAGATCTGACCGATTGTAAGTCACAAGAAAGGCACCCGGGGGCTGCCTGGCTGAGCGCAGCCTGAGCCTAGCAGGGCATCTGCCTAAATGGACCAGCCTCTGTTGCTTGGAACCTTCTGCATACAAAGCAAATGTTCTGCCCCTCAGCTACGGGCCTCCCCCATGCAGGTGGGTCCTGGCCTCTTTAGGGTAAGCAGTGCCCTTCCATTGAGCAGAATTTTGGCCTTGCTGCTGAAATCTGAAAGAGCAAAGTCTGCCCTTGGCTAAAGGGCCATTGATCCAGCAGGATCTTCCTAGGTTCTTAGAACTGAATTTAAGATGGGAGGAGTGGAACGAGAAACCGGGAGAAGCCAGAATTGACATATTCACCAGTTCTCTAGTTCCCAGGGACGTCTCTCTACTACAGCAGAGCTGCCCCTGGAATCAAAATGCTAGTTGTGCAAAAAAGGGCTTCGGAAGGCATGTCCGCGTTGCAACCTCAAGACCTGCAGGCCCACTTTTAAGGCCTCTGTCTTCTGCCACATCAGAGTAAATGGGTCATGTTGCTCATGGAAATTACACTGTGTGCATTGAAGCGGGTTTGTGTGTGTGAGAGAGAGTGGGCCACGGAGAGGGGAGGGCGAGCTCAGAATCATTTACTGCATCAAGAACAGGAGCACTAAAGAAACCATATATATCCATCAATCACTTTCTTTGTTGAGACTTCCTGAGAGATTGATGAATAGGCCCTCTGTGTGGAAATAGCAAGTCCGTAAAAGGCCCGTAAATTATAAATTTGTTCATCTCAAATACCGCATGAGCGAAAGGGACTACGAACTATTGACGCTGGAGGACAGTGAGAGCTGGTGATGAAGCCACAGGAGTCTGGAGTCAATGTCACCTAAGGGTGTTCAAGAGGAGCATTTATTTTATATATAGATATTATACTGTCCTTAAAGGGACCTTGACGGCTTTTTACAAAAAAAATTAAAACAACAACAACAACATGAAATAATAGTCCGGATAAGTCACACGTTATCCAAGTAACCTTCCCAAATCGAAATCAAAATATTTATTTTAATGACATTTATATACCATACCCTCCAATATTTCTCTGGTGAAAATAGGGACGTCCTCTTCCATAATAATGAGAATAATTTTATTGTTTATACTCCACCCATCTGACTGGGTTACCCCAGCCACTTTGGGTGGCTTCCAACATATTAAAAACATAATTAAACATTAAAAAACTTCCCTGTACAGGGCTGACTTCAGGTGTCTTTTGAAGGTTGTATAGTTACTTATCTCCTTGGCTCAGGGGTCGCATAACTCCACACCCTCTCAACATTTCTCCAGTGAAAATAGGGATATCCTAAGGGAAAGTGGGACATTCTGGGATCAATTCAGAAACTGGCCCAGCTTACGTAATCCAGGACTGTCTGTGGAAAATAGGGACACTAGGAGAGTCTGATAATACCTCTTGATTGTAGTAAAACATCTAGTGGTTTGTGAGAAATAATAACCATTAAAACAATGTGAAACTAACATCAAATTCTAAGCGGAGCTGAAACATCCAGGTGTTAAAGGCCCATTTACAAATAGACAGGAAGGGAGCCAAGTGTACCTTCCCTTGAAAGCACAGTTTGCAAGTATGAGGCCAGCACAGAAAAGACCCTGTTTGTTGTGCCCTGACTAACGGCTAAGGGAGCTGGGCATGTTTAGCCTGGAGAAGAGGAGGTTAAGGGGTGATATGATAGCCATGTTCAAATATATAAAAGGAGGTCACATAGAGGAGGGAGAAAGGTTGTTTTCTGCTGCTCCAGAGAAGTGGACATGGAGCAATGGTTCCAAACTACAAGAAAGAAGATTCCACCTAAACATTAAGTAGAACTTCCTGACAGTAAGAGCTGTTCTACAGTGGAATTTGCTGCCAAGGAGTGTGGTGGAGTCTCCTTCTTTGGAGGTCTTTAAGCAGAGGCTTGACAACCATATGTCAGGAGTGCTCTGATGGTGTTTCCTGCTTGGCAGGGGGTTGGACTCGATGGCCTTTGTGGTCTCTTCCAACTCTATGATTCTATGACTAGTGAGTAGGACTACTGTGGCCAGTCTTCAGGCTCAGGCAAGTTGAAGCAGGTGATTCTTCAAACAGCACTGTCCCAAACTGTTTACCTCTTGAAAGATAATCACCACCACCATAAATTGGACCCATCAGCACACCTAGTACAGAATCAATGCTGTATTCTCAGATTGCCCAGCCGCCACAAGCAACCTAGAAGATGTATTCTGCGCCAGGTGAAGTTTGTTTGCTTGTTTAGATTCTGGCCTGCCCTTCACCCCAAAGTCCCAGGGTGGCTTACAACAATGAAGTACGCAACTGTCAGAGTTGCCTCCAGGTCCCAGCTCACAGAGGACCAATGCTAGTCAGTAATAACGTATAAAAGTCTTTATTGAAGATTAGTTTCCATTTCCAAAACCGCAGCGTGCAACTCTACGTCTTAGAATCTAGACCGGCGAAGCTCCATCTGAGTCTCCACCTCTTAGACACCAGTTTAAGACTCTAGCCTTACTCCACCTCTTCCGTTGTTCTTTCCTCCTCTGGGTCCTTCTGCCCCCTGGGGTTTCCTCCTTTCTGGACTCTTCTGACGCTGACCCCCCTGAGTCTTGCCCCTCCTTCCGGCGGGCTTTAGGACCTGGCTCCCTATCCGGGCTACCTGCTGTGCCGCTCGCCTGTACATTTGAACTTGGCGCGCGCGCCCAGCCGGTAACTTTCCTCTTGACCGTTTCCCCGCTCTCCGATGGAGGCGTGGCCAATCCTGACTCATCTCCTCTCGCTGGTGGTGAAAACACTGGTCCCGATGCCTGGGACTCCTCCCCCCCACTGCGCTCTGGTGGGGAAGCTGGTCCTGATTTCCAACTGCTGCTCTGGGAGTCCCCCCTGGCCCCTTCCTTCTGGGGTTTCCCCCTTGGCACCCCCCTTGCCCTGGCCATCGGCGCTCCCTTCTGTGAATCTTCCGATTCGCTGGAGAGGCTCATGGAATCCCTCTGATCACTGTCACCGCCTACACTCCCTTCGGATTCCTCCCCCTCGCTCTCCATTTCCTCCCTCTCCTGTGCCTCTGCTCCTGAGCCCCTGACAGCAATCATAAAAAAATAAAGCGGATATACCCATAAAACATGTGTAAAAGGCAATTGAAAACGATTCCATAGATTTAAAACAATGCAAACTTTATTTAAAAACAAACATAGGTACGCAAGCAATTAAATGTAGTTTCAATCCAGATAAATTGGGGGATAAAGATCTCCCACTTATTTTATTTTATTTTATTAAATTTATTTAATAAATTAAATTTATTGAAAAGGCTTGAAAGAAGAAGGTCTTCTGTAGCCTCCAATCTATCTTCAAAGGCAGCCCCAGAAACAACGCATTTCAGTAGTCTAGCCTGGCTGTAACCAGATCGTGAGCGCCTATGGCAAGGTCCGTTTACTCCAGATAAGGACACAGCTGGCAATTCAGCTGAAGCGGATAGGTACCATCCCTTGAGAGAGCTCCACTGTGCTGTAAGTGACGTTCCACGTGAATTATTTTTTAAAAAATAAATAAATTAACAAGCAAAACCTGTAGCTCTCAGGGTGCAGTTGGACTCCATCTCCCATCATCCCTTGCCGTTGGCCAGGCTGGAGTAGAATTAGATTTCACATGGTCTGGGCATCATGCAATCTGCAGTCACTCTCAGTGTGGCCCATCCATCCTCTGCATCAACCTTTCTCAGCCTTGGGCCCCCAGACATTGGACTACGACTCCCATCATCCTTAGCTAGGAAGTCCAGTAGCTAGGGATGATGGGATTTGTAGTCACAACATCTGGGGACCCAAAGACTGCTCCGGGGGGAAACCACCGGGGCAGAAATTTTAGCTGCCCCGGGATCACTGGGAAGTACAGACTTCAACATGTTCTCCCAAGATCTCTGTTCAAGTGTTGAGGGACTTACGGTATTCCCCAGGAGTTCACTCCCCGTTGATGCAGTTAGGGAGGGAGGTTTATAGTGTGAGGGGTCGGGGGGGGGGAAAGAATGGGGGAGACAGACAAGGAAGGAAAGGTTGTGTGTCAGAGAGAGAGAGCAGGAAAAGTCGTGATCTCTGGGTGTGAATCAGAGGGTGTGGGGGAAGTTGTATGTCTGTGTGGATGAGGGAGGGGTGCTGCCTCTGGCGCTGCCCACTTCCAGGGCAGCCTGCCCTCCTCCCCTCACTGCTTTGTGTAGCCTTTGTGCTCATTCTTGCCTTAAATATTTATTTGACTTAAATAAAGGGACGCTGCAAAACTGCAACAAAGGGAGTGCCCATCTGAGCAGTTTTATGAGGCCCGAGAAGCAGAAAAGGGGGTGGGGGTCCCTCATAAGCAGAGCCCCTCAGAGAGAACGAAGATCAGCCCAAGCATTTTGTGAAAACTGAAAAGGTTTTTTTTTTCCTGAACTGACTAGTATGGGCCCCCTCTCCTGGAACCACATTTGCTTCATCCTTTATTTGGAGGGTTGTCTCACAAATGATCGAGCTGATTTGTTTTACAGTTGTTCAAATGAGAACAAAGGGCACTTTCGCCAAATATTAGGACACTACGGACCTGTATGGTCTTTTGAGGAAGACCTACCACAGGAGGGCTTGGGATGCAGGTGGCGCTGTGGGTTAAACCACAGAGCCTAGGACTTGCCGATCAGAAGGTTGGCGGTTCGAATCCCCGCGACGGGGTGAGCTCCCGCTGTTCAGTCCCTGCTCCTGCCAACCTAGCAGTTCGAAAGCACGTCAAAGTGCAAGTAGATAAATAGGTACCACTCCGGAGGGAAGGTAAATGGCGTTTCCGTGCGCTGCTCTGGTTCGCCAGAAGCGGCTTAGTCATGCTGGCCACATGACCCGGAAGCTGTACGCCGGCTCCCTCGGCCAATAAAGCGAGATGAGCGCCGCAACCCCAGAGTCGGCCATGACTGGACATAATGGTCAGGGGTCCCTTTACCTTTACCACAGGAGATGGCAGGATCTCCTTCGCTCAAGGTCTGTAAGCAGAGCTTGAATGGGCTACCTGTCAGGGATGTTGTAATCGTGGGTTTTCCTGAATCGTCAGGGAGCTGGGAGTAGGTAACCTCCGGGATTCATGTGTCGCCCATCCCACCACACTCGGGAGAGTGGAAAATGTGAAAAGACCTTGCAAGCCCAGGTTTTTCCAGTGCAGCACAACGTAGCTGAAGGCAGCTTTAATGCTTTCTTGTCATTGATTTACTTTTCAGCAAAATGGGGTGGGGGGGGTGGGCCGCCATGGACACTCCTTTGCTCTGCGCAGGGTGGTTTGCCTCCTCTCGCTGAGGAGAAACGTTTGTGAGGAAATGAGCAAGAACGTATGAGAATGTGGCCATCTAATGTCGAATGCTGCGGAGGGTGTAAAAATGGCGCTTCCTTCCATGGGAATGAGAGCCTCTGCCAAAGTGGGATGCCTGAGTCGTCCCCAGGGACTGGATCCCAACCCTGATTGGTCGAGACGACTGTGAGAAGTCCGAGCAGGCGGCTAGGAAAGATGTGGATCTGTGTCAGTATGTGAAACAGGAGGGAAGCCCCTTCTAACAATCCATCAGTACGGAGAGGGAGGAGAAGAGTGTTTATGTACTCAAGGCCCAGATCCAGGAGCTAGCATCTGCAAAACAAAACAAAACAACCCAGACACGTTTCCCTGTTAACCTCGCAATCTTTTTCAGCCGTTGTGGTTAAACCACAATGGTCCCGCATGGTAGGAGGTATGCTGTGGGAGTTCATTCCTTTTTCTGCTTTGAAAACACCCAAAAGCGGCTTCGAAGAGGACGTGCCGTTCAAAAGAACGAAGGACCCCTCAGGATAACCTGTTTGTTCAGCATTCGTCCTGGTTTGCTCTTGCAAGGCTTGCCGCTGGTTCCATTGTGGCTGCGTTTAAAGCACCGCGACACAGCTTTAAACGCTCATGGCTTCACCCAAAGGAGTTACAATTCCCAGAGTCCCTCAGGAAAAGGGGTTGACGGTTAAAACTGCTTGGGGTACTGTACTTCTGCAAGCCTTGGCATCCACACGCACACATACCCCGAACATGTTGATCCCACACAAACAGTCACCCTGTTTTAGCTCCAGCCCTGTTGGCACACATCCCCAGAGTTTGGTATTAGAGGGAGTTGTTTTGAAATGGAGGGGGTCACTGACGTTCAGAAAGGATTGCCAAAGGCCTCATAGTGAGCTCATTGCTGAGGTGATACGTGACCCAGGGATTTTCTGATTCATCATCCGGTCTTTGAGCTGCTACGCTGCACTTCATTGTGATCTGTTGTTTCAGCAACCAGCTTACAGGATCGAGCTGTTAGTTCCTTGGCTGAACTACACTTCTAACGTGTTTTGGTATTTTTCTCACCGCCATGACAGCTCTAGGAGGTCTGAATATCATTTTGAGGATGGGAAATTGCCCAAGACAGCCTAGCAAGTCCAAGGATAGACAGAGTTCTAAATCCACTTTTTTATTTTTTTAAAAACATAATTGGTAATATCCATTACTTAATGGCTTGATCACTGATTAAAAGTGGTAATTAATTGTTCCTCAGCATCCCCAAATTTCCACCATTCAATCTCCTCTTCTCACTCTACAATTCCATAATTTTCTGTTTAACGCTCATGAAAATTCTTCTCAATTTCTAGCAAACATCTTGTTGCGTGCAATTTTGACTAACGTACGTATTTCTGCAAGCAGTTTCTCTCAGTATAATGTACTATCTTTGTAAGTTTTTTTCCACTAATATTGTCATACATTTACACACTTTTCCCTAATATGTGCATTTTTTTAAAAAAAACAAGTGTTTGGTTGACAAACTGAATCCCAGCATTTAGATAATGTGCATGGGGTGGGGGGGGCAGTGTTTTGCTTCTCCTATTTTTGGGGTGGGTGGGTGTGAATTTGATCGATCTGCTTTGAAAGGAAAACTGAATCAAAAATGTACCAAATCCCTGGTCTGGGGGCACCAGATTGGTATCACAGAGGAAGAGGAAGGGCCGTACTCTGATTGGCGGGTTTTCTCTGACAAAGGCCTTTTGTAGTTCTCCTCCAACTAAAGAATACAAAAATGAAATCTGGGGTGTTATACTTCCATAAAGCACAGACTCTTAGCTATTGCACAGCTATTGTCTTTCCATTCTCTAAATGTTGCTTCAAGCCTTGAGGGAGAAAGTATCATTTTCCTTCATCAGAGAAAAAAGGCTCATTAACACGGCAGTTTTAGAAGACTTAATAGCAAAGTAAAAAAACGATCCTTCAGATATGTATGTTTGATGTTTTGAGGTAACACTTTCACAAATCCCTCAGGAGGTGTAACCGTGGAATTTCTCTCACAGCCGAAAAGTAGAAACTCATTAACTATTGTGTGTGTGTGTTTGTGTGTGTGCACTTGAGATGAAAGGTATATCTGGTCATTGCTTGGTACATGTTCTGTTTCCAATGGATTATAATTATTTTATTCATGATTACATTTAGATCCCCGCTTTCCTCCAAGGAGCTCAGTATGGGGTTCATGGTTTTCTTCCTCACAGCAGCCCAGTGAGGTAGGTGAAGCTGAGAGACTGTGACTGGGCCTAGATCGCCCAGTGAACTCCTCAGTTAAGGGGAGATTTGAACCCTGATCTCCTGGGTTCTCTTTTTGCACTCTGCTGTTTCCGTAGAAACTCACCGCACCTAACCATGGCCCCACACTGGGTCTCTTGTTGTCAAGGTGCAAATGGTACCCAAAACAGAAATACAGGAGAACCAGGAAAGTTGGTGTTGCCCAGACAAATTCCAAGCTCATTCAGGGAGTTTTTTTCTAGCCTTCCTGTCTGGGGAGACAGCCTGGGTTGAGAGGACCAATTGGAGACTGAAAATGCTTTTACTGCTCAAGAAGATGCTTCTAAACCATTGCTATGGCAGCTCAGAGGGCCAAGGGTAACAGTTAAAAAGGTAAAGGGACCCCTGACCATTAGGTCCAGTAGTGACCGACTCTGGGGTTGCAGCGCTCATCTTGCTTTATTGGCCGAGGGAGCTGGCATACAGCTTCTAGGTCAAGTGGCCAGCATGACTAAGCCACTTCTGGCGAACCAGAGCAGCGCACGGAAACGCCGTTTACCTTCCCGCTGGAGCGGTACCTATTTATCTACTTGCACTTTGATGTGCTTTTGAACTGCTAGGTTGGCAGGAGCAGGGACCGAGCAACTGGAGCTCACCCCATTGCGGGGATTCGAACTGCTGACCTTCTGATCGGCAAGTCCTAGGCTCTGTGTTTTAACCCACAGTGCCATCCGCATCCCAAGGGTAACAGTTACACATGGTTAAATTTGGGGATGAGGTTTAGGATAACGCTATGTCTTGGGTTGCTTCCAGGCGGCCTGTATATTGAGCAATTCTCCCACAATTCTGTAAGTGGTCTAACTGTGCCTTAATTGTATGATGAGGATGTGGGTGCTATTTATTGAGCATTCGTTCCTATTAGTTTGCAGGGAGGTTAGATGAAGCAGCTAAGTGCTATTTCCGTTGTAATGAGTTTGTTGCGCGAAACCTCAGATTCGACCGTAAACGCGCAGCCTAAATTTGCCAGCGTGTGATTGAATCCCACCTGAAAAATACCGGTAGTAATAAAATCGGGAATAACCTTTGAAGACCTAATCTCCTACCTACAGGAAAGGGAAGAAGCTAAGCCCTGACTCCTCTGCAGTGTCCTCTATTTGAAGGGCTGTCCAGTCCAAGTCTGCTTTAAAGATAAAACAACCCTAAGGAGAGAGAGGAGAGGAGAGGAGAGGCCTTGGAATTGCCCTCAGATACACGAGTGGCGCTGTGGGTTAAACCACAGAGCCTAAGACTTGCTGATTGGCTGGTCGGCGGTTCGAATCCCCGCGACAGGGTGAGCTCCCATTGCTCAGTCCCTGCTCCTGCCAACCTAGCAGTTCGAAAGCATGCCAGTGCAAGTAGATAAATAGGTACCGCTCCAGTGAGAAGGTAAACGGCGTTTCCGTGCTCTGCTCTGGTTCTCCAGAAGCGGTTTAGTCATGCTGGCCACATGACCTGGAAGCTGTACGCCGGCTCCCTCGGCCTGTAAAGCGAGATGAGCGCCGCAACCCCAGAGTCGGTCACGACTGGACCTAATGGTCAGGGGTCCCTTTACCTTTACCTTTACCTTTACATAGCACCTGGAAAGCAGAATGGGCCTGCTCAGACCAGCTCTCAGTGATGAGAGGCCCTGCATTGCTATTTAAATGACTGCAATTACAAACAAAAAATGCTTCTCTGCCTATAAATCAGCAAATGCAATTTCTGTGCAGAACTGTGACCTCTTTCGTTGCCTTTTTGTGGGGATAAGTGGTCACTCTAAGAATTAACAGCTGCTCTTGGTTAAAGTTGGGCATGAGGTTGCCGGCAGTAATGACGTGTGTATATCCTGGAAGCAGCAATGAGTCGCACTTCCTGTATTTGCCAAAAAAATTAATATCAGAAATGAGACTTGGGTGCCTCTAATGCTGGGAGACACCTGCACTCCACCCGAATAGTAGACCTATTTATTTCAAGAGTTGCCAATGCCACCATCGTAATGGGAACCAGGGCTGACTCAGAATTTTTTCAGCTGCTTTCTAGAGCGAAAGGTGCACGCTTCCCTACGTCTTGTTTGCCAGATTTCCCAGTGCTACGCATGGAACAAGTGGCTCTGTTGGAGCGAGGATAATATTTTTCTGTGGTTCCAGATGCTGATGGAGGGCGTGGGTTCCCAACCTCTTGCCTACTACAGAGGCAATCAAACGTGGCCCATCCATACTGAACTTCACCTTGAGAAATGTCTTTAGCTATAAATCATTCCGACTCAGAATATCACTTACTCATTCGTGAGCAACACTACTTCTTGTAAACCTGAATCACTGGTTTGCCTGGCAATTTCTGCCTCCACCTTTTCTTTTCCCACTCCCCACTTTTTTTCTTTTTCTTTCCTTTCCTTGCTTTTACTTCACATGAAATGAGCATACTTGGGTCTAAAAAGTTGCCAGAAATTGTTTTCTTTCTGGGACAAAGGAAGGTCGACGAAGCAATGTTTGCTTCGCTCCTCCTCCATGGCTTCTGGCCAAGGCTGCTGAAGTCCAGGCTTGCCACTAAATTGGAGAAATGAACCCTCTCCTGTCTCACCCCCAGCATTGATAAACGCTGCCAAGACCACATCCTAAGCTAGAACCCTACAGGGAAGAGATGTCTCACATGGCAAGACTGCTGTAACTGGAATGCAGCTTTCTTCCATGTCGGTCTGTCTCTCCCCCCCCCCCCACCCCTTAGGGGAAGGGACATATCTCAGAAGCATGCAGAAGGATCCAGGATCAATCCCCAACATCTTCAGGAAGGGCTGGGCAGGATTCCTTACCCAAGACCCTGGAGACCAGCTGCCAATCAGTGTAGACAAGCCTGAGCTAGATCCAGCATCTTCCTGTGTATCTTCCTATGGCCTGATGGGCCATAGGATTGATTGCTAATGTAATGAAATCAATAAATGGCCCTGGAGAACATTAGCAAACTTTCCCAGTGTCCCTATTTTCCAGGGACAGCCTCGGATTTCCGGAAGCCGGATTTTCAGTTTCTGATTTGATCCCGGAATGTCCCGCTTTCCCTTGGGACGCCCCTATTTCCACCGGAGAAATGTCAGAGGGTATGCGTGAGCAGGCTTTTAACACGTCATAAAATGCAACCTTACCACATGGGATCACTGTCTCAAGCCCACTCTGTTTAGAATCGTAGAATTGTAGAGTTGGAAGGGACCCAAGGGTCATGTAGTCCAACCTCCTGCGACACAGAAATCTCAACTCAACTCAAGCAACCATGACATAATAGCCATCCAATCTCTGCTTAAAAACACCCAGTGAAGGAGAGTCCACCATCTCCCGAGAGGGAGTCGGAACAGTCAAAAAGTTCTTCCTGAGGTTGAGTCAGAATTGCCTTTCTCATAACTTTGGATCCATTTTATTCCACACCATAGGTAGAGAATTTGTGGCGTTCCGGAAGTTTCTGTGGACTACAGCTCCCAACGTCCTTGGCCATTGGCTATGGTGGCTGGTGGCCTAGAGCTGAAGGATTAATTAATTGAATTAATTTTATAATGAAATGATTTTAGAATGTTGTGTTTATTTACTGTTGTTAGCCGCTCTGAGCCCGGCTTTGGCTGGGGAGGGCGGGATATAAATAATTTTTTATAATTATTATTATTATTATTATAAGGTGGTTGTTAGTCCAACAATATCTGGAAGATCATGTCTTCTTCCTCCGTGTTCTGCAGTCTGAAGGGAAACTCTGTCTCTTTTCAACTCTCCTCAAAAAATGGCAAGGTGACAGGAATCGCCCCTTGTTCAATCATGATTTCAAGTCATCTATCTCCTGTTGATTCTGCCAATTCCCATCACCACCCTAAAGTAGGAAACGGGGGAAGGAAGAATTGTTTCGTTTATTATACAAAGGCCAACAGATGCTTAAAGACTCTGTTTCAAACCTGTGGCACAAAACCATGTCATGTTTTATATGGTTTGGCGAAAGCTCTGTGTGGCCAACAGCAGAAGGTATCTATTGATACCTGAAGAGAAATGTGTGCAAAACGATTGTGCGTGTGTATGTGTGTTTAAATCCTTTTATGGGTCTGTTTTGATTCTCAATCTGTGCTGATTAAAAAGGATGATCAGAAACAAAAGCTACCTCTAAAAGGAGATTTAATCCTCGAGAAAAAGAAGTACTTCATTTATCGCAACTGTACTTATCTCACACAGAGCAGGGGGATTATGTGATAGCTTTTGTGTTCACAGTGATTGTGGCGAGACAGTTGCTAACATAATAGTCTTGCTGGCCTGCCGGAACCAAAACATTTTTTTTAACAGTCATTCAGACTTTGCATCTGACTTCCAAGGAGTGTGTTGGTTTCAACAAAAAATTGGTCTGCCCTCTTGTTTGAGGAAACGAGGTGAAGTATTCCCCTATAGGGATGCGGGTGGCGCTGTAGTCTAAACTAGGGGTCAGCAAACTTTTTTCAGCAGGGGGCCGGTCCACTGTCCCTCAGACCTTGTGAGGGGGCTGGACTATTTTAATTTTTTTTAAAAAATGAACAAATTCCTGTGCCCCACAAATAACCCAGAGATCCATTTTAAATAAAAGCACACATTCTACTCATGTAAAAACACCAGGCAGGCCCCACAAATAACCCAGAGATGCATTTTAAATAAAAGCACACAGTCTACTCATGTACAAACACCAGGCAGGCCCCACAAATAACCCAGAGATGCATTTTAAATAAAAGGACACATTCTACTCATGTAAAAACACACTGATTCCTGGATTGTCCATGGGTTGGATTTAGAAGGCAATTGGGCCGGATCCAGCCCCCGGGCCTTAGTTTGCCCATGGTCTAAACCATCAAGCCTCTTGGTCTTGCTGATCATAAGGTTGGCGGTTCAGATCCCCACAACGGAATGAGCTCCCGTTGCTCTGTCCCAGCTCCTGCCAACCTAGCAGTTCGAAAGCACACCAGCGCAAATAGATAAATAGATACCACTGTGGCGGGAAGGTAAACGGTGTTTCTGTGCGCTCTGGCTTCCGTCACGGTGTCCTGTTGCGCCCGAAGTGGTTTAGTCATGCTGGACACATGAGCAGGAAAGGCTGTCTGCAAACAAACGCTGGCTCCCTCTGCCTGAAAGCACAGATGAGCGCTGCACCCCAAAGTCAAATTCCACTGGAGTTAACCGTCCAGGGGTCCTTTGCCTATTAGACACAACATTGATGGTGTGGAGGAGACAATGAAGACTTCAGTACCGTTCCCGAATGTAGCAGTCTCCCCACTTATGCCTCCACCGGCGGTGGTAGAACCATAACCTCAGTCAGATGTAGCAGTGTTGCATCTCTGTTGGTCTGCTTCCAATTTACATCGTGCTTACAGGAGACCCACTGAAACCAACAGGCTCAATATAGTCCATGCAGTTTTATTTTTGGCAACGTGCAAAGCAGCCACATTGCAGGAGTGGGGAGAGAGCGCTCAGTCCGCAGCTGAGAAACCCACGTCCATTCCTGTTTGAATGCACATCTGTGTGTAAACATTTGTGCTTATACGCAGGCACATTTGCAAATTGCATGTCAGCCGGTGTCCTCTTTACAGGGGAGCGTGGTGTAGTAGGTGAAATAGGAATTATTTGACTACACACACACACACACACACACACACATTTCTCCAGCTACATTTTCTAGTACAAAGAAAACACTTCTTCAAGAGGGTTCATAAACGTTTACACTCAAGCACATTTGAATCAAATAATCAAATACCTTTGAAACAAGTGGTTGTTACAATAAGGTACATTCTCTAGGGGATGAGAGTGGGAGAAAAATACATTTAGATAGAAGATACATTTTGATACATTCAGGAAAAAGATACAGCATTTAGACCACAGATATATGTTCTGGAAATCAGTGGAAAGATACAACAAAAAGAAGGTATATTCTTATTGAACGGCACATTCAGAAGATACGTTTCTCGAAGTCCAAGGCACAGCTTACATTCTTGTAGGATATTAAAGCAGAATACTATATATTTGATATTGGTAGGGTCATTTTCCTTTATTCCCCTCTTTGACCCTGATTTTCTTACAACATAGGCGACCACCCTGGCGTGGGAAAAGCACTAAATAAAATCAGGTCCTTGGGGTATCCAAGAAGCCCGATTCAGATTCTTTCAGACCAGACTGGAGTGGCTGAAATCTATTCCAAACCGGATTCACTCCCCATTAAAAAAACAAAAAACAAAAAAAAGAATCCACTTTGAGAAGCTTTCTCCACCCCACCCAAGAAGGACCTCATGGTGCTCACACACCCCATCTCCTCCCTATTTCCTTTGTGTCGGCACAAAAGAATTTGGCCTCTGGGATTGGCTGGGAAGAGATCAGTGCAGCCATGTGTAAAGTTTGCAAGGCACGGGAGCAAACGTGTCATTAAACATTAGAAGTCATTCAATCACACTCATGTCTTCATTGACTGAAGAAAAAAAGGGGAGAGGGAGAGTCTCCGTACAACCAGGCGCGGAGAAAGGTGGCTCTCTTCAAAGCTGCCCCTGTCTGTAGTGCCTGCTTTTGTGGTGGGTGTTTGGGGAGCAGGGGCTGCTTCTTCCAATTCTGCTTTGTGTTTCCTCCTTCCACGACGATCTAGGTTACATAACCCGCTTCCAGGGAAACTCAGCAATTTGCTTCAACAAATAGAGTGAAAAGGTGAAGTGCCCTGATCCGAACGGTTAAGTCAGCTCCCAGCTATTTTTAAACTTGCGGTTGGCCTTCCTGAATACCTGCGTGCCTGTGATGTCAGCTTAGGCCCAGGGAGAGAAAACTTAGCAGGCAGCGAAGAAGAGGGATGGCAACCGGCGTATTATTGTTTCCGCGCGCAGAGAGAGAGAGAGAGAGAGAGAGAGAGAGAGAGAGAGAGAGGAGGGAAAGAGAGAGTCTTTTTTCCCATAGATTAAGTGGGAGGGAAAAAATAAACAAGACGGCAGGAGAAAAATGAATACGGAACAATTATAATAGATGTCTTAATTGCCTCTGGCACAAAATAAGAGCTCTGTGAGATGTTGGAGGCAGGCGCCACCTGCCGGCCACAAGGGGCGTTTTCGGAAAACATCAGGAACAGAATTGAAAGGAAAGTTGGACAGCCAATGTTTGAGCTGGGTAGATGCTGTGCATTTAAAGCGCACACGCTCCCCAAGGAATCCTGGGACATGCAGTTCGCTCCTCACAGAACTACAGTTCCCAGTGGCCCTTAATGAATTATACCATTCCCAGGGTTCTTTGCCAGTGGGGAAATGTGCTTTGAATGTGTCGTGTTTAGGCAGCCCAAATGTTGCGCTGCAGAACATAGGAAGCCATTGTGGTGGTGTTGTTGTTTAGTCATTTAGTTGTGTCCAACTCTTCGTGACCCCATGGACCAGAGCACGCCAGGCACTCCTGTCTTCCACTGCCTCCCGCAGTTTGGTCAAACTCATGCTGGTAGCTTCGAGAACACTGTTCAACCATCTCGTCCTTTGTCGTCCACTTCTCCTTGTGCCCTCCATCTTTCCCAACATCAGGGTCTTTTCCAGGGAGTCTTCTCTTCTCATGAGGTGGCAAAAGTACTGGAGCCTCAGCTTCAGGATCTGTCCTTCCAGTGAGCACTCAGGGCTGATTTCCTTCAGAATGGAGAGGTTTGATCTTCTTGCAGTCCATGGGACTCTCAAGAGTCTCCTCCAGCACCATAATTCAAAAGCATCAATTCTTCGGCGATCAGCCTTCTTTCTGGTCCAGCTCTCACTTCCATACATCACTACTGGGAAAACCATAGCTTTAACTATACGGGCCTTTGTTGTCAAGGTGATGTCTCTGCTTTTTAAGATGCTTATTGGTTGCCCCAGCCACTCCGGGCAGCTTCCAACATATATAAAAAACATAATAAAACACTAAACATATATTTTTTTTAAAAAAAAAAACTTCCCTATACAGGATTGCCGCCAGACAGCTCAGGGGTGAGATAACACCATACCCTCCAACGTTTCTCTGATGAAAACAGGGACATCCTGCCGTATCCTCCGCCATTTCTCCAATGAAAATAGGAACATCCTAAGGAAAAGTGGGACATTCCAGGATCAAATCAGAAACTGGATCGGCTTCTCTAAATCAGGGACATCCCTGGAAAACAGGGACACTTGGAGGGTCTTTGTGCTTTCCACTTTAGTCCTTCTTGCTAGAAAATATAGGGTTTCAGGCAGGTATTTTCAGCTAGAAAATACAGGGTTTCAGGCAGGACAGTTTTCTGGCCCTACCTGCAGATGCCAGGGATTAAAATTGGGACCTTCTGAATGCAGAGCCCCTTCCCCTTCATTTATCAATGTCCTTAAAATGTGACCCGCGCACACCAGACCTGGACACAGTATTCTAGATGCAGCCTGACATAGGAAGATACCTGCTGGATCAGAACCGAGATCCACCTAGTCAAGAAGTACCGCGATTCCAATAGCAATACCCAAGAGATACTTTGAGGAAACCGCCAAGCAGAGCTCAAGGGCGAAAGGTTTCAGTTGGAGGAGATTAGGAATCTTTCTTTGATTGCTTTGGGGATTTGATTTCAGTTGCTTCTTGCAAGGAGCCCCTTAAAGCAGGGTTCTTCTTCCTCCCTGGTCCCATATATCTAGAATATGTTAGGCATCGTAAATTGGAGAAACTGAGATTAGAGAGCGGGGAGAAGGTTAAACTCATCGCTGAGATCTTTTGGACTTATTGCTTTGTCACCTGAAGGCTACCGGAGTCATTTGTTGATTTTAGCTGCATGCTGATGCTATCTTTTCTGTTGAGTTGATGTACAAGCTTGGAAGGGGATCAAAGCTCAGTGACGCAGAACGCATGTTTTGCACGGGGGAGGGCCCTGAAATCACAAGTTGGGGAGCTGTTAACTGACCTGGGATCCCAGGCATGTTGTTGAAAAGCACAGGTTGTATACAGGTTAGCTATGATTAAACTAATTGAAATAAATGGGTTTGGTGGCACTGTGGGTTAAACCACAGAGCCTAGGACTTGCCAATAAGAAGGTCAGCGGTTCGAATCCCCGTGATGGGGTGGGCTCCTGTTTCTTGATCCCAGCTCCTGCCAAACTTGCAGTTCGAAAGCACATCAAAGTGCAAGTAGATAAATAGGTACCGCTCCGGCGGGAAGGTAAACGGTGTTTCCGTGCGCTGCTCTGGTTCGCCAGAAGCGGCTTAGTCATGCTGGCCACATGACCCGGAAGCTGTACGCCGGCTCCCTCAGCCAATAAAGTGAGATGAGTGCTGCAACCCCAGAGTCGGCCACGACTGGACCTAACAGTCAGGGGTCCCTTTACCTTTTATAGAACTGTAGTGTGGATCGGGGTATTGAAGACCTTGTAGTGCAAGCCCCTGTTTGATGAGGAAAATTTTGTCATAGGCAGCTTTCCAGGGGCCAAATTCCACTGGTGGGCATGGTTGGATGTAAATGTGGATGGAGCAACAGATACAACTCTTTACCTTTCTCCACTAGGTTGTAGAATTGGAAGGGACCACGAGGGTCAATCTAGTCCAACCCCCTGCAAATGCCTTACTGACTGAGCTATATAGTTCAGCAACGCAGAAGTCTGCATGTAGACTCAGTCTCCTGATGGCTTGGGGAAAGCCCTGGGGAGAAGGGGACTTTCATTCTCGGCAACCGATTCATGTTGTAAGACCTAGTGAAGATGAGCTGCTGTGCTCAATAGACCTGACACACAGCCCAGGGAAGATCATGTTTTTTGCTAATAAAGAGTTAACTCCAGCTTTGAACGGTGTGATTTACTGCAGGCTCGCCCTTTGGCAGGAGAGTCCCAAGAGCCAAGCAGAGAAGCCTGGAGGGCTACATTAGCCCCCGGTTAGGGCCGGCCCAAGGCATTTTGCTGCCTGAGGCAACGGACAAGATGGCGCCCTTCCCCAAGGCACACACGGAAGCCAATTGGACTGGTAGTTGAACCTTACTCCAATACTAGTGAAAGGACAATGTCTTCCACTGCACTTGAGGGCAGCAGGCTATTGCAGGTGGTACAGGGCTCTCATAGCTCTGGCCACTCCCCGCTCCTCAGCAACTGCCGCCTGAGGCAGCTGCCTCACTCTGCCCCATCGTAGGGCTGACCCTGACCCTGAGATTCCCTACCCCTGGGCTCCTACACTGACGATTCAAACCCAGCGTCCTACGTGGAAAGCTCAAGTATTGTAGCTGGTATCTTCTGCATTTGAAAGCATGAACAGTGGTACCTCAGTTTACAAACTTAATCCGTTCTGTTCTTAAACCAAAGGCGCTCTTAAACCAAGGCGGGCTTTCCCTAATGAGGCCTCCCGCCGCCGGTGCCCTTCTACCATTCGGCTTCCGTTCTTAGACCGAGGTAAAGTTCGCAAACCGGGACACTACCTCCGGTTTTGCGGTGTTTGTAAACCGAATGGTTCGTAAACAGAGCTGTTCTTAAACCGAGTACTGCCAGTGTACTCTCTCCCACTGAATGATTGCCCTTTCCTCACAATGCGAGGAGAAAGATGGCACAATGTAAAACCTCTGGGTGCCCTACAGTTACACAATTCCTAAGAATAACTGCTGCCCCATGTTGTCTTTTTTTTCTCCCTCCCACCCACCCCTCTTTTTGGATTGCTGGAACGAACCGAGGATGGCCTCAGCAGGACAAAATGTAGATATGATCTCACTGTCAGGCCTTGAGCATGAGAAGAATGTGTAATGAAACGCTGGCATGCATACCTGTGGTTGGGGTGACTGAAAGGAGAGAGGGAAGCGAGCAACTTTTTCTGTTGTTAATTTCCAAACTCTGCAAAAGAGGACAATCACCAGCCAGGCATGTATTATATCAGGCCTCAAATATCTTTTTATTTACTGTAAGGTGGGAAAGATAATTTTACGTCCCGCTCTCCTCCTCCTCCTTCCCGCTTTTTAAAAGACAATTCCTTTCAGTCACATTTTCTCCCTTCCCTGGAAGAAATTGTGCATGATTATGGCAAAGAGGCAGCGTAAATGAAACAACTGAGTCATGCAAACACACATTACTCTTGGCTCGAGTAATCTTCCCTTCTCTATCTCAGTTCCTCCGTGCCGTATAAAAGATTACTTTAATCTCTTAAGAACATGACAGTGTCAGAATATTTTCTTTCTCTCTCAGCTCCTTTCTTGTTCACCTACACACACACACACACACACACACACATACACAAGTATCATTTCATTGCGTTTTTAAAAATTATATTTCTGTGCTGCTTTTCACTGACACAACACACAAAGCAGCTCACATGCAATAACAATAATAAGAACACCGCAGTTGCAACATGAATCACATAGAATAATCAAACATCCATCAGTAATAATTACAAGTCGTCAGCCAAACAACCCCCTTCTATAAATCACTATTAACAAAACAACTAAAAAAATAAGCTAAGCAGCATAACCACAACAAAAGTCATGTTATAAGGTTCACAAAGCACTACAGCACTCATAATCCACAAAACAATATTAGCAATATTAACAAACTAACAACTGAAAACAAACCAAGCGTGGCCCTTCCTGTCCTCCACCCAGGCAAGTGAGAACCATAGAATAGCAAAGTTTGGAAGGTACCCAGGGGTCATCTAGTCCAACCCTCTTGCAATGCAGGTATCCCAGCTAAAGCATCCAAGACAGATGGCCATCCAGCCTCTGGTTTAAAACCTCCAAGGAAGGAGAGTCCACAACCTCGCAAGGGAAGCTCTGTCGAACTGCTCTTCTCATCAGAAAGTGCTTCCTGGTGTTTAGTCGGAATCTCCTTTCCTGTAACTTGAAGTTGAAGCCATTACTTCAAGTCCTTCCCTCCAGAGCAGGAGAAAACAAGCTTGCCCCATCGTCCGTGGGACAGCTCTTGGGATATTAGAATCATTATCAAGGACATATTCCAGCCAGGCAAATACACTCTCAGGGATTTTGAAGCAAGGCTGGGAAAAGTCTGGCCTAAGAAGTTGCAAGGTCCAGATCAAAATACTTGGAGGGTTTCTTTTGGCTCCTGGGCTTGTGATTCTCCATCGCTGGTGCAAACTGTGGAACAAGAAGGACCTTTGGTCTGGCTCAGCAAAGGACCAGTGTTCCGACTCAGCTTTCTATATTCCTTGGTTTTAACTGATCTTATGGTAAAGATAAAGGGACCCCTGACCGTTAGGTCCAGTCGCGGACAACTCGGGGGTTGTGGCGCTCATCTCACTTTACTGGCCGAGGGAGCTAGCGTGTGGCCAGCATGACTAAGCCGCTTCTGGTGAACCAGAGCAACACACAGAAACACCATTTACCTTCCCACCGGAGCGATACCTCTTTATCTACTTGCACTTTGATGTGCTTTCGAACTGCTAGGTTGGCAGGAGCAGGGACTAAGCAACGGAAGCTCACCCCATCACGGGGATTCGAACCGCCGACTTTCTGATCAGCAAACCTTAGGCTCTGTGGTTTAGACCACAGCGCCACCTGCGTCCCTCGATCTTATGGTACGCTGCCCTGATATCACTCTCTGGTGAGGGGCAGCTTTAAAGCATTTGAGATAGATAAAGAAAAGGCATCTTGTAAAACAAAACAAAAATCTCTAGGAAGGTGGAATTGGGACATTGACTTCCCACGGAGAGGGATACCCAGAAAGCTGGGCTCTCCTCCACCCCACTTTCCAGCGCAGTGGGTCTTTACTTCTCCTGAGTTGGTGGGAGGAACACACCTCGATTTATGAGGGGCCGCAACAGACAACACAGCCACGCTCTGGCAGCCTCTGCAAGGAAACTCCTGCCAAGTCAGAGGGGTGACTTTGTGGGGATCACGGTTGGATCTATGCCTCTTGGAGGCCTTCCCAAACCTCAGACAAGGAACCTTTTGGGAACGTTATCTGAGGTTTCGCAGCCCCCAGATCCGACCTAAAATGGCGTTTAGGTCGGTCAAACTCTCATCCTGAGTTTTTGTTTTAATTACTGCACGGTTTCAGTGGGGTTCTTCCCATATTTTAATTAGGGATGTTTGTGTTTTAATACTTGGCTCATTGAATTCCATCCTTGTTTGTTTGTTTTTATTTTCTTTTAATTAAATTTTTATTCAGTTCTCTTTTTCATTTGTTACATACATCTCATATCCATAACATTTTCTGTTCTTTCCTTCCTCCCTGCCCTCCTAGGCTTCCCCCAACTTCCACTTCTGATTTGTTTCTGCTTTCACCCATCTTGCTACCTCCTAAAAGAAAAAATACTAATAGTATACTTACACAATAACATCTGAACTATAAACATAAAAATGAAAATAAGTACACCATATTATTTCCCTATCTTCGACACATTTTCTAAGACAGCAGTACCTCGGGTTAAGTACTTAATTCATTCCGGAGGTCTGTTCTTAACCTGAAACTGTTCTTAACCTGAAGCACCACTTTAGTTAATGGGGTCTCCTGCTGCAGCCGTGCCGCCAGAGCATGATTTCTGTTCTCACCCTGAAGCAAAGTTCTTAATCTGAAGCACTATTTCTGGGTTAGCGGAGTCTGTAACCGGAAGCGTATGTAACCCGAGGTACCACTGTACTAATGATGTGGATGTTTATTTAAATCCTGCCATCAAGTCTATAGACTTTCTTTGTTTCTGCTTAGAATCCTGTCTTGATAAGCAGCCACAAATGCATTTCCATTAATTACCTTATGGTTAAATTGTGCGTCACCAGCAAACACAAATACCATGCAGATCTGTGGGTCCCGGCCAACTGTGTTGTACTCAACGTATAAGGCAAAGGATCTGTTATTTGTGTTACCTGTGGTGAGTAAGACCGACATTGGTCACAGCCCTGTGACCAATAGACTCGTAGAATTCTAGCAGGGGTATGGCACGGGCAAGCAAGAGGAATCATAGAATCATAGAGTTGGAAGAGACCACAAGGGCCATCGAGTCCAACCCCCTGCCAAGCAGGAAACACCATCAGAGCACTCCTGACATATGGTTGTCAAGCCTCTGCTTAAAGACCTCCAAAGAAGGAGACTCCACCACACTCCTTGGCAGCAAATTCCACTGTCGAACAGCTCTTACTGTCAGGAACTTCTTCCTAATGTTTAGGTGGAATCTTCTTTCTTGTAGTTTGGAACCATTGCTCCGTGTCCGCTTCTCTGGAGCAGCAGAAAACAACCTTTCTCCCTCCTCTATGTGACATCCTTTTATATATTTGAACATGGCTATCATATCACCCCTTATCCTCCTCTTCTCCAGGCTAAACATGCCCAGCTCCCTTAGCCATTCCTCATAAGGCATCGTTTCCAGGCCTTTGACCATTTTGGTTGCCCTCCTCTGGAATGGCAAGGGAGCTGAGATTGTGGCAGTGGGTGGGAGCTGAGCAGGGGAGCAGTGTGGCAGTGCAGGTGGCGGCAGCGAGCAAGCTGGGTTTGCAGTGGCTGGGCAGGTGGAGCAAGGGCAAGGTGCAGCAGCACAGGTGGCCAGAGTCAATGAGGTATCTGGGCTTGCAGTGGTGTAACAGGTTGAGCAAGGAGTGGCACAGGTGAGCTGCAGAGGTTTGGTGAGAAAAGGGAGAGGTTTGGGAGGGAAAAGGCTTGGGCAAGGACTAAGGGTAGGGGGCTTTGGTGGGAGAGGGGTGGTGGAGGTTGGAGAGGGGTTGGCAAGCAAAGTTTGCGGGGGCATCAACCCCGAGAATGTAAGTATGTGTTTACAGATAAAGATTTATACAGTGGTACCTCGGTTCTCGAACGAAATCTGTTCCGGAAGCCCGTTCGAAAACCAAGGTGTGGCTTCCCATTGATTGCAAGAGCTTCTTGCCCTCAGCAGAAGCTGTGTATCACGTTTGGCTTCTGAAAAACGTTCGAAAAAGGAACCATTTATGAAATATACTCGGAGTCGAGAGTGGATTTCATGCTCTTTATTCAGCTCATAGTCGTGAGGAGGAATGGAAGTTCCCCCCAGAATGTCTGCTTTATATACATTATTTACACAATGCGCCCCACATGATTGGCTAATTCCGGGATTCTCCTGTAGACCAATCAGGTTGCAGATTCACTTCCACCTGGAGCTGGATTGGGTGGCTCCTGTGGACCAATCAGACTGCTGCATTCTGTATCCTATTATTATAGGACCAATCAGACTGCTGCATTCTGAATCCTGTTGTTCTAGGACCAATCAGACTGCTGCATTTTGGATCCTATTCAACTCAGTACATAACAATTTACTTCTGGGTTTTTGGCGTTCAAGAACTGAAACGTACGACAACGGAGGTGTCTGGGAACTGAGGTTCCACTGTAGTGCTATATCTCAAAGTCAGCCATGTACCCCTCAACCCAGATAGGGTGCGTGGTTCAGTGAGGAGGGAGATTTTAATTTTCCAATCAGAAATTGCTCTCTGTTTTGTTTTGTTTTTGTTGGTTTTTTTTATAATATTTTATTAAGTTTTGGGAATAACAACAAACAGAAAAGAGAAAAAACACATACACAAAAATACAAAGTTATAAAATACAAAAAAATACAAACATTTCACTTTAAAAAAAGAAGAAAAGCAGAAAAAAAGAGAAAAAACACACTAAAAGAGAAAACAAAAATCCCTCTTTTTAATTTCTCGTCTTTGATTCACTTATTTTCCTGACTTCCTCACATCTCCCTTTTTTGTATCCCTTTTGTAAATTAGTTCAGCAAATTCATATCCAATTAATTTATCTATTATCAATCCAATCTTATTTTTTACCTTGTTGCTAGAACCCCTTCAGTTCATTTCAATGTCATCAACATTCAGAAATTTTACAATGTTTCTGTAAATAGATTTTAAATTTCCCAGAAATTGCTCTCTGATGCCACCATTTCCACCTGCTGTCTTTCAGGAAGTAGTAGCGTCAGGGACTGGGGATTTTTGGTGGCAAAGTAGTTAAAACCCTCCTTGCTTGCTGCACCCCAGTTTGGTAAGAAAGTAAAACAGATCATCGGCAGTTATAAGCCTGCATGTTGAAGAAGACACTAAGCAAAGCACATTATTTGTCTTTTAAGATTTAGGGGCAGGTAGCAGCTCACTAGGAGGGACACGGATGGTGGGTTAAACCACAGAGCCTAGGACTTGCTGATCAGAAGGTCGGCGGTTCGAATCCCCGGGACGGGGTGAGCTCCCATTGCTCGGTCCCTGCTCCTGCCAACCTAGCAGTTCAAAAGCACGTCAAAGTGCAAGTAGATAAATAGGTACCACTCCGGCGGGAAGGTAAATTGCATTTCCGTGTGTTGCTCTGGTTCGCCAGAAGCGGCTTAGTCATGCTGGCCACATGACCCAGAAGCTGTACACCGTCTCCCTCGGCCAATAAAGTGAGATGAGCGTCGCAACCCCAGAGTCGGTCACGACTGGACCTAATGGTCAGGGGTCCCTTTACTAGTAGCTGGCAGAGCCTCTGCATTGCATACAGAAGCTCCAAAGTTCAATCTCTGGCACCTCCAAGTTGGGCTAAGAGAGGCTCCCTGGCTCTGCTGCCAGTCAGTGTAGGAAATATTGAGGTGGCGCAAAACGGAGGCGGCGCAAAACGGCAATGGCGGTCCTCTTTACTCTGTGAAGAGGGGCTCCGCGAAAAAGGGTCGTCCGCTGCGGCAAAGCGGAGACCCACTAAGAAAAACCACAGGCAGAGCGAGCCTGTGGCCGTGGGACTCGGCGGGCGCCAAAAGCCCCCCCAGAAACGAAGAAGGAACCTCGTAAGGGGCTCCGGAACGTGAAAGGGGGAGCGGCGCTGTGAGTTCATCGCTCTTTTCGTGGAAGCAAAGCCGCGCTGCTGCTGCCGATGAGCGCTGACCTTTCTTCTTGAAAACATCGGAATTGGCTGTAACATACCCGTGAGTAAGGGGAACTAAATATTGGACTAAATTCGTGGAATTTGGCTGAAAACGGGAGGCGAGTAACAGGAAGTCCGTCTCCCGATCTTGCTAACTAGATCAAAGCAACGGCTCAGAAGTGCGCTGAAGCGCTCAAAAGGGATCGTAAAAGCAGAACAAAGGTGCATTGATAGACTTTGTACTGAAAAGACAAGTGGGAAATCTTTGTAAAATTTGTGGACTCTATTCTTGGAACTTTCTTCCTATTTTTGAGCTATGCGGAGTTAAAAGGGACAACCCAGTTGTCGGACTGTCAGCGCGCAAAAGAGAACTGTCAAACTGCTGATACTGTTGTTGGAGTTTAAACTGTTACATAGACTGAGATATTAATGCTTAAACATTGTTGCTGGGACCCTTCTTGACACCTTGTGGCCCTTTTCCAAGAAATAGAAAGCCCGGGGAACCTTCCTTTTGTGCTCTGGAATTACTAAGACTTAATATGGGGAATATAGGAACTTCAATGGCGGAAAAGAGTTCTCTCCTTCCTTGAAACTTTGAAACACCCCCCCTAGAGGATTGTGGAGACATAGAGGCCTGGGAACTGTATTTTATTGAGACTTTCTGTGGTTTAATTGTTTACACTCTGGATTTGACTTTCTCATGGAATAAAAGATAATTTGACCTTGAACAGAGGCAGGTGTGGAATGAGTGGCTCAGGGAGAACAAGAGCAGCCAAAGCTAAAGAAAAAGAAAAGAAATCGGTGCAACTTGTTCAAACAACCCTAACTCATCAACGTAGATCATCTGTCCCAACTGTGCTGATAGCACAGGAGGTGGAAGTTGAAGAGCCTGCTGCAGAAGACATGGCAACTGGAGGATCTGAAACAGTCCTGAAACAAATTTTGGAACAACTGGCAATTTTAAATCAAAAAGTGGACAATCAATCATCAAAAATTGATCAAGCTACATCCTCTATTAGTAAATTATCTGATCAGGTTTCCCAGCACACCCAGGCAATTGAGAAACTGCAAGGAGCCACGGCTGAAAATTATAAACTAGCTGTGGAAGCCAGTCAAAAAGCAGAACAGGCGAACAAAAAGGTTGATGAGATCAAGGGGGAAGTAAGGCCTCTGAAAAGACAGGTAGGGGAACAACAAGCCTACCTGTCATTGGTTGAATTGAAAAGTAAGGAAAATAATCTCAGGTTAAGGGCCATCCCAGAACTGGAGGAAGGAAATCTAGAGGGATTTTTGACACTTTTGTTCTCCAAATTCTGGGGAATTGAGGAAGACAAGGATTTCAAAATTGTGACGGCTTTTAGACTGGGAAGATCGATAAAGAAAGATAAGTCCAGAGACTGTTTGGTTATTTTGAGATCAAGGGAGGAAAGAGACAAGATACTAGGCCTACATTTTAAAAAATCTTTGGAGATAGAAGGTAAAAAGGCTGAAATCTATAGAGATATACCCAAACATCTTTTGGATCTTAGGACCACTTACACAGATCTGACCAAATTGCTGAGACACAACGCAATTCCTTATAGGTGGGAGTTTCCGCAAGGACTATCATTTACTTACAAAGGAAGGAAAGTAAGAATTAAAACACCTGAGGACCAGCAGAAGTTCCTATACGACCACGAGGAGGACCTCCAGAAAGGAGCTGCAGTTTCTTGGCCACCGCCACCACCGGGACCATCTCCAAAACCTACACCGTCTGGATCTGGACCAGCACTACCACCTCCGGGATCGGAGGGAAACCTAGATACCCCACTGTAGGACCCACTAATTAGACCAGGATGTCTCTGCAGCTTCTTAGCTGGAATATAAATGGCGGAAATTCTCCGGAAAAAAGAAGAAAAGTATTTCATATTTTGAAAAAAGAACAATTGGACATTATTTGCTTGCAAGAAACACATGTGACAAGGCTCCACAGAAAAGTGCTAATTAACAAAAGATTAGGCCAAGAATTTATTTCTTCGGATAAAGTCAAGAAAAGAGGAGTGGTGATATATGCAAAGGAGAGCCTGTCACCGAAATTTTTATTTAAAGATGAACACGGCAGAATTTTGGCGATTGAAATCCAGACACAAGGAGAAAAATTTTTGATATTAGGAATATATGCTCCAAATGAAGGAAAATCGGAATTTTTCAGGAAGCTGCACAAGATTATGCTGGACTATTTAGACTATAACAACATCATTATGTTGGGCGATATGAATGGGGTTGTGTCTGTAAATATGGATAAGTCGCAAAGCGCTAACATAACGAAAGATGGCAGACTACCTAAAACTTTTTTTGAAATGGCTGACAATATGGACTTAATTGACATATGGAGGGTTAAGAACCCCCTAGGAAAAGAAGGAACTTTCTTTTCTGAAGCTCATCTGACATGGACACGAATCGACCAAATGTGGATAACTAGAGGACTGGCACCCAAGACTAGAAAGGTGGAAATCTGCCCAAAAACCTGCTCCGACCATAACGCCCTGAAAGTGGAACTGAGACTAAACACAACCGGATCCTTTAGATGGAAAATGAATGACACCTTACTAAGGGACGAGAAGATTGTTAAGAAGGCCCAAAAAACTTTAAAGGACTATTTTGAGATAAATTTAAACACCACTGTGGAAAAAAGAACAATCTGGGACGCAAGTAAAGCAGTTATGAGAGGGTTTCTAATACAACAAAACACGATTAAGAAAAAGTTCTGGAATGAAAAGAAGGAGAAGATATTGGAAAAAATAAGAGATGGAGAGAAAAAATTAAGATCTAGACCCAAGTCGAAGGAAGTGCTGAGAGAAGTGAAATTTTTCCAAGCACAATATTTGAAATTGATAAATCAAGAGGTGGAATGGAAAATTAAACAAATGAAACAAAGATCTTTTGAATCAGCAAACAAGTGTGGGAAACTGCTGGCATGGCAGTTGAAAAAGAGACAAAAACTTAATACAGTTATAAATCTAGAGATTGAAGGGAGAATGGTTCAGAAACCCGAGGAAATTAGAAAGTGCTTCCAGAGATATTTCAAAGAACTTTATTCACAAGGGCCGCAGAAAGATTCGGAGGTGGACCAATTTCTTAAAACTAACGGATTACAGAAAATACCTCAGGAAATGAGAACAACCCTGAATAGTAATATCACACAGCAAGAAATTGAAAGTGCCATTCAGAACCTTCAATTAGGCAAATCTCCAGGCCCCGATGGACTTACCTCCAAATATTATAAGGTTTTGAAGGACTATTTGATACAACCTCTGTTGGAGGTCTGTAACCAGATTATGGAGGGGAGGAAGGCACCGGAAACGTGGAAAGAAGCTTTCATCACATTGATACCTAAACTAGAAACTGAAAAGACCCAGCTTAAGAACTACCGCCCCATCTCACTCCTAAATGTGGATTATAAAATTTTTGCGGACATTTTGGCAAGTAGGTTCAAAAAAGTGCTTAATGAAGTGATCCATAAAGACCAGGCCGGCTTTCTCCCTGGTAGGCATTTGTTTGATAACACAAGAAACATTATTGACATTTTGGAACTTCTACAAACAAATCTTAACACTAGAGCGGTTTTAATTTTTATTGATGCGGAGAAAGCCTTTGACAATATCTCCTGGATGTTTATGAAGAAAAACTTGGAAGGGATGGGAGTGGGGCGGGGGTTTGAAAATGGAATAGAAGCAATATATTCAGAACAAAAAGGTAAATTGATAGTAAACAATGTGGTGACAGAGGAGTTTAAAATTGAAAAAGGGACACGGCAGGGGTGCCCTCTATCCCCCCTACTGTTTATTTCAGTTCTGGAGGTGCTATTGAACATGATTAGAAAGGACCGGTTGGTACAGGGAATTGAGGTCGGAGTGAAACAATATAAATTGAAAGCATTTGCAGATGACCTGGTATTAACATTACAGGAGCCAGTCTCTAGTACTAAAAGAGTGTTAGAATTAATTTCTGACTTTGGTCGGGTGGCGGGATTTAAGCTGAACAAGCAAAAAACTAAGGTTCTAGCAAAAAATTTGACAACTACAGAAACAGATGAGTTCCTGAAAGAAACAGAACTAAATGTGGTTAAAAAAGTAAAATACCTAGGGGTGTATCTGACCTCCAAAAATTTGAATTTGTTTAAAGATAATTACGAGAAATCTTGGTCAGAAATCAAAAGAGATTTGGAAACATGGTCAAGATTGAAACTTTCCTTGTTGGGCCGAATAGCAGCTATAAAGATGAATGTATTGCCGAAAATGTTATTTTTGTTTCAGGCCCTACAGATCGTGGACAAGGTGGAATGTTTTGGAAAGTGGCAGAAGGATATTTCCAAGTTTGTTTGGCAGGGCAAAAAGCCCCGAATAAAGTTTAAAATATTAACTGATGCGAAAGAAAGAGGGGGATTTGCCCTGCCAGACTTGAGGTTATATTACGAATCTGCAGCCTTCTGCTGGTTGAAAGATTGGATTTTACTGGAAAACACTGATGTCCTAGATCTGGAAGGGTTCGACAATGCTTTTGGGTGGCATGCATATTTGTGGTATGACAAGGTTAAAGTGCACAAATTGTTTAAAAACCACATTGTCAGAAGAGCAATTTTGATGGTCTGGACAAAATATAAAGACTTATTGGAGAGTAAGACTCCGAGGTGGCTCTCACCGGTGGAGGCCAAGGCACGTAAGAGACTTAACATGGAGGCCAACTGGCCTAAATATGGGGAAATAATTGAAAAAATTGGAGACAATTGGAGGTTGCAGAGCTTGGAAAAACTAAAAAACAAGGTGCGAGATTGGTTGCACTATGCACAAATTCAGGAGGTTTTTAAAGTGGACAAGAAGGTTGGATTCCAGGTGGAAAAATCGAAACTAGAGACAGAATTGTTAGAGCCAAAAAATAAACTACTTTCGAGAATGTATAACTTGCTGCTTAAATGGAATACTCAGGATGAGACAGTCAAATCCGCCATGATAAAATGGGCGCAGGATTTGGGGCATAACATTATGTTTGAAGACTGGGAAAGGTTATGGAACACCGGAATGAAATTTACGGCATGTAGTGCCTTGAAGGAAAACATTATGAAAATGATATACCGGTGGTACATGACCCCAGTCAAGCTTGCTAAGATATATCACCTGTCTGACAACAAATGTTGGAAATGTAAAGAGGCGGAAGGGACATTCTTTCACCTCTGGTGGACTTGCCCGAAAGTGAAGGCCTTTTGGGAGATGATTCATAATGAACTAAAAAAGGTACTCAGATTTACCTTACCTAAGAAACCGGAGGCCTTTCTTCTGGGCATGGTGGACCAGAGAGTGTTTAAGAAAGATAGAACTTTTTTTATGTATGCCACTACAGCAGCAAGGATCCTGATTGCAAAGCATTGGAAGACACAAGATCTACCCACGCTGGAGGAATGGCACACGCAGTTGATGGACTACATGGAACTGGCCGAAATGACTGGCAGAATCCGAGACTTGGGAGAAGAAACAATTGAGGAGGACTGGAAAAAATTTAAGGACTATTTGAAAAAACATTATAAGCTGTATGAATGTTAAAAAATGCACCCTTTAGGAAACTCTAGCTTCAGCAATGGTAAATTAATGAAATGGAAATTAAGGCACAAGAAGTCAGAGATAGAATAATGAAATAACTTTATTGTGTTTAAACGAAAATGTATAAGATTTGGGTTATAACATTTTTGAAATTAGGTAACATGATAAAATGAAGGATACAATAAGTATTGAAACAAGTTAACAAATTGCTGATGTTCTGTACCACAGAGAATGCAGGGTTTGGAGGATGCGGGGAAGTCCAGTAGACTTGATGGAAAAAAAGAATATGGAAATTTGTAACTTTGCTATTTTATTTCTTATATCTGTCTTTTATTCTTTTTTTCTGTATTTCATAAACTTAATAAAAAATATTATTAAAAAAAAGGAAATATTGAGGTGAATGGACCAGTCGTCTGACTTGGTACAAGGCAACTTCCTGTATTCCTATGATTCATGCTTTCAGACACTTTCACCCAGAGAAAGCGATGAAATGTTGGCCAACGGGAATTCAGAAGCGTGTGTCGTCGTGCATTGTGGACATTTTATAAAATAAATGCAGCCCTGTTGGATCGCGCATGGGGACCCTGTAGCCCAGACAGGAAATATGTCAGACTGCCCCGGCAGGAGGCTGCACTGAGCACGTGCAGAAGCGAACAAGACACCACTTCATGATTCATCACGGCCAACCTTTGTCCGCCTTTCAAAGCTTGACAAGGCTGGTGACGAAGGGCTGCTTTGCCGTTGCTGTTGCTACGTGATCGCAAGAGCAAATCTGGAGCTTGAGAAAGGACGTAACTCTCTCTCTGGGGTCCTGATTAACTATCCGCCATCTATTTCACAGGCTTTGATATATGTCTTAATCACCAACGTTTCTAAGTGGTGTACATAAAAAAAATTACAAAAAAGCATATGCAACGGATAAAATCAATTATCATAAAGAGAGAAAAGGACCTTGAATGCCTACTGGAATGGAAAGTTCTTTGTCAAACACCTAAAATTCAGCAGGGAGTTGGGGGCTGGTTCAGTCTTAGCCGGGAGGGAGCTCCACCAAGTCAGACCCACAACACTGAATATATGGCTTCTGGTAGTTATGAGCTGAGCATGTGAGCCATGTGGAGGAGCAGGGCCAGAGAGAGGTGTGTGTGTGTGTGTGTGTGTGTGTGTGTGTGTGTGTGTGTGCTGCCCAGCTTATATGAAAAAAGCAAAGTGCGGTAGTTTCTGGCGAAATGAAATAATTTTTATTCCTTAGTTTTGCCATAAACTTCAGAGCAGTGAGTGGGGGACATCTGCACTGTCTGTGCAAAGTGAAACCAGATGAATCCCATTACTGGATATAAAAAGACAACAATATTAAAGGAAGAGCATAGCTTGGAAATGGAATGCAAAGCCAATCTGTTTAGCCATAATTTTCCTTTCAAAATACTTTAAGGAGGCCGGTAGTTTGCACAAGACCTTAGCAAACAGCAACCTTAAAATATCTTGCAACCTAAGATTAATCAGTCACCCACTTTTTAAAAGGTCTCTTTAACCAATTGCTCTTACCCCTGCTGTGTACCCATCTGTACTGGTTCCTCTTTGCAAATGGACTTTTCAAATCTGATTCAGGGGCAGCATTAGATGGAGAGAAAAGGAGCCCCCTGTTGGTCACTGCTTGGACCAGGAGGTCAGTTTTGTCCCGTTCCATCAGTTTCCCCAACTGTGAGACATTTAGGGCTCATCCCCACTTGTCCCATGACTATAAAGCACAGGTCTGTCAGTTTCCCCCCACCGTGCTCCTTTCCCATGGAAAACCCACTCTTTAGTGCTAAATTGGAGCAAATGTCAATCTGGAAAAACCCTGAATTTCCATTTGTTCCAACTGAGTGCAAAAGAGCAGTTTTCTCCAGGGGGGATGAGCAGGACCTGAGGAAGTGTGGATGAACCCTTCATTTGTCCCATTGAATTGAATGGAAGCCACTGAGAACTAAAGGTTCCTTGACTAGAGTGAGCTGCCTTGTTAACTGCCTAGCCCTGTCCATGGTTCTGTTTCTTGGTCACGGTAGAGTGTGACCAAGAGAGAGAGAGAATATATTTTTGTGGTTTAATTTTTTTGTGATTTTTAAATGGCTTATAATGTTGTTTTTGAGTTGTTGCTACCTGCCCTGGGATCTTAGGGTGAAGGGCGGGTGATTAATTAACACAAACAACAAGCAATGCTACAGGTTGCCTAGCGAAGCACTGGGATTACCTGTTGGGGAAGCCAAAGTTGCCTCTTGCTTAGGAGATCCTGCATTGATCAGGATCAGGCTAGACCAGATGATTTGCACAATCCCTTCTGACTCTATAATTCTAGTACTTTTGGGATGTGTTACAGTCTCTGGGCACAGATACACATTGCACCCTAATTTCAGATCCTTGGCAGTGACCATCAAGCACAACCCTGCTTTGAGCTCTGTCTGTGGGTCATGCTAGAGTGTAATGGGGTGTCGGCAGAGCTGGGAGGAATAGTGGGAAATGGCTTGAGACAAATACAGTGGTACCCTGGGTTAAGTACTTAATTCGTTCCAGAGGTCCGTTCTTAACCTGAAGCACCACTTTAGCTAATGGGGCCTCCTGCTGCTGCTGCGGCGCCGCCAGAGCACGATTTCTGTTCTCATCCTGAAGCAAAGCTTTTAACCCAAGGTACTATTTCTGGGTTAGCGGAGTCTGTAACCTGAAGCGTCTGTAACCCAAGTTACCACTGTAATGAGAGATGATGATGATGATGATGATGATGATAATTTATTATTTGTACCCCACCCATCTGGCTGGGTTTCCCCAGCCGCTCTGGGTGGCTTCCACAGAGAGCAAAAATACACTAAAATGTCACACATTAAAAGCTTCCCTGAACAGGGTTGCCTTAAGATGTCTTCTGAATGTCAGGTAGTTGTTTATCTGTTTGACATCTGGTGGGAGGGCGTTCCACAGGGCGGGCGCCACTACCGAGAAGGCCCTATGCCTGGTTCCCTGTAGCTTTGCTTCTCACAATGAGGGAACCGCCAGAAGGCCCTCGCTGCTGGACCTCAGCGAAAAGGAGAGCAAATAGACAGATAACTTCTCCATCCCACAGAGAAGAAAGTTTCAGAAGTGGGTCATGCTGCAGTAACTGTGTTGATGGTTTCTGTTGATGTAGCCACTGCTGTATAATCACACTTATTTCTACAAACAGCTATGGCGGCTCTCCTTTAAGCTCCTGTAAGCTCCTGTTAGAAAGCCAAGGTTTTCTGCTGCAACCACAGGAGTAGTCCTGTAATTTCCCCTTGCTTCTCTTAATTTCCTCATCCGCGTTTCTGCTGCAGCCATCCCACGGCTGAACGCAGAAGGCCCCGTCTTTTAATTAGCCTCCAAAAGCCTGAGGAAGCCCTGGTTTTCCATTTTTGCCCATGTGCATCTTTGCAAGCCTTTATCATCCTCTTTTTTCCTTCTTTCTTCTGCAGGATCAACACTCCGTGCTGAGCCAAAGCGCAGGCCCCAATCCAACGTCAAACGCTTGCACGAATCCAAATGCTGCGAGCAGCTACATGAACTCACCTCAGCAAGCTCTGCTGAATCAGCAGCTGAAGCAACAACTCCTTCTGCAGCACCAGCAGCAACAAAAGATACTAACTGAAGCAGTAAATTTTCAGATTCCCTATTTTATTTTCTATGTAAATCGGTGTCATGTAGAATTCAGAAGCTGGTATTGCGAAAACAGCTACTGGGCCATTTTTAGTCTGCCCATTTCACCTGCTCTGCCTTTTATTTGGAGGGTGAGGGAAGCTCGCGCAGGAGCAAATGGGAGCTTTTGTTTTCCATGGGAGCTTTTGTTTTTCCAATGGGAGCTTTTTTTCCAGCGCAGATTGCAAGCGTGGGGCGCCATTTCTTGATCAGGAACACAGTGGGTGGCAGAGGGTTGAAGGCCCACCCCCCATGCCCTATGCTAGGGTCCCAATCCAGACTGTAAAAGTGCAAATAGATTCTCTGTACCAATTCCCTGCACGGGTGCAATTCCCACAACAGACCCTCCCATGGATTTAGAGTAGTGCAAAACCACAGCCAGTGAGTGTGTAAAGATTGGGGTGTGCTGTCTAGGTTAAACTTCATGCGCAATGCAAAGCTGTCATACTCTGAGTCAGACCTCCGCTTTGTCCTTTCGACACTTCCCGGTGTCTTGTATTTTTATTCTTATTTTTGAAATAATTTTTATTTGATTTTACAAGTATAGAGTTATAACAACACAAAATACATATCCATATTTGGAGATTTCTCGATTTCCCACATTCCCCTCCATGGGTCCTATTATAAACCTTTTCAACTGCACATTATTTCATCGTCCAAATTTTATATCTCTCCAGTTTATCCTTAATATCATCTACATTACAAGTGTTATTGCAATCCTGCTAATTTTTTCATCTGCTTACAATGGTCTCTCAAGTAAATTATGAACTTTCCCCATTCTTTATTGAAGTTTTGCTCTTCTTGGTTACTGAGCTTTCCAGTCAGTTTTGCCATTATGGCATAATCCAACAGCTTAGTTTGTCATTCTTCCCTGGTAGGGACTTTTCTTCTTTCCATCTTTGGGCTAGTAGCATCTGTGAGCCTGTCGCTGCGTACATAGAAAGTCTTTTCTGGTCCTTTGGTTCCTGGCGCCTTGCGAAGTTGCCTGGAGGTCCTTTGAATTGGGGATGCAAAGGAATTAAACCTGCCACCCCTTTTGCATGTGGAGCTTGTACTTGTTTGGTTTTTTTGCCACCAGCATTTGTCCTTTCTCCCCTTTCCAACCTTGCAGTGATTCCTCAGTGCAAGTTAGCAGCCTGACACAGGACGGTTGGGAAGGCTGTACATTCAGCCATAAGGAAAGCAGGTTACAGGGCAGCCAAGTTGCTGGCGCACAGCAGCAAAGTTCCATTTCCTTCCTCAGCAGATGCTGGCAGCGCACAGGGACCACCCATGCTCACTGCCTGCATACCTTCAGGCGACACTTTCTCTGCTTACTGAAACCTCTCGCAGACTGCAGAGCTGGGCCGAAAATCCCTTCCTTCTGTAGGAAGAGAGAACTCCTTTTGACAGTGTGCTGAGAGGGGAAGAGAGGGAGAGTTACGGCATTTGAAAAACCAGTTTTTAGCCAATTCGTGCTGCTGGCTTCTCCCCTTTCCCTTTTTTTTTGGGGGGGGGGTGTTAGCAGGGAAGTCTTGCCAAGTATGTCAAAAGTAGGCATGGATCTTGGCAGCCAGAAGACCAAAGTCCCAGATCCAACTGGCATTCTGCAAGCCACCCTCCCTTTTTTTGTACCCCATCTGCAGGCAGTATGGGGGTAATAAGGCCGGTCTACCTTGTAAGGTAAGGGACGTGGGTGGCGCTGTGGGTTAAACCACAGAGCCTAGGATTTGCCAATCAGAAGGTCGGCGGTTTGAATCCCCACGACGGGGTGAGCTCCCGTTGCTTGGTCCCAGCTCCTGCCAACATAGCAGTTTGAAAGCACGTCAAAGTGCAAGTAGATAAATAGGTACCGCTCTGGCGGGAAGGTAAATGGCATTTCCGTGCGCTGCTCTGGTTCACCAGAAGCGGCTTAGTCATGTGGCCACACGACACGGAAGCTGTATGCTGGCTCCCTCGGCCAATAAAGCGAGATGAGCACCGGAATCCCAGAGTCATCTGCGACTGGACCTAATGATCAGGGGTCCCTTTACCTTTACCTTACCTTGTAAGGTTGTTGTAAAGCAGGATAGGGGACCAGTTGTTGTTGTTGTTGTCCTTGGGCATGCTGACTGGGGCTGGTGGCAGATGGCGTCTCAACACCATTTAGAGAGCCTCGGGTTAGACAGTGGAACGGACTCCCTTGGGAGGTGGGAGGTTTTTAAGTAGCAGTTGGATGGCCATGTCTCATGGATGCTTTAGTTTCCCTCATTGCAAGGGGTTGGACTAGATGACCCCAAGGGTCCCTTTCAACTCTACAGTTCCATGATCCAAGTTGCAAAGGTTACTGAAATAATCGTGTGTAGTGTTTAGAACACAATTGCTGGGTATAGGTTCATTATTCTGTCCAGAATAATGGCAGCAAGCGGAGTGTTTTTCTAAGGCTAATAATGGCACTGGGAATGCAGTTTTCATTAGAATTGTGACTGGGGATGGAAGGGTTAAATTTTTTCTTCCCCCCCCCTCTCCCCCTATGTCTTGATGAAAATAGGGAGGCCCACTACATTTATAATTAAAACTTTAAAAACCTAATGTAGTTGGTAACTGTGCCCTTAGAATCACATATAGTTCTGTCTCAAGTTTTGTATTCCCTAGCATTTTCCCTAGATTTGAAGCATACATCCAATAGTAGTAGTAGTAGTTGTTGTTGTTATTGTTATTATTATTAGTAGTAGTAAAGGTAAAGGGACGCCTGACCATTAGGTCCAGTCGTGGCCAACTCTGGGGTTGCGGCGCTCACCTCGCTTTATTGGCCGAGGGAGCCGGCGTGACTAAGCCACTTCTGGCAAACCAGAGCAGCACACGGAAACGCCATGGGCAGGTTGGCAGGAGCTGGGACTGAGCAACGAGAGCTCACCCTGTTGCAGGGATTCGAACCGCCGACCTTCTGATTGGCAAGTCCTAGGCTCTGTGGTTTAACCCACAGCGCCACCCGTGTCCCCTACCTTACAAGGTAGACCAGCCTTATTATCCCCATACTGCCCACAGTGCCACCCGCATCCCATTATTATTATTATTATTATTATTATTATTATTATTATTATTATTAGTTAAATGCCTCCCATCTGACTGGGGCGACCCAGCCACTCTGGGTGGCTTCCAGCAAAATATAAAAAGCGCAATCAAACATTTAAAGCTTCACTATACGCAACCCTGATCCTCTCTTTGCTGACCCAAACAGTTCCCTGACACCCTTCCCTGATGTCATATAGGAAGGCGGCAGAATCTGCACGTCAGAAACATCTGTAAAACCTCCCCATGCTTCTTTCTGTGCCATGGCCTTGAAACCTGCATCGCAGGAGTCTCCTCTGAATACAAAAGCCATTTGAGCTGCGTTCACGTTCAGATCGCTCGCCTTTTGGCTATCCGAGAAAATGGGTTCACCTTCTCTTTTCTTTCTAATCCTGTAGGAGAAAATGACTCCGCAAGATCAGCTGAACCGGCACTCGACGAGGCCCCCGCCAGATTATAAAGACCAAAGAAGGAACCCGGTCAACATGCAGCACACACATCAGTATTCAGGTAAACACGCTTGAAGGCAGCAGTAAACAAGAGGACAGCTGCCAATGACTCAACTGATTTTGAGTACAGTTGTACCTTGGTTTTTGAATTTAATCCGTTCCAGGAGTCCGTTCGTGTTATGTACTAAGCTTGGATCCTAGAACAATAGGGAAGTAGGATCCTAGAATGCAACAACTGATTGGCCTGCAGGGAAAGACCAATCAGGCTCCAGGAGGGAAGCAGAATCAGCCAATCAGATGGGACTCATTGTGTAAATAATGTATATAAAAGCCTGAGGTTTGAGGGGCAATTCAGTCACTCTTTTACAAGCTGCAATAAAGAGCATGAAATCACTACAGGACTCTGAGTATATTTCAGTTCAACTCCCGGAACAGTTCGAAAACCGAGGCGCGGCTTCCGATTGGCTGCAGCAGTGTCCTGCAGCCAATCGGAAGCCACACAGACATTCGGCTTCTGAAAGTTGTTCAAAAGCCAGAACAATCACTTCCGGTTTTCGATCATTCGTGAGCCAAAACGTTAGAGTTCAAAGGCGTTTGGCTTCCAAGGTTCCATTATATGGGAAATGTAGTCCTCTGCCCCACCAACAGTTTGCAACCCCACCTGTCTCTGGGTTCAGGCCAGTGACCCATCTAGTCCAGTATTCTGCTCTCACAGTGGCCAACCAGATTCCCGCAAGAAGTCCACAAGCAGCACTTGAGTGGGACAACACTCTCCCCTCCTGCTGTTTCAGGGGTGGCATGTATTGAGAAACGCGCTGCCCCTGAAAATGGAGGTGGTTTTGAGGCAATTTAAAATGGGTTCCTAGGTTGGAAGTATCCCCCGCCTCTTAATGGTCTGTGAAATATACTCGGAGTCGAGAGTGGATTTCATGTTCTTTATTCAGCTCATAGTGGTGAGGAGGAATGGAAGTTCCCCCAGAATGTCTGCTTTATATACATTATTTACACAATGGGCCACACATGATTGGCTAGTTCCGGGATTCTCCTGTAGGCCAATCAGGTTGCGGATTCACTTCCACCTGGAGCTGGATTAGGTGGCTCCTGTGGACCAATCAGACTGCTACATTCTGGACCCTATTGTTCTAGGACCAATCAGACTGCTGCATTCTAAATCCTGTTGTTCTAGGACCAATCAGACTGCTGCATTTTGGATCCTATTCAACTCAGTACATAACAGTCTGGCTGGAGGATAGAGAGGGGTGTGCATGCATGTGTAGAAATTATGCTACTGTGCAAAGGTAAAATTTGCATCCATCTCTCGGCTCGCTTTTGCCTCTCGCTCCACCCACCACTGGCATTTGTCCCTGAGACATGCAGCTCTCAGGCGGAAGAAGTCTCCCTGCCCCACTTACAAAGGGTGCATGTGACGGACATCTATTTGCAAACTAAGGGTGCTTGTCTGGCAGCCAGGACTGGTGAACCCTACTCAGACCTTATAAAAATGTGCAGGAATGTTTGCACTGGCTCCACCCCACCCAGCCTCCATGCTTTGGTTTTGTAGCCTTTTCCACCCAAATATCCATATGTGCATTTTTATTTTAACTGAAACCGTATTGCAAAATCAACAGACACGTGCAGTCAGATTGTTAGCTGCGTTCCACTCTGTGTGTAAGTCTGGGAGTAGCGAATAAGGTCGATGAACTTGGAAATGCAGACTGAACTAAATCCTCTGCCCTCCCTATCTCAGAGTGGGGGCCTGAGGCGCTGTAGGCCTCACCCATTGCATTGATTGTCATTCCTGGGCGTGAATTTAAAAAACGACACATCCCCCAGTATCACTGACTCACTCCTCTTGGTATCGAAGGTCTGGTAATGTTTTCTGCTTGACGTTAATTGGAGTGAAATTTCTTCCCATCTGGTCTAAATCAGTGTGGCCAAAAAAATGGGGGGAGGGTGCTAAAAATAGCAAGCAGTTCAGAGAGGGAAAAGGAAACTTTGTCTTTGGAGTGAGATAGAAAACCAATGTCCCAACCGCGGTGCCCTTTTAGGCAACTCACGTCTCTGCCCAAAGAATATAAGGCTTGCGAGTCAACATGTTCCAGCTTTGCTTCAAGAGACTCCAAAACTCTTTGGTATCTTTTGCTACGTCTGGAAGGTTGCTTCGTTCCAACGGCGGAGGAGGCAGTTCTAGCCAGAATGGTGTAGTGGTTAGGGTGCCATTGAAGCTCACTGGGTGACCTTGGGCCAGTCACTGCCCCTCATTGGACATCCACCAAAGCTGAACTTTGAAGGATTCAGCTCAGATAAAAGTTAAACCAAGGGTGCCAACTTGAATAAAACATTGGGGAGGGACCAGCTAAGCCCACCATGCATAATGGATCACGTGACGCAGTACACACATGCCATTTGAACGGCAATGCCCATTAGCTTTGGGGTGGCCGCCCCCCTCAAATATTGGGGGCCCGAAGGGACCTTGGCCCCTGGAAACTGCAGGAAGGAGAGGGCTCTTGTGCTCAGGTCCTGGTTATGAGATTCCCACAGCCATCTAGTCGGCCACAGTGAAAACAGGGTGCTGGACTAGATGGGACATTCACCTGACCTTAGGCTCTTAGTACATTCTTATATTGCAGTCCCATTTCTTAGTCTTTTAGCATATATTTGTATGGTGGTGGTGGTGGTACAGTTGCAGCCCACCTTAGCTCAGGCCACAACCTGGTAGTGGGTCCCAACCCAGCAGCGGAAGACGAGTGCTCTCATTTCCTGATGGGACTGTCAATTCTGTGTCCAGGGCAGCTGTCTACCAGCTCCATCTGTTACACAGGCTGAGACCCTACCTGCCCGTGGACTGTCTTGCCAGAGTGGTGCATGCTCTGGTTATCTCCCGCTTGGACTACTGCAATGCACTGTATTTGGGGCTACCTTTGAAGATGAACTACAACTAATCCAGAACGCGGCAGCTAGACTGGTGACTGGGAGCGGCCGCCAGGACCACATAACACCGGTTCTAAATTATCTTCATTGGCTCTAAGTACGTTTCCGAGGACAATTCAAAGTGTTGGTACTGGCCTTTAAAGCCCTAAATGGCCTTGGTCCAGTATAACTGAAGGAGCGTCTCCACCCCCATTGTTCTGCCCGGACACTGAGGTCCAGCGCTGAGGGCCTTCTGGCGGTTCCCTCACTGAAAGACGTGAGGTTACAGGGAACCAGACAGAGGGCCTTCTCGGTAGTGGCGCCTGCCCTGTGGAACGCCCTCCTGTCAGATGTCAAAGAAATAAACAACTATCAGAAGACATCTGAAGGCAGCCCTGTTTAGGGAAGTTTTTAATGTCTGATGGTTTATTGAGTTTTTAATATTCTGTTGGGAGCCGCCCAGAGTGGCTGGGGAAACCCATCACCATGATGAAGGTGATGATGATGATGATGATGATGATGATGATGATGATGCTTAGGGACCAACACATAATTCTCTCATGTTCTAAGGACCTGGCAGGGCTAAGAGAAATGTCCAGAGAGTCGTGCTCCTTTTCCTCCGATAGGGTTGTGATGGGATTCTGGTGGGAGGGTTTCCCATGGTTGCTGTGGCCCATGGGTCCTGTTCAGAACCTACAACTAGATAATCAATAAGAGATTTTTCTTTCTCCTCCCGTCATCTTTTTCCCAGGTGGATCGCCAGCCGTGAGCGCCAGCTCCAACCTCTGCTTTTCCAACTCAATTTCAACTCCCAGCCTCTCGCCGCAGGCGTCCGGTCTTTTGACCACCACTCACGGAGCCAGAATGCCTTCCCTCCCGACGACACGCCACATGGTCTGCTACGGGAACATACCTTGCAGCCAACCGAGCGCGTACAGCGTGGCTGCATCGGGCGCAAGCCAAGTGTCGCAGCACAGGAACCCGAACCAAATGATCCCCAGCCAGCAAAGCAATTCGGGAACATCTCGGCAAGGGCCTCCGGGGCAAGGCAGTAATAATAGCCTGTCGGCGTATGACGGCGGGCCCGGGATCAGCTCTCAGCAAGGCAAACTCAGCTTGAACCAAGGGACTTCTTCTGCACCAAGGCCTCTGAACGTCATGGTCAACTCCAATCCGGCAGCTCAGACCTGGGCCTCACAAGAAACAGGAGCGAAGCAGCAGGAAACACGCAAGGCCGTGGGGTCCCCTTTCCCCGCGGGCAGCCCCTATACAAACCAGCCGCTGCAGCGCCCATCTGCCCACCAGCAGTTTCCCCAGCGCGCCATGGGGCCTGCTCCTAACCAGCTGGGCACCCCCCAGATGAGAACACCAACGGGCCAAATGAACCAAACTCTAAATGGGCAAGCAGCTGGGGCGCCAAAATCCCTGGGGGCAAGGCCTGGCCAGGTTCGGGCTCAGACACTGCCACACTTAAATGCACCGGGGGTGAGCATGGCAGCGCCGAACTCCTTGCTGTCAAACCATTTCCCATCTAGTAGTAGCCAGGCTTCTGCCAGGGCCTACCAGGGAACCGACCACACCAGCGACCTGGCGTTTGACTTTCTGAACCAGCAAGGTGACAGCATGGGGCCGGCACTCAACAGCGACCCGGACTTCATCGATTCTTTGTTAAAAACAGAGCCGGGTAACGACGACTGGATGAAGGACATCAACCTTGATGAAATCCTAGGTGGCCACTCCTGAGGCCGAGGAGCAGGCGGTTGCAAACTCACAGAGCGGGTGGCCATGGTAGTGGTGTTTGTTTTTTTAAGGCCCGAAAGCCAGGATTGCACTCCACAAAGTTTTTTCAGAGGGAATGTGTCTTTGGAGTGTTTCAAAACAACCAAACTTTGCTCTCCCGATGGTTGAAGGGGTTCCTCGTGGTCCGCAATGAGGAGCAAAATCAAAGAGGTGTCTGCACCCGTTCAAAATGTGTAGGCCCATCTTTGTACCTAGAAAGCTAAGCAAGAGCACAGGAGGAGACATCAGTTGCTTGGCCTACTCTTGTGTAGGCTACAGCTTGTGTAGGTGTTCACTTGGGCATGCAGACATGCAACCACAAATCTTGAACAGAGAAGAAAAGGTATACCCCCAGATAACGTCCAGCCTGAGACTGTTGAGTTAATTTATCAGGAGCAGCTGTGAGGAATCGAGAAAGTGCATTTATCGAGTGCATACTTTTTATAGAGAGGGCCACAGCTTTTATTCCTGCCACTGCCAGGTAAAGCAGAATGACCTGTCTGAAACCCTGGAAGGCCACAGATTGCCTGTGTAGACAAAAGCAATACCTTGGTTTTCAAACAGTTTAGTTCCTGAACGTTTTGGCTCCCATACGTCGCAAACCCGGAGGTGACTGTTCAGGTTTGCGAACTATTTTTGGAAGTTTACCGCACCCAATCAGAAGCCGCGATTTGGTTTCCAAACGTTTTGGAAGTCGAACGGACTTCCAGAACGGATTCCACATTAACAGTCATGGCTTCCCCCCTGCCCCCAGGAATCCTGGGAAATATAATTTGTTAAGGGTTCTGGGAGATTTGCCATGGCAAAACTTACCGGAAGAATTAAGAAATCAAGATAACATTTTTATATATACATATATAAATATACATGGAAATATATATATACATGGAAAAGGTTTATTGAATATTTACAGATAAATTGTAAACAGATAAAAACATTGGCAGGATTGTTTTAATAACCTGCAGTGTCATAAGAGTGTATATTTAAAAAGGATGAATAAATGAGCAAATTAAGTTAATTGAGATATGCAGAAGATATTAAAAATAAATTTAAGGAACCGCAGAAAGAGAAGGAAGGAAGTCAAGCTATGAAATGTCAAAATGATTGTAAAATTTGTGAAATGTAAAAACTTGAAAAGTATAAAGTTTTTTTTTTTTAAGGGGGGTTCTGGGAAATGTTAGGAGGGAGACACGAGCTACAGTTGTCTAGTTGGTTTAACAACCAACCCTTCTTCCCTGGGAACTCTGGAAATTGCAGTTCTTTAGGAGAAGAGGGTCTCCTCTCAGCACCCTTAAGAAACTGCATTTCCCAGGATTCTCTGGGGCTAAAGTGGCACCATAGATGTATAGTGCAGATGTGGCCTTGGAATGAGGCAGCTCCCTGTGCCAGATTATTGAAATATTAATGCCTCCATCCAAGGCAGCTACCAAGTGGCTTTGCTGCCTGCCCAGTCTCTTGCTTATAGAGCAGAATAAATACAGAGTACCAAATAGATTGAGGATTAGAGAATATGGGCCTAAGATTTAACTGGTTAGCTCCAGGGAAATGTGTAATATTTAGCCTCTCCATCCCAACACAAACACACTTGGCTACATTACCTTTCACCTCCGAAAGCATCCTCTCCACAGCCTTCAGGCTCCTAGACCATGAGCTGTTTTCATGTATCTCCCCACTTTAAACCAGCCAATCAGGGCTCAGATGTGGGGCTGTTCTTCTGGGGTAATCTAGTGGATGTCTTCTGCATAAGGGAATCCCAGTGTCTCTGTACAAACACACAAAATGTTAGTGCCAGGGGTCAGCAAACTTTTTCAGCAGGGGGCCGGTCCATTGTCCCTCAGACCTTGTGGGGGGCCAGACTACATTTTGAGGGGGGAGGATATGAATGAATTCCTATGCCCCACAAATAACCCAGAGATGTATTTTAAATAAAAGGACACATTCTACTCATGGAAACGCATGCTGATTCCTGGACCGTCCGCTGACCGGATTTCTTTATTATTATTAAATGCTTTTTATTGGTGTTTCATTTAATACAAACAAACAAACTACAGTAAAATTCAACAATCATTTACCCACATTCTTTCCCCACACTCTGCTGAGCATTGACTTCCTTCCCTCCCTTCAACAGGTTTTCTTAGGTCAGTTACTTTCCCACAGTTTCTTATTGTATCCAATCCTATCTACATGGTAAGATTTATTTCAGTCCTGCCAGAGTCTTCAAATTTCTACAGTTATTATTTATGTACTCCATAAATTTACTCCAGTCTTTTTGGAATTTTGCTTCCTCCCGATTTCGGATTCTACAGGTCAGTTTTGCTAGTTCCGCATAATCAACCATCTTCATCTGCCACTCCTCAATTGTTGATAATTCTGGTACTTTCCATTTTTGGGCTAACAAAGTTCTGGGCTGGATTTACAAGGCGATTGGGCCAGATCCAGGCCCCAGGCCTTAGTTTGCCTACCCATGCCTTATACAGTGGTACCTCTGGATACGAACGGGATCCATTCCGGAGCCCCGTTCGCACCCAGAAGCAAATGTAACTAGCGATGGCATGTCTGCGCATGTGCGTGTCACTTTTCGCTGCACATGCGCGTGACGTCATTTTGAGCGTCTGCGCATGCGCGAGCGGCAAAAACTGGAAGTAACGCGCTCTGCACTCAACATGAAGCATATTCAACCTGAGGTATGACTATACTGTATTGAAAGGGCGGGAATTCAATTTGTTCCTTCCCCCAAAGAATCCTGGGAACTGCTGGATGCTGAGAGGTGATGGGACACCCATCATAGAGAGACAGTTCCCAGCACTCTTAGCAGACTGAATTTCCCATGATTCTTTGGAGGGAAACCATGACTGTGACAGTAGTTTGAGACTATATCCAACAAAAGGCAGTTGGGATGCTGCGGCAGTGAGCCGCCCACCATATTTATTATCAACATTGCACCCAATGTAGCGTCGTTCTGGGGCATTGTGGGTGATCAAAATGATGAGCGGTTCTCATTGCCCCAGCCAACTTTTTAACACTCCGGTTGCGGACCCATAGCAGCTCAAAGATGCTAGACAACCGATTCTGAGCCTCTGCTTCTGAAATTAACCAGAGTTGTGGAACTGCCACAGGCTTGTGCCTCTTTCCATTTATTTCAGAATGACACGTGCGAGAAAAGTTACCCACTGATGGCACCTTCGTGATCAAAACAAGGAAACACTGGGTTGTGGGTTTTTTTAATGAATTGAAAACAAAGGCAAACCCTGCAGGTTTTTTATACCGTTATATATCTTCTTTGTATCATTACAGTAAAAAATGCACTACCCTTATATTTTGCATTATTGAATCAGGAACTCTTCTCAGTATTGGGTTGTAAATATATAGAAACTTTTTGTAAACTTTTGTACAAAACAAAATGTAATATTTTGGTAGGAATACTGAAATCATATTCTTTGGGTTATATTTATACACATGTGGAATAAAAGTGTACTGTCCAAACTTTGTATTTTATACAGAAAAGGGGGAAAAATGCTTACCTTTTGTATCTTAATATACAATGTTGTTGTGGATTTTCTTTTTTCTTTTTGTATGATATAATTGTTTTATTTTCATTCTGAGACTTAAGAAATGGCTTAAAAAGGAGGCAGGAGGAGAATCTCAAAATAAAAGTTGAGGATTTGATCTTTGGCTTTGTAATGGCACCTCAAACACTTGCCAAATTCCTTAAGGGCGCAGCTCATTCTGAGATAGCAAATAACGCTGTAGAAATCTCTGGGGAATTTGATTTGGTGTTCCAGATCAAATTTGCATCAGGCTGCTTTCTCAAGACCTGTTTCCTCTTTGCAGCACTTGAGCATCTTTCCTGGAGCTGAATGAGGACTTCTTCGCACAAACTGTTACATTGGAATAACCCTGGGGGGGGGAACAGTTTCCACCCTCCCACAATGGATTCCTGGGGTCTTCAGGGCCCCAGTGGTTCAGAAAACACTGAGTGAGCTCTTCACTCGAATAAGTTTAGGGCCCTTCTCATCTTCAGATTTCCCCCCATTATTCCCTCAATCACCAGGTGTGCAAATACATTAAGCTTTTCCCGCTGTGACTCTCCACTTGGATGGCTGGGCCCAGAATTGCTGCTATCTCCTTCCTTCCATGCAGTGTCCTAAGCTGCTATGGTAAAGATTGACCCAAGCCTAGCACTACCCCCCCTTTTCTGCTACTCCAGCTCCCTCCTTATGTAGAACCCCACTCTAAATGCTCCACCCACCATGCCTGTAAAGGTAAAGGGACCCCTGACCATTAGGTCCAGTCGTGGCCAACTCGGGGGTTGCGGCACTCATCTCACTTTATTGGCTGAGGGAGCCGGCGTACAGCTTCCGGGTCATGTGGCCAGCATGACTAAGCTGCTTCTGGCGAACCAGAGCAGCGCACGGAAATGCCGTTTACTTTCCCACCAGAGCGGTACCCACTCTGACATGCTTTCGAACTGCTAGGTTGGCAGGAGCAGGGACCGAGCAACGGGAGCTCACCCCGTCGCGGGGATTCAAACCGCCCACCTTCTGATCGGCAAGTCCTAGGCTCTGTGGTTTAGACCCGCATCCCTTTGCCATGCCTTTACCCTCTGGCTAATTGAGCATCTCTTCTTCTCCAGTGGGGCTGCCCTGGCTAGTGGAACCCGGGTGGCTCTGGGGTCTAAACCACTGCGCTGCTTGAGCTTGCCGATCAGAAGGTTGGAAGTTCGAATCCCAGTGACGGAGTGAGCTCCTGCTGCTCTGTCCCAGCTCCTGCCAACCTAGCAGTTCGAAAGCATGCCAGTGCAAGTAGATAAATAGATAGCGCTCCGGCGGGAAGGTAAACGGTGTTTCCATGTACTCTGGCTTCCATCACGGTGTTCCGTTGCACCAGAAGCGGTTTAGTCATGCTGGCCACATGACCTGGAAAGCTGTCTGGACAAACACCGGCTTCCTCGGCCTGAAAGTGAAATGAGTGCCGCGACCCCCAAGTCACCTTTGACTGGACTTAACAGTCCATGGGTCCTTTACTTTTACCTGGCCAGTCTGTTGCAGTCTGTCAGTCTCCATAGCTGGCTGTTGAGTGGAGAACTCCTGTACCAGCTGCTCCCAATACCTTGGTTTGATTCTACCACCAACTGGGATGCCAAAGTCCTGGTAGTCCTACAAGCAGACAGCTGTGCTGAATGAATGCACCTGAGCAGGATCTAAATATCTGCTGAACATCTGTTTGGAGTTTATACATGTATCTTCTTCACTAAAGTCCTATGCCACCCTTTATCCCTAGATCTCAGGGCGTAAACATAAAACTACAATATACAAAATACATAATAAAAACAAGAAACGAAAACAAACCCATAATAGCCCCCTGCACACACAGCACATTTAAAAAGGCCTTGAGTGTCAATCAGCCAAAGGCCTGTTTGAAAAGGAATGTTTTTGCTTGGCGCATAAAGGTGTGTAATGAAGGAGCCAGGCGAGCCTTGTCAGGGAGAACATCCCACAAATTGGGAGCCGCTGCAGATAAGGCCTGTTCTTGTGTTGCCACCCTCTGGACCTCTTGTGGAGAAGGCACACAAAGGCCTCAGAGGATGATCTCAGGGCCTCTATAGGTTCATATGAGCAGAGGTGGTCCTTGAGGTATTGCAGTCCAGTTGAATACCAGTTGCACTGTGCCCCAGAAATTGAGGGTGGTGGTACCACACAACGCTCCTTTTTTCTACAGCAGTGCCAGGCTTGCAAGGCCAAGTACCATCTTTTAGATGCCGGCCAATCTGACCTTTTCGCTTGAGCCTTTAACAGCAATTCAAATCAGCTGCGATCTATCATCAATTTGTCCTGCCTCCAATTGTTTTTCCTGTTATTTTTAACACTGCTTGATTAGCTTCCAGCTTATCGTCAGTTATTTCTGGTTCTCATTTTATGTATATTTTTAAACCCTTGTTGCAAGCTGCCTTTCATTTATTTAACCGGGACTTTTTGAAACCTTGATGACATCACAAATCCTTTTTTTTAAAAATTTGCCCTTTCTCCTGCTGGTTAAGCAGTGTTTTAGCTTGTTTGTCATACAGTGGTACCTCGAGTTACATACGCTTCAAGTTACATACGCTTCAGGTTACAGACTCCGCTAACCCAGAAATAATACCTCACGTTAAGAACTTTGCTTCAGGATGAGAACAAAAATTGTGCTCTGGTGGCGTGGCAGCAGCAGGAGGCCCCATTAGCTAAAGTGGTGCTTCAGGTTAAGAACAGTTTCAGGTTAAGAATAGACCTCCGGAACGAATTAAGTACTTAACCCAAGGTACCACTGTATTGTACTTTGTAGTTTGACTGATTTTGATGAAAGCTGCCTTGAGTATTTCAGTTTTTCCTCTTTTCTTAAGGCAATGTTTCTGCACTTAAACACACATTTTTGTGGGAATAAAATCAACAATATTCACTTGGGTGCACAAACATGAGAGACTCCAAAGATATGTATTTTAGCCAAGATGGTTGAGGGCCTGGTGCAGTTGACCTTTCCCCCCACCTACAAAAAAAGGGTCCCCTTCTTCCCCAAGGAACGCATGAACTAAATAAACCTTATTTTATTTTAAAAATGAATGAATGAATTACACCTATTAGTATAGTACAACACATGGAGATGAAGGGCTGAGGCACACTAGGAGCAAAACAACAGGCAATGAGGCCTCTTTGCAGGTGTCAACCCCAGGTACAATTTCTCCAATTGCACCATTATAATCCAGCCCTACTTTTAGCATCATGCATGAAGATATCCTCAGAGCATCTAATAATTTAGGGCACCAGGTTAATGAAATTAATATTTGGGAATCTGACAGTGAGAAGGAAAGTCTGCACAACTGCCAGAAAACCGGAAGACTCTGAAAAAACCAACAGTGAACAGATTAAAAAATAGATAAAGTTGTACCAGATGCCAAAATCAAGCCATTCTGAGCTGGGGCTGGGTGCAAAACCAGGTAAGGCGGCTCTCTGTCGCCCATCAACACTGAGGACCTGGACAGCAGGCTGAGAGGCCACCCAGAAACCACCTGGTCAAAGTCTTCTCTCCCAAGAGGTACTGGGTGTCCCATTTAACCGATTGCAGCTATTTCTAAATTTGCATCTATACATACAAATTAATATGTGCAGATTTGTGCCCTCTTGATGGTGATGCGTTTTGGGGACTGTGGTGATCACACAGGGTCCCCAGATGTCTCACCATCCATTGATCCCTGTGCCACCACTTTATTTCTCGCTGCCACCACCCAGGCCGTACCTGGTACAATACTGAGTCCAGTCAGGGTTAAATTGGAACATAAATGTCTGGTATTTATTGCAGTTTAACAAGCGTGTGGTTTCATAAACGGTATCAGTCAATTACAATCATGGGGTGCCTATCCTGACCTATAACTTCCACTACCTGCTCTCACTCACTAAACCACCTCTCAGATGTATACTTGTCTTCCTAGCTCCTAACTGTTCCTGACTCAGCTTATTTCACTACACTAACTCAACTTACCCATAGACTCTATCCCAATTCACTCCCACTCCAACCAACCACCCAACTCCCAACAAACTTGCCCAGAGCTGGTTTTATAGTCCCTCTGACTCCACCCCCCTGGGTCCTGATTGGGTAACCTGTTTAACTATTTCACCTCCAGCACTCTCATATGTTAACGTCACAGGGACTATATTAGCATAAGTGCAAACGCGATGCAAAAATGTGTCTCCTTTCGGGTGACCCCTGATGGGTGGCCATCCCAGAATGAGTTCAAGGTACCAATACATTTGTAGCACACAGCACCCAAACCACCTAGGAAGCCTTGTGATTTTAAGTCCTTGGGGACAAACTGAATTCTGTCTCGTTTCCCCCCACCTCTCCTCATCCTTCAGAAATACTTTGCCAACGGGTGCCTAAGAACAAAGGGCATCTAACTCCAGCATCCTATTCTCACAACAGCCAACTAGGTGCCCCTGGGAAGCCGCCTGCAAGGAGAGTCTGAATTCAACAGCTCTCTCCCTGCTTGCGGTTTCCACCCAGAAACTGGTATTGAGAAGCAAACAGCGGAGGCAGAATTCCTGGCTTCCCCTTCAATGTCTGCATCCTTTATTCACAATGCCCGGTTTCCTCCTCCTCCTTTCCACTTCTCCCTTTCGTTTCCTGACAATTCTCCATGGAAGGGAATTGTTCAGATGTTAGAATGGCAGGTCTCATCCTGCTATTCCACAGCCATCAGCATTCTAGAGAGGGCCAGCTGCGTGGCAGTGAGGTTTTCCAAGTGTACACAGACTTGTGTGCATAGGGGAGGGGGCAAAGCAGAGATCCATCAAAGCGATTGAACCATGTGAAACATTTTAAAGAATCAGTTTGTACACAAGGTTCCTAGTCCTTACCGTTTATCCCACTTTCTCAGTGCCAATTGGCCAGAACACTAATAATAATAATAATAATAATAAATTTTATTTATATCCCGCCCTCCCCAGCCGAAGCCGGGCTCAGGGCGGCTAACAACAATAAAACAATACAAAAGTAGAGCACAAACAACACTCTAAAATCATTCATTATAACTACAGAAGGAAGCAGGGGCGTCTTACCCATAGAGGCTAGTGGCACAGGACGCCAGGGCGCCAAGTTCTGGAGGGCGCCAGGGAAGAGGCAGAGGCTGGATGTGGCGCCTCCTGGCATCAGCTCGCCACTCTCGCCCGCCTCCACCTCTTCCCCGCCGGAGCAGCCCCCTCCAGCCGCTGCCCGCCTCCTCCAGCCCTGCCATCCTCCATAAAAAAGGTGGATAACTCTGAGAAAACTCTTTAAAAAAAATTTAAAAAAGAGAGAGAAAAGGGGGAGACCACCGGAGGGAGCTTTGCACCGTGGCTCCGGATATGCTTAAGACGGCCCTGGAAGGAAGGAAGCTTCCTTCCTATGCCATGGCTCTCCAGAGTTTCAGGCTCTTTATACCCAGTATACCTGAAGGAGCGTCTCCACTCCCATCGTTCAGCCTGGATACTGTGGTCCAGCTCCGAGGGCCTTCTGGTGGTTCCCTCCCTGTGAGAAGTGAGGTTGCAGGGAACCAGGCAGAGGGCCTTCTTGGTAGTGGCGCCCGCCCTGTGGAACGCTGTCCCATAGGCGCCGACTCCATGGGGCCTGAGGGGGCTCCGCCCCCCCAATAATTTAAGAAAATTATTACCGTATTTTTCCGGCATTCTGCCTCAGGGTCTTACTGCCCACCCTGCTCTGTTTCCTTGCTGTGTTTGCTCAAACGGAACAAAGAGCAGGGAAAGCCCCTCCCCTCCAGGCAGAGGGAAAGCAGAGTGTGTCTCTGTGCTCCGTGCAGGAGGGAGAGAGAGAGAGCGAGAGAGAGCGCGCGAGCTGGCTGACTTGGGTGGGTAGGTGAGGGAAAACTTTTGCCTTCCTTTCCTCCCTCCTCCTGTTATACCCCTCTCCTGCATTCTTAGCCAGCTGCTTCTCTGCACACCCCTCTCCTGCTCCGTGTCCCTTCTGTGTTTTTCCTTCCCTCCCCACTTAAAATGTGGTTAAAAAGCATGGATCCACATGGATCTTCAGGATCTTTGCATTGGGTCAGCCCAAATTCACCATCAGATCACATAGCATGTCCATGGCTACAGCCTGCCCCCCAAAAATCACGCACCCACTGTTCCCTGGGGCTGCAATGATGCAAAAACGTGGTTACAAAACATGGATCCACATGGATCCTCAGGATCTTTGCATTGGGTCAGCCCAAATTCACCATCAGAGCACATAGCATGTCCATGGCTACAGCCTGCCCCCAAAAAATCACGCACCCACTGTTGCCTGGGGCTGCAATGGTGCAAAAATGTGGTTACAAAACATGGATCCACATGGATCCTCAGGATCTTTGCATTGGGTCAGCCCAAATTCACCATCAGAGCACATAGCATGTCCATGGCTACAGCCTGCCCCCCCAAAATCACGCACCCACTGTTGCCTGGGGCTGCAATGGTGCAAAAACGTGGTTACAAAACATGGATCCACATGGATCCTCAGGATTTTTGCATTGGGTCACCCCAAATTCACCATCAGATCACATGTCTGTGGCCACAGCATGAAGCACAAAAATGATACATCCACTGTTTCATTCAGAATGTTTTTCCCCCTTGTTTTCCTCCTCTAAAAACGATGTGCGTGTTATGGTCAGGTGCGTGTTATAGAGCGAAAAATACGGTAGTTATATTATGCTTTGTAAAATCACAAAATTATGTTGGTATTTTTTATTTTCCTTGTTTGATGATAGTTACCTTTTAAAATACATTCAGTAATGAGTTAAAACTAATAATTATTACGGTAGTAAAAGAGGCGGCGCGAGTAGTTTTGCTCGGTGCGTGCGACTGGCCCAGCCCCTCTTTCCTTTTCCTCTCTTCTGCTCTCCCGCCGGGCGCCTGAGGGAGAGTTACTTAGCGGTTCTGAGGAGCCGCTGTTGTTTCGGCAGGGGAAAAACCGCCGCCCGCGAACCGCCGAGCTCCCTCTCTCTTTCCAGCCTCTCTCTCTCTCGCGCGCGCGCTATGGCCAAGGAGGAGGAGAAGCCCTTCAGCCAGTCTATGGCTGAGTGGCGGAGGTTCATCTACAACCCCAACAGCGGCGAGTTCCTGGGGCGAACGGCCAAGAGCTGGGGTGAGGAGGGCGAGCGAGCGAGTGCGGGCGGGGAAGGGAGGGGAGGGGGCGGCCGGCACGAGGGGCAGTGGGAGGCGAGGCGCGGCGGGCACTTGCCTTGCCCACCACGCATCTCTCTCCTTCTCGGTCTCTCTCCCTCCCTCAGCTGGCGAGGGGGCCACGAGGCGGGCGGCAGCAGCAGCAACGGGCCGGGAGCAACTCTTAGAAAACTTCCCGGGGCAGGACCCCAGTATGGGCCCCCCCAATATTTTTTATAAGTCGGCGCTCCTGCGCTGTCCCATCAGATGTCAAGGAAATAAACAACTACCTGACTTTTAGAAGACATCTGAAGGCAGCCCTGTTTAGGGACTTCTTTAATGTTTGATGTTTTATCGCTTTTTATTTTTATTATTAATATTCTGTTGGGAGCCGCCCAGAGTGGCTGAGGAAACCCAACCAGATGGGCAGGGTATAAATTTGTTATTATTATTATTATAGTGGTATGTCGGGTTACATACGCTTCAGGTTACATACGCTTCAGGTTACAGACTCCGCTAACCCAGAAATATTACCTCAGGTTAACAACTTTGCTTCAGGATGAGAACAGAAATCATGCGGCAGCGGCAGTGTGCGGCCCCATTAGCTAAAGTGGTACTTCTGGTTAAGAACAGTTTCAGGTTAAGAACGGACCTCCAGAATGAATTAAGTTCTTAACCCGAGGTACCACTGTGTGTGTGTGTGTGTGTGTATGTATATATATATATGCTTTATATACACACACACCTGTTACCTGGCACTAAATTGCCCTAGGGACACAGGATCTCCTAGAAAACTCCCTGCCACCATCCACTGGGGCCCTGAACTGTGCATTTAAACCCTCTTGTCCCACCAGCTTCCGTACTAAACTTCCTCTCTTTATCCAAAGGCCCATTCTAGGCCAGCATCCTGTTCTCATAGCAACCAGTCTGAAACACATCATGCCTGCTTCCCCAGTTTTTTCTCAGGAGCAGCTAGCAAAATAGAGTCACAGAACTTGCCTCAGGGGCAATCAAGCCACCTGCTTGGAGGTGGCAGTGGTGGGTAGGTCTGGGCACCATGGGCATGCTAGACTGGTTCCATTGGCATGCCCACCCCACCCTGCCCTCTAGCCAGCCAGGTAAGTTGAAGCAATCCTGCTGCCAGGAGGCCAGCGCCGTCACAACAGCTCCTCATCCTTTTGCTTCCCAACAACTTGTACTCAGGGTCTTATCACCACTGACACTGGAGCCAGGACATAGCTAGTACTGCCTTATCCTCCACAAAGCTTTCCAGGCCCCTTTAAAGCTGTTCAAATTGGTGGCCATTGCCGCATCTTGTGGCGATGAGTTCCGCAGTTTAATGCTGCACCATTTACAGTAGATCAGTGAGGATTTCGGACTCCCAATTCTTCAGGCACCAACAGCAACCAAACGGTGCCCCTGTGGGCATGGGCGTAGCCAAGATTTATGCTGGGATGGGGCAAGACACCCAACTGCTGTCCTCATCCTCATCTGGCTCTGTCTAACACACAGGGGTCAGCAACCTTTTTCAGCGGGGGGCTGGTCCACTGTCCCCCAGACCTTGGGGGGGGGGGGCTGGACTATATTTAAAAGGGGGGATTCCTATGCCCCACAAATAACCCAGAGATGCATTTTAAATAAAAACACACATTCTGCTCCTGTAAAAACATGCTGATTCCCGGACCGTCAGGGGGCCGGATTTAGAAGGCGATTGGGCCAGATCCGGCCCCCGAGCCTTAGTTTGCCTACCCATGGTCTAACAGATTCGGAAGGAAATCGTCTCAACGACAGCTGTCTTCAATTAATTTCTTTTGACCCCGGACATAGCTCGGTTGGTTGGAGCGTGGTGCTGATAACGTCAAGGTTGCAGGTGTGGTCATATTCCTGCCTAACAAGGGGTTTGGATTTAGGGTGATCCTCAAGATCCCTTCAAATTCTTTGATTCTATGACCCCAAGTGCTCAGAAAGGTGTGTCAAAATCTTTCTACGAGTATTTTTTATTTATTTACTTGATTTGGGAGGGGCGGGGGCAGCCCACGCCGAACAGAGCTTAATTCCAAGACACACGAAAAACCAGAGGCAGCCGTTTGGGACCAAAATGAAGACGATGATGGTGACAAGCGGGTCGTGCAAGCCTCTCCGCCTCCTCCTTTTCCCGCCCTCCCGGGCGCAGGAGAGATGCAGATTCCTCCTCCCTCCCTTAGGGGGTGGAGGGACGGAGCATCATCCGCCCCGGCCGTGCGCACAGCACTGTGGGCTAACATGGCAGCTTCCTTCGCCACTCTCGGCTTCCCACTCCTTTGACAATCCGCTCTGCTCTTTTGATTTCCCGGGGAGAGGATTCCTTTCCCGCCTCCCGGCAACACACACACACACAACCTCTGCACACCCTTAAGGAGATTCAGCATGGAGAGGAGCTCCAGCTGCGAGAGCATCGCCTCCAAGGAGGCTCCGCCCGCCACCCGCCAGCCCAGCCCGGATTCCCTCTCCAGGTAAAACCGCCCTTCACCCTCCAGGGTGGGAAAGCCCTGGAGGAGAGAGTGGGGGCGGGGGGGTTGTTGTTTGGCGCTTTCGTATCTCTAGGGTTTGGTTTGTTTGTTCTGCGGGGGAGGAAGCGGACCCCCATATTCCCTCCACCCCCTTTCCATAACCTGCGCTTCTAACTGGCACAGGTCAGTGCTGGAGAGAGAGGTGCGCTATTACGCACACACTGCGCCCGTTGCACCTGGGTGGCCTGTGTAGTTAAACCCAGGGGAAGGGAAGGGCTGGGTGTGATCGGGGAACTGCACATGCTCAGAGGCACTCTTTTTGGTAAGCGCACGGGGGTTCCGGGTGGTTCCAGAACACCCGAGGCCGAGCGCGCTCCTTGCAGCGGGATCCTCAGCGCGCTTTTCACAGGAGCCCATCAACCCGCGGAGGAAGCGTCGGTGTCGGTCCCCTGCGCTCGGAAGCGCACCCTGTTCCCCCACCCCTCCCTCGGTGAGGCTTACTTCCGAGTAAACACGCAGAGGATCGAGCGCTGAATGGAACAGGGCGGGGGTGGCTTCCAAACATTTTAATGCTGCAATCCCGTGAGTTTACCTGGGAGGAAGTGCTACTGAACACAGTGGGGCTTGTTTCCGAGTAAATGCGGAGAGGGTTGCGCGCTGTGAGGTTTTGGATACTTGGGCCATTCTCCCTGCTGCGCTGTGCTCGTGGGAAATAGAGGACAATGTTGTAGGATTGTGTGTGTGTGTGTGTGTGTGATTTTTTTTCTATCTCTGTGTTATTTTTATTTCATCCTTAATGGAAGTGTTTGTATATCTTTATTTTTCTCTATTTCTTTTAATTTATTCCATCAGAGGACATTTTCTTGTTTTGCTTTATTTATTTTATTTCTCACTTCATATTGCCTCAATTTTCCTGACCCGACTACCTTGCGAGGTTGACCACATCCTTGATTTGGAACGCTGAATTTCGCCTATCATATTTCAAGCCAGGGTTGTGGGTGAGCTGGCGATCCATTGATTGTGGCCCCATCTGCACCAGACATTTAAAGCAGCATCATACCACTTGAAGCAGTTGTGACTTCCCCCAAAGAATCCTGGGAACTGTAGTTTGTTAGAGGTGCAGAGTGTTGTTAGCAGACCCCTATTCCAACCCACCCCCCAGCTGCAACTTCTATAGGGGTTTACCAGTCTCTCTTCCCAGGGAATTATGGGAACTGATTTAAAAAGACACCTGGAGAAGGGCCTCAACAAAATCTCTTCTGCTCCTTCAGGTACTTAGGTAACCTGCCAGGGACTCTCCAGGCAGAGAATCTATCACCTGCTTTTTCAAAACCTGGAGATAGCAGGAATAGAAGCTTTGACCCTTTGAGTGCAAATTGGGTCGTCATGATCCTTTCGCCATAAACCTTGGTCGCAAACATACCATACATTGTAAACACAGTGTCCCCTTTCTTCCCCAAAATATTGGGGACTCTGGTTTGTTAAGGGTGCTGGGAAGTGTAGCTCTGTCAGGGGTAAATTACAGTTTCCATGGTAAAAAAGGTAAAGGACCCCTGGATGATTCAGTCCAGTTGATTTGGGGGGGGACAATGCCCGTTAAAGGGGGGTCAGTGTGCTTTAAATTCATGGTTTATTTCCTTACTTCCATGTGTACATTATTATTATTATTATTATTATTATTATTATTATTATTATAGACTGATATGACAGTTGTTTCTTTTTTATCTTTTTGTATTTTTATTTAGATTTTCTGTCATACAATTTAATTAAAAAAGCAAAATAATACACAACAGAAAAGAAACATTGAAACATTATACAATATCAGAAAAAGAAAAAACATAAACAAAATAAAATAAACCCACCACCCTGTTTAACTTCCCTCCACCGCTACTCGTCTTCTCTAGAATCAATTTTACCCTTATCATTGCATTCAGATTGTTTTTATTTTCTCAATATACATACATATGTCATTGATAATTTATTGTTTTGATGCATTTACATTCTTAATCCAAGCATATTAGCATGTCTTTTTTAGAGCAATATAATACATAATTTTATTTTTATGCCGCCTCTCCATAGTTCAAACCATGCTCAAGCAGCTTGCAACATGACAAAAGTCCATAATCGTAACAAGGCAAAAGTCACCATCAACAATAAATAAAGCATTAAAAAAAATACAACCAAACTGAACAGATTCCACATAGCGATGTAGAAAGGCAAATAGTTGTGCAGGGTACTCCTGCCTGACTCTGAGGCTGTGTACGCATTATGGTATACTCTGGCATCCGTGTGCTCCCACCACGGGTGTTTGAAGCGGAGTACACAATCCCTAGGTGTTCTACAGCTTCTTGAGAAATGCTGCTATTTGATGAATTTCCCCTCAAACCAGCTTCTAACCTGAGGTGTGTACATCTAAGACCACAGCAGCACATGCCCGGGTGGCAGTGCACATGGAGTTTCACTGGCAGCATGGCTGGATTTAGGTTTGATGAGGCCCTAAGGGAAGCAGGTGGCGCTGTGGGCTAAACCACAGAGCCTAGGACTTGCTGATCAGAAGGTCAGCAGTTCAAATCCCCACGACTGGGTGAGCTCCTATTGCTCGGTCCCTGCTCCTGCCAACCTAGCAGTTCGAAAGCACGTCAAAGTGCAAGTAGATAAATAGGTACCACTCCGGCGGGAAGCTAAACGGCGTTTCCGTGCGCTGCTCTGGTTCATCAGAAGCGGCTTAGTCATGCTGGCCACATGACCTGGAAGTTGTACGCTGGCTCCTCAGCCAGCAAAGCGAGATGAGTGCCACAACCCCAGAGTCGGCCACGACTGGACCTAATGGTCAGGGGTCCCTTTACCTTTACCTAAGCTACTGAAGGTAATGGGGCCCTTTATATTTCCAGCTGTCCTTTGTCAACAACAAATTATCACTGTTTTTTGTGTTGAATATATGCTATATGGCAATTTATGGACCTAATAGCCATTTGTCACTGTTGGGTGGAATGTTGAACCTCCATTATCTTTTCCTCCTGTGGCTGGCAAAGCAGGTGGGGTGGGAAGAAATTCTGAGTGCACCCTGCTAGCTTGGAAAATGCTAAACTCCATCTTTTTCCCCTGACTTCTTTTCCTTTTTGAATACAAAGCAGTTGCAAATGGCTTAAATCACTACATATATATGTGTGTGTATAGTTTAGTCTTGAGGTTCTTCCCCCTTCATCGACTTTCAAGCTTGCCTTCCATAGCCTTAAGGTCTAGAAACATGCTATTTTTAAAAAAGAACAGAAAGGGAGAACAAAAGATTCTCGGGAAGCTGGGTTCTATAGCCAAAACCAAAGGGTTGCACTCCTAGAGGCCTTTTGGCTCATGAATGGCCTGATTCACTGGAGCCTGAGGATTGTTCCATAGGAACACTGTATTGCATTTCAATGCCTGATTGGCTTTCTGTTCTTGGAGTGGAGCAAAAAAGGACCAAACAATTCAGGCTTTGTTTACCAAGCGCCTTACACAGGCTGCAGGAATTCTGTAATTTAGCTTCCCCCACCCCACAAAATCCAGTATTAAAAAAAAAAAGTCTAATAGTGTATGACTACTGCTTGGGATACTGTAGGCTATTGTGTGAACATCGAATGGACACAGCCAGAAAGAAGCTCACCCGTGGTCCGAGTCTAGGGTACCATTCTCAATTTGCTTCTGGGAAAATATATCCTACAGAACACAGGGTAACTGTGTTCATACGCTAGAGGCTACACGAGGAAAGAGCATTGTGGTAGCTTAACAGATTTATTGTGGCACAAAGATTTTGTGGACTGATCTGAACCTGGGTTGGGACACCTGTTTTGCAGAAGGCCCAATCCTCATCCTCTTCAGGTAGGGCTGGGAATGTGGAGAGCTGCTGCCAGCCAGTGTAGACAGTATGGAACTAGATGGGCCAATAGTCTGATTCGGTAAAGGGAAGCTTCCTATATTGTTATAGCTCAGCTGGTTACAGCATGATGCTCATAGTGACAAGGTTACTATCCCTGCAAGGGACAACGGCATATTCCTACATTGCAGGCGGTTGATCTAGATGACCACCAGGGTCCCCTCCAACTCTATGATTCTATTATTGTTATAGATTTTTTTTGGGGGGGGGCGTCCCCCTAAACCAGGGGTCAGCAAACTTTTTCAGCAGGGGGCCAGTCCACTGTCCCTCAGACCTTGTGGGGGACCGGACTATTTTTTGGGGGGGGAATGACCGAGAGATGCATTTTAAATAAAAGGACACATTTTACTCATGTAAAAACACGCTGATACTTGGGCCGGATTTAGAAGGCGATTGGACTGGATCCGGCCACCAGGCCTTAGTTTGCTAAAGATAAAGGGACCCCTGACTATTAGGTCCAGTCGTGGCCGACTCTGGGGTTGCGGCACTCATCTCGCTTTATTGGCCGAGAGAGCCGGCGTACAGCTTCCGGGTCATGTGGCCAGCATGACTAAGCTGCTTCTGGCGAACCAGAGCAGCTCACGGAAACGCCGTTTACCTTCCTGCCGGAGCAGTACCTATTTATCTACTTGCACTTTGACGTGCTTTTGAACTGCTAGGTTGGCAGGAGCAGGGACCGAGCAACGGGAGCTCACCCCGTCGCGGGGATTCGAACCGTGACCTTCTGATCAGCAAGCCCTAGGCGCTCTGGTTTAGACCACAGCCTACCCATGCCCTAAACCCTAGAAATTAATAATATGGTAGGATTTTGATTATTTGTGAAGAGAATATTGCAGGCCAGTGGGAAAATACAGGTTTAAGCTTCCTTTCCAAGGCAGGGCCTCACCTGAGATAGAGGCATTCTGTAAGATCTAGACTCCTTCCATGCAGATTGAAGGTGTCAGTAGGTGAATAAATAATATTTCTTAAGGCTGCCACGGTCTCTGCTGCATGTTTAATTCTCCAAAGACCACAGGGCAGTTCACAATATAAAAATACCTTCCATCGGCAGGTATCCGTGCTAAGATGTAGCTGTAAACAGTAGATTCATATTAATCTATAGCCCCTCTGCTGTCCCCTCCACACAGAGACTAAATGTGGGGAGGGGCTCTGCAAATATTGGCCTTCTCCCACCCCCCCTGATGTCGTCATGCCCCTCTGGCCCTCCCTCTAATTTCGACATTCAACAGGATGTTTGAAAAGCAGCCGTTTGAAAAGACTTCCTGTGTAGGCATTCCCCACACGGTCAAGAATCGCAGTTGTGTGAGATTATGATTTTGGATGTAACGTATAACCATCATCATGTGTAAGAAATAAATGTAAGAAACCCATCCAGCTTCATCCGATGTCCTTCGGTTCTAATATTATGAGAGAGGGAGGAAAATGCCTCCCTATCCATGTTCTCTGCAGCTTATATAATTTTGTACACCCCCCACAATCTGCTGTTACTCACCTTTATTCTAAACTTAGTAACCCCAGCAGGAGGGGCTGGTGTGGAAAACTGGCTGGCACGGAGGGAAGGCGCTCCTCTGCCCCCCGACCCCAGCAGTGGCATTGCTGATTCTGAACAGAAGGATTGAATTCTACCTCTACAGCAGCCTTTCTCAAGTTGTTGGACTACAACTCCCATCATCCATAGCTAGCAGGTCATGGACGATGGGAGTTGTAGTCCAATGACATTGTTGTTGTTGTCGTTTAGTCGTGTCCGACTCTTCGTGACCCCATGGACCAGAGCACGCCAGGCACTCCTGTCTTCCACTGCCTCCCGCAGTTCAGTCAAACTCATGCTCCAGCTCTCACTTCCACACATCACTACTGGGAAAACCATGGCTTTAACTATACGGACCTTTGTTGGCAAGGTGATGTCTCTGCTTTTTAAGATGCTGTCATTGCTTTTCTCCCAAGAAGCAGGCGTCTTTTAATTCCGTGGCTGCTGTCACCATCTGCAGTGGTCATGGAGTCCAAGAAAGTAAAATCTCTCACTGCCTCAATTTCTTCCCCTTCTGTTTACCAGGAGGTGATGGGACCAGTGGCCATGATCTTAGATTTTTTGATCTTGGGCTTCAGAGACATATGGGGACCCAAAGTTGAGAACAGCTGCTCTAGAGTTCCATTACCCTGCCTGCATTCAGATGTCATTATAACAAACCATGGCTTATCCTGACAGGCTCCTCCTACCCACTCACCTCCTTTGGCGTGGCTTAGAAACTTTTGTTTCAAACAAACCACAGTTAAGAGATTAATCAGTTTGTTGTGGTCATACAACACAACAAGCTGCAGCTAATAGAAAACGGAGGCAAACCAACTCCAAAGTGTGGCTTGCGAAGCTGGCTTATTTCATAGCTTACATCGCTTGGATGTAATACTAAAATGTGATTAATTTCCTCTAGACTGCACCAGAGGAGATATTCACAAGCCTGGTTGGAGGGTTGGCTCATTCCAGTTCTGATAGGCTATGGTTTATTGTGACATCCAAATAAATCGTAATGTTTGCTCCTTAACCATACCCTCATGTTACGGCCTGATGAACTTTTTTACTTTCTCCACCTCATAATAGTTAAAAGACTAAGCACCAATTGTCCTTGGGCCTCTTGATCACAGCAGACCTGTGAAGAAATTTCTCCAGAATATACAATACTGCAACACCAAACAACTGTCTTTTCCCCCCATCCTTCTCCCCCTCATTCCTCCTCCTCTAGTGCTTCCACCTCTCATTCAGATCATTCGGCGCGTACAAAATCTGCTTCCGTCGTCTCGTCGGATTCCGTCTCCACTTCCACAGAAAATTTTTCTCCGGATCTAAGGGTAAGCCAGTCTGCATGTGCAGCAGCGGAGTCATGTGATCATTCATTTTTCTTTTTATTGAATTTGTAGTACAGTAATGTTTTGCTAAACTTTAGACAAGAGAGCCGTGAGTTTCAGGGCTCCTCCTTGAAGAAAAACTTTTTATACATAGAAAACTAGTAGTACAAAGAGGAGGCTACAATTAGATTAATTATCTCCTGATGTATGTTGATTAATACAGGAGACGGCATGCTGCCATATTCCCAAAAGTGAAAATTCAGAGAAAAGTTGTTGAGGAGTTTTTTTGTCTCAGTGGTTGAGAACATCTCCTCCCCCCCCCCCTATTTTTTTCGGGGCTTTTCTGGGATTCTAAAACAATGCTTTATTTTTTAAAATAAACACCCTACTTGCCATACGTCTAGGTTTTCCTGGACAATTTGGCGATTCAGCAAAAATCTGCCCAGACGCCATTTTCAAGCTTGTTTCCTGGCTGTGTCCGGGAAAATCCGGACGTATGACAGCCCTATATATTTCCCCACAGAAATTCTGAATTCTGTAGTCCGGAAGTGGGAGAGGAGAAGCAACGGGATTTGCTGCATATGTAGAATGGCTATTCATCTAGTATTGCCATCTCAAGATATATCTGAGAGAGATGCCTGCTTAAAACCTTGGAGGGCTGCTGCCAGTCAGTGTAAACAGTATTGAGCTAGGCAGATCGATGATCTGACTCCGCATAATGCAGATTCCTATGTTCCTGTGTGCTTCCGCAAAATGCGCTCAGGAGATTGATCTGCATTCTAGAGTAGGGGCTGGCAGGCTTCAATCCTCTTTGAAAGGCCACCCAGGTTCGTGGCCATTACTTGCTCCTGTGGGAGGGAGTTCCACAGTTTAACTAGGCGCTGTGCAAGAAGTGCTTTCTTTGATCTGTCCTGATAATGTCACAGGAACGGCAGGTGTGGAGGAAGGAGGTCACTGTCACTTACTGGGGCAGGGCAGCGGCAAGATCACAGCTGCACCCATAGGTGCTCCCACGCACCTCTGACCTCACTGACACACTTCCCAGCCCCACACAATCCAACGATGGTGCTGTCACGAGTGCAGCAGATTAGTAGTGCCCCTCTGCACCAGACACTCCTGCAGCCCAGGCAAGGAGGAAGTTACCTGTATGAACTACATTGGTACCATCTGGGAGAGGGTCAGCACAGGCCGCTGTTAGAATTCCTGCTCTATGATTGCAGTCATGGGATTGTTGTCTATCACATGACGGTATATGTTTTGACAGAGTGGGAAGTGACGAAGACAGGATGTTTGTGTCACTGTGTTCCGTGAAGTGGGACTGTTGTCCTTTGTTCTTTTTCTCTTTGCTGTCTGATGCTAGAGAGAGAGGGGGCCATGTTGCAGTGCTCCGTGTGTGTTTACATGTAACTAAAGTAGATTAGCCAAAATGCTGAGTTGCTGAGGTCTGTCACACATGATGCGCAAACTCTGCGGATCCCTTAGTGTGCCGGTGTCGGTTGGCATCGGTCGCTGTGATGTTCAGGCAGAAGAAAGCTTATGAAGCTCCCAAACGATCGACCAGGAGGGAGGGAACATGCCAGTCAGGCATGTGTCTCTGCCAGGGTCCTACTCGAGTGTAGGCCGAGCTCCTGACCCTGTAGTGCAGAGGTGGGCAGAAGGGAGATCCGGATCTACTTATGGTGACTTTCAGTGAGATCTGCAAGGGTTTCTGACTTCCAACGTTCATAGAATCATAGGGTTGGCTGCCATTGGGGTGGTTGACATTGGCTGGGTGGCGCAACACAAAAAGTGGCAGGAGTACAATGGTTAATTAGTGCCAGCGGCGGAGGAAGCCTCTTGGGCAACTGGGTTGGCATGCCCAGGGGCGGTGTGAACCGCCCATAGGGGCAGGGCACGGCACCCATAGGGACGGGGCGTGCCGCAGGGCCTCAGCCGCCCTACAGCTGGGGGGGGAGTTAGCGGGCGGACAGCATGGAGCCTGCAGGCGCCGAGACACGTGGCTCGTGTGCGCTGCAGGCCCCGCAGTGAGTGCTGCCTGCTATTTTGTAAAAAAAAAAAACCCGTCAGGGGTGCACCCAGGCCAGGCCGCACCCCCCACTCCTTCCTACACCCCTAATTGGTGCCCGTCGTTAACTTTTTAATACATATTTTTTACTGTGCAGTTTTATGTGTTTTTGTTAAAAACCACTTTGATCGTCTTTATTATGAAACAGTGGTTATATATATATATATATATATATATATATGTGTGTGTGTGTGTGTGTGTGTGTGTGTGTAATACACAGCTTATAAATCAATGGAGCAGGCATGCCGTACCCCACATCAAGTACCCCCTGCAATAGGGGGTGAGGGAAAATAGGTGTATTTCAGCCATTAATGTGCTCCCTCACAGAGGGGTGGCTCTTTGTCTCTCTCCTCTGTTCAGAATGGAAGGGGAGAGGCATATCAAGCCCTGGCATCCATTGAAATGTGGGCAAGTTTAAGGGCGCATGTTCAGTGTAGGAGACGCTGAGGCAGCGCAAACAGGAATCGAGCAGCAAAGGCAGGTCTCTCGTGCACTGTGGATTTTTGATGGGATATTTACTGCGACCTTTCTCCAGCACTGTAGCTTATTTCAGTATTTGGCTTCATTTCTAACCGCATCGTGACAGCATTTCGGTTTTTCCCCCTTACATGGAATTGTGCCCCTAAATGTGGGCTTCGCTTCAGACCAGCTGTGCTTCAGCTTTCTGGTGGCACCTGAAATGGGCTGAGACTCTGGCCACACTCACTCCATATGCTGAAAGCGCTTTAAACAGTCATGGCTTCCCCCAAAGAATTCTGGGAGCTGTAGTTCGTTCAGTGTGCTGGCAGCTGTTGGGGGACTCCCTATTCTGCTCACATATACCAGAGCTCCCTGGAAAGAGGGGTTGATTGTTAAATTACTTTGGAAACTATAGTTCTGTGAGGGGAGCAGGGGGTCTTATAGCAATTCTCGGCTTCCTTGGCAAACTATAGTTCCCACAACTCTTAGGGTGAGATTATACTGCTCCTTTCCAATCGGTTCATGTCCTTTATTTTCCCCACTGAAATCCAGTAACTTTTCATGCTGCAAGTGGTCTTTTTTTGTCTTGCTTTTGTTGCGCTATAGCCCCCTCCAGATAGTAATAACGTCATTGCGGAACATCTAGTAAAGCAGAACAAATCCATCACTAACACACTATTATTGTGCCAAAGGCATGTTGCGGAATACACCTGCAAAAATCTAGAAAACAAACAAAAAACTCACCTAGAGGGGCTCATTATTTTCACTGCATGCCTCCCTTCTTGAAAGGGCATTCCATGGTTGTGGTGCCACAGCTAACAAGGCCCTGTCATTCGTGGTTTTGTGTGCCCTCAGTTTCTGAAGGCTGAGGAACGGGTGGGGGTGCAGTTTTATGATACTGTCTTCGGTGCATGAGGACACACGTGTGTGTTGCGTCATATTTCCAAACATGGAAATGCCCTTCAGGAACCGCAGGAACCTATGTTGGCAAAGCAGGAACTTCTCTTTTCTGCATTGTCTGAAATGACCCTGACAGGAAGGAAGGTCGTGCAGCAATTTCTTTTTAACTCATCTTTTTTTTTCTTGGACCTTGGCGAGCCTAGCTCATCCACTGACTCTTCCTTCTTTCTGTGTACTTTCTTTTCCAAAGAAAGCTCAGCATTGCCGTTTCTCGTCTGTGTCCCCCCACCCCCACCCCAATTGTCTCCTGACAGGGAGGAATTCTGCTTATTTGAGCAGGATTCACTTTTAATACCAAGTGTCCTTTCCCCCTGCCCTCTATTTATAGCTCTCTCGTCATAGACCTGTCAAGGCCCAGGGTACAATATATTGATTTAGTGCAAATGAGATCAGGGAGAGCCAGACTCGGTCAATCTTCTGTCTCTGAGGCAAGGGGGAAAGGAAGTGCCTCCGAAGCATGTTCATGTTTCAAGAGACAGCCAAAGGAGAAGGTGATCTTAATAATGTTCAAGGTCCCCTAGATGTTTGCATAGGCACTAAATGTGCCGTGCGGAAGCCGCCCTGAAACTATTTATGATTGTCATTCGCGAGGAGCTGAGCGCTTAAGGGGGTTCGCCCATGGCCTTGGGATGCCCTCTTGGGACGTGATCCGTTATTTCCTCTGAGGCGTCTGCCTGCCTTCCTACCACGAACCCTTCTGCAGACTTCTTTCCTTTTCTTTTTTTGCAATGTACAACGGGGTAAGGGATTTTCTTCTTCTCTCTTATGAGTCCGAAAGGGAAGCAGTCCGGGCTGTGCTTTAGCTTAGATAGCCCTGCTGAGCATCTGAACAAAAGTAGATGGTTAATGATTACTATTATTATTATTGCCAAATATGTGTGGGTTTTGTGTGCCTTCTTGATCAAGAAAGGTTCTCGTTCTTTTTGTCAAGGAGGTTGAAATGGAATACTCAGGATGAAACGGTTAAATCTGCTATGATTAAATGGGCACAAGATGTTGGACATAACATAATGTTTGCTGACTGGGAACAGTTGTGGACCACAGGTATGAAATTCATGGCATGTAATGCCTTAAGAGAGAATATTATGAAAATGATATACAGGTGGTACATGACACCAGTCAAGCTTGCAAAAATTTACCATTTGCCCGATAATAAATGTTGGAAATGTAAAGATAATGAAGGGAAATAGTTAAACAGGTTGCCCAGTCAGGACCCGGGGGAGGGGCAGGTGTGGAGTCAGTGGGACTATAAGACCAGTTCTGGGAGGAGTTTGTTGGGAGTTGTTGGTGGGTAGTTGGTTGATTTTAGTGGGTTGGCTGGTTGGGAAAGGCAGTTGGTAATAGAGAGACAGTTAGGGCCGTGGGTTCTTGCGTGTGGGGAGGTAGAAGAGATAGAGGAAAATAAGACCAAGGAAGTAAGGAGCAACCACGTTTGGAACGCCGTAAAAGTTTGTGTCTGAAATAAAATACACTCTTCTTTATTAATTGAGAAGCTGACTGAGGCTGAAGTGATTTTACCAGGAGGACCTGGTTGGTGGCAGCGGATAAGTGGTGTACTGGTCAATAGTCCATGAGACGACCGGGGCTCCGTACGAACGCCACAGTGGCTCGCTGTTGGAGTGTGCATTTTGCACACAAAGATTGAATCCCAGGCATCTCCAAACAGGTTGGGGTTGCTAGACTTCCCTTCTAAACCCGGGGAGCTACTGCTAGCTAGTTCTGACAATTCTGGGACCAGTGACTAGGTGTAAGGCAGCCTCTGATGGAAGCCCGGTTTTCAACTTCGAATTTTTAAGAGATGCTCCCACTGCCTCATATTTGCGGCTCCAGGTTTGTGTCAGCGATCAAAAATCCCACGTGAAATTCATCCCCGGGTGATGAAGCCAGTGCTCCCATCATTTGGCACAATGGCAAAGACACTTTACTTTCCTCCCATTCCACTTCCTTTTTTAGTGGTTGGGGGGCAGTTCTGATGAATTAATGCTGTTGCACCAGTTTTCCGTTGGCACTTCCCTTCTGCTTTGTGTAACTAACAGCTAAAAACAGGGATTTTCAGTCCCACTTATTGGCATGCTGTAGTTAATTTAACAGTGGCATGAGAGGTGGGTGCTGTCTGAACAATTTCGGGGATGTTTTCGGAGGAAGAAAATGTATGCCGTTCTATGAGGATAATGTTAGAACGAATGGGAAATGGGCGAAGATCTGTACTGGGGGAAAAGTCAGCTGTCTGAGAGAAGAACTAGATAGCATGAGCTTTTCTGTCCTGGGTTAGACGTTGCCACTATGTTCCTGGATCTGATTTAGGAGAAAATGCTTCAGGGGAGAGGCTGCTCAAAGGCAGCCAGAATTGCCATTGACATCAGCTGTAACTTGAAGAAGTGTAACTTTTAAGTCACCTCTCTTCCCGCCTTCAAAGAAAGGTCTAGGTGTGGCCTAGGGGAAGGTGGAGTCTGAGAAAATATGGCAGAGGTAGCTTTGGCAAATCAACCAAAACAGATAAAACTAGGCAACCTGCTTGTTGAACATTCAGCCTGATTTGGTTGCACAAAATTTATGGGAAAAGTTATTTGAGCCTGCTATTCGCTGAGCATTCATGCCGATTTGTTTGTGCGATGTTGTGTAGACCAACTGTTATCCCACACTTTTGCCCGCAATTCCCCTCCACTTTCCTTGGTGCAGAAAGTCAGTCGTTGTCGTTTTTATAAGTGGGCTCATTGTGCCAAGAGCGCTGCATCAGTTTTAATGATGCCACACAAATTTGCTGGTATGCTACTAAACCCAGCGGTAGTCTGTAAGCACCCTAAGTCACTGCAGGAATGTTGGGGTTCCATGTATCCATGAAATGTGGTGGACCGAGGTGTGTATTTTTTATTTTTATTTTTTCCTTTACTCTTTTGTTTACGCCAAACTGGAGTTTGGGGTTTTAGTAAACTGAATGGGGCAATTGCAGGAAGACGCCGGTCGGTTATGTGCTGGGTAATGCTAGGTGTACACACACACAGACACACACACACACACAGACCTAGCTACTTATAGATGATCTTAGCAAACTTTGCAAACATTCAAGTAAGAAATGCTGTGTCCGCCCTATTAGACGCTTGCACTATTTATTTATTTTCCAGTCCACATTGCAGCGCTTTGCAAAAAAAAAGCAACAACAACATAAGATTCTATGAGTGACAACTTTCTGTATTTCTGCTACTTCAATACAGGGTGCCAACTTAATTCTTTGTGTCCGGTTGGTAAGCAAAATGGGATGCTGTGAGGTGATCTGCAGAATTGGATTGGCTGGCAAGCCTACGGCCTGCTGCTTGATTGGCTGCCTAGTTTATGGCATGCCTCCAGATTTCTTCCATGTGCATCATCATAAAACGACCCATCTGCATATGGCGTTTCTGCATGATTTTATTTCCCTCCTTCTCCCCCCGCTCTTCTAAAACACCAAAAGATTAAGACACAAGGCTTTTCCATGGGATTAGTGATTTTCCTGGCTGCTTCAATCATTCTGACTTGAGTTATTCTCCCCCACCCCACCCCACATCTGTTTATTTAATCCCCAGAAAAAGCCCCTTTGCCACCACAATAAAGCAAGGCGGTTGGCTTTCTGTTCTGTTGTTGTTGTGGGGGGGGGGGTTGCAGCAGATCTATTGTGTAGAAAGTTGTGAGAATCCTGTGGTGGTGCAGTGTGATAATTCTGTCCAGTTCTAAATATGCAGCAGTTTACACGTAGGTAAGAGAAAAGTGCAAAAGGAATAACTCCAGCAATTGGTGCAAGATGTCCTTGTTGTCAGTATATTGTTTTTAAAACACACACACACACACACACACACACACACACACACACACTTACTTTAACCCAGGGCATTGTCAATGCTGGCTGGGCAATCTGGAACAACATTTGGAGGGTCATAGGCTCCCCAGGTTTGTCACAAATTGCAATCTACATGTACAATTTGCTGCGCAGGTCCTACAGAGAAGCAACTTTCAGGCAGGAATTGTGTGACAACTGGAGCGAAGCAGCTGCTTCGTGTGACTGATTTTTGGGCACGTTGAAAGAATGGCAGCAGACTGTCCATTATTTCATTTATTGTGCATCCAATTATCAGTGGATAATTATAATTTTTTTCACGAATGGAAAGAGTAAAACTTCAGATGGTTGGTTTATGAACAAGCCTGGTCTTTGGAACTGTGGGATTTAGTCATTCCTACCCCAACTAAGAACTAATGAACTGCACAAAGGAACACCCAGAAGTCCGATAACTTATATGATTCAGCTTGGCTTAGTTTTATTTCATATACTGTTCAAAAAAAGAACATTAATGTGGAGTTTCTGATTCACATGGAGACTTATACAGGGTGAGACCTTTAAAAGAGGCTCCGTGGATACAGAGTGCATATGTTCCATGGGGCCTCTTTTAAAAGACTCACCCTGTAGAAATATACTTCTGTGTGATGGGCAATATCATTTGTATTGTCTTATTATGAAAATCAGTGCTGTACCTCTGTACAAGGGGCTTGTTCATCTTGGCATTATCTGGAAAACCATAAAATAATCTTTTTAAAAAGTATTTAACATTGATGTAGCTGATTTTCATTTTAGGTTCTCAGGGAATCTAATAAATTGGCTGAAATGGAGGAGCCCCCGTTGCTACCAGGAGAAACCATTAAAGACATGGGTATGTGCAGATATTTTTCTTTGACGTTTTTCCCCAGTGTAGATGGCACTGGGTTACACATACATAGGTATGACAAGCAGACACAATGGTTTAATATCAGACATTCCTTTATTTTTCAGCATACTGTATGTTAAATCAAGACTGAGCTCCTATCATTTGTACTTCAACTGACCTCCGTACCCCAACCTTAATTGTACTCCATTTATTTGTCGCTTTTGTTGAAAAATCTATTTTAAAAACCCATTTATTTATTCAAAAGGAATAGAAGAAATGGGATGATACCACTTTTTCCCTTTTATAAGAGAGAGAAAGGAAAACGTGAAGTCATTTCTCGGAACAAAACACACTGTTTCTTTTATTAGGACTGAACAGAAAGCTCTTTCCCTTTGTTGAAACTCCTTCTGTGTTCAGGAACGATAACCAGCTAGTAAATAGTTATGTAAAACCCTTGTGTATCTATGACTATGGATAGGTTAGTTAGTTGTTAAAGAACTTCAGAGGGGTTTTTTGGTTTTTTGCTGGGGGGAAGGGACAAGCGCAAAGCACGTTTGGCCAAGATGTTCAAGGAAAGCCAGAAAGGGCCATCATCTTCATTATTTATCCATAAAACAGTACTCTTAGGCTGGATAGATATAAACAGTGTTATATGATGCTACTCCCATATGCCTGAGTGTGGGTATGAGGTGTGAAATTCCCTTTCTTTAGTCATCATTTACATTACCGCACCCACTCCTCCTGGTGAAACTGAAGGAGAGCCACTGTGAAGAAGCTTTTAATGTTTTTTTTCAGTGGCAAGGAAAAGCACAAGTTGAGCTGATTTCACCTTAGAGCAGGAAACTCTTTGGCCCGCCAGGGGTTGCTAGACTACAAATCCCATCAGGCCCAGCAAACAAGACCAATGGCCAGGAATTGTGGGACTTGCAGTTATTATTATTATTACCGGTATTATTATTGTTCCATTTATTAAATTTGTATACCACCTTTCATCCGAAGATCTCAAGGCGGTTCATGGCATTAAACTACGAGATAAAAATACAAAATACATAATGAAAACAAGAGCAAAACAAAAACCTTCCCACCCACAACCACAACAAATTTAAAAGGATAGCAGTGGTTCTCAAACTTTATTCTCTGGGCCACATTTTCGGAATAAAAATTTGCTTGCGCCACACTGAATTATTTTTATATATAAGAAATAACTCTGGAAAGCAAAAAGAAGCAACTCCTAGCTGTGTTTGATTTTGAAAATCATATTCTGCAAATTTTAAAAGAGTAAATGATACTATACTGCACTGAAATGTTTAAATGCTTATTTGATTGCCCTTGAATCGTCCCACAACACTTAACCATCGTCTCCTGCCTTTGAGAACCACTGGGACAGAGGCTGTTCGTTCAGCTCCATCTCTTGAAAGCTTCCTCCTCACCTGCTTTGAGAGACATTGAAAGGTGTTCCAAGCCTCATTGCAGCACCTCCATGTGGAAATGCATATAATATGTATATATAACATATTTCTTTCTTTCTCCTAGCAAAAGATGTTACTCACATCTGCCCATTCACCGGCGCCATTAGAGGAACTCTGACAGTTACAAATTACAGGCTATATTTTAAAAGCATGGAAAGGGTAAGGCTCAAATTGAGCAACTTTTCACTTTTTTTGGGGGGGGGTACCTTATTTATTTCAAGTGCAAGCTGGGAAGGGGCGGAGCTCAGTGGTAGAGAGTGCATGCTTTGAAAGAACTGGATCGACCAGTTCTGGGGATCGACCTCTGCGTCCCATTTTACAGAGGATGGTCCTCTTTTGGAAACATCCTGTTCTTTGGGCTGCTGTCTCATCCAAGTCTAGTTTAAAGAGAAAGAACCCTAAGAAGCCAGCGCCCTGGCCATAGTCTTCCCCAATATGGTGAGGAGTCTTGTTGGTTGGTTGGTTGGTGTCCATTTGTCTTGGGAGAAAATTGAGGAGTGTGCCTTTGGGATGAAGTCCAACTACAGTGGTACCTCTGCTTGTGAACGGGATCCGTTCCGGAGCCCTGTTCGCAACCTGAAAGGAACGCATGCGCGAGTGGCGAAACCCGGAAGTAACCCTTTCCAGTACTTCCGAGTCGCTGTGGGACGCGACCTGAACAAACGTATCATGAAGCAAAGGTAACAAGAGGTATGACTGTATAGCCATTGAGTAGTTTCCAACTAAATATATCCCCCAGTGCAGGGGTGTCCAAGCAGTAGATCTCGATCTACCGGTAGATCCCCTGGTAGATAGCGGGATCCTTATCATCCTCCTCCCCCAATCGTCCTCCCCCAAAAAAGTTCAACAGCTCTGGGCAATCCACCCCCCCACTCCTCTAATGACAATGGGTAGATCACTGCCCTTTTTTTATACTGGGAGTAGATCACAGTCTGTTGGGCATTGGACATGCCTGCCTAGTGAAAGGATTTCCACTTGCTCCATGGAACTTCTCCCCCATTCTCCCCATGCGTGGCCTGAAGGGTTAGGGGGGACACCTCCCCCCTTAAAAAATAAATTGAGAGTAGGTTTGGACAATATATCATCCAAAACTGGTTCAAAATCCATATTGTGATATCGGTTTCATAGTTTTTTGACCTGGCAATATATCCTGAATCATTATGTGTGTTGGGGCTGGGCAAGAGATGTTGCCCAAAACTGGTTTCAAGTCTGTATCGTGATACCAGTTTCATAATTTTTGAACTGGCAATATATTGTAGATCATGGTGTGTGTGTGTGCGCACATGCTATGCAAAAATCACAATGCAGGAGGGGTGGGGACATGAAGCCAGCCGATGTCCCTACATAGCGCCATCCTTATTTCAAGCTTCATGATAGAGCAGTATATCTCGATGTTTTCGCTGGTGCTGAAAACCAGATATCGCCCAGCCCTGCTGTTCGCCGCTACATACTTCCATCCTTATTTCAGACATTGTGACATATTGGTATGTCGCAATTTTAGCTGGTGATTTATTGCCATGTTGAAAACCGCATGCTGCCCAGCTGTAATGGAGAGCTCCATGAGGAACATAAGGAGAGGTCTCTTTGTGAAGCCCCTTTGCGAAGCCCGAAGCCCTTGCTCTAGCACAGCAGTTCTCAACCTGTGGGTCCCCAGATGTTGTTGGACTACAACTCCCATCATCCCTGAGCTCTGGCCTTGCTAGCTACAGGTGATGGGAGTTGTAGCTCAACAACATCTGGGGACCCACAGGTTGAGAAAGGCTGCTCTAGCAGACCTATGCAGTTAGGTACCACACGCAATTTCCAAATTTGCCTCTATCTTTATGAATTAGCATATGCATTTCTAGGCAAATCTGAGTCTTTTTGAGTATGCATTTTCTTTTCTTTCTTTCTTTGGCAATTTGTAAGTGGCTGCCGAGCCTAGAATATACTGTCAGTCATAGCAGACAATACTGGCTTAGGTGGACCAGTTTCTGACTTGGTACGAGTTAGCTTTACACGCTCATGAGTTTATTGGTCCTGTGGAATTGTCTCAAGGCACTGATGCCACCACTGTGCTGCAACCAAGTAGTCTGGTCTGTGCCTGGATGGGCAACCACCTGGAATCCCATGTTCTATGGGGAAAGGAAAGTGGAATGTGACTGTATCAATGCATCTCCGTCCTCGTCATCAAGACGTTCAGCTTTTGGGTGCTCCAAGCTCTGTCTAACAGTAATACAGTCGTCCCTTGGTTTTCGAACAGCTGAATTCTCAAACGTTTTGGCTCCTGAACGCACAAACCCGGAAGTGACTGTTCTGGTTTGTGAACTATTTTTGGAAGCCGAACATCTGATGGGGCTTCCGATTGGCTGCCGGAGCTTCCTGCAGCCAATCAGAAGCTGTGTTTTGGTTTCCAAACGTTATGGAAGTCGAACGGACTTCCACGGTACGACTGTGCTTTGTTTTAGGAGGTTTTAGACTTCTCACTAACACACTACATTTCCTCCCCAGGACCCTCCGTTTGTTCTTGATGGTCCTCTGGGAGTGATCAACAGAGTGGAGAAAATTGGAGGCGCTTCTAGCCGCGGCGAAAATTCATATGGCCTTGAGATTGTGTGTAAGGTAAAGCAGATCCATCTATGGTTGGTGGATTTTGGGTAGGTTCTTGCTCCACAGCTGTGGTCTGTTATGTTCCTAAAAATCACATGTTTTTAAATTCCTCTTCGCTGACTTTAAATAGAACAGCCCTCAGAAAGCTGCCATGTAGGACTTGAAGCTGAGTTGGCTAAACCAAGAAGAAAATACTGTATTTTTCCGTGTATAAGACTATAAGGTAAAGGTAAAGGTACCCCTGCCCGTACGGGCCAGTCTTGACAGACTCTGGGGTTGTGCGCCCATCTCACTTAAGAGGCCAGGGGCCAGCGCCGTCTGGAGACACTTCCGGGTCATGTGGCCAGCGTGACAAAGCTGCATCTGGCGAGCCAGAGCCGCACACGGAAACGCTGTTTACCTTCCCGCTGGTAAGCGGTCCCTATTTATCTACTTGCACCCGGAGGTGCTTTCGAACTGCTAGGTTGGCAGGCGCTGGGACCGAGCAGCGGGAGCGCACCCCGCCGCAGGGATTCGAACCGCCAACCTTTCGATCGGCAAGTCCTAGGCGCTGAGGCTTTAACCCACAGCGCCACCTGCGTCCCCTGTATAAGACTATATTTCCCCCTAATTTTTTTAGTTTAAAACTGGCAGTCATCTTATACGGTGGACCCTCTGGATACCAACGTAATTCGTTCCAGGGGTCCGTACGTACCCCAAAAAATCCGCAAGTAGAGGTGCTGCTTCTGCGCATGGCGCGATAGAGCACTTCTGCGCATGCGCCCATGGCAAAACCCGGAAGAATACACTTCCAGGGTTGCCGTATTCACAACCCAAAAGTTATGTTACCCAAGGGTAATGTAATCCGAGGGTCCACTGTACACAGAATGCTGCAATTATTTATTTCTTAATTTGGGGCTCAAAAAATAGGGGTCCTCTTATACATGGGGGCGTCTTATACATGAAAAAATACGGTATATTTTCCCCCCAGTGCTCTATATTGAAACCTCCATACACACTGCCCAGGCTTGTACCCCTGGGAGGTCACTTTGGTGCTGCTAACACATCGGTTTGCCTTCACCCCTGGAGGCATACTCCATTGTCTCTTGATACAGATAGAGGCCAACAACAATAGTACTGAGGTTTCAGAAGATGCACAGAAACATAGCCAAACCAACCCCAAGCCTTTTAGACCTTCAGCCCATCATGGGAACGACTCATCTGTTTCTGTCGTTGGCATCTGTTCCTATTTGAACTGAAATATGAGGTCTTTGGGATTCCAAAGAAGGCTCTACCCTGCACCGTAAAGTCAAGTGTAAAATGTTTGATCCTTGCAGTCATGTAGGTGCTCTTCTTGCTGTGTCCTAACTCTCCCCTTCAAGATATTGCAGTTCTACTTGGGGGTAAGAAAGAGCCCCCGCCAGCGTAGCTAGTGGTCAGGAACGATGGGATTTGTAGTTCAATGACATTTGGAGGGCCCCCGATTGCAGAAGGCTGGTCTGCTGAGTTTGGCCTAACATTTTCCAGGATGTCCGGAACCTTCGGTTTGCGCATCGCCCCGAGGGCCGCACGAGAAGGTCCATATTTGAGAACTTGACAAAATACGCGTTTCCCGTGTCAAATCATTTGGTAAGTGCTTTTCTGTTGCTCTTGTGGCGCGCATGGTAAAATTGACATGAATTTAGCCATTCTTAAGAGAATGACATGAATTTAGCCATTCTTATGACTTTGGGTCATAGTGGATGACAATCTTCCATCAGTAAAAACATTTTTATTAAATTTTCTGCTTTACAATTTCAAATAAACATTTTACAAACTTTAAAATATCCAGCAACTTCCCTTCTTCTCTTTCCATGGTTCATTTTGCATATCTTGCATCCCTGTATATTTTACAATAACCATTCCAATTGGTTTTCTACTACTACATCCATCAAGAATTATTTACTCTGTTGAATTTATCTTAAGGCTGCCAGCATTTTCAGCTGGACACCATTATTTTCCACATACTCATTAAACGTTTTCTTCTTTAAACATATGTTCTTCTTGCTCTCTTAGTTTATATGTTAAATCTGGTACACCTTAAAAGAATTCCCAGTGGCTCCGGCTTAATCTTGAGCTTGGGAGATCTGGGAACTTTTATTCCCCAAGCTTCCCAGCGGCAATTTGGAGCATGTTGGGTGAAATCTACTGGTGCTTGCAGCCTTAGACTCGGGCAATAACCCTCCAGGTCATCGCTGGTTTAGCTTACCCCATAACTGCACACTGTAATCCAAATTGTGGCAGTTGAGATCCTGACAATCTCGCCATTCCTGAGGTGAAAAATACTGGTACCACCACTGATTGTAGCCTCCTCATAGCGCACCACAAAACATGAGCACCCCCATGGCTGTTTTTGGTTTTAAAAAGCCAGGATACTCGTTAAGTGAATTAATTTTGAATTTCAAATTGTTGTAACCTGCCCTGAGACTTTCTGGTGAAGGGCAGGTCATAACTTTAATGATAATTAAAGTTTGTAGGACTCAAACCAATGGCTTCAAGTTAAAAGAAAAGAGATTCTGACTCAACAACAGGAAGAACTTTCTGGCAGTAAGAACTGTTTGACAGTAGAACGGTCTCCATTGGGAGGTTGTGGACTCTCCTTCCTTGGAGGCTTTTAAGCAGAGATTGGATCGCCATCTGTTATGGATGCTTCAGCTGAGATTCCTGCCTTGAAGGGGGTTAGATTAGATGACTCTCAGGGTCCCTCCCAACTCTACAACTCTGTAATTCTATCATTCTATAATTATAATGCTGTGGGTGCTGGCACAAAATGGCTGCCATAGGCAACCATCACAAAAAAGGAATACGTTTCAGCCATGTGATGTTGCCTTGAAAGACTGCTCTGCATTTACACTGCCAGAAAATATAATTCTTTTCACACAAAGTCCCTTTTCTCTCTAGCCCCCTTTTCTCCCCAGTTTTTCACTCCCTTGGAGATTTTGTAGGTAATAGATCAGAATACAAAGGAATATGAAGAAGTGTACGCTGATGTGTTAATTACAACGTACAAAGACAGTTTCTTTTTGTTCATGCCTCAGTGTTATAGAAACAAAAAAGACTGTGCAGAAATTGTTATTTGAGATGCCAAATAAAATGGAAAATGAGCTGAAAAGAACTGATTTTCTCTCTCTGTCTCTCGTTTTTAAGTCTCTTTTTGCATTTGAATACAAAGAAGTTTTCCCAGAAAATGGCTGGAAGGTTTATGATCCTGTTGTGGAGTACAGGAGGCAGGTAAGCACCTGCATTCTACCTCTGATTTACACTCCTTCCTGTATGTCAAAATTGTATACTATTGATTTAGGCTTGAGGAACCTCTGATCTGTAGGTGAACTTATTAACCCAAGTCCAAGCTGGGCCCAGATCAAGCACTGCACTAAATAATTTTTAACTTGGTTGGTCAAATTCTGGCTCAGGAGCCACCCTGAGTGGCAAGAGCAAGGAGGAATTCTGACACTCCTGGACTGCAGCCTTCCCCAACTGGTGCCCTCCAGATGTTTGGGGCTCCAGCTCCTTATCATCTCTAGTCAGCATGAGCAGAGGTCAGGGATGATGGGAGTTGTAGTCCAAAACATCTGGAGAACAACAGGTTGGGGAAGGCGGGCCAATGGCTAATCAAAATTTAAAAAGCAGCATCAAGCCTGTATTGTATGCTGTTACTTTCTCCCAGGCTCAGCGAACCAAAAGCACCCAAAGGCGCAATGGGCTCTGTCTCGCCAGAAGAAAGCACTCGTCTTGCATTCTATGACAATCTTGCCGAAAGGTTATTCATAAGAGGATTTATATGGAGTTTATATTGGTCAATTTAAGGTAGTGCTCAACTCCCCAAGGTCTCAGTTCAAAGTCTTTGTGCCTACATGAGGACCTTTTATCAGGATACCAACTATTGGTGTGTGTGTGTGTGTGTGTGTGTGTGTGTGTGTGTGTGTGTGTGTGATACCAAGCATATGAGCGTCTTGACTCTTGAATTGTGCTACAATTCATATTCCATGGTTGTGTTCTTATCACGGAAGCAAGGAGCAACAGCATATCCCTTCAGGAAGGGCCATAGATAGCTCAGTGGCAGAACATCTGCATTGCATGTGGAAGGTTCAGTCCCTGGTATTTCCAGGCAGAGACCCTTGTCTGAAACCCTTGAGCACCGCTGCCAATCAGTGTTAAGCCAAGCTTCCTCAAACTCAGCCCTCCAGATGTTTCTGGCCTACAACTCGCATGAGCCCTAGCTAGCAGGACCAGTGGTCAGGGAAGATGGGAATTGTAGTCTCTAAACATTGAGGAAGCCTGGTGTAAGCAGTAATGGGCTGGACGAACCAATGATTTGACTTTGTGAAAGACAGCTTCCCCTGTCACCAGCTCCGAAATCATTTTTAGATTGCCGGGGGGTTTTGGAGAACGGTGGTGGTAGAAATCCTAAATAACTTCCTTGAACTTTTAAAGCCCTAAATGGCCTTGGCCCAGTATACCCTGAAGGAGCTTCTCCACCCCCATCGTTCAGTCCAGACACTGAGGTCCAGCTCCGAGGGCCTTCTGGCAGTTCCCTCACTGCAAGAAGTCAAGTTACAGGGAACCAGGCAAAGGGCCTTCTCGGTAGTGGCACCTGCCCTGTGGAACCCCCTCCCACCAGATGTCAAGGAGATAAATAAATACACAACTTTCTGTTCACATCTGGAGGCAGTCCTGTATCGGAATGTTTTTAATGTTTGATGTTTTATTGTTTTTTTTAAATATTTTCTTGGAGCCATCCAGAGTGGCTGAGGCAAACTAATCCGATAGGCAGCATATAAATATTATTATTATTACTATCAGGGTCCTGTTGGATCAGCTGGGACATAAGCACTAAACCTTCTTCTGCTCTTGTTCCCCAACAACCTGCATTCCTCTAGTATATTTGACTCCCTTTGTCTCCTGTTACATTTTAGGCAGGTATTGATGTAAGCGCTTCCATTTCCGTTTCCGAGCACAATTCAAAGTGTTGGTGCTGACCTTTAAAGCCCTAAACGGCCTCAGTCCAGTATACCTGAAGGAGCGTCTCCACCCCCATCATTCTGCCCGAACACTGAGGTCCAGTGCCGAGGGCCTTCTGGCGGTTCTCTCACTGCGAGAAGTGAGGTTACAGGGAACCAGGCAGAGGGCCTTCTCGGTAGTGGCGCCCGCCCTGTAGAACGCCCTCCCATCAGATGTCAAGGAAATAAACAACTACCTGACTTTTAGAAGACATCTGAAGGCAGCCTTGTGTAGGGAAGCCTTTAATGTTTAATAGGTTATTGTATTTTAATATTCTGTTGGAAGCTGTCCAGAGTGGTTGGGGAAACCCAGCCAGATGGGCGGGGTATAAATAATAAAGAATTATTATATTATTATATTCCATTTGAATGATGGGAACAGGAAGCCCAAACATCTCCATCTCTTTCCAAAACAGGGGATTCCTAATGAAAGCTGGAGAATTACCAAGGTGAATGAGCAGTACGAACTGTGCGACACCTACCCTGCCCTCCTGGTGGTTCCTGCCAACATCTCGGACGAGGAACTGAAGCGAGTAGCTGCATTCCGATCCAGGGGACGCATACCTGTAAGCTTAACGTTGTCTCTTACTGTGGCCGCAGCCACACCATGCCTTTAAAGCGCCGCGGTACCGCTTTAAACAGCTTCCTCCAAAGAATTCTGGGAGTTGTAGTTAAAGGCCCGTATTCCCCTTCCGGAGCTTCAATTCCCAGAGTTCCATGTGAAGAGAGATTGATTGCTGAACCGTTCTGGGGAATCCTAAAAAAAATTCTCAAAAAATTCTTTGGGGCCTCCTAACAACAGACAGCATCTTAAAAAGCAGAGACATCACCTTGCCAACAAAGGTCTGTATAGTAAAAGCTATGGTTTCCCCAGTAGTGATGTATGGAAGTGAGAGCTGGACCATAAAGAAGGCTGATCGCTGAAGTATGGATGCTTTTGAATTCTGGTGCTGGAGGAGACTCTTGAGAGTCCCATGGACTGCAATAAGATCAAACCTCTCCATTCTGAAGGAAATCAGCCCTGAGTGCTCACTGGAAGGACAGATCCTGAAGCTGAGGCTCCAATACTTTGGCCACCTCATGAGAAGAGAAGACTCCCTGGAAAAGACCCTGATGTTGGGAAAGATGGAGGGCACAAGGAGAAGGGGACGACAGAGGACAAGATAGTTGGACAGTGTTCTCGAAGCTACCAGCATGAGTTTGACCAAACTGCGGGAGGCAATGGAAGACAGAAGTGCCTGGCGTGCTCAGGTCCATGGGGTCACGAAGAGTCGGACATGACTAAACAACAACAACAACAGCAACTCCTCTCAGTACCCTTAACGTACAGCTCCCAGAATTCTTTGGGAGAAGCCATGGCTGTTTAAAGTGGCGTAGTAGCTTTAAACGTATGGTGCAGATGTGGTCTGTTTCTTCGGCCTCATATTTATTTTTCTTTTTGAATAAATAAAGCCTTCCTTCTCCTCGAAAGGTTTTGTCCTGGATTCACCCGGAAAGCCAAGCCACGGTCACACGCTGCAGCCAGCCGATGGTGGGCGTGAGCGGGAAACGGAGCAAAGAGGATGAGAAGTATCTGCAGTCCATCATGGACTCCAACGCTCAGTCCCACAAGATATTCATCTTCGATGCCAGGCCAAGTGTGAACGCTGTAGCCAACAAGGTTAGATAATCGTGCCTTTCCCAGCAGCAGGAGTCAGGAGCCTCATGCTTGGGTACCAAATGTGGCCCTCAGAGCCCCTCTGTCTGGCCCTCTGTTCTCTTCCCAACCCACTCACTGGCCCTGGTTTGGTTTGCCTGAACTCTGATAATGCCTGGGTGTATAAAGGTAAAGGTAAAGGGACCCCTGACCATTAGGTCCAGTCGTGGCCGACTCTGGGGTTGTGGCGCTCATCTCGCTTTACTGGCTGAGGGAGCCAGCATACAGCTTCCGGGTCCTGTGGCCAGCATGACTAAGCCGCTTCTGGTGAACCAGAGCAGCGCATGGAAACACCGTTTACCTTCCCGCTGGAGTGGTACCTATTTATCTACTTGCACTGCATGCTTTTGAACTGCTAGGTTGGCAGGAGCAGGGACCGAGCAACGGGAGCTCACCCTGTTGCGGGGATTCGAACCGCCGACCTTCTGATCGGCAAGTCCTAGGCTCTGTGGTTTAATTCACAGTGCCACTCGCGTCCCGCCTGGGTGTATAAGTGTGTGCAAAAACTCCCTGGTGCACAGAAGTAATGTTTTCCTTGGTTTCTGACCCTCTTTTGGCACTGGCCCTGCCTGCCACTGGCATGTGGCCCTTGAAATGTTGCCCCAAAAAAGGGAATAGAAGCCCTTTGCTGTAAAAGGTTCGCCATCCTTATCCAACAGTGTTGAGGAATCTGAGCAGTAATCAAAAACAAACAAGCCGAAAACCTGATACTGTATAAGATTCTCCCCCCCCCCCCCACCGTTTCCTCCCAGAAATGTTCTCTGGAGGGTTGGAAGCTCTGGAAAAGTGTGGGAGATTGTTCTGGAACTTGAAGAAAGGAAAGGAGGAGGACTTGATCGATAATTGTCCTTCCTCTAGCAGGTGCCTTCACTGGGGCTGCAAAGAATCCCGGGGCCTGTAGTTTACCCCTCACCGTGTTGCAATTCCTTACTACCCTTAACAAACTACAGTTACCAGGATTATTTGGGGGGAAGCCATGTGCTCTGTGTGTATATGCAGCCCGGGTCTTGAGCCAAGAAGGGGTGGCTTGGATCTAGCCCAGCAGAACACTTGATTAAAAATACAATTAGAAAGGGGCAGTAGAATTAAAAGAGTGGTAAATCAAAGCAGCATTTTTTAATGCAGCACTCAGTCCCCAAAAGGCATTCTAAAAAGTTGGATGGTCCTATCCCATAAGCCACATCTGTTGAGCACCACAGATTCCCTCTCCCTGCCGTAGGGCAACACACTAGGCGAAAGTTCAACCTGCAAGCTTAGGGTCTTACTCAGGACAAAGGTGGTCTAACCTTCATTTTATTCTTCAGGCCAAAGGAGGAGGTTATGAAAGTGAGGACGCCTATCAGAATGCAGAGTTGGTTTTCCTGGACATCCATAATATCCACGTTATGAGAGAGTCATTGAGGAAGCTGAAAGAGATTGTCTATCCCAACATAGAAGAGACGCACTGGCTGTCTAATTTGGAATCCACCCATTGGCTGGAACACATCAAGGTACGTTGATGTGTGTTTGTTTGTTTGTTTGTTTTTGTGTGTGTGTGTGTGTGTGTGTGTGTGTGTGAGTGTGTATGGCAATGTGTGGGTTCTCCTACCGGTGTGGTTTCGGCAACTTCCCCCCATCCTTGGCCGGTTACAGCACCAGCAAATTGCAGCGTCAGAGATGCAGAAGCCTAGATGTTCTGTGACTGAAGCTGCTGCAACATTGCAGCTAAGAGACCATCGAGAGTGGAAGCTTAATTCATCTGAGTGTTTTATGTAGGAACCTGGCTGCCTCTTCAAAAGAAGTCTCTCCCCCGGCCCCACATTTTGAAAGAGGGAGGGAGAAGACAAAACTGAAAAATATGTGGTTTGTTAAAGGAGTGTGTAGATGATGAGCCTTAGGAGCAGTAAGTCTTGAAATGCTCCCACGTTGTCCCTTTTGAGACATAGAAAGCAGCTGCCCTTAGCTGGAACTGTGGAACTCACTCCCACAAGAGGTAGCAATGGCCAACAGCTTTCGGAAAGAACTAGAGAAATTCATGCAAGATCAGGCTATCAGTGGCTGTGTTCTGTCTCCATTTTCAGAGGCAGTGTGGCTCTGAGTACCTGTTTTGGGGAAGGGTGCTGTTGCCCCTCAGGTTGTGCTTATGAGCTTCTGGTTGACCACTGTGAGCACAGAGAGCTGGGCCAGATGGGCCATTGGCCTGATCCAGCGGGGCCCTCTGTGTGCTTTTATATATTGCTGAATGCACACATACGCATTGGACTATAATTATACATGCTTCATCAACCTTCTGAGAAAAATACAAAACATTAAACAAAGCCACAAAGACTTGCAAACTACCCAGCCTAAAATGAACTAATGTCTGGTTTCAATAGATTTTTCAAATGCTTAACTCAGTCTTTTAGATAAGTTCATGACGATACCAACAAAAGGTAATTTTGGTGATATTCACAATACCGAGAGATGCTAGTAGAGTTGTAGATAGATGTTAATAAAGTTGTAGACAATGAAGTTGTAGATGACAGGGTGCTGGCTTTTTGCACCTGTTTCGCCCTGGCAGTCCAAGTAGTAAAAAGGCCGCTGTTCACCCCCGATGGGGCCCTTTTACTGGGGCTTGCAGGTAGCACACTCCCAAGATAGTTTTCCGGGCTTCTTCAGTGGTCTAATCTCAAAGTCTTGATACGTATATTGATATTCAATCTTATATAGAATACTCTTTCTTGGCTTAAGGTTAAGAGACTGATTTGCTTAGCACTACTTCCATCAGCAGCACAGGTTGCATTTTTCTAGCATGAATGCACACATCCAGCATTCGAAATTCGCCAGGCGCGTTTTGCACCTTGCTATTGTCCACTTGCGACCAAGTGAAGATGTCCCTGCACCAGCATGGCGCCTGATGTCTCCAACCTCTGGAGGTGCATGCCTGGGGGGTCCTTGGATCTTGACCGTTTTCACACACTAGCAGCACATCCTATAGAATTCTATCCATTTTATTCCATCTTCACAATCAGAATGAATTTCAGGAACCCAAAAGACGTATTATCCGGCCCCAAAAATGGAACCAGGCATTCCGCTTTGGCGAATGTAACCCTGGTTTAAGGAGCTGTCAGGTGCCTAGCTTATGTACCTGAGTTTCTAACACGTGCAGGTTGCAAAATTGTAAAAAAAGAAGAAGAAAAGACGTGTGATCACTCCTTGTGGAACATCCTTTCTCACTCGTTCGGTCCTCACCTCTGTAATGTGTGGGGAGGGGGGAGGCTTTATGTTGTCTTATGTCAGGCCATTCTCGGTTTATAATGGATATCGCAGCTGCAAGGTTCCTTTTCTCCCCAGTTGATTCTCGCTGGCGCTCTTCGTATTGCCGACAAAGTGGAGTCGGGCAAGACTTCCGTGGTCGTGCATTGCAGTGATGGTTGGGACCGGACAGCCCAGCTCACCTCACTTGCCATGCTGATGCTAGACGGCTACTACCGGACAATCCAGGGCTTTCAAGTGCTGGTGGAGAAGGAATGGCTGAGTTTCGGGCACAGATTCCAGCTGGTGAGTCGCCAACCCCTGGAGTTACCAAACTGACTGCTGAAATTTAGGGTGTGTGTGTGAATTTTTCAGCTTTCGCATTCCAGGAATGAGGGGTGCTAAAAAGTTGTAACATGACCAGGGAATCCAAAAGATATTTTGGTTAAATTAATAATCATTTTGTTTTGCTTGGTAAATGGAACGTGTGTAAAAATTGCATGGAAATCATTAAAAATGATTACCAAATACTTGCACTTATTTCACTAGTGTTAGTATTTAATATTACCTGACACTTTCAGAAGGTAAAACTAACATTCTTTCGTTTCCCAAAAGAAGTTTACGTGCTTCTTCGTCAGACAAAGACTCACCAAGTTAAATGTTGTTCAAACACAAAAATAGCAGCAGATTTGAATTCCTCACACCCAAAAACATATTTTTAAGGCCCCCCATTGAAGAAATGTGCAGAATTCAGTTTCACCCCCTAAAATTACATGCCTCTCTGCTATATCTTAAATCGGTGGTTCCCAATTAGATAAAATGCTTCAGACTCCCTGTTTTTCAAAAGCCAAGCCATAGACCTCCTACTTTTGAAACTTTTGATATCTTTGTTAGTTTTTGTTGTATGAATTGTGCCACAGACCCCCTGGGTGGGTTTTGCGGACCCCCTGAGATCCACAGACCACCCATTGGAAAACCACTGTCTTAAATGATTTAAGAGGTGGTTTAGGAGGGCAGACAACTGGGACACCTGCTCCAGGGCTGTTGGCAAGGAATTGGTGGAGTTCCAAAAATGTCTAAGAAAGGGCAGCAAGGCAAGGAAGTTTGGGTAACGAGCTTAATGCTATATGCCCACTTTTCTCAAGGACTGGAGAAAACAACAACAACAACAACTTATTGTTCTCCAAACAACTTATTGTATTTTTATATACGTGTATAAGACTCCTCCTATTTTGGGGGACTCAAAATTCAATCAATCAATTTCCTTTATTCGACCGATAGTCAGAAATAAAACACAGAAATAAAACACAATACAGAATTATGAACTAAAACATCATAGGGGTACATGAATAAGGTGGGGGGGGGGACTCAAAATTAAGAAAATGGGGGCAGAGATGTTGAGCTTTTTCGGAGAGGGGGGGATTGCCGAAAATCGCTCACCCGCCAGACAGACAATGCCACTTGCACGCCTCGGAAAAGCCACCTATCCTCTGTCAATCACCCACCCAGTCAACACCAGCCCTTGCCAACAATAACAATCTCCAACTCTATCCATGTGTAAGACACTACACACTATCCATGTGTAAGACAACCCCCAATTTTTAACATAATTTTTGAATAAAAAAACTTGTCAGATACATGGAAAAGTACAGTACATTTAGGCAGCAGAAAGTATTGGAGTATGCGGATATAGCAAAGCTAACTGGAAGAATCTGACAGCAGAACGATGAGATATTCCAAAAAGAATGGTCCAAATTTATGGTATACTTAGAGAAAACTGTATATAAATAAAGACACTCACAGGACTGAAATAAAACTCAGAACGTTTATTGTAAACATTTGGTTAGACCATAAGATGTAATGCTGTAATATAATAAGGATTGTATGTTTAAAGTATAATACAAAAAATTATTAAGGAATTATAGGCATTTATAGAATGTATATATAGTAAACACGCTTAAATAAGAGCAATGCAGAGAAGCCAGAAGAGGGGTGGAGGGAAGTTAATTCGGATAAGATACAGATTGAAAGGAGAATAATATTGTTAAGCTGAATTGTGTTTAAGATATTTGGAAAAAAAATATTAAAAATTATTGGGAAAAGAAAAGTATGGTACATTTAAAAGCATGAATATATTATAACATAGAGAGAATAAAAATACGTTATGGAACAGAAATGGTAGGAAAGTGTACATCCATGCCTGTCAAATGAATTTGTATGTCACTTTGTGTCCTGTGGGTCTGTTTATGCTCTCCTCTCGCATTTAGGGCTTAATCCAGGTAAGGCATCCTCAGAGTAGACTCTGCACACTGGTGATTTGCCCGATTTGCTCTGTATGACTCCTATTTCTATAAACGATACTGGTTTTCAGATACACATCCTGTGGCCTCTCCTTTTGTTTTAGAGAGTCGGTCACGGAGACAGGAACCATGCAGATGCAGACCGATCTCCTGTTTTCCTCCAGTTTGTGGACTGTGTCTGGCAGATGACAAGACAGGTAGATTTCTAGGGGTACATACGGGGCTTTTGTTGGGACAGAGCTTGGGATTTTTATTGTGTTTTTTTTAAAATAAGGGGCTTTTATTAGGAGAGGATTCGAATTACTTAGGTACAAGGGTGGTGTTTGGGGATTGTTGCTTTTTAAAGCACAAAGTACGCATGTGTAATTTAACTTGTGGAACTCACTACCACAAGATGTGATAATGACCATATATGTATGAGAGAGAGAGAATAATGATGTATGAATAGTTTGTTTTTTTTTGTAAATACATAAAATAGATTTGAGATCTCTCAGTGGAAACCGGTCAATAAATCCTGTAAATAAAATTCTTAACTGGGTGTCAAAAGAGGGGTGGTCCATTTCTCCCTTCCCTCCCACCCCTCTCCTCTCATCGATACTCCCCAGCCCCATATTCTCTCGAGTATAAACACTTTGCAGGAATAATGTTTTCATGTCCCGTTGGGGAAGTGTCTGGTGGAAACAAAATCTCAACCGCTTGTCTTTTGAAGTTTCCCACCGCCTTTGAATTCAACGAGTGCTTCTTGATCACCGTCCTGGACCACCTGTACAGCTGCTTGTTTGGGACGTTTCTGTGTAACAGTGAGCAGCAGAGAGTCAAAGAGGTAAAGCAGCAACAGCCATCCCCAAACCCCAGGGGCTGCTTACAAAAGAAACCACCTTTTGCTTTCCTATGTACTGTTGTTGGGGCCCACGGGTTACTCACACATGAGGGTGGATGGAAGGACCCCAAGTGAGAAGCAGGGAAGACCTCCTAAGGTGAGAGACTGAGAGAGCAAAGGGATGCTCCCAGGTGAGATCTGGGAGGGTCTACCACTTTCTGGGTGAGAGAGAGGACTCTGCGTTTTCTTTTCTCTTTCTTTCTCTGCTTTGGTTTATATGGAGATTGGTTCCTTTTATCTTATTGTATCATGAAAAGGCTTTAATAAAATCTTTTTTATTTGAGTTTTATTAATGCTTTATTGTTTTTAAAACTGTATGACAGAAATAATCAACGCACAGAATAATTACAGACAGAAACTCAATCAAAACCTGCCAAAACCTCGATTGATATTTTGACAATATTCTTTTACATAAACTCTGTAGGTGTCCCACACTCTGGTAAATTTTTCATCTGTAACGTCTCAAAACCTTGCTGATAGTCTCACTAGTTCAGCGTACTCTCTTAATTTATTTTGCCAGGCTGGTTTGGATGGGGTAGCTTCTCCCAATCTTTTGCGATTAGAATTGTGGCAACTATTGTAGCATACATAAAGAATTTCCTGAACCTTTTTGAAAGCTCCCTGTGAAGAGAGATTGATTACCCATAATTCCTAGCAAGAAGGCTTCAGGCTTTTTAGGGAAAGAGCATTTAAACATTTTCTTAAGTTCATTATAAATCGTTTCCCAAAACTGTCTGATCTTTTTACAGTTCCACCACATGTGGATCCATGTGCAAAGGCTTTAATAAAATCTTAAGGGAGAAAATAAATAAATAGAAGATCCATGTCTCTTCTACAAAGCAGGTGGTAGACAACATGGTGCCCTCCAGTGACTCCTGGTCAAGGATAATGGAAGTAGTAGTCCTAATTCTGCAAGTTGCTAAAACTCCCCAGAACTGTGCTAAGGCATTCTCCTAAAGTGCCACAAATACAGTAAAGCATCCGTCTTCCCTCCTGTTTTTCAGGGCCTTCCCAAAAAGACGGTTTCGCTGTGGTCTTATATAAACAGCCAGCTTGAAGACTTCACCAATCCTCTCTATGCCAGCTACACCAACCACGTTTTGTATCCCGTGGCCAGCATGCGCCACCTGGAACTCTGGGTAGGCTACTACATCAGGTGGAACCCACGGATGAAGCCACAGGTAAGGTGACTAGGAGGAGGAAAGGGGTGAAAACTGGGGAGGTCAAGTTTCTCTGCATTGCATGCTTCTCAGAGCCTGAGCGCATGCTTGGGCTGAGAGCAGCTGGACAAGAAGCTTGCTTGATCCAAAGGTTCGCGCCCTTGCCAGGCATGATTAACTATGGGACGCAGGTGGGTGGTGCTGTGGTCTAAAGCACTGAGCCTCTTGGGCTTACCGGTCAGAAGGTTGGCGGTTCGAATCCCCGTGATGGGGTAAGCTCCTGTTGCTCTGTCCCAGCTCCTGCCAACCTAGCAGTTCAAAAGCACACCAGTGCAAGTTGATAAATAGGTACCACTCCGGCAGGAAAGTAAACGGCGTTTCCATGCGCTCTGGTTTCGATCATGGTGTCCTGTTGCTCTAGAACCGGTTTAGTCATGCTGGCCATATGACCAGGAAAGCTGTCTGTGGACAAACACCGGCTCCCTCGGCCTGAAAGCGAGATAAGCACCGCACCCAATTTGCCTTTGACTGGACTTAACCGTCCAAGGGTCCTTTACCTTTTTTAAAAAAACCATGGTTTACATGTTATTGCTTCACTGTGTTATCTCTTTTTTCTTCTTTTCTTTGTGTTGGAAAGTTTTATTGAGACTTTTCATACTGCATTGCAATAAATAAAAAAACTAAGCCAAAAGAAAAACATAAAAAGAAAAACACAAAGTCTAAGGTAGATCTAAACTCTTATCCCACAGAGATAGAGCTGGACCCTCCAAGCTCTCTCACCTGGGAACTTTCCTTTCCTATCCCAGTCTCTTACCCTGGGAGGTCTTCCCTTCCCTGTCTCTCACACAGGGTTGTTTACCAACCATCCACTACCTCCATCTGTGTGTAGTCTCCTTGCTAACCCAGGCTGGCTTATAAAAGCAAGAGCAAAGTAAAAGAAGAAGAAGCAAAAATAACAGAAGGATAGAAATAATCAAGGGATGGAAAAGTTTTGCTTTTTTAAAAAGAAAGAAGAGAGAGAGAAAAAGTGGGAAACAAAATTTAAAAGAAAAACATTAGAAAAATTTCCATTCGCTGTTTACATTAAAAAAGCCAAATACAGTTGTTTAAAACTTTCAAGCTATGTACTTCGCTGGGTTCTGGGCCTTAGTTCTGGCGTTGAAAATATCTTCGGGGCTAAAAATAGCTGATCTCTGGTCCAAATGAAGCTCCTACCTGTGGTTCTCCTCCATCTCCCAAGACTTGAGTGTGATGCTTCCTGTCTTCCTGTAGGAGCCGCTGCACAACCGCTACAAGGAACTCCTGGCCAAACGAGCCGAGCTCCAGAAGAAGGTGGAAGAGCTCCAGCGAGAGATCACCAACCGTTCCACTTCCTCCTCTGAGAGAGGCAGCTCTCCTGCCCAGTGTGCCACCCCGGTCCAGACTGTGGTATGACGCAGCTTGCAGACTCTTCGATTTGTCATCTCTCCAGAATCGCGCGATAATGGCAGCTTTTCCAGAAATGGAAACTTCAAAAAGAGAAAACTTTGCGAACTTAGAAAGCAGGTCAGACACACTATTTATTACTCTACGTCCCTGCACCAGGGTTTATTATTATGTTTATTATTATTAAGGATGTAACACTACAGGAAGCGAAAGCCTTTTTTCTTTTTTGTTCTGCTTATTGTCGTTTAAAGGCGTCATATATAATTATCTTACTCGGGGGCGTAGTTACAAGGAAGCTTGCTGGCACAGCCTCCCAGGACGAAACCAGAACACTTGTTCATTGAGCTCAAGTTGTGAAAGCGGTGGTGTTGCTTTGAACCGGAGAACGTTGCTTTCACACTGGAAGCTGCAGACTTCAAACAGTGGTATGACCACAGTGTAGTTTGCATCATCCTGTCCCCTCCCTCGCCATCTGATGAGCTGCTCCCAAAAACTCAGAGGAACCTAAGCAAATGGCAACAACAAAGAACTGCATTCCAGAAAAGGGAAGAATTTGGAAATCTTCGTCTGCACATGGAAGCAGTTGTGCTCATTTGGTTTCTGGACACTGTCGACAAAGGAGCTTGTCCCATTATTTGGGAGGAAATCCCAGTCTCATCGTGTTCTTAAGGCAGTGCTTTGCATTCTTTGCAGCCTTTTTGTGCCGCCAGTGATTCCCCAAGCAAAGGTGACAGCAATCCATCTGACTCACAGAGTGCCATCTTTGTATAGGTATGAAGCCGAACACAGTTTCTGTGCCAGCTTTGTATGGCAGGTTCTGCTCCTGCACGGCCACCATATTTGCTGAGGGATTTTTGTAGCCACAAAAAAACCACTGCAGGCAGCTGCTGTCCACGGGTGGACCATGAACAACAGTTCGCTTGCCCCCGCTTCAAGAGGCAACATCAACAGCTAGCAAAATTTATGGGGGTTGTCACCTGACAATTAAACTCCCCCTAGATTTGGAAAAACGAAGAATGGCTCGCTATAAACAGTTTAATTCTCATCATTTGGGTTAAAACAAAACAAAACAAGGGAGCATCGTCACGAGGCTTTAGAGCTTTACATTCATTAATATCTGGGTACTACTTGCTAGCAATTTGCTGTTAAATATAGTTAACCATGTTCCAGTGCTAAAGCAATGCCTTACTTAATCGGAGTAGAAACGTCATGTTATTTGAAAGTTCCGTTGAAAAGCGTTTCCATGTTGCGCCCGCGTCCCCCTTTTCGGACATTCTCCAGCCCCATAAGTTGCAGCAGCAAGAAAATCATCATTCCCTACGACACAAATATCAACACTGTCCTAAGGCAGGGGTGGGGAACCTGTGGCGTTCAGATGTTGTTGGACCACATAGTCTGAGCATTGGCCATGCCAGCTGGGGCTGATGGGAGTCCAACGACATCAGGAGGGCTACGGGTGCCCCATCCCTGAACTAAGGGGTGCCAACGACCCATAGTCTTCCAGTTCTCCTCTGGTTTCTATTGCTATTGGCAAAGGGGACATGGGGAGCTATGAAGTTTGCCAGGAGTATGTTTTGTCTTTCCTGACATCAGAAAAAAAGAGAATTAATCATGTACTTTGGGGAAAGAATTGCACCCACACACTGACACACACACTATGTCAATGGTGTTGGATAAGGTCTCCTTTCTGCATGGGTTGGGTTGCGGGGGAAACGTACTGGGAATCGCATTGTGAAGTGTTAGGCTGTGGGTGATGTGACGTTGCTTTCTGATGGTGGTCTCTGTTGCTTGGGTTCTACCGCGTTGTTCCAGTGACTTGAAAAGGGATTGGTGTATTTGTGTGTGTGTGTGTGTGTGTGTGTGTGTGTGCTGGCACATCCCAGTCGTACTGCTGTAGCTGCCTCGTGTTCAGTGGTGTGCATGCAAAGACGGGCGTTTCAGGATGACAGAGCGGAGGATTGTGAAGTCCCACCTCCTGCACCAAAGCAGCCACAGATGGCCAGCGTGGTTTCTCTGCTGTGTGAGAGAGACACCGCTTGCCATTATTGTACCGATGTCTTGGTACCGGTTTGGTAAGGTGTGTCTTCAGCCGAGCAAACATAAACTATAGGTTTTTGAAAAGGAGCAAAAACATCCCCAAACTCAACTCTGTGGAAGCTGAGCCTCACCTTTACTATTTTGGGGGTGGGGGCAAAACGTAAATGCTTCACTTAGAGACACCAAGGTAGTGTGCACTCCCCAACTCTGGACACCGTGGCCTTTAAAACAAGGATGGGGAATGCGTGGTCCTCCAGCTGCTGCGATCTTCAGCCCTAGCTGGCCCAGCCAAAGGTCCAAGATGATGGGGGTTGGGATCTTGCTCTCTTAAGAATTCCATGTATGCATGCAGGGTGCCTTTCTCGGCCTGCACAGAGATCCATTGCGGCTCCCCCAGGTCTGTGCAGCGTACACATCGGCTCCCTCTTCCCCCTTGGCTGTGCATAATGCTGGACATTCTGCTAAAAGCTCTAAAGGGTCACCAAATGCCTCTCCACCGATGGTGCTGAGCAAGTAAACAAGTGATTGCATTGTGATGGGCAGATGATTGCTGCCTAAACCCCCATTTTGTTTCCTTGCTTTTCCTCTCACCTGTCTAACGCCTTATAAACAGGTGAGCTCTGCCAAGCCAATTAGCTTTTTTATCCTCCATGCTCTTGGAAGAACCCAGCGTGTCCAACTCTTGCTGTTGTGCCGGGGTGAGGAGCCCACAGTCTTTCTGATGTTGGACTAACAGCTCCATCACCCATCCTTGCCGATGCCCCTGGCTTGCCATAAATCATCTTTCACCAACCTTGGATCCCAGGTGTTAGGTAACAGCCCACATCCTCCCCAACCAGCATGGCCAATGGGTGGAGATGGTGGGCGTTGTAGTCCAACAATATTTGGGGAGCCATGGGTTCCCCACCCCTAAGCAACAGCAGCAGTTGGGCATGTCCACATCTTCAAGCAAGACTGTGATGTGTTTCAAAGTACAGTGGTACCTTGGTTTAAGAACAGCCCTGTTTACGAACTATTCGGTTTACAAACTCCGCAAAACCGTAAGTAGTGTCCTGGTTTGCGAACTTTACCTTGGTCTAAGAACGGAAGCCAAAGGGCACTGGCAGCGGGAGGCCTCATTAGGGAAAGCGCGTCTTGGTTTAAGAACGGACTTCCGGAACAGATTAAGTTCGTAAACCAAGGTTCCACTGTACCTCTTACTAGCTGGTTGTTATTTCATGTTCTAAACCAGCGTTCTGCCTTTCCCAGGATGGGTGTGGCAGAAATTATGGAGGGGACAACACATTTATATTTCTGGCAGTGTCTTCTTCATCAGTGATGGAAGCGTTTGCCTGGGTTTAAAAGGTCGGGAGAAGGGGGAGCAGGGATGGTAGAGCAAACTGATGTAATCCCCATGTTGTGAGACTAGGCCCAACCTGGAACTGCTAAAAGCAAGGCTGGTGGGAACTGGGAGCTCAACATCTCAAGGTCCCCAATCTAGACTTTCTTGGCCATCATGCCTCTCCTTTTACTGAATGTTCCCAAGTGTGCAGTTTACATGCTGAAAAGCACACCCTGCCTGTAACCCAAATGTGTCTTCAGGATCTTTCTGAAGATGGCCACAGCAAAGTATGGCATCGCTCTGACTTTACAATGTAACGTAATCCTGTTCCTTTCTGTTACTTGCCGGCATTGGTTTCTGTTATTTGGAAGCAAAAGGGTGCAATTATTTATTTGTGAACGGACGGTGGACGTTGATTATGACAACTTAGGGCACTGCAGTTTGCCTAGGGTTGGTGCATACCTGCAGCTGAATGAGAGCAACTTGTCCCACTTTAGACCACAGGGCAGGGGGGCAGAACAGGGTAATTTTCTTCCCTATAAAAAGCTCCCAATAAACTATCAAAATGTGGGGGGAATGGGCCTAGCTCAGGCCATGCTGCGCTAGGGTTTTGTTTTTAAACTCTGGTTGCTTTTCCATACAACAGAGCATTTAAAACATGCCATTTCCTTCACCTGCAGTCTGAAGTGGTACAATCTGTTCTACCATTCTGTTCTCTATTCGGACCAATGGTGGTAAGGGGGACTCTGTGCCAGTTCAAATCTTCCTGGACTCCAGTTCCCATCAGCCCCCGCCAGCACAGCCGCTGGTCGGGGGTGATGGAAGCCGTAGCCAAGCAGTAGCTGGAGGCCACGGGTTTCCGACTCTTGTGTAGACCAAAACCTACTCTGCAGGCCCTTTGACTGTATTAGGTTGCCCTGGGTGGCGACTTTCCTGTGTATTACTATTTTTAACATGATTATCGACTATGTATTGTCTCAAACGGAAAGAGCTATGATAAACAAAGTACCAAAATGTTCTCTTGCCGTTTCTTGGTAGTGTTTCAACTGTTTATATGGTCAAACTTGGAACGTACAAGAACAAGCATATTTGCAGGGTTTGAACCCTTCCAAGGAACTAACCAGCAATTGCACATTTAAGACTGGTGTATGATTTAGGTTTTTCTTTTTTAGCTTTAAAATAGCGCCTTATATTTATTTGTGCATCAGTCTTCCGTGGGGCTACTTGTGGTCTCCTTTCCAAGGGAGCAATCAACGTTCAGGTGCTTCCAAGTCGCTCAAGGACGAATGATCATCTGATGTCACCACTAACATGACTGTACAGTACAGCTGTCACTTGTTCTGGACACGTGGGAATTTGCTTAAGGTAGGTGCTTTCTGTATCTGAGCTCAGTTGGTGGGGAAACTAAGGTAAGGTGGAAGCAACTTAATTGCAAATATATCTCAAAAGTTGGCACATCTGTTAAACATTTTGCATTCCACTTGCATTGCCAGAGAGAGACTGGCTTGCTTAAGGCTTGAAGGGCCAAGAAGGGATTGGGACACAACTCTTGACAAAAGGAAGGGCATATTCAATTGCTTTCGATTTGCTGTGGTCTCGTTCCAGTTCATGCAAAGACAGTCCTGCCATGACGCAGAAACGGCTCAGGGAGAACCAGGTGATGCATGACACCCCCTGAGCCGTGGGTCCTGCTGCTATTCCTCAGGGCATATGAACAGAGATGGCAAAGACAGCATTGCCTTGCTGTCTTCCCACAAAAGAGGGTGAGGGAGGGGAGCTTGCAGCCGAGCCACAGAAAAAAAACAGCCAGGGGCCCTTGCTACCTTGTTTTTGCTCTAGCAGACTGAGGATTTTGCATGTACTGTCCAGGTTACATGCTGGCCAGTCTCACTGCAGGAAGCACAGGCTATACTTAACATACGCAAAAGCATCAATCTCTGAATGCAACCGGCTTTCCAGATTGGTTTAGAGCATATGGATCCCTGAGTTGCATTGGTACTTGTAAAGTGGAAAAGTTCAAGAGAAGCTGTTTTCTGCCTAATTTATTCAATTGGCAAGTTGCCTTTATTGGATCCCAATCAAACCTCAAAAAGCACAATTTTTGAGTCATCATTCCATTCCAATCATTGGAAAGACTTTACATTATTAATGTAATAAATAATATATCTCTGTGCATGTGTGTGTCTATAAAAATCCATAGTACCACGACAGCCACCAGATCTCCTAGTCCAGTTAAGGATAAAATTATTAAAAGCCAAGTTAAAAACCAGCTGCCAATAACAGAACAGCCATGATCGGAGGTGCTGTTGTGTGTGGTTTTTTTTTTTTAAAGAAACACATTGACTTCACTCTTCTGCAAGGAGAAAAAAACCAAGAGAGAAGATACAGACAGCTGTTCAGTTCCTCTTTGAAACCACATTATTAAGATTCCAAGGATGGAAAAACACTGAAGGACGCATCCTTAATTATAAGCTGAGGTAAAAGCCTTTAGGTAGCAAACTGAATATTGAAGAGGTCACTCCTTACAAAACTTCCATATTTCGAAATGAGAACGTCTTACTGAGAACGTTTGAACATCTGAAGTGGAAAATACCCAACACCACACATAAAGCAATTTTGGGGGGAAATGCAGGGAAGGGAGCAGTTTAAGGCAGAAGACAAAACAATGCATTTTAGGAGAGTTGAAAGGTAATGTAATAACACCCTTTTTGTGTCTTTCACCCCACTGGTCAAGACAGCAGTGGACATTTTTGAAGCAGGGCAAAGACCTGCAAAACCTGCATACCGGAGACAACTATGCCTCCATCATACCCTCTTCTGTGGAGGGGAGTGGGGAAGAAAATCACTATTGCCTGCCTCTAGGCTTAGGAAAGAGTCCTCCCTGGTGAGCAATTAGATTAATTGCCTGAGTTGTAGGGTGGGGAGAATACAATGGTTCACAGCAAAGGGATTGTTAATGTGCTAAAAGAATAATAAGGGTTATCTTATTTCTTCCCTCCCCACCTCCTGCATCAGGATTAGGGGCTGTAATCTGATCAGGCCCACAGGTGGGGAACGAGGGGCTTTTGTTTAGAAAGTGCAGCCCGGCAAGGAAGGCAGCTGAGATTGGAGCCAGCAAGCCGGAAAAGGTGCAAAAAACAACAACAATCACACACACGCAAGACGCCTCAGTAGTCCCAACTGTTGTCATCTTTCTGAAGGGAGGTCTGTATGCTTTGCATCTCCCTCAGCAACTGCAGACTCTTCTTGCCCTGCTCTCCGGGTCTCCTCTTCAGGCCGGCATCTTTCACCCGGCTGACCTTCGTTTTCGCTTCGCAGCCTCTGCTTGGCTGCTGAGGACAAGAGAGCCTGCCTTCCCTCTTCTGCTTCGCCAGCTGCGAGGTCAAAAAAGGAGAAGGGGAGAGGGCATTTCAGAATGGCCTGCTTTTTACCTCAGGGATATTCTTCCTTCCTCCAATCCCCTTCACTAACTCTGTGGGGAGAGAGATTTTTCTTCTTCTCATCATCGAGAAAACTATATTCTATACACCTATTATGTCCTACAGTTATTCTACCATGTTGTGAACAAAATCTGCCCTTTCCCCCTTATGGGGTATCCAAGAGCCCATATAGAGTCCTTACATAGGTTCCCTATTGGTAGGAGAGAATAACAGAGGCCAACCAGAGAATATTGAGAAGCAAAGCAGCTAGTAAGCTTGATCTTTATTGATCTGTTGCAACAGGGTTCTCCCCTCACACGCAGGAGAAGAGGAGGACCCAGAAAAATGGTGTGCAAGGCCTTATAAAGACTTTTGAAATTCCCATCCTGTAGATCAGGACCACCCCCAGAAACATCATACATACATCACAGAAGGGGTGTAACCTAAGACCACCCCTCTGATACATCATACCTACATCACAGAAAAGGCGGTCTAAACAGAAATTTAAATGTTGTTTGTCTCTTGTCCTTGTTTATCTCCTGTCTGGCAGGTTACTTGATTGGATTTCCCGGGTAGCCTGGCTAGTCTTTTGTAGTGATAAATACTTAGTTCCTGGGCCAGGTCACAGGCTCACACCCTATTCAAACACAGACAGGATTTGTGAAGGAAAAGACAATGTGGAGGCTTTTCCATTTTGACCTTGCAGAGAGTCAGTTTAGGAATCAAAATGGTTCCAGGTCGGTCTTCCTGTGCTGATCTATGTATGTGCTTGCTTGGTACACTTATGAACATTACCATATATCTAAGACCATAAAATTCCTATTACAACCATAACATGTTTTTTTCCTCATAGGTTGTTCTAGATGTTATTTTATACAAAGTTGGACCCATTGGTCCATGTAGCTTAGCACTGTCTACACTGACTGGCAGCAGCACTTCAATATTTCAGTGATCACAGAATTGTGGAGTTGGAAGGGACCACAAGAGTCTTTTAGTCCAACCCCCTGCCATACAGGAATCTTTTGTCCAATGTGGGGCTTGAACCCACAAACCTGAGATTCAGAGTCTCATGCTGTGTGTACAAAATGAGCTATCCCAGCTGTTCTACCTGGAGACTGGACCTTGTGCATGCAAAGCAGATGTTTTACCGTTGAGTTACGGCTTGAAGCCACCCTGACATTCATTTTTAGGTTTTATTTATTTATTTCGCAATAAATTATATACGGCTTAATGGAAAATCAGTTATCTTAAGTGGTGCATATTAGCATAAAATACTCATCAATGGACCAATTCACACTTTGAAAGGTGGAATAGAAGTGCATTAAATCGGAGAAGGGGAAGCTGCAGCCCACCAATGGTGGAGTCAGACCCAGCCAGCATGGCCAAGCGATGGGAGTCTGAAAACATCTGGAGCTGCTCTAATCAGAGTAGAGCAGGATGGGCACCTGTGGCCCTCCAGATGTTGATGGACTACAGCTTCCAGCACCCCAGACCATTGGCCATGCTGGCTGCTGCTGTTGGCAGTCCAACATCTGGAAAGCCACAGCTTCCTCCATCCCTGGAGAAGAGAGTACAAGCTCAGGTGCACCTCCTTTATCTGTTGTACATTTGCCTTGTGCAGGGATGGCCAGCGGGGCACTACATAATTCTTTGCCACCACTATTATAAAAAGCAATCGAGCTGCTCAAAAGTTGTGGCATCGTTGTTCAACCTGCGGTCCTCTAAGGGTGGTGGACTCCAACTCTCATTGGCCCCAATGGTCAGGGATGATGGGAGTCGTAGTCCAGCATCTTCTTGGGGGGAGTGACTGTAATGATTCCTTCTTTCCAGGTGCCAGAACTCAGGCAGAAGGGCAACTCACCCGCGCCCGATGCCTCTGGATTTTACAGATCTGTTCTGCCTTGGCTTCCATCTTCTTCACCAGCCCTTCCAGCTCCCTCTCCAGGTCTTCTCTTACGGCAATCGTTGGAGCCTCATGGATGAGTTTTACCAGCTGCTGGTGATCGCTTACATGCAATAGAAAGATTCAGGGCAGGGAGCGGATTAAACTTGCTTTTTGCTCTCTAAGAATATGCTTCATATACATTTTCAGAGTCGCTTTGCAAGTAGAGGACACAATCCAAATTCAAAATCTAGAGCTGTTAAACCAGCGACAAAAAATATTTTTTCGACTGGTTACCAGGCAGATGAATAAGCACATTTACCAACATAAAGGGTGTTTGCGATAGATTGGAGGAAAACAGAATTGGTGGATTAAGTTGTCGGCTATCCATCATCGTTAGGAATGGCAGGGAAAGAGAGGAGGCTACAATGTGACCAAGAAGTCTGTCTTTAAGTGCATTTGCATGGGGTGGGGAGGCAAACCCCCAAACAGATGCTTTACTGTAGCAAAGCTACCATTTTAATAGGGGTTCTTCTCAGGGGCAGAATGGTCCTATTCTATTATTTTAGTCAACTTCCTTGCAGTAGCATGTCACTTGGGCATGTTTTCTTCTTCTGGACATCACTTTATTTGCTTTGCCCCCTCTCCAGTTCCAGGAACCCTATAAGAGTGTCTCTGAGTATGTGCAGAGTGCCTTTTCTTCGTCAGCATATAGAGGCCCTTTCCCCCAAACCATGCCCACCTGCCCTACACATGACACCATCTGTGATGTCGTAATGGGTAGGGACGCATCTGCAAAGGAACAATCAGAAGTCTTGAAGCGTGCTCCCGTTATTCCTTGACAAGCGGGGCTTGCTATCAGCAGTGACAGCAAGCCCCGGAAGAACTGTTCATGCTTTGGAGTTCGCAAAGCAGGGCTTGCTGTGTGCACAAACATTCCTTTGCACTGCCAAGCTTGATTTCAAGTCGGCAAAGCAAGGCTCTTCCAATCCAGCCTGCTCACAAAGGAAATACATTATTTTGGGTCATCTGGGATCATTGTGATGTCTGGTTATTGGCAGGTGGGCAGCCCCACCCAGCTATCAAAACCGCCCTAGCAGTTTTCTTTTGACACTCCAAGGCTGAAATCCAATGCTCCTCTCCATGAGAGCAAGCAACACAGACTTTGCTTCCAACGACATTCAGATAGAATTGTGAAGGGTGACCTGCGCTTCTGCTCAGGGGGTCTGTGGCGTGGCTACCAGAATCGAGAGTCACACTATGGAACACAGAAGATCCGCAAGGCACGCAAGTGTTTTGACTCACAAGCTCATCTGCCCAAGTTCGTCTTGCAGCGTCAACAGCACCTCGGAAAGGTCTCCCTGGGACGTGGAAGAAATGGAAGAGCCGGAGTTCCTCCTTCCTCTGCCCATCGGCTTGCTCAAGGGGACATTGCTGACCACGCGCTCGTTGCAAAGGGCTTTTGAATGATGCTTCATCAGGTGCAGCACATGCTGAACGTTGGCTCCCACGGAGTGGCTGGGGCTTGTGGACTGAAAGTAAAGGGAGGGGAAAGGTGAAGAGGACAAAGGTGACCTGGGGAATTGAACGCTGAGCAAAATGTACCACGGATATGCATCAGTACATATAACGCTGGTTAAAATGCTACAATGCTACAGTGGAAACTCGGGTTGTAAATGTGATCCGTGCGGGTGGCACGTTCGCAACCCGCAGTGCCACGTCTGCACCCGTGCAGGTTGCGATTCGGCGCTTCTGCACATGCACAAAGCATAATTTAGCGCTTCTGCGCATGCGTGACTGCCGAAACCCGGAAGTAACCCGTTTCGGTACTTCCGGGTTTCGGCGCGTCCATAACCCAAAAAACACACAACCTGAAGCGTCTGTAACCCGAGGTATGACTGTACGGAGTTAGAACTTTGGGACAGGAAATTAAGGGGAGCTGTGATAGCAGCCTTCCAATATCTGTGCAGAGCCTAACTCACGGAGGGTTTGAGACCCACAGCTGGGCGCCTTCATCTGCCCCAGCTGCAACAAAACATGTCTCTCCCACATCAGTCTCTGCAGGAGCTGCAACCATCCAACGACTTGCCCTCTCCTCCAAAGACACACTCCTCCACCATCTCCAGAGACAGATGAATGCCAGCAACATGTTGTGCAGAAAGCGGAGAAGAACCAGTGGGTGGAAAGGACAGCCGATTTCAGCCGAACATTAGGAGAAACAGCTGTTTGCCCATGGAAGAGACAGCCTCTGGGGGGTGGCAGACTCTCCTTTGCTGGAGATGAGACACAGGTTGAGCAGCCAGCTCTCAGGGATGCCGTGGTTGCAAGATTCTCCACCCCAAGCAGAAGGTTGGACCAGGCGACTTCTAGGGTACCTTGAAGCCCCATTTCCTAGTATTGTCTCTGAACACAGAGCCCTCCATTCAGTTATCAGGGCTTGGGAAGTCATTGATTCCTTACCTTTCCAGCAACAAAAGGCACATCCCCCAGCCGCAGCCTATAGTGAGGCTGTGCATGGCAGTGAACCATTCCAGGGTCATTCTGAAAAGAGAGAAGAGAAACACGCACATTAGGAGAAATTAAGTCACTCAAGGGTGGCAACAAATGGTGGGAGGAGCCAGAACTGATGACAGGCGAAACTACAGCCAATAAAGAGCAGAGTCTGCAGCACTGGGGGGGGGGGGTGTCCCCACAGCTGTCCCTCACCTCCACCCCATCTATGAGGGCTGCATGAATTCAGGGCTTTATGTGGATTACGGGCCACAGGTAAACAGGGATGCAATCTAAGCTCTTTTAGCACCAGTGATGCACCTTTTCCAGCTGCTTTGCTTTCTTCTTGATCTTCTTTGGTTTCAAAGGTTCCACCAACACCACAGGCTGCGTTTGCGCTTCCAGCAACTGTCTGTTCTTCTCCAAACCAGTCTGAAGCTGCCAAGATAAGCCTGGGGATTATTATTATTATTTTCTTTAATTCAAAAAAATAGAAGCTGGGACGGTTTGCCAGCTAAGGCTCAGCCCACAGATGGGTCAACCCAAAGATGTTGCAGGACTCCCACGTCCCATTAGCCCCAGCCAGTATAACAGTGGTCAGGGGATAGGAACTGTGGCCCAACAATATTACAAGGGCTGGAAGCTCCTCATCCCGGACACAGTCCAGAAGTGCTAAACACATTCAGCCACAGGCATCCATTTGTTGAGGAAAGTGTTAATTCCTCCATAAGCTGGTAAGAATGTTCCTTCCTAAAACGCAGCTGCAAAGGGCTTGTGATTCCTTATCTCTGCTGCTATGCAACATGGCCTACGTAAGAGGCCCCCTTTTCAGCATTCCTGCATGGAGAAGAATAGGGGAGAGAAACTGTGGAGATGTGCAGAGATACACTGAAACTGGTCGGAGAGAAATTGAAGATCCAAAGGCTGTTGGAAAACTGGACAAAGGACAGTGTAGTTGCAGGACTTTGGCAATCGGACTTCATTCTTGCTTTGTGGAATTGGTCCAAGCAAAGATTCTGAAAGCTAAAACCCTCTCTGGGCTCAGAGAGAGGAGGGACTTCTTAAGGCAACTGTTTATAGGGTGTATATAGTGTATATATTGTGTTCACTGTGCAAAGCAGTATTATTAGATATTCATCCCAGCCCTAGTTTCCCCCATCAAAAGTCTAGCCTGCCCTTGGATGGTACCAGGGCCTTATATGGGAAAAACCCAGAGCTGCTATCCAAACTCCTGTTCCATTGCTTCTGTATCAAACTTCTACCGACCTGCTGCCCTCCAGATGTTGTTGGAACTCCAGCTCCCAGCAGCTCAAGCCAGCATGAGCAAGTGTCAGGGATGATGAGAATTGTAGTGCAAATTCAGGCACTAGGCTGGAGAAGTCTACTTTGTGATGGAGGCATGGAACTGATACACAAATCTCTATATATATACCTACTGCATGTAATTGGAGGCATTTGCATTAAAGGCTGGACATGGGGAAGTTCTATCCCAACAAACTGGATGTAGGTTTTCAACTAAAAATGTTTGCAGTGTTGTAAAATCAATAATCTGCAGACCACAATAACTGGCCCACCAGCAGGCCTGCAGAGAAGACCTTATGCTACCCAGCAGCTTGTGTCTGGACATATTCTTGCAATCTTCTGAAAATAAATTCTACCATGACTGTAGCCTACACACAGAATGAAGTTTCTGATTATTCCATGTTTCTGCAAGGAGGCCTCAAATGCATTACAAATCCTCTGCAGAGAAATTCAGGCCACAAATAGGAAGAACTTGCCTCTGCCGCTTTTTCCTGCACCCGTTTCCGTGCTTGTTCTTCCTCCAGGAGCTTCTCTTCCAGCTCTTTCATTTTTTTCTAGTTTAAACAAAAGCAAAACCTAAAATCACCCAACAGCCAATTTAGTCTTGCCGCCTGCCTCCTTCTTTTAAAGGGAAGAAATAATCTAGCCTCTTTTTAGGGTTGCTGGGGAGTAAGATCTGCTCTGACCTTTCTGGAGTAGAATACAAAGACAACGAATACATAATAGAAACAGATCTGGAGACTACCAGAGCCACAACTCACAAAAGTAGGAGACATGGCTATCTATGCAGTTATATTCAACCACTAGGAGAATCCAGAAGAGAACTAAATTTACAAAAATCAAAATAGGTGGCATGATGGCGGGGGGGGGGGGGGAGGAGAGGAATCTAAATATGAGTGTACGACACACACCATATTAAGCTAAATAAATGTGGCATAGCATAATTTTGGGGCTGAGCTAGGTTTTCTTGCGAGCAGATTTCATGTTTTATTGGAGCAGAATTTGGGATTCAGAGGTTCTCATGCAGAACACTACAGCAGCAGAAAAAATCTAAACATTACCCTACTTAGTACGGCTGCCATCTTACTGAAGAAATATTTATATCAACTCAATCAAATGAATTTAATTGATTTCATTTGCATATGAATAAAAGAAAGGATAAAACATATCCCAGTGTTTAGAACACAACACGTGCCATGCTTACCTTTAAAATAGCAGGACAATGCTGCAACTTTCAGACTGTTAACCCTATACATGGTTTTCTGGGAGTAAGTCCCACTGAGGTCATTTATATATCTCTGCTCCAAGTTCCAGTATAAAAATTGAGTGGATTCAAACGTTAAGGAAGTCCTTCTTGTATCAGACCAATAATAGCCAGCCAGATCGTGTCTAGAAAGCCCATTAGTGGGGCATGATGATGACAGGGATGTAGAAAGTTGTGACTCTCCCATCCGCCCCAGCCAACATGGCCAATGGTCAGGGATGATGGGATTTGTAGCCCAGAAACATCTGGAAGGTCACAGGTTCTCCATCACTACATTACAAGAATGCTGAGCATCCACAATGAGCACAAACCTGGTCTCGGGCGTCCAAACGAACACAACCTACCTCTGCATGAGACTGCATTGACGTAAGCCTTGCATATTCTTTCTCGAGCAGATCCAACCTTTCCAATTTAGATGTCACATGTGATTGATCAAGGATTCTCTCTCTTTCTAATGTGGCCTGGAAAGAGGAGGAGGAAAGTTATTCATGGCGTGGGGAGGCAAGAAAGATGTGACGGGAAGTTTCACCAGCTGAATTTCTGCCTGCCGCTGAAAAGCACAGGGGTAGCCAACAGCAGTAAAAGTCTGCAACCCTAGTCAACTGCAACATCTCACTAAAAAGCAGCAATATAATGGGAGAAAAGTGAAGCAGGGTGTGTGTGTGTGTGTGTGTGTGTGTGTGTGTGTGTGTGTCAAAAGGCTCGTGTCAAACCTTTTAATTCTAGGGCTGAATATTGTGACGTTTGAGACTAGGGCCTATATCATGTCAACAGCAGGCCCCAGTAGCAGATAGGGTGGCAAAACTGTTCAATGAAGGAATAGTTTTCAAGATCCGCATGATGGCAACCCAGTCCCACAACGTAACCTAATAAAAGCCTGATTGGGCCAGACTGATGGTCCACCTACTCTGCCATTCAGTTTCCCACAGAAGCTGACCAGATGCCACATTTGAGGAAGCCCAAATGTTGGACATGAAGAGGCAACAGCTCCTCCGGTTGGAATTCACCTGCAGTTGATTTTCAGATGCACTTTGATACTGGAGGTAGGAAATACCCACCAGGACTAGTACGTCTTCTCTGAAATTTGTCTCACTCAGCTTTGAAAGCCTTCTAAGCTTGTGGCCATCACCACATCTTGAGGCAGTGAGTTCCACAAGTGTGTGTGTGTATAACCCAGATGTATTATGGCTGTTGGCGAAATTCATAGAGTTTGCATTAAGACAGACGACGTACCTGCTTCTGCAAGACAGTGGTCTTTTCGAGTTCCGCCTGTGCAATCATTTGTTTCATGTAATCCAGCTGCTTTTCCAGAAGGCTGCAGCGAGTCTCGGCACCTGCCAGCTGAGCTGCCAACTCTGAAAAAAGGGCAATGAGAGATGGCTAAACCACAGAGCCTAGGGCTTGCCGATCAGAAGGTTAGCAGTTCAAATCCCTGCGACTGGGTGAGCTCCCATTGCTCGGTCCCTGCTCCTGCCCACCTAGCAGTTCGAAAGCACGTCAAAGTGCCAAGTAGATAAGTAGGTACCACTCTGGCGGGAAGGTAAACTGCGTTTCCGTGCGCTGCTCTGGTTCGCCAGAAGCGGCTTAGTCATGCTGGCCACATGACCCGGAAGCTGTACGCCAGCTCCCTCGGCCAATAAAGCAAGATGAGCGCCGCAACCCCAGAGTCATCTGCGACTGGATCTAATAGTCAGGGGTCCCTTTACCTTTACCTTACAGCCCCAATGCTAATAATGGATCCCATGAGGACTATACAGGTTGCAAGCTATGGGGTACTGCCAGCTGTATTCAGGGTAGACTCATTGGTGGGCATAAGTTTGTCGTGTCCGTCAATTTCAATGGGTCCATGTGGGACTAACAATGGATACAACCCTACTGGGCAACGTACTTACAGCCAGCACAGCGCACTTCCCTCAGGCACCTGATGCTCGCCCACTCCCTCCCTCCCTCCCCAGCCTAGCCACCGGCCTCAGGAGTGGGGTTTGCCTGTCTGCCAGCCAACATCTTCATTTTCTTTCTCTGGCTGTGCAAGCGCTGGCAGGCTGCCTCCTTCTTCCATTCTTCCTCGCACTGAACACTGGCTCCTCGTAGCCACTGCTTGTGTGGTGAGACACTGTGGTCAGGGTGAGCCATGGTTGGCAGTTCCGGGGAGACCGGCTTCATACCATGCAATACAGCAGCTGATGTGCTCGGCCCAGGGCAGCGCCACCTATCCGACCTCGCCAGTAAGAGGCAGAAACTGCACACAGTGATGCCAATTGTCTCTGTGGCCAGCAACGACCTTCTTCCTCCCCGCCTCCTTTCTGACGTCATAATATACCGCCATATCAGCAGTATATTACGATGCTGGGAAGCAGATATTGCCCAGCCCTACAACAGAGCAAGGACAGGCTCTTCAAAATTCTAAATGGCCCAAGAGATGGAGTGGAGGAAGCACTCATCTGAACACCAATGGGGCAGATAAGATGCCATACGTACGTGCGGCAGATATATACTATGCAGAGCCCAAAGCTGAGATACTCAGACCACCTGCAGCTGTGCCTCAACACAGAAGAGGCGATCGGAGAACGAGCAACAGCTGAAGCACAGCCATACTCCCAACTTCAGCCGTACGCTGACAATGGGAGCCATACAAAGACATCTGTCAGTTCCACAAGAAGTAAGAACAATCAGGTATCATGGTAACTGGAGGTTTTTTTGGAACTGGGCTCTGCATTCTAATTCCATGAGGCTACCAATACAGTAAAGGCTCCTGGATAGATCTCTTCAACCTTGCCTTAACGACACTGATTCTCCAACACAAGGGTTTTCAAACTGTGTTTCAGGGTGATCCGGGATTTCTTGGAAGCTTCTCCTGAAGGAGGAGGCAGGCAAGCTCCCCTGAAAGGCAGCTTGCTCATCACAACTGATCCTCCCCTCAAATGTGCATCCATGTGGTTGTGTAGGATATGCTCAGCATGCTGAGCTGGGTTAGGCATCCTGGTGCCCTTCAGAAGTCCTGGGCTACACCTCTCTTCGTCCCTGGCCATTGGTTATGCTGACCAAGGACAATGGGAATTTATAGCCCAGAAGGTCTCCATGGCAGTTGGCTGCCCACCCTTACTCTAAGCAAAGAGCTGCTACTTGCAGAATAATGATCTTTTTGGATCTGAAGAAGGTAACATGCAAAAATAAATGGTTTCCCCCACCTCTTTCAGAGCATCTCAGCTTTAGGCATCACATAGCATACATCTGCCCCAGATAGACCGGGAGTTGGATCGTTGGAAAACATTTCCAGTGCCAGAATCCTCTTCAATGTACCAAAATGCTTTGGACTCTAAGTTTTTGGACATTAACCTGTTTCTTCTACCCCTTTGCTTCTTGTTTCTCCCTCTTACACACATGCCATAGGGTGCATAGAGGATCCTGATAGGCTCACATGCTGTCCAGATGCACAGATTTGCGGGGGGGGGGCGTGTTTCACTTTGGACAGCCTACATATTGGGTCATGGGAAATGACCTCACTGAATAACTTAAGGGGGCTCATCCAAACACCCCTAGGATTATTAATTTGTAGTTGAGCAAAGGAGACATTTGCATACCTTCATTTTTCCTGGACACCTCAAACTTTGTCTGCTCTTTTTCCATCAGCTGTTCGCCCAGCACTTTCTTATAGTCTGAGGTTTCCTTGGCCAGAGATTTCACACTCTCCTCTGCTTGAATCCGTTCCAGCTCCAGCCGCCGTATTTTCTCTTGCAGGTTCTTCAGAGCTGAGAATATTGCTAACAACAACAACAAAGCTAAATACAATTAGAACCAGCTATTAATGAGCTAGCGTGATGCAGCAGATACAGGGTTGGATTTAAGACTGCAGAAAGCTGCATTCAAAGACTATTCAGCTGTGTGTGGACCTGAGCAAGTCCCAAGCTCCCTCCCTAACCTATTTCACAAGGATGGCGTTGAAGCCCAAATGGGATATGCTGATATATGTTGTTCCTAGGCTATACATCTGATGAAGTTACAACAAAATCCAGTTTTCTGTGAATCTTAGATAGTGTGGTGTGTTTCGTTGTGCTTACCTGATTGGTGTGGTGGTTGTGAGGTGCCCTTATTTCATTCTCCAAATCATCTCCCAAGTACTCTGCAGCCTCCCTGGGTGTCCGCTCTCCAATTAAAGGTGGCTCCTCCCATTGCGCTTTTGTCAATCAGGACGTGCGGGCAGTGAGGGAGGCTTAAGGAGTGCTGGAGAAATGGTTACTGGAAAGGAAAGCATACATACCGCCCTTGGCCACCTTCCAGCAACCAGGTAAGCTCAAAACACAACACCCACCCAAATTCTAAAGGAATGATAAAGTACTTTGAAAATGAGGCAGAAGAAAAGGAGAGCTGCTTTCACAGAGGAAAGAAATTTTTCAATAAATTGGATGGATATTGGCACAGCCTTACATTTGACTTTTGGCACTAAAGCTTGCCCTCAGCAAGACCTTCCTGATATTATATTGCTATTGCTCCTTCCCTGGAACTTTTGTTAACGCAGTGTTACTCAAACTTGGGTGCCCAGCTGTTGTGGGACTACAAATCCCATCATCCCTAGCCAGCAGAACCAGTGGTCAAGGACGATGGGAACTATAGTCCAACAACAGCTGGGGACCCAAGTTTTAGAAACACTGTGTATGTTCTACGCTTTTTAAAGTAAAAATATCTGGAACTGGACTCCACATTCCCAAATCCCAGTCACATTTGAAGCAGAACTGGCCCTGAACTTGTGAGTCAGCATCTAGCCACACATACAGAATCAACACCATAAAATAATTCCCAGAGAAAATATTTGAGCAAACAGACCTTCTGCTGCCAAGGAGGAAAACAGAAGGCTACCAACACTGTGTGAATTCAGTTCCCCAGGCTCTGACATCTGGCAGAGCTGAAAGGAAGTCTCATCAATAATTAGCAGACCCACTTCTCTGTAATAGCCAACGGAGCTCCTTGCCAGCATAACCCACATTTAATTAGCATCCACTTCAAAAAGGAAAGGAAATTTAGATCTCACAGGGTAGTTTTAAGCTCTGAGTTTCTCAAATGCTATCTTCACCTACTTCTCCAAGGTCAGGGAACCTGTAATTTGACTATTCCCACCCAACTGTAAGAAATGAGTGGACAGGATGTTATGTCTGAGCCAGAGACAGAAATGGGAAGAGTGATAAGTATGAAGGTTGCCTTTGTACTGTAGCCTCATTTCTTTACCCTCACATACCCCTCTGCCCTCCATCCAATCAAGCCAGAAATATGATCAGAGTCCAGTGACACATCCTGGCCAGTCAAAAGCACTTAAGGAGGGTGAAAAGCTGGGAATGTGTGGGCTACGGCTCAGCAAGTATATGGCCTGGACAAGGGGAGTCCCAATGGTCATAAGACCCTACCTGCCCACGGACTGTCTTGCCAGAGTGATGCATGCTCTGGTTATCTCCCGCTTGGACTACTGCAGTGTGCTACCTTTGAAGGTGACCCAGAAACTACAACTGATCCAGAATGTAGCAGCTAGACTGGGAGTGGCCGCCGAGACCACATAACACCGGTCATGAAAGACCTCCATTAGCTCCCAGTATGTTTCTGAGCACAATTCAAAGTGTTGGTGCTGACCTTTAAAGCCCTAAATGGCCTCAGCCCAGTATACCTGAAGGAGCATCTCCACCCCCATCGTTCTGCCCGGAAACTCAGGTCCAGTGCTGATGGCCTTCTGGCGGTTCCCTCACAAGAAGCAAAGTTACAGGGAACCAGACAGAGGGCCTCCTCAGTAGTGGTGCCCACCCTGTAGAATGCCCTCCCATCAGATTTCAAAGTAATAAACATCTATTGGGCTTTTAGAAGACATCTGAAGGCAGCCCTGTTTAGGGAAGCTTTTAATATTTGATGAATCATTGTATTTTACTATTCTGCTGGAAGCAGCCCAGGGTGGCTGGGGAAACCCAGCCAGATGGGCAGGGTATAAATATAATAATATGTTGTTGTTGTTAAGGCCTGAAGGGTTGCATTTGGTCTCTGGGCCTGACATTCCCCATTCCTAATACAGATGCAACAGCAGATTCACGTAGGACTCCCAGAAAGAGAGCAGAAATGACAAAGAAGCAGGCCTGACAAATCTCTTTCCGCAAACCATTCCAGAGAGAGCGCTGCTCCAGAAAAGGGCTTGCTCCACAATATCCACATGCTTGACTTCAGAGGGGGGTGGGGGACATGGAGCAAGGCCTGTTAGTTTCTGTTTCCCCCACTGAGCAGCAGCTGCGAGTCATGGGACTATGTTTTCATTCCACAGTCAAGTTACTGTTGGATTCTCATGGAAAAGGGAGACTGGATAGGACGTTCACTGGTTTCCTGTTTCTTTGTTCTGTCGTTTCTTTGTTGGAGTTGCTCTCTGCTCTCAGAGAGGCAAGATGTATATTTGTATGCTCTCAGCATAGCTTAGAAGTAAAGAATAGCAATGTAGCCATACCTGACCTCATCCTTTCTTTTGCGGACTCTGGGATTATGCTCTGCTGGGCTCAAGTCAAGATGAGCCGTATCAGCTCAAGGGCCGGAGCTGAATAAACTAACAAGGCCTCCCAAAGTCACATTGAAAGAACATATGGTTTACTGGTTGAAGTAACCCAAAGATGCCGCTTTCCTTGGCATTGGGGAGTTGGGAAGCAAAGATTGCAGAAGAAACAAGGGTCAAGAATAAGCCTAGGGGAGAAAGCAACCCATTGTCAACTGGTTCTTAAAAACCCACAAGGACCGTATTTTCACGAAGCCACTGCATTTTAAAACAATCCACCTTTTAGTTTTCTTCAGATCAGCTGATAAGATTTTACAAGTCATTAAAAAAAAAAACAACCATGGGCATCCCACCCCCCTCAACAAGGGTAGTGCTTTCACACTGATTCAAGGGTTGTGAACCTTCGAGATGGACATACAAACAAACAAACAAACCACAAACTTATTCCCAACGCTACCCCAATTCCTCCAAGTCAAATCGTTACCTCTGCTGTTACTCTCTGGATATGCAATGACTGGCTTGGCAGGAGGTCGTCGCAAGTCAGCGTTAATGAAAGGTTTGTGCCTAGGGTACTCCGTAAACGATGCTGCTGAAAGCCCATCTGTGAAGGATGAGGTCCTGTGACTTGTAAGGAAAGCAGCACCCTGGAAAGAGGTGGAGATGGTCAGTTGAGCTGTCTAATAGACACAGAGGATGCCTCATCAGTCCAGAAAGACCAATTTGAGTTTTCAGAGTGCAATTAGAATGAGCGTCCAAAAAGCCTTTGATGAAGAAGTAGGTCTTTAGGAAAACCTAAGAAAAAGTTCACCACATAGCCAACAGGAGCAGCATGACAGAAAACACCAAGCAAGTGTGGCACAGTGGTTTCAGTGGCAGACTAGGGTCATGGAGAATATTTAGAATCATAGAGTTGGAAGGGACCCAGAGGACCACCTAGTCAAACCCTTGCAATGCAGGATTGTGCAGGTGTCCCTTACGGGAATCGAACCTGCAACCTGGCGCTACCCGCACCACACTCTAACCAACTGAGCTATCCAGGAAACTTGCACTTCAACTCTATTCAAGTTTACTTTGACTGAAGTGCCACCAAGTTCAACAAAACTTACTTTCCTACTAAGTGGATTTTGCAGGATATTATAGCGAGATTATGTATAGAATTTTGAGCTCCTTGGAGGAAAGGCAAGATAGCAGAGATAAGAGCTGGCCAGGAACATTATCCTGAGTTCCCCGGTGACGGGGGAAATGAAATCAACAAACTTGACCCATGCTATGACTGTGTCCCTCAGTCCTGCCTGTTCAGAAGTGTCCAAACAACTTCAGATTGATTCCACGTTGGCTTGCAGGTGGCCAAATCTGATCGCCTCTGATAAATAAGTGTTGTGTCTAGGTGATCAAGCACAGAAGAGTTACAAAAAGTAGGTAGTTCTTTCTTTTGGACTACCAATGAGGTACATGTGGATGAACGGGCTACGAAGCCCCTCTTAGTTCGTCTTTTTTGCAAGTATGATTGCAATTAAACATTAACAGGATTGCAATGTCAGATTGGGCATGGCTACAATTGAGCTGCCATGATCACGCTTTCACTGTAGCTATTTTCAACCCCTTTGCCTGCCTCCTACACACCCTCAGTGAATGGCTTAAGCCACATGGCAGAGGGCAGCACATGCATCTTTTATGACTTATTATCCATAACCTGAGCCCAACTTAAGTGATAAATGCTTAGTTTCCGTATGTTGCTCAGCTGGTCCCTATGCAACACTGTCACCAAGCTTCTCTCCTGGAATAAGAAACTGGACACTTAAAAGACAGGGGGTAGATGAGAGAAACTAATCAGAATTATTCATTCTGCAAAAGCACTCAAGCGAGTCCCTGAAAGCATGCAGACAATACAAAGAAAGAGGTAGGAGGCTGAGGATTTTTAGTAGTCTGACCCTACAATCTTAGAGATTCCAGAAAGGACTCAAAGGGAGCATAGCTCCCAGCTGATATATTTAGAGCATGGATCCATGGGTCAACCCTATGAACACTTACTTAGAAGAAGAGGAGGAGTTTGGATTTGATATCCTGCTTTATCACTACCCGAAGGAGTCTCAAAGCAGCTAACATTCTCCTTTCGCTTCCTCCCCCACAACAAACACTCTGTGAGGTGAGTGGGGCAGAGAGACTTCAGAGAAGTGTGACTGGCCCAAGGTCACCCAGCAGCTGCATGTGGAGGAGCAGGGACGTGAACCCGGTTCCCCAGATTACGAGACTACCGCTCTATCTTGTGGCTCTCCAGATGTTGTTGGACTCCAGTTTCCATCGGACACAGCATAGCATGGCCCATGGTTAAGGCTGATGGGAGTTGTAGTCACTCTCAGCCAGACTGACTACAAGAATAAAACACCAGGAGCCTACAGGTGTGGCCCTGAATTCTAATTACTGGAAACCACAGGAGATGAAAACACTCTTGTGCTAATGTTCTGCTCACTGGTTTCCCACAGACATCTATTTGGTTTCCGACTGTGATAAGAGTATGCTGGACTAAATGAGCCACTGGCCTTTTTCTTTTAATTTTTAATTCATTCATTTATTGAATTTATATACCACCTTATTCCCAGAGATAACCATAGTTTAACCATACTGTAGTTTTAACATTTTCTATTTCAACTCCCTCCTCTCTCTTTCTGCGGTTCCTTACATTTATAAGCGCCACTGGCCAGACCCAACAGATCCTTCCTATGTTCTTAGGGACATTTGTAGGGCATTTGGAAAAGAGATAATGGGAGAGTAAAGCAGCATCAGTATGGGGACAATGCAATTTTGAAAGACCAGGGGATGGCCCTCTGTGGCGCAATGGTTCAATGATGTTAACCAAAAGGTTAGTGGTTCGAGCGAACCCAGGGATGGCTGTGGGCACGATTCCTGCACTGCAGGGGGTTGGACCATATAACCCATCTCTACAATTCTATGAGCACCTATACCAGGCTTGGAAGTGGGTGCTTAATGCCCTGCAGAGCCCCGACTATTGACCTCTGTCAAATATTGCGACCAGGGTTTAAATCACTCCCTTGCGTGGCCTTGCGCGCCAGTCACACTTTCTCTCTCAGCCCACCCTACCTCACGGGGTCGTTGCAGGAATAAAACGGGGAGGAAGAGAAACTCGCCCGCCGCCTTGAGCTCGCGGGGAAAAAGGCGGGCTACAAATGCAACAAAATGAATACTGTTGAGAGCTGAAAGGGCTCTGGTGCGAAGAAGGGCTCGCTTGGAGATCCCTCCTTATACTGTGCCAGCGCCGAGAATCCGCGAAATTCACCCTCGCGGGCGAGCGTGCCCCTGCGCATGTATAGAGCGCCTTCATCCCCCCCAGCAGCCTCGCCCAACCTCCCGCGCGGACGCAAGGGAAACCAGAGGTGGTTTCAGGGCCTGCCGCTCCATCAGGCTCCCCTCAGGGCTCACCGTGTTCTCCAGATCCCCCGCCACCGCCATGTCGCAAAAGGGCGCCCACGGAGGGCGCCTGTCCCTTTAAGGCCAGCGGGGCCCGGAGAGCGGAGGCTACTGCCGCCTCCCGCCTCCTCCAGCTGCCCCACAAACACCGCGGCCGCGCCAACAAGGCCACTCTGTTGAGTGGCATGTGAAGCAGCCAACGGAGCCTCGCCTCGGCCCACCCAAGAGCAACATGTAACCGCCCCTCCCGCGTTGCCTTTTACGGCGCGCTTGCGTCACAGAGCCGCGGCGGTGATGGACGCCCGGATTAACCAATCAGATTTTAGAAAGAAGTAGTGTGGGAAGCAGCCACAGCAGGCGCTCGGATTTATTTCCTTATTATCGCCTTGGGGTTTCAAGAGCGAGCGAATCAGAAGCCACGGCGAAGCTACGCTCCGGATTTGTTTGTGGAGCTTTCGGTGGGTGGCAGTAGAAGGGAAGGAAGCGAACTGCGCTTATTTCCCTCTGCGCAGGCGCAGCCTCGCGAAGGCGGTTATTGCTGCGACTCTTGTATGGGAAAAAGGGCACCGGCGCCCGGCCAATGAGAGGCGGCGGCGGAGAGCGGGTTCCGCCTTATTTTATTTTTCTAATTGGTCTGGTCTTATAAAACGTGACGCAAGCACGGCGGGCGTGTGGGGGGGGGTGAGGGACGTCGCGCGGCTTCCCCCGCCTCTTCATTGGGCGGTGAGGTTTGAAGGCGGCCTTGCCGCGCCGTGCTGATTGGCCGAGGGCGCCGAAGCTCGTGCTCCGTCGGTTTGCTCCCTGGCTCGCTCTCGGCCTCTGTTTGCGTGAGGAGAAAGGAAGAGGAGGAGGAGGGGGGAACGGAAGGGCCTCTTGACGCGGATGCCGACACAAGGAGGAGGAAAGCGGGCCTAAGCGGAGGAAGAAGCGGCGGCGAAGGAGTCGAAGGAACCATCAGGCGCGCGCGGGGGAGGGGAGAATCTCTCCTCTCTCTTTCTCTCTCAGTCGTTCGTTCGCTCCTGCCCGCCCGCACGCCCGCCCTCCCGCCGGTGGTTGGTTCCTTCCCGGCTCCTTCGGCGCTGTGAAGGGAAGGCGGATGGCGGCAACATCCGGGGCCTCCGGGGTGGCGGTCGCGGCGGCAGCGGCGGTCGTCGGAGGTGGTGGAGGTGGGTCCGTCGTCGCCGCCGCCGCCCCGGCTCTCTACGCCTGCACCAAGTGCAACCAGCGCTACCCGTTCGAGGAGCTCTCCCAGGGACAGCAGCTCTGCAAGGTGCCGCTCCCCGGGGGCTGCGGGGGTAGGCCGGGAGGCGACGCAGAGGGAGGGAAGGGCGGCTCGGTGGGGTGGGGACGGCAGGGCAGGGCGGGCAGCCAGAGGCTATCCGGCTGCGCGGCGGGACGCGCCCGCTTCCGGAGCTGAAGGAGTTTGAAGGGACGGGGCGGCCTGGAGCTTCGTTAACCCTGAACCCCGAAATCTCGGGGCCCCTCTAAAGCTTTTAGTGGGGCTCCCATACTCAGTAAGTGATACATCAAACGGGGGGGGGGGTCGCTGTTAACACCCAGAAAACCAACGTCCCATCCACTCCAAAGTTCTGTAGAGCCTAGAAGTGCAAATCCTGGTTTTGTAGGTTCTTTCTCTCCCCCCCAACATCAACTAACTCGGAACCCCTAAATTTGAGGACCCCCCCAAAGTTCTGTAGAGCCTAGTAGTGCAAATCCTGCTTTTTGTAGTTTATCCCCCCAACAACAACAACTATCTCGGAACCCTAAATTTGAGACCCCCCTCTAAACCCTTCGTAGGGAAAACCCTGCATTTTGACGCCACGAAACGTCTACAAAAACCCTAGGAAAGTTTTGGGGTGGGTCTGAGATTTCAGGGTTTGTAGTTAACAAAGCCGCAGCCTTGGAATTGCGAGGGGGCTGACCAAGCAGAGGAGTGAAGGCAAGGGAAGGGGTTAGCTTCAAGGACACAAGGCTCCTGATAAGCTGCTGTGTGGTTTCTTTTTCACTTGGAACATTTATTCTGCACTTTTTTAAGCGAAGGAAACGTCCCTGTTGGCATCTGGTGAACCTGAACGTTAGTTAAAATTATGGGGCTCTCTTCCTCAGGGAGACAGTGATGACCACCAACTTGCATGACTTCAGAAGAGGAGAGCCCTACTGAAGGCTACAAGCCATGACGGCTATCCTGTGGTTCCACAGTTGGAGGCAGCAGCAGTTATTTTGGGTACAAGTTGAGGATGGGTCAGGTGCTCTTGCGCTTGGATCCTGATTGCATAGTTTCCCACAGACACCACTGTGAGCACAATATGCTGGCCTGGATGGGCAACTGGCTTGTCCCAGCAGGCTCTTTATATGTTCAGAGAAGGTGACATAGATCAGTCGCAAAACAGGCCTTGTTTTCAGGGTTACAAACTAGTTTTACACACAATGGAAAAGGGATGAAGAGAGGTTATATATGTGTCAACCCCAAAAGTTAGTCTCATTTGAGTTCAGTGATACTTGCTCTCCATGTGCCTATATGATTTCAGCCTTAGTGACTAATTCCAGGGTGATCAGTTCTTTTCAGATTACTCAGTGGGAGGTGCCAGTCTGCCACCCATCTGCCCTGTGGTGTAGGTGTTGTGGCCAATTTGTTATGCCTGGCATGATGGTGCCACCCAGAATGTCATCACTATGAGATTCTTCCCTCTATATCATGTCATCATATTTTGCATTTGCTCTAACCCCATTCTGAACCATAGTGAATTTCCCTCCCACTGTCAGACAGTATACAGCTTTCACTACATGGTGATGGGAGGGGGTTTACTATTTTCAGTGGCAATCCCTCCTCAGGATAGTTCTGTCCTGAATTTATTATACATATTGGAAAATTTTGATGACTTTTACATTTTGATTTGTTCATTTTGAACAGGGCAGAACCTTCAGCCCTCCAAATGATGATTGGGCTGTAATTCCCCTAGTTTCTGTCCATGGTACCTGGAGACTTAACAGCATCTGGAGGGTCTCGTGTTTTCCATCACTGATTCATTGCATCTTTGTCACACATTAAAAAAAAAACCTAAATGTGTTACTTCATCCCTTGCTTGCTGTAATGAAGAAACACCTGTTTTGGTTTTCTTTTTAAAACAGGCTATAATACTCTGGGAGCTAGCTAGTCTTGTGGCACAAGCTTTCATAGGCAATCAAAGTCATCATAGATCATTGCTTGTTACAGTAGCTATGTGACAGATTCTACTTGCAGGAGTCCATGGTATCAAAAAGATACTTAGTTTTGCAGCATTAGCAGTCAGTGGGTTTTTAATTAGTTATCTTAAATTCCATCTCTTAAACCTGGCTTATAATCAAGCAATAAAGTACTTTATATTGCAGTCTTATGATGGTGACATAGACTGTATAGTAAGTCAGATCAGGAATTCTCTTGCCCTGTAGTTTACAGCCACATATGGAAAGCCAAAGTGACTTGGAACAACTGTAACTTATACATGAGAGCACCATAAAATGTCCACAGAGCAAATAAGATAAAATGAGATGAATTTCTTGTGTCAGTAGTTTCTCTATAGTAAAACAATTTTGACTTTTTTTGTCTAGGAATGTCGCATTGCACATCCCATGGTAAAATGTACTTACTGTCGATCAGAGTTTCAACAAGAGAAGTAAGTCTTTTTCATGTTATTTCACACTTGTAAACTATCATCTATTACTTGAAAACTGCTATATGCCCCATAAATGTAATGCTAGTCAGTCAATTTCCACATGCAGTTTACCTTGAATTATATGGCTAAAAGTCATCCATGTATTGGGGAAAATGTTGTTTGCCTACCCTGGTCCCATGAAGGAGGCAAAAGAGCAAGGCAGAAGAGCCTCTGGTGAGCAACTTGTGCCACCTTTTTGGAGAACTAGAGTTCTTTTAGAAGAAGAGTTTGGATTTGATATCCCACTTTATCATTACCCAAAGGAGTCTCAAAGCGGCTAACATTCTCCTTTCCTTTCCTCCCCCACAACAAACACTCTGTGAGGTGAGTGGGGCTGAGAGACTTCAGAGAAGTGTGACTAGCCCAAGGTCATCCAGCAGCTGCATGTGGAGGAGCGGGGAAGCGAACCAGGTTCACCAGATGACAAGTCTACCGCTCTTAACCACTACCCCACACTGGCTTTTAAGGGCCAGTCATCTGTCCTGAATATGGGTACTTCTCCTGTGTAACTAAGTATTTGAAAAACTGGGTTTTATTTCCTTTTCTTTTAGCAAAACCAACACAATATGCAAGAAGTGTGCCCAAAATGTAAAGCAATTTGGAACGGTGAGTTAATTCTGGATTTTTTTTGTGACTGGGCTGCTAAATTCATAGTCAGGGACTTATTCAAATTTGGATTTAAGAAAATTACAACAACTATGACATTTTATTCCACACTGGTTGAAATTGCCTTTGGCTTTGCATGCACATGCTGAAGAGTGGAACACCGGTATTCTGGAGAGCTACAGGCTGTGAAGCAAACCAGACTTGAGCGCCGGTCTTTCTCTAAGGTTGACTGAACACTGGTTATGACACATCATTGTACCTACCATGTGGCAGTATGGGCAGCCAAGAAAGGTGCACTTTGCAGTCTCCATTGCACCGTTAAGCAGCTAGCTGTAAGAGCTTTTTGGATAGTCTAGAGATTGCTTACTTTCACTGTAGGAGAAGGATCCACACAAGAAGAGCCTATTGGATCAGGACAGCGACCCATCTTCTCCAGTGTCCTGTTCTCACAAAAGCCAACCAGATGCCTGTGGAAAGCCCACAAGCAGGAACTGAGCACAGGAGTACTCTCCCCTCTTGCAGTGTTCAGCAACTAATATTCAGAAGCATTCCGCCTCTGACCATAGAGGCAGAGCACAGTCATTGTGCTTAATAGCAATTGATAGCGTAATTCACCATAAAAATACATTGACTCCATAGCTGCAGTTCCATAATTATAATGGAAATGCTCTGTATTACTGTTTAATTTTTTATTAAGCAGTTTATACATTTTCCTAAATAAAAAGAAACAAATTTCAGTTAGCAAAATAATGTTTTTCCTGAAGCTGACATCAGGAAAGTTTAAAGAAACTTTGAATCAGTTAATAAAATGTAACATAGTTTCAGCATCAAACATGTAACTACTGTACTAAGTGAAGTCTGTATAATGAGCTTGTTTAAGCAGCAGTTTTACTTTTTCTTTCCTTCAGTGACTCTAGGTCATTTTTGCATAAAATGTTGACATATTGAAACAAGGAATGGCATTCTTAATTTGTTGTTGTTTTTCTTCAGCCGAAACCTTGCCAATACTGTAACATCATTGCAGCGTTTATTGGCACAAAATGTCAGCGCTGCACAAACTCTGAGAAGAAATATGGACCTCCTCAAACATGTGAACAATGCAAGCAGCAATGTGCTTTTGATCGCAAAGAGGAAGGAAGAAGAAAGGTATAGCTTTGTCTTGCTGCTACTCATACTTGGTCTCAAAGTGGTAACTGAATGATGAACAACATGGTATTGTTGTATTTTGAATCACACTTGTACTATTTGTGCGCACTTCCCCACCTGCCCTACTTGTCTGGCAAGACCCGGCTGAGAGAGAGAGGGGTGCACAGAAGCGTTTTCAGAACGCAAAACAAACAAACAGTAGTTGCTGCCACCACTTCTTTATCTTAGAACAGCCCAGAAAAGTAAGCTAAGGAAGGAGATTACTCTTCAGCGTTACTGGGCTGCCCCACCCTGCGTCACTTTACCATGGCACAGACAGAAATCCAACAGGCTCTGGTAGGCGACTAAGTGGTCAGGTGCTGGTTTAGCTTCCCCGACAGAAAGGCAAAAAGACAGAAACAGGAAAAAGTCCTTTTTCCAGAATTTATTAAAAAACAAGATTATTCAAACATAAAAGTTTGCACATCTCTTACAAATCCCAAACAGAAAATAAAAACATGGTTTAGTATAGCTAACTACAGAACACACTCACAACGAGAACCGGTCGGTTATTTAGATTAATTAGCAATTCGCCAATGGTTACATAGAAGGACAATAACTCAAACTGGTTAGGGGAATTGGCAGCTGAATCCTGTTTACCCCAAGACCTTGAAAACGAAAGGGCATCCTCCCTTATTCTCAGACAGACACCAGATTCCCCTTCTTCTTGTAATAAGGCTTGATGACCTTGTTCACACAGAAACGGCATCTCAGATAGCCAGGTGTCAAGACTATAAATCAACTATGAGCCTCCCTCCTGCAGCTGGAGAAGATAACTTATTCACACTCCCAAAGACACGATAAGTCTGCATTTAAAGAAGCAGACACACATTCCCCAGTGTTTGGCTCTTCCACAATGCTCTTCTTAGGCATGAGCCAAAGTTTTAACTTGCTAAGATTTCCCAACATCACTATAGCACTAATGGTCTATCAGAGTGCTGTTCATTGATCCCAGAAACTGTAAACCACATGTGGAGAATGGGGTCCCCCAACTCAGGCATACTTTGCTCATGAGCCTTTCCTCTAGGAAACACAGATCTCACTTCTGACACCAGTATTGGTGTCATAATTTGAGCAGTGTGAGAGTCCAGGGGTTCCAGGCACACTTACCTAGGGTCCATGTTTACTTAAGTCATGTAATTGGATGCTCCCTGCACTTCTGGCATGAGGTGTTCTAGAAGAAACCTTTAGTCAGTTTTAAGTGAAGGTTTCCAAATAATTATGGAGAAATAGAATTTATATTATGTATTTGTATTACTCTTCAGTTATCAGTTTACATAGCAGCACTTGACTGCTGATCCATGAAAAAATTCGAACTCACAAAACAGTAAACAAGATAATTGAAAGTATGCCTTTTTATAGTTGTTTTCAGAGGCTATAAAACACTGGTATCTAGTCTGCCCAGTTGTTATTGATGGAATATAATATATTATCATTTTTATTTCACCATTCTTTTGTAATGTTTTGTAGATTATCAGACAGTCTCCCAGCTTAGGCACTGACTAGTCTCAGACCTAGCTAGTTCAGCATGGTTGCTTGTCATCCACATTCGGACAATGCCCCATTGTTGCTGCAAGTGGTTCCTTAGATTGCATTTATTTTATTACAGTATAATGAGTATTCACATATTAGAGTTTAGAGTAGACTCTTGGATAAAAAGCCTACTGAGAACCTTTTCCTCCAAGATGCTAGTTAGCAACCAGTTGGGATGGTGGATCCTAGATAAATCATTGGCCAAGTCTGAGGAGAGCTGTGGGGTATCCTGGAAATTGGGTGAAAGACTAAATGATACAGGGGAGATACATCCAACGTTAGTTATAGTCTAGATAGATCCATTGAAAGTTCATTGATTTCAGTAGGTCTACCACTTGAGTATGAAATGAGTATGTGTTGGATCCTAATACCCCTTGAGAGGGGTTCCACTCCTGACACTCTCTTAACGGAAGAGGCAAGGTAATTTTTACAGATTCCTCTTTCCCTTCCAGCTTCTGAAAATAGAAACCTTGAGAATAGTGTGGGACACGGCACTTCTCGATAAAGGTTATGGGAGTTTTGGCAAAAATGTTCTCTTCCCTTCCTTTAGTGGGGGCCTCTGCTGGATCAAGAGCCCTTCTGTCCATGGAAGAGGCCTTTTATATCTTGACAGGTGTGCTCACCTAAAGGAAATAGGTTGCAATATTTTTCACCCAGTTTTCAGCAGAATCTCCAGTAAGGTTAATTTTACGCACTGCTGTTCTGTACTGTGTATTTTCAACTTGTTTGTATTAAGATGTGTGCACAAAGAATGACAGCAGAAGTATTTGATAATTTTATTTTGGCTGTTGTATGTCTTTTTAGCACTGAGTACGTGTAACATAACTTGCTGCGAATGATTTCCCAAAAGGTTGATGGGAAGCTGTTGTGTTGGCTCTGTACGCTGTCCTACAAGAGAGTACTGCAGAAGACCAAGGAACAGAGGAAGAGCTTAGGGTCTTCACATTCTAATTCTTCCTCCACATCTCTTACTGAAAAAGACCAGCATCATTTGAAACACCAGCGCCATCGCCATCACCACCACCGTCACAGCAGCAGCCATCACAAGTAAGTGTTGTGAAACTTATGGAATAGAGGTGGTACCTGTATTCTCTGAAACTAAATCAAGATACAGTAAGAATTTTGCTGCTAAATTGGTAGATTTAATCTATTGCACTTAAAACTTATTTCTGCTATTAATATTTCCTTAGGTTGAAAGTGTGAGATGGCAGATAGGGACTTGGGTCTAAGAATTGTTCTTTATTTAGGCTAGGATCCAAGGATCTGCCCAACTGGTTCCAATTGTCCAAGGGAGCTTTGGGTTTGTTTTCTTGAAAAAGAAGCTTCCCACATAGCAAATTGTTTTGGAAACCTAAGAGAGGTTTCATAATAACAGGGCCTGTTATTCAAAGAAAGTCACATTTCTGATTGCACAACATCCTGCCATAACATTTAGAGACCGTATGTGTATAACTGGGAGTCAGATGTTTTTTGTAGAACACAAAACCTATATGAAACAGTAACAGTTTCGAAACATTTGAGTTGCAAGGTGAACTCTCAATTCTAATGCTGTTGCTAATACACATAGCTAGGCATGGCCCCTTTCTGAATGAAGAAGAGATGCATAAATGCACCAGAATCATAGAATTGTAGAATTGGAAAGGACTCCAAGGTACACTTAGTCCAGCCTCCTGCAGTACAGCAATATCAGCTAAAGCATCCATGATAGATGGCCATCCAGTCTCTGCACATTCCAAATAAGATACATTGTGGTTGAAGAGAGATTTCACTTGTCATGAGAAAATGGAAATGCTAGCTAATTGTGTTGATAGACGTTGCCCAACAGCTTCCATTTTCGTTCTGCTGTACATCAGCTGCTTTCAATAATATCAGTATTTTATTATACTTTTATCTCATCACGGAACTTAAGGTAGTGTACCTGGTTTTACAAGAAGTCTTCCATCCAGGCACTGACCCAGACTTAGACCTTCTTGGCTCCAAGGTTATCTGGATGAGTGAAGTATGGTGCCATTAGTATATGGGTGCCATCCCAACTCTCCTTCTGATTCCTCAAAGACAGTGAAGACCCCGAATTGTTTTATGGAGGTTGTTAATCCACATTCAGCACATCAGAGTATGATAATTAATCCAGACAAGACAGAAGTAACTAAAAGACCAGATTCATGGGAGTACTTCTAGACCTGCCGCCCCTCTTGGAAGGTCAAGTGATTGTGGCCAGCAGTACTTTGACATAGCTGTGCCTGGAGTTCTGCTTGCAGTCTTCCCTGGAAAGGACAGGTTTGCCCTTTGTTAGGCACACTTTGTTGCATCCATATAGGATTGCACTGCGCTGTTATATATGTGGCTATCTCTGAAGAATATTCAGAACTGGTAGCCGTAAATAAAATAGGGCTTTTTTTTTTGCAAACTGTGATTGAGGTGGCCATTCTTAAGCCTATTGCATATTCTGCATTTCAGAATCAGCAGCCTGAGTCCAGAACAAGATCAGGGATTGTGGAAACAGAGGTAAATGTTGACTATTAAAAAAAAGAACAATTTGTAAGTCCAGCCTGTTCCTTACTTTGTCAAATTATCTATGTACATGCTGTTTTGTGTAAATGTAGATGTATAGTCATACAGATTGTGTTGGCGTCTTTTCAGCCATAAATCCTCTGCAGCTATTCAGAATGAAACTCCAAAGAAAAAACCCAAAATGGAATCCAAGCCATCTAATGGAGATAGGTAAAAATATGGCCTTCCTTACAGTTTTTCCCATTGAAATTATTGTTCGTTTTCCTTTTCTTTTTCTTTTTATTCTGAAAAAGTCAACATGACTTCATATTTTGGCCATATGCCTTGGTGTAAACTTTAGTGAAAAATGATGGCTCTACACTCCTTATTCTGGAGTTTTTGGGGGTAATCAACTAAAATATAGCAGAATGAAAACAGCCCAACATACAGTGCATCTAGGAGCAACAGTTCAGTTATTTGTAGCTATAAACCTGCTTTGATTTGGTTCTTATGGACAAGCTTTGTTCCATGTGCATCTTGTTAGGTGAGAGAGATTATATACAACAGTCTCTGACAAACAGCTGGAATTTGTGTAAAAGGCTGCTTCATTTAGAAAGTCAGAAGCTAATGCTCAGTTATATTTCTGCAGGTATTGATAATGTTTGCCATTAGTAAGTTAATTTGCTAGTTTCATCTATTTCTGTCAAGTACTTTTTTTTCATTAGGACATTTGTGAAACTGATTCAAATACATACAGTTTCCCCCCCCTCATTTAATCACAGCCCGCACTTTTCTTTTTACAGTAGTTCTATAAATCAGTCAGCAGACAGCGGAGGTACTGACAACTTTGTCCTCATTAGTCAGCTGAAAGAAGAAGTGATGTCACTGAAACGCCTCTTGCAGCAAAGAGATCAAACAATTCTGGAAAAAGATAAAAAGGTAAAAGCCTCAACTCACGAGTAGCTATTTTGTAAATGTTCTAGTTCCAAATGAAATCAGCATTACAAATATGAATTAAACAACCCAAACCCAGAGTTCATTTGGAATGCATTTTGGTCATATGTTACTCGAAAAAATTATATTTAGATGAACTTTTTTGTCCACAAGGGGCCAATTTTATCTTCTTCCTCCACAGTATGCCCTCCTCCCCAACTGGCTAGAACCTACCCGGGCTAAGGTTTGATGCTGACAAAGGGTAGGAGTAGTTGAGGCCTCCAGGTATAGGACAGTATATAAATTCAATTAATAATAATAATAATAATAATAATAATAATAATAATAATAATAGGCTAAACCCACACACATAATACTGTATCCTCATCATTTCTGCCCATCAAACAATTGCTTTTGGGGAAAAGGAAGGGTGAGCCGTTATGGTATTAGCCAGAGGTAATATATTCCCAAGTACATCTGATACATTGTAACATATTTGTAGTTTATATGGGTTACTCTGGATGCTTCGGAAGGCCTTCCCTCTCGATCTTTTCCCCATATTGAGCTTGCGTTCGTTGAGAGGTAGTTTGGAGTTTACACTCCAAATCCATAGTTTCCACCATTTGGGGCCATCTTAACTCCCACACAGCTTCATTGTATTTTGCTCTCTTCCCAAGAGAGAAGTGCAGTGCCTGGCGTACAAGTGTTTTGTGAAGGAGGTGACCTCTTACTTGCACATCTGGGAATAACTGCTGTATGGTTTATTTATTTTTTCTTAACTGTGTATGTAAGGACAATAACCTGGACTATGCCAAGTAAAAATGTTTAGACAACATTCTGTCTTACGGATATACTCAGCTTTGTTTGTGCAGATATAATATTTAATGCTATGCATTGTTTTCATGAGGGCCAGTGTGGTGTAGTGGTTAAGAGCAGTAGTCTCGTAATCTGGGTTCCGCTCCTCCACATGCAGCTGCTGGGTGACCTTGGGCTAGTCACACTTCTTTGAAGTCTCTCAGCCCCACTCACCTCACAGAGTGTTTGTTGTGGGGGAGGAAGGGAAAGGAGAATGTTAGCCGCTTTGAGACTCCTTAAAGGGAGTGAAAGGCGGGGTATCAAATCCAAACTCTTCTTCTTCTTCTTCATTAGTAGTCAAATCAGTGGAAATTGCTTTTTTGTCTTTTAAAATGTTCATCTGACAGACACCAGGAATCTATTTTGTTGACGTGAGGGTTATCTCCTTAAAGGAGGCCTGGAACAGTATTTTAAAGATCTCCAATCTTTTTCCTAGTTGACAGAGCTGAAGGCAGACTTTCAGTACCAAGAGTCCAACTTGAGAACAAAGATGAACAGCATGGAGAGAGCTCATAAAGAAACTGTGGAACAGCTACAGGTAAACACCGCAATTGTTCACGGACAACATTATTGGGCTAAGGACTTGGGGAGCAATCAAAACCCAGGATTTACTGGGATGAGTGAGTTAGGATCCAGTTTCTCTCCCAGTGTAAGCACCACATTCAAGCTTAGCTGGAGACACGCTGGCATAATTCCCTCAGCTGCCTGAGCCACCTAATTTTTACACTGGCATATGGCCTGAAAAATGGGGATTGGTGGGGGCGCTGCCAGGCAGGGGATCCTTCATATAAGGATCCTAACTCTGTTTAGCTTGATCACACAACTTGGCAGAGCATATGCTGGCAAAAAGGGAGGTGCAATTCAAACACTCTTTTTATGACTTGTTTTTTCCTCTTTGAGGCTTAGGCCGGGTCAGTGAGTAGAAGCACTGCTGAACAGAGTTTGGAATTGGGGTAATTATGCAAGTTTAATTTAAGCTGGTGTCAGTTTAGTCAGCTTCCTATGCTTATAATAGTTCTGTTATATATAATTTATATAAGAACAAATGGCCATGAGATAGGCAACCTTTTGAATCCAGTTCACTCTTCTTGAACTATCAATATCATACTCCAAGATAGCATTGAATTCTGGCATCACACCAAGAAGAGGAACCCACAGTAGGCCTCTGCAGATATTGAACTTCACAAGCTGGATCTCTAGTCATCCCAGCATTGATGAAGAGTAGATTGTAATTGATCTTTGTAACAATGTTTGCAATTTTTTTATCCATAAACACTCAGCAGTGAAAAAATAACCAAGGTTACATCAGTTAGGTCCCATTGGTTGACTTTCAGTAACGGGTCTAACTTGAACAGGATTCATCATGAGATTTTGATATGTTTTACCAGTTGTACTAAACTTGTTATTCCCCATTTTTGTTTTCAGCTATAGCAACCAAAGAAATTGGCTTAAAGCTAGCTAGCTAGCTAGCTAGGAGAACTGCTTTGGTGCAAATCTGTTTCACCTGCCCCTTAAGTGTTCTACACAGCTGTGTCTATGTTTTATAGAGAGGGACTTGGTTGTGATGAATGCTGGTCATGTTTGCCTGGATAACGTCCTAGGCTGCTAGTGCTGAAATAGCCTCTGCTTTTTAGTGTGTTTCTTTAGGTGAAATCAACATTCCAATCTCTTCACACAGTGTAAAGCTCCAGCTGACTCCCAAAGAATCACAAATTAGCCAAATTATTAAACTGGGGGACGGACAGACAGAGAGAGCTTTGGACAGTATCATGTTGAGACAGCTTTCCATTTAAGCATCCGTCTGTCTGAAAATGTGCTTTAAGACCCTTCTTTAAAAATATCAAAATGAAAGCTATCTCATAATACAGTAATTTTTTTCCCCAAGTGAATTTTTATTCTTTTCCTTACATATTCTTTTCCAACAAATTGTAATAGCCCCGTACATTCCCTTTGACTCTGCCGAGTCGCGACCCCCCTCCCTCCCCACAACTGGTATATTTATCCTCTTTCCATCATGCACATCATCCTCATATTAGTACTATTATACATTGGAGGTATTATGTCAATCCTGCTAGTGTCTTGACCTCTTTACAATTCTTCTTTAAATAATCAATAAATTTACTCCAGTTATTTTGGTATCTTTGATCTCCCTGGTCCCGGATCCTCCCTGACAGTTTGGCAAGTTCTGCATATTCTGTCAACTTCACCTGCCACTCCTGAATAGTTGGTATATCTTGTACTTTCCATCTTTGGGCCAGAAGGGTCCTCGCGGCAGCTGTAGCATACATGAACAAATTTTGATCTTCTATTTTAATTTCTGTTCCTATTAAGCCTAATAGACACGCTTCCGGTCTTTTGGGGAAAGTATATCTAAATATCTTTTTGAGTTCATTATAAATTGATTCCCAAAATTTTTTTACCTTATCGCAGATCCACCACATATGGAAATAGTCGCCATCTGCCTTTTTACATTTCCAACATTTTCTTTCTTTTTTCCTATACATTTTAGCTAATTTTACTAGCGTCAAATGCCATCTATACATCATTTTTAGCAAGTTTTCCTTTAAAGCCATGCATCCTGTAAATCTCAGGTATAATACAGTATTTTTACTTCAAGATCTAATGAATGCTCTTGACAGGGTTCCAAAAAGGAATCGAGACATCTATTTCTCAAGCATCACCTCGTCATACCAAACAATTTGCAATAGGATTCGGGCGGGGGAGGGACTGGAGTACCAAAACCCTTGGGCCGGGGGCCGAACCTTACATAGCTCTTTGGATCCGTGGCTTTGAGCCCTTTTCAGCAGCATAGGTGTTCGCCTACATGTGTTAGACATTTCTGCAACTACCATGGGAATGGTGCAAAGAGGGAAATGGAGCATTTTCCAACATTGCATGGCAATGTATCTACGATGCAACCTATAGAATTGTAAGGCGTGTGTTGTTTTTTGCAGGCAAAAAACAGAGAACTGCTCAAACAAGTTGCGGCTTTATCAAAGGGCAAGAAGTTTGACAAGAGTGGGAGCATACTCACATCTCCATGAAGTGCTGGCTGTTTGCATGGGTGTTAATATTCAAAAGGTAAATGACTCTGTGGAAACTCCTTAGAAGCCTGTGTAGTGGAAAAAAGGAATATTTTTGCACACAGAGTAGTTGGCATGTTTCCTACACCTTTTTGTAACTGATAATGCAGTGGAACTTTTTTTTTTTCCTTTTTAAGTTTAAGCCATTTGGATTAAAATACTTCAGCTGGCTTGAAGAATGCTTTTTAAAAAGAATTTATACAGGAGAGGACTTCTTGCCAGTTACTGGTAATCAGTAAGAGTGCTCTTATTTTTAACCACATCATGCAATAACATATGCAAGGCAGCAGTTTGAGGGAGCAGTCCATCAAGTATGGCTATTGTGCAGAATCATTAATCTAAATTGGATTTATGCAGGACACCTAGGCAAAAGCAGAACTTGCCCAGGAGCTGGGCAGATCCACATCAAGAAAAATAATGGTCAACCATATCAGTATTCCAGCAACAACTAGCTTGGAAACAGAAACTGGAGCACTGGATGCCTGACAATTGTGCATTATCTTTTGGTCAAAATAAGAGTACGTTGAAAGTCTAAAATCATGGTGCTTTTATGACAAGAAGCTTATTACCTATAAATATGTAAAAGAATTTTAACAGTTCTATTCTTAGTGATAACTGGTGTTTTACATTTCTTGTGATAGAAATTTAAAGAGATATTCCCTATTGTAAGTATCTGAACAAAATGTGTTTTTTGAAAATTTACTGTAGACTTGCAAGTGCCTTTTCTCCTAACTGTTTATTATTTATAGGAATGTTGGTATTTTGTATATAAAGTTTTTCTTTTTTAAAAAAAAATCATGTTTAAATGTTCCTTTGTGGATGTATATAAATAAATGTATGTACAGAATAATCAGATGTTAAGATCAGAGTTGTTTAGGATGCTAGAGAAGGTGTTAAGATCTGGCAGGAAAGGAATATTGGCTGTACATAATTGTAACAGATTTGTCTGTGTAGAAGGTGTTTGTCTTAACTCATGTTGTGCCTAACTTAATTTCCCCCCTCCCCACACACACACACTAAACTGTAGGGCTTCTAAAATATATTTCACCTTTTATCTCAGTGCTAATTTGCATAATATTCCCTGTGGCATGTTCTAAATTGAATGACGCAGGAAGAGTATTTGAGCTAACGTAACTCTTTGGCAATTTCTTTTAATAACATTTCATCGTACTATGCCTTTTTAAACTGCTGGGAGAATATGCCTTTTTTATTTCTCAAGAGTGAAACAAACACCCCACACACAAACAGCTTCACATTGCTAAGGGTGCAGTCACACTGTTCTTTCTGGAACAGGTTACCCAGGAGCCAAAAGAAATGGCCCCGGAGAAGCTCTCACATGGGACAAAAAACGCCAGCCCCATGGACTCTCACTGGCTTCGCTGTCTGTGGGCCAGCCATGTAGTCAAGTGGGATCAGTACAGGATGAAGAATCATGTACCCAGCAGGAATTGGATAAATCTCTTAAGACAAGTATCTCATTCCTCAATAAAGAGCCTGATGCTGGCATTCAGAAAGTCCTATGGGAAGCTGCAGGATTCCATGGAAACATAAATAATAGCATACAAAGTTCTCTGAAAGGCGGGTAGCTTTGTCCAGCACTACTGATCCCAAGCTGCAGGAAGTGTATTACATATGCTCTATATGTACTCCCAGTTTGTTCTGAGAAATAGAGCCCATAAAGTCTGGTCAGCATTGCACAAGCCCAACTGTGCATCCCTAGAACAAGTCCCAGGATTCTGAATAAACCATCAGAGTTCAGTAATAGACAGGCAGACATCCCTCAGCAGAATGTGGAAAGCAATACCTGAGGGTAGGAAGTTTCAGGTCCCTGTCTTACATTTCTTCAGATTTTTATTTTTTTTAATGTTCCCTTTGGGAGTTACGATATGAATTACTATATGATATGAATTCATTCCAGAAGGCATGATCTCATCAGCTTAAAAATGAAGCTGCTTTTCCATAAAATGGAAATCCTATTTGATTCAAAGGTGCTCAAGATACTATCAAGTTACTTAAAAGAATAACGTGTGCTTCAGCTAGCGTTAATGTGTTGTTTTTGGACCTCCAGCTACCTGAAGATTGGGAGGATTACTGAATAATGTAATTTGAAAGGAAAAAAAGCTGCTTTCTACAATATTGAGGATTATTTTTAATTTTTTGTATGCTAGACGAACTTTGTAAATTTATAAATACTATTTGATTATCTTAACATGATAAAACAGCTAGGGTAGAATATACTGCTGCTATCCTATTGGACTGTTTAATCATTGAGAAGGTGTTTTTTTCCATTACTTACTTGCATTTCAGAGTATTTTGATACTTTTTCCAGTCAAATGACTACCTGTCACTGGTAGATTTGGGTGGTTTTTTTTTAATACAAAAACCTGCCAGAACTTTTACCATGAATCTGATTCACTTTCTGATCAAATCATTCTCATTGAAACCTGCTTATGCTGCAACAGGAACATTCTAGAAAAAGAGACCCAGCATTTTAATTTTTAACTGCCAGAGCTGTAAAAATCCTAGCATGGACCCATTTAGGGACTTTACAGTGTTTGAAGAGAAATCACTCTGGTTTTATAAGTTTCATACCCTCTCTTCACTTGGGAGTTTTTAAGGCTAGGAACTAGCAAATGAAATCCTGGAGTTGTAGCTATCTTCACAATGAACTTTTTAATGTAGATTTTGAGGGTGATACATTGTACTATAATGTGCATTTAAGTCAGTTTTCCAATTGTTAATTAGCATTGAACAAAACCTTTCACTTGGGCTTCAGTTATTTATGTATTTTAAGCCTGTGAATATTGCAGTTTCTTTTTAGTTAGAAAGTATGCCCATTCTGAGGTGAAGCTGTTCAGCTTGCTACATGTGTATATACTGTTGAAATTCTGTACTGGCACACATTTGACAGTTGACATTTTTGTACTTTTTTTCTAAATCCAATATTTCACAATAAAAGCTTGTTAAAACATCATTATGCACCTCTTCTATTTTTTATTATTTATTTTTATTAAAGATTTTCTTGGTTTACAAAACTACATGCCTTGTCTCTTTTTCAGATTGTACATTCTCTTACAAATCAGTTACATTTGTTGTGAGACATTAGTGTTGAGTACAGTATAAGGTTGGGGGAGAGGAGAGGTGGGGTGTTTATATAATGTACATGTGGGGTTTGGGGTCAGCGTCAACTGGATAGGTTTTTTTTCTATTGGTTTATTACATTTCCTTGGTAGTGAGAGGTCTTGTGGGGCAGGGTGTTGTTGGTTGGCTGTGGTTTGCTGCAGTGGGGTTTGTTTGCATTTGTGAAGGCTTGTTGGATCAGGTAAGCCAGAATGATTCATATACCGTTGGCGGATTCTTCTTGTTGGGCTGTGTATGTGATAAATGGGAGCCATACTGGCATCCTCTTCTATTTGTTCCCATGTCAGTTTCAAGTTTATTAGCTAGCTTTTCTAGTAAGGCTGTTTCTCATACAATTTGATACCATTGGTCCATGTTTACTGCTGACAGGTCTCACCAATGTCTGGCTGTGAGGATTCTGGCTGCTGAGAGTAAGTGGGTTATGAGCCCTATATAATGTGAGTGGTCATTATGATCTTGGAAGATGTTCAGTAGGGCCAGTTCTTGGTTGAGTTTTAATACCTGCTTAGTTAGTTTTGCATATCTCTTATAGGACTGCTGTCCGGAAGGGTTGGATTTTAGGGCATTACCACCACATGTGGAGGTATGTGCCTGTGGAATTGCAGCCTCTCCAACATCTTGGTGAGGTTCCTGGGCGTATCAGTGCCAGTTTCTATGGTGTTGAGTTTCAGAGTGAGTTCCCTTCTTTTGGCTGATAAGGACTTAAAGGGAGGTTTAGACCACATTCTAGTCCATTGGGTGGGGTTAATCTCATAGCCTATGTCATGCTCCCATTGTTCTTTGATGGCGTCATGGGGGTTTGTGGGATTTTGGAGCAGTATTTTGTATATTGCAGATACCTGTTAGGGTATTTCCGTTCCACCTTAAAAGGGAGCAGGCTTTTGTGAGTCACAGCCTGCGCATTTCCTGCTCACAGGATGTTTATGTTTCCTATTGCTTTCGTTTTCTCTCTCGGTGCCTGAACACGCTAGCAAGCGGTCATGTTTTGCTTTGTTCTGACCAACGCTGAATAAACTTGTAAATATGCCCTCCTGCTGTGCAACTTTCGCTGTGTGAATTCTGCTGATAGAGTGTGCATCAGCCCAGGAATGTGGCAATCTATTTCTGGAGCTCGTGTCGCTAATCGCTGATACTGTATCTACGGGAGGTCGATGGACGTCCGGAGTCCGGAGTCGGCGTGGAGGCAGTGAGGGCCTTTGTCTCCCTGGCAGTATCCCAACAATACCATTGCTTTGACGTGTCCCTCTGCTGTGGTAGAAGGTTTTCGAAGGTGGTCATGGGCCTAGTGGATGCTGATTTTACTGCTGGATTGTTTAAGAAGGCATGTATCTGATAGCGTGTTAGCCAACGTATTTGGGTGTCCCCTAGTTTGTCTTGTATTTCTTGTGTTGGTATGGGTTTTTTGATTTTGTAGAAGTATTTTAGACAGTGTAGGCCTTTGGCTTGCCAGGGTTTTATCTGGAGGTTTTGTTAACAACGTTATTCTCCAGTCCATTGGTTCGAGGTAGTTTCTGGGTGCTTCATTTGGCAGTAGTTGTTGTTGCAGGGTTGTCAATCTGTGGTGTGTGGGTTTAGCTGAGGTTGGTTCATTGTCTTGTGTTGCGTGTTCTGCGGGGTTGTTCTGTGAGTGGTACTTGATTGTCTTTGCTTTGTCATGTTGTTTCTGTTGTTTCTTCTTTCTCTTGTTGACTGTTGTCCAATCATTTGCTGTATTTTTGCCTTGGTTGTCGTTTGGTGGGTGATGGTTGCCATTCTGGTGGAGGGTTAAGCCGGAGGTTCTCCAGTCGCTGCAGGGCTTCAGGTATGTCCATGGCTGTGTTCTGTGTTGTGTCAGTTGTTACAATGAGACGAAAGGGAAAGCCCCATTGGTACTTTTGTGTAAACTACTTAACCAAAACATTCCCTTAAACTTCTCCACATAAAACAATAGAGTAACTTATCAGTAAAATACAGAGCAACAGAATTCAAAAACAAGTATAAAGGTAAAGGGACCCCTGCCTGCTAAGTCCAGTCATGAACGACTCTGGGATTGCGGCATTCATCTCACTTTACTGGCTGAGGGAGCCGGCGTTTGTCCACAGACAGCTTCCGGGTCATGTGGCCAGCATGACTAAGCCGTTTCAGGCGAACCAGAGCAGCACACGGAAATGCCATTTACCTTCCTGCCAGAGCAGTACCTATTTATCTACTTGCACTTTGGCGTGCTTTCAACCTGCTAGGTTGGCAGGAGCTGGGGCTGAACAATGGGAGCTCACCCCATCGCAGGGATTCGAACTGCCGACCTTCTGATCGGCAAGCCCTAGGCTCTGTGGTTTAGACCACAGTTCCACCCATGTCCCTTTAAAACAAGTATACATGCCTGAATTATGTCTGAATAAGCTTGTTAAAATAAAGTCTTCAGCAAGCACCAATAACTGAATAATGAAGGTACCTGCCTAATGTTAATGGCACATGTCCCAAGCACAGGCATTACTTCACTAAAATACTGACTTCCTACAGATGAGTGATGAATAATAGTAAGGGTTAAATGTGAAATCTTGTTCATGTTTGCCTTGAACCCGTTTGTGAATCTTTCCCGCATCAAAATACAGTTTTTACTACATTGTTCTGAAATTGTTAATTAGAAAAAACAAACCCATGGAAATATTATACGGTACGGCCTTAATTTATGCACACTCTAGAATGAATGTACTGTATGATGATGTAAGAAAAATTGGCACAGATGTTTCACACAGTGTGTCTAATTTTTAGTATTCACCACCAACTATTTACAAATAACTGCCTTTACCCAGTTGGCCACCAGATGCTGCTTTAGTCCCGCGTACGATATTAGAAGCATTCCTATGTAAAGTGTCTTCTGACCCAAATTGTGTGTTACTAGGGCCTAACCAGACCCAAGCTGTTTGAAACATTTTCAGGTAGTACCACATAGTAACAGCTGGAGAATGGATGGATAGGTGGCCTCTTGGTGAGGAACCAGTGGTGCTTTAACTGTGAGGAGATCTCTTTGCCAAGTGGCAGCTTATTCAAGAGTTAATGTGACACTCCTGCTTAATTGTGAATGGTGCACATCTCTTTAAATGCCCAGGTTTACTTGCAGTAAACAACGAACAATTGAGGTCACTTTGCTGCCATTGCTTCTCTGTGTATTGTACAAAAACATTGCCATTTAAACATATGTGAACTGATGGCATTTTCCTGTTTAAGGTTTGGTTCCTTTTTGTGAATTTTCTCTTGGGGTTGGGACTGAACATTTGATGGGGTTCCAAAGGGAATGTAGTTCTGAAACGGAGGGCTGGTAATCTGGGGGGAAGTTCTCGGGAGTGATTTCTGTTCAAAATTGTCACTGGGCAGTCGCCAATAAAAGAGAAATGGCTTGAGAAAAGGAGGCACAGAGTTGAAGCTAGTATTGCACTGTGAATCTCAGCACCGCACCTTGTATTGTGTTTGGAAGAGCACACACACACAAAAAAACACCCCATCATTTGGATGTAATCTCTAAAATTACCATGTTCTAGCCAACAAGTCCCAAGCAAGATTCAAGGACGAGAAGAACTACTTTGTAAATGGATGACTAAAAATCAGTGGTTTGCTTTGCCCAGTGTGATCACCCAGGGGCTCAGTGTGCCAAGCCTCGAATTGTGGGGAAGTCAGTTTTGTACATTTGAGGCGTAGGGCAGAGCAACTCCAAGGTTTACCTTTAAATTTATAGCCGCAGACCAGACGCAGCACAAATCTGTTAGGTGGCAATTCTAGTGGTTCGGCTGCAGGCAAAAGTAGCAATCCTAAACATGCTGACTCCCACGTAAGCAGATATAGGATTGCAGTCTGTTAATTTTATTATTTTCTTCATTAAATTTGTATACTGCCCTTCATCCATAGGGCAGTTCACAACAACAACAACATAATAATAATAATAACAGCAGCAGCAGCAGCAGCAGCATAATAAAAATCGGGGGGGGGGGGAGACACCCAACCTCCCACAAACTAATAACCTAGTTCCCACTGAAATCAATGGGATAAAGTTAGTCATGACTTGTCTTATGGTCCTTAGATTTTAATTGGAGCTACAGCTCCTTTAGTCTGTATCCAACCTAATATTATTTTTCCTCTGTATGATTGTGACATATGAATTGATTGAGTGGCTTCCTTCTCTTCCTAAAGTCACTCAAGAAAAAATATTCCAGATTACCAAGTAATCAAATCCCTAGTACACGATGCAAAATTCTGTGGCGTTCATTGATTGTAACTCATACTTCCGAAGGGAGTCCTCTGCAATTTTGCTGCCATTGTCCATGCCCTAGTATCTCACAAGTACCCACACCCAAGGAGTTGTTCCGAAGTGGCTCTGTTGGGACCCACAGCCTGCATCCACTCATAGTCCATAATGTTGAAATTCCTGCCTGTGTCACAGGAGGAGTTCACTCCGTTGATATGCCTGCTTGACGTGTCAAAGCTCCAATCAGCATCATTCAGCTTTGCAGAGGGAGCCAACTGAAGACTCTGCCATTGTGGGGAAAGGGCCTCCTCTTCTGAGAGGGAGCCCTTCTTTCCCTCCCCAGCCCAGTGACGGCCCCCTCCACCTTGGCTCGGCTGCAGCTGAGATAAGAATAGTTAATGCTGGGAGTTTCTGCCCACTCAGGATTCAGCTTCACTTAAATGAATGTTGCTCCTCTTCTGACCTAGATGTGGAAGACCAAACCAAGTTCAAGCCAAAGGAACTGAAACCAGACTCTCTAACCTCCGCCATCTCTGCCCACAAAAAGGCTATTATGCGCCTCTTGCCTTGAAAGGGAGAATTCAGAAGTTTATAACTCGTATCAACAGCAGTATTCTTTCCAACCTTTGGGAAGCCATAGAGCTTCTTTTCGTCTCATGAGTGGACTGATCTGGAGCAGAGTTCATCGCCTGGAAGATATAAAAAAGAAGAATCATCAATTAAATGTTTCTATCAAAAGACGATTGTCAAGGGCAAAGGGAGTGAGGTGGAGTGGTGAGCCCTGTCCTTCACAGGCCACTTCCAGCAGGCTTGCCTAAGCTGCCATCTTAGATTTCCCACAATGCCTTTGACAATGCATCATTCTGGTGCACCGTGGCGAACTCAAATGGTAGCTCCAACTTGCAAAGTTTTGGGGTGGGGAATCCCAGGGGGTTTGAACTGCAGCAGCTACCCAAGGGTGTTTGGTGCAGGTGTTTGGCATGGCATGAGAATAACTTTTCTTTGCACCCATGGCCATCAGTATCTACCTCTTCACTATTAGGCAGAATGTTAGATCGTTTCTGGTGAAAGCATCATCTGTGTTTTGCCAGTAGCATATTCTCAGCCATCTGCATTGCCTCCCACTCGCGCTCGCTTAATCAGAGCACACAAACATACCTTCTGCTGAACTTTAGAAGGTGGTTCTCTGCTCATAAAGCTCATTAGCTTTGTAGCAGCAAAGGATTCTTCAAAGCCTCTGCTGGCAGCAGCAAGGGTCTGTTAATCTGGATTTACTGCCAACAGGAGCCCAAAGGAGGCAGCGACAACAATTAGGTTGAATTATTTATTTTCTCTTGGGATTCAGGAACATTTGGGGCCAGGCTTTGTGAATATCTTGCTTGATGACCATATCTTCCCTACAATGGTGAGATGCATTGCATTTCTCTTTAAACTAGTAACTATTTCTAAATTACTAAATTTAAACTTCATAAAAATCAGCATATGCAAACTTCATGCAAATCTGTCCCTTTCATGGGGGACGGAAAGGGAGGAAGGTCTTTCCTCTTTTTGGCAAAACATAAGTGGCCAGTCTAGAGGGGAACATTTATTTCCCCTTGCCTGCCTGCCTTTTTCCTTATTCCTATAATGCCTCCCACCTCCCGTCTACTCCAGTGAACTTTGTATGCGACCAAAGGAGGCATGCACATAGACATATGAGACTGATAGACATCGTGGGTTGTATCCAACATAGAGTCTCATGCTCTATGTAGAATTTTGTATCAGCTGCTTATTCTTTTTTGATTGGATTGGACTTTCACCTTCAAGGATTGCTTCTTAAATGCAGAGATTATAATAACTATACGAATAAAAACATAAGGGCTGCTTCCCAAGTCAACATTTTTACACAGGTGAAAAAGTGGATAGATAGATAGATAGATAGATAGATAGATAGATAGATAGATAGATGATAGGACACAGCAGTTCTGAAAACATAACACAGAAAAAACCTTTTCATATTACATCATTAATACAGCCAATAGCATTGCTCTTAGGAAACCTTTGCAAATCATACTTACAGCTGGGTGAACATAGATAGCAACTTTATTCTCCTTGTCCTACAACAACAAAAGAACACATTTTCTGTGTTGTGGACCAAAAGCCTAATTTAGTCAACGGTACATAATCTCTTCTTGAATCTGTCTACAAGGACCACAACTAAGCAAAAATTGGGGGAGATCTACTAACCTTGAGCCATGCACAAAAGGATCCATGCTCCATATGGGTTTTTATTGCAAGCTTGGCTAATGCTCTGCTAGGCTTGCTTTTCGATCTCAGGGTTGTTAAAGTCTTTCTCAGGGGTGCTGCTACAAGTTAGAAATGAAATTGGGGTTGGAAGAATGTCCTAAGGAAAAGCGGGTCATACTGGGATCAGATCAGAAACTGGGACAGCTGTAAATCTGGATCTGTCCCTGAAAAATAGGGACACCTGGAGGGTCTGCTACCTGAATCCCTAACTGGGGGGTATTTGACTGAAAGCTACTTGCTGAAATGCTCCAACATCAGTCTTGGGGCGGAAACCCAGAGACCCAGCCTAGTATGAAAGAAGGTAGCTTGGACTGAGGCCCACCACAGTCCAACACAGGAGGAAGATGTCAAAAAGAAAACAATTTCACTGGAGACCTTTTCCAAAGTCTGTTTGTTTCTAGAACTAGACAATGAAAGGAAATGGAGTTTATATGTTCTGTCCCAAGGAGTTCATAGTTTACTCTTTAAAAAGATAGGCTGGGCCTTGTGTAAATACTTGTCCCCAAAATATATATCTGCTATTTTATAAGAAAAACAAAATGAATGAAAAAGGCCACCTTAAAGTTAAGGAAGTTTTATTTTTACTCATTCATTTCTGTTCCACCAACAGGGCTCCAAAGAGCAGCTATTAACTGCAAATCTATTCTTGACAAACTTAGATTTACTCCCAGATTAACAGTTTGATCCTAGCCATGGCTACTCAGAAGTAAGCCCTGCTGAATTCAATAGGGCTTACTTCCACGTAAATGTGGTTAGGAATGCAGCCTAAGTGGATTTTAATGGTGTCACACTTGGGTTAACTGCATTTATGATGTGCGTGATTTTTTAAAATAGGGCTTGCTTTTATGCTTAGCTTTGATTCTGCTGTGAACAGCTTGGATTCCTTTGCAGGTTAAAATAATATAGACACGCTTAAGTAAATAAAAAAGGTGGGACTGGGGGGGATAACTCCTTTCATCTCTCCCAACCTTGTTCTGCGTCCTAGAAACAGGTTTGCTAGTTTTGTAAGAACTAGAACTTTCCCTGCCCTGTGTTATGTTTATTTTCACACCAGGTTTTTCACATGCAGCCAATCTCAGGGCAACAGAAGGCAGCCCAGGGCAACCAGAGCCAGCAATCTGAGAGAATCACCTCAGGCGGCAGAGGCAAGGAGAAGCTTCTGCAGGGGTCTCCTCCTCCCCACTCCGAGGTCCAAGGAGGTCTTCCTTAGGGCAAGGCATTCTGGGTGAAGAAGAAGCATGACATCAGGCAGGGTGAACTCTAAAGAGCGCCACTATCTCAGGGGTGCTGTGGAAAACAAATATTGTCTGGTGGCCTGAAATATACTCGGAGTCGAGAATGGATTTCATGCTCTTTATTCAGCTCATAGTGGTGAGGAGGAATGGAAGTTTCCCCAGAATGTCTGCTTTATATACATTATTTACACAATGGGCCCCACATGATTGGCTAATTCCGGGATTCACCTGTGGGCCAATCAGGTTGCGGATTCACTTCCACCTGGAGCTGGATTGGGTGGCTCCTGTGGACCAATCAGACTGCTGCATTCTGGACCCTATTGTTTTAGTACCAATCAGACTGCTGCCTTTGGGATCCTATTCAACTCAGTACATAACATGGCCATTTTAATTTCCCACACAGTGCTAGGAGCAATGCTCTGCACTCTGGAGCGTTATGGAAAATCGAAATGGCTCCCGGCCACTGCTGAAAAAAACAGGTGATCCCATTTGTTGGTTCCCCGCCCCAAGAAACGAGATCTGGCAACAGGCATGCAGCAAAATAGGATGGCAAAATGGGCTGGCGACCCTTGAGAATGTGGATGGAGCGTGATGTCTTTTGAATGTTCCCTCGAGTTTAATATCTTCCCCGCAAACAGAAAACCAACAGAGCCGGCCAAGTTCTGGGGCCTAGTACCTTTTCCCCCCTTTCTATTTGCAGGGAGTTTCATGTGCTTTGGATTTAACGCTGAAGGAACATTTGGCCGCAGGATTCCCCCGTCTGTAGCTTGGGAGTGATGCAGGCTTTCCTGCCACTTTCTTTTGTACGTCATGCTAGGGTAGAGTGTGACGTCAAGGGTGTGACCAAGAGACAGACCATCGGGAAGCTGCCTATTTTAGATTGATCGTGAGCAGCCATGAAGCGGGCTTTCTAATTATGTTTCTCTGCAGACATTTATCTGGCAGGTGACCAACCTTCCCCTTCTCCTCCCCAGCCTCAATCTGCCAGTTTTGATGAAGTTAACAGAAGGATATTTAGGGAAAGTTCTTGCCTTTCTGAATAAAAAAAAAGAGGAAAGGTTTGTGTTTTGTTTTGTTTTCCCCCCAGGAGGAGCTAAATGACCTCAGGGAATATTATTTCCATGGCTGTTTTTCGGGATAATGCATTGTGCAATGGGTTGGTAGTGTCCTGGCTTGCTGAGGCACCTTCGCGTATTTGCAGAGACAACAAACACGCCCTGTAAATGCTGTCATTAAATGGACACCAAGCCCCTGGAGAGCGGCTGCACTTCAATTAAGAGGACGGCACGCCTTTCCAGAAAGGAGCTAATGGCTCACGTAGCTTTGAGTTGCGGGTGCAGGCCTTCGCTCCTGCCTCATAAACATCTGCATGGCACTGGAATCCCGGGAGTCATGGGGAGGAGGAGGAGAGGAGGCCCCCACAGCAGCCAACCCTCGAGCGCCAACTCCCTTTGGCCACATCTGGATGTCACACTAAACCGCGACTGTGTGCCACGTAAACAAACTTAGGCCCCGTCTGCGCTAACTATTTAAATATCACGGCACCACTTTAAACAGTCCCGAGGGCTCCATTGCAGCTTAGCTCGGTCGGTTAGCATGTGGTGCTGATAACGTCAAGGTTGCCGGTTTGATCCCCGTGTGGGACAGATGCATTTTCCTGCATTGCAGGAGGTTGGACTAGACGATTGACAATTCTATGATACAGTGATACCTCGGGTTAAGAACTTAATTCGTTCCGGAGGTCTGTTCTTAACCTGAAACTGTTGTTAACCTGAAGCATCACTTTAGCTAATGGGGCCTCCTGCTGCTGCCGTGCCACCAGAGCACGATTTCTGTTCTCATCCTGAAGCAAAGTTCTTAACCTGAGGTAATATTTCTGGGTTAGCAGAGTCTGTAACCTGAACCGTATGTAACCTGAAGCGTATGTAACCCGAGGTACCACTGTACTTCTAACAGTAAATATAAGCCAAACCTTCAATATGGTTCACAGGGGCAAAAGACATTAGGGCCCCAAACAGTCAAATCAGCATTTATCATTCATACATTCATTCATTCATTCATTCATTCATTCATTCATTGCATTTATATCTCACTTTTTCCTCCAAGGAGCTCAGGGTGGCATACATGGTTCTCCCCACCCCCATCCCCTGGCTCCTTGTTTAATTCCAGCAACAACCCTGTGAGGTAGGTTGGGCTGAGAGAGGCAGCGACTGGCCCAAGCTTCATGGTCGAGTGGAGATTTGAACCCTGGTCTCCCCAAGTCCTGGTCCAACACTCCTAACCGCTATACCACACAACCATACCACTTTAAACCAGCAGGGCTTCCCTCAAAGAATCCTGGGAACCGTAGTTTGTTCAGGGCGCTTAGAGTCGTTAGGAGGCCTCCTAATTCCCTCGCAGAGTTCTTGGAACGATTTCTCAGTTGTTCCCTCTTTCCAGGGAACTCTGGGAATGGTGGCTCTGTGAGGGGAACAGGTACCTCCTAACAGCTCTCTTGACAAACTCCACTTCCCATGATTCTTCGGAGGAAGCCATAACTGTTTAAATTTGGCACAATGCTGCTTTTAATCAATAGTGCTGATGGAGCCCTAGCATCAACCCAGGCTCTTGTGCGGCTGAGACCATCCTGAATTTTCTCTGCTGCTTTTCCTTAACCGCAGTTTCCCACATTGTCCAAACTAGGAACTGGTTAACATTCACCACAGTTAGTATTAACAAGCCGGTGTCTTCCTGCTTTTGACTGTGGACCTACTTTCCACACTGCCATGTCCTTGGCCCACTAACGTAGCCCTTGACAAAGAAAAGAGTCCTAACCTTTGTCTTATGCAATATAGATGTACATATGTGCATGTACATATTTTGCATTATTCATCTAGGCTAGGAGAGAAGTGCAGGGAACAAGCTGCCCCCCCTTTTCTTTCTACTTTTTTGATGCATACTAGTCAGTGCCAATTTGTTCAGAGCAGAACAGACCCAGTCCTGAGGCCTGGGAGAAAATATATTTCATGGTTACCTCTGCTTAACATCTCAGGCGTGGAGCCAGGCCAGTTTTGGCACCCATCCGGACCTGTGCAAGCCCCACCCACCCAGATACACAATTCTGTTAGAATAAACAGTTGCATGAAAAGTGGTTCTTTCCACGCTGAATGCTGCTGAAACTCTTCTTTTTTTTTTTTTTTTTTTTTTTTTTTGCCTGGGGGCGTGGGTGGACTCAGGAGAGGTGCTACATTAATGTCAAGAAAAGAAACAGGAAACAACCAACGCAGGGCCCCCGCTTCATGTTTTTGCAAACTGTATACAGGACTATTTGCTCGCAGCGACTGGTTATAAACAACCAATCAACTGCATTTAACTTGTTTGTTTTAAACGCACGTGTGCACGGTTGTTTCTTAAAATAAGAGGAGTAACGTTGCACTAAGATGCAGGGCCTTTTCCTTCGTGTTCTGAAGAATCTATGCAAATATAAAACTTATCCGTTTATTTTGGGATCGTCTTGGGATCGCAAAGAAAAATCATAGCAAAAGAAACCCTCCTGCCTGAGAGGAATAATAAAGAAATGGACAACCTAAAAATAAAATTTAAAAACATCAGAAGAAAGACAAGCAGCTTAGTTGTCTGATTATTGTGAAGCAAAAGTCGTAATTTGAAGGCTGACTGCTTCTGGGGGACCGCTAGCAAACCAGATGTTATGGGCTCCAACGCCCTTTTTCCTTGACCACTGGCCATGCTTGGGAGTTGGAGTCTAGCAATACCTGCAAGGCCTCAGGCCTCCCACCCATGCTTTCAACAAATTGCCTATATGAGGAGGCAGTGAACTGGATTGGGTCCGTGTCCATTTTAACTAGTTGGTTCTGGGGGTGTCGTGGTTCTGTTGTGGCTTCGTCAAAGGAAAACCTACGCCACGGCAAAGCACGTGTGAGAAACGTCGCGGCTACATTGGCCCCAAAGGTTCAGATAACTGCCTGCAGCGTATGTCTGTCACACGGCTGCAAACGAAGGAGAAAGGGAATGGAGCCACAGTCCTGCAAACTCCAGCAAGCGCTTCCCATGCAGAGAGCGCAGGGTTTTGCTTCGCTTCTGGCTCAGCCAGCGTGTTGCTAAAGTAATTATGACATTACCTCATCCTTGGCTCGCAGCCCTGTGTTATCATGCTGAGCAAGTCTTTTTGGGAACATCTTGAGTGGGCTAAATGTTTACAGCTCAACAACAGTTAGTCATTGAAGCAGCCTCTTATTTAAACCCATCTTTCATACTGCAGCTTCTCTCTTTCTCCCCCCCCCCCCACCTCCCATTTATTTTTTTGCTGTCAAGGTCTGAAAATTACTGAGATGGAATTTTTAATATAAGAGGGGGTTGGTACAGGCTGTAAACAGCAAAAGCTGGAGCCGAAGAACAGGGCCAAAGGTGGGTTAGTGAGACGACTTAGCAGATGATGATAAGACGTTGGCTGCCATCCTAGTAACCACTTAACTGAGAGTACGTATCCTTGAACTTAATGGAGCTTACTTCTGAGTAGAGAAGTATAGGATTGCACTGTTATGCTGCCTCCTTAGAATAATAGAATTGTAGAACTGGAATGCTGAGGAATCTCAGCTAAACCACGACAGAGGGCCTTCCTCAAGTCTCATTCCTTCTTCAAGTCTAATTCTTGTTGTGTTCCCAAGACGGTGCTTGTAGGTACAGAAACATAGAATAGTATCTTAAAGAATCAGAAGTATAACCCTAAAGTCACTCACTTTGGAGTAAGCCCCACTGAACTTCCCAAGCCAGGTGTAGACCCTGCAAAACTTCTCATTTACAACATCTGCAAGGGCAAAACATTGGTAAGATGTACTGCAAATATTTTGCAAGGCAGACATAGGCTCGTGTACAGCATTACGAATGCCTCATTTTTGTAAAATATTTCCAAATTCTTTTATGCTGGGGGGACACTTTTAGCAGAATCTGTAAAACAGTGTTGTTGTTGTTGTTGTTGTTGTTGTTGTTGTTGTTGTTGTTGTTGTTTTACTGTTTCTGGAGGCTTGAAACATTTCTACACCTCACATATTGCCTGTTATTCTTACAAAATTGTTCAAAGTCATCTTTCATGGCCTTGGAAGCTGGTAAAATGCTTGACACTCCAACCAGATATGGTTGGATTAGATGTGGTATTTTCAGTGTCTTCAGCAGTAAGGGTGAGTTTCTTCGACTTCGGAGGAGACAGGCACATTGGAGAGTGTTGGTAGAGCAGCAGCAGAAGGCTCTCAATGCTCCTTGGCAGATACTTGAGGTTCATTAGCAGGCACGGATGAGAGCCCAGCTGCAAATCGCAAAAAATATATTTTAGGCACAAAGGATTAGTAACTGAAGCTACCGGGTTAAAAGAAAGCAGGATAAACCCATTAACACACACGCATGCACCCCAATTTGTGTTTCTGTGCTTTTAAATTGTAAACCGCCCTGTGATCTTTCTATGAGGGCTGGTCATAGTCATAATAATCTCACCCCAAAATAATACAGTGGTAACTTGGGTTACAGACGCTTCAGGTTACAGACTCCGCTAACCCGGAAGTAGTACCTCAGGTTAAGAACTTTGCTTCAGGATGAGAACAGAAATTGTGCTCCGGCGGTACGGCGGCAGCAGGAGGCCCCATTAGCTAAAGTGGTGCCTCAGGTTAAGAACAGTTTCAGGTTAAGAACGGGCCTCCGGAACGAATTAAGTTCTTAACCCGAGGTACCACTGTATGTGAAGGGATAGTATCTGTTAAGTTGTGGGTTGACATAACAGACGGCACAGTGATTTCTCCAAGTAGCTCTTTATTTTGTAAGCTGGAATAGAACTGAACAGCAAACAGCTCAGCCAGCCTGCTTTTATAGGCAGCCGGCTGTCAACATTGTAGCAACAACAACCCAGGGTTTCCCGCCTAAAATAACTGACGTGGACCTGAGTGAAAACTACATACACAATACTCCTGGTGGCCTGGGTGAGAACTTCAATACATAACAGTATCCAATGACATCTCCTTTTTTTCCCCAAGCCACCCTTCCTTGCTCGCTTATTTATTTTCAACATTCCTGTCTCTCTTTCTTTGTAATTTTTCTTCCCTTCTTTTCTCATTTCCCCTTCCGTGCTGTTTTTCATTTAGTAAGAAAACGTTCGAACCGGGGGCATGTGCCACTTCCTTGTGTGGTAGAGGGGGAAATTGTAGAATAACCCCTGAATAGGGAGCAGAATTGAGGGTGGGGTCTGCTTGCAGTGGGTGTTGCTTGCCTTGATTTCACAAACAAGAATCTGAGCTCAGAGCGGTCCTTGTTTATTTTTTTTTATTAAATATTTTTATTACTTTTTAGAAATACAGAAATACAGAAAAAAGAATAAAGAGTTAAGAGAATAAGATAGAAAAATAACAAATTTCCATATTCTTTTTCCATCTAATCTATAGGACTTCCCCACATCCTCCGAACCCTGCGTTCTCTGTCTTATAAAGCATCAGCAATTTGTTAACTTATTTCAAAACTTATTGTATCTTCCATTTTATCATGTTCCCTAATTTCAATTTTACTGTAACCCAATTCTTGTATGCTTTGTATTAAACACAATAAAGTTATTTCATTATTTTACCTCTAAAATTCTTGTGTCTTAATTTTCATTTCATTAACTTACATTTGCTGAAGTTAGAATTTCCTGAAAGGTGCATTTTTTAACATTCATACAGCTTATAGTGTTTTTTCAAATAGTCCTTAAACTTTTCCCAATCCTCCTCCGTTGTTTCTTCTCCCACGTCTCGGATTCTGCCAGTCATTTCAGCCAGTTCCATATAGTCCATCAACTGCGATTGCCATTCCTCCAGCTTGGGTAAATCTTGTGTCTTCCAATATTTTGCAATCAGGATCCTTGCTGCTGTGGTAGCATACATGAAAAAGGTTCTGTCCTTCTTAAGCACTCTCTGGTCCACCATGCCCAGAAGGAAGGCCTCTGGTTTTTTAGGTAAGGTAAATCTCAGTACCTTTTTTAGTTCATTATGGATCATTTCCCAGAAGGCCTTCACTTTCGGGCAGGTCCACCAGAGATGAAAGAATGTCCCTTCCGCCTCTCCACATTTCCAACATTTGTTGTCAGACAGATGATATATCTTGGTTAATTTGACTGGGGTCATGTACCACCGGTATACCATTTTCATAATATTTTCCTTCAAGGCAATGCAAGCCGTGAATTTCAAACCGGTGTTCCATAACCTTTCCCAGTCTGCAAACATAATGTTATGCCCCACATCCTGAGCCCATTTTATCATAGCGGATTTGACTGTCTCATCCTGTGTATTCCACTTAAGCAGCAAGTTATACATTCTCGAAAGTAGCTTACTTTTTGGCTCTAACAATTCAGTCTCTAGTTTCGATTTTTCCACCTGGAATCCAACTTTTTTATCTATTTTAAATACCTCTTGAATTTGCGCATAGTGCAGCCAATCTCGTACCTTAGTTTTCAACAGAGCGGTCCTTGTTTATTTGAGCAACACTCCTTCCAATCCTTATCCAACCCACAACTGGTGTATATTCACATACAAAGACAGTGTTCTGCAAGGGCCCTGCTTGGCTGATCATGTCTTCTGGTCTAGAAGTATTATTACTGTGGTTGCAAGAATGTTATTTGCCCAAAAATGGAAAGAAAAAGAAGTTCTGAAGAGAGAAAAATGGATACAGGAAGTAAAGGAGTATACAGAAGTGGCAAAACTTAAACAGAAGAATGAGAAATCAACAAACATTTTAGAAAGGAATGCAAATGTTTTATTGAGTTTTTACAAACAAGTTGTAAACAAATGACGACATGGGCAGGATTATTGTAAAAGCCTGCAGTTTCAAAAACGTATATGAGATATACAGTGGTACCTCGGGTTAAGTACTTACTTCGTTCCGGAGGTCCGTTCTTAACCTGAAACTGTTCTTAACCTGAAGCACCACTTTAGCTAATGGGGCCTCCTGCTGCTGCTGTGCCGCCGGAGCACGATTTCTGTTCTCATCCTGAAGCAAAGTTCTTAACCTGAAGCACTATTTCTGGGTTAGCGGAGTCTGTAACCTGAAGCGTATGTAACCCGAGGTACCACTGTACATGGGAATAGATGAATGAAAGAATAAGTTAAGATAATTCGGAGTATGCAGGAAATGATGAAAAAAATGTAAAGAACCACAGAAAAAGGGGGAACAGAGTAGAAATCTGAAATGTTAGAATGTTTGTTGAATAATTGTTGTAAATGAAAATTATAAAAACTGTGTTGTTGTTGTTGATGATGATAATATCCCACCTTTTTCCCTGACAGGGACTCAAGGTGTCTTACAGATAAAACAGGAACAGCTAAAAAAATTTAAAAACCAATAATTAAAAAACAATTTTATAGAATTAAAACTATTTATAAATACACAAAAGAGAAGAATTCAAGGCTATGTGGGCTACTGGTTTGTCCCGATGAGGCCGGCCTTCTCTGTAAAATCCTCAGGCTGGCTGCCTTTGATGCTGCTGCTTTGCAGTCTCCTGCGCTGTGTGGTTTTCCTGTTGTCGCACTTGTTTTCTGCCCTTTGCTGGGAAATCAGCCATGCAACCTGCCGTCTTGCTGTCTGTTCGGAAAAGGTGCCAAGCCGAGCATTTGCTTGGGCCCACGTTAATGGCCCTCGCAGTCCACAATATACTGAGTCCCTGCTCAAGAAATTGCAGGCATATTCCAAGGACCCTTTCTGGAAACAGTCCTGCGGGAGCAAAGCCAGGCATGGGCATTACAAAGAGTGCACTCTCCCAAGGGATATGCCTCTCACCTGGCAGTAGCCACTTGCTCCGTGGGGTGGAGCAGCAGCACTATAGCATCCCAGCAGACCTGTGCCTCTGCCACTTTTCCAGGAGAGGCGGAGATGCTAGGCAGCAGGGAAGTTGGAGCAGTGTGGGCTCACCAGCAGCATCCTCAAATTGTTTCCTCTGGTGCGGCTACCTCCATTTAAGGCTTTATAGGTCAAAACCAGCACTTTGAATTGGGTCTGGGAGCTACAGTGGTACCTTGGGTTAAGAACTTAATTCGTTCTGGAGGTCCATTCTTAACCTGAAACTGTTCTTAACCTGAGGTACCACTTTAGCTAATGGGGTCTCCTGCTGCCGTGCGATTTCTGTTCTCATCCTGAAGCAAAGTTCTTAACCTGAGGTACTATTTCTGGGTTAGCGGAGTCTGTAACCTGAAGCACCTGTAACCCGAGGTAACACTCTAATTGGCAGCCAGTACCGTCAGGCCAGGACGTGGGTGGCGCTGTGGGTTAAACCACAGAGCCTAGGACTTGCTGATCAGAAGGTTGGCGGTTCGAACCCCCGCGACGGGGTGAGCTCCCGTTGCTCGGTCCCTGCTCCTGTCAACCTAGCAGTTTGAAAGCACGTCAAAGGGCAAGTAGATAAATAGGTACAGCTCCAGCGGGAAGGTAAAACGGCGTTTCTGTGCACTTCTCTGGTTCACCAGAAGCGGCTTTGTCATGCTGGCCACATGACCCGGAAGCTGTACGCCAGCTCCCTTGGCCAATAAAGTGAGATGAGCGCCGCAACCCCAGAGTCGGCCACGACTGGACCTAATGGTCAGGGGTCCCTTTACCCTTTTACCTTACTACCGTCAGGCCAATGGGATTCAGGATCTCAGAAGTGCACTCTGCCACCCCCAAGGGTGTTCAGCCTCTGTTTTGAAAGGTGACACACCCTAGGGACACAAACACGCACACAAATCTGTTGTTCTGTAGTAGATTAATAGATGGCCAGTACGGTGGTACCTCAGTTTGTGAACTTAATCCATTCTGGAAGTCCATTCTTAAACCAAAACCATTCTTAAAATGAGACGCGCTTTCCCTAATGAAGCCTCCCGCCACCGGTGCCCTTCGACCATTCGGATTCCGTTCTTAGACTGAGGTAAAGTTCGCAAACCGGGGCAGTACTTCCGGTTTTGAGGAGTTCGTAAACCGTTCTTAAACCGAGGTACCACTGTACTGAACAAAGAGAGTCAGCAAGAAATCAAAACCATGTAGTTGGGCCCTTTTGCAAACTTTGCTCAAAGAGCCGTCCCTAAGCTCTTACAGAAGCAGGGCCTGAGTTAGGAGCATGCGATTCAAGAAGGATGAAGGTTTAAAGCTATTTGCTGTGATTAAATAGGATTATGGGGCTTGAACACAGGCTGGAACGCCAGTGAAGTGAAAAAACAAAAATGTCTTCTAAGCTTTTCCTTCCATCCTCCCCCCACCCCATCCCAAATGCATCTCAGGCTGAGGGACCAAGCAAAATAGCAGAGGTTAGAAGGGCTAAGCCTGATCTTCTCCATATTTGTTCAGAAGTAAGCCCCACTGATATCAGCGGGACTTGCTTGCAAGAGAACATATGCTTAGGATTGCATCCAAATGGCACTTTTGCCCAGTTAAGCATGCCCAATCACTTATTTTTGCTGTAGTGTGATGCTGTCACGAGGCTTGATAATTGTACCATAGATTCTCCACTCACAATATATTTGGAGGAGCAGGGGAGAGAAATTTGGCCCTGATGAGGTTTGCTGATTTATTTTATATCTGGCTAGATACATGTTTTTTCAGAGCAAAAGGGGGGTGTATAATCACTAAAGAAAACTACAATTAAACTGATGAGCTTCTGAGGAACGGCAGCTACGCAAGGCATGAGCAGATCCAGAGTTCATCAAGTAAGTGGTTCACCGTTTAATTCAGCCCCCCAGTACGGACATTAAGACTCCAGTAGATCTTGCTTTCACTGCAGATGGTGACAGCAGCCACGAAATTAAAAGACGCCTGCTTCTTGGGAGAAGGGCAATGACAGGCCTAGACAGCATCTTGAGAAGTAGAGACATCACCTTGCCAACAAAGGCCCGTATAGTTAAAGCTATGGTTTTCCCAGTAGTGATGTATGGAAGTGAGAGCTGGACCATAAAGAAGGCTGATCGCCAAAGAATTGATGCTTTTGAATTCTGGTGCTGGAGGAGACTCTTGAGAGTCCCATGGACTGCAAGAAGATCAAACCTCTCCATTCTGAAGGAAATCAGCCCTGAGTGCTCACTGGAAGGACAGATCCTGAAGCTGAGGCTCCAATACTTTGGCCACCTCATGAGAAGGAAAGACTCCCTGGAAAAGCCCTGGATGTTGGGAAAGATGGAGGGCACAAGGAGAAGGGGACAACAGAGGACAAGATGGTTGGACAGTGTTCTCCAAGCTACCAGCATGAGTTTGACCAAACTGCGGGAGGCAGCGGAAGACAGGTGTGCCGGGCGTGCTCTGGTCCATGGGGTCACAAAGAGTCGGACACGACTAAACAACTAAACAACAACAACAAATTTCTTCTGAGTGTAGCTTGGCCTTCTCCATCCACATAAGTGGACATCGCATAGCTCTGTGGAGGGGGAGATCCAGTTCAACTGAGCAGCCATTTTTAAAAAAATCAATCATAAAATTTTATGAAACATCAATACATATGTGCTGCGTGAAGAGCAAACTGATCCAGGATGTTTTGCTGCTGAGGGCAAAACAGAAAATTGTTACAAAAAATTTTTTTTGGGGGGGAGCAAGCACTGAGTGTGGGCATCTTAAATCCTGGATGTCTTTGATAAAAGGCGCTATCTTGTTTACTGAGCATCAGAAAGCTGCTGAATAAGTTTCATCACACCCAAACCAACTACTCTTTGACTGGTGGTGGGGAATCCTGTGTTTTATCAAGATTAGCAAGGGAAAAGCTTAACAGTTCTTACTGTGGTACTTGTGGGAACTTGCCAGAATGATTATAAAAAGGAGAGTTAGAGTGAGAGAAGAATAAATAAGGAGATACTGTCACACTCTGAAATCCCTTCACATCTTAGGAGATAAGCAGCGTAATATGGCACATCATTTACCACACGCTCTTGAGAGTCCCATGGACTGCAAGAAGATCAAACCTCTCCATTCTGAAGGAAATCAGCCCTGAGTGCTCACTGGAAGGACAGATTGTGGAGCTGAGGCTCCAGTACTTTGGCCACCTCATGAGAAGAGAAGACTCCCTGGAGAAGACCCTGATGTTGGGAAAGATGGAGGGCACAAGGAGAAGGGGGCAACAGAGGACGAGATGGTTGGATAGTGTTTTCGAGGTTACCAGCATGAGTTTGACCAAACTGCGGGAGGCAGTGGAAGACAGAGGTGCCTGGTGTTCTCTGGTCCATGGGGTCACGAAGAGTCGGACACGACTAAACGACTAAACAACAACAACAAGATCTTGCTTCCCTATTAAGTTTCCAGGGAAGACTAAGGTTTGGTTCCAGCACAAAGCAAGGTAAGCCTCTGTGCCTCCAGCTTCCAGCATCCACCAAAACTCTCTCTCACACAGCTCACCTTTAGCCTATGGTTCTCCCTCCTAGGATGGCCTAACAACCAGCCAGGTGATGTGGGAATGGACCTATCCATTTGTTTATATGGCAATAGGGCAATGTTTGGGGACAGGTAAGCTGCAGTGTTTAGGGATGCGGGTGGCACTGTGGGTTAGACCACAGAGCCTAGGACTAGCCGATCAGAAGATCGGCGGTTCGAAGCCCCGCGACGGGGTGAGCTCCCGTTGCTCGGTCCCTGCTCCTGCCAACCTAGCAGTTTGAAAGCACGTCAAAGTGCAAGTAGATAAATAGGTACCGCTCCAGCGGGAAGGTAAACGGCGTTTCCGTGCGCAGCTCTGGTTCACCAGAAGCGGCTTAGTCATGCTAGCCACATGACCCAGAAGCTGTATGCCGGCTCCCTCGGCCAATAAAGCGAGATGAATGCCACAACCCCAGAGTCGGTCACGACTGGACCTAATGGTCAGGGGTCCCCTTTACCCTTTAAGCTGCAGTATTTAACTGGCCAACTCAGGCCATTTAACAAAGAAGCTGATTTGGCAGCTCTTATAGATTCTAACCTCGCAGATTCAGAAACATATGCTTGGAAGGGAACCACAGACAATATCATCCAGGCCAACCCCCTCCCCAATCCTGTAACAATATATACTCTCCATCAAGATTTTTGAAAGTCACAATCCATCTGAAAGTCCTGACCAATTTGGACCTTCTCAGCATATTACAGTTCCTAGTATTTTTTAGGAGTGGGATTGTTGTTTAGTCGTTTAGTCGTGTCCGACTCTTCGTGACCCCATGGACCAGAGAACGCCAGGCACCTCTGTCTTCCACTGCCTCCCGCAGTTTGGTCAAACTCATGCTGGTAACCTCGAAAACACTATCCAACCATCTCTTCCTCTGCCGTCCCCTTCTCCTTGTGCCCTCCATCTTTCCCAACATCAGGGTCTTCTCCAGGGAGTCTTCTCTTCTCATGAGGTGGCCAAAGTACTGGAGCCTCAGCTTCACAATCTGTCCTTCCAGTGAGCACTCAGGGCTGATTTCCTTCAGTATGGAGAGGTTTGATCTTCTTGCAGTCCATGGGACTCTCAAGAGTCTCCTCCAACACCATAATTCAAAAGCATCAATTCTTCGGCGATCAGCCTTCTTTATGGTCCAGCTCTCACTTCCATACATCACTACTGGGAAAACCATAGCTTTAACTATACGGGCCTTTGTTGGCAAGGTGATGTCTCTACTTCTCAAGATGCTGTCTAGCCCTGTCATTGCCCTTCTCCCAAGAAGCAGGCGTCTTTTAATTTCGTGATCTGCAGTGATCATTGAGCCCAAGAAAGTAAAATCTCTCACTACCTCCATTTCTTCCCCTTCTATTTGCCAGGAGGTGATGGGACCAGTGGCCATGATCTTCGTTTTTTTGATGTTGAGCTTCAGACCATATTTTGCGCTCTCCTCTTTCACCCTCATTAAAAGGTTCTTTAATTCCTCCTCACTTTCTGCCATCAAGGTTGTGTCATCTGCATATCTGAGGTTGTTGATATTTCTTCCGGCAATCTTAATTCTGGCTAGGGATTCATCCAGCCCAGCCTTTCGCATGATGAATTCTGCATATAAGTTAAATAAGCAGGGAGACAAAATACAGCCTTGTCGTACTCCTTTCCCAATTTTGAACCAATCAGTTGTTCCATATCCAGTTCTAACTGTAGCTTCTTGTCCCACATAGAGATTTCTCAGGAGACAGATGAGGTGATCTGGCACTCCCATTTCTTTAAGAACTTGCCATAGTTTGCGGTGGTCGACACAGTCAAAGGCTTTTGCATAGTCAATGAAGCAGAAGTAGATGTCTTTCTGGAACTCTCTAGCTTTCTCCATAATCCAGCGCATGTTTGCAATTTGGTCTCTGGTTCCTCTGCCTCTTCTAAATCCAGCTTGCACTTCTGGGAGTTCTCGGTCCACATACTGCTTGAGCCTTCCTTGTAGAATTTTAAGCATAACCTTGCTAGCGTGTGAAATGAGTGCAATTGTGCGGTAGTTGGAGCATTCTTTGGCACTGCCCTTCTTTGGGATTGGGATGTAGACTGATCTTCTCCGATCTTCTGGCCACTGCTGAGTTTTCCAAACTTGCTGGCATATTGAGTGTAGCACCTTAACAGCATCATCTTTTAAAATTTTAAATAGTTCAGCTGGAATACCATCACTTCCACTGGCCTTGTTATTTGCAGTGCTTTCTAAGGCCTATTTGACTTCACTTTCCAGGATGTCTGGCTCAAGGTCAGCAACCACACTACCTGGGGTATACGAGACATCCATTTCTTTCTGGTATAATTCCTCTGTGTATTCTTGCCACCTCTTCTTGATGTCTTCTGCTTCTGTTAGGTCCTTTCCACTTTTGTCCTTTATTATGGAAATCTTTGTACGAAATGTTCCTTTCATATCTCCAATTTTCTTGAACAGATCTCTGGTTCTTCCCATTCTATTGCTTTCCTCTATTTCTTTGCATTGCTCGTTTAAGAAGGTCTTCTTGTCTCTCCTTGCTATTCTTTGGAAATCTGCATTCAATTTCCTGTATCTTTCACCATCTCCCTCGCATTTTGCTTGCCTTCTCTCCCCCGCTATTTGTAAGGCCTCATTGGACAGCCACTTTGCTTTCTTGCATTTCCTTTTCATTGGGATGGTTTTCGTTGCTGCCTCCTGTATAATGTTACGAGCCTCCATCCATAGTTCTTCAGGCACTCTGTCCACCAAATCTAAATCCTTAAACCTGTTCCTCACTTCCACTGTGTATTCATAAGGGATTTGACTTAGATTGTATCTTACCGGCCCAGTGGTTTTTCCTACTTTCTTCAGTTTAAGCTTGAATTTTGCTATAAGAAGCTGATGATCTGAGCCACAGTCAGCTCCAGGTCTTGTTTTTGCTGACTGTATAGAGCTTCTCCATCTTTGGCTGCAGAGAATATAATCAATCTGATTTCGATGCTGCCCATCTGGTGATGTCCATGTGTAGAGTCGTCTCTTGTGTTGTTGGAAAAGCGTGTTTGTGATGACCAGCTTGTTCTCTTGACAGAACTCTATTAGCCTTTGCCCTGCTTCGTTTTGATCTCCAAGGCCAAACTTGCCAGTTGTTCCTTTTATCTCTTGACTCCCTACTTTAGCATTCCAATCCCCTATAATGAGAAGAACATCCTTCTTTGGTGTCACTTCTATAAGGTCTTGTAAGTCTTCATAGAATTGGTCAATTTCAGTTTCTTCAGCACAAGTTGTTGGTGCATAAACTTGGATTACTGTGATGTTAAAAGGTCTGCCTTGGATTCGTATCGAGATCATTCTATCATTTTTGAGATTGCATCCCAGTACAGCTTTCGCCACTCTTTTGTTGACTGTGAGGGCCACTCCATTTCTTTTACGGGTTTCTTGCCCACAGTAGTAGATATGATGGTCATCCGAACTGAATTCACCCATTCCCGTCCATTTTAGTTCACTGATGCCCAGGATGTCAATATTTATTCTTGCCATCTCATTTTTGACCACCTCCAACTTACCCAGGTTCATGGTTCTTACATTCCAGCTTCCTATGCAATATTTTTCTTTACAGCATTGGACTTTCCTTTCGCTTCCAGGCATATCCGCAACTGAGCGTCCTTTCGGCTTTGGCCCAGCCGCTTCATCAGCTCTGGATCTACTTGTACTTGCCCTCCGCTCTTCCCCAGTAGCATGTTGGACGCCTTCCGACCTGAGGGGCTCATCTTCCAGCGTCATATCTTTTATATGCCTGTTGTCTTTGTCCATGGAGTTTTCTTGGCAGGGATACTGGAGTGGCTTGCCGGTTCCTCCTCCAGGTGGATCACGTTTGGTCAAAACTCTCCACTATGACCTGTCCATCTTGGGTGGCCCTGCACGGCATAGCTCATAGCTTCTCTGAGTTATTCAAGCCCCTTCGCCACGGCAAGGCAGTGATCCATGAAGGGGAGGAGTGGGATACTTAGATTTAAATAAAGGAGCCCACATCCTGTATGAGTGAATTTGTACAGACCCGAATCTCCATTCTTATTTTATTCTTATTTATTGTTTACATTTTTTCCCAACCAGCCCCTGTCCCTCTTCTAAGCTCCATTCAGCCTTCACAACAATCATGTAAGGTAGGCTTAACAAAGAAAGAGCAGCTAGCCCAAGATTGTAGAGTGGGATTGATGGTTGAGCAGGAATTTGAATCCAGGACTCCTGAGCCAAGTGTTTTACTAATTTAAGCTATTTATACCACTTCGTTACTGCAGTTTCTAAGTGGTGTGCAAAAATTCCAAAAAGCACATAGTGGGTGAGACAAATTAAAATTAATAGTGAAAACAGAAAACACTCTTTCCACACCAAACTGGATGTCATTATTTTTATTTTCTAATTAAATACCCTAGAGATCTAAGGAACAGGTGTGAGCTGTCTTGAAGATGTGACCTAGAAAATGCAAGTCACTTGAAACTGCAGGAATCTAGTTTTACCTGTATTCTTTTTCTTTCTTTTTTTTAAAAAAAACAGTAAGCCCTGGAGCGCTTAGGAGGTTGACAAAAAGCTAAGCTGACAGCCTGCCACATAAAAGGCCCCTTTAGAAAAGAGAGAAATATTGTATATTTCTGAAGTAGTCTGACTTCTTTGGGATCTTCAATCCTGAATCTGCCCCTGACCATAAACAGCTTGGGCTGGTCTGAGCCCTCAGAGTTGCAGGCTGGGTTTTGCTCCTGGGTTCCTTTTGGGTTGAGCCACAAATTTGCTTACCCCCCTCCCTCTCCCGCCACCACAGGATTTTATTGAAGGGCCTAACCACAAACAGTACACACAGCTGCCTGTTTACTTTCTTCTCCCAGTTTTTTGTAATGAATAGCATCCGTGGGAGTTTCTAAATTGGAGGAAGGGCAAAGGTGAACATGGTAGGAATGGCTTATATACTTGGCCGTATTATTTTGCGTGCAGGAAGCTGGCTTTTACTAAGTCAGACCACTGGTTGCTTGCCTTGACTGTCATCGGCTTCCAGACAGGTGTGTCTCTCCCAGGACTACCTGGAGATGCCAGGAATTTTAATTTGGGGACCTTCTGCATGCAAAGCAGATCACAGAATCAGAGAATTGTAGAGTTGGAGGGGACCCCGAGGGCCAACTAGTCCACCCCCCCTTCAATGCAGGAATCTCAGCTGAAGCATCCATGACAGATGGCCATCCAACCTCTGCTTAAAAACCTCCAAGGAAGGAGTATCCACCACTTCTCGAGGGAGTCCCTTCCACTGTCAAACACCTCTGAGTGTCAGAAGGTTCTTCCTGATGTTTAGTCGGAATCTCCTTTCTGCTAACTTGAAGTCCTACCCTCCAGAGCAGGAAAAGACAAGCTTCCACATGACAGCTGCTGTTATATTTGAAGATGGCTATCATATCTCCTCTCAGTCTCCTCTTATCCAGGCTAAACATGCCCAGCTCCTTCAGCCGTTTCTCATAAGGCTTAGTTTCCAGACCCCTGATCACCTTGGCTGCCCCTCTCTGCACACCTTCCAGGTCAAGACAGGATAATCTTTATTGTCATTGTCCCATACAGAACAACGAAATTGAAAAAATCTACATCAGACATTCAAAAACCAACAAGCCTGCTATCCCAGCTATCCCAGCCTGGTTAGCCCCCTAAAAACTCTGATACCCCATAATTAAGTGCAATATACACCCATAGAGACTACCTTACACTGCATTTAAAACCAAAATCGCATTTGGATAGAAGCTGTTTCTCAGGCGGCTAGTCCTAGTCTTTATAACCCTGTACCTTCTTCCAGAAGGCAGAGGCTGAAAGAGATCATTTCCAGGGTGCGCACTATCATGCACTATCTCTGCAGCTTTCTTATGACACCTGGAAACGTAGATCGGATCCAAGGTGGGAAGAGTGCACCCAATTATTCTCTCCGCAGATGCTCACGTATGCTGTGCTCTGCTCCTTGGTTACATTAGCAACAAACCAGGTTCCCCGTATATACACAGTTGTATTTTCTCTTGCTGTTTCCAAGAAATAGAAAGTTCACAGGGGCTGTGTTCACACCTTACGCGGAAAAAGTGTGGAAGGGAGATGTGGGTCAGAAGCATTGGTGTGGTGTAGTAGTTAAGAGCAGTGGACTCGTAATCTGGTGAACTGGGTTCGCTTCCCCGCTCCTCCACGTGCAGCTGCTGGGTGACCTTGGGCTAGTCACACTTCTCAGCCTCATTCACTTCACAGAGTGTTTGTTGTGAGGGAGGAAGGGAAAGGAGGATGTTAGCCGCTTTGAGACTCCTTCGGGTAGTGATAAAGCGGGATATCAAATCCAAACTCTTCTTCTCTTCAAACTCTTCTTCTGTCTGGTGGCAGCTGTCTCATCAGACGGGAGCAGGAAGGGATACAGGCCTTGAGGAGCTGGGGGTTCTAGGGCATGTGCTGTGGGCCCCTGGTCATGCTTGAAACCTCCACAAGCCTACCTCTTTCTCTTTAGATATCAGGGCTCTCGCCATACACACGTCTACCTTTCCCTGCAAGGCAGTATGTTTCTCATCAAAGAAGAACAAAGGGGAAACTCAGAAAGCCACTGGCAATAAGCCACAGCTTGTTTGTTTTCCGACCCAACTGCATTTTTTCACTGTCATTTTGAATGTGACCTCCTGGAGACCCACTTCTCTGGCTATATAAGGCAAAGAAGTCGGGCCCCACATCAGATTTGGGACCGAGAGGCCTCAAGTTTCAAAGACCATGAAAGCAGCTGTCTCTGGACATACATTGGGACAGAGGGGGAAATCAGCCAAACTGGCCAGAGTCTAGATTTTCAATGAATAACTTGAGGGCAAAATTCTTTTATGTGCTCACATAGCTTCTTTCTTCTTTGACTCATAGCCGAGTATGATTGTCTTCCATGAACACAGTCTTTACACTGAGGCCGTAATGCCTGTTTTGTGTAAATATGGTGGTGGGGGATCTGGGGTGGGAATGGAAGCAGCTATCGTAATTTGAGAGCAAGAGATTTTGAACGGAATATGACATCCCGACATGAGGCAATCTATGGCAGAACACGAGAGTGACACAAAGCATGTGGCTATCCTTGAATTGGCAGATGGAGACAATGTCCAAGGACTCTAGAGGCAGGCGTAATGATCCAGATACAAGGTTCCCCTGACATGCAACTTCTTCTCAGAACACATGAAATTATGCTAGATTCAAAGTACAGTGGTACCTCGGGTTACATACGCTTCAGGTTACAGACTCCGCTAACCCAGAAATAGTGCTTCAGGTTAAGAACTTCACTTCAGGATGAGAACAGAAATCGTGCTCCGGCGGCGCGGCAACAGCAGGAGGCCCCATTAGCTAAAGTGGTGCTTCAGGTTAAGAACAGTTTCAGGTTAAGTATGGACCTCCAGAACGAATTAAGTACTTAAACCGAGGTACGGCTGTACAAAATAACTTGTTGGTGATCCTTGATGATAGTTGGTTTGAGGGGGGGCACTCAGCTAAAGGTAAAGGGACCCCTGACAGTTAGGTCCAGTCGCAGACGACTCTGGGGTTGCGGTGCTCATCTCACTTTACTGGCTGAGGGAGCCAACGTTTCTCCACAGACAGTTTTTCTGGGTCATGTGGCCAGCATGACTAAGCTGCTTCTGGAGAACCAGAGCAGTGCACAGAAACGCTGTTTACCTTCCCACCAGAGCGGTACCTATTTATCTACTTGCACTTTGACGTGCTTTCGAACTGCTAGGTGGGCATGAGCAGGGACCGAGCAACAGAAGCTCACCCCATTGCAGGGATTCGAACTGCCAACCTTCCGATCGGCAAGCTCTAGGCTCTGTGGTTTAACCCACTGCACCACCCACAGCTGCAAATAAAATGTTTTAAATGTGTGGTAAAGTGCATACAAATGTGGCACTAGATGGTGACAGCAAGCTATGCAAAATTCAATGTATTTTTCAAAACGGTTTTTTAAAAGCATTTTCACAGCATTTTTTATGTGTATAGATTCCGCCATAGATATGCCATCATGGTTTTGCTGGGACTAGAGAGGACTTATAATATATTGTTTTATAACTTTCCTAACTCTATATAGACTCATCATTAAATCATGCTCTGCGTGTATATCAGGCATAGGCAAACTCGGCCCTCCAGATGTTTTGGGACTACAGTTCCCATCATCCCTGACCACTGGTGCTGTTAGCTAGGGATGATGGGAATTGTAGTCCCAAAGCACCTGGAGGCCAGAGTTTGCCTATGCCTGGTGTATATCCTTATGTAGCTACCACACATCCACAAGTGGCAAGTATAAGCAGGCTTGGGGAACCCTGAGATTTGTAGAGGTACAAAAAATATCTAGGGGGGAAAACCCCAAGTGGGCAGGGAATCCAAAAACACGAAACAGAGCATACTAAGTGAGCATGGAATGATGGCTGACTATTTGGCGGGAATAGGACAGAAGAGCCAGGTGGGAGGGGGTGGAACGGAGTATCCTGGAACAGGGCATGGCTGGTTGGCTGGAAGCCTGATCAGGAGCCCTGAAACATTTTCTAGCACGTTCCACACAGTTCTTAACACTGGGAGGAATTCAATGTAGCACCTAGGAGATCATTCCATCACTGCAAGCTTTTTTGCTTGCCGGACAAAACAATCTCCCCTTTCCACCCACTGCATTGGGGGTTTCTCCAGACCCACCAGAGTGGGTTGCGGGGTGCATGGAGGGAGCAGAGGGAGGAAAGGTTGGGGGAAAGCTCCATTGTGCTAGAACCGGCTTCATCTAGCAGAATGGGGTAGTTGAATTTAGCCCACTGAATCTGACACACACACAAATATGTGCCCTAAGCATTTAGCTGGTGCTTCCAGTAAGTTTTCTGTTATGCTCAAGGATGCTTCCCTCCCCACCCCCAGTTTCTAGGAAGTGATACCTTATTTAAAACACATCAATACATATGTGTGAACCTAGGATGTGCGTTCCGGTTACATATGCCTTTGAACTTTCTCAGAGTGATTTCTCTAGAGTCAGGTTTCAGATCTTCCCATGAAAGTGGCAAGATGCAAATATAACAACATTTTAGCTAAGCAATTCTGCCTTGTTCTTAAATGGTTGGGGAGGGATTGTTGCTATGCTGTGAAGACTCAGCAAATCACTTCTCATTCTCTTTGGGTTAACTTGTCTTCTGGGTATTTAAGCGGGGAGGTAAATCAGTTTTTGAAAAAGAGGATTGGATCCTCAGATTCAAGTTGTTGCAGAGCTGAAAAGCGTCATTATAAAAAACCAAATAAACCCCTTTCTAGTAAATCTCCCTTGGTTTTTAAAGCTTGCTTGCTTGTTTAAATGGATTACAGCTCAGAAGCTTTGTTCAGTGTATGTTTCCATCTCCTTCATTGGGCTAAGCTGCCAACCATTTTGCTTGTTGACATGGTTAAGTTCAGAGTTTTGCAGGCACACATTGTACCTTGGGGCAGAGATCCTCAAACTGTGGTCCACCCACAGACCTCTAGCAGTCCTCAAGCTGTGTTCAGGTGGTCTGCAGAAAACTGTGGAACAGTTGAGAATATATTTAATGTGATTTTACATCCATGTTCCTGGATGGCCACTGGAGAATAACCATGATGTAGTGGTTAGAGAGCTGCACTAGGTCTGAGGAGGCCAGGGGTGCGTTTCAACATGGCGCTAACTGGCGGGTGGGTTGAGGCCGTTCACGCAACTGAACAGTGGGCACTTATTATGTTCTTAAGAGGATAGAGCTGGTGTGCCACATGAGCTGCCCTGTGCCCCCATAAGTTAACCTGCAGCCCACAGGTTTGCTGCAGAGTTGAAGTATTGTGGAACGAAAGAAGTGGCCATTTTGTCCTTTCCCTCGGGCAGCAAAATGTGTTGGGCCAGGCCCGGCCCTACTGTTTGACACCCCTAGCAGGTGACAGCACGGAATCGACCTGAGATCTTGTGCATACAGAGTATGGGCTCTGTCACTGAACTATGGTTCATCCCCTGTTTATTTGCATCCCCCTTCCCTCCCATTTTATCACAATACAAAAGGATACTGAGGCAGAGAATCTGTGTGAAACATGATGGTGTTGAATTGTGGCTTTTCTTATTTTTTGTAAGCATCCGATGAATTGTATGTCTACACTGTAATGGAGATTACTGGCTCTCTTAAGTAGCTTGCAGGGGACTTTTGTACTTTCTTAAGTAATCAGGATAAATAATTTAGGGTGGCGCATGAATAATACACCAAGCAAATCTTCTCACCATTCTGCTTCCCCTTCCATCCTCCTCAGCTTTGTCTACTGGGCCGCTTGAAAGAAGAATAAAGAGGAGCCCATCTCTGGGGGAAGTGCTGTGTGTTTCTGACAAAGACCACTGTTCCGCCCATCGCTGAATGAAATCGAAAACACATGGTGGCTCTGGGAGGGAGACATTTCTTTTTATAGGCCCTCCTGAAAATGTCACGATGCAGCTTGTTTGTGACGTGTTTACAAAGCCTTAGGAATTTTGATCTACGCTGGGCAGGACCAGAGCCAGCAAAGACATTTCTGTGCCCATTCACAAGGCTGTGTGGGTTAGAGGTTGCTTTTCTCCCTGCTGGTTTTAAAAATAATCTTCGCTGGCATGGCTCGACCATCTCACACTTTGTATGACTTTGACGCTTCCAAGAAGTCTCTTCCCCGCCGGTGTCAAAGTCTGGCAACCACCTTTTTTCATTAGAACTAAGCTGCTTTGGGGGCTGTTGTTGTTTTATCACTCAAGATGCTTTTCTCCTCTTAAGCTAGAAGGAAAATTGCAGTTGACATTCCACGCTATTAGAGAAAACGATGTATGGAAGTGAGAGCTGGACCATAAAGAAGGCTGATTGCCAAAGAATTGATGCTTTTGAATTATGGTGCTGGAGGAGATTCTTGAGAGTCCCATGGACTGCAAGAAGATCAAACCTACCTATTCATTATGAAGGAAATCAGCCCTGAGTGCTCGCTGGAAGGACAGATCCTGAAGCTGAGGCTCCAATACTTTGGCCACCTCATGAGAAGGAAAGACTCCCTGGAAAAGCCCTGGATGTTGGGAAAGATGGAGGGCACAAGGAGAAGGGGACAACAGAGGACAAGATGGTTGGACAGTGTTCTCCAAGCTACCAGCATGAGTTTGACCAAACTGCGGGAGGCAGCGGAAGACAGGTGTGCCGGGCGTGCTCTGGTCCATGGGGTCACAAAGAGTCGGACACGACTAAACAACTAAACAACAACAACAAATTTCTTCTGAGTGTAGCTTGGCCTTCTCCATCCACATAAGTGGACATCGCATAGCTCTGTGGAGGGGGAGATCCAGTTCAACTGAGCAGCCATTTTTAAAAAAATCAATCATAAAATTTTATGAAACATCAATACATATGTGCTGCGTGAAGAGCAAACTGATCCAGGATGTTTTGCTGCTGAGGGCAAAACAGAAAATTGTTACAAAAAAAATTTTTGGGGGGGGAGCAAGCACTGAGTGTGGGCATCTTAAATCCTGGATGTCTTTGATAAAAGGCGCTATCTTGTTTACTGAGCATCAGAAAGCTGCTGAATAAGTTTCATCACACCCAAACCAACTACTCTTTGACTGGTGGTGGGGAATCCTGTGTTTTATCAAGATTAGCAAGGGAAAAGCTTAACAGTTCTTACTGTGGTACTTGTGGGAACTTGCCAGAATGATTATAAAAAGGAGAGTTAGAGTGAGAGAAGAATAAATAAGGAGATACTGTCACACTCTGAAATCCCTTCACATCTTAGGAGATAAGCAGCGTAATATGGCACATCATTTACCACACGCACAGCAGAGCGTTAAGCTCGTAAGAGCACCCACACGACCCTCTCATACCAAAGCAACTGGCTTAGGGTGCCAGACATGGCCGCCATTTTGCAGAAACAAATTGAGCAAGAGATATGAGTGTGGTGTCTCATTTCTCTGCTGTAACAACACGGTGTTGTTCAAAGGTTGTGATTCTAGATAGGTTCTCACAATTTTGCTAGCACATTGCAAATTCTGCACGCACGCATGCACACACACAAACTTTGTTTAGTCTGACTTCGCTTGTTAGCAGTTGATGGCTGCTTCAAGACGACCTGTTTATTGATTGGTTTGATAGGAGATTAGATCATCATCATCATCACATCAGACAATTAAATAATTGACTATTTAATGAGCGTTCATCTGTTTCTCTATGGGGAGATTAGATGACATTGCCCCAAGCAAGTGTTGTCCCACACTTTCCAGGGTAATGAATGAATGATCCGTTATGGCCACAGACCAATAATACACTTCCCAGTGCTTTTCCCCATCACTTTCCTTACTGCAAAAAGTCATATTTTGAAGAAGCGGGTTTGTCATGCAAGAGCTCCCAGTCGATGATAATCTTGCAACCTGAACTCACCAGGATGTGACTGAATCACACCCAGAAATAGCAACAGTCTCAAGGTGCCCTTGGTCTCCTTTGCTACTCTGCATCTGCGCAAGTGGTTCCAGGAAAATTTGCGCGAAGCCACCTCCCTTGCTTCTTCCAAATCCCTCCTCAAAACCCACCTTTTCCTTGAAGACACAACTCCCTCATTCACATAGCCCACTGTGACTCAGCCTTTGGCTTAGCCAAAACACCTGCATTCAAAACAGCCACATCATGCTTCCCTGTTGACCCCTGCCTCTGCTTCCTCTCTCTCTCCTCTCTCTCGCTCATATTAGCTTGCAAGCTCCTCAGGACAGGGCTCCTCAGGACTATCCATTCTGCAATCATTGCGGCGTAAAACACCATGTGCACTGATGATGCAATAGAGATTATTGGCAAAAGCAGTGCAGTTTGTAAACTAATAGGTTCAGCCTATCCAGGCTCTTTCATCTTCATTTTAGTGAAGGCTCCTTCACTTAGTAGTGGAGCATCTGCCTTGAATGCAGTAGATGTGAGGTTCATTCCTCACAAAGAGTTGAGGCGCTCGATCAGCTTGCTCTGCCACTGGATCAGTGTAAACACAGAACTAAATAGACCAATGGGTCTGATTCAGGATAAGGCAGCTTCCTACGTTTCCTGTCAGTTTTCTGTGGGCATGAAGAAGTGAACGCGCAGGAGATGCCAATTTAAGTAAAAGGTGGAGCCCGCTAAGCTGGAAGAGGTGCGAAATTACCAAACCCTCTGGGCTTTCTTGCAAAAGCTAGATTCCGAAAAGTAGATAAATCTTGGATAGACTTGAAAGCCACCTCTGCAAAGCCTCTAAACCACCATGGAGTGCGATTGCAGTCATTATGTTTTGGAAAGGAAATGGTTATAATCTTCAGTATGTCATCCTATGTTCCTTTCCCGTTGAATTTTCCTGCAAACAGCTGCACACTTCAAAAGATGCCGACCGAGGCCCATTATGTCGTTCAGCTACACGCAACCAGAGAAAAGAAGCTTTGCATTAGATAAAATTGTTTTAATTTCCCCTTAATTGTTCACACACATACACACCTCTGCCAGCTGGAAAACACTGAAGTGTGGGGTTATTGCAAATCACTTAAAACACTGATAACAATCCCCATTTGGCATATACTGTGGGTGCTCCCATGTGGGTATTTTTGGTCAGATTCCAATGCATGCATTTTTTAAATTTATTTTTTGCAATGCCCACATTATGTTGCTGGCCTCAGAATGCTAGCCTGTATTCCCCACCCTATTTTATCTGGATTTATCCTCTCTGGGAAAGATCTTATTTATCTATCTATCTATCTATCTATCTATCTATCTATCTATCTATCATCTATCTATCATCTATCTATCTATCTATCTATCTATCTATCTATCTATCTATTTATCTATCTATCTATCTATCTATCTATCTATCTATCTATCTATCATCTATCTATCTCTATCTATCTATCTATCTATCTATCTATCTATCTATCTATCTATCTATCTATCTATCTATCTATCATCTATCTATCTATCTCTATCTATCTATCTATCTATCTATCTATCTATCTATCTATCTATCTATCTATCATCTATCTATCTATCTATCTATCTATCTATCTATCATCTATCTATCATCTATCTATCTATCATCTATCTATCTATCTCACTACACATAATGGTTCAATTAGGCACAAAAGCATATCGGTTACATCCCACCTTCGTCACCAGTGTTAAGTTGTGGGTGAACATATCAGACGACACAGCAATTCTTCAAACAGCTCTCGTTTATTCACAGGCCAGAACAGAACTGAACTGAAGGGTTCAGCCAGCCTGCTTATATAGAGCTCCACTAGAACGCAACAGTAACCATTTTCTGTAACTATCCAATCACTGAACGTCACTTTCAATCACTTATTTGCATATGTGGACCTGAGTGAAAACAGTATCCCCCTGCTGGCCCAGGATGAGAACTTCAGTACATAACACTATCTATCATCTATCTATCTCGAAAAAGCACTCCATGGAGGGGTGTATGTGGGAACAGGCTCCCCTGAGATGGTATACAACAAGTGCACCATCTCCTAGGAGCTGAGGCATTTTCAGCACACCCAAAGTATATTTTGAGGGGTCTGAGCCCCTTCAACATTGAGGGGGCTTTCTGCTCCGCCCCCTGGCTCCTTGCAGCATCGCATGTGTTGCATCAGAGAGTTGTGCAATGCCGCATGCTTGACGTCACGATGTCGCGCAGTGTCACACACGAGCCCCCTCAATCCTCTTAACAAGATAGCGCCTCTGGTCTACATGCTGCCCTTCTCCTCTTGATATTTACAAAGCTATGGGCAATTTTGCTTGATGCAAACTATCTGATGCGTTCACAGGAATGTCTTGGACACTGCGTAGGAGAGAGATTATTTGGTACACATTCAAGCAAAGAGTTGTTCTGGTTTTTTTTTTTTTGGTTTTTTTTTGTTCTGAAGACAAACACATGAAATCTGATCCATTTGTGTTCCAAAACGACTGTGACATCCTTTTGGCCTTACTATTACCTCAGCTTGAATTAAAAACAGCCTGCTCAAAGATACAAGGGTGACATAGTTCACAGAAAGAAGAGAAGTAACTAAAACATATGGATTTAGCTGTGATGGTGATTTCAGTCTGACATAAACTTGTGTGTGTGTGTGTTCATTTATATATTTTCACATATTCTTTGAGTACGCACTCTTTTTGCGACAAAATGGTACCGAACAAAAGTGGAGTATGACCAGACTTAGAGATACCCCAAGGTTTGCAGAAGACTCCCCTGAGAAAGGATTCTGTGCCAGGCAGAACTTCCGGTAGAAATTCAATTCAGTTTGCATTCAAACACGTATCTATCTAATTCACACTTTCTGAAACATTCCGCAAACGGAAACACTCTGTGTCGGTCCTTTCATTGTTTTGGAAAATGAAAATTAGATAAATTTGCTTTTAAATGAAAATTTATAGTCCAGAATACTGGTTCACATCTAGGAGAGATAGAGCTTATATTCAGAAACCAGCACACACTTAACCGGTGCTATTCTATGCAGATAAATGCACTCACTATAAGAAAAAAATAAATACTTTTGCATTTTTGTCTTGGGCTGTGGCCTAATTTCCTTGTTCTGCTGGCATGGTCAGGTCTTGTCTGGATGTTTGTGAATGTACTCCATTGTCTGTTCTGTCTGTGTATGGGGGAAAACTTGTTTAGACTACAAATATTTCTTAGAAAGCAAGTCAAACATATTCTTCGTTGAATTTAGGGCACCATTTTGAAGGTCAGAGGAAGCCATGAGTCATTTAGTGTGTCTGGGAACACACAGGGAGGCATTCACCACCCCACAGAGCCCATTGCCCAGCCTTGCCTGGTTCGCTTTTATGAGCCAGGATGGGCAAGCATCAAGGAGACAGGTGGTCGGTTTCACTCTTCCAAGCAGCCTGTCCACATCCTCGGAGGCAACAGGTTGGAACTGATCCCATACAACTTGACTAGACAGGACTCTAGCACTCTCCTGCCCCAGCCCTGCTACCACAGCTCTTTCCAAATCTGAGCAGAGCACTCTTCCCAGAGTGCTCTATATTTACCCTGGATAAGAGGAGACTGAGAGGAGATATGATAGCCATCTTCTAATATCTCAAGGGCTGTCACATGGAAGATGGAGCAAGCTTGTTTTTTCCTACTCTGGAGGGTAGGACCTGAACCAATGGATGCAAGTTACCAGAAAGGAGATTCTAACTAAACATCAGGAAGAACTTTCTGACAGTAAGAGCTGTTCGACGGTTGAATGGACTCCCTCAGAAGGTGGTGGTCTCTCCTTCTTTGTTGGTTTTTAAGCAAAGGTTGGATGGCCATCTTTTTTTAAAAAAAATATATTTTATTAAAGTTTTTAAACATAAATGCAAAAATAAAAAACAGTATAACATATATCATAACATACTTTCTTCACTTCTTTGGACTCCCTCACATCTCCCGCTCCCACTTGCATCATTGTCAATTCTTGCCTGCAATTTATCATCTTGTTTACAATCTTGTATCACATTCATTTAATTCTAATCTGTTAACTCTCCAATAGGTTTATAATTTTTCCTCAACTTACTTGTCATCTTAGTTCCCTCTAGTCTAGTGGTGCACAATTATTTATGATCTAGCATCCTTTCTTAACATTCAACCAAATTACAATGTTTTCTTAAATAAATCTTGAATTTCTTCCAGTCTTCTTCAACCCTCTCCTCTCCCAGGTCTCGGATTCTGCCAGTCATCTCGGCCAGTTCCATATAGTCCATCAGTTGCATCTGCCACTCTTCCAGTGTGGGTAGATCTTGAGTTTTCCAGTTCTTAGCGATGAGTATCCTTGCTGCCGTTGTTGCATACATAAAAAATGTTCGGTCCTTCTTTAACACCTTCTGACCGACAATGCCCAAAAGGAAGGCCTCTGGTTTCTTGGTGAAGGTATACTTAAATACCTTTTTCAGCTCATTATATATCATTTCCCAGAAGGCCTTCACCCTAGGGCAAGTCCATCAGAGGTGAAAGAATGTACCTTCATTTTCTTTACATTTCCAACATTTGTTATCAGACAAATGATATATCTTAGCAAGTTTAACTGGGGTCATGTACCACCTATATATCATTTTCATTACATTTTCCTTCAAAGCATTACATGCAGTGAAGTTCAGCCCAGTGGTCCACAACCTTTCCCAGTCCTCAAACATAATGTTGTGCCCAATATCCTGTGCCCACTTTATCATAGCCAATTTGACCATTTCATCTTGTGTGTTCCATTTTAACAGCAAGTTATACATTCTTGAAAGTACCTTGGTCTTAGGTTCTAACAGTTCTGTTTCCAACTTCGATTTCTCCACCTGGAACCCTAACTTTTTGTCATTTTTAAAAACTTCTTTAATCTGAGCGTAGTGTAACCAGTCTCACACTTTATCCTTCATTTTCTCCAAACTCTGCAATTTCCAATTGTCCCCATCTTTTTCTAATATTTCCCAATATTTTGGCCATTTGGCCTCCATATTGGGTCTTTTTCGGGCCTTAGCTTCCAGAGGTGAAAGCCACCTTGGAGTTTTGTTTTCCAATAAGTCTTTGTATTTTGTCCAGACATTAAACACTGCTTTCCTGACAATATGGTTCTTAAAGGCCTTATTGATCTTAACCTTGTCATACCATAAGTATGCATGCCAACCAAAAGCATTGTTGAAACCTTCCAGGTCCAGTACGTCAGTGTCTTCGAGAAGTAGCCAGTCTTTTAGCCAGCAGAAAGCTGCGGCTTCATAGTACAACTTTAGGTCTGGCAGGGAATGGCCATCTGTCATGAATGCTTTGGTTGAGCTTCTTGCATTGTGAGGGCTAGAACACAACCAGGGTCCCTCCCAATTTTATGATTCTATGATTCTCCATGCAAAGGGAGCTATAAGAATTGTAGCTTTTTGAGGGGAGTAGGGGCTATTTCATAGTCTGTTATTGCAGCCTATTATTTTGTAGTATTCTCTCAGCCTAGCATACCTCACCAAGGTTGCTGTGAGGATGGAGGCGGGGGAAGCATGTGCACCATATTGAGAACCTTGGGAGGGAAAGTGCATATACAGAGGTACCTTGGGTTACAGACGCTTCAGGTTACAGATGCTTCAGATCAAAGACTCCCCTAACCCGGAAGTAGTACCTCAGGTTAAGAACTTTGCTTCAGGATGAGAACAGAAAATTGTGCGGTGGCGGCAGTGGGAGGCTACCTCAGGTTCTTACCTCAGGTTAAGAACAGTTTCAGGTTAAGAACGGACCTCCAGGACGAATTAAGTTCTTAACCCGAGGTACCACTGTAAATGGAACAATACAATTTCTTTTCCTGACAAGGAATCATAGCTCAAGAGGGAAGCCATCCCTCTCAAGGCAGAAATTAATTGAGAACTTCACAAGAGCTACAGAGCTGCAAGCATGGGCAGGAAGTGTAGCTGGGCAGGAAAACAAGCCAATTCGATACACTACTCATTTCAAGGGACTACATGATTAATGCCCTCCAGCAAGGATGAAACTGTTTCTTCAGTTTATATACCAGAGAAGCATTCTTTTTTTAAAAAGTGTTCATAACTGCTTATTATTGCAACATCCACCCTTTTCTTTCTTTCCATATACGTTTCTGGGAGTTTTCTTTCTTGTTGATTATCCTCTGGTGCCTTTGTTCAGCTTCTTTTCTTTTCAACGACTTCCTCCTTTATGGATCCATTCTTAGGCTGATGCGCATTCTTCACAGCATCACGCTGAGAAACTCAGGATGTTGTTGTGCTCCAGTACATTGAGCAACACCTGGCTGGCAGATTCATAGAATCATAGAGTTGGAAGAGACCACAAGGGCCATCGAGTCCAACCCTCTGCCAAGCAGGAAACACCATCAGAGCACTCCTGACATATGGTTGTCAAGCCTCTGCTTAAAGACCTCCAAAGAAGGAGACTCCACCACACTCCTTGGCAGCAAATTCCACTGTCGATTCCTTTTGCTGGTTGTTGCGCAACTTTTGAACCAACATGCAGTGATCAGATGTCAGGTCACGAAGAGTCGGAATCTTGTGACTTTTCAACTGGCAGCCAAGGATGGGCAAATATGGATTCTCTCTGTTTCTCATTTCTCCAATCTTTAGTTTCCATTCTTCACACGTGCATTTATATATGCATGCTTTACCCTAGTATAAGGTAATAATAATAATAATAATAATAATAATAATAATAATAATAATAATAATAATTTATTTATATCCCGCCCTCCCCAGCCAAAGCCAGGCTCAGAGTGGCTAACAACAGTAAAAATAGCAGAGTTTACATAAAATCACAGTCAATTAATTAAAATACATTCTAAGATCAATTCAGAATCAAATTAATGGTAACCACTGGGCTAGAGTTCTATGAGGATTACAGAAGGAGAGAGAGGGTCAGACTGTGCCTTGGCCAAAGGCCTGGTGGAACAGCTCCGACTTGCAGGCCCTGCAGAAAGCAGTCAAGTCCTGCAAGACCTAGTCTCTTGTGGCAAAGTGTTCCATCAGATTGGGGCCACAGCCAAAAAAGCCCTGGCTCTGGTTGAGGCCAGCCTAACCTCCTTGTGGCCCGGGATCTCCAAGATGTTTTTATTTGAAGACCATAAGGTCCTCTGTGAGACATACCAGGAGAGGCGGTCCTGTATGTATGAGGTTCCTAGGCCGTATAGGGCTTTAAAGGTTAAAACCAGCACCTTAAACCTGATCCTGTACTCCACCGGGAGCCAGTGCAGCTGGTCTAGCACCAGGTGAATGTGATCACATGGCAAGGACCCCGTAAGGAGTCTCGCCGCAGCATTCTGCACCCGCTGGAGTTTCTGGGTCAGTCTCAAGGGCAGCCCCACGTAGAGGGAGGTAAAAAGATAAAGATAAAGGACCCCTGGATGGTTAAGTCCAATCAAAGGTGACTATGGGGTTGCGGCGCTCATCTCGCTTTCAGGCCGAGGGAGCCAGCATTTGTTCACAGACAGCTTTCTGGGTCGTGTAGCCAGCATGACTAAACCGCTTCTGGTGCAATGGGACACCATGACAGAAAGCAGAGCGGATGGAAATGCCATTTACCTTCCCATTTACCTTCTACAGTGGTACCTATTTATCTACTTGCACCGGCGTGCTTTCGAACTGCTAGGTTGGCAGAGGTGGGACAGAGCAACAGGAGCTCACCCCGTTGTGTGGATTTGAACCACCAACCTTCTGATCGGCAAGCCCAAGAGGCTCAGTGGTTTAGACGACAGCACCACCTGCATTCACGTACATATTCCTTGGCCAACAAATTGCATTGTGAAATTCGGAGAAGTGAGAATTGTGACAGATAAACCTCACCGAAGGTGGCTGCAGGGTAATGCGACCCATATTATAGATGTGTTAATAGAAAAAAAAGCTCTCCTGTTTGCACACAGCAGAGGTCTAAAATAAACTGCGTGTAGCAGCATTTATGGTTAAACATAGAAGCACACATAGAAGCACGGAGGTGGAAGGGACCCCGAGGGGCATCTGGTCCAACTCCCTGCAATTCAGGAATCTCAACATGAAGTCCCCCATCCTATTTGAAACCATACCAGCCCCTGCTTAGCTTTGCAAATGTACTGGCAGTTTTATTGCTGCACCACTAGGAAGTATCCTGGGGAAAGGGTCACGTACCTTTGCCCAGGAGGTGCTTGCTTATTAAGGTTGCAGGAAGCCAACTCTGCTACATAGGGAGCTGCCTTAGACTGAGTCATGTCATTGGTCAATGTAGCTCCATATTGTCTACACTGACTGGCAGCGGCTGTCAAGGTTTCCACACAACATTCTTTCCCAGTCACACCTGAAGATGCCAGGGTTGGAACTGGGACCTTCCGCACACCTTTGCTGTGTAGGGATGGACAAATGCGTCCACTTGGGTTTGTCTCTGCTTCTTGTTTTCCCAATCTTAAATTCAGTTTCATGTTTCCACATCGGTTTACACACACACACACAGTCCTCCTGAAAGCTCATCAGCATTTTAGTGCCAATTTATCCTAATACAGTGGTATCTTGGTTTACACAGGCATGTCCAACATTTGTTGTGGGGGCCTAATCCGGCCCGCCGGTCGGTTTAATCTGGCCCCTGTGACCCATCACTTCATCAAATCTGGCCCTCTTTGAAAAAAGTTTGGACCATAATCTGTTCCGGAGGTCCATTTGTAAACCAAAACAGGTTGTAACCCAAGGCGCGCTTTTGCCAATGGGGTCTCAAAAAAAATATTGTTCGCAATCCAAAAAAATGGATTGTAATCCAAAAAAAGGTTGCAAACCGGGACACGCACTTCCGGGTTTGACTTGTTTGTAATCCAAAACGTATGCAAACCAAGACGTATGCAAACCCAAGTTACCACTGTATACACATTTCTGTATGCAATTTTGCTTATTCTAATACAATGCATTTTTGTAAATTGTTCTTGTTAATATACACACATGATTACTCAGGTAAATGCATTTCTGTATACTTTTTGGTGGAGAAGTATGCTGTGAAATTCAGAGAAGTATTTGGGATTCTATATTACTTTTGAAAGTGTGAATTACGGTAGGTACGTTTGTCTTTAAATGCAAGCTAAATCTAATTTATCCGCCACCTCCAGTGCTGAGAGTTGTCTATCAGCTATCTACACCAAGGAACATGCCACATCTGGATTGCTGGAGCAAAAGCTGGAAAAAAGCATATCCAATTCCCTTTTTTAAAAAATAGCACTCTGAACGTGCTATTACTAAAGGGGTTCAACTCATACAATGAGTTGTACCAATAATTCATCATTTTGCCAGATCACGAATCTGCAAAGTGAAACAACTGCTTTCTGAAATCAAAAGAAGTAACTCTTTGGAGCTCTTTCTAACAGTGCACAATTTCAAAGGAGGAAAATCATATAGGGGAAACCAGTATTTAGGTGATGGGAATGCCAATAAGGACAGTGTCTCACAGTAATAGATGAGGCCGTAAAACTGAATTACTGTTCAGACTAGTAAGAGAGTTATACAAGGAGACAAGCTGGTTGTAAAGTTTAACAGCATCGTCTAGCAAAGCGAGGAAAGGGCCACAGACTCCACTTGAAAAAAATTATTTTTAAGAGGCTTCGCTGACACCAGATGAGTAATAGAGTTAAATAGCACCTTGTGCAACATGGGGCTTACTTAAAATGGGGAGCCAGAGCCAATATGGGCATTTATAGTGGGGGGAAATGGGTGGTTTCAAGAGAACATTTGTGCAGTTCGAAAATTCAAGTCGTGCAAAAGTTGGATTATGTAGGTGGTGTAAAAAGTGACTGTCATCAATGTGAAAAGTAATTAAGAAGAGCTGCCTGGATCAGGCCAATAGCCTATCTAGTCCAGCATCCTGTTCTCACAGTGGCCACCCAGATGCTTGTAGGAAACCGACAAGTAAGTCCTGAGCACAATAGCATATTTCCCTTCTGCTGTTTCTGTTACGATATTCCATTCCACCTTAACAGATATGTGAAGTTGTTGTATGTCACATGTCTGTTTACAATCCAGCACAGCTTGATGGGAACTTCCATTCTGTGTATAGCTTTTGCTTATGCTTCTTGTTTGGACATGAAGGAGAGCAGACATATTTTCTTTGTCCTGATGCTGAATAAAATGCCTGTAAATACGCTTTACACAGCCTCTATCTGCCCTTCTGTTGCAAAGAGTTTACTCTGCTGGCTTGTGTGCTCAGCTTCTGAAGGTTTCTGAAACTTGAGCCGCAGTTACATGCTGATCCAAGGACTGGAGATCGCCCGGTTCCTGGCCGGTGGGCTGGAGCCAGCTAGGGGCCTGCTAATTGCCCCCGTTTCCTTGGACCACATCCCAACAGTTTCCAGCAATTGGTATTGAGAATCATTACTGCCTCTGACCATGGAGGCAGAGCATAGCCATCATGGCAAGTGCTCATTGGTAGCGAGTTTCTCTTTTTAAAGCCATCTAAGTTGGTGGCTGATTGAGTAGTCCAGATTCTGCTAAAAACCCAGACCCTGATCAGGCATGGCCTAATATTCCTCCCCCTGCCGAAGACGCTCCTCACAGACTTCACTGCCAATGTCCATGACGTTTCTTGGGTGAAAGTGGACTGTAATGTTTCTCCTACTCTACGTAGACTTCTAAATGTCACAGAATGCGACTCTAAGTAGGAAATCCTGCATGCACACATGAGGGAAAATGAAACGCACAAGCATTTGGTGCAGGAATTACAATTGCACACCACCGGGCAGTTCTGAATTTTCCTTTGAAAAAGCACTCTAAAACCATAGCTGTCAACTTTTCCCTTTTCTCACGAGGAATCCTATTCGGAATAAGGGAATTTCCCTTAAAAAAAAGGGAAACATTGACAGCTATGTTTAAAACAGTCTGCACAAACATCATCTGTATAGCGAATAACAGTGTAACAGAACCTCCAAGTTTCTCTATTTTCCATGGACAGTCCCAGATTTATAGAAGCTGTCCCGGTTTCTGATTTGATCCCAAATTGCCCTGCTTCTCCTTAGGAAGTCCCTATTTGCATTGGATAAGTGTTGCAGGATATGGGGTAATACTGTTCCTCATTGTTTGGCACCAGTCATCTTCTCTTACTTGTTTCCTTTCTAAGAAAGAGATTTTGTCAACCTCTGCCCAACATGTTTTAAGTGCGTCTCAACATATTCTTCAACATGTGTTTGGGATATGGAACTTTTTGCTAGTCTAGCTGAAATTGCCTTCCTTCTTTTAAAATTCCTCAAATGCTTCTTCTGAGGAAGAAGGAACTCCACACAGACATTATGAATTTCTTTGTAGACAAAATCTGCTAACTGTAATTGAACTTCCTTTGAATGTGTCTCAGCCAGAGCTGTCTTTCCCATTAGGCTTACTGGCGCATTGCGCCAGGGCACCGGCCTCTCATGGGTGCCACAGCGAGTGGGGGAGCTGTGCGGCTTTGTCGGCGGCCTCCCCTTTCCCTCCTGCACACCCACCAGCTGCGCCCTGTCAACCATATGGCTGGCGGGCATGCAGCTTCCTTCGCAAGTCTCCGCGGGAAGAGAATGATTCCTGCAGAGACTTGGAAAAAGGTCAACAACTCTGAGAAACGGGGGGGTGGGGCACTGGAGGGATCTTTGCCCCACGGCGCCGGATATGCTTAAGACAGCCCTGGTCTCCGCTATCTTACTTTAAAATCATTACCCACCTCTGTGTTAGCAGTCACCAAGACTTGCTCTAAGAACAACTTTTGGTCTGCACACTTGCACTTTTAGTTGCAGAACAGAAGAGTGGTGAGATGTTCTCCTCCTGCCATGTTCTCCAGGACCCATTTCTGGACAAACCAATGAATATTTTGTCAGAATGCAATTACATGCCACCCCAGACGCTGGAAAAACACCAAATGAAGGTTAAGCCATCATTGACTTCCTCCCAGTGGTGGGCAGTCCATAAGTCTGCAATTGTCAGCCTGGAAAAACAATAGCCTTGAACTCTTGCTCCCTGGTGGTAGGATGACGAGGATTAACCTTGGAGCCTCCTGCTTTTCAAAAGTCACGAGGCCCTTAATTGACAATAATTAGCATTAGTCTTTTGAGAGCAAAGCACTCGAATTGAACCAGAGATATCCAAAGGCAGAGCAGAAGAAGAAACAGCAGAAGAGAAATTTGAGGGAAGAAAAAAGTTGTTATTTTAAGGTCTCAATTCCTCAAAGCGTTGGTGCAGGAAGGAAGACAGGTTTCTACCTTCATCCCCAAAAACATACCCTCCAATATCCCACTGATCAAAATTGGGACGCTCATTTTTCCATCCTAGGCTCTGGCGTGAGTCAGCTGTTTCGTGCAAAAGTGCAAGACTGAAAAACGAGCGTATTTTTATGGTCTGGCACTCTGACGTGAGCCAGTTGACTTGCACCAGAACGCCGAACCAAAAAATGGGAAATTCCAGGATCTACAGAAGCCAGGATGGCTTCTATAATTCTGGGGTGTCCTGCTCAAATCGAGGCAGTTGAGAGGTATTTAAATAGCCCTTAATTTCTAAGATGAGAAATTAAACGTCTGCCTAAAAGTTGTGGAAGCTGGAGATGGTTACCCCAAGGGCACAGCCTCTGAAAGAACTTTGCTGAAGCTGAGGAGGTCTGGGTTTGATGAGTGCCTAGGTGGGAGTCTGCACTGGACCAGTTGCGAGCAAGAAGGCAAGCAGGTGGGGTTGCCTACCAACCGACCTAGGCTGGTGGGACAGGCCCTCATTTGCCATACCAGACCAGCCTCCACCCATGTCAACTCAAAGCAGCCATCTTAGAAGCACCTAAGTGAATGAGAGTGACCATTAGCATTAACATTCAACTGGTTGTCCCCAAAATAGTCTCAGGGCCGAAGCCTAAGCTATGGCAATTTTACTACTGTCTTCTACTGTCAGGGGATCTTTAAGATCCTGATGTACTCATCCAGCTGTTCACCACAGAAACAACAGACTGGTATTCTTTTGTGTGTGTGTGTTGTTGTTGTTGTTGGTCTCGTGGAGAGAACAACAGAGCTGCAATCTTCTTTATTTTCATCCCCCTCCCCCCCCGAGAGAGGTATATATGATGCTTGGAAGAATTTATAAATTATGATGAGCTAACGGTTCCTGTTCCTGTTTTGTTTTGTTTTCCCCATTCCTACAGGACTGGGCGGCCCTTACAGCTGGCTCACAACACCAGCTGCATTTCCTTTATAAGTCCCCACAAAGCTGTTGTGCTGCCCTCAGGACCACAAACTGGCTCACGTTCGTTTCAGGCCTGTGAAAATGGGAAACGTTCTCGTTTCTCTTTTAAAACAAAATATTTTGTGTGGTGGCTGCCCTTTTCAAGAGGCAGAGGTTTTGATATACAGATGTGTCAGCCAAATGGCAGTTTATTCGCAGGCTGCCCCAGCTGTGCATTCTGTGAGGGGAATGAAATGTATGGATTGGAGATGATGGGAGTTGGGAGTGCAGGACATCTAGAGGACGCCATTTTGGCTGCCCATGGTTTAAGTCATGGGTAGGCAAACTAAGGCCCAGGGGCTGGATCTGGCCCAGTCGCCTTCTAAATCCGGCCTGCGGACGGTCCAGGAATCAGCACCTGAGTGGAATGCTTCCTTTTATTTAAAATAACTTGATTGGGCTTGGGTACTATTTACTTGGGTATTTGACTCAGGTGGTGGTGGGATGGTGCTGGCACTGCTTGCTACCCTGCCTTAGGCAGCAAAATGCCTCAGGCCATCGCTGCACGGTAAACAAACAAACAAACAAACAAACAAACAGGCCAGACAAGTTTCTCTGTCCCTCACCCTCCTCTTTTTCCTTCTGTGCATGTAATTAATTAACCACAAGTCTCCACCACATTTACTGTGAGGTTCACTAGTATAAACCTCTTTACATTCCTCAATTCTGATCTGCTAATCCCCAATAAATCACCCTTGATTTTCTCAACCAACTCAAGCTAGAATGAAGATTTATGCCTAAAGGATTTATCATTTCCCACAAGCCTTAATCCTGAATCTCTCTCTCTCTCTCTCTCTCTCTCTCTCTCTCTCTCTCTCTGTGTGTGTGTGTGTGTTTTGAAGGAACAGAGAGGGGAGAGAGAAAGATTCTCTACACATCTTTAAAGACAATCTGGACTCCCAAATAGGAACAACAACTCTGAACCACAACTTAAGTGTTCTGTGACTTCAGCGTTGTTACTTGCTTATGAGTTATTGAGAAGCATCTGATAGGCTACTGAGGGAACAATTTCTGGTTTTGGCAAAGGGCAGAAACAATAAGATTTTTGTGGGTGGGTGGGGTGAAAATTTGAAGACCCACTCTTGGATATACCGCATTTTTTGCTCTATAAGACTCACTTTTTCCCTCCTAAAAAGTAAGGGGAAATGTGTGTCCGTCTTATGGAGCAAATGCAGGCTGCGCAGCTATCCCAGAAGCCAGAATAGCAAGAGGGATTGCTGCTTTCGCTGCACAGCAATCCCTCTTGTTGTTCTGGCTTCTGAGATTCAGAATATTTTTTTTTCTTGTTTTCCTCCTCCAAAAGCTAGGTGCATCTTATGATCTGGTGTGTCTTATAGAGCGAAAAATACGATACATATTCAAGAACAGTAGCCACAAACTCAGTGAGTTCTTAAGTATAACATACTATGGGGCTTTTAAAACTGAAAAGCAAGAAGCTCATAATAACTACATCAGCATCGTTTATCAAAATGTTTGTATCCCAGCCTTTCAGCCTCACAAAGGCCCCCCAAGACAGCTAACAAATATCACTTATAATAAAAGGCACAATTGTATTATAGAACCCTGCAGTGATGCTGGTGCCCATTATGACTGGTAGGGCAGAATCCAATAAGGTCACCGGTAGGTGGAGCCACAGCCAATCACAGGCAGACCTTTCCCCTGATTGGTGGTAAGTAAGAAGGCAGACTGAGATTGGTGAGGCTGTGCCCCTTTGCTTTAATGAACCCGCCTCCACTGGAATCCTGGGAACTGTAGTCAGACCCTCTACGTGTCTCTGTTTTCCAGGGACGTCCCTGATTTAGAGAAGCTGTATCGGTTTTTTATTTGATCTTGGAATGTTCCGCTTTTCCTTAGGATGTCCCTGTTTTCACTGGAGAAACGTTGGAGGGTATGGAGTTATCCGACCCCCGAGCCGTCTGAAGGCAATCCTGTATAGGGAAGTTTTTTAATGTTTAATGTATTATTATGCTTTTGTATATGTTGGAAGTTACCCAGAGTGGCTAGGTCAACCCAGTAATATGTGTGGGGTATAAATAGTAAAATTTCAGTTATGGAATGGGAAGTCCCTATTTTCATTAGAGAAATGTTGGAGGGGATGCTGTAGTATCACACAACAAAGACCTGTCTTATGTTGTTATAACTAAGAAAAGAAGATAGGCAGGTTGCAGAAGGAAGGCGAAGGAACCCACAAAATGAGCTGAAAAGAGGATTGGTGGCCTGCCCACTGATGTGCTGAGCTGCCTGCTGAGAGAGAGAGAACATAGTTTTCAATAGGGAGCTCTACTCATCTGAGAACAACATAGACACACTAAATGATTCCAATACAACTCAGTCCAGTGCCATCTAGTGACTAAACTACATAATGACACTATCCACGCAAAACCCATTGGGGCCAGAAGTGGCGCTACACAAGTGTGTGTGGATGCTCAATGCAAGAGAGCATGGATTTTGATTGGGCCCACAGGGAGAGAGAGAGAAACAAAGAATGAGCAACAATTTCACTGGCGCGGTCAAACTGAAAATGGCCTCCGATTTCAGCATCAGCATCAGCAATGACTGAAAGCCAGGTCTAAATGCTCTCTGTTTCATAATCCTAATGATTCATAGCCCAAGGGGGAAGAACGAGCCTAGACAGTCAAACCTATTGTTCTACACGCAACAAAATAAACAAGGTCATTTTTCAACATGATCATAAAAATGTCAACAAATCGGAATCTGTTTTGCATGTTAAGAAAAGGCAGAGATGTGCAAATCGTTGGGAACTGGGAGTCCCTTGGATAGAAGGAAAATATTGAGCCATGTTTTATCACCTAAGCTCAGAAAAAAAATGCAGACCTGTTTCTTTGGTGTTTCCACCCAGTATAGTACTATTACCCCACCACACGTATCATGCATTTTAACATGCAAATTGTTGGACAGTCTTAATTTTCATCTTCACAATGACTTTTTGAGACTCTGCTGGTTACAGGATTTTAGGATGATGGTTCTCAGTTTTTCCAGCACCTGCTAACCATCGTTGCTACAACCCACCCACCCAGTTCCTCTAGGCCCAATCTCCAACACCTACCAGAGGGTAATGGCAAGGTGGCAGAAGCATAGCTGTCAACTTACAGATTTGAAAATAAGGGACCAGCAGCCTCAAAAATAAGGGATCAGCAGCCAAAATAAGGGATTTTAGTCAACCAGCAACCAAACTAAGCCTCAAGCGGTGATTCCCACAGCGCAGCAACCCGGCAAAGGGGATGCAGCAATGAAAACCACCGTCCCCTCTCCACTGGGAAGGGCTGAGCAAAGGCAAGTCCCCAGGCAACACGCCCGATTTGATCGGCACAAAGCATGCAAGCTCCACCCCCCAGTCGTTCTTAGACTCCTTATTGGGTGAGCAACGCAGCCAAGCAACAGAGTTGGAGCCTCCCTCCTCCCTGGCCGGCAGGGAGGGAGGAAAAGGAGCTGCTTCCTTTGAAACCCGGGAAATTTAAGGGACATCATCAATAAGGGACAGCAGCGGGACACGGTGCTGGGATAAGGGACTTTCCCGCTAAATAAGGGACGGTTGACAGCTATCGGCAGAAGTTACTGCTCTTACTCCTCTCCCTAGTTGCTCACTCAGAGACAGCGGATGAACAGGCAGCAACAGCGAGGAGCAAAGCTAAGCAGTGGGCCCTTTCTAGGGGGTTGGGCCTTGGTACGTGCCTAATTCTGGAGCCAGGTCTGATTTGAGGTCAGTCAACAGTATAACGTCAGAGATAGGCATCAACATGGTGCCCTTCAGATGGTATTGGACTCCAGCTCCCATAAGCCCAACAGTCTAGAAAAACTCTATGAGGAAAGCTTGCAGAACTTTTTGTGTCCTCCGACATTCCTCAGATGAAAAAAAGGGATGCTGGTCTGGGCTTTGAGACGCAGCTTCTTCTCCCGATGCAGGTGGCTCTGGCAGGTGCCAAGGTCCACCTCCAGCAAAACTACTTTCTCCTGCAAGGTTACCATCTCAGCTCCAGGGAATTTGGGACTCTGTGTGACAAAGTGAGAAGCCATGATAGCTTAAGGGTTTCCGTGGCAGTCCCATCATTTTCAGGACAGTTGGAGAATATGGTGTTTTTCTTCAGAGTTTGCCTGGCAAAACGAATCGAAAATGCTGGGGTCTTTAGAGGACAGCAATAATTAAACCTCTTTTGTCACTCTTAAAACACTTCACCGGTTTTACCCAATGTGATATACCCCACCCTCTAGGAAACCCTGTTTGTATCCAAGGTATGCCGCAGAAATACTAGGGGATCAGAGGGGAAAAAGGTAGATCCAATCCGCCCCTGTCCCTCTCCTTGTATTTTGTGTTGTTCTTGCCTCCAGTCTGCTTGGCTAGTTTATTCCTTCTCGTGCACTTTTTAATTAAAGCCAATTGCTGAACATTCACAAAATACACAATCACTGTTCTGATGAATGCAGAGAGATGTACGGCCCTGTTGGGGTTTTTTTCTGCACGATGAAAGAAGTTCCACCAAATACTGCAGCGTCTGGTCTCGTTTTTGTTCTTTGCATTTTGATACAGGCCTTTGTAAGGTCAATGACTCTTTTAAAAGTAAGGAAAACATGGATACATGCCCAGCTTATATCCTGCTGACAGTGCAGTTCTCTGAAGCATGTACAGGACATTGCTGAAAAAAAGAAACCAAGTCCTGCAATCTATTATGCTGTATTTAATGGTACATTTGAACCTATAAGCCTGATCCAAACTATATTTTAAAAAATGCTGGATGCAGCAATCATCTTCTTCAACAACATCATAAACATGGGTCTGGTGCCTATGCTAATGAAGGTGCTCCCATTTCCTCAAGCTGGCCACAATCTTCAAACCACTTTCTCCTGCGTAACCCCATTCATGTTATTCGGACAGAAGACCAGCAAATCTACCATCCCATTGCACAGCTCCGAGTTTATCAAAGTGGTTCCCAACTAGCTGAGTAATGTAGACTCCCCGTTTTTCAAAAGCCAAGCCATGGGCTCCCTACTTTTGAAAATTGTGAAATATCTATGGTAGTTTTATGTTATGTGAATGGTGCCATGGACCCCCTGGGTGGTTTAACGTGAACCCCCTGAGGGTCCGCAGACCACCAGTTGGGAACTATCTTTCTAGGGCAAAGCATGGGGCCCACATCAAACCTTTGCAATGTTCCGTTTTCACTTCTTCTATTTTTTTTTAATGAATATTTTATTAAGATTTTTGAATAAAAATGCAAAGATAAAGGAACAGAATAACATACATCATAACAAACTTTCTTAACATCTTTGGACTCCCTCACACCTCCCGCTCCCATTTGCATCGTTGTCAATTCTTGCCCGCAATTTATCATCTTGTTTACACTCTTGTGTCAGGTTCATTTAAATATAATCTGTTAGTTCTCCAATAGGTTTATAATTTTTCCTCAAACTTACTTATCATCTTAATTCCATCTAATTTTGTGGTGCACAATTATTTATGATCTAGCATCCTTTCTTAACATTCAACCAAATTACAATGTTTTTTTAAATAAGTCTTGAATTTCTTCCAATCTTCTTCGACCCTCTCCTCTCCCAGGTCTCGGATTCTGCCAGTCATCTCAGCTAGTTCCATATAGTCCATCAGTTGCATCTGCCACTCTTCCAGCGTGGGTAGATCTTGAGTTTTCCAATTCTTAGCGATGAGTATCCTTGCTGCCGTTGTTGCGTACATGAAAAATGTTCGGTCCTTCTTTAACACCTTCTGACCGACAATGCCCAAAAGGAAGGCCTCTGGTTTCTTAGTGAAGGTATACTTAAGTACCTTTTTCAGCTCATTATATATCATTTCCCAGAAGGCCTTCACCCTAGGGCAGGTCCACCAGAGGTGAAAGAATGCTCCTTCATTTTCTTTACATTTCCAACATTTATTATCAGACAAATGGTATATCTTGGCAAGTTTAACTGGGGTCATGTACCATCTATATATCATTTTCATTACATTTTCCTTCAAAGCATTACATGCAGTAAAGTTCAACCCAGTGGTCCACAACCTTTCCCAGTCCTAGAACATGATATTATACCCAATGTCCTGTGCCCACTTTATCATAGCTGATTTAACCATTTCATCTTGTGTGTTCCATTTTAACAGCAAGTTATACATTCTTGAGAGTACCTTAGTCTTTGGTTCTAACAATTCTGTTTCCAACTTCGATTTCTCCACCTGGAACCCTAGCTTTTTGTCGTTTTTAAAGACTTCTTTAATCTGAGCATAATGTAACCAGTCTCGCACTTTATCCTTCATTTTCTCCAAACTCTGCAATTTCCAATTGTCTCCATCTTTTTCTAATATTTCCCAATATTTTGGCCATTTGGCCTCCATATTGGGTCTTTTTCGGGCCTTAGCTTCCAGAGGTGAAAGCCACCTTGGAGTTTTGTTTTCCAATAAGTCTTTGTATTTTGTCCAGACATTAAACACTGCTTTCCTGACAATATGGTTCTTAAAGGCCTTATTGCTGTTAACCTTATCATACCATAAGTATACATGCCAACCAAAAGCATTATTGAAACCTTCCAAGTCCAGTACATCAGTGTCTTCGAGAAGTAGCCAGTCTTTTAGCCAGCAGAAAGCTGCGGCTTCATAGTACAACTTTAAGTCTGGCAGGGCAAAGCCCCCTCTTTCTTTCACATCAGTTAATATCTTAAACTTAATTCTGGGCTTTTTGCCCTGCCAGACAAATTTAGAGATATCTCTCTGCCACTTCCGGAAGCACTCCGTCTTGTCCACAATCTGTAGTGTTTGAAACAAAAACAACATTTTTGGCAATACATTCATCTTAATAGCAGCAATTCGGCCTAGCAAAGAAAGCTTCAATTTTGTCCAACTATCCAAATCTCTCTTAATTTCAGACCAACATTTTTCATAGTTATCCTTAAATAGACTCAGATTTTTTGCTGTAATGTTTACCCCTAGGTACTTTACTTTTTTAACCACAGTTAGTTCTGTTTCTCTCTGAAACCGTTCTGACTCTGTATCTGTCAAATTTTTCCCCAACACCTTGGTTTTCTGTTTATTTAATTTAAATCCCGCTACCCGACCAAAGTCTTGTATCAGTTGCAATGGTCTTTATGGATTACTGGTCTTTATGGATTACTGCCTGGTCTTTATGGATTACTTCATTTAAAACTCTTTTAAGTCTGCTTGCCAAGACATCTGCAAATATTTTGTAATCCACATTTAAAAGGGAGATGGGACGATAGTTCTTGAGTTGTGTCTTTTCAGTTTCCGATTTTGGTATCAATGTGATGAAAGCTTCCTTCCACGATTCCGGCGCCCTCTTCCCCTCCATGATTTCGTTGCTGACCTCCATCATTGGTTGAATCAAATAGTCTTTTAATGTCTTATAATACTTGGAGGTCAGGCCGTCTGGCCCTGGAGATTTGCCCAGTTGCATGTTCTGAATGGCTTGTTCAATCTCTTGCCGTGTTATTTTGTTATTCAGGATTGATCTGTTTTCTTGTGACAATTTTGTTAGTCCATTTTTTTCCCTAGGAATTGTTTAATCTCAACCTCATCTTGCGGCCCTTGGGTATATAGTTTTTTAAAATATCTCTGGAAGCACTTTCTGATCTCCGCGGGGTTCTGAATATTTCTTCCTTCAATTTCTAAATTTGTAACTGTGTTTAATTTTTGTCTCCTCTTCAACTGCCAAGCTAGCAGTTTCCCACATTTGTTTGCCGATTCAAAAGTTTTTTGTTTCATTAATTTAATCTTCCACTCTATTTCCTGATTTATCAGTTTAGAATATTGTGCTTGGTGAAGTTTGATTTCTCTCAGAATCGGCTGTGACTTCGGATTTGATCTTAATTTCTTCTCTAGTTCTTTAATTTTCTCCAAGATCTTATCTTTCCTCTCATTTTGTGTTCTTTTCTTTACAGCATTCTGTTGTATCAAGAACCCCCTCATCACAGCTTTGCTTGCGTCCCAGATAGTTCTTTTTTCCACCGTAGTGTTCATGTTTATCTCAAAATAATCCTTCAGAGCTTTTTGGGTCTTCTTAATAATCTCCTGATCTCTAAACAAATTGTCATTCATCTTCCATCTAAAGGAACCGGTTGGTAGTAGTGTCATGTCCATCTTCAGTGCGTTATGGTCGGAGCAGGTCTTTGGGCAGATTTCCACCTTTCTGACCTTGGGTGCCAGACCTCTAGATATCCATATTTGGTCGATTCTTGTCCAAGTCAGCTGGGCTTCAGAGAAGAATGTTCCTTCTCTTCCCAGGGGGTTCTTGGTTCTCCAAATGTCAATCCAATCCATATTGTCTGTCATTTCAAAAAAAAGTCTTTGGTAGTCTGCCGTCTTTTGTAGCATTTTGGCTTTCTGACTTATCCATGTTAGTTGATACGACCCCATTCATATCTCCCATCATGATGATGTTGTTATAGTCCAGATAATCCAGCATAATCTCATGCAACTTCTTGTAAAATTCCGATTTCCCGTCGTTTGGTGCATAAATTCCTAATATCAAAATCTTCTCTCCTTGGTGTTGAATCTCAATTGCTAAGATTCTTCCATGTTCATCCTTAAATAAAAATTTAGGTGACAGGCTCTCTTTTGCATATATCACCACCCCTCTCTTCTTTACTCTGTCCGAAGATATAAATTCTTGACCAAGTCTTTTATTTATTAACACTTTTCTGTGGAGCCTAGTCACATGTGTTTCTTGTAAGCAAATAATGTCCAATTGTTCTTTTTTTAATATATGAAAAAATTTCCTCCTTTTTTCCGGGATGTTACAGCCATTTATGTTCCAACTCAAAAGTTGCAGAGACATCCTGAATAAATCTGGTTATTTATCTAGGGGTGGTACCTTATTCGCTGGATCTTCAGGATCCAAGGGTGCAGGTTCCTCTGGTGTTTCAGGCCCTGAAGGTAGTCCAATTCCTTTTTGAAGGTCCTCTCCGTATGCAATCAGAAATTTATCTCTATCTTCCAATGTTCTGATTTTAACCTTCTTCCCTCTAAAAGTGAAAGATAATCCTTGGGGAAATTCCCACCTGAAGATGATTGAGTTGCTCCTTAACAGTCTTGCCAGCTCCAAATAGTCAGATCTAAGGTCCAACAGTTGTTTAGGAATATCCTTGTAAATTTCAATTCTTTTGTCCGAAATGTCCAGTGACTTTCCGTAGTGTAGGCCCAGAATCTTGTCCCTTTCCTCCTTTGACCTCAATATTATCAAGCAGTCTCTGGGCTTCTCTTTCTTTATAAGTCTTCCAAGCCTAAAAGCTGATACAATTTTAAAGTCCTTTTCCTCTAGTTTCCAATACTTGGAAAATTCCTTAGTCAAAAACTCAGCCAAGTTGCCTTCTTCCACTTCTGGTACTGACCTTATCCTTAAGTTATTCTCCCTATTCCGCAATTCTAACATAGAGAAATAGGTCTGGTGTTCCCCTACTTGTTTGCAGAGTGGCCTTACCTCTTGTTCTAATTTTCCAAGTTTTTGGCTGGTATCCTCAGCCAATTTCCGATTTTCACCTGTAGCCCCCTTCAATTCTCCAATTGCTTGTACATTCTGTGCTACTTGTCCAGTTAGTCTATTTAAACATTCTGTATTTTGGTCAATTTTATATGTTTGCTCATCAGCCTTTTTATCCAAAGATTCCACTCTCTTGTCCAAAGATTCCAATTTTTCAAAGATTTTCTCTAAAATAGAAGTACTTGCTCCTGAGGCCATATGTTCCAGTTGTAATTCCTCAGTTTCACCCTCCCCTGCCCGTGGCAGAGAAGCAGCTTCTTCCTCAGAAGGCAGGGTAGGCACAGATGATCTACGTGTCTGTGAGGCTGCGGTTAAAGTTGTTAAAGTTGTTTGTCTAGCTCTTCCCCTCTTTCTTGCGCCACTCATTCCAAAGTTATCTCAAAGTCAAGGTCAATATGAGTTGTTCCCATGAGAAAGCAACGGCCCAGATGGTAACAGTCAGACAGGAGGCCGGGAAAAGGAAAGTAAAATAAAAGTCACTGCTGTAAGTCCCAAATCCTCTAGGGGGAGTTTAGAATATTTTTAGGGAAGAGATCAATTCCAATAAAATTAATAAAGTCAAATTCAAAGTCCAGGAACCTTCAGTAAAAAGTTTTAGCAGAGTTAGTATTTAGTATTTAACAGCCACAATGTTTCAGATGGTGCATACTGGTAATCCAAATGCTTCAAAATAACAAGTTCAAACTCCCTCAGATTGTTTCAAAGTTCAAATTCAAAGTATCCAAGTCTGCAAACTGACAGCTCAGTTACTCAGGCAGCTCCAGCACCTGGGTTTCTTACTTAAGTTGTAATTCCAATAGAAGAAAGGTATCACCGTGCAGCTAAAAAGCATAAAGTCCAGCACTTAAAGTCCTTATTCCGCTTACTATAAGATTCAATGGGTGCTCAGATCAGTTAGGTTAAAAGTTCTCTCTTTGCCTCCACTCCTCCAGCTCTTTGCTTTGATGTTCAATGAGAGCGGAAGACGGACTTCCTGTTTTTCGTCACTCCGCTTTCAGCCAATTTCAATGCTTTAAAGTCCCGTAGTTATATCGAGTCTATTTATTACTCACGGGTTGTTACTTTCCAAATCCAAAATTTTCTCAGATAGAAAGGTCAGCGCTCACCGGCAGCAGCAGTGCAGCTTCGCTCCGATGGTTGCGAAACGACCCACAGCGCCGCTACCCCCTCCCCGTTCCGGAGCCCCTTCCGGGGTTCCTTCCACGTTTCAGGGGTTGCTCCTGGCGCCCGCCGGGTCCCAAGGCCATAGGCTTTCGCTGCCTGTGGGTTTTCGATGTGGGTCTCCGCTTCGCCGTAGCGGACGACCCGTTCTCACCGGAGCTCCCTCTCCGCTGTTAGCAGAGGGCAGCCATTGCCGTTCGCGCCGCCTCCGGAAGTCCGTTTTCACTTGTTCTAAAACAGAACACGTTTCTAGTCCACATGGAAATTAAGGTTACTAGTTATCAAAATGCACCGCATTTTTCAGATTGTGCTAATGATTAATCAGTGTGATGCTCATGAATTATTATTATTTCTCACCATTCTAATTTGTTCCATTGATGCGGGTGGTGCTGTGGGTTAAACCACAGAGCCTAGGGCTTGCAGATCAGAACGTCGGTGGTTCGAATCCCCGCAACGGGGTGAGCTCCTGTTGCTCGGTCCCTGCTCCTGCCAACCTAGCAGTTTGAAAGCACATCAAAGTACAAGTAGATAAATAGGTACCACTCCGGCGGGAAGGTAAACGGCATTTCTGTGCGCTGCTTTGGTTCTCCAGAAGCGGCTTAGTCATGCTGGCCACATGACCCGGAAGTTGTACGCCGGCTCCCTCGGCCAATAAAGCGAGATGAGCACCGCAACCGCAGAGTCGGCCACGACTGGACCTAATGGTCAGGGTTCCCTTTACCTTTACCTTTGAGTTCCAGCCTCCTCTTTACTATTCATTAACAATACGTCTGCCCCCAGAGCCACGTGGATGTGACTACCCAGTCCAGAAGCTAAATTAGTACGCAATGTGTGTGTGCACATCAGTACATCTCATAGCTGCACATCAGTTACACCACATACCAAAACAATCACACCTTTGTTTTGGGTTTAATTCATCCATTGGGCTTAATTAATCCATATAGCCACTTCCACTTGGTTCCCTACTTCCCATAATAATACACTGCAACAGTAAACCTGTAAACAGTAAACAGCAAACCTGCTTTCTTGGAGGTTTTTAAGCAAAAGTCAGGTGGCCATCTGTCATGGATGCTTTAGCTGAGATTCCTGCATTGCAGGGAGTTGGACTAGATGATCCTTGGGTCTCTTCCACCTCTAAGATCCAATGATTAGGACTCACTGTTTCAAGTACTCTTTAACCAGTAAGTTATCAGCTTGAAGGTTACAACCCTATACAGTCATACCTCGGGTTACAGACACTTCAGGTCGCACATTTTTGGGTTGTGCACTGCGCACAGTGTACCAGAACAGGTTACTTTCGGGTTTCAGCACTTGCACATGCGCAGCAACACTAAATCGTGCTTTGCACATGCGCAGAAGTGCCAAATCGCAACCTGCGCGTGCACAGACGCGGCGGGTTGCAAACGTGCCTCCCGCACAGATCACGTTTGCAACCCGAGCGTCCACTATACTCACCTAGGAACAAGCCTCATTGAACTCAATGAGACATTTGAGTGAGCATATAAGAAACTGGCAACAGCAAATTTCAGGCACTCATGTCCTTTTTATGGCCTTGTTGCCCATTGTGTGTGAGAAAAGGGTGCAGGATTGATGGGTATTTGGTCTGATCCTGCAGGGCTCTTCTTCCGCTCTTATATAAGGTTTGTGATGGTAATTTATGCAGAAGTGACATTTAATATCAAAGGCATTTTTGTACACAATGCATAGGGTTTCATCCATATAATACCCCGCCCCCCGCCCCCGCCAAAACTCAAGCAAAAAATAAGTATTATGGCAAAGTGCTTTCATGAATGTGAAGTGCATACTGACAAATAACAGACGATCTCTGAAAACAAGGAATCAGAGTGATGAAATCTTGCATATGGTCTCAACTATTAGATGCCTGTGTTGGGGGGAACAAGAGCCAGGTTTGAGACAGCTGAGAGGCGGAGATCTTGCATAGGCATATGTCCAAAATGGCTTGGATGACAATAATATGTATTTTTTAAAGACACAAATCCCAGCGAAGGGAGTGCTAGGGAAGGACCTGTAAGCACCAAAGAGTTGTCTGCCCCATGTCTGATTTTTGCCTCAGAACTGTGCAGAAGGAGAAACTTCTCATGTCATAGAATGTTCCTGCCCCACAACAAACCCACCAAGAAAAAGATTCCCACACGGGGGGGACGGGGGACACAGCATCTCCAAGAGAAAGGTAGGCTAAATCAGGGTTGAAAACCACGGCAAATACAACAGGAAATGGGAACAGAAGATACGGTACTGGGTGCGAATCAGTGAATACATAGGTAATAAGAAAAGAACTGTGGAATATTATTTTGATATATGATGACAGCGGAAAGACTCTTCTGTGGACAAAGATGGAAAGACTTATTATTGTTTTAAGGTGCAGGAATGTTGTTGAAGTTACTGGAGACAAAGCTGATAGAATCATAGAATCATAGAGTTGGAAGAGACCACAAGGGCCATCGAGTCCAACCCCCTGCCAAGCAGGAAACACCATCAGAGCACTCCTGACATATGGTTGTCAAGCCTCTGCTTAAAGACCTCCAAAGAAGAAGACTCCACCACACTCCTTGGCAGCAAATTCTACTGTCGAACAGCTCTTACTGTCAGGAAGTTCTTCCTAATGTTTAGGTGGAATCTTTTTTCTTGTAGTTTGGAACCATTGCTCCGTGTCCGCTTCTCTGGAGCAGCAGAAAACAACCTTTCTCCCTCCTCTATGTGACATCCTTTTATATATTTGAACATGGCTATCATATGACCCCTTAACCTCCTCTTCTCCAGGCTAAACATGCCCAGCTCCCTTAGCCGTTCCTCATAAGGCATCGTTTCCAGGCCTTTGACCATTTTGGTTGCCCTCCTCTGGACACGTTCCAGTTTGTCAGTGTCCTTCTTGAACTGTGGTGCCCAGAACTGGACACAGTACTCCAGGTGAGGTCTGACCAGAGCAGAATACAGTGGCACTATTACTTCCCTTGATCTAGATGCTATACTCCTATTGATGCAGCCCAGAATTGCATTGGCTTTTTTAGCTGCCGCGTCACACTGTTGGCTCATGTCAAGTTTGTGGTCAACCAAGACTCCTAGATCCTTTTCACATGTACTGCTCTCAAGCCAGGTGTCACCCATCTTGTATTTGTGCCTCTCATTTTTTTTGCCCAAGTTCAATACTTTACATTTCTCCCTGTTAAAATTCATCTTGTTTGTTTTGGCCCAGTTCTCTAATCTGTTCTGATACATGAAAGCTGACTCGCACAGGGATTCTTCCCCATTTTCGTTCCATTTACAGATGTACATAATGTCAGCTTCTCATACTGGACTCAAGTAAGACATCTCATCATACTGAGGTCAATATTATATCTTGTTACTGGTGCCAAAATCTCTTAACAAACCTGTGGGTGGCCGTATGTTTTTATATCTACGCAGTTTGTTTCAACTCGGACTCTCAGACAAGTGTTGGTAATATGCAAATGTATCCCCATGTAATCAGGTAATCAATTAGTTGCATGAATGCCAGATAATGAATCCAGTGGTGGACCTACATTTTGCGGGCCCTGAAGCCCAAACAGTTATGGGGGCCCCTTCACAACCAGCAACGAGGACTGGGTAATCTTCTTCAGTTACGTTGTTCCATGACAGATCACCACATTTTATTTCATTTTTTAATTAACTACAACAACTCGGGTTTTGATTGAAATTGCTAATACTGGGTTATCTCACCGTTCAAAATCACTGCTGTGAATAAATAGTTCCTATGCCTTATAGTTTTCAAGTTATTGGGGGGTGAAAATTAGGGAAATGTTATATACACACATGACTAAAGTTGCTTCTGGGGCCCCTCTGGGATTAGGGCCCCCCAAATTTAAGCTTCTTTAGTTTCAGAGTAGATCTGCCCCTAAATGAATCGACTTAAAGCTCTTTAGTTGGTTGGCAGCCATGCTGGTAACTCGTTTAAGAGGTATGCCACACAGAAAAAGAGTCAACAATATCTCTTTTGGAAGCCTTATTGATATTCTCCTAGGTCAGCCTGCAAGATCTATCCTGAAAGTGATTTGCAGTCTGTTAAAAGTCAAGGGCAGTTTTACTGCTGACGTTCCCCATCTGCCTAAATTCAAGGAGGATTGCTCAAGCTAATGAGGTCTGATTTATTTATTCACTGTTGCACTGGCAGATTTGCCACGGAGATCTCTCCCCCCCCCCCTTCTTCTCCCATTTATATTTTTAGCTCTTTGTGCCACTCACTGCTGCCTGGTTATCAGAAGCCTGATCTGTAAAACAAGCCCCTGTTTTGCTAACTGTGAAAAACGAATTTAAATTTCCAGTAACCCTGCGAAAGGGTTACATTTCCAGCACTGGTGCTATCACTATACCGTATTTTTCGCTCTATAGGAGACACCCAACCATAGGACGCACCTTGTTTTAGAGGGGGAGAACAAGAAGAAAAAAAATCTCCCCCTCTCTGCTCAGTGCCCCTTCAGCGAAGCAGCAGGAGAAACGGAGCCCCTTCCATTTCTCCTCCCGCTTGGCTGAAGGGGCGCTGTGCAGCTCTCCCTCTCTGCTGAAGCCAGGAGAGTCTTGCTTTCCCAGCTTCAGCAAAAGGAACCCGAAGCGTATGGAGCACAGCGCGAGTTCCCGCTGGGCTCCAAGGCTTCAGGCGGCTATCCCTGAAGCCTGGAGAGCGAGAGGGGTCGGTGCGCACTGACTCCTCTCGCTCTCCAGGCTTCAGTGAAAGCAACACATAGCCTCCAGAGCACAGAAGGAGCGCTCCCTCTGCGCTTTGGAGGCTTTGCGTTGCTATCGCTGAAGCCAAGGAGCCTGCAATCGCTCCATAGGACGCACACACATTTCCCCTTAATTTTTGGGAGTGGAAAAAGTACGTCCTATAGAGCGAAAAATACGGTAAGCTTCCAATCTTAAGCAGTTCTCTCAAGGGCTAATCATGCTTTTCTACAGTCAATATGGTTTTTATAAAACCACAATTCTTCCTTCAGCTTTGTGGAGAGGAGGCCTAATTGGGAGTGGGGGGGAGGAATCGTGCAGATAGCCTAACACGTTTAAAGTTTGTTAAAGTCCCACACCTACTTTGTAAGACAGGGGTTTTCAACCTTTTGGGGTCCACAGCTCCCTTGACCAACTACAGTGGTACCTCAGGTTAAGAACTTAATTCGTTCTGGAGGTCCGTTCTTAACCTGAAACTGTTCTTAACCTGAGGTACCACTTTAGCTAATGGGGCCTTCCGCTACCACTGCGCCAACATAGCGCAATTTCTGTTCTCATCCTGAAGCAAAGTTATTAACCTGAGGTACAGTGCTGGGTTAGCAGAGTCTGTAACCTGAAGCGTCTGTAACCTGAAGTATCTGTAACCCGAGGTACCACTGTACATTCTTTGTGTGGCACCCCTGTGGGGCTCAGGAGCCCAGTTATGTCACCCCTTGCCTGTAGAGCTGGCAGCCCCTCACCATTTTTCAAACACCCTCCCTTGTGGAGTGTTCCCTCAGCCTCTGCACCCCTCTCCCTTGGGAGTCCTCTGCTGCCCCAGTCTCTGAGCGCCCCCCCTTCCCTAAAGAGAGGTGCCTCCTCATGCTGCCCCACAGGGGCCTGGGAAGCACCCCCTCGGCTAGCCCCAGAGGCACCATTCACCCGCGGAGCTTGTAACCAGGGCTGCTGCAACAAACAGCTGTTCAAGCCTTTGGGAGGCAGAGACGTGAGAGGGCATCAGAGCAGGGAGGGAAGGAAAGAGGGACTGTGATAAGAATTTAAAAGTCTTAGATATGTAATAAATGTTAATAAATGTACCCACCAAGCACGTATGTAGATCAGCACAGGAAGACCGACCTGAAACCATTTTTTATTCCCAAAATGACCAGATGTTTTCTCTGCAAGGTCAAAGGAAAATGGAAAAGCCTCCCCATTGCCTTTTGCTTCACATATCCTGTCTTAAGGGTATGTCTGTGTTTGAATAGGGTGAGCCTGTGACCTAGCTCAGGAACTAAGTATTTATCATTACAAAAGACTGGCCAGGCTTCCCAGGGTATCCAGTCAAGTGAGCATTAACAGGTCACCTGTCAGGCGAGATAAACAACGCACTCAGATTTCTGCTGTAGACCGCCTTTTCTGTGATATAGGTATCATGTATCTGGGGAGTGGTCTTAGGTTATACCCCTTCTGTGATGTATGGAGGGGTGGTCTTGAGCTCCAGGGCCGGGAATTTAAAATGTCTATATAAGGGCAGGCACACCTTGGTTCTGGGTTCCTCCTCCTTTCCTGCATGTGAGGGGAGCACCCTGATGCAACAGATCAATAAAAATCAGGCTTACTAGCTGCTTTGCTTCTCATTATTCTCTGGTTGGCCTCTGTTATCTTCTCCTACCAATAGGGAACCTACGTAAGGACTCTATATGGGCTCTTGGATACCCCATAAGGGAAAAAGGGCAGATTTTGTTTAGAACAGGACAGAGGCCAGTGTTGCCCCATGGCACCCCTGACCAACATTCAAGGCACCACAGGGTGCCACGTCACACTGGTTGAAAACCACTATTGTATGTATAGGATTTCACTGTTTTTATTGTTTGCATCTTGGTGACTAATTGGACAGCAGTTCTCGCCCCAACCTTCCAAAACAAGTTCCCAAGCCTGGCATGTAGCAGAGAAAAACCCCTCTTTCTGTTTTCTGCCCTGGCATCAGATTACCATGTGACCGAGAGATTTGCACGGCTCCCTGGTGCTTGCTGGTTGTCTCTTTAGCTTTGATTCTTCCCAGCGATGCCCAGCCTCCACCTTGCACAACAGAGAAAACCGTTGGAACCTCTTTGTGTAGCAGGAAAACCCCAAGGTCATTTCAGTATCTTTGCTCTTAGACCAGACAGCAAACACAAGGCCCCAGAGCAGTCAGTGTTGCAATCTGTTGCAAATGGACTAAATTACACCTCATTTGCATACCGTTGCCATTGGTGTTATTTCTTTTTCCCCTAGTAGAGAATTCGCATTGAATGTGCACAGAGCATAACAGACCCGGCTGCAGCTACGGAGAGCCGACTCTCTTCCTAGGGAATTAATTAATGTTTGACTTCAGCTTCAAACAAAGTGAAGCACTCGTTCCTAACACTTTTGATAACCTGTTGAGATTGCTGAATACTGTTATTAAATTCCTGCTAAACCGGAGTATAATTCATACCAATGCTTGAGGAGTATAGCCAAACAAGCTGGACTCAGTGTAAGGCTTTAGCTTTTGCTTTTTTTAAAAGCAGGTATCTGATGTCTCAGTTCTGCTTTGAGCATCATATCCTTTGGGAATTTTTGAAAAGAAAACGAAACAGAAAAAGACAGGAGAAATGGTCACAGCAAGAAATTCTTCTTCTTCTCTTAAAATCCCCTGAGCAAAGAACTAGGCAGAAAATGTTATTTCCTACACTAGTACACTAGAGATATTATTGTACAACAGGCAATATTCGCCAAATTATTTTCTGCTTTGTTTTTGCTATGTTTCCCCTCCATAAAAGATGCATTGAAATGAATTAGATAGTTCATTATGTCACTTTTGGCAATAGCGGATAGTGAGACAAATAACATAGGTTTTAGCAGAAGCAAAACTGTAGCAGAACGGAAACAAGGCTGATTGCAATGGGCACGAGATGGAAATTGCTACCTCCTTGCATCCTTACCCACTGGTGTTTGTGGAGGGCCAGACTACCAGAGCAAACCTAGAGCACCCTTGATCTAACCCTGGAAACGGGGGCGGGGAAGAAGGTCACCACCCTGTTGGCATCTGTGTCTGACAAAGGGGGAAACACACAGGCAAGTGAATGATAGTTGGATGGAATCATATGAACCATTCATGCACACCAAAGGCTTTTTCAATTACACAGGAGGAAGATTTAGGTGTCGTGGTGGACAGTTTTACAGAGCAGTATTGCTGGTGCTCTGTGACAATCGAACAAAGCAAGAAATAAACAGCTAGAATGATGGGTGGCAGACGGTTATATAGCTCAATTGTTTGACCTCGCCTTGGAATCTGTATTCCCAGGCCTTTGGGGAGGACGTAGGAAAGAGGTGTCATCATTTTATGGCTTTCGCCCAAAAGTGTGAACTGGTCTGCACTGAAATATAAAGTTTACATGTGAAATATGAAGTACATGTGGAAAAGGATCTAGGGGTCTTAGTACACCATAAGGTGAACATGAGAACAGTGTGGTGCAGCAGCAACAGCAGCAGCAGCAAAAAAAACCCTTAATTCAATTCTAGGCTACATCAACAGAAGTCTAGCATCCAGATCAAGGGAATAAATAGGGCTGCCCTATTCTGCCTTGGCCAGACCACACCTGGAATACTGTGTTCAGTTCTGGGTGCCACAATTTAAGAAGGATATTGACAAGCTGGAACGTGTGCAGAGGAGGACGACCAAGGTGATGAAGGGAACTGTTGAAGGAGCTGGGTATGTTCAGCCTGGAAAAGAATAGGAGATATGAGAGCCATCTTCAAATATCTAAAGGGTTGTCACTGTTGGAAAATTCATGGAACTGTTGTGTGTCACATGTCTGTTTACATTCCAGCACAGTCTGCTGGGAACTTCCATTTGTGAATAGCTTTTATTTTTCTCTGTCTCTCCGAGAAGACAGAAAGAGAGAGAGAGAGAGAGAGAGAGAGAGAGAGAGACGACATGTTTCTTTGCCCTGATTTATGATTAATAAATCTGTAGTTGTAGTATGCTTCCACAAGCCTCACACCTATTCTGTATGTGCAGTTCGCACTGCTGATATAGTGTGTCCTGGCTTTGAAGCCTGGGTCGCTGAGCAGAGGCTGATGGGTCTTCACTGCGGGACACCTGGAAGGAGATGACCCAACTGGGGCTAGCTAGCTGGCCTTGAGATCTTCTGCATGCTGACAGTCACATGGAAGATGGTGCAAGTTTGTTTTCTCCTTCTCCAAAGGGTAGGACCTGAACCAATGCCCTGTCTTCGACTATTGCTTGGACTGCTGCTTCAAGTCTGGATAGCCTTGCCCTTCCTGTCACCTAGCCTCAGCATAGTGACTCACTACCTCTTGTTGAGCCTGTACCTATTCTCTCCTCGATAAAGATATCTTCCTTGGTCTTAGGTAAATGCCTCTGTTGTCGTGGTCTGAGTGGGAGCCAGGACAAATAAACAGGTTGTCTGGAAGTAACCCATGTCTGCGTTGGCCCCGAGTGGAAGAAACTGTCGGCATTATTGCAGGAAAAGCAGATGATAAACAGCAGCGTTGAAAAATGTTTTTAACGGTCCTCCACCTACTAGGGATGTCAGAGAATTCTGGCAGAAATGGAAATTGCCAGTGTTTGCTTATTCATCCTCTCTCAGGAACAAAAATAATTCCAGCAAATTCACTCTTGTCGCTGCTGCAAACGACACAGAACTGATTACGTTTCCTCCCCAATTGTACCGTATTTCCTTTTTGCTGAAATGGACAGGGTGGAACAACGTGATCACAATGTAACTTACACAATTCATTGCATACGTTACATAATTTTGCCCCGGTGTGCAGTGAGACGAATAATGTAGCTTTTGGTGGAAGATGAATTGCAGCAGAATGGAAACACTGCTGCGTACAACAGGTACAGGGCAGAATGGAAAATGATAGCTTCTTAGGCTCCTACCTGGACTGCTTATAGTCATTATCAACATCTTCATTTGTATTCTGGCTATTTTCCAGACACACCACCATCTTGGCTCGCAAGATACTTACTCTTGGTGATAAAGCTGCAACAGCCACCCTTGTAACTTTATGAGATTTGTCCTTCCTCTCCAGAGCCTGCAAAGCATGTTTGTATTGATTTCCTTCATTCCCTTTCCTTTTTGCATAAACTCTGGAACACAGGAAGATAGGAAGCTGCCTTATACCAAGTTGGACCATTTATCATAAGAACATAAAAAGAACCTGTTATTCTCACAGTGGCCAACCAGATGCAGAACGTCTGCACCAGAGCACTCTCCCCTCCCCTGGCTTCTATTCAGAAGCATACTGCCTTCAACCCTGGGGAAACAGCATAGCTGTCATCAGTGTCAGATTAATGGTCATGCACAGGGTGCACAGAATTAGGCCCTCCACCCTTGCTGCAGCTGAAAAGCCCTCAAGCGATTAGTATACGTTGCTAACTGAGAGGATGCCTTTGAAACATGGCAACAAAGAATTGCCATTGACGAATTCTAGCACAGTGGTACCTCTGGTTACAAACTTAATTTGTTCCGTAGGTCTGTTCTTAACCTGAAACCGTTCTTAACCTGAGGTACCACTTTAGCTAATGGGGCCTCCCACTGCCGCTGCGCCGTCACCGCACGATTTCTGTTCTCATCCTGAGGTAAAGTTCTTAACCCGAGGTACTACTTCCGGGTTAGCGGAGTCTGTAACCCGAAGTGTATGTAACCCGAGGTACCGCTGTATTCTAGTTGTGTTGTTTCCACTCCTCAGTTCTCCTACGCCTCAGTTAAATTCAGTGGAGCCTGATCTGTTAGGGTGGTGGCCACCAGCCAAGTGCACATAATGGCCTTTATGATAGCTCAGACTCTGAGCTATCTTTTTTTTTTTTTTAAGTAAACCTCGAGAAAGAAAAGAAAGTTATGAAGCATTATGTGCAGGCAATCTTCTAAGCCAGCGGTCACCAACACGACACAGGAGAGGCAGGAGTGTAATGTTTCTTCTGACTGTGCAGCCCAGACCACTTTCTGGAGTTGGAAGGGTCTGTTGTCTTCCAGCTCCAATTGGCTACGATGTTCACTTCTCCCCTCCTTTCTGGGGGTAAGGATTCCGCCTGGGCAGTTGTTGTGGGACAAAGCTGGAGAGCTCTGTAAGGAGAGGTCACTTGCAAACGTGGGTAGATCGGAAAAACTGCATACAAAAATGTATATGGCAGGAAAGATGTGCACTGAGATGCTGACAACTTTTCACGAGGACTTCCCCTCCCCCCCCAAAAAAATTAAATCACTAACTGATGTGGAAATGTGGCAAACTGAACTTAAGCCTGGGAAAAATGCGAAACTGAGGCTAACCCCAAAATTGCCAGATTTGTCTATCTGAGGGCCTTGCTTCTAAGTAGAACTTCCAAGCAGAAGTTATTTTCCAAGCAGGCCTTGCACATGAGCATGCTGTAAAGCTGTGGAGTGACAATACCATACCGCTAGGCCCCAGAGCTTGCTCAGACAGTATTTCATTGCTGCTTTCTATACACTGTGAGCCTAGTCACTGGATTATTTTTCCACGTCTTCTGAAGCCATTCAGTATTGGAAAGATTCCAGATCTGATTAGTCAGAGAAACCTTGGGCCCATCAATGTAGTTTGTCTTTCTACATCTGTTTTTGGTAGTGCTGTCCGCTTGTTGTGGTGAATAGCATTTTGCTATTCCCCAGCCAGTCAGTTTGCCAGTCCCTAGCAGCTTGCAAAAAGTTTGCTTTGTTTTGTTTTTTGAAAAAGACAACCCCAGTTGGAAGGGTGGAATCGCCCTCCCCAATTAAAAAAACACAATTTTTAAACCCCCCCCTTGTTCATCATCTCCCTTTCTATGATCGCGTTGTTGTTGGTTGTTGAATGTTGCTGCTGATCCTTCAGGTTCTGGCAGATTGGGGCTGGGGGTTTATTTTATGAAAACACCATGCTTTCAAAACACACACACACACAAAGTGTGGCTGAAGGAGAGGAGGGAGGAAGTGAAATGTTAAGGTTGCAGGGATCAAAGGGACACCCAAAGTTGTTAACCTTTTTTGTAGGATTGAAGTTGTTGAGGATTTTACCTCAGGATTAAACCGACCCGGCAGAAACAGACTTTCGACATCCCTGTCATAGGCACTTCAGGCTTTCTGACTGTTCTTCCTTGAAAAGAAATGAAGAAGGGACTGCAGTTCTGCTTCAAGCAGCTGCTTCCTTCTCATGTGCGTGTATTGCTTTGCAGGGTCCTGCAGTTTTGCAGCCTTTGGAGGTAATCAGACAGAGAGAGAGAAAGAGAGATGCATTCACACACATACGTGGAGCCTGGAGACACTGGCTAACCAGGGCCATGAAAAGGTCCTGCCGGGAACATTAAGGGGACTAAGCTAGTCCCACTACTCCACAGACCGCATGCCACTGATCTACAGATATTCAATTAACTTCTCCTGACTCCTTCCTCTCATTTCTTTCTGCAGCATCTTCCACACACAGCCCATCTCCTGCCAGGTCCTTAGGTATATAGCTGTGTTTTGACGGTGGTCCTAAAGCTCTTGACGCACCACCACTCGTTTTCTTTATATGGCCAAGCCAGTTCGCAGCACTGAACCAGTTGCAGAAGCAATAAGTACCATGGTTTCTGTAGGATTGCCAACTCGTTGGTTTTAACCCAGCTCGAGTCCTCCTGACCTAGATCGGTTGCCTCCCAAGGGGTTTTATTTTTAGTTCAGGATCTGTGCAAGTCGATGAGGGATTTAAAATAGTGAGCGCCCCTGTGCATACATATGCATGCAAGTGCCACAGAGTAACATTCAAAAAACTTCCGATTAATTAACAGCGCAATCCTAAGCGGGTTTATTCAGAAGTAGGAGAAAATTGATGCCGTTCTCACTGAAAGGCAAACCTACCTAAACTGTGCTTTCTGAACCACAATGTGACCCAAAATGCAGCTGTCCTTGGAAATTTGCACTTTGCCGAATTTTGAATTTTGCAGTGCAGCTCTTCTAACGTGCAGTGTGTGTGTGTGTGTGTGTGTGTGTGTGTGTGTGTGTGTGTATGACCTATTGTTACAAAGGTTGGGTGCCTGCCTCTCTCTCTGCCAAGCGGTGACAAAAGCCCATGGGGTCCCATGGACACACAGGGTTGTTTTCTGCTGCTCCAGAGAAGCGGACACGGAGCAATGAATCCAAACTACAAGAAAGAAGATTCCACCTAAACATTAGGAAGAACTTCCTGACAGTAAGAGCTGTTCTACAGTGGAATTTGCTGCCAAGGAGTGTGGTGGAGTCTCCTTCTTTGGAGGTCTTTAAGCAGAGGCTTGACAACCATATGTCAGGAGTGCTCTGATGGTGTTTCCTGCTTGGCAGGGGGTTGGACTCGATGGCCCTTGTGGTCTCTTCCAACTCTATGATTCTATGATTCTAGGGTCTGTGTCCCTTGGGAGAACAGAAGACACAGCGGAGACTGTCGTTCTTTAAGAAATATGGTTTATTCACTTATTTACACCTTCAGTCTGCATTGAGGAAGTCCAGACCTTAAGGCATGGTCAGTTCAAGAGGCAGTAGCAGAGGAATCCTTGTACTTCCCTCACCAAGATGGATCTCTCCCCCTCTTCCTCCTCCTTCCTCCCAGAAAATCCCTTGCCCTCCCCCCAGAGCAGTTACCCTGGCAACCTCCCAAATCTCCAGTCTCTGTTCATACCTGGGGCAAAAGGGAAGTTCCCTTGTATTGTTAATGGCCTCTAGTGTTCTCTTGATAGCCATAGCTTGTAGCTTAGCCAGGTTGCTTTGCAAAAGCCAGCCAAGGAATTCCCTGTCTGGCACAGTTCTGCAGTGTATGTTTTTAATCCCTATCCCAATTATGGTAATAAAAATTCTAGCATTTATTCATTGCTAGGGTTTAGGGGGGGATCCCCCCCCCTCAGTCTATAACAATATACTGTGTAGTGTGCCTAAAAATGCATATTTCTAGTTACAGGTAGGTAGCTGCGTTGGTCTGCCATAGTCAAAACAAAACAAAATTTTAAAATTCTTTCCAGTAGCACCTTAGAGACCCACTAAGTTAGTCATTGGTATGAACAGGTATCTGAAGAAGTGTGCATGCACACGAAAGCTCATACCAATAACTAACTTAGTGGGTCTCTAAGGTGCTACTGGAATTTTTATTTTTATTTTATTTTGTTTTGTTTTAAAAATGCATATGTTAGTGGAAATAACATACAAAATTGCACTGCATGTGGGGAAATTGCTTTTCAAAAATGTGTACGCTAGTATATTGGGAGAAACTCTTGCTGAAATATTGATGGGCTTTCTGGAGGGCTTTTAACAAGGAAATAAATTGCAAAGTGATTGTGGAAATGTGAAGAATTTAACTCAAGACTGGGGGAGGGGGGAAGAAAGCGAAAGAAATCAAATTTGACAGATTTACTCAGAAGTAAGACTCTCTGTGTTCAATTATACCTACTCACAGGAAAGTGAGCATAGGGTTGCAGCCTTCAAATGTTAAGCTTATACATACATATCCCTGGTCCTATTTTCTTATCGTTAGTGGCATTTGATAATGATAATGACACCAACAGCAATTGATAATGACAAAGGTCTCAATGCTACCAGTCAGATATCTTTGACCTGTGAGTCAACCAAATATTTAAAGTGAACTCTGAATCAGATGAGGTGCTGGGTATATTTGCATGACGGATTTTCAGTGATATGTCTGTCACTTCACATTTTTTTAAAATGCATCTGAAAGAGCTCACAAATTTGTCATTTGCTATTTAGCATGTATTTATTCAGGGTTATGCAACTTGTTTTTCTGTCTTGCGGTTGGTTCGCAGAATGGTTCCATGCGACCGTCAGTCATGGTGGAACCAAAGGGATCTGCTGCAGGTAGATGTGGAACTTTAACTGATCCGAAAGACTGGTGTGTTGAGTTCAGTAGAGCTTATCACCATTTAGGATGGCAGCCATAATAGAGTTAGCTCCAGAAGGTCTCATATTCAACACCCAGTGCCCCCAATTAAAAGGAGCATGTTGCAGGAGACGGAAAGTCTTCTGCTGGAGACTCTGGGCAGCTGCTGTCACTGAGAGTATTCAGTACTAGGCTAGCTGGACAAATATTTCAAGACAGGGGTAAGGAACTGACTCCAGCCAGCAGGCCAGATCCTTATGTCTCCACCCTCTGTGGCCAGACTTTGATAGGTGGGCAGGACCACTTACCTGTCCATCAGTGGATATCTAAGTTATAGCTTTATAGGGGCAAGGAGGACCAATCAGGATAAGGGCAGTCATCTTCCACCTTCAGAGTGGGGTTTCGTGCCAACCCCACCCTTGCCATCTCTTCTGGGGGTTTCCCTGTCCTCCAGAGCAAAGTTAAGGGGGCACATGGGGTGAGGAGAAGCCTTGCTGCTCAGGTGGAAGGTCCTTGTTCTAATTGGCCAACTTCATTAGACGCAGCCCTGCGTGTGTTAGACATGTGTGGTTCTGTCTTTTTCCGATTTTCTCAGTTACTTATTTTTCATCAAAACAGAAGAAGAAGAAGAGGAGAAAGAGGAAGAGGAGGAGTTTGGATTTGATATCCCGCTTTATCACTACCCTAAGGAGTCTCAAAGCAGCTAACAATCTCCTTTGCCTTCCTCCCCCACAACAAACACTCTGTGAGGTGAGTGGGGCTGGGAGACTTCAGAGAAGTGTGACTAGCCCAAGGTCACCCAGCAGCTGCATGTGGAGGAGCGGGGAAGCGAACCCGGTTCACCAAAATACGAGTCCACCGCTCTTAACCACTACACCACACTGGCAGAAGAGCCTGCTAGATCTGGCCAATGGCTCATCTAGTCCAGCTTCCCATTCCATAATGACAATTTTGCTATTTATACCCGACACATCTTATTGGGTTGCCCCAGCCACTCTGGGCAGATTCCAACATGTATTAAAACATAATAAAACATGAAACATTAAAAATAACCACAACTGTGCCTATTCAGGATTGCCTTCAGACAGCTTGGGAGTTGGATAGCTCCATACCCTCCAACAATTTGCAATAAAATAGGGACATCGTAAGGGAAAGAGGGACATTCCAGGATCAAATCAGAAACCGGGATGGCTTCTATAGATCTGGGACTGTCCCTGGAAAATAGGGACGTTTGGAGGGTCTGTTCCGGTGGTTTCCAGGAATTGGTGTTCCTGAAGCATTACTGCCTCCAGCTTTGCAAGTGGAGCAGAGCCATCAGGGATAGTTGCCATTTTTAAGTTCAGTTCACCACATTTCCACACCGGTTTGTCATTTGTTTGTCTGTTAGTTTGTTAATGAATATGAATATTCACTAGCTAATTTATGCAAATATACGCATTTTAAAATAAAATGTTCCCCAATATATGTGTTTTTGTAAAGCATATTTCTCCCTAATATTTACAGTTTCCCTAATACAATGCATTTTGTATGTCATTTTTCACTAATATCTGCATTTTCGTATGTGCAAATTTTTGCACACATTACCTGACTGCAGAGCAAAATGCAGAGAAGTGTTAATTTCTTCTTTTTTTAGAAACTATAATACTTTATTTGCACATTTAAAATTACAAATAAGAACACACACAAAAAGGAAAAACAAAAACACAAATTAAAACAATAATTTCGTGGGGAGGGGGGACTTGTCAAAATCATACAGTAATTTAAGAAGTGGTAATTTCTAGAGGTGGTTGTGCTACAATTCACATATTGTTTCGCGAACTGCAAATTAGGCAAGTCTGTCTTTCGAGGCGAACGAGATCAAATTCCTCCCCTGTCTCTGGTGTGCAAGTGTTTGCGTTTCAGAGAGGGTGAGTTTTTAATGCGCCTCCTAATGTGAAAGGATTTGTATCCTGAAAGACAGGCTATAAATAACTGCAATCAACAAACAAAGGAACCCGGGAGAGGAATAAGGTGTGTTTGGACTGAACATAACAGGAACAGCTGTTCTAAAAATGTTGTGTGCGCCTCTACTAGCTTAGTGACACTTTCTCCAAGGCGGCTGTGACACAAGGCATGGGACAGGTGTTGCTGATGGGCAAAGGTGGACTTAAGAGGATATGCAGGCTGCCTACAGGATGGTCCCTGCCTGTAAAGAGGAGAGATTGGTAGAAGACCCTTCGCTTGCAAGCCCTTTGTGATAAACACACTATGAGCATTGGCTACAGCTCAGTGGTAGAACATCTGGTTTGCATGCAAGAGGTCCAAATTCAGCCCGCAGCATGTCCAGGTGTCAGGGACTGGACTGAGGAGGAATGGTGGGGACCGCCACCCCCCTTCCTGCACCTTCCCAAGAAGAGAATAGTATAGATTTAGAACAGTGGTTTGCAGAAGGTCAGAGTTCAGAGGCTGCAGAGGGGAGGAGCTGGGAAATAGTGGGAGAGTAGCAGGAAGAAGGAGGACCAGGGGAGAGACAGCTAACAGACTCAGTGTCTCTAGAAAGCATTCCTGACCCCCTTTCCCAGGACCAGGCATGCCTTGAGTGTGGTAGAAAACTCAGAAAACTCAAAGGCAGAAAGCACAGGCCAGTCGGCGCAGGGGTGATGTAGAAGAGGAGGGACTGAGGAGTCGGATTTTACTCAGAGCCAGTGCCTGATTTACGTATAAGCTAAACAAGCTATAGCTTTGGGCCCCACTCTCTTGGGGGCCCCAAAAAAAATTAAAGGGGGAAAAACTGGATGTACATTTCCAAAATATAAGATAAAAAATTAATAAAATAAAACCTACATGCAGCAACAGCATTTTGTGTAAGAAAATACATATTTTGTTATATGCAAATGGCTTTAGATACCTATTAGGTCCATAAATTACCATATAGCATATATTCAACACAAAAAACAACGACAGTTTGTTGTTGACAAAGGACAGCTGGACATATAAAGAGCCCCATTACCTTCAGTAGCTTAGGGCAGGGGTCAGCAAACTTTTTCAGGAAGGGGCTGGTCCACTGTCCCTCAGACCTCATTAAACATAAATCCGGCCCTACTCGGAGCAACACCATTATCTAAGAGAGACCACATTCCTTCATCTCTCTCTGTGAATATTGAATAAACTACTTGGTAAGAACTCTTCTTGTTTATCTGCTTCTTGGCATCCCACTGGCGGAGGGATAGGATTCCCTGAAGCCACCGAGGTGTATGATAACCTTGGACATTAGCAGTAGATTTGTTGGGTATCCAATAAAGCTGAATGTTGTAGGATTCAGACACATAAAAGAGAGTAAAGGTAAAGGCAAAGGTACCCCTGACCATTAGGTCCAGTCGCGGACAACTCTGGGGTAAGGCACTCATCTTGCTCTATAGGCCGAGGGAGCTGGCGTTTGTACGCAGACAGCTTCCGGGTCATGTGGCCAACGTGACTAAGCCACTTCTGGCGAACCAGAGCAGCGCACAGAAACGCTGTTTAGCTTCCCGCTGGAGCGGTACCTATTTATCTACTTGCACTGGCGTGCTTTCGAACTGCTGGGTGGGCAAGAGCTGGGACCGAGCAACGGGAGCTCACCCCGTCACGGGGATTCGAACTGCCGACCTTCTGATCGGCAAGCCCTAGGCTCTGTGGTTTAGACCACAGCGCCACCCGCATCCCTATAAAAGAGAGTACTTATTTACAAATATGTGCTCTCCGAAGCCCACATTCCTAGCATGTTCATGCTCCCGTCTCAGCGACGTCTACGCTGGCTTGGCCCTGTCCACAGAATGGAAAATGGCAGGCTCCCCAAATATGTGCTCCACGGGGAGCTGGCTTCAGGCACCAGGCCAACTCTGTGTTACAAATATGTCTGCAGACGAGACACGAAGGCTGGCAACGTCAACCCCACCGTGAGGGAATCCCTTGCAGATGATCGCAGTGCCTGGAGACAGACAGTCAAGTTGTGTATCTGTAGCAGCAACTGGAGGAGGAATGGCCGTTGGGAGGAGCACAGAGAGAAGAAAGGCCATGGTGCATCTGCAGCAGCTGAAACCGGACGCCTTCATCGGCCCCAGCTGCAACAAAACATGTCTCTCCTGTATCGGTCTCTACAGCCACAGCAGGCACTGTAACTCTCCAATGGTTTGACTTCACCCCCAAAGCCATGCTCCTCCGTTGTCTCCTGAGAGAAATACGTTGCCAGCAACGTAGTTAAACTGTGCAACGTGTTCCCACGGGGGCAGTGATGGTCACCCAGCTTTAAAAGAAAATGGGTCATGGGCCTGATCCAGCAAATGTTTTTTAATGTGCTTAACAACAAAAATAACCATGACTGAAGGGCAGCAGCTTCGTCAATATTTTTCAAGGGCCTGGGAATAAGATTAATTTGTCAGGAGTTACATCATATGGTTGCTGAGGGTTTGTTTACAGAACAAAAGCATTTAGAAGAAGCAACTGTTCAAAGCTGATGTTCGTAAGTTTCTATATCGCTGTGGTCTTGGGAAGGTTGGTATTGCCAGGAAAGCTATCAATATTTATCTTACGAGCACAAACTCATGTGCACATATGCGTGCACACAAACACACACACAGACTTGTTTCTTTGACTTCATGCAAATGCTATCAAACAGTGGCTGGAGACATCCTGTCTGTTGCAGCAAGTGCAAAGGAAGTGCAGAGATCTCCCCCCTTCCCCCCTGCTTTGCACTTTGCAAGCAGCTCCGACTTTGCTAGGAAACAGCCTGGGTGAAATCTCAGCAGTTATCTGATTCATTCTCCCTGCTGATTGGTCACTTTCCTTTACCACTGACATCATCTTGTTACCAGGCTAAAAACATCTGAAGCACAACCCTTGATGTTGTCTTCGGTGAGCGGGTTCGGAAAATGACTCTGTCGAGCTGATTGTTTTTGCAGTGGGGGAAAGAAATAGAAAAATTAGACGGTCGCCTAGCAAAGAGCTTAGGAAGTTAATTGGCAACCTGCACTTTCTCAAACAGTGGGATGTGTTGTTGTTGTTTTTTAAATGAATACATTAGCTACATTCTGGTTTCAATTGTTAGCAACACCTTAGACCACCATCTGTGGTTATAGCATTGCAAGGCTTAAACTTAACTCAGGCTGCGTACATTTTAAAGCACCAAAAAATAAACATAAAAAAAAGAATCATGGGAACTGTAGTTTGTTAAGGGTACTGGGAATTGTAGCTTTGTGAGAGGCAAACTGCAGCTCCAAGGATTCTTTGGGTGGAGTACTTTATATATATGGTGTGTGTGCAGAATGAGATAGCTTAGTCAGAAAAGCATGAGACTCTTCATCTTTGGGTTGTGGGTTTGATCCCCATGTCGGGCAAAACATTCTTGCACTGCAAGGAGTTGGACTAGATGATCCTCATGGTCCCTTTCAACTTTACAATTCTATAATGCTACAATTCAAACCTCAGACTTATGTTCATGGAGAAAGGAGCGAGTGAATTATTACTTCTGAAAAGTACAACCAGTGCTATAGCTGCATGATAGAGATTCGCTTTGAGTTAATTTGCATGATCCAAAAACAGTCCATGCTTGGATTACAGAGATCTTGCCCAACCTCTTAATTTTTTTCCTGCTAGCCCCCTTAGGTACTGTTTTACAGGAGGGATTTTTTTTTAAATCTCCCCTACCTCTTTTCAGTGACCCCCAGTATCCCCCACTCCAGCCCACGCCTGAAACTCTTCACCATTTATTTCTGTGGCTGGATAAGTCTGATCTCTCCAGCTCTGCATTACTTTGTTTACTTGGGCTGCTGATCCAGAACCACCCATGGTCTGTTTCCAGGCCAGGATCTCTCTTTTGTTAGCTGGCTGCCTGCCTGCTCTCTTTCCCTGTGTACTTGGCTCAGTTGAATAGAACCTCCCGTCAATCAGAGGCTACATTCATGCCGTACATTTGAAGCACCATGATACCAGTCTAAACAATTGTAGCTCCCTCTCCCCTGCAAACAATTCTGGGACTTGTAGTTCACTAAAGAGTTGTTGGAAAGCCCCTATTCCCCCTCCCAGAACTACAACTCCCAGGGTGGTTTAACAGTCATTCCCTCTTCACAAGGGAACTCTGGGAATTGTAGCTGTGCGAAAGGGACTGGTGTCTCCTAACAACTCACAGCTCAGTTCCACGGGGGAAGCTGTGACGGTTCGAAGTGGTATTGTAGTGCTTTAACTGGATGGTGTGAATGTGGTTTGTTTCCTGCAGCAGTCCAGGAGCCCAGCCATCACAGAGCCTAGGTCAGAGAAGGAGGAACTTCTTTTTCCATCTTGAGGGTCACACCCGTTCTGGACAGGCAGTGATGGGCAGAGACAGGAACAAAAGCGGGCGAAGCAATGAATGCAAACGTTACCTTTATACAGTGTGCTAGCTCCTTCATGCATTCGTACACCTCTCTCTCTGTTCTCCCTCCCCGGCAACCACTGCCAGAGTCCAAGGACACATTCCAGGAAGGCATTTTTTATTATTATTAAAAAAAGATCCACTCAGGGGCATGAAATAGGATTGGCAAGGGGTGTACCCTGAGGATTGGGTGTGTGGCTGATGAGAATATGTTGGCTGGGGGAGAGTCCTAGGAACCAGACAGAGAGGCCAGGAAGATTGTGTTTGCCATCTCCCTGGACCTGAGTTTCCTCTATGGCTGAATGAACTTTCAACCCTTGTAGAATTAACTTTTAAAATGTACCTTACTTGTCTAAGGCAATATCAAGATTCAAAGATTCCAGGCTCCAAGCAAGAGAGGGAGCAGCCGGGGACTGTGGGGAATCAGTCCCAAATGGCAACAAGGAACTGCACAGAGGAAGGCTGGATTTTGTGTCTTGCAGGTGGGGTTATTCCATACCAAGTGTCCCTATTTCCCAAGGACAACCCCAGAATGATGAAAGCCAATCAGCTTCGGATTTGATCCTGGAATGCCCCTATTCCCCCATCAGTTCCACTGCTGCCGAGTTTTCAAAGGGATTTGGGTTTAATGGTTTGGTTTATAAAGAGTGGTTTGGTTTATAAAGAGAATTCAGGTCGGAGCGAAACAATATAAACTTAAGGCTTTTGCAGATGACCTAGTTTTGACCTTACAGGAGCCAGAATCTAATACAAAAAGGGCATTACAATTGATTCAAGACTTTGGTCGGGTGGCGGGATTTAAACTAAATAAACAAAAAACTAAGGTACTGGGGAAAAAATTGACAACTTCAGAGTCAGAAAGGTTTCAGAAAGAGACAGAGTTAAATGTGGTTAAAAAAGTAAAATATCTAGGGGTGAACATAACAGCAAAGAATTTGAGTTTATTTAAGGACAATTATGAAAAGTGTTGGTCAGAAATCAAGAGGGACTTAGAAAGTTGGTCAAGATTGAAACTTTCCTTGTTGGGCCGAATTGCTGCTATAAAAATGAATGTATTGCCAAGGATGCTGTTTTTTTTCCAGACTCTACAGATTGTGGACAAAATGGAGTGTTTCCGGAGGTGGCAAAGAGATATCTCTAAATTTGTCTGGCAGGGCAAAAAGCCCAGAATTAAGTTTAAAATACTAACTGATGCTAAAGAAAGAGGGGGGTTTGCCCTGCCAGACTTAAGGTTGTACTATGAATCAGCAGCTTTTTGCTGGCTGAAAGATTGGCTGCTCCTTGAAAACACTGATGTTTTAGATTTGGAAGGATTTAATAATGCTTTTGGATGGCATGCATATCTGTGGTATGACAAGGTTAAGATTCACAAGAATTTCAAGAACCATATTGTAAGGAAAGCAGTGTTTAATGTCTGGACTAAATACAAAGACTTATTAGAAAATAAGACCCCGAGGTGGTTATCACCTATGGAAGCTAAAGCAGTGAAAAGACCCAATATGGAGGTCAAATGGCCAAAGTATTGGGAAATATTAGAAAGAGATGGAGACAATTGGAGATTGCAGAGTTTGGAGAAACTAAAAGATAAAGTGCGAGATTGGCTACATTATGCTCAGATTAAAGAGGCTTTTAAATTGGATAAAAAGTTAGGATTCCAGGTGGAAAAATCGAAATTGGAAACAGAACTGTTAGAACCTAAGACTAAATTACTTTCAAGAATGTATAGCTTGCTGCTCAGGTGGAATACACAGGATGAAACGGTTAAATCAGCTATGATAAAGTGGGCACAGGACATTGGGTATAATATAATGTTTGCTGACTGGGAAAAGTTATGGACCACCGGTATGAAGTTTACGGCATGTAATGCCTTGAAAGAAAATATTATGAAAATGATATATAGGTGGTACATGACCCCAGTCAAGCTAGCAAAAATATATCACCTGTCAGATAACAAGTGTTGGAAATGTAAGGAAACTGAAGGAATGTTTTTTCACCTCTGGTGGACTTGCCCTAAGGTTAAGGCCTTCTGGGAAATGATATATAATGAGCTGAAAAAGGTATTTAAGTATACCTTTCCCAAGAAACCAGAGGCCTTCCTTTTGGGCATTGTTGGCCAGAGGGTGTTAAAGAATGATCGAACACTATTTATGTATGCAACAACAGCAGCAAGGATACTCGTTGCCAAATATTGGAAAACTCAAGATTTGCCCACGCTGGAGAAATGGCAAATGCAACTGATGGACTACATGGAGCTTGCAGAAATGACCGGCAGAATCCGGGACCTGGGAGAGGAAGCCGTGGAAGAGGACTGGAAGAAATTTAAGGACTATCTACAAAAACATTGTAAACTATATGAGTGCTAAGAAGGATGAGAGAATTGAAAATAACAGGGCCCATAGAGTTAGTTGATAAAATTATGAGAATGAGTGAACTTTATGAGGAAAAAAAAGAAATTTTGAATAAACATTGTGTTAAAATTAGGAACCTAAGACCTAGATAAAAATATTCAAAGTTAGGGACAAAATATTGGAAATGTGTATAATAAGAATTGAAACAAGGTGATAAGTTGCTGGCTAAAGTTTTGTAAATTGGAATGCAAGAGCGGGAGATGTGAGGAAGTCCAAAAGATGAAGAAAAGATGGGTATTATAAGATGTTAAATTTTATGTTTGTTCTTTTTTCTGTCTATTATCTGTTTATTCTGTCCTTTCTCTATTGTACTAACAAAATCTTAATAAAAATTTTTTAAAAAAGAGTGTTTTTCCTGTACTCCAAAGGAGGGCAAAGGTGCATTCTGTGATAGTAGCAGGATTTGTGCTTCCCTCCAGCGGTGTTTAGTACAAGATTCACATGTGGGATGTTGCAAAGTGGGGTAGATCGTTGTTGTTGTTTAGTCGTTTAGTCGTGTCCGACTCTTCGTGACCCCATGGACCAGAGCACGCCAGGCACTTCTGTCTTCCACTGCTTCCCGCAGTTTGGTCAAACTCATGCTGGTAGATTCTAGAATACTGTACAACCACCTCGTTCTCTGTCGTCCCCTTCTCCTTGTGCCCTCCATCTTTCCCAACATCAGGGTCTTTTCCAAGGAGTCTTCTCTTCTCATGAGGTGGCCAAAGTACTGGAGCCTCAGCTTCAGGATCTGTCCTTCCAGTGAGCACTCAGGGCTGATTTCCTTAAGAATGGATAGGTTTGATCTTCTTGCAGTCCATGGGACTCTCAAGAGTCTCCTCCAGCACCATAATTCAAAAGCATCAATTCTTCAGCGATCAGCCTTCTTTATGGTCCAGCTCTCATTTACGTACATCACTACTGGGAAAACCATGGCTTTAACTATATGGACCTTTGTTGGCAAGATGCCTCTGCTTTTTGGTTCCCAATTAGGCAAGTACTGCTAGTTTTTGTTATGTGAATAGTGCCGCCATACCCTCCCAACATGTCCCAGCACAAAACTGGGGTGTAGGGTTTTGGCTGCTGCGATCTGGTGTGTTTTGGGGTGCTGTGCTCTTGTGCAAAAGCATGGCCCCTCAAAACAGGATGTCCTGGACAGCTGATGGTTATGTGGATTCCCTGGGGTCTGCAGCCCCCCCCCCCCCCAGCTTGGAACTACTGGTATAGATCTCTAGTCTTAATGGGTCCTGGTAAGGTCTCCTTAGTCCTCTTGCACTCAAGACTTCTTGTGAGCTTCCTGCAGGTGTCTGGTGAGAACGGGATGCTGAGTTTGGTGGGTGTTTGGCCCGATCCAACTGCCTCTTCTTGTGTTCTCATAATGCATGGATGGTATTGTTCCAACAGCTGGCTTCGTGGGGCTTCCTGTATGGTGCACAATTCCTCTATCTCCAGGGTGAGGAACTTGTAGTCCTTCAAACGTTCTTGGGACTATACCTCTCATCATCCCTGCTACTGACCATGCTAGCTCGTGCTGAGTCTCATAACTCTTGCTTGGAGGGCTCTAAAAAGCCAATTAAAACTGTGACCTGGGTGAGGCTTCGATTAGATGGGAACCAGGTAGTGAGCAGGATATGTACACATTCCAGAGGCCCCATGTCTGGTGGGAAAAGGGTGGGGATCATTCTGCTGTAGTTTTCAGTGAGGAGCCTTGCTCTGCATTTGGATTTTGTCCTATGCGGCTAAATCCTTCCCAGCCCTCCTTTACAAGCAAAATAAAATGCAAACAGAAGGTGCTGGGGGAACACTCAAAATAGTGGAGGAATCTGCTAACTTGGCGACATTCCTTTTCATAATCCTTAACCGACGTTCCCTGCACTCAGACTCCAAGCATACCATGTATTTAAAGCTCATTTGAAGCATATGACATTCAGTGGCGTAGCGTGGGTTGTCAGCACCCGGGGCAAGGCAAGTAATTTGCGCCCCCTAACCCGTGGATTTGCACCCCCTAACCCATGGATTTGCACCCCCTAACCCTAACCCCCAGATGTTGCGCCCAGTGCGACCAGCCCCCCCTGCACCCCCACGCTACGCCACTGATGACATTCCCCACAAAGAATCGTGGGAACTGAAGTCTACCCCCTAACAGAGCTATAATTCCCAGCACCCTTAACAAATTGCAGTCTCCGTGATTCTTGGGGGGAAGTCATGCACTTTAATGGTATAGTGCGTGTGCGGTCTCAGAGTCAAAGGCTATCCACAGTGGGCCCTTTGAACAACCTCAGTCTGGACCTGTTCATCTGGGTGTTGGTGGTGCCACAGGCCCGGTAGATGAAAAAGCTGGGAGACAGGAGACTTGGATTTGGTTGTTTGCGGTGCCACTGCTCAACCTTCTGGCCTTTGGCAAATCGCTTTCCCCTCTAATTACCTTACCTGCAAAATGGGGGTGATGTCCTGCATGCTCACTAGTGTCAACATTGCATGTGACACTGTGTCTTGGCGTGAGAACTGGTGCTTGTCATGACAGGTGTTGAAATACAAATGCACAGACAGTCCCTCCTTTAAATTGCTTCCAACCACACAATTATCATCCACATCAGGAGTGCAAAAAATCTATGTGACCTCGTCAAGTTCCTTCTTTTAAAAAGCTTTTTATAATCTTCTTTTCATTTCGTTTTGTGTTTTTCCCCATCTCCCTCTACTTCCCTATACCTTTCTCTGCCTTTCTGCCCTTCCTGTTGTGTCATACAGTTTTAGACTCAGACAAATGCTCTCTTTCCTTTGCTTTTCTGTAGGTTCACTGGTTTAGGTTTCGTTTCATTTTCGCAGTTTTGAACATTATGATTTTGTGCAGCCTCGTAATTCCAGTTGCATCACTAAAAACGATTTTTTGAAAGAAAATATTTGACTGTTGTTGTTAGCCATGGCCTAGCAATGATAGAAAACCATTTATTAACTAATTAATTAATCATATACAATCCATGCTCTAATCATTCCATGTGAGCTTCCCTCAGTTTGCATATTTTCCTGGCTGAAATGTATCCTTGGATTCCGATAATGCTTGTTTCCTTCCTGGATGGAGAAGTGTGTCCTTGCTTGTGTGTACAAAGGCAAGATTTGCACTCATGGCTCCACCCACTTTTGCCTATGTCTCCGCCCACCACTGCCATATTGTCCTCAAGAGGCTGCCTAGAATGGAACGCAACCCTTATTTTTTATTTCTGGCATTGTATCTTTGTAGAATATATAAATTTGTAGTATATAAATTAGTTTATTATTTCCACTAAAGTTTATTATTTCCACTAAAGGCCATGACAAACTTGTAGCAATAGTATTAATAATACAGAACATCCATCCATAATATAAGCCAACATCCATGATGTAAGAGAGAGAAGATTCCAGAGACACCAACAATATTAAATCTACCTTGATTTTGGACTTAACCTCTGAGTCACAAGAACACAACTTATAGCGATTTCACCAAACTCCTTTTTCCTTATTTTTGTTGTTGCTGTTGTTGTTGCAGCCAGTGCATAGAGGGCCACTTTGTGTGTTACGAAGCTGTTATTAACACCCGAAAGAAACTAAACCTGAGGTTGATCACAAATGCAAAGTCTGTATGCGTGTAGGACCTTGTTGTAGCATCCATCCAAGACTGCAGTGGTCATCACTTGGAAACACAGCTCAAAAAAAGCATTTCTTCAGGAAACTGATGAGAGACTGGCCAAGAAACATGATATACAAAGGTGAAGTCAGAATCAAAGTTAGCAAGGCATTTGTCTAGAATTGGGATCAATAACAAATTCTCTTGTGGGGTTAGCTCTGGAATATGACGACTTTTCAGGCCCTAATATTAACCTGCAATAGCATGGTTTTACAGATAACCGACAACAACAACAACAACAACAACAACAATAATAATAATTTCAATTTATTAGTTGCTTGACACATATGTAGTCTCCAAACAACTTATAAAGTTTAAAAGTATAAAGGATGGCGTAACATCAGAAAAAGAACAATGCATTAAAACCCTACAATTATTTGTGAAACAAAAACAAAACAGCAGCTTAAACACACAATCAACAGACAGTAGAAATAATCACCACCATCTGTGAAATGCCTGGGAGAAGAGATCATTTTCTACTTGGATGTTAATGGTGGTGCTAAGCGGGCCTCACTGGGGAGAGCATTCTACAAGCTAGGAGCCACAACTAAAAAGGCCCTTTCCCAGATAATGGGCAGCCGGTAACTATAATGCAGGGATAATTCAAAATGCTACCTCCCTCCTGCAGTTTGGATTTGTACAGTACAGGGAGGACACAGCCACACATGAATCACTTCTCACCAGAGTTCTTGGGCTAGACTTGGGCCTTAGAAGTCCTACTGTTCAAAAGAGAGAGAGAGAGGGAGGGAGGGAGAGGGAGGGGAGGCGGCCTGGAAGGGCAAAGGTGAGCCGTGGGTAAAATATAATCATTTATTTTGCAGGATACTATTTACAGTATATGTTGTATGCTATGTGCAACATTTAAAAGGAGAAAGCTGGAAATGGGCTTCAGTAATAAGAATCCTTAGAAAGGTAAGAAGTAGCTTCTTATTTTCTTCTGAGTTGGAATATCTAACAATGCTCCCCAGATTAGTCTGTATAGTGTGTGTGTGTGTTTTTAATCTTTCCTGTACAACAGTAAAGGAACTGCTCAGCTTCGCAAAAGAGAATGAAACAGAAGTACGGGGCTAGCTGGCTTTGCAGAAAAGCCAGCTAAACACATTCCACTTCTGGCTAACTCAGCCAATTCTGCATTGGCCTGCTGGAATCCCTCAGTTTCGAGGACTCCTCTGTTTGAAGGGCTATCCACTCCCATGTCCATTTTAAAGATTTATATTAACCCTAAGAAAGGAGAGCAGAGCTTCCAACATACAGTGGAGCCTCGGGTTGCGTTACCTTCGGTTAACGTAACTTTTGGGTTGCGAACGTGGCAAACCCAGAAGTGTCTGGGTTTCGTCGCGCACACATGTGCAGAAGGGAGCCTTCAGTTACAAAGATTTTGGGATACGGCCGGGCCTCTGGAATGGATCCCATTCGTAACTGGAGGTACCACTGTATATTAAAACATAATAAAACACCAAACATTAAAAACAACAACACTTCCCTATACAGGGCTGCTTTCACATGTCCTCTAAAGGTTGTCTAGTTACTTATCACCTTGGCTCAAGGGTCACATAACTCCATACCCTCCAACATTTTTTCTTATGACAATAGGGACATCCTAAGGAAAAGTGGGACATTCTGGGATCAAATCAGAAACTGGGGTGGCTCTGTAAATCCGAGACTGTCCATTGAAAAGAGGGACACTCACTTGGAGGTTCTGACATAATGATAGCTTCTATATAGTCTAGTCCAGGGGTCAGCAATCTTTTTCAGCAGGGGCCGGTCCACCGTCCTTCAGACTATGTGGTGGGCCAGAATATATTTTTTGGGGAAAAATAATGAACAAATTCCTATGTCCCACAAATAACCCAGAGATGCATTTTAAATAAAAGCACACATTCTACTCATGTAAAACACCAGGCAGGCCCCACAAATAACCCAGAGATGCATTTTAAATAAAAGGATACATTCTACTCATGTGAAAACACACTGATTCCCGGACCGTCCGCGAGCCGGATTGACAAGGCAATTGGGCCGCATCCAGCCCCCGGGCCTTAAGTTGCCTACGCCTGGTCTAGTCCACTGATGGGGGGCACTTAATTGGCTCTGTGGATAGCCAACATAAAGGTAAAGGGACCCCTGACCACTAGGTCCAGTCTTGACCGACTCTGGGGTTGCGGCACTCATCTCGCTTTATTGGCCGAGGGAGCCAGCGTACCGCTTCCGGGTCATGTGGCCAGCATGACTAAGCCGCTTCTGGTGAACCAGAGCAGCGCACGGAAACGCCGTTTACCTCCCCGCCAGAGCGGTACCTATTTATCTACTTTCACTGGCGTGCTTTCGAACTGCTAGGTGGGCAGGAGCTGGGACAGAACAATGGGTGCTCATCCTGTTGCGGGGATTCGAGCCGCCGACCTTCTGATCGGCAAGCCCTAGGCTCTGTGGTTTAACTCACAGCGCCACCCATGTCCCTGATAGCCAACATACTTGTAAGTAAATGCCAATGAATTACACCTCCCATTGTTCCTCCCATTGCTAGTTGGAGCTAGAGCTGAACAACATTGGGAGGGCACCACGTTGGCCATCCTTGCACTGCAGAACATAAAAATTCGCCTCCTCCTGGCTTGGTGGACTTGAGCTCTGCCTTTGTCCTAATTATATGCTCTGTCTAGCTGTGCATTAGCACAGAGACAAGTAGCCCTGACTCATCGTTTTTTCACCATCCTCGCGACCCGAGGCAAACAGACTTCGCTGCGCACTCTCCAAACAGTCCCAACTTCCCCTTGAGCAAATATCTAATCTTGTCCTGCCTTGCAGCACAGCTGTCTTGTTTCTACATGTGCAAGCAAACTATCCCATCGCTGGGGCTATTAATTAATTGTTATTATTTTTTTGCTGGGGGCAATGGCTGTCCTCCTGGAGGAGCACCCCAGCGACAGTCAGCACCGTGTTTTGCAGACGTGTGTACAACTTATTTTCTTTCCACCTTGCAAGGTAATTGGCCTTTTGCAGCTGGATGTGGCGTTGATGACAGAGCCTTGAGTAGGAAGATGAAACATAAGATTGCCTGATTCTATGAGCTACTATAGAGCCTGCTAGGTAGACTACTTAAGCCCTAGAAGGGTTGTGCTACAGCTGTGAGCAGACGACAAAATCTCTCAATCAATGGAAGCAAGGCATGACCCCCTCACCTCACAAATACCAGAATTTTGGTTTGTTACTAGTAATAAGTGACTAATTATTAATAAATATTATTCATTATTACATTATTAATAAATCTCAAGGAGACTTGGGGTGTCGTGGAGAGGTGAAGGGGGAAATCCTCAACACGCACATTGCCTCCAGTTCTGGTCCCCCCCGAATAATAATACCAGTGACTTCATTACTAATTAACCATTGCACATGATAATGCTGTCATGTGCTATGGGGAGGTGAGAGGGACCAACAGCATCCTGGTAGCCTGGGTTGTGTCCAGTTTTAGTTATACTCAGAGTAAACCCATTGAAAGTCAGGGAGCTTATTGGTTTGATTTTTTGTTTTATTGTGTGGGGTCTTTGGATGAAGGATACAGATTTAATAAAAAACAGAAATGTCAATCACTTTATAAAAATATTTCTATACCTCCATATCGTAACGTATCATGGCGCTGTACAAAAACAAAACACCGTTCAAACAAGCGATCGTCAAAGTGTCTGGCTGACCAGTTTAAAGAGCTGCAAAGGCCTGTCGCCGTAAAAGAAAATAAAAGTTTTTAGGAATCGTCTAGTGGAGGCCAGCCTCATCCCATCTGCTTCCAATGCCAAAGGTAGGTCCTTGTCTTGAGCCTTTACTCATCGCTTGCTAAACTGCATTGCTGACGGCAGATATGGTGGCAGCACTGGCTCTCCAGTCCCACATTGTTCCTGACATTTTTATGTGTGGCATGAAAAAAAAGTACTTCTGATCTATCTGCAGGCCATGTGTGCAAAGGTGTGAACGCAGTTTTAAATTAAGATAGAATGAAGAAGATGAGCATTTCAAAACCATACATGTATCAAATTCTTCCTAGACTTGATGCTTTCCTTAGAGCTGTGGGGTGTGTGTGTGTGTGTGTGAGTGAGGGGAGTGACTAAACCCTGGAACATCATCTGTGAAAATGCCCTTTTGCTTAAGCTCCCACATTTGAATTGGATCTGAAATTTTGAAAACACCCTATTTTATTTAGTTATTTAAACCATTTTCCAGCCCACCCTCCAGCATTTCCACGGGCATCTGGGAGGCTACTGCAAGAACAGAATGCTGGGCTGGATGGACCATTGAACCCTGGTCCAGCACAGCTGTTTTTATGTTCATTGCTGTTCTAGGGGTAATGGAAAGCAGATAATTAAAAACAACAGGCCAACTGATATAAATCCACAAGAAAGCAGTAACAATGGAATCCTGTGTGTGCTCAGTCCCTGTGTTTCAGTGGGGCTGCAGTCCTATAGGAGTAAGTCCCACTGCACTCAGACACATCCAAACAGTATTATTATTATTATTATTATTATTATTTGTTAATTGCTTTCTCTTGAGCAGGGCAACCCAAAATAAACAAACAAACAAACGAAAAACCCCACATAGCTACCTTAAAACAAAGGGGGGGAAAAATACATGCATTAAAAAATCCCACCCACTTCTAAAAGCCCACATATAGCTAAAGGCAGACCTGGTTATAGAGAAAAGTATTTGCACCAGGCAAGCCTCCCTGGGGAGAGCATCCCAAAAAGAGGAGTCTCTGCAGAAAAGGCCCATTCTTGCGTTGCCACCCTCTGGACCTCTTGTGGCGTGGGCACACAGAGAAGGGCCACAGACGATGATCACAGGGTCCGGTTAGGTAGGCATATGTAAGGTTGCGCATTGTTGACTGTTCAGGGCCAGCATCTTATACAGCATATAGCAAAGCAAAAGGAAGTTACATGTTTTTAAATACTTTCCCTTTTCTGCTGGTTTGTGGAGGGTTTCTGCAGAAGAAGAAATCTAAATGTAAAAGCAAAACCAGTTAATAGATTAATATTTTTGGGGGTCCTGGGTCCTGGCCCCCCATTGGGCAAAAATATTCCAGCACTGCAAGGGGTTGGACTGAATGACCCTGCGTGTCCCTTCCAACTCTACCATTCTATCATTCTTCCTCCCTTTCCTGCGCCTTCCAAAGGAGCAGCAGCAGTAAGCACTGAGAGACGGGGGCGTGACCACCTCGTGGGTGCGTTTCCCCACCTCCAGCCCATGGACATGGCCCGCGTCCCATTGGCCGAGGGAACCCCCGCCTCGCGCCACCTGGCCCCACCTCCTGCGCCCCCTTATAGGTTGCCGAAAAGCTCCCTTCTTCTCTCCGCCCCGTTTGCGCGACGGCCCCTCCTCCAACTCGGAGACTGCCCGGAGATGGGGAGCGGGAGAACGCTCGGCCGATTGGCTGGCTGTGGCCGGCGCCTGCGATTGGCCAGGCGGGGGTTGCGGGTAGGCGTGGCCGAGGCGCGGCGATTGGCGGTGGCCGAGGGGTGTGCGCGCGAGGGAGAGCCGCGGTTGGTGGGCGGGGCGGGGATGGCAGCGGCTGTTCCTGAGCGGCTGAAGCCGAAGCCCTTCCAGGGGGGCGGGAGGGGGAAAGAGGAGGAGGAGGAGGAGAGCGGCGGATGGGGGCGGCGGCCGGAGGCGCTGAGCGCTGAGCGCAGGCAGCCGCTGCAGCCAGTCGCCTCCCTCTGCCCCCGCTGGCTCCGGCAACCATGAACAGGGGCGCCGCTTCTTGCCCTTCGTCCGCCCCCGGCGGCAGCGGCCACGGAGAGTGCCGGAGGGTCTGTAGCAACTGCCGGAAAGTGCTGAGGCAGGTGGGTGTACGTCGACCCCCGTCACGTTCCTCTCACAAACACACACATACACCCCTCCGCGCCTGCGCGCGGTGCTGTGGAACGTTGGGGAGCAGCGCGCGCGGGGAGCGGGCGGTTGGTGGGGGGGGGGGGGAGCCCGATCGGAGGAGGCGACTTCTGCCCGAAGGCGCTCGGAGATGCTGCTCGCCGTTCCCGATTGCGGACCGTTGGGCTGCTGCGCTCGGGCCACGCCCCCTCGGCCAACTCTTATAAAGGGGGGGGGAGGGAGGCGCGCGCGCCCCTCTGAGGTGCTGGTGGTGGGGCTCTTTCACCTTGGCGTAGGGCTGCTTGTGTACGTGTGTCAGTCAGTCAGGGTTATCCCAAAGCATATATAATGAGGCGTTATATGTGTGTAAGTGTGAATTCTGGTGCGCCCGTGAGTTACATTGGTAGCTCGTGTTCTCCTCAAGAGTAGACCCACTGAAGTCCCATGGGCATGGCTGACTTCGTTCTGCTGGTTTCGGTGGGTCTGCTCTGGGGAGCAGTTAACTGGGGTACAAAACTGTAGCCCTCCTCAGAGTAGACCTACTGAAGGCTCATGGGCATGGCTGACATGGGTCTCCTGGTTTCAGTGGCTCTACTTGTGAGTAGAACTTGGACAGCGAGGGGTTGCCTGCAACTAACTTCTAGGACCCTCAGAAATGAATGTATCCAGATTAGCAATGTCCATTAATTTCAGTGGGTCTGCTCTGAGGAGGACTTAGCTGGGATACAACGCAATAGCCCTCCTCAGAGTAGACCCACTGAAGTCCCATGGGCAAGGCTGACTTGGGTCCCTTGGTTTCAGTGGCTCTACTTGTGAGTAGATAGATCTTGGACAGCTGGTGTTGTCTGTAACTAACTTCTAGGACCCTCAGAAAGGAATGTATCCAGGTTAGCCATGCCCATTAATTTTGGCGGGTCTGCTCTGAGCAGGACTTAATTTGGATACAACCCTATCTCTAAATACATATGTATATATCAAGAGAGCAGTTTGTGTGTTTTCCTATCCAGTAGTAAAGATGTATAAAATAGGTATGATTTGCATAGTACAGCTGTGTAAAAATAATAATAACCATATCCAGCTGGATGTAGACTTAACTGCAATCCTAACTCGTTTTTTTGCTCACAAGTAAGTTGTGCTGGTCCCAGTGGGGCTTGCTCACAGGTAAGTGGGGTTGGGACTGCAGCCTTAAGTTAGCCATGCATTAGCCCCATTGCAGTCCATGGGACAACTGACAGTCCTGTCACCACATTTACTTGGGACTAAGCCCTGTTGAGCTCAATAGGACTTACTTCTAAGTAGATGTGATGTGGTTAGGCTTGTGCTGTTAATTACGACTAAGAAAAGTCCAATCATTTTTAATGAGGGTAAAGCGTGGCTAAATTAGTCTGGAGCCAGCCCATTATTTTTATATTACAAAGTGTATTGGGCTGGCTGCTTTTAAGTGCTAGCTATATTAAGGTTATTTGGTTGTTTTAAAAAGTTTTAAAACTGTGTTCTTTTGTTTATAATGTAAGGTAGTTTATAATTGCAGAGTAAAATAGGATAATACTGTACATATTATATGTATATATTGTATATTAAAATTGCATAAAATATGCATATTATTTTAATACAATGTATGCATAATTTATTATTTGTTCATGTGCTTTAAGTGTGACTTGTTCTTGAAAGGTGCTCAGTGTGGTTACAGTTGGTACTGAACCACTTAAACAAAAGCATAATAATAATAGCAATTGATAAAATTGTATACAGCCTGGCAGCATCAAAAAATAGCAGATCATGTCGTCAGTAAAAGAAAAAGGGGTGGTAGATTGGTTTCACATACCATCTAAATGAATATAGTGCAATAGGGTGTGCGTCTTTGTGTTTGTGTATAGAATATGGGTGACATCTGATTTATACACTTGCCCATTGAGTTTTAATGGTCTCCTCTAAGTATAACAAATTTGCATGTTTACTTGAAAATAAAGCTTCCCTGAGATCAGTAGGTCTTACTTCCAGATAAGAAAGTATAGAATTCCAGCCCTGGGGAATGTTGCCTTATGTTTGTAATCATTGTATTGAAGAAGAAAAAGGTTCAGTGGGATATGTCAGAAAATATTTACCAGTAAATCTCAGAGCTAACCTAATTGCCTTAATTAGGTTATATATAATATGCCTATATATTTCCATTGCTTAGAAGTAAATGATGTGCTAATGCTAAAAACGCAGGTTAATGACTTGCACATTTCTGACATTTACTGTGGGCAGTCCTCCAAAAATCTTAAGAATTGCTAGTAAGTGCTAACATTCACTAAGTCTGACACTTACTGTAATAAGTGTATACTTTTCTCTCTGTGTGTGATCCTGTTAAAACAAGTACCTTTAAACAGTATGGTAAAGATAATCACCTTTAAACAGTGTGATCCTGGGCGGGCAGGGCTGAAAGGAAGGGAATTGAAGGCAGTTCATCTACCTCCTGGATTCTCCAGGGCCCTGAGAACAGAGGACGGCCCTTGCTCACCTTTGTCCTTTTCTGTTTTTTCTACATCCCCCAAAACTATTCACCTCCCATGGGAAATAAAGGGAATGAAATTCACTGTTGTATGAGTGTTCCTAGTTTGGATGTGTGCCAGGGGACTGGGAAGGCGTTGGGTCTTTTGGATCCAAGCACACCCTTGGCATGCCCCCCCCCCCCTTTTTGCTCTGCTGAGATCAGTTCTGACAACAATAGAGGAAGGGCTGTGGAAGGTTCCATAGCAATGGGGAGGTGGGATCCAACACTGAATCTCCCTCTCCAAGGTTGAGGAGTTTCCTTTCTGTCCTTATAAAGGGTGCTCCAATGATTCCTATGGCCTCTGGGATATCTTTCATGGGGCCATAGGATCATAGGACCTGTCCTGTTGGTTTCAGTGGTAAAGACTTGGATTGTCTAGCGAAATCAATTAAAGGGGCTTGACTTTGGCAGGGTTGTGCTCTCTGTACTTGATGTGGCATGTGTCTGTATGAAATTCTTATTTTGCTGTACCTGTGCTTTCTGTATCACTACTTCATTTATCCATTGGAATTTTTAAAATATGTCTTGTCCCTGAAGACTCAAGACCTTCAAAAGAATAAGAACAAACACTGTCTAAATTCTGTATGTGGTTTGTGCACCCTCTTTCCAAAGGTGGGAGGAAGCTAGAATGTGGCTGAGGCTCAGTGGTAGAGCATCTACTTGTCCCAGGTTCAATCCCAGGTGTCTCCAGGTACAGTTAGGAGAGACTCCTGTCTGGAATTCTAGGGAGCCACTACTGATCAGTTTTGACAAAACTGAGCTAGATGGATCTGACGGCCTGACTCAGCAAAAGACAGCTTTTCATAGCTCCAGGTTGAGCTTCCTCCTGCCACCCAGAAGATGCTCAAAAAATCCCACTTTAATATCAAGTGTAGCATGCATGTACTTTAAAGACAAATATTTATATGTAGGTGTTTTCATGTGTTTCTAGTTTCTCTCCTGCTTTTTGCTTAATCTTAATTGAGAGGTCTTGATTTACTTCTAGAAGAAATTCAGGTTTTGGCTGTGGTGTAACTTTGTGGGAGGCTGCAAAACTGATGCGTGACTATTGAGATGATTTCTCCTTGCATTACTGCCCATCAAAGTATTTAATGCCTAAGCTTATGATGTTGACTGAGGACTGGAGTAAATTGAAGGAGTGGATAATGGTGGTATAGTTGATGGTAAGGTCAGACTGACTGAGTGGTTTATCCTCCTGGATATTGTTATCAGCGCAAAGCCTATGGGATAGTTTGCAGAATAAATATAAATTTTATTTGTGCCGTAGGCTTGACAGTCCAACTCAAATTGCTCCCCTCTTTATTTATGACAGCTCTGTCCCTTCTAGTTAAAAAAAAGTGAGGGGGGGATTTTGCAATTAAATGACCTAACTTAGTCATGCTCATTTTTTCAATGGGTGTAAAACTTAGCTATCATAGTCTCTCCCCCCCCCCCCCTTACCATGGAAATAGGATCTTTGTCCCAAGTAATCATTGAGCCAGACTAGAACCCTTTTGGGGGGGTTGGGGGATAGATTGTAACTCGACACATATATCAGACAGACACTGAATATGCTTCATCCTGTAAGATTGCAGCCAATACCAATGATGTCACTAAGCAAACCAGGGTTTTCATTGGTTTCAATGTTGTCAGACTAGAATGCAGAGATTACCCTCCAGCCTTGATGTATGATTGAAGCAGAAACCTCCTACCTTCTAACTATTTCTCCCTTTTGTATTGATATTGATTCCTGTTGGTTTTGCCTCTACAACACTAAGCCTCAGTGCTGCATATAATATCTTATTGAAGACATCTTGCAGGAGAGAGAGAAAGAGAGATGGACTACATCTCATCTTCCTTATCTCCACCCACATCTGACACACATTTTTGCAAGGAGCACTGTCCTCTTCATAACCTTGACTTCAGTGTGTGGGTCTGCTATGAGGGTGAAGAAAGAGAAGGGGAAGGAAACTTTTATCTTTTGAACTGTATCCTCTCTGTATATGTAGAGTATGTCAAAATAAATGCCTCTCAACTCTATATAAGCTCCCTGCTCTTTTTTATGCTTACACTTTCTGTAGCAGCTATATCTGTATTGTGTGTCTGATTTTAGATTTTGTCTCCATGACAAATCTCTTATTATTAGATCCCCCTCCCCTTTCTGTATATGAACATCATGTCTGTGTGTGCACTCAGAAAATCTGGCTTTCTTGGAAGCTTATTGGGGGTTCCTCAGTAAAATTACTACAGTAATGCCAAGCAAAATTCTCTAGAAGATATCTTGCCCACATCTTCTGTTGAGTGCTGGGTATGTTTCACTGGCAGGGTTTTTCAAACATGGGATTCCCCTTCTAAATGCTCTCTTCCTCCTGCCTTCTACCCGTAGGCATCTCTTTGGTAAGTGAATGAATGGGGGCTCCTTGCACACAGCTACATGCATGCAGTAGACCGGAGCAGTACTCCAACACTGGCATTAGAAGAGGGCATTTCAAGCTTCCTTGTGAATCCAGCCAGCCAGGGTACAAAACAGGAGTGGGGAGAACACCTTTGACTAGAGGCTCCCATGTGCTGCCTGCTTCTCTGCCATACTTAGCAATTTTAGGGCTGCAAGCTAATCCTCTGTTGCTGGGTGTGAAGCATCTTTGGCCCTACTTGCTGCAAGATTAGCTCCCTGCCTAGAACTTTGCAGTCCCTCCACCTCAGTGTCTATGTCTCTTCCCTTTTGGGGAGGAAGGACTGTACTATGGCACAGTGTGCTTCATACTGGCCAAGTGGCACCCAGCAAGGGATAGGGGAGAAATTCTGTTTGCATTTTAATGCAAAACTACTTTATTTGTACTTCCCGCATCCCTCCCAAATGTGAATCCAAATGAAGCTATCCTTCAAAATGTGCACTTTTCTGAATTTTGCAATTCAGTTCTCCAACCAGATAATGTGCACAAAAGCATGAACATAAACATGTATATATTGGTGAAAATAACATAAAATATGTTGGGGTGTATTAGGGAACAAAATTACAAGCAGAAATGTATATATTAGGAGAAACATACAATAAAATGCTAACAAATTATTGTGATGACTTTTTTATTAAGGCGGATTTGTCAGGATTCCATACATTTCATGTAAGGTCCCAGAATACCAAGTGATGTGTGGAGATTTTGAGATGGATATTACTCAGCAGATTAATTGATGCAGTAAGGGTTACTGGATGATAGAAAAAAGTGGTATGTGAAAGATACGATACCCCAATTCTTTGCAGTTTTAAAATTATGTAATAATGTGCTCAAAAGAGAACCAAATCCTGCTGGTCACATAATCTGTTGCTAGAATCATGAATCATTGTCTGTATGTAGGAAGGCTCCCTTGTTAGTGAGAATCTTGTATCCTAGTATGAATTCCTTAAAATGTAGGTTTTAAAAAAATGGTGTATGGATGCTGTTCAGATGTAATAAGTAATATAAACATGGCTATTTTTGCCTGTATAAGGATGTTGCAGAAAGTAATATTTCTAGAGTGAACTCCTACTTCACCTGGGAAGTTGTGTGTTTGGGGTGATGAATGAGTATATTTTCATCCTTGGATCTCTTTTTTAAAGGAATAGTTTAACTATTTTGTACTGTTGAGGTGATTTCTGATTTATTAAGATGTGGGTAAGTAAATTCCTATGACAAAACCTCTCTGATATTTGATCTCTGTGTCATGTACATTCTGTTTAAAAAGATCAATATTTATAGGCTGCCTTTCAGGTGTTAAATCCCCCCCAAGCTACCCACAACATATTAAATGCATAAAATTCATAATGTGATTATAAACTGTGAAACCACACAATCCGTAAAACACTAAAACAACTAAAAATATTACAGCAACAGCAATAAACTATCAGTATAAAAAACAAGTGGCACAGCATAAAGAGTTTTAAAAGAACAACAGCTGTGAAATACAAAACCGCTAAAATAGCAAGTGAAAGCATTTTGCAACAAAAAAGTCTTCAGGCTGTTTTACAAGCCATCAACATAGGGGCCATATGAATATGCCTAGGGAAGGGGTTCTGTAAACATGGGACCACCTCTGAATCAGTGGTAGTTAGCATCCTGAGAATATCATTTCTCTCTTTCTTGAGGTGTGGTTCCTGGCCCTCATGGCTGTGAATAAGAGGTTGAAAATAAACTGACTGTTTGGAAAATAAGCCAAGAATTGAATAGAGGCCAATTGGCTACCTGTTACTCCCCCTCCCGCTTTTCTGTGTGTCTCCAAACTGAATGATGCCTCCTCCCTTTTCCTACGTGCCTTGCTTCTGCAGTCTTCGTTACCACTATATGAGTAGTCAACAACATGTTCCTTTGCCTAAAAGGGGAAAAAAGTATTTGAAAATCTTCAAAGCCAAGGCAACCGGGCAAATTAAGTTAGTTTCCTTATTTTGATGTGGGGGGGGGGGAGAAATAGAGGCTGACTAATGATTTGGGTGCAGGTCACGCACAGCTACTTTTCCTTACCCTCTTGTGGCAAAGTTATCCATGCATCTCTTGTCACAGTTTATTTTATTACACAGTTTATTTTATTACATTTTTATCATGCTTTCTACCTGTGAGGGAGATTTGAATTGGCCCTAAATGCATATAAAATTCATAAAAAGATGAAAAAAGAGTTTAATATAAATGCCAGAATCTTACCAGGAGCATTAATACTGCTAGTCTTTTGGGCATTAAATAATAAAATAATTTAAATGGTTTTCAGAAGTCAGATGAAGACCTTTCCTCATAGGAAAGCTCTTCTGAGAAGAAATGTGCCATACCTTAGAAGGCCCTGCTCCCAGTGGATACTGGCCTTACTTCAGATGGAAGTGTTTCCTGGAACAAGACCAAAGTGACTGAAGAATGGGAAGGGGTCAATATGGGGAAAAGCATTCCCTGAACTAGTTTTAGGCTTAGGCCATTTAGTTTTAAGTGAAAGAGCCAGCAACATCTAGAAAACATGTTTTTTATTTTCTTAAGACTGTACCTGTATATGTTGCAGTGAAGATGAGGCTGCCACTGAAGACAGCAGTTGCATGTTGAATTTCCCACCACCTTCCATAATAACAGCTAATTAAATTCTCCATGTGTGCTGACATCCTTATGAAGAAGTGTGTTGCATTGCCCCTGCCAGTAATGCCAAGTGATTTGGAGGGGGGTGGGTTAAAACACTTCGTAAAAGTTGGGACACATGGCTAGTGGGTTGAAGGGATCTGGTCCTGGCTTGTTAAGTGACATTAAACCAGATTTCCCTGGTTCAGTCAGAATGCGGAATAATGCAAACCATAAACTAAACTCCAAAGTGATGTACAAGGAGAGGGGAGGCCTTTTAGATAAGCATTTGACTGCAACACTTGTTCACCACGTCAAAACCTTGGTTTATGGAGCCCCAAGCCAAACCAGACACATCTGCCACTATTTCTAACAATACTAGCTATCCAGCAAGCCACCCTTCAGGAATATTCTGATTGGTTTGCCTCCACTCTGTACATCTGATTAACTGAGTTGCCTCTTGTTTGTCCAGCGCAAATGAATTAAAACTGCTGAGCTGGGCAGATCTTGGAGCAACTAAGGCAAATGTGCTGTGTATGTGTATGTTTGGCAGCCTCTTTCTAATTATATCTTTGTACCAGGATTTTTTCTTGTAAATATGAAGAAAGCATGTAAGTCATTGCGCTCAAATATTTGCACTCTTTGTCCCAAAGCTGTTTTTCTTTTTCTTTTTTTCTTGCTCTGTGGGTCAGGCCAAGTGCCAATCAAAGTTGTTTTTCAAGCCATGCAGTGAAATTGTAGAACAGCTCCGCCCCCCCCCCCCCGCCCTGCTGTCTTCCAAAGAAGGGTTTGGCTTTTGGAGAACTGGTGTGGGGGAGGGCTGGGTAGGATAATACACACTTAAAAAAAAAGTTGACTGTCTGTAGGCTTATAAAAATGTGTTTTGTGCTAACAAATGTGTATGTTTGGTACGTGCATTTATTTATCCCTCTCCTCCCCCTCTTCTAAGCTCTTGGATCATATTATACATCATACTTGATGTTTCTTCCTGCTTTCTAATCTGTGAGAAGTTTCATGGATTTGAGAAGCACAGAGCAATACCATTGGATTTAACTGTTGCATTTCTGGGCCAGGTGTTCCTGTTGGGTGAGTTCTCCCCATCACTCTAGAGAAGCCTTGCTCAACCTTGTGTCCCCAGGTGTCGTTGGACTACAACTCCCAGCTTCCTTAGCTAGCATGGCCACTGGTCAAGGATGATGGGAGCTGAGAAAGGCTGCTCCACCGTATTGTGGTTCATATTAGTTCTGCCCCATCCCCAAACATGGGTTTTGCAAGAGGGTGGAAATAAGCTGTGAGCCAGGGAAAGTCTTGCATACTAGATAGATGGTCTTATGAAGGCCCACCCTTATTATAGCCCTGTCCCAAGCTGTAGTTTGGGAAATACAGCGCTGCGTTAATTTGCAGGGTTGTTCTACAGATCACAGAGTTAATGGGAACAAAGTGATCTCAAAACTCCCAAGGCAATACTTGATGTGATCAAACCCGCCCTGGAATATTGTCATCTATTTTTGTGGGCATTTCTAAGTCACATCTACACCATGTATTAAAGCACATGGCTTTCCCCAAATAATCATGGGAACTGTGGTTTGTTAAGGGTGCTGGGAATTGTAGGCCTGTGGGGATAAGCTGCAGTTTCCAGGATTCTTTGGGGAAAACTGACTGTTAAAGGGGTATGAATGCACTTTCATACTGGTTTATAAATGTCACGGTTCCAGATTGAAGATTCCTTGGATGTGGAGTGCTGTGAAGTGTTGAGGCTATTCTTAGCACAGAATTCCCAGAACTTTCACAAAAGCCATAATTCCTCAGGGATCTTTCTGGGAAGTCTTTTTTGTGAAATTGGTTCTAAACTGCTTTAAGATGTGAAGTAGAGATGTGGTGGTCCTGTTTGTCAGACTTGGCTGGAAGCCCTGAGTATGTTTGCTTAAGAGTAAACCTCATTAAACTCAGTAGGATTGGCTTCTGTGTAAACATGCATAAGGTAGGTTTGCACGTATTGGCCAACTTTATAGTTGCATAGTGAGAGCTTGCCTTTCATGTTTCATTTCTCAGCTTCTCACTAAGTAACCTGCAGGCCACATTGGGCTTTCTAAAGTCTTTGCATCTTTGACACTCCCTAAGCCATCAGTCCAGTCTGGGCTGTCAAGTTTTCTTGGGATGCACTGAAGATCTAGAAAAATCATACATGTATGAATGGGGCAGTAACAGCTAGTGTGAGCATCAGTTGCAGGGAGCGACCATTTTAGGCAGGTCCAATATGTGTGTGACCGTGCTGAACCTGAAAGTGACCCAAAAATGTCACAGAAAAGGGCGGAACGGGGTGTTTGCTGGCATTTTCAATTGTGTTTCAAATATACATGGTACTTTGGAATGTTAAAGGTAAAGGGACCCCTGACCATTAGGTCCAGTCGTTGCCGACTCTGGGGTTGCGGTGCTCATCTCGCTTTATTGGCCGAGGGAGCCGGCGTACAGCTTCTGGGTCATGTGGCCAGCATGACTAAGCTACTTCTGGCGAACCACAGCAGCACACAGAAACACCATTTACCTTCCCACCGGAGCGGTACCTATTTATCTACTTGCACTTTGACGTGCTTTTGAACTGCTAGGTTGGCGGGAGCAGGGACCGTGCAACAGGCGCTCAGCCCATTGCGGGGATTCGAACCGCCGTTCGGAATGTAACCCCTGTGTAAATTGGGACTTGTCTCTACATACAAGTTCCATGCCCCATCCCTGCACGTAAAAGGGTTAAAGTAATCTCCCATTGGGTGATGCATTGTGTGTTCAAGTTCCCATGGGGTATGGGAACTTGATCCCACAGCTGATCCCTGCAGAAAGCAGCTATGTCAGCCGTATGCTTGGGAGCTGAGAAGTGCTGACCACAGGGCTTGCAAAGCACTTTGCACAGTGCTTCCCAAATTCCCGACAACCAGCTGGTTGCCAGGCGTTTAGGAGTTGCTGAGCAAGGCCAGTGCTCAGAGCTTCTGAAGTGCTGGGCGTAGGACTGTCGAACCCCCTTGCTCTGTGGTTCACAATGTTGTCGGGAGCTTGGGAAGCACTGCTCAAGGGAACTTTGAGAGGTAGGTGAGGCATCATGTGATTGATGCATGGGTTGTCAAAGTTGACCCACAGAAGTGGCCAGAAAGGTTCCTCTTCCCTGATCTCAAGAAATCACACATGCACGAACGGGGCACTAGCAACTAGCGTGAATATGGCTTGATTCACAACTCACATGCCATTGTAAGCCAAAATATGGTTTATTGGGATTTTATTGGCAAGTGGCTTCCAGAGAGGTTGCTTTGCTCCCCTGTTTTTACTCAGCATGTCATGGTAATAAAGAGGACTGGGGAGGAGGTGGCTAAGGGCTTCTCAGCAGGAGCTGGCGTGTTCACATGGTTCCAGGAAGCCAGAATTAGGCCTGGTTCACATGCCACTGTAAACTAATCCGTTGCAGGGGAGAGTGGCAATCTCCAGAACAGCGAGTCAGGAGTCAAGGTGCAGTTAATCTATGGGGGTTGAGCACTAAGGGCAATTCCCAGCATTGCTGTTGGGAGGGGTGGTAGTGCAAAAGAGGAAGTACCTCAGAGAAGAGGTACTTCATAATACTGGGGTATAGAGTTACTGTTGTGGTTTTTAACAAGTACAGTCATACCTCCACTTACGTATCCCTCTGGTTACGTAAACTTCGGCATATGTAAGCAGCAAACCCGAACGTATATTTCTGGGTTTTTGCCGCGTGTGTGCATGCAGAAGCGGTCTCTCCAATTGCGAAAGCCTCGGGATCCGTCCGTAATCGGAACGGATCCTGTCCACAAATGGAGGTACCACTGTAGAAGCTGTACCACTTACCTAGCTTATCCACGTGGGCTAGGATGGGGATTAGTGTTGAATATACAGTGGTACCTCAGGTTAAGAACAGTTTCAGGTTAAGAACGGACCTCCAGAACGAATTAAGTAATTAACCCGAGGTACTACTGTATAGATTGTATGTGACTAGGGTTCCTAACTCAAGAGTGCAATACCAAACCAGAGAATGCCTGCAGATAACCTTTTGTGACATTAAAGACCAACCCAAAAATTTATTGCTCGGAAGCAAATCTCACTGAAATCTTTAGAAATTCTGAGTAAATATTCTTCAGATTGCTTGGTGCTGTATGTCCTGGTGATGTTATAGTTCTAAGCTGGGATTTGATGCCGGGTTGCAACAATTGTCTATTTTGGTGACCCTGAGCAAGTTGCTGTTGCATTTGTTTTCCAACTGCAAAATATCAGTAATTGTGACCTCCCTCACAGGGTTATTTTGAGCATAAAGGAGGTGATGACATATTTGTACCCACCCAGTGCCTTGGGGATAAGGCATGCTATAAATCTAATTAGTGAAATATGTTTATTTGCTCCAGAAAAGTAGGTTATATAGAGTGGGACAAACATGGGGTGACATGCAAGTTCTAATAAACTGGTGTTTTACTCCTGTCCAAAATTAAAATTAATTTTATTTAGATACTTTATTGCCTTAATATAATTTGTACAGCACCTAGCACACCATCTGTACTGTACTTTTGTAATAGTAACAATAGGAGTGTCTCCACATATAATTTTAGCAGTAGTTTGCTTCTAATTCAGACGATGCTTTGACTTTCCCAGGGACTATTTATGGATTGCTACGCAAATTACTGCTGTTCATGCAAACCATTGGAGGGTTATGATTGCAGGTTGGATTGCCGTGTGCAATGTCTTTTTAGTTACCACATTCCAGGTGACACAATTTGTATAATATGGAAATCCTGTACTAATTATGCAGAGATGTGCTGAATTGGCATCCTGATTTCCATGGTTTCAATATGCAATTCTTCTATAGTTCTGCCAACTTCCAGAAGTAGGGATGGCTGTTTTATCCATTACCTGGCTTTGCCTCTGACTATACTCTCTACCAGAAGCCATAGCAAATCCTGGCTGTCTCTAATCATGTGTGTTGGATGCATGTTTTCAGCTGCTGGTTTGTCACATTCACACTTTATGGTTGCAGCTGCTGGCATGAGACTTAAGTTTACCCAAGTGTGTACCTTAAGCATGTGTGAACAGGATGAGAGAGAGAGGAGATTGTGGAAGGATTTCTTTTTTAATCTTTGTTGCTGCTGGGAAGAGGGGATTCTTGAGGCCTTGCCTGTTCTACTTTAATGGCACAGCAATGTTTGCTGAAGGTGTTGGTTGGTTCAGTTTCCCCCCTATTTTTTCTTTACTTTCCCACAGTCCAGAGTCCCCCACCACCCACCCCAGTCTCTTCTTGGGCATTGAGTCTAGCTGAGTATCTCCTCAACAAGCTTTGTTGAAGCAGTAGGGTGGGCTAACAGACTGTTCAGTTTCTGGTGAAAACTGATAGGCTTTTGCAATATTCATAGTGGTGGGAGATCGACACTTGATCTCAATCCCATATAATCTTCTTAGGTACACACACACACACACACACACCCAAACCTGCCTTGAGAGCAATCTAGGAAAGCTTATTTTCAGTTACCAAGGACCTGGCAATTACAAATACAGTGGTACCTCGGGTTAAGTACTTAATTCGTTCCGGAGGTCCGTTCTTAACCTGAAATTGTTCTTATCCTGAAGCACCACTTTAGCTAATGGGGCCTCCTGCTGCCGCTGCACTGCCGGAGCACAATTTCTGTTCTCATCCTGAAGCAAAGTTCTTAACCGGAGGTAATATTTCTGGGTTAGCGGAGTCTGTAACCTGAAGCGTATGTAACCTGAAGCGTATGTAACCCGAGGTACCACTGTACTGCTTAAGTAGCATGGTGGGCAGAAACACTGGTATCTCTGCTTTTTCATCACGAGGCCTTTTGAATGGTTGATCAAGAAAGATAAGACATTCTATAAGGATTAACTGATTGAATTTGCCTGTTCAGAGTAGGCTGTGTTTAGAATGGGGAATTAAGAATGCTGCCAAATGTTTTACTGTTTGGCCACCACCTCTGTCATCAAGGGATTACATGATATACTTTGTTTTAAATGTGCCAGGAATTCAAAGTGCTGCTGAAATCTAATGAAAGCTTAAATAATTAAGTGTTCACCACTAACTTTATTGGTCGTCTTCATGCCGCACACCTGATAAAACACCTATGGCTTCTTTGACTGGAAAGTTAGTTGTGAAACCTTCTAAGATGCTTTTTAAAAAGATATTAAAATAGGCCCATGTGCATAGATATATCCTTGAATTGATATGTACATAACATTAACTGATAGGGTTTCAGTGAAACTGAGGAACTTCCTGGTTTAAGCAAAATAATGTGTTCTTACTGATAACCCGTGGAGTGCTCTGTCAGAAAATATAGTTGTGATCAATGGTGCAAATGCAAGATTTCAGGTCTTCCCAATGTATTGAGTATTGGAAAATGGGCAGCATTTGCATCCTACCCCTATTAATGCACCTGGGACTGCCCACTTTTTGAGACAAGGTCCTAGCAAGATGAACAGCTGATTGGACTCAGTTGGACGTTGCTGAAAACATCATTTTGGTAGAACAACAGTATAGAGAATTACATAGTTGAAAGAGTACTGTCTCCAAATAGTGTATCATCCTCATGCCCATAGTGAGCCACTTTGAGACTCAGATGTGATGAAAAGTGCAATACAGTCTACCTTTTTAAAATAAAAATAAAAATTAATGACACCAGGCAGCTGCTATTATAAACTGCTTAGAGGTTTTATTTACAAGTAACCAGTACACAGAAGCCCTTGTATCATTGCTCTCAAAGGACCATGGGATGCAGTAAAAAAGAAAAGAAAAGTAATCTGCCGCTTATACAAAGGCATTCTTGACTTCATGGAATATTTGACGGCAGTCAAGTAATAGGCGGTCAATTGACCAGCATCTCAACTCTGTGTTATAAATAGATTTGCAGTTTATTTCAGGCCTTTGGTCAGAATCTATATCTAGCATGGCAGAATAAAAAACTCTTTTCAAGTTTCTTGTTTGAAAAGTTTTGAGAAAGTGTACAAGACTTTCTTACCACTGGGGCCTTAGCTCAGTAGTAGAGTATCTGCTTTGGGTGCAGAAGGTCTCAGGGTTCCATTTCCAGGTGGGACTAGGAAAGACCCATTTCTGGAATCTTGAAGAGCAGCTGCCAGCTAGCATAAACAGTGTTGCGCTAGATAGACCAATGGTCTGACTTACAAATTATTTATTCTGAGCATGTCTGTTTGGCACAATATGGCCAAGCTGCCATTTTACCATAAAACCCCTTAACATACCTATAAAGCACTTTTATTTTCTCTCTTTTCTACTTGATTAAATAAATGAAAACATCATTTAAATATATTTGATTTAAGTCATCCCAACCTTGTTGATTCTCTGCTGAAAATAGTGGCTGGAACAGCATGAGAGAGTAGAATGATCCGCCTCATTATATAGATGGGCCATTTCCTGGTTCTCAGGAGTGAAAGAGAGAACTTTGCATAGTTCTCAATGGCGAATTTAGAAACAATTTTAGTTTCTTACTACATTTGTGCCCCACATTTCCTCCAGGAAGTCCAAGGCTGTGTTCATGGCTTTCTTTCCCCCCTTCCTTTTTATCCTCACAATAACCCTGTAAAGTAGGTTAGATTGAGATAGTGAGTGCTCCAAGGTCTCCCAGTGAGTTGATGGCTGTAGTGGGATTTGGACCTGGGTCTCTCCAGTCCAAGTGCGATAGTCTATAACCACTACACCAGGAGATTTGCCCTCTGAGTAAAGAATTCATGCAGCTGGGATTGGGCACAAGTCTGTCCAATGCCCACCCCCTTAAGTAAAGAAGAAGCAGCAAACTCCAAAACAGCCGTGAGGATGGAGCATGCACATTGAGCACAGACTGACTGGAGAGGAAGGGAAATGAGGGGGTGGATGGAATGAAGTGGCTAGAAACCTGAGCCAGAAGCACTGCATGCTGCAACATTTTGTTGTCGAGTGATGCTGGTGTCTCTGCATGCTGGATACTGGGGACAGATAACAGAGGAAGGCTTACTGACTTTTAAGCTTCCCAGCAGCATATGGCTGGTCGCTGTTCCAAACAGCATGCTGGATTTGAAGAGCCCGTAGTCGGATCCATCTGGGCTCTTGTTCTTTCTTAAACCTCCCAACAGCCCTGAAAGACAGAAACAGCTGGAAAGGGATCGGATTGGGTTGGGCAGTGTATCTCCATTCCACCCGCCACCAGCTACTAATGGTCTCACCCAGGGCTCATGCTGCCATAATCCATCTTTCTCTCTCCGACCACAGACTGAGGTTCCGAAGCCAAGCAACTTGAGCTGAGCACTGGGAGAGCCAAGTTGAAGGCAGAAGAGGGGTAGGCACTGCCGTAACCAATCAGCTCCTCCTTTCCCAGCAAAATCTCTCAAGGTTCCTGAGCAAAACAAGCCCAAGCCCTGTTGTGGTCTGGAGAAGGTGGGTGTGGGTGTCTGCACCATTCACCAACCGTTCCCAGATTTTGAGTGTCTGGGACATAGAGATCAGACCATAGAGATCTTCCATGCCTATACTGCCTGACTGAAGCTAGACAGGTGGGAACACTTTATGGCACCAAGCCTCCTATCTTCTCAGGCTACAATAGCAGAATAACCTCCCAGTTAGCTGTAGCATTACTGCTTCGCTGTGCTTAAACAACAAAAATTATGATTAGCACACCCGGTTAGCGTTAAATGAATATTAAAAGATTAACTATATCATTCTGTCCCTGCCTTTTGCCGCTCCTTTGTCACACCCTGCCCTCTCCATATAGGTGTTACCCATCGGCATCCATGCTAAATTAAACCCTAATTTCCCAAGGCAGGCCGAGGTATGGGCAGCAGGCCAGGCCTCTGTGCATCCTCCATTTGCTGCTTTGCTGCTGCCTCCTGTGCCAATTCAGCTACTTTGTTAGACTGAAAAGGAGGAGGAATAATCACACTGTCATTGCTAGGCAACTCAGTGTGTGTGCCCACAACCAGGTTTGGTTTAGATGGGGGATGTTGCAGGGTTCTGGAATCGATGCCAAGAATCTGGCAGAAGCATCAAGCCACCCAGAGCAGAAACTCAGTGTGCTAGAATCTGGCAAGGCTCTTCAGTACCTTCAGTGTCTTCTCAACCAATCTCTGATGCCTTTGATTCACTGTAGGGCAGATTATTTAATTGACCCAATGCCACAATGAAAGCTGCCTACAGGGACACCAAGGCCTAGCAGGTTTTTGGGTGCACTAGAATTGATATATTTTGGGATCCAACCACTTTTACCAAAATGGGACTACGAATTGCTACCTGGCCATAGAGGTGACTCTTGTGTTGCATATTGTGATTTCTTTTACTGCCATTTTAGGATTAGCCATTTCTCTCTTTTTTTTATAATATTCTTTATTAAGTTTGTAAAGTACAGAAAAAAGAATAAAGAGCATATTATAAGAGTAAAGTAGAAAGGTTACAAATTTTCTTGTTCTTTTTTCCAAATCTACTGGACTTCCCCACATCCTCCCAACCCTGCATTCTCTGTGATACATAACATCAGCAATTTGTTAACTTGTTTCATTACTTGTTGTATCCTTCGTTTTATCATGTTACCCAATTTCAAATATGTTATAACCCAAATCATGTACATTTTCATTTAAACACAATAAAGTTATTTCATTATTCTATCTCAGACTTCTTGTGCCTTAATTTCCATTTCTTTAGTTTAACATTACTGAAGCTAGAGTTTCCTAAAAGGTGCATTTTTTAACATTCATACAGCTTATAGTGTTTTTCCAGATAGTCCTTAAATTTTTTCCAGTCCTCCTCGATTGTTTCTTCTCCCAAGTCTCGGATTCTGCCAGTCATTTCGGCCAGTTCCATGTAGTCCATCAACTGCGTGTGCCATTCCTCCAGTGTGGGTAAATCTTGTGTCTTCCAATGCTTTGCAATCAAGATCCTTGCTGCTGTAGTAGCGTACATAAAAAAAGTTCTGTCCTTCTTAAGCACTCTCTGGTCCACCATGCCCAGGAGGAAGGCCTCTGGTTTCTTAGGTAAGGTAAATCTAAGTACCTTTTTTAGTTCATTATGAATCATTTCCCAAAAGGCCTTCACTTTCGGGCAGGTCCACCAGAGGTGAAAGAATGTCCCTTCCGCCTCTTTACATTTCCAACATTTATTATCAGACAGGTGATATATCTTAGCAAGCTTGACTGGGGTCATGTACCACCGGTATATCATTTTCATAATGTTTTCCTTCAAGGCACTACATGCCGTAAATTTCATTCCGGTGTTCCATAACCTTTCCCAGTCTTCAAACATAATGTTATGCCCCAAATCCTGCGCCCACTTTATCATGGCGGATTTGACTGTCTCATCCTGGGTATTCCATTTAAGCAGCAGGTTATACATTCTCGAAAGTAGTTTACTTTTTGGTTCTAACAGTTCTGTCTCTAGTTTCGATTTTTCCACCTGGAATCCAACCTTCTTGTCTACTTTGAAAACCTCTTGAATTTGTGCATAATGCAACCAATCTCGCACCTTGTTTTTTAATTTTTCCAAGCTCTGCAACCTCCAATTGTCTCCAATCTTTTCAATTATTTCCCCATATTTAGGCCAATTGGCCTCCATGTTAGGTCTCTTACGTGCCTTGGCCTCCACCGGTGAGAGCCACCTCGGAGTCTTACTCTCCAATAAGTCTTTATATTTTGTCCAGACCATTAAAATTGCTCTCCTAACAATGTGGTTTTTAAACAATTTGTGCACTTTAACCTTGTCATACCACAAATATGCATGCCATAGGATTAGCCATTTCTCTATTTGGTCCATGAGGTCCTCATGTGCTTTACCAATCTTAAATCCACTTTACAGAATGTTTGTACAGCCCCTGGGATACTTGGTTGGTTGTAGTCAAGCAATGTTTACTCAGAATAGACCCATTGACCTAAGTTAGTCATGGCCATTAATTTCAGCGGCTCTGCTCTGAGTAGAAGTTAGTTGAATGCAACCCATTGTCGTATCTGAATGACGAAAGGTGATCATTATGTGAGAACAAGAACAATATTGCTTTGTACCCAACATGTTGCTTGGATGAAGGAAGAAGGGATAATTTTCTATGTTACACCGAAGCAACACTGAGTTTCTCACAGTGTGTGCACTCAGTAGGGAGCTGAATTCAGTCATGCTTCTGGGCAAGTGTATATATGTATGGTATGTACTTGAGAAATTACATAGGGCATTTACATAAGAGGGCCTTTTCAGTAGTGGCTCCCTGTCTGTGGAATGCCCTGTCCAATTAGGCCTGCCTGGCATTGGCATTACTGCCTTTTCAGCACCAGACTGAAAATTTCCACCCAGGCACCTGCCTGTTACTATTTTTTCTTTCCTCCTATTTAACAGTTTGTTTCAGTCTACTGTTCATGGTGATTGTACGGAAAGCTAGGATTGGGATGTTTAAATTGTTGCATGATCTCTCTTTTTTTACTGTTGTATGTAGTATTTTGTGCTTTGGGTTGCCTTGAGACACTTATAGTATAAGGTGATGCATAAGTAAAGTGGCAAAGATGGTAATATTTCTTGCACTCATCTTTTGGTGGGGAACTTTAGGCCTGGGGCCAAGTGTGGCTCTCCAAGCCGATCTGGCTGTTGGGATTATCCCTGCCCCCTAGGCCTGCCCTTCACTGGCCCTGCTTTGCACCCTCCTTGAATGCTTTTGCCTGGCTGGAATCATAGAATTGCAGAGTTGGAAGGGACCATGAGGGTCATCTAGTCCAACCCCTGCATTGCAGGAAACTTTTGCCCAATGTGGGGCTCGAACCCACAACCCTAAGCTTAAGAGTCTCATGCTCTACCAACTGTGTCCTTAATTCCTGACAATGTCACTTGCTTGTCAGGAGGAAGAGTGTATGATTGTATTAGAAATTAGCCTACAGAACAAAGGTGAAATTTACATTCCTTGTTCTGCCTGCGGGATGTGCTCCTTGGACTGAAAAAGGTTCCCTACACCTGTTTTATCTGTATACCTGAACCATGTTTGATGTACAGCAAAAAGGTAATGTCTAAGTGGCACCACTTTCTTCCTTTATTAAAAAACATGGTGGCCTGGTGATTGGATGCACCGTGGTCTAAGGCACCCTGTTTCATTTTGATGCATACCACATCTTTTTCAGTTGCAAACCAGTAAGGAAAGGGTGCATACACAGTCTTTGTGTTTTCTTTATCCAAACAAGCTTTGGAGGGGGTTGGGCTCTGACTTCTGCTTCTAATTTCCACAGAGGATAGGAGTAAACAACTGCAAAGGGATGCTGTCGTCTGACTTGCTGGGCTGAAAATCTGGCTTTGAGTGGGTGGGTCAACATGTCTTGCCTGGAAGCCTGCCAAGCTGAGCACAGCAGCTCACAACCACCGAGTTCCCTTTTCTTCCATCGTGTGCCTGTAGAATTGAGAAGTCAAAGGAAAGCGGCTATAATGCTTCTAAACTTCCCCATTCTGAAATACCCATGTGTGTATTTTTCTCTCCCCTCTTCTTCTCAATGCAGCGGTACCACATAGCACACCCTAGGTTGTGTCATGCTTAAATTTTAAGTTACTTACATTTAAATTTATGACTTACCATTGGATCTATGCTCAACCCTTGTGGCAGTTTAAAAGTCCAGCAATGATGACGTGAAAGCGAATAGAAATGCAATCTAAAGGGCCACACAGAAATAATAGTAAAGAGTTACAGGAAGGAAAAGCCAGCATTCTGTCATTCAGCCTAAATTTTGCCTTGAGAAATGAAAATTTGTTAAATTCGACTTCTCTGGGAATAGAGTTGTATTGGGAGCCTACCACAGAAGACAGAGCTTCATTGGAGACCTGAGCAAGCAAAGGTGGTTCATATGAGAATCTTATTGAACTCAGTAGGACTTTAAACCTGAGTAATAGTCTACAATTTAAGTTCATGTGTCAGGATTTATACATCAAAGTTCTGAAAACTGATGGTTGCAGATGTTCCAGTTAGGGATTGGGGAGAAATTTGGTTTGGTTTGCATTTAAAGGCAAACCTACCTGATTCAAGCTTTCTGAAACAACATGCGAACCAAATCATATCCATCCTTTGAATTTTGCACTTCTCCAGATTTTGCAATGCAGTTCTCCAGCCACCTAATGTGTACATAAATGCATAGGGTTCAGTGTGCATAAAAATGCATATATTGGTGGAAATGATATACAAACATGCACTTTATTAGAGAAAATTGCTTTGCAGAAATGTGTATATTAGGCAAAAAAAAAAAAAATATAGCATGGAGAGAAATTCATACTAAAATGCTGGCAAATTAGGGCTTCTTTACCAAGTTGCAAATTCAGGTGGAAATGTGGAGAGCTGAACTTGCCCAGGGATAATAATAGCAATCTTAGATAGAGAGATCTTTCTGCAATTTAGCTACACCTGGTAGAACAATCTGGTAATGTTGCCTCTTTGCCTTCTAATTACACTCTGGATGGATGGATGTCTTGAGATCACAAAGGAATCTAATTTTATATCTTAAGCAAACACCAAACAAGTAACTCTGCCAAAAGAAACAAATATGCTTATTGAAAAGTGGCTGTCTTAATTATGTGGATTGTGTAATTGTTAGTTTCTGTTTCTATGGTGATGGTGCGGCTTTTTAAATGTCTTACCTACCTCAGATTTCCTAAAGCAGATGTTTCTCGCAGGTTTTCAGTGTCCCAGAATGCTATTGGGGTGTGACACCGGGTGAGTGACCTTTCTGGGGATATAAACTACCATTAGATTCATTAATTGTATTATTTGACTATGTAAAATACCTAGTCCTATCTGAAGAAAGGATAATAACCTCTTGAGAGCAGCAGGTATCACAATTATTGCAAACTGGGAAGCAGGGGAATTAACATTAGAAGAGTGGATTTTAAGGATCTAGGACATAGTTTATATGGTGAAGTTAACTAATAAGAGATAAATAAGATAAGATAAATAAATAAGAGATAATAAGAGAGGGCAGGCAACTAAGGCACCTTTTTATTGAAAATTGGAGCATGTTTGTCACATATTGATGCAACAGAATTCAAGAAATTATAGTACTATAAGCATTTTGGGGTCCACTGTAATAGGAGAAAAAGGTTATCTCGTACTATTATGTTATATTATATACATTTGATACGTACAGTAAAAATAATTTAAAAAGCAGTTTAACCTCTGTGCAAGCAAATCAGGGTGATCACTCAATAAATAGGTTGTCAGGAGGACCCTATAGAGAGGTGGTGTTAAATGAGAATGAATTGGCACCTTGTAGAGGAAGAGACTGGCTGCACTTTCTGTAGCCTGCCTCTTTGAATTAGGGTATAGTTATGGATTAAGGGTTCAGTTCCCAAGCACTGCAACAACATGCTGTTCTGTGCTGAGCATGTTGGCAAACCTCTTTTTTTCTATGGTGGTCCAACATTCCCAACCAACAGGACCAAAGAACCACAACAAAGGGCATTGACTAGAAGTTGTGGGTGCCTGGGCATGGAGCATCTTCTGGGAGTCGCAAAGAGGGCACAGAGACTTGAGGCAATGCTGCCAAATGTACTAACCATTTCAAAAACACTTGGTTTCAAACCTTGTGTGGTTAGCATTGCTGCTGACACTGCTTAACCACAGGCAAGACCAGCTACAGGAAGGAGGGAGGTGGGAAGGTGCGGTTCTGCAACCTTAACCTAGGCCTAGCTACTTGTGATGTTTGCTTGCATGAATGCTTCCACAAGTGTGGCCTTGGTTATGTTTTTTTCTCAAGCTGGAAGCTGCAGTCAGGAATGCTCGCTGGGTGAATAGAAGCACTTATGTCGCTGCCTGTGGGCCATTTTTCTTAGCTGCTTTTTGCCATCTTGGGAAAATGCAATTTTTGAAGAGTTTTGTTGTTTTTTTAAGTGAAGAGCAGTGTGGTTGGAGAGTTGTAGCCTGTCACCTGTCTGCTTGACCATTGCCCATCTTGGCTGGTGAAATCAAGCTACATGAGAATTGCTAGTTGGGTCCAGAAGGCTTTGACTGAGAGAGGGAGATGTTCTGGCCGCCCTGAAGGAGGGAGTAGTGAGGCCTTCTCTGGACCTGTTGATTCAGCCAGCTATAAACCAGTAGTTAATCTTTCTTGACTTTTTGGTGATATAGCATTTGAGCAGCTTGTCGCTGTTCAGCTGAAGGCATTGCTGGACGGTACAGATTTGTTTAGACCCATTTCATTGCAGCTCCCAGCCTGATTTGGGGGCAGCAGTGGCTTGGGTCAGCCTAGTGAATGACCTTTGCTGGGAGAGCAACAGGAAAGTGCATCCTTCCTGGTTCTCTTAGACCTTTCTGTACTGTTCAATAGCATCAGCCAATGGTATCCTTCTGGGTTGCCTGCCCTAGATAAGGTTGGAGACGCTGTCTAAAAGCAGTCACACTCCTGTCTGATTGGAAAATGGGACTGGTGTGCTGGTTCAGCACAATGACTATTAATCTTGTGATGTACCACAAAGTTCCATGTTTCTATGAAACTACTGGGAGAGGTCATTGGGAGATTTGGACATGGGTGTTGCCAGTATACTGATGAAATAAAGTTCTGCTTCTCAACATTGGATCCTGGTGTGTTCACATGGACTGGGTGAGGGCTAATCATAATAAGCAGATGTGCTCTTGGTGAACAGTCCATCAGTACAAGTGACTGGATTGTGCTCGATGGCGAGTCTCATTCCCTGTTCTCAGCAATTTACAGTTGTGAGTTACCGTAATGTATTGTGTGTGCCACGCAGTTCAGGCCCTCATCTATTCCCTCACCGTAGGTCACTTCCCCCTCTCATTCCAACCTTATTCACTTCAGGCACTTTATTGGTATTGAGGTGGATTTGAGGCTTGTGGTAGTGTGGTCAAATGTGTGGGATTCAAGGATAGAAACTGTTTGCAAGAGAGTAAATGGCCACAGAATGATCTGCACATAGTTGGTTTGATATAAAGTAGGGGTGGTGAAACTCAGGGCTGGGGCCCAAAATTCAGCTCTTCAAAACTCAGGAGTCTTCTCCAGGCCATCTCCCCTACTATCCCAGCTCCACACCTTTTGAGGAGTTGTGCCTGACCGGAAAGTTTCCTTGAACTGTAATGATACAAGCCTCTTGCTTGCTTGTATGGAAGATGGAGGGGTTTTGTGTGTGTGTGCATGTAAACCTCTGACTTTTTTGTGTCTAGAATATAGCCTACTGTACAAACATAAGGGTCATACTCATTGCTTTGCCCACTTTTTCCTGTTTCCCAATCCACCACTGGCGTGCGGCCCCCAGAAGGTTGCCTCTGAGGGAATATGGCTCTCAGGCTTAAAAAAAAAGTTCCCCATCTCTCGTATAAAGCCATCACTGTTTTCTCCCTTTATCCCTATTATTAGGGATAGAGTACAGTTCTTGAGTTTCAGTTTGCTCATACTTAAGTTTCGTGTTTTTTCTGTATTTGTTACTCTTGAAAGAATTAGGATGGTGATCCTAATACTGGTGGACTTGTGCCATCAGACATCAAGGAAGCAAAGAGAAGAGGGAGCTATTTTCACTGCAAGCACTCAAGACTTGTCTCGTACTCTTTAATACTGTTTTAATTAAAATGCTTGAAAATGGCAAGTAGAGAAACATTGCATGTTATGAACATGGCCCTCGAGGTAAGGCTGAAGATAGGTGCATGTCCTAGAGTCACTCAACCAGTCCATACACCTTGTGTTAATATAGCAAATGAAGAAAATGAGTGCAAAAAAATAATAATAATGCTTGAGGGGCTCTCCCTTTTTTAAAGCAAAGCAGGAAGAAAAGTTTAAACACTGCAGTGGTGCAAAGAGAACAACATTGCCATTCTCTCTATGTGACTATTTTTACAGCAAAAATGTTCTGTTAAATACATTTGTTTTTAAAATGCTTTCAATTCATTGTTTGTCACTGTTTCTGTTGATAACTCTAATTGGAGGTTCTTAAGCAGAAGTTGGATGGCCATCAGCCATGGATGCTTTAGTTGAGATTCCTGCATTGCAGGGGCTTGGACTAGATGACCATTGGGGTCCCTTCGAACTCTATGATTCTATGAAGCTTGGAGGCTTTGCTACAAAGAAAGAGAGCTAGTGTGCTGTAGTGGTTAAGAGCAGTGGACTTGTAATCTGGTGAACCGGGTTCACTTCCCCGCTCCTCCGCATGCAGCTGCTGGGTGACCTTGGGCTAGTCACACTTCTCTGAAGTCTCTTAGCCTCACTCACCTCACAGAGTGTTTGTTGTGGGGGAAGAAGGGAAAGGAGATTGTTAGCCGCTTTGAGACTCTTTAAGGGGAGTGAAAGGCGGGATATCAAATCCAAACTCTTCTTCTTCTTCTTCTACTACTACTACTACTACTACTACTACTACTACTACAATCAAGCGGAATATATGTTTTGTTAAACAGAGAAATAAATTCAGCAAAGGTGGAGCATCAGTTCATACCCCCAGCCCATTTTGAGGGGACAAATTAGGTTCTCTGCTAATATGAAGGGATGGCTAGTGGGAGAGTATCATTAGCTATGAGTGGTACTTCATGATGGCATCAAGGGAGGAATGGTAGTAACTGAGGTTCAAATGTAGCTGCTGCATATTTATAACCCCCTACCCACCCCCAAATGCCTCTCACCATTTCACCACTGATAGAAGACAGAAGTTCCATTTTGGCTCAGCCCTACCTTCTGAGACAACTGCTCCACACAATGCTCTTCATACACTCTGTGACAAACCAGGTGCTGTTGTGTTTGCTGTGAAATGGTCCTTAATTACGGTTCAGAAAATATAATTGGGGTATTTTGCAGTGGAATACCTGGCTAGTTTATCTTTTGGATTTGACATCGGTTTTAGCAGAAGGTGCGGAAAGCAAAGAGAGCTGTTGTAGCAAAGCTGAAACGATCTGTTGCCATTTATAGGGGATTATATGGATTATGTCGTCTTTATGATCTTTTCCGTTGAGTTTTACTGCTGCGATTGTGTTGTTTTTGTTGACTTTTTGTTGCTAGCTGCTGTTGGGTTTTCTTTAAGGATCCACGTGGTGGGTTACACGTTTTAAGGGCAAATTTCGCATTTTTTCAAATTAGAACTATTCCATTCATTGCACAGCAACAAGCCAAGAGTTGCAGCTGTTTGTGTGTGTGTGTGTGTGTGTGTGTGTGTGTGTGTGTGAGAGAGAGAGAGAGAGAGAGAGAGAGATGTAATAAATCTTGGCTCTCTGATGAGTGCACCTGTATGATGATGCACGTTTTCAGTGTGTATGTCATGCTTGCATGACATATGCTAGATCTTTGCTTGTTCAATGTTGAGACGTAATTCCATCTCCCTTTCCTGTACTGAAGGCAGGGGAGGCATTGGAATCCTACCTTTTTGAATGAGACATGGCATGTTTGCACACAATGAAGGGCCCAATTACTGTTTCCTTCCAAATGAATATTTGTTTGTTTGTTTGTGGCTTTCAGTAACCCACCTAACTTCAATGCCGTGGCCCCAACTGGTGTTTCAGAATAGAAATTGGCTTTACACAGAAAGCAGCAAATGGGTACAGTTTTGCCCTTTCATCAGCAGCCAGTTAGACAGTTTTCAGCAGAGAATGTGACGGCGTTTCCTTGCTCCGTAAAAGTTGGCTCTGCAGCTGTGGCTATGGGGAAACTGGTTTTCCTTGGGGTGGGGAATACTGGCCAGCATCCAAAACGCAGGCAGTCTTCAGATGTGGCTGTAACATGTGTTCTTACTCTTGACACTGGCTTGAAAACAAGAAACCGTTTGTCTCGAACAGCATTTTGGATCTCTGGTATCTTTTTGATTAAAAGCCGAGAAACGAAAAAGTAGACTTATAATATAGGACTAAAGAAACGGCAATGAGAGGATCCTTTTTCACAGGAGACTTGTAGCATTTGTTTATCAAATGCTGTGATCAGCTTTCTCAGCGCCATTTCACACATGGTTTTCCCAGGAAGCGTGCACTTCACAAATTTAATACAGTCGTACCTTGTTTTGCAACTGGGATCCGTTCTGGAGCCCCGGCTGCTAGCCGAAAAGGACGCAGGGCAAAGCACCGCGTCTGCACCCGCGCATGGAGCAGTTTGCACTTCTGCGCATGCGCAAGTGGCAAACCTGGAAGTAACCCATTCTGGTATTTCCAGGTTTGCCGTGGACGTTCGCTGGAATAGATGCTAGACGAGGCGGACGTTCGCAGAGGTATTACTGTAAACAAACAAAACTCACTCACTCACTCTCTCTCTCTCTCTCTCTCTCTCCAGGGAGCTGCAGCAAACTGGGGCTTCCTGATAGGGTGCTCAAGTTTAGAAACACATGTTTGTATAAATTCCGCTTTACATTTTTAGGTGTGTATTTTAGGTGTACACCTGAAATATTTAAAGATGAGGAGTGTTTAAATCTAGGGAAGGGCATTTTCCACCCGGGTGACCTTCCAGGTGCCGGTAGGGTTTGAGGCCAGAGCCAAAAGCAGATGGAGCAATTTTACCTTTGTGCAAAGACTAACTTTCTACCCATGCACACACTTTATCTTCCATGTAGGCAAGCAAAGAGTCATTATCCGAGTTCAAGGACACGTTCCAGCCAGGCAAGAACACCTGAGCAGGATTCAGGGCAGAGCTGCTGTGGGCCGAGGTGAGAGAACTAAGTGGCAAGACAGTGAGGCCTTTGGGCTTCAGGTTCCCTGTCCCTAGTCTTAACGTTTGGCTGCCCAAGTGATTTGTGTCAAGTGGGGGAGAGATGTTCAACTTGTACCCCCATCCTAAGCACGTTTCCTTGAAAATCCCTTTAATTTCAATGAGGTTTTTCCCAGGTAAGCTTGTTTGGGGTGCAACCTTAGGATGGGGCTACTTTGAAACAAAAACCAAGGCTACTGAGACCATGGTCTGGAGTTGAAGCCTGGCCCATTGTCCTGCTGAATATTTATGCCATTGTTCTGATAAATATTTCCCCGCTCCAAGCTGCTTTTGCACACACCTTTTCACTGCCACCTGGGAAAAAGATACGCATGCTGGTCTTCTGCCTCACACTGCTGCTTCTGTCGTTACATTACTCTAGAGAAAAAAATTAAGCATTACAAAAGAATTCTGAAATTACCGGTACCTGCAATGCGAAGCTCAGCCCTTCCTGTGACAACTAAGTCAGGTTTCTGCTGGCAGAGACAAAATAGGCTGAGTGTTGGGAGAGTACTTAAATGTCTGTGCTCTAAAATCAACTTCCAAGATACTGAGCAGTCTACACTCTTAAAACTTTTTGTATCTGTTTCCTGGAGAGCTGCGTAAGCATTCTGTGCAGTGTTGGTAGTTGCTGAAACAGCTTTAAAATAATGAGTCTTCTGAGTTGATCCAGAAGCGCTTGACTGTGGCTGTCATACAGCATAACTCTTTCTCTTCGCAGTGCTCCTGTTGCATCAGTTTTGTACTGTTTTTTGGCTAGAAGTGCCTACAAATAAAGCTCTGGTAATCCTGAGTGTTGGGTTGAGTGGCTATGCAGCCAGCACCTTATCAGATCTTTTGAGCTGACCAGTTGGAAACTCTGCAATAGGACAGAATTGTCCTGGGTTTTCTTTCGAATAACCAGATCACGAAGGTAGGTTGCGCCCAAGGGCCTAGACATACTACAAATTTTTATTGTTCTTTTAGTCCTTTTCACAGCTTCTTCCAAAGAAATGTAGGAATTCTGGTTGATGACTTGGTTTTGATGGGGAGGGATGATTTTCTAAAGCTCTCCTCGCATTAAAATCAACTCCCTGCTCATAGAAAGATGACACATCAAAGAGAGGTTGTAGCCCATCTTCCATGCTCCGCTAGCTTTCTGCTTGCAAGGAGATTTTTTTTATTTAATGTGGAGAAGCATTAACATGGTGTCATGACTTACAGACTTTTGCTGCATTTGTAGTTGCAGCCCTGCCGAAGGGTTGAGCCCCCTATCTAGACCTCGTTCCTCACTTTTATTCACTCTTGTCTTCATTTTGCTTTTTCATACCCTCCAACATTTCTCCAATGAAAATAGGGACGTCCCATTCCATAATGATAATTTTACTATATATACCCCACACACCTTACTGGGTTGCCCCAGCCACTCTGGGCAGCTTCCAACATATATAAGAACATAATAAAATATTAAACATTAAAATAAAAACCTTTCCTATACAGGATTGCCTTCAGACAGCTCAGGGGGTGGATAAGTCCATACCCTCCAACATTTCTCTAATGAAAATAGGGACACCATAAGGAAAAGTAGGACATTCTGGGATCAAATCAGAAACCAGGATGTCTTGTCTAAATCAGGGATGTCCCTGTAAAATGGGGGCACTTGGAAGGTCTGCTTTTTGATTGTGCTGACAAAATCCACAGTGAAAGTGAGTTAAAGGATACCTTATGAGAGCTGCATGAATGAGCCCTAATGGAGAGAACGCAATATATTCGGAAATAAGTTCCTGATGATTCTAGAGGGAAGATTGGCTGGTTGGGTTTGTCTTGCCTTCTTAAAAATAGCTTGCAGGGTGAGTAGATCTGGCACAATATCGAGATGCGCATTCAATCTGTACTCTGTTATAAAAAGCAAGAATTCTGAACTTTGACCCACTTTTTTTTTTTTTTTAAGATCCTCATGTGTTGGCTGCCCTCTAGCCAGCCTTGTACAACTTGGCATGGATCTCAGTCTGTGGTGCTCAGGACTCGCACTGAGAAAAATATTGACTATTGAGTGACTTGCTCTTCTGTGTAGAGAACCTTAAGGACACAAGAAACGCCCACCCCGTTTCCTGGTGTAGTTAATTTAAAAGCTGTAAAGATGGTAACATGTTGCTTTATTCTTCCAGCTGCTTTATTACATAGGAAATGCCAAACGAAGAGGCGGCAAATGGCTTTGATGGGTTACCTTGAATTATGTGGTTTAGTAGTCAGAGAGACTTGTTGCCAGCAAGGGGAGCTTGCCTAGAGGCTAGGATGCATATGTTAAATGCTTGGCTAATGTTAAATGCTTACGATTACAGTCGTACCTTGGAAGTCGAACGGAATCCGTTCCAGAAGTCTGTTCGACTTCCAAAAAGTTTGAAAACCAAAGCGTGGCTTCTGATTGGCTGCAGGAAGCTCCTGCAGCCAATCGGAAGCCCCGTCGAACGTTCGGCTTCCAAAGGAATGTTCAAAATCCAGAACACTCACTTCCAGGTTTCGATTGTTTGGGAGCCGATTTGTTTGGGCGCCAATGCATTCGAGATTAAAGGTATGACTGTACTGGCCCTTTCTGTGGTTTCTAGAACTGAAGGGCATTGTCTTTTAACTGACCCAGATACATATAAAACCTCTCCAGGACGTTTATTTGGTGCTGTTTCAATGCACACTTGGTACCTCACATTTGAACTCAAAACCACAGGTGCAGATTGGAGGTCAACTCATGGTTTGGCTGTAAGCAAATGAGATACCTGCACCCATGCACGGCTCTTGCACAAGTGTAGTTCTGCAGCTTTCCTGAAAAATCAGGATTCCCTTTCATCTCGCACATTGGCCTTGTTTGCACATAACACATAAAGTCATGGCTTACAAATAAAGGTTTGATTTAATCATCCAAACCTTCCCTAGTGTCTTAACCATAGTTTAGCCACAAATAAACCATGCTTGTGAATCAAGCATTACATGCAAGCTCAGCTCTTGTTGACCTAGATTTGAAGCATTAGTAAAACCATATAAGAGCAAAGGAGGTTGTTAGAATTGAGTAAATGCTCCTGCTTATGCTTTCTGCAGTTAAGCAAAGCAATCTTCTTTTTAAGGTGTTTACTTCCATGTTGCTGCATTTGGCACCTTATTTAATCTCTCTCTTTGAAAATAGTTGAAATGATGAGCTGGTTAGATTTAAAACTTTGAGGCTCTGAAAGAACATAAAGCAGATTTTTCTTTTCAGCTCAACTAATAAAGAGTCTTGCTATGAGCAAGGTGATTAGAAATTAAGAGAAACCGATGTCATGCTTTCCTTTTCTAAATGCACAAGCACTGTTTCATAGTTGGAAGTAACCTAGCAATTTCCTGCATGTTATTGAAGGAATACCGTATTTACTCAAATCTGATGCTCGCCTTTTTTGGCCACATTATGTTGTGAAAATCAAGGTGTGCATTAGATCTGATGGCACATTTACATTCAGCAGCAAATACTTTTTTTGGTTTCAAGGTTCTGAAAATTGAGGTGCATGTTAGATTCGATGGTACATTAGCCTCAAGTAAACACGACATTTGAGGCCGTTTTGGCTCAGAATAAGTTGGATGCCTTACAGACTGCTTTCACAATCAAAAATGCTGATTCCTATAGAAATTTACAGTTAATCAATGAATGTATGGTATGAGTTGCAGGTCAGGTTTCTGTTTCAGTTGTTAAATGATTTCTCCCTGCTGAGCTCCCTCTCTCTCCCTCTCCCTCCTAACACCCTGTGCAGAATATCATCTCCCACACCCACCAAGCTCTGCCAAATAAAAACTTGGACAGGCAAAACAACCTTCCAACATGATTGAATTCACGGAGGCTAAAGGAAAAATGCTCCTTCTAGTCTATCATTTATTTTTATTATTTGAAAAAAGCTATTTTTCAAATGCCTTCAGGGTGCCTAACTGAACATTTCACAATTTAAAAAGGAAACAAAAAATAGGAATTACCCATGGATTGCAAGATAAAGTATAGATTTGGCTCACAAATATTTTTACTTTGGTTTTTTACCAATCATGTAATGCAGTTTAGCTCTTCTAGGGCCCCCCCCCCCAACCCAAACCTGATGTATAAAATATTTTTACATGCTTAGAAATGTGTGCATGTACAGAACTGCAGCAGTAAAACAGTTTGGGGTCAAAGAAAGAGGGCCTCTAAAATGTCATTTCTAGAGCACAACAGACAAGGATTGCGTCACAGGATGTCATCAACTCCCATCCCTATTTATAGTGTTGCTTTTAAATTAACCCAGAATGAACAACCATATAGTTCTGGGTCTGGAGAACCGATCTATAAATAACTTCTTCCTTTTTTAAAAGAGCAACATCTGTTGTAAGTTGAGTCACCTACCCAGGGATTCTCCCAACATACAGAGGAAAATGCAGAATTGGGGACACTTCTTGTGTCCTTGGGTGAATCACTGAGATATTTTCCTGTGCGTTATACAGACTGAGGGGGACAGAATTCTGGGCTGTGCCACTTCAGATTAGAGATGGACATGAGGGTTGCATTTCTGAATGCTCATAAAGTAGCACACCAGGGAAAGAGCCTCCTTGCTCTTTGAGTTGCCAGTTCAGTGCATGCAGCAAACTTTTATGTTACAGAAAGAGTTCAGTAGGTCTCTGCTTCCCTGCAGTCTAAGGTGCAGGGAAGCATCCCACAAGGTGCAACCCAAAATCTTGTCAGTTTAGTCCATGGATAGGCAAACTAAGGCCCGGGGGCCAGATCCAGCCCAATCGCATTCTAAATCCTGCCCACAGATGGTCCGGGAATCAGCATGTTTTTATATGAGTAGAATGTGTCTTTTTATTTAAAATGCATCTCTGGGTTATTTGTGGGGCATAGGAATTCATTCATTCCCCTCCCCAAAAAAAGTAGTCTGGCCCCTCACAAGACCTGAGGGACAGTAGACCAGCCCCCTGCTGAAAAAGTTTGCTGACCCTTGGTTTAGTCCACACAATGTCTAGAACTGTTCTCAGTCTCTCCCTTCTTACTTTAGCAGAGTGATGCCAGTAAGTGGGTGCACTGCAATACCCCAAAGGTAATGAGAGACTGGGCATACAGGAGGAGACTAACTTACAGCTCCTCCTCATGATGGTTTCATTCCTGGAAGCTTGGGCAACCCTAGTGTGGGAGTTGAAGTAGCCTTCTGTTGCTCCTTAAGGTATTTGAGCATGGCAGGGAGGAGATCCATCTGCCAGTGTGGTGCTAGTAGTGAGAGTATTGGACCTGAACCAGTGAAACCTCAGCCATCAAGCTCACCGGGTAGCCCTGGGCCTATCTCTTGGTCTAACACTGGGTTTCCCAAACAGCGGTCTCCATCTGTTGTTGGACGACAAATTCCCATCATCCCTGACCACACTGGTTCTGCTAAGCTAGGGATGGTGGGAACTGTCCACAAACAGCTGGAGACCCAAGTTTGGGAAACCCTGGTCTAACCTCACATCACAGGTGTGGTATTGTAGATAAAATGGGGTGGGAAAGAGCCATGTGCACTGCCTTGAACTCTGAGGAAAGGTGAGATGTGTATGTACAGTAATCCCACAATTTATGCAGATTTAACTTGTGCACATCAGCTTGCATGCATTCAGCTTTACGTGTTGGCAAAAAAATGTTTAAAATTGAAAGGGGGCTGGAAGGGGGTGGGCATTCAGGGGGGAAAAAGACATTTGCATTCGCACTTGCCTATGTGTTTTGACTATTTTGGCTTCAGATGCGACCCCCAAAATGTAACCCATGCATAAGTTGCGGACTAACTGTATTAAAATAAACTGCTAGGAGCCACAGGTACAGTGGTGCCCCGCAAGACGAATGCCTCGCAAGACGGAAAACTCGCTAGACGAAAGGGTTTTCCGTTTTGGAGGTGCTTCGCAAAACAAATTTCCTATGGGCTTGCTTCGCAAGCCGAAAATGTCTTGCGAGTTCCTGCGGTTTCCCCCCCCTTCCCCCCTTTTTCTAAGCCGCTTATCCGCTAAGCCGCTAAACCGCTAATAGCGCTAATCCGCTAAGCCGTCAATGGGCTTGCTTCGCAAGACGAAAAAACCGCTAGACGAAGAGAATCGCGGAACGGATTCTTTTCGTCTTGCGAGGCACCACTGTACATCACTTCCCTTATTGTCTTTAAAAGCATGAAAAAGCATCTGGGTGGATGGATGTTAAATGAATCAGCAGTTCAGATTGATCTTTACTCCAAAGAAACCTGGCACATCATGGCTGGAGCAGGTTCCTTTTAAAGCATGCTCAAGCAAAGGCCATCAAAGCAGATGGTGATTATTGAAGTAAAATAATTGCAGGAGAGCTTCATTTGGGAGAAAAACAGATAAAGCAAAAAGAAGTTGGGTGTTACGGGAGCTAAACTGGGAATAATTTGCAGACATGCTTGGATTTGTTGACTGTAATAATCAGTCTGAAGGGATTGACTAGGTTTTTTAAGTGTATAGAACTGAAGATTCTTGGGACAAAGTCCTCCGTCTGAACTTATGCATAGCTTGGATGACACACAGTCCTTTTGGCAAACAGTACAGTCACGTTTCAGAGTTTCTTCTCTTGAGTGGTGCGGTATGAAATTTTAATGCTGAATTGTCTCACTGAGATTGTGGAAGTTTCCACAGCAAGAAAAGATTTCTTTTTCTGTTGCAACCAGATTATCTCCCCGTTTCAAGCTGCTGAACAGAGGCAATAAAACAGCAGAAGTCAACAAAATAAATTTGAAAGTATTCTTTGCTATTGCTCCCGAGCTGTGTATTACTGTATAGGCTGACTTGCAAATGCCTCTATTGTGCCAAGGTGGTTTGTGCATGGAAAAAAGTCCTGATTACTGCAAGGACTCTTAGAGGCGGGTGCAGTTTATTTCCAGCTCTGCCCCAAGTTGGCATTGCTCTGCTGGATTCTAGTCTGTGAGGGCTGGGGCGCTTGTGCCAGGATTGGATAGTAAGGTGCTATAGGGTTTTGGGGTTCTGTCTCTTGTCCATATTGCAGCACTATCCCAAAGGGCAGCAGTTGACTTTTCCCCATGTGAGCAAATGGCAACCCTTCATTTATGGGGCAGGAAGGAAAGGGATGCATTTAGGACACTTGGAATGAGGACCAAACCTGTTTTCTGGCCCAAGTAAACCCCAGCCAATGAGAGTCAAGCACTTTCTCCCCCTCCCAAAAGCTTTATCAGTGGTTTTCATTGGCTACCCTACAGCATGGTAGAGAGTTGCAAACTGGCTTTTAGATTCAAGTGGGACCAGAAGCAAATTGCTGGAGTGTGAAGTCTTCTTTCAGGGTATTTCATTCCATTCTTCCACCCCCTGATTTTCCTCTCCTTTCCTCCTCTCCCCCCCCCAAAAAAAAACCATTTAATGTGCTCAGACCTCATTCATCTGTTTTGGACTCTTCCCCCACTTTTCTGTTATACAGTGGTACCTCAGGTTACATACGCTTCAGGTTAAAGACTCCGCTAACCCAGAAATAGTGCTTCAGGTTAAGAACTTTGCTTCAGGATGAGAACAGAAATCGTGCTCCGGCAGCGTGGCGGCAGCAGGAGGCCCCATTAGCTAAAGTGGTGCTTCAGGTTAAGAACAGTTTCAGGTTAAGTACGACCTCCGGAACAAATTAAGTACTTAACCTGAGGTACCGCTGTAATTTTTGGTACTTCTGCAAGCTTAGAGTTCCTCCACGCCTGCTGAAATCTCCTTTGTGTGTGTGTGGAAATGTAAGGAAACTGAAGGAACGTTCTTTCACCTCTGGTGGACTTGCCCCAGGGTTAAGGCTTTCTGGGAAATGATATATAATGAGCTGAAAAAGGTATTTAAGTATACCTTCCCTAAGAAACCAGAGGCCTTCCTTTTGGGCATTGTTGGCCAGAGGGTGTTAAATGAGGACCGAACATTCTTTTTGTATGCAACAACAGCAGCAAGGTTACTTGTCGCCAAATACTGGAAAACACAAGATTTGCCCACGCTGGGAGAATGGCAGATGCAACTGATAGACTATATGGAGTTAGCAGAAATGACCGGCAGAATCCGAGACCTGGGAGAAGAAGTAGTGGAAGAGGACTGGAAGAAATTCAAGGACTATTTACAAAAACATTGTAAACTATATGAATGCTAAGAAGGGTGTGAGACTGAAAATAACAGGGCACCATCAAGTTAGTTGAAATGAATATGAGAATGACTGAATTTTAAGAGAAAGCTAAGTTTTGAATAAATATCATGTTTAAATTAGGTATTTAAGATTTACATAAATGTATTCAAAGTTAGGGACACAATATTGGAAATTGATAGATTAAGAATGGAAATAAGGTGATAAATTGCTGGTTAAAATTGTTTAAATTTGGAACGCAGGAGCGAGAGATGTGAGGAAGTCCAAAGTGAAGAAAATAAGCTGTTAACTTTATGTCTGTTTATCTTTTGGGTTTTTGGGGTTTTTTTTCTTTTTTTCTGTTTTTTCTTTTATTGTATTAATAAAACCTTTAATAATTTTTTTTTTTAAAGAAATCTCCTTTGTGTGTGAATGATGCCATTTGGACTACACAAAGACCCAGAGCTTGCTATGCCATATCTATGATTACCTTGCTTGAAACCATTGGTTCTTCAGAATATTCCTCCCAAATGCTCCTCTTTTATTGCACCTCTTGGTGTCCCTATTTTTTCGCTGCTTTGACATCTTTTCTGCCTCTTTGTTTTTTGTTTATGAAACCATGTTGGGAATAGTGATCCCGCAGCCTGGAGTCACATGGCCAGAGTGGTGGCGCCGTTGTAGCCCGTCTGCTTTGGTTATGTAGTGATGCCATGAAATCAATTCAAAATTGAAGGCCGTGTTTCCTGAAGTCCCTCTGAATGGGTGGCTGCCTTTGCCCATGTGTGTAGTGTCCTGGAAAAAAATATATGTAAAGGAGGGTGCTTTTTGTAGGGGAGGGAGTTTGTGGTAAGGACCCAATATCAGTTTCTCCTCAGTTTTTAAAGAAAGAAAGGCAACAGTAAAGACAAAAACACAACAATGTTTAAATGTCACAAGTTAATGTACTCGATACTCCATGTCGGGCTGGTGGGTGGGAAGGTAAAAATGATTTCTGGACTTGAGTCTGGCAGTATCAGGCCTTCTTATAACTTTGGTTGACACATGGATTCAGCTGGCCAGGAGAAGACTCATCAATGCCAGGAATTACATTTTGAAAGTGGATGAATGTGCTGCAGAAAGCATAGCCAAAAGGCAGATGGCTCTAATCCACCATATACACGTAAATGTTGGAAGAATTGTTCTTAATTATGCACATTATAACTTTCAAATTAACTTCAGCTTATATGTTTCCAGTGCAGTTCTTTTGAGCAAGACAGCCTGCCTATGTCTGCTAAAGAGCCAGCATAGTTTGGTACAGTGGTTTGAAACTTCTTGGGCCAGGGGGCAAATTTGAAATTTTTAAAGAACTTTGTGGGCACCAGTCACAAAATGGCTACCACAAGATGGCGTGGCTTGACACAAAATGGCTGCTGTGAGGGTGTGGTTGACACAGAACTGGGAGTACTAGTATTCCTAAATAGCAAAGCATCAGCTGATTGGGAGACCAGGGAGGGTTTAAATGCCTGCTTGGTTGTGAAGTTCATGGGGCAATTTTCAGTCATTCACTCTCTTTCAGCCTAACCTACCTCATAGGAGATAGTGGGGACGGGGGGAACTATGAATGCCAGCTTGAGCTGCCTGGAAGATATTGTTGGCATGCGTCTATCTCGAGAGACAATGGAGTGCGCCTCTGGGGGTGAAGTAAAACCACTGTGTTAGCAGCACCGAAGTGACCTCCCCAGGGCATAAGCTTGGGTAGTGTGAACAGTCCTGAGACCTACAGGTATACAGTGGTACCTTGGTTTAAGAACAGCTTAGTTTATGAACAACTTGGATTAAGAACGCTGCACACCTGGAAGTAGGTGTTTTGGTTTGTGAACTTTGCCTTGGAATAAGAAGATGTTTCGCTTCCTGTTGAGTGCGTTCCATTTGTAAATTGAGTCCCCCGCTGCTATGGGAAAGCACGCCTTGGTTTAAGAACGCTTTGGTTTAAGAACGGACTTCTGGAACGGATTAAGTTTGTAAACCAAGGTACCACTGAAAAGGCAGTGTAAAAATGTAATTAATAATAATAACAACAACTTGCTTCTGTCAAAATGTTAAAAAAATTACCCTGAACTTCTCACCATTCTCATTAATGATTATTATTCGCACATTTTATGCATCATCTCATTTGGCCCATAGGCTGTCTCTCTGCCCTTGAAGGGTGTTTCAAGATGGGCAGCTTCCTGTGCTTTTATTTCAACAACATGGAAAAGCAAAAAAATATGGATATTACTTTGGCCCTGCAATTGTGGTCTATGGAACAGACCGGCAAGGACGGGCAGGGCGGGAGTTGCAGCTTTCTTCACGCTAAAGGGGTTGGGGGTGGCCTGGGGCACTGATCCATCTTCCTCCCGCACTGCTGTGCGGATGACCCTTACCCAGACAGGAATGCCAGATCCCTGTGGTTAAAATAATAATGATGTGAATGGGACACGAAGGGCCCATTTTCTTTTAGGTTAAATGTGGATGTTTATGATGATCTCTGGAGCATTAGCGCAGATACATTTGCACGTATCTGAAATAGCTTTCTTGAGCAATAGCTTGTTTAGTGCTGCCATCTAATGAGCTCCCTTCAACCAACTTGCCTGCAGAATGGCTGATTCTCTTCTGTGCTGCCTGCCCGGCAGTCCTCTGTTTCTTGCCTAAACCTGCCTGAAGGCAGTGTTGTTCTAAGGCTCTGAAATGCCACGTGCCTTGTAGAAAAGCATCCCAACCAAGTTTGTGGTTCTGTTTCTGCCAAGGTGCCATTCGCCTTAGGCTTGCATAAAGGCAGGGAGACCTAGAGTCTGCAGATGGTGTCTTATAGATTATTTATTTAAAAACAGGACGGCACAAGGACTCTAAGAGATCATACCTTGGCTCCTCCCCCCCTTTCATAAAATGTCTTGGGATATTATATTGTGCACAGCACAGTGTTCCTCAGGGAAGAAGTCTGTATAAGGCAGGGTTTGCCGAATATGCCCCTTAAGAATAATAGAATTGTAGAGTTGGAAAGCATTCAGGACAGATTGAGAGAGTACTGGTCACTATCACAATCCCTTGGTGCCAGCCCAATAGTGGGGAGGGACTAATGGCTGTGGCAAACGGGGTGTCCTAAAAGCCCACTGGGGTGGGGCTGAACTCCCATCTTCCATGCGCTCCTCATGTGCCTCCGCCTCCCATAAAACTAGTTCTAAGTCCTTTGCAGACTAGTAAGGCACCAGGTTAATCATCTGATTTCTCAGTCCCCCCCCCCTCCAGATAAAGTCGTACCTTGTTTTGCGAACGGGATCCATTCCGGAGCCCCGGATGCTAGACGAAAAGGATGCGCAACAATGCACCACTCTGCACATGCACTCAGAGCAGTAAACCAGGATTGTAACCCGCTCTGGTACTTCCAGGTTTGCCGCGAACGTTTGCCGAAATGGACGCTCGACGAGGCGGACTCGAAACGAGGTACCACTGTACTTACTGTCAGTTAGGTTACTTAGACCATTAGCTGAATAAGTGTTGGCATTTCATGCAGCAGAAAGCTGCAGTTCCTACAGCTCTGTGATGTTTTTCCACTATTTCATTCAGCTCTCTAAATAATAAACACTCTCAAAAGGCTGCATTTCATTAGCGGGGGGGGGGGGGTGTTATTCCTACCTCTTTTCCCCAACCACGACTCGCAAATGTACCTAATTCATAGGAACTGCACCAATTCATATTTTCCTGGAACAATAGCAATCAGAGAATGGCTCAAGCCCAGAGAATGTATCTGGAATTGTCTGATGTAGTTCCATCTCTGAAGATATGCAGGTCTGAGCCTGGCTAGTACCTGAGCAGGAGACTGTCTGGAGGAAAGGTGGGATTTAAAAGGAAATACTTTAAACACACACAGCACTTAGTAGCCAAGCACCTATTTTTTGATCAAGTCAATAGTTTCACTGGAAGGTCACTTCTAAGAAGTAGGGCTTTGAGGGACTGCTGTCCTGCCTCTAAACTGACCCTTATCGATGCAAAGTTGGGAACTGGAGGATGGAGGAAATAAGGTAGCACTCATTTAGAGGCTAAATTTTGCCCATAGGTTGCCAGTTGCTGCTAACCCCAAACATGGATGAAAGCTGCACCTCCGAAAGTAAACTTCCGCCTGAGGTTGAAATTTTATTTTTACATGTGTTCTGTCCCAATCCCTTCTCAAGGGCACATAGACAATGTTTCAATTAAACCAAGCCTCAGATATACAATATTATTGCATGGCACGCCTTCTTTTTCAAAATCTGACAAGTCGCAAAAAAAGAAAAGAAAAAGCCCTTATTGTTTTGACCCAGGCTTGAAATCTTGTTCCAGAGAGTATCTTGGAGCTCCACAGAAATCCCCACCTCCAACCACATGTCTTCAGTTTCTGACCACTGGCTCCTCTTCTCGTTTACAGAGTGGAGGCTGCAAGGGGGAGATTTTCAGTGGGGAAGTGGAACTGTGAGAGAGAAGGATATGTCATGGACACAAAATCATAGAATCTTAAAAGTTGGAAGGGATCCGAGGGTCATCTAGTCCAGCCCCCTTACAATGCAAGAATGTCAACAAAAGCATCCATGGCAGACGGGCCAGCCAGCCTCTGCTTAAAAACCTCCAAGGAAGGAGAGCCCACAACCTCTCAAGGGAGAAGTGTTTTTGTTTTGTTTTAAAAGTAGATTTGCTGTGCTACAGCAGCAGAGCATTATTATAATAATAATAATAACCATTAAGAAATTATATACCACCCTTCTTCAAAAGGCCACCTCTTTTTTTTTACAGCATAGCAACATAAACCATCTAATGCAAATACATAGCATAATCTTCATTAAATACAAAAAGCAGAATATAATTATATAAACACGGTTCATAATAATTAGCAATGTATAATAATGCATAATGCTGAAAGAATACTTAATAGTACATAATAAGCATCAGGGTCAATTTTTTCACCCTGTCAACTTTCTTTGGGGGGGAATTGGTGGTGTTTAATAAATAGGTCTGCCCAGCAGCAAACCCTAGAACTCTTCCCCCCTACAAACACAAGAGCCTAATAACATCGGAGGTTATTATCTGCTCATCTCAGGTACAACTAATTCACTTTAATTGCCCAGATCTAAGTTTCTTGTGTGCACTTGAATCCCTCCCACAAAATACTGGCAGTCTGAAGTTGATGCCAGGATCATGCGGAGGCAGCGGAACACAACGTGAGGTCCCCAGCTCATGGAAACCCATGAAGGTGCGGTTGGTAAAGGGTTAAGAAGAACGACATAGTTAGTTCCCTGCGCAGTGAGATGAGGAGACATCTACTTGCACAGCCAGGGCAGCGTATTACTCAACGTGTTAATTAAATTAAATCAGAACTTGTTTTGAATTGAGTGGGAAAGTATCAGGCAAAGAGAACTCGAGCCATTCCTGGCTCAGTTGTTGCAAAAAGAAGCTATATAAACGGGTGGCCAGCCTACAACTTGCTGTTTTCCCAGGCAGCAAGCATTTGGTTGTGCTTTTCTGTATGTTTCCTCGTCCAAAATCTTCACCACTTGGGAAACAATTTGCATTAGTTCTTCATGCGTTTCTGCCTTTTCTGTCCAAGAAGCTTGACATAACGTGCGTGTGTGTGTGTTTGTGTTAACTTGGCAGGGCTTCACTTCCTTCTCTGCCCTCCCCTCTTCTTTTTGGAACTTGCTACAATATATTTTTCTGATAACTTTCCAAGAACTGCAGCGTTGTTAATGACTTTTGAAGCCCTTAAACAAATTGCTTATGTGTGTAGAATGTGCTTCTCTGCCCATATGTGAAAAAAAACAAAAACCCCTTGGGTTCTTTTGTCCAGTCTTACAGCAGGCTTGCAGATGGCCTGGTCACCTGTGGTGAGTAGGATTGCTTTCAGGCAGGGGTGCATAACATATTGTTTTGCGGAAATACTGAGTTAGGCGAAATTGCGTACAAATAACTATTAGGGGGAATCTGCACTAAACTGTTGATGAATTTTCATGGAGGCTTTTTTTAAAAAAAGCTGCAAGCGGATGTGGAAATACAGTGGTACCTTGGGTTACATACGCTTTAGGTTACAGACTCCGCTAACCCAGAAATAGTACCTCGGGTTAAGAACTTTGCTTCAGGATGAGAACAGAAATCGTGCTCCAGCAGTGCGGTGGCAGCGGGAGGCCCATTAGCTAAAGTAGTACCTCAGGTTAAGAACAGTTTCAGGTTAAGAACAGACCTCCGGAACGAATTAAGTACTTAACCCGAGGTACCACTGTTCAGTTAAGTTGATTTAAGATTTGGAAAAATGAGAAACTGAAGTAAAGCTAAATGGACGGATTCACCTCTCCCTAATTTACAGAGTGTGGTTTTATATTAATGGTGTACGATTATCACCTCTCTCTGTAAATTCCATTGGAGTAAACATTTTTCTTAAAAAAAAAAAAAAAAGCGTATAAAAACAGATATTTAAAATGAGTGGCTTCTTGCTGGGATCATTGTTTTGACCATGCTGCAAGCTACATAGTGGGGAGCTTGCTTGGCAAGCTGGACTGGTTTCCAGCATCCTAGGAATTCATAGTCTAGCTGTTGCTCCTCCTCTGGGTATTTTCCAAGCTCTGTCCTCTTCTAGTGTTAAAAGCACCACCCATTCTATTCAGTATGTCATACCTGATGATTTGAGGTAGTGCTATTTGAAATTGACGTGCTGTGGATGTTCTTAGAGGTACTGCATGGTAGGTGAATATTTGCCCCAGCCCCACAGCAGGAGGAGGGGCCAGGCCATACAGGTCAGAATCATGGAATCTTGGAAGGGACCCAAGGGTCATCTAGTCCAACCCCCTGCAATGCAGGAATCACCATGACAGATGACCATCCAACCTCTGCTTTAAAACCTCCAAGGAAGGAGAGTCCACAACCTCCCGAGGGAGACCGTTCCATTGTCAAAAAGCTCTTACCATCAGAAAGTTTTTCCATAAGTTTAGTTGGAATCTCCTTTCTTGTGGCTTGAAGCCATTGGTTTGAGTCCTACCTTCTAGAGCAGGAGAAAAGAAGCTTCCTCCATCTTCCATGTGACAGCTCTTGAGATATTTGAAGACGGCTGCGGGTGGCGCTGTGGGTTAAACAACAGAGCCTAGCACTTGCCGATCAGAAGGTTGGCGGTTCGAATCCCCACGACGAGGTGAGCTCCCGTTGCTCGGTCCCTGCTCCTGCCAACCTAGCAGTTCGAAAGCACGCCAAAAAGTGCAAGTAGATAAATAGGTACTGCGCTGGCGGGAAGGTAAATGGCATTTCCGTGCGCTGCTCTGGTTCGCCAGAAGCAGCTTAGTCATGCTGGCCACATGACCCAGAAGCTGTACGCCGGCTCCCTCGGCCAGTAAAGCGAGATGAGCACCGCAACCCCAGAGTCTGTCACGACTGGACCTAATGCTCAGGGGTCCCTTTACCTTTATCATACCTTCTCTCAGTCTCCTCTTTTCCAGGCTAAACGTACCCAGCTGCTTCAACCGTTCCTCTTAAGGCTTATCTTCTAGAACTGTTCCATCTCTTCATACAGAATTCAGTGAAGAAACAACCTTGCCCATTTTGCCTGGGAAGGGCTGTAGCATCTGCTTTGCATGCATAGGGTCCCAGGTTTCATCCCTGGCGCCTCCAAATAGGGCAGGAAATGTTCCCTGCCTGAAACCCTGAAGATAGCTACTGCAAGTCAGTGGAGACAGTACTGAGCTAGATGGATCAATGGTCTGACTCAATATAGGGCAGGCTTTCTAGGCCTAATATTTTGAAAGCATGGTAATTCTTGCATCTGCTATTTCTTCTGCAGGAAAAGAAAATCAGAGTGTCTCTGCCTTTGACAAGAGGACCAAGTGCCTTTATACCAGAAAAGGAAGTAAGTTTATTTCCTGCACCTTAAATGTGCTTTAATGATGACGGGACAGATTCCTGTTGAATGATGTTCCCCCCTGCACCCTATGTTTCTTCCTGAGTGTCTAAACAGCTTTGACCCCAGGTTTATATCAGGCAGGTGACGGCTTGGCTTAAATTTCTTGGATGAGAATTCCAGAAGGGAAACTCGCCTAGGAAACTCACCTAGGAAACTCACCTGTTCAGCTCAGTCACTTGACCTGGCAACCTAGCATAGAACACTGATTTAAAGACTTGTTTTTCCTCTGCCAGGCTTAGGCACTGGAGGGGCTTGGATCTGGTGTAAACATACGCTTACACCTGCGTTCTTTATGCCAGCTTCTTGGGCATGCAAGCATGCATTCTGTTGTATGTTTCTGCAGGCTTTAATTTCTACTGAATGTTTATTTGCTAAAAAGATTTCTGGATGCCCAGAATGGTTAAAAACGCTTTAATAAAGTAGGTATTCTGTAGAGGCTATCTCACCAACAAGTTCTACAGAGATGGAGTAAACGAACAATTGAACGTAGTTTGTTGTAGTTGTTTGTTTTTGAAATGGTCAACTCCTTGAGGGTCTCATAAAAAAGGTGATGAAAATAATAATAATAATAATAATAATACCACCTTTATTGTCAATGTACAATCTGTTAATGAAATTAACCGAGCCTTCCCCCCCCCCCAAAAAAAACACTCAATCTCATTACACTCTGTGTGCTTGTCGCACAACACACCAACCCCAAAAGTCAGTTGCACTATATTATTTTCCATTCAGCAGCTTAACAGCCCACGGATAGAAACTGTTTTTTAGCCTGTTGGTACGGCTGATTATAGTACAGTATAGAGGTAAGTATCTTCCCTAGCTAGCTTGTTTTGCTTATGTTCCCTGTAGGTTATCCAAGCCAACAGTCTGAATGAACGCATGCACCTGCTTGTGGAAGAATATTCTACATCGGGCCGCCTAGACAACATCACCCAGGTCATGAGTTTACACACTCAATACCTGGAGTCTTTCCTTCGCAGCCAGTTCTATATGTTGCGTATGGACGGGCCTCTTCCTTTGCCCTACCGGCACTACATTGCAATCATGGTATGTACTCAGAAACTCTACCTCTTCTTGTTTCCTTCCCGGTTGTAGTTGACACTTGTATCCTTTCCAGCACTTCTGTAAATCAAACCAACATTTATTTGTTTCACTTTGTGAGGGTTTAAAAAGAAAAGAAAAAGGGTGATATCTCACAAGTCTGGCATTTTTAAGAGCTTTAAATTCCAGCAGCTGGACTTGAGGCAGGATCGAGTCTGGCTTCAGAAGAAAGGCACCAATCCCAGAGTATTAAGGGATTTATACCACAGCTTGCATCCCAAGGTGACTGACATCCAGCCATAAATGAAATTGCTTCCCTGCGATCAATTACATGGACTATGTGCCGGATACTATTATAAAATATATATTTCACACACAGGAACACTCAGAGCTGCGCTCTGAATAAATTATATGGATTTAGTTATTCAGTAAAGAAATTTTATTTATTTACAGAATAAATTTATAAATTCTCAGCAGTGATCTGCTTCCTTTGGAACCTCAGGCCCAAGGCAGAATGTGGTCCCCCAGGCCTCTCTGTCTGGCTGTTTGATCTCTCCTCAGAGCACTCCCCTCATTGGCCTTGCTTTCCACACCAGGTGTCTTTGTGTTCTTGCCTGGCTGGAATATGTCATGGCTTAGTAAGGATCTGAACTTAAACTTCTCCAGTCCAGGCCCAGCAGTTGAGCCACCACACACCACCTGCGCCTCTTTAAATTTCTATTTAAAATAAATAAAATGCAAAGCATAGTCCTTAAATAGCCAAATCCTGCAAGTAGTCAAAATATATTACTTAGTGTTCAAATGTTCAAAGTGTTTCACATATAGTAGTCTGTCAACAACAATCTATGAAGTCCTGTAAAAATGAATCAATATTCTTATCCCCATAGTGCAGAGGGGAGGACTGAGGCTGAAAGCTGGTGGCTTTCCCAAGGCCACATTTTGAATTCACGGCAAGATTTGAACTAGGGATTTGGCTGGGAGTGTCCTGGCTGCTCGCTAGGGCATGCTTGCAGATGTTCAGTATGCACATTTATCGCTTGCTTGGTTTTAAAAATAATGCTTTTCAAAACAGGTCTCTTGCTCTATCAACTGCCATTCTGTCAGAGAAAATGAACTGGAATTTCTTGCACATGTGTTTAATGCGTGGTTCTCCACCTTTATGACAATGCATTTTTCTCTCTTGTGCCTGCGCTCTCCTCCTTTCCTCAAGGAGAGTAGGCAGGTTTCAGTCAGCTCACTTTCATCTTTGTTTCCGACTCCAGGCTGCTGCCAGGCACCAGTGTTCCTACCTTATAAACATGCATGTGGATGAGTTCCTGAAGACTGGAGGGATCCCAGAATGGCTGAATGGTTTGGAATACGTTCCACAAAGACTGAAAAACCTGAATGAAATCAATAAGCTTCTTGCACATCGACCCTGGCTAGTTTCAAAAGAGCACATTCAGGTATTTACTACAAATGAGAAACGCTCCAGTATTTGCATATGTGTAAATTACTACGGTGTTTATGTGTGCGTTGTTGTTTTTTAAAAGGAATTAGATCTGGGAAGGAGAGAATCTCATTCGAACGTCTTCTTTTTTAACCTGGTGAACTTGGCTTGGGTTTGTTTGCGTGAGGTCCTTGGAGCCAATTTCTTTGTAGGGACTTTCTTCTGCAGTGGGCCTGCCTAGGAATCCTATTTAAGCTTTTTTCAGAAGAGTGGTGTAATGGCTAGGTAGTTTTTGCTCAAGCAATAACAGGGGGAGAGAGAGAAGTCAGTGATTTTTTAAAAAGAGCATCCAGGATACAGAAACGGCCACTTAGAATCCTGGTTAAAGGCACAAGAGCCCATAGGAGCATAGGAAAATGCCTTAGGCCAGTGGTCCACCTTGGTATATCTAGTTCAGTAATGTTTACACTGGCTGGCAGTGGCTCTGCGAGGTGTCAGGCAGGGGACATTCCCAGTCCTACCTGGATTTGGTACAGATTGACCTTGGGATAATGTGTATACAAAGCAGATGCTCGTGTCGCTGAGCTATGGCCTTCCCATCTGTTGCCCAGAAAAAGGTAAGGGTTGGAAAAGGATGGTAGCGCTTAAATAGTGCTTGCTTGTGACTTTTTAAAAAAAATATCTTATTTATACATTTCACTGATTTTAAAATCATTTTGACATTTTAAAACTTGACTTCTTTCCCCCTCTTTCTGTGGTTCCTTAAATTTATTTTTAATATCTTCTGCATATCCAAATTAACTTAACATGCTCATTTATTTATCTTCTTTACATATATACCCTTATGTAGCTTCAGGTTATTACAAAAATCCTGGCCAGTGTTTCTGTTTGTTTACAATATATATGTAAATATTCAATAAGCCATTTCCATTCTTTTATAAAAAGTTTGTTATCTTGATTTCTTACTCTTCTGGTAAGTTTCGCCATTTCTGGGTATTCCATAAGTTTTTGTATCCATTCTTCCTTCTCTGGGACTTCTTTTTCTTTCCATTTCGGGGCAAGTAACATTCTTGCCACTGTAGTCACGTACATGAATAAATTTCTATACAATTTAGGTAGTTCTATCCCTATAATTCCCAAGAGAAAGGCTTCTGGGTATTTTTTTACAAACGTTATTTTTGACATCCTTTTCATTTCATTGTATAACATTTCCCTTAACCTTCCTACAAGACCACCACATATGATAAAAAGAACCTTTTTTCTCTTTACATTTCCAACACTCATCTGATTTGGTTTTATACATTTTTGCAAGTTTACTTGGTGTTAGATGCCATCGATATATCATTTTCATACAATTTTCTTTTAAACCATAGCATGCTGTAAAACATTTTCCCTTGTGACTTGGCAGCCTTCTGGCATCATTTGATGTTGATGCTCCCAACTTACCCCTCTCAAAATGGAAACTTGGAAGAGACTAGATAACTGTTGCCTTCCTGCCACTGGAATATTCCGTCTCCTTCCTGTGTCTGCATCTAACATATATGCATATGTCTTCCTTTTTTCATCCGTTTCAGAAACTTGTCAAGACCGGGGAAAATAATTGGTCTCTTCCGGAACTGGTGCATGCTGTGGTCCTCTTGGCACACTACCATGCCTTGGCAAGCTTTGTCTTTGGTAGTGGCATCAATCCAGAGAGAGATCTTGATACCTCAAACGGCTACAGGCTCATATCAGTTAACAACTTCTGTGTCTGCGACCTTGCCAACGACAACAACATCGAAAACGCGTCCCTCATAAGTAACAACTTTGGGGTTAGTGTTGCCAGATTTTCTCTCTCTTTAATTCCCATTTTGCTTGTCCCACTTTTTTTTCTTACTTTTTTGGAAGGGGTTTGCAGGGTGGAGAGGAGGTGCGTTTACTGCTTGTGGTTGAGAGATCAGCTTTTTCCTGTGTTTGTCAGGGCTGGGGAATAGGGAGCTGAAACGCAAACCCCAGAAGAATTAGGATCCGAGTTGGGTGGGGTGTTGCGGGCAGATCCGAAAGGGAGGTCAGTTGTGAGGCAAGCTAGCTCTGCAGGATAGAATCGAGATGTCCGTTTCAGGGGAGGGGAAGCAACACTAGACTGCAAACGCAGCACTAACATGAAATACATTTTTCTTTCGCAAATTGTAAGTGGTGCAAACTCTCACCGGAACACCACTTTGCTACTGCTGGTCTACGGCCATAAAGAATTGATTGAACACTACTTCGCTCCTCCCTCCCAGCCCTAGTTCCCCACACCTTGGTGTCTTCACTGGAACCAGCAAAATGACAGGCAGTCTTTAAAAGAGCCTTATTCTGTTGCCCATGCAATGTCTGAGGTTGCATCTGAAAGCACTTAATAGCCATGTGAGGTCAGGAGGAATCAGTGGGTTGCTGGGGGGGGCAGACCCATGCCAGAACATGGGAGGATCATGTTACTCCTTTCTTCTCTGTTGCTCAGTTCTTCTCCTCCCAACATCTGGATGATCATAAACATTTTCACCCTCATCCTTAGGGTGACCAAATTCTCCTCTGCTACCGTTTTTATTCCAAGTGACAACAGTCTAGTTCCATCCTGTTCCAACCAGAGCCTGACCCTTTTGTATAGCCCTAAACAGCAAACCTTTCTAGAGGAAGGAGCTACAAAGAGCTCTTGGGTTCTTCCAGACGACTAAAAATTGCCATTTCTAAGATGGCTTTCGCATTCCTTACCAAGGATTCTGCTGGCCGTATAAATCATGCTATTACGTTTACGAAACGTCAGTAGGCAGAGGTAACGAATGGTTTTCATGCTGTAATAGTGACTTACTTATGAAAAGAAAAGTAGTTTTCTCAAATGATGTGTCACAACCTCTTTGGGATACTAAAAAGGGGGGGGGGATCAGATATCATTGTTTGACTGGCTTAGAGTAAAGTGATACAGGTAGATTGGAGGCAAAAGTGACAGTGTGCGGACTCTTAGGGGCTGAACTGGCAAATGCACAACAGCATATTGGATTGGAATTTGCAAAGAAGAGCCTGGCACAAAAGAACTAAAGGAACGGGCTGGGTATGGTCAGAGCTTGTGGGTTCTGCAGCTGCATTGCAAACACAGAAAGTGATTCTAGACCCAAAAACAAGCTTCCGGAGGTTCTCTGCTTTCATTTTAAAACAGAAAGGAAGTTCCTTTCTCTTAACTGCTTTTACAATACACTTAAACATCTGTGGGCAATGCCTGCTGAAATTCCGTTAGCCAGAGGAGTGCCTGGATCAGATTGGTAGGATTCTTTAATGGGCCCCAGGAACGTTTGCACGATTTAGGCAGTGCACAAAACTTGGTGCGATTTTAAATCTGTTAGTGCATGCAGTGCACAGACCTGAGCGTCTCCCCAAAAATTTGAGTATGGAACCGGGGGCTGGAGAGAGAATGATCTGTATTCAATCCTGAAGGATGTGATGTGTTTCTAGATCTCAGATTCTTTAAGTGAGCTGGAGGCCCTGATGGACAGAATGAAAAGGCTGCAGGAGGAGAAGGAGGACGAGGAGGCCTCTCAGGAGGAAATGGATACTCGCTTTGAAAAGGAAAAGACTGAGAGCCTCCTGGTTGTCACTGAAGGTACTGCTCCTTTCCATTTTAGTTGCTTTCGTTTAATCCAGTTTTCAGAGGTTTTGCTGAAGAGCAAAAAAAACAACCAAACCAAGTTAAATAAAAACAGCTGAAAAGGCAAACAAGCATTCCACTTTTTGATGTTTGATTGGAGCCAAGTTATACATGCAGAGGAATCCATTTTACCTGGAATACAGCTATATCCCACACTAGGTCAGAGGCTGCCTGTTTCATAGTATCAAAGAATTGAAGCATTGGAAGGGACCCCGTGGATTATCTAATAGTCCAACCCCCTGCAATGTCCAATGTGGGATTTGAACCCACCACCCTGAGATTGTAAGAGTCTCATGCTCTACCAACAGAGCTATGATTGCTCACCTGTTAGAAGAACAACAACTTGCCCATAGAAAAGTAGCTTGACAGCCTCTAGTTTAGCCTTTTTTCTGACATGTTACTGTTAAAAAACGAAATAAACTTGTGGAGAGTTTTGGAACATTCTCAGGCTGATTAACCACCTGTGGCTGAAGCAGCACAATAATATCTAGAAGGCTGATCCACAGGGCCTTCTTCTGTAGGTAAATAATCCTTAGGAAAGAGGTTTATTTGGGACCTTGAGAAGATTTCAGAGTGGCCTTTACACACTTGACATGAATAACTGAGCCATCTTTGTGACATGTATGCCTGTTTTAACAGCAATAATATTTGCTTTGGATGCCCCAATAGCTTATAAGCGTATGTGCATATAGAAAATACCTTTTTCTTATTGCATCCATGCTATAAATGTTTAGAGAAAGAGAACTTGTCAGAGCTGCAAGCGAAATGCCCATAATTGTTCAGATGTTAGTGTCTGAAGTAGAATGGTGGTTTTGACATCTGGTTCAGGTGGAGTTGACATTTATTAGCAGAACATTTGCTGGGTGGAGAGTTTGACCTTGAATTTAACACCTTAGATCACTTTCTGCATCACACTTCTGTGCTGCTTGAGTCCTGTGTTTCCAGGTGAGTCCCAGTTCAACCCAACACGGGGCCAGTTGAGTGATGCATTAAAATGCTGTAGCCATAGAGGAAGGTGGCAGTCTTGGGAAAACCAAAAAGGTTGGCGGGCAACTGTTGAAGACCAAAATGGCACATCAGCACCAGACAATCTTATGTTGAAACCAATCCAGACGCACATGATGCTTGAAGAGTTAATTTAAAGATATTGCGAAAGATTTTAGATTTCGAAAGTGACTGGTGGCTAACACAGCCTAAGAAACTCAGTTAGAAAGTGGTCCGTTTTTTATTTTGTGAACCAAAAATCTCCTTGTGCCTCTTAGAATGGAAGAGTTCAAAAGAAAGCAAGGAACCTTAAGGTGGAAATTATTTCACCCCTGACAGTCAGCGTCTAATAGCCTAGTCATTAAAAGAAGCAGAAGCAGGCATGGACCTCCTTTCTGCATTAGTTCAAAACAGATTGCAGGAACCAGGAAACAAAGGATAAGCCCAGGCTCAATAGCTCATTTCCCCCCCAACTGCACTGAGGACCTATTTGGATGGTTGCCAAGCTGATTTCTTCCCACACAGATTTATGTTTTGATTGGCTAATGAGCCAGAAGGGAGGATAAAGGCAGCCTTGTGATTCTTGGATCAACTGATCCCCCCCCCCCAGGGGTAGTGATTTTTCTAGCAGTAGACACAGGAGACTTTCCCCACCCAGGCTCATTAGGGCTCCTGAAAGTGAGCCAAGCTGGACCATCAAGGTCAACTGCAGTAACTTTGCAGCAGTCAGCTCTCCGGACGGAAGTGTGATTAATGCGCTCAAGCCGCTTGGCAGGCAGGAGGCAACGAGGTGGAGATCATCTCTGGGTGACAGCAACTGGCCTTCCTTAGTACTGGTGTTGCTGAAGTTCTTCCATGGTGCTTGGCTACATAGCCATAAATCAACTTGCTGAACCCTTCCGCTCTAGCCAAATGGCTCTAATTTAAAGGGTTGGGTCGCCTGGATTTCTTTTTTCAGTGCATCTGATATCCCACAGTGCATGACGCCAGGGTGGTTCATGATTGTGCCTTACTAATTCAACAGGGCTAACAATGATTACTGCCAGACATGCTCAGGCTGTGACATCTCTTGTCATGTGAATGGCTGGCAATCTTGAAACCCAGGATTGGCATCATGAGAAAGGACCTCTGTCCTTCTACAGGGGCTTTTCCTCTTCTAAAAGTGAGCCCCAGGGCTTAGGCAAACACCCCACTATGATACACAACCATTGCTGTGATTTGAGGCTTATGTGTGCATATACCTGTTCAAGTAGCCTCTGTTTAGCTGGTCCCTATCCATCCCCTTTTCTGGACTTAGGTCTGTTTTATTAATTAAATGTCTACTCCAGCTTTCCTCCAAGGAGCTCAAGCTTGCATGCATTTCTCCCTCCCTCCCTATTTTATTCTTGCAACAACCCTGTGAGGTAGATTAGACTTAGACACTGTGACTCGCCCAAAGTCACCCAGTGAGCTTCATACCTGAGTGAGGATTTGAACCCTGATCTCTGAGGTCCATTCTATTCATCGAGGAGCAGGGCTTCCTTGCCCAGGCGTTGTGTGCATAAGGTCTTATTCAACTCTAAGCTTCTGTGTGCAGTGTGGGAGAGCACAAGACCCCCAAGCCTTGGTCCCATACCATTGCATGTATATACTGCACAGTATTCCTACTAACCAAGTATAATATTTATGATCACCTGGTTCTTAAATTTGACTTAAAATTTGACTTAAAACAGTTAAAACAATGTCTTTTAGAATAATAGAATTCTAGAGTTGGAAGGGACCCCGAGGGTCATCTAGTCCAACCCCCCGCAATTCAGGAATTTTGCCCACAGCCATCCCTGGGTGGGCTAGAACCACCAGCCTTCGGGTTGGTAGCCAGACAAACTGGCCCATTGCACCACAGGAGGGCTCTTCCATTCTTGATTACTTTGAACATCTCCAGTCTGTTTCCTATCGGCTCCTTGCATTGCCTCAGGGTTGGTTAGTTAGTTAGTTAGTTAGTTAGTTAGTTAGTTATTAATCTCACTCCTCAGATGTCTCAACATGATGTACAGAATGCAATGAAAATGCAAAAAAAAGAGAAAGTTTAAAACAATATAGCACAATAGGTAGGTTTAAAAGCAATACATAGTAGACACTCATGGCAGAAGCCACCTAGCTGGGAAAACTTGTTGGAACAAAAATGTCTTTGATTGTTTCCAGAAGACACAGCAAGTGGGTGTCTATTGTGGTTCTACAGAAATGTTATTGCTCAGAACAGGGGCAGCCACACTATCCAATTCCGGTGTAGACCCATTGAAATTAATGCACATAAGTTAGTCATATTGATTTCAACGAGTGAGTAGGACTAGCATTGGATTCAGCCCTCAGCCTCTATTATGTGTATTCAGTGGGGAACAAATCTTCAGCGGCCTCTGTTGTTGTTGTTGTTGTTGTTTTCCTGGCACTGACCTTTAAAAGGTCAAGCGGCTAACCCAAATCAGAGCCATTGCTTTACTTCCGTATGTAGAAGTAGTGCCATGAAGAATAAAATGGAATGCCACTCCAGAGAATACTTCCCATAAAGTACCTTATTGTTTATTTTTAATCGACAAGATTTATATACTGCTTAATTGACAAAAGAAGCTTCTAAGTGGTTTACATCTTGGAGGAGGAATGAGAAGAGTACACTTAATTGGCTTCAATATTTTCCTTTGCCAGCATTTGATGATGAAATAGTTTCCACAGCCGACGTTTCACGCTACGTTGAAGATCCTGGCTTTGGGTACAAAGACTTTGCCAGGCGGGGTGAGGAGCATCTTCCAACTTTTCGAGCCCAGGTGCGTTTAACATGGTGTAGCTTACATTTGTAACCCTCTGAAAAACCAGTTGGTTGATTGCATGAGGTGAGAATGCAAAGTTTCCAGATAGCACGCTCACCGCAGGAGAAATCGCAGCGGCTCGGATCTAGACATAAGTGAATTTAAGGAAGTTTGTGGGACTTTTTCCCACCTGCAGCCATGCATGTCCCCCCAAAAGCCTCAGGGGCATGAGGACATTCGCTGAACAATGTGGAATGGGGCATGGGGGCTGCTGAGGGAGTGGAGAATTCATCCCAAATCAGGCAGATAATCCACCCAGTTTGGGGCCACCCATGATCTGATTGAGTTCAGTAAAATAAATATCACCTTGGAAGCTTCAGAAATCCCTGGCTGTCTTACAATGCCTTGTTAACAGTGCAATCTGACTTGGAAAAACATAAGAGCCTTTCTCCAAATTACCCTGATTTGCTTTGTAATACAAGGTACAAACAAAGCCACTGCACACCCCTATTATCTACGTGGGTTTAATGTTCACTCTTAATATACCTGTCACAGTTACCACAGCTGAAAAGTCATTTCCCAAAATTAAGCTGCTCAAAACTTCCACATAATGGTCAGTGCAACTTAAAGTTGATTCAAGACAGGCGTTCATGACTCGCTGTTCTTTCAGTAGAGAATAAACAAGTACATCAGTTGGGTATTCCCAAAATCACAACAAGTTTGCTCATCTCAGAGCAAGAAAGAGAAGGTTTTGCATTAGAATTGAAAAGTTATTGGTTTTTAAAAATAAATAAATTGGTTTTCATATTCTAATATAACTTCATTGTGTCAATTATTATTACGTATAAATTTGCACTTACAGTTTATATACATTCTGATGGTACACGGTTCCTACAATTTCTTCTCTTGATAATGCTTCACCTCCGATCAGAAGTATGCATTTGGATACAAGTGCATAATCAGACTAAATTGGGACCCCCTTGCCCAATGCATTTCACACAAGGGCACACAACAAATTGTGACCTCCGCTGTTTTGCTTCAGCAGCAGAACGGCATCGTGTGTCTTCAAAACCATTCTGCAGTACTGCTCAAACATGCCACGTACAAATTGGTAGTCTTCGTGCTTTTTTGCAGGACTATACCTGGGAAAACCATGGATTCTCCCTTGTGAACAGGCTTTATTCCGACATTGGGCATCTCCTGGATGAGAAGTTCCGAATGGTCTATAGCCTCACGTACAACACTATGGCCACGCATGAAGATGTTGACACAACCATGTTAAGAAGAGCTTTATTTAATTATGTTCACTGTATGTTTGGAATCAGGTATGTCACCAACTGATCCGGCTAGATAAGTGCACTTCTGGAGGTATTCTGTAGCTGGGGTGCTTCAGGTTCAGAATGCAGCTACGGCTTATATTAAAGAGGCTTGCATGTCCTTGGTTTCAGGAATGAAGTTGGGGGCTAGGATTGGACCAGCGGTTGCATTTTGCTTAGTGCAGGCCTAAGCATTCACAATAGCATATTTCAAGTGGAAGGGAGAAAGAGTGGATAAAAGGGTAAAATCATTTGTCTTCCCTCCACCCTGTAAGGTGTTTGCAGTATTTATCAGCATAAATACAGGGACAACATGGGTGATGTTGGGGTGGACAAAGTATTCTTAAACCAAGCAGAACAGTAAATTTAGACACACTCATGCAACATGTGTTCTGGAATCAAAGACCCCCGAGTGATTTCTCTAGGGTGCGTATAAAAATCTGATAACCAGTTATTTGGAAATTAATTGAACAGTAATCCTCTGAGTTCCCCTTAGCTGTTCAAAATGACTTCCAGGAAGCCAAAGGGCTGTGCAGTCCATTTCCACCATAGAAATGTGTGTGTGCTCAGGATGGGAGTCGTGGTTGTCATCATCTGAAGCCTGTCAAATGTACAGTGTGAATTGGGCCCCAAGAATCTACAAGGGTGTAAATTATATTCAAATCAATTCAGCGCATTATTCTTTGTGGCCTCTGTGCAGTTCCAAATGTTGGTTCTGCTGGCTACTGGAAGAGCTGTACAGGTCAGCCACCTGTCTTGCCCCCCTTCCTTTTGCAAATCTAGTTGAACAATACCAGCCTGGCTTTAGGAGACTTATCATCTGATCTTCAGGCAGATTTACCCCAGCATATGCTTTTTAAAAACAATTGTGCAGTAGAAAGGTGCTCTTTTTAAGATGTGCATTCTCAGAAAAGAGAGATTCAGGCCGGCTTAATCTTGCTTAGGTATGATGACTACGATTATGGAGAAGTTAATCAGTTACTTGAACGGAGCCTGAAGGTTTACATTAAGACAGTGACCTGCTACCCAGAGCGAACTACCAAGCGCATGTACGATAGCTACTGGCGCCAGTTCAAGCACTCGGAGAAGGTGAGTGTCTCATTGATGGATGCATGAACAAGTGTCTATGTGTAAACAGCAGAAATGGCATTGTTAAGAAGGGAAGCTTCCATATCCATAAATCCAAAGTTCATATTGCATTAATGTGAAGTTCTGCATTGCACAGCCACCAAGAGCGAAACTTTGGGGTTCCACATCACACCACTATGAAACACCCTGGGGAAATGAACACATTGGATTCTGTTGAATACCCACACTCCCACACACCCACACACACCGGCATGACAAGGTAGTACAAAAGATTGTCTCTGCGATGGCTTGTTCACATGCGCAAGTCACTGCGGGATGCTGCAGTCTGATGAGTGGTAAACCCATTTATCACAATCTCAACTTGGGAACGATAAAGCTGAAAGAAGTATAAATGCCCTTCGGTCGACTTCATGGTGAGCTACGGCATTTATGTATTTTTGAAAGATGCCATCATCATTTTTTGTTTGAATCTTTCCTGCAGGTCCACGTGAACCTTCTTCTGATGGAAGCGCGCATGCAGGCGGAACTCCTTTACGCCCTCCGTGCCATTACGCGCCACTTGACCTGAACCTCGTGGCAAGCGTGTGAAGAAAGCTTCCAAACAGATGTGCAGAAACACCTGCCTGTGGTGTAGCATCAGGTTATTGGATTCTCTAGTATCAAAAGCTGAAGCCGCCTTCCTAGCGGTGGTTAACGTGCAATGATCTATATATTTCCCCCCTCTCTTTTCTTGATGCTTAACATTACTAACGATAGCAAAAATAGCACTGAGGAACACTACTTCTTAAGTTGTTTCCAGTTGGAGTATTGGTCACAAACCCTAAAACGGTTTGTTATATTTGATTCTTTTGCTATTTCTTCTCACACTCGGAAGAAAAACACTTGTTGGTGCATCTTCTGAGATTCTGTACCTACCCACTTTTTCCTGCAAATGGAATCCAGAGCGAAGGATTTTATTTTATTTTCTCCTTTTAGTTCTTTCTAGAATATTAATGCAGCTTTCCTGAATCCAGTATGTGCTGTGTTTAAACTGAAGTGCTCAACTGGCTTATTCTTAGAGTTTTCTTAGAATTTTAGTACTTTGGCAGTAATTTGGAGGCTGTGTGAAAGCTGATGCAACTATTGTCTGCCTTTTTTTTTAATGTGAAAAGAACTGCTGCGAATCCTGCAGCGTGCTACTGAGACACAGCATTCAAATGCTTTTTTTCTGAATGAAGAGGGTTTTCTACCATATCCATTTCAACTGTACATAATCAGTTCAGGGATTGCATTCTTCTGTGTTGCCTACAATTGCTCTTTCTGCTGACCCGAATGATGCTTGAATGGTACTTACTGCCCAGCCAGCAAGGCAGTTTAACTTGGGATATCTGAACTTGCAGAAGTTTGACTTTAAGAGGTTTTTTAAAAAGTTTTGAAATCCAGGTTCGTCCTTAACTGGTTCATTGATCTGGTGGTAATGTGATGCGTGCAAATCCAGCACACGTACGCGCACATGCCGTCTGATCAAAGAAACCAAAAAGCAATCTGCAAGAGCACATTCTCTTAAAACTGTAAAGAGCTGCCTTGTGCTGAATCAGGCCACTGGCCTGTCTGTTCTGGTCCTCCAAAGTTGAGGGAAGAAGTCCTTCCCAGCCCTCTTACCTGAGATGGTTTTAACTGGAGATGGCAGGGATTGAGCCCAGGACCTTTCGCATGCAGAGCATGTATCAGTCGCTTAGCTAGATTTCCCCCTCCCCTGAAAGCTTTGCTGTCTTTTACTGAGTCAGACTTGTCTGTTCTGACCAGCAGTGATTCCTTGAGGTCTTGGGTCAAGATCGTCCCTAACCTTTAACTCAAAGTGTCGGAGACTGCACCTGGGACCCTTCTGCAAACGAAGAATGTGCTTTGGCCCCGAGTTGCAGTCTCTTTTTGCTCCACTGTCATCCCCCCCACCCTACTTCTTAATTCAAGGGTAATTATATCAGTGTTCAGTTAAAGCTTTGGGGAAATGGATTCCCGTCAAATATTTTTCAGAACGCTCTGCAATATTTTCAAGCTAAGAATCATGTTTCTCTACGTTGACATGAGTGAACAAAGGAAGTGCAATATTGAGCAGAAGAGCGAGCCTTTCCTTAACCAAGTCGCTGCTGAAATGTCCCGCTCAACATGGCCGCGGTGAAAAATGGCTTCTCCTTCCCAAACTTTGGTAGTGTTTGCTGCGAACAATCAGCTCCTACTCGAGCACCAAAGCGTTTGTTTAATCGGATGTCCCCAAGCCCTTCTACACTTTCCTTTTAGCCGGGGAGACCCCATGCAAGCTCCATAGAAATGAACGGAGGAGGTGCCAGAGCAGTGGTGGGCCGATTGGCTTGTGCCCATGGGCAGATGTCATTGTTGGGAAAGAGAAGCAGCCAAGAGAGTCCTGTCCTTGCATTGCTTGACTACTCTGATTACTTTTTCCCTTCAGGGCACAAATGTCTTGGTTTTTAGAGCTTTACCTTCTTGCATTAATGATCCAGTGAAGTGCCTAAAGAGAGGCCAGAAAGACAAGACATGATACTTTCACGTGACTGGCTTGCTTCAGGAAAAGCTAGTCTCAACTGAGTCCCCTTGAAATCAACGCCGCTTAGGCCCAGCAGGGCTTGGAGACCACCCCTTTGTGTCCCACTGCCAGAATCTGGGATCCAGGAAAGGAACCTTAACTTGCCCTCAAGCCTTTTGGGTAGTCTATAAAACGATTTAAGCCCCAGTCTTTTCCTCTCTTTTGATTTTTACAAGACTCAGTTGTGACTAACTTCTGCTGAATTGAGATTGATGTCAGATTTTGTGTCCCCCTTAATATTTATTTTTACCTGCGTTTATACACATTGGAAATGAATGAGATGGACCTTCATTCCAGTAGGCTGTAGAAAGCAATATAGAATAAGCTTGTACATTGACGACTTCTGCAGTGGTTTCTTTCACGAGAGCAATTTTGGAAAGTAAAAAAGGGGGTAGAGGAACTAAAGTTTGGATGTGGTTATTTTGCTGGGTTTATTTTAATTTTTTTTAAAAAAATTACTTGATCCTTCTCTCTCTTAACGGCTGTGATGTCGTGTGATTGTCCTGCGACACACACACCCCTTGGCTGCTGAAAAAATTGTTTGTTGCTTTGAAGAGACGTAACCTTCTGCGCTTGGAATTGCAGGCTGTTTTGACATGGAAACTCTCCCAGACGATATTGACACTACAGATTCGTATTGGCTGCATGTGTTGCTCCTCCTAAAGAAGTCTGGGAACTGCAGTTTGGAAATAGTGCTGAGGGCTTTCTATTAAAAGACACACACCCCCCCCCCACACACTTCCCACACCAGTTCAGCTTCCCAGGAAACTGTTGAAACCTGTTGGAGTCAGTAGTGTGTCTATATGTCCTTGGAAGGAAATGACTACATTGATGACAAGTTACTGAATGAGCGACGCATTGCTGCTGAAGATGAATGGTATTTCACTGTGCTGTCTGTGCATGTGAGAAACCTGGAGGGGTGGGTGGGTGTGTTTTAAAAAGCCGAATCAAAATCCAGCTAAAGTTAAGCGATTTGAAGGATGGCGTTGGATTTAACAAGAGCATTCAGCCATCTGCACCTGCGGTCTGCAATGGGATTGGCTTGTGCAAACGCTGCCTGCAACTTACCTTTATGGGTTGTGTTTAGCATGACGCCATTGCAGAAGCTGGAAGTGTACTGCCCTGACCCCTGTCCTGTCCAAAGCCGGGTTGATTTCAGTGGAAGCGTTTGAGGGCTCCATTGGAGACCCCCTGGGACTTTTAAGACGCTTAACCCTGACTGGATTTGAACTGCAGTGAGGTGCTGACAGGTCTCCACCAAACACCTCCCTGGTGATTGTGGGAGGGGGAAGAAGCAACGTCTGCCAGGGGAACTTCTGCCTCTTTCTTTCTTTCTTTCTTTCTTTCTTTCTTTCTTTCTTTCTTTCTTTCTCCCTTTGCTGTTGTTCCAGGCACTTTTTTGCATGTTGCAGAGAAAAGCCAGGCAGGGCGTGGACGCAGGGAAATCGGCTGGGGAAGGACTGAGCCCTCTGGCTCCACGGCTCTTCAGATATAACATCTGTCTTCACCTTTAGAGGTAGAGACATAAACAGACTTTGTATGTAACTGTAAGAGCTTAAACACTTTCTTCAGAGCAGTCGTGGCTTTTCTTCTTAACAGGGAGGCTGGTGTTCCAATTGCAGAAGCATTAGTGCCTTTTCTTGTAGACTTTTTTTATTATTCGAACTGAATAGTCATCTCAGTGAGAGGCAATTAGATTTTAAATCAAGAAGACTGTTGGTTTCTCTCTCTCTCTCTCTCTCTTTCTCTCTCTCTCTCTCTCTCTCTCTCTCTCTCTCTGTCTTTCTCTCCCTCTCCCTCTCCCTCTCCCTCTCCCTCTCCCTCTCCCTCTCCCTCTCCCTCTCCCTTCTGTGAAATATATATAAAGTGAATCCATTAACAGGAGCGTAAACTTGATTTCACATGATTTCAGACCTACATGTGGTATCCAAGGTTGGGACCTGCTGTTTTGAAAACCAGTTTGTGTTTTTTCCTTAGAAATAGAATGGCAAACTTGAATGTTAACAAAATGTTTCAAGGTGATGATGTTTGATTCAGAGTAGACATTTTTGTGGTCATGATCTGGTGCATAGCTTTATATACTCAAATGTGATGGGGTTGTGTGTGTACGTGTGTGTGTGTTTTTAAATGCTGACGTTCAGAGTAGGCATCCAAGTGAATATGATTGTACTTCTTTGCTTGACATATACCCCTTAAGCTCACAGATGTGCCAAATTAAAAAATGTGCAAAATCTATTTTTTTATAAAATAGCACATGTGAATGAATCGTCAAACTTCATGGATGTCAAAAATGTATATCATTCTTTCACAGTGTAGGCATAGTTGGGGGTTTGTTTTTCGTTTTTGTTTTGCTTCTTCTAGTATGGCTTTGGATTACGTGTCAGCAACTCGCACCCTTGGGCCAAAATCTGTCCTAGTTGTCAACCAAGGGGCAAAAGAGTGTCATAGGCTGCAGCCATTGGTAGCAGCAGGACTCGGCGGCAAGGGAGTCCCCCAGCAGGCTCTGTGGATTATATGGAAGGATATAAATCCCCAAAGTGAGGGAGGTGGGGTTCAGGCTGCCACTTAGTGCATAAAAAGGCCCCTCAAGTGCTTGTTCATTCCCTCTGCTATTTTTGTTGTGATTGCAAAAATAAAATATGGCTGCTTCAAGATCTTGTGTCAAGACCTCTCCCCACCCCTCCTTTTTTAGGTGGGAAACTGCATCAAATTTATTTGGGGTGGGAGACAGATCGGCTCACAGGTGGAATTGCACATACTTGGTAGAGAGAGAGAAGTTTCAAACATGAGCCTGCAAGTGCAGATGCAAGAAATAGGTGTATGTGTGGGGAAATTCTAGATTCTAGACCCAGTAAAGAAACAACCGAAAAATAAATAAATCAAGGCATATTGGTCAGGGGCAGGGGATCATGTCATTACTGCCCAGTTCCAGGTTATGTTTACTCTGAAGCAAGTCCCACTGTGTTCAGATGCCCTAATCAATTCACAGAACTGGCTTGCTTAAATAGTTTGGCGTTTGGTGTGCAGCGGGCTTCTGATTTGCAGCAGCTGCCGGGCTCAAAAGCAAATGGACTGTTATGTGATTTGATGTTAACCAAACAGATTTCTAGGTTCCCTGCATATTCGGCCTCCCCTCTGCAAGCACAGGCACACATAGCCTGGTTACTACTTGAAATTTTGCCCAAGGCTGATTTGAGGGTCTGATAGGTCATTAGAACTCCCATCCCACCTTTGTTTGCCCCACACTGGGGTGCAGCTGTTCATCGGTGTCTTAATGTTGTTGGAAGGCGGTTGAATGATACCTTTCTTGGCTACTAGTGCCAATCCACTCTTCTCAACTGAGTTGCTTCAATCGGTCATTGATAAGTAGCTGGTGCCACTGTGTGAATAGGATGCTGGACTAGATGGGCATTGGACTGGTGCAGCAAGGCTCTTGGTACACTGCCCAGCTAGTGTATGAAATCCCTTAAACCATGATGGGGTACACACTTAACACTCCCCACATTGAGGAAGGCATGTACAAACCTCCTGGCCAGATTTTTCAAACGAGTATGGTACCTTGCATCGTCGTCTTCTTTGGCGATCACACACAGTCGATTAAGATTGCCTTGGGTAGCATACTATTGGAAATTTCCTTGCTTAATCTGCCCTTCCAGAACTGGCCCATCTTAGTTAAGAGGGTGAAATTCCAACTGGCTTTGAACCTTCTTGCCCCCGGCTCCCTCAAAAGAACCATTTGGTTTTTTGATATCCCTTTTTCAAAATTCCTGACATTTTAAAAGAGTGCTTCCTTTGTTAGTAAGCAAAGGGTTCTTTGCACAAATAAAACAGAAAATTGGGCCTGCACAAAGGAGCACAGAGTCCCATCATACGAAGAGAAATTTTTAATGGAGATTTCTGTCAGAATGCTGTTGTTTGAGTTGGGAAGTTGGATCTGTGGTATTTTGGGCTCTGCTTTCTACAGCGCCAAATAAATTTAAAAAGTTTCACATTTCCCCCACAAACCTCTTCTAGATTTGTATGCTGTCAGGTCTATGCTTCAAAAGGTGGAGCATGGTCAAAAGGTGCACATCTTATGAGACAGGAATAATCAGAATTGGCATGTGAGGTGCTTGCACAACTGTAAGGATTTCCCACCTCTGTGGAGTGTACATTTTCCTCTGTAATTGGAGTGGCAGGACTAAATGAAGAGGGTGCCAGACTCCTGCCACAGATGTTTGTTACAAAGCAAGGAAAGCCACATGTGGATGTGGGGTTTTTTGTATGCTTGTTTTAGGCACAAGCTCCACAACCCTTAAGGCGCTTCCAGGCAGCCTGTTTGTTGAGCGCTCATCCAGATTTGTCTGCAGAGAGATGATGTGTGCTGTTTGTTGAGCCTTCATTCTGATATGTCTGCAGGGAGATTAGATGACTATTGTGTCACAGCAGGTGTTATTCCATGCTTAGCAGTGCATTTCCCTGCCGCTTCAGTTACTGCAAAAAAAAAATTGATCCTTTTGGGAAGCAGGTTTGTTGGACAAGAGCTCTCAATAAACTTCATGAATTTGCCAGCCTGTGATTGAATCCCACCTGAAAATAACAACCGTCTTGAAATGCCTCTCCTCTGGCTTCCCTGAAATAAACATTTTTCCGGACTGAGGCCTTCATTTTCTTAAATAACGACCCTCTGTATAAATTTGGTCACAAATGGGGATCTTCAACCTGTGGGTCCCCAGATGTTGTTGAACTACAACTCCCATCATCCCTAGCTAGCAAGACTGGAGCTCAGGGATGATGGGAGTTGTAGTCCAACAACATCTGGGGACCCACAGATTGAGAACCAATCCAAAGGAATGACCAGCTCCACATCTGCTTAGCTTCAACAGTTCAGCAGCCTCCCATGCCCCAAGGCAACATCCAGGAGCCCTTGCCTTTTAAATTATTGTGGAGTTTGGGAAATAAATGAATAAAACTTGCAGAGGCAGTAAAAACCTCAGCTGTATCAGTATTCTGCGCCACACTATTTTGTCTGAAATGCCAGCCCTCTCCCCTCCTTTCCCCTTAATTCTCGCTTCTGAGCTCACAGTAGAAAGGAGCTCCCTGTTTAAAGAGGTACTCAATTTAACCGAGCGTACAGTAGGCTGAGATACCAAAGCTATGGGCTGACCAGCCAACCATACAAGGGTAGGATCCAGCCCCCAAAGCACCTTTTTCTGCCCCCTCTCTCTTAGTAGCCCTATCAAATACATTCTGATCAACTTGGGGGTCAGATGTTTCTCCGTAGTTTCGCTTAGACGGCAGCAAAGCAATTGAATGTCCACCTACTTGTTGCTTGCACATTCCATCTGCAGCCAGAATGACCATCTCGGCACACATGAGCCATTTTTAAATATTTTGTTCAGCTTGGTCATCCCCGGGGTGGCAGTGGTACTGAGTGCTCTGGCTCCCAGTGAATGCCTGCAGACTATGGTGACCCATAAGCTGGCCACCCCCTGGTTTACATAATGCTTTAGTCCATGCATGGGGTTCTCTAGGGTAAAAACCAAAATGGTACCTGAACAAATGCAGGGTAGCCAAGCAAATTGACCTTTTTTTCTTTTCTTAGTTTGAAGTCCTATATGTAGCATGCTGTGAACGTCTTACCTGGTCTCTGCAAAATAATCAGTATTGATGTTGCTTTAATTCTTTTGGCTTCTTTTGTTTTTACACCCCCACCCTCCTTTTAAACGTAGTGTCTTTCTAGAAGCTGTGATAGGCCTTTGTGGTCCTTGACTTTGTTACTGTAACTTCTTCTTTTTTTTTAATAAAAAAAAAAAGTTTGTGAAATGTAGGGCTAACCCGAGTTGGATGATCCAGTCCTCCAAGGTTGCCCATTTTCAGTTTGTTCGTTCTACATTATGGCTGTACGTAGAATAAGCTTATCGATGATGCAAATTTAGGATTCGCACAGCTTTTTTTTTTTTTAACGTCCACGTGTATGCATTTTGTACGTGTGTACTGCGGGAGTGGGGAGAGAAAGGTGATGTGTTTTATATAGGCTTAAGCTTTTTCGGTTTATTTCTTTTCCCTTTTGTAAAGTAACTGACTCGGTAAAATCCATAGCCACTTAGGACTGTCCATGCTGAACAGACCTTGCTGTAGAGGCAAGATCACGTTCTTTGTAAGTTTCAAATAGTGACACCACCACACACACACACACCCCAATACCTGGGGAAATGAGCTCATTTTGCACCACACGAGGGGAAAGGTTGTTTCGAAACTGAGTACAGTGCTAGCTCTTGAATGGATGTGTTACGGGGAAATGCAAAAGTCTTTGTGAATGGAGGCGATGGCCTCCCATGATCACCCAGGAAGAACCACCATAGAGGTCTGAAACTAGACGGGCCAACGAGGCAGTCTTAACTAAGGCTGAGCTCCATAAGAAGGTGACAGGCCCATTTCCCTTGCCATCAAGGGATGCAGTTAGCCAAAAGCTATCCTGGGAGGGAAAAGGAGTAGGTCAGAAACTCCAAGGGTGGCAGCAATGGACCCGACATGTGTGTGAGAGCTTTCCTTGTGCAGAGAAGCTGACTAAAACAAATACACTCTTTCCTTAAGAGTGTATGCAACTCATTCAGCTGACGGTTGCCTCGCCAATTGGCTATTGGTTGCCTGTGGCTGGGCTGGGCCATCTTGGCGACAAGGAATTGAATGGCCCTGAAGGGTGGTGGGTTGAGAAGAGGCTAACAGCGTATCTTTACTACAACATATATGTCTAGGAGAACTCTTGTTATCTCAGGACAAGTGCAGGATAAAGCTCCTCTGGAGCAACAAAGCATTTCCTACACCCCAGAAATATTTAACTCCAGGAACAGCTGGAGCACTTGGGTGAACCCTAGATCTTGCCCACCCTAAAAGCACCACACCCTCGGGGTGCAAACCCATACACAACATGGGAGTAATCCCCACTGAGCTCACTGGGGGCTTAGCTATGAGTAGACAGGTATAGAGTTGCACTGTGCGTGTGTCTCTTGCTGCAGTTGTGTCGATTTTAGGACTTCTTGCGGACAGAACCAAGAGTTCAGCTAGCATTTTTCTGACATCAGTGGTTATTGGACAAGCCTATCCAACTGGATCTGTTTGTGTGACTCTTTTTCTTTCTGTTAAGCTTTTAGTTAACGCAACTTGAATTGTATCTGAACAGATGCGGAAGGAACTTTTTAGCGAGCTGAGACAAAAAGAAAAAAAACACACCATATTTTTCAATAAAGGAATTTGTGTGTGCATATTATTAACCTGTTAACAGCAATTCATAAAATCTGCACTTTTTATGAGGTTTTGAAAAATTCTATTTATAGGTACGGAACAATGGGGTTTGTTTAAAAACTGTATAGCATTTATACTTGCTGAAATTTCTTTCATTGTTATCGGTAGGAATTTTATTGGTTCAATAAAAACTGGCGAGAAACCCCACCCCTGTAATGTGGCGTGTCTTTCTTTCTTCAGTTCAGTGGCTCTCTTGGAAGGTGCTTTTGAAATTAATTTTATATATGGATTTGAGAACCGTCGCGCTGGATCAAAACAAAGGTCCATATAGTCATGAGAACACGAGAAAAGCCTCGCAGGATCAGCCCAAATGCCCATCTAACACACCATCCTATTCTCGAAGTGGTCAACCAGATAGGAAGCCCGCAAGCAGGCCATGATGGCAAAAGAATTGCTCCCATTAATGGTTTATCAGAGGCATGCAAAAGTGGAAGTAGAACATAGCCATCATGACTCGTAGCTACTGCTAGTCTTGGGGGGATAACCCCATGAAGTTGTCCAGTTCTCTTTTAAAGCCATCCAAATTGGGGGCCATCATCACTACCTCTGACCCGGAGCAAATTCCATAGGTTTTATTATGCACGGTGCAAAGTACTACTTTCTTTTGTCCTGAATTTTCCAACATTCAGCTTCATTAGATGTTCACAGGTTCTGGCCTTAGGAGGAAAACTGGAGTGTGCCTGATTTCACACATAAAAATTCAGTATTAAAACCCAGCTTTCCCCTCTCCAAGCCGGAAGCCAGTTGTGTGACATGAGAGGCTCAAAGGCAAGGTGTGGTGCAAGAGAGCCATCTACCCTTTTTGCCCCCCCCCCATTTGTGAATTAAAGGTAAACTGCCTCTAATCATGGAGGTTTTGTGCGGCTTGTCGTGACTAATAGCCATTAATAAGGCACATCTTCCATGGGTCTTATCTTTCTTTTAAAAGATTCTGGCCACCATCACGTATTGTGGTAATGAGCTTGTGTAAATCCCATGCACCTGGTGTGTAGAAGTACTTCTTTTGCCCTGAAACTTATCTCCACACAGCTTAATTAGAATGTAATTAGCTTTCCAGAACTATCTTCCTAATGTTTCAACTTCTTGCTGTTACACACTTACAAAAAAAACCAAAATACACAGCTAACTTGATGCGTTTTGCCATGCCTACACCTTTCAAAAAGAGGGATTCCACATTTTAATCCATGGGGTGTGATTAAAAATCCTTAACTTCAGCTGGATCGTGCCCATTATTCCCAGGAACCACAGTTGCTCCAAACCAAGGACTCAAACCAGCCAGTTAAAAGGAGATAGTTGCCTGTTTAACCTGATCTGAACACAGGGGGGCACTAAATGCTGCAAATACACTTCTTCCTGGTGTTGCTTGTACTGTACCAGATAAATTTGTCTGTGACTTAGCAGCTTAAACATGGAGGCATGACCTGATGCAGAATCTGACCATTCATAAGAGCACTCATCATAGCATTTTCTCTTCCACTCCCTGGTCCCAAATTGGGTCCACTTATTTTGCAAACTAGAAGAAGTTTCCCTGGTGGCTCTTTTTGTGGACAAATTAGGGAAAGATGGATCCTATTGGTGGTTGTCAGGCATGCCACCTTTTAAGACTGAGATGGGGAAACTGGCTTTCCAGTTGAACTCCAGCTCCCAGCTGCCCAGCCAGTGTGGCCAATGGGCATGGGTGATGGAAGCTGCTTTTGGGCTATGCGTGGGCAGAGGGTTCTTAAGCACAGAACTGCTACCTTTCTTCTGCTGACACCATAGTATGTGGCAAGGGATAAATTAAATAATAAAGATTGCTGTGAGAAGCCTCACTCTATAGAGGTAGTGAAAATACTATTTATTCACTTAGGTGGTGTTTCTATACCACTCTCCCATGTGAAACGTCTTGAGAGTGGCAAACAAAATCGGAAATAAAGGTTAGCAATAAATACATGAAACCAAAAATCCAATGTAAAACAGCAGCAGAGATCAAAGCAGAGAACCAGATTAAAACTCGGTAACTTCAAAAGGCTGGGCAAATAGAAATATCCTCTCCAGGAACACGGAAGATATATGGGTTGGTGCCCTGCCAGTCGCCATGGGGAAAGCATTCCCTAGCTGAGCAGCTTCATAGAGGGGGAAGTGGTCCTTAAGTTAAACTTGTCTCAAGCCTTTTAAAGGCTTTTTAAAGATTAAAATCGACCAGGAGCCTCATGGCTAGTTCTTAAAAGGAAAACAAAAAAACTGGTGAGGTGCTCCTTACATCTAGCCACAGATACGAAGTCTAGCTGCCTCGTTTTTCACTAAAACGGCCTAAACTGTCTTCTAGGGCAGAGCCATGTCCATTGTGTTACAACAATCCAATTCAGAAGTTAATCTAAGCACAGGTTTGAAACCCAGACCTGCCTTAAAAGCAAAAGCCAGTAGGCCTCAAACACTCTGAAAAGAACAGAGCATAGAATAGATACTGCACTACGGCCACATTCACACCATTTAAACAGTTGTGGCTTGCCTCAGAAAATTCTGGAAGGAGGAGTTAAACGTGCTGAAAGTTCTTAGGAGACCCGTAGTTCCCCTCCCAGAGCTACAATTCCCAGTTTTCCACGAAGAGAGATAGATAATTGTAGCTCAGGGAGGAAGGAAGGCTAAACAATTCTTGGCACCTTTAACAAAATGCTCCCAGAATCCTTTGAGGCAACCCATTACTGTTTCAAGAGGTATTGTAGTGCCTTAAATGGATCGTGTGAATGTATGCATAGTGCTTCAAGATTACATTATGCCTTTACCTTACACACCTTCCTGTCAACCTAAGTATTTTCCATATTGTGGATGGAGGGGCTTGAGGTTGCCTAGTTTAGTTCATCGCAGAGATGAAATTCAACTGGCAACTTCCCAGTCCATTACTCCGTTTCTTAAACAGATATTCTATACCAGTATTGACCAGGTTCAACTAACCAACGACACTAGCAGAACCTCACACAAGGGCTTCCACTAGTGCAACAAGGCTTGCCCCCTTTCTCTCCTCCCCCCCGTGCCCCCTGAAATTGGCTTGAGGGGGTTGGAAGACCCCCAGAACAGCACACAAGGGGAGAGGAGGGGAGATTGCTCCATCAGCGCTAGATTGAATTCCTCCCTGTAGGAACTCATTCTTCTACCTTCAAAGGACAGCAGTGGATGACCTGCCAGCTGAAATGCTCTATGTGAGTCATTTTGGACTCACAGCTGTCCATGGAGGCGCAGGGGTCAATTCTGTGTCCAGGGCAGCTATCTACCAGCTCCATCTGGTACACAGGCTGAGATCCTACCTGCTTGCAGACTTTCTTGTCAGAGTGGTGCATGCTCTAGTTATCTCCTGCTTGGACTACTGCCATGTGCTCTACGTGGGGCTACCTTTGAAGGTGACCCAGAAACTGCAACTAATCTAGAATGCAGCAGCTAGACTGGTGACTGAGAGTGGCCACCAAGACCATATAACACCGGTCCTGAAAGACCTACATTGGCTCCCAGTACGTTTCCGAGCACAATTCAAAGTGTTGGTGCTGACCTTCAAAGCCCTAAACTGCCTCCGTCCTGTATACCTGAAGGAGCATCTCCACCCCCATCGTTCAGCCCAGACACTGAGGTCCAACACTGAGGGCCTTCTGGCGGTTCCCTCACTGCAAGAAGCGAAGTTACAGGGAACCAGGCAGAGGGCCTTCTCGGTGGTGGCGCCCACCCTGTGGAACGCCCTCCCATCAGATGTCAAGGAAATAAACAACTATCTCACTTTTAGAAGACATCTGAAGGTATGTATCCCTGTTTAGGGAAGTTTTTAATGTTTGACGTTTTATTGCATTTTTAATATTTTGTTGGAAGCCGCCTAGAGTGGCTGGGGAAACCCAGCCAGATGGGCGGGGTATATTATTATTATTATTATTATTTGCCAGATGAGTGGGGGGAAGGAGGAAGTAGTGCAAAAAAGTGCAAAAATAATTCTTACAATGAGTCAGAGCACTGGCCAGCCGAATGCTGTATCCTTTGCTTGACAGACGTTCAACTGGGGTCTCAGATAGGGGTCTTTTCCAGCCCAGTTCTCTATTTTAACTGGAGATGTCAAAGATTGAATGTGGGACCCTCCACATGCCAAGGATGCTCTCTTATCACTGAGTTAAAGCCTAAACCAAAAAGGGAAATTTGGAAAGCGACTTTCCTCTCCATGGATAATTCTTGACTTGGGAAAATGATTTCTTCAAAATCTCTAAAAACCCTCCCCCCCCCCAGTAAGGTTCTCTGCTTATGCTGCAAACTTACTACAAAGAGAAGTATTTTGGCAGGTTCAGTCACTGCAGAGGATTCTGTATCCACCATTTTCATATATTCTAGTAGAGAGGATGAAGGTTTCTCTCCTGTTCAGAACTTTTCCTGGTTCTCAAAAGACTTGACATGAGACAGAAAGGTCAACCAGCCACCCAAAGTGCAACATTTTACAATAAGTGAACATTTAATTTTGCCATAAAATGCCCCTTCGGGAGGGGAAGGGGGCATGAAGCTCACCCATGTTACCAGAACATCGGTTCATTACTGTTAATGTCATCACAAATAAATACTTTATAGGAACAGCAGGAGATTAGCAACATATCGGAAAGTATTGCTTTGGGTTTCTTTCCCCAGAGTTCTTCATAGCCATTCGATTTCTCACACCGCTTTTCAGGCATCGTAAATCTTAGGAAGGAACCTTTTGGCTAAATGCGAAACGATGTAATTTAGGCCCTTCACAATGCTTGTCGTGGCATCAATTGCCAGTAAGAATAATCCACCAATACCTGAGGCGATATCTCGGAGGACTGTAGGGATGGCACCCAGGGTGTAGAAAGGGAAGGACACGATGTCTAATATCACATTCACAGGGATGCTGAGAATCTTGTAGGTAACCATCAGGACGCTGTAGATGTTTTGGGCAATTCCGTTCAGGATGTTGACGCCAACGCGAGCCACATCAACAAAGACATTCAGCAGCGCTGTGGCAATTCCTTTGATGAAGGTGAACACCCCTCCGACGATCGTCTGGATGAGGCGCCACAGGAGAGAGAAGGTGTATTTCACAATCTGGCCAACCAGGTAGACAACCAATTTCAGCAGTTTGAAGATAGGGGTAACGATGAAATAAAACAACTTCTTCAGAAAGCCACTCTCCTCCTTTGGCTGTGTGCCGGTGTGCTGGCCTGTGGTGGACTTCTTCGCTTGTGGCACCGGTTCCTTAGCTCGGATGTGTTTCACGGCATGGTGGACCTCTTCCAGTTTCTTGGGGTCGTGTCTGTCTTGGCCACAGTGGTTCTTAAACAGTTGAGCTCCTGCGTGGAGCTTCTTCTCAAGGGCTTCCACAGTGAGGTCTTCTAGGCGATTCTCAGCAGTTGCCTGCTTAATAAATCCCAAAGACCAGGTCTTGGAACCATCATCGCAGCAGGCAGCCAGCCAGAGAGACTCGGGGACAGAAACTTTGTCCTTCACTTTGAGGGTGGAAGGAATTGCTCCAGAAACAAGATAGAGACCCTTCCCATTGTCACAGTGTGGAGCCAAGGCTTGGCCTACCAGGCTCTCAATCTCCCAGTGCCATATCTCATGGAGAGGTGGCGTCAATGGCACCGCATTGGTCAGTGTGTAGGTGGCTATCTCGTGGTCGCCATTATGAAGAGAACTAGGGTTTAGTTGCCCCCTCTCGTAGCCAGAGTCCACATAGTCTGCTGTGAGGGCCTGCTTGGACCCCAAGTTGTCCACTGAACCTGTGACCTCAACTTCCGGCATCATTCCTTCCAGGCCATTTTCGTGATCATCAATCTGAAATGTGAACAAGAGAAATAATTGGATTTTAGAAAAAAAGGTCACTCATTAAATTTCTCGGGCCCTGTGTGCAATTTCCTGGACAATCCAGATTCTAGAAATCTTAAGACTTGTCTAATTTCAAAAATTACATTTTGTCTCAAGCCTTTAAACAAGAACAAGGAAAGTTTGTGATTTAAAACTTGCCAGCCATTTCTCTAATTGAACACAAAACCATAGACAGGGATTCAGGTGGAGTTCAGTGTTTGTGGTATTTCTGAAGTCTTGAATTTTAAATTTGTAAAAAAAAAGTATTAACGTCAAAACCTGACATTGAAAAATTTGCAATTCATGCAATGTAACTTAATGGTTACATCAAGTAAATAAATAAAAATACTTAGCTGACAAACGTGTCACAGATAGCTCAGTTCTGCTCCCCTAACATAAATCCTGGCTCCCTCAACATAAATCCTGGCTACGTCCATGCCCTGGATTGCATTCAACTAATTGCTACTCAGAGTAGACCCATTGAAATTAATGTATGTTTACTACAGTGGGTTTACTGAATAGGACTAGCATTAGATACAACCCATCATATTTAAAAGACACACTGGTAATTACTGCTGTCTCCAAATTACAGAGATACACTTACTGTTGTACACAACATTTATTAATAAAACCTCTACGTTGATACAGTCAACAGTATCCCCAGTAACGCTGCTACCTTTTAATATGAGACCTATTCCTCACTTTTCCTTCAGGTCTTCCTGGTCCTTTGCATCTCTATTCCTAGATTGTTTTGGAAAACCACACCTCTTGCAAGGTTATTACAATAACAAAGTTATTACAATTCCAGCCAAACTGGCAGTTCTCCCTTCCCTTACAGAAGCTGATCTACAAACATCCTAACAACCTCATTTCATTGAATAGTTGGAATATCCGTAAGCAGCATTCCATGCCAACTTGGCCAATCAGTGCCTTTGCCACAAGCAATGTAGAATTTTGAACAGGTGGACACGCCTCTTACATTAACACAGCTTTTTGCCAGGTTCAGATTATTACATAGGTTGAGGACGCATTTCTCCTGAGTCACCTAAAGGAATGTGCCTGTTCCAGAGGTCTCTAGTAGCAGAGTGACCGCTAGGAATGACCTTTTCCAAATGACACTGTAAACAGCTTGATGTGTGTGTGATGCAGACATTGCATCAGAACCAGCTTTTGGAACAACTCAATTACGCATACAAATGAATGGAATGTCAGGGAGTCAATGTGAATCATGGCCAATCAGCCTCCATCCTTAGAGCCATTCCTGGAATGTGCATCATCTACCCTTGTACTTCATAGCTCACCTGGTACCCAGGGGCAATCAGGAATTCCATACAGGTGAGTGAGTGGTTTGGTGGAGGAAGTATGGTTCCATCTCTCACCCTCTCTCTTATTTACTGCTCCACCTGGCTTCCATGCAAGCCTTGAAGGTAGAAGAGCCCTTTCCTCTGTGGCCACCATGGAAGCCAAACAGGCTGGCAGAGGAGAGACAAATCATTCTACCCATCCCACCAGTTTGGTTGGTAGAAGCCAATTTTCCTTTTTTAACTACCCTGCAAGTAGCCCAAATTCTCATGAGGACTATGGAGGAGGGGACTTCCTTCTGTTACAACCAAAGATGCAAACTAGTAGCTTCTTAGTTGGCTGGTAAAAAGAAGAAGCCGGCTAGTAACGTCTGTGGGCTTATTTGCAAGGCTGTCATAGTCCTTCTGGTGCTACTGTGTAATTTCTAAGCAGACAAGGACTGGGGCTCAAGCCATCCTGCAAGCGATAGTCTCCCCACCTTGTCCTGAACTCCAGATCTTTGGCTGGCTGGCTGGCTGGGAGATGTTGAGTCTCTAGGATGAGGATGGGATGGGGTAACTTCTGACCTTCCAGATGTTTCCGACTTCAAATTCCATCACCCGGGCCATTGCCCATGCTGGCTGGGGCTGAGGGGTTGTTGGTGGCCACTGGGACATCTTGTAGTAAATTCTGTAGTTTAACTACGTGCTCCTCAAAAGAGGTACCTCCTTTTGCCTGTCCTCCTGAACCACCCAATACTCAACTTCGTTGGGTGTCCCCAAGTTCTAGTATTAGGGAGAAAAACCATCTCTCTATCTGCTTCATCCACTCCTCCAGTCTCTCTTACTGCTTTACGTATTCCAGGAGAGCGCATGGCTGTTCCTTGTCTCCAGTGCTGATTCCTAGCTCAAAAACCAAGCCCTGTCTGCTGCTAATCAGGTTAGCTCCTCTTATATTTAACAGGCGGAAGCATCCCCCTGCGCTGTGATGCCTGCAATTACAGAAGCATCTGGACGATGTTCTTCCCTTCTTCTCTTCCTAATGAGGGAGCAGGAGCTGTTTATGCCGTGAAGGATGGCTCCCGATTGCTGTAGTTGCTTAACAACTGGTTAGCTGTGCTGTGGTTGCCTAGCAACCACCCGGTCCTCACCCACATCCCTCCTCTCTTTCTCCAGCTCCTGTAAAGAGAACGGCACTAAGCTTGATAATGATGGGTACCAGCTTGCTGCAAGGGGAGAATGCTTCTCAGCACCACCACCACCCATGCAAAAGCATGCACAGCCCCGCCAGCCATGGCTACTAGCCCAAACTGGAGTTGGATGAGCCTTTCTGTTTTACTAATTACTAATTATATCACACTTGGTTTTCCCACCAATGAGCCCTGTGGTTCCCAAGTGGGCACTCATCCAGGCCCTGACTAGATCCAGACCTCCTTCACTTCAGCAAAGAGGGGGCTTCATGTGCCTTTCGGACACAGCCTGCGGCTACTTGCCAAAACTGGAGGGAGGGGGGCCTGGGAAGACCACACTACCATTTAGGCCCCATGTGTACTAAACATTTAAAGCAGCGTCATACCACTTTAAGCAGTCACTGGTTCCCTCAAAGGATCATGGGAAGTGCAGTTCGTTAAGGGTGCCAAAGGTTTTCCGGAAATACCTATTTCCCGCACAGAGCTACAACAGCCAGAGCGGTTTAACAATCAAGCTCTCCTTCCCAGGGAACTCTAGGAATTGTAGCTCTGTGAGGGAAATAGGGGTCTGGTGGGGGTGGGGCTACATTTGGCCCTGAATATTGCTATTGGAACAGAAGTATAGGCTAGAAATTACCGTATTTTTTGCCCCATAGGGCACACCGGCCCATAGGGCGCACCTAGTTTTTTGGGGGGAAATAAAGGGGGGAATTATTTTCCCCCAGGTGCGGGGCTGGGGCGGGGGAAGCCCGAGCTTCCCCCGACCCCAGCCCCCAGAACAGGCTGCTATCCGCAAACCTAGGGAGCCCGGTGTCCCCAGGATTGCGGATATCTGCCCGAAGTCCAGGGCGAGCTCCTCAGCGCGCCCCGTGCTTCGAGCGGCAGGCTGCTGTCCACAAGCCTTGGGAGCCCGGCGGGAACTCCCACCGAGCTTGCAAGGCTTGCGGATAGCTTCCTGAAGCCTGGAGAGCGAGAGGGGTCGGTGCGCACCAACCCCTCTTGCTCTCCAGGCTTCAGCGAAAGCCTGCATTCGCCCCATAGGACGCACACGCATTTCCCCTTCATTTTTGGAGGGGGGAAAGTGTGTCCTATGGGGCGAAAAATACGGTATCTTAAGAAAGAAACACACATTCTTGCTGCCAAAACGGAATCCTTGGGTACCACCATTTTCTCCCACTGTATTGGGAGGGGAGGGGCTGTGTACCTGTGTCCACCGTTTGCTAGTTTTATACCCATTCACTTTCATCAGCCAAACAACAGCCTAGGATTATTCTCAAATTGCAGCCTATGTATTAGGTTTCGGATAAGTGATCCAAAGTTTTCTTCATGTAACTAAATACTTGGAACAAGGAAAATGGGACAGCAACTGCTATTTACTACTGATACTGTATATTGCTGCCAACTTTATCTCAGCCCCCCTGCCCAACTCAGCCAGAAATGCAGGTAAGCGTTATTCCCTCTTTAGAGATGTGAAGCTGAGGAAAGAAAGGGTTATTGATCTGCAGCCAAACGCTGAAGTCAGAGGTTTAACTAGAGTCTTTTCTCCAAATCCCGTGCTTTGTCCACTGGGACACTTGGGAAGCGACGTCACCAAAATCAGCCTTCCCCAACTTGTCACTCTCCTGGTTTTTCAGACTACAATTCCCATCAGCCCCTGCCAACACGCCAGGTCTGATGGGAGTTGCAGTCCTAGACACCTAGAGGACAACTGGTTAGGGAAGACTGACCAAAATCATAATTTGGAGACACTGCTGCTTCACCGGAGATGGTTGGAGGGGGTGAAATGGGTTAAGCAGCTGGAAAAAGAGAATCTCCTGGTCAGTCAGAGGGGAATGGGAAGTTAGGTGCTGAAGAGTAGGAGGAAATTCAATGTCCTTTATTAGAATATGTAGAGGAATATTTAGGATTCCAAAGGGAAGAGGCAATGTACTCAAGAGGCTGGGATGAGGGAGGAGTTGACAAAACACAGAACTAACCCCTCTCAACCCAAGCTGAATTCCTGAAGCTTAAATAGCTGCATGCATGGCAGACATTCCGCACGTTAAGCCTTTTCCCCAGCACATCATCCTGACACAGGGGAAAACTTTACCTGCTGAACCCATGCCTGCTAATGCTGAAAGAACCTGAGAGAGAAGAAAAGCAGCCCAGTCGTGTATTGGCACAAACTACAGTGATAGGGGAAGAAAGGTAAGAACATGAGATGAGCCTGGATCAGACCAAATTTCCTTCCAGCTCCACATTCTGTTTCTGGTTCTGTACACGGAGGCAGAAGCACCCAGGAAGGCCACAAAGAAGGCATGAGGTAGTGAACGCCACTCCCTCTCAATTCGTTCCTAGCACCTGATATTCTCAGGTAGCTGCCACTCTGCAGGGAGGCTCGGCTTAGCTATCACAGTGGTTTCTAGACTTATCCTCTATGAAACAGCCTAATACAGTAGTACCTCGGGTTACAGACTCTTCATGTTACAGACGCTTCAGGTTACAGACTCCGCTAACCCAGAAATAGTACCTCAGGTTAAGAACTTTACCTCAGGATGACAACAGAAATCGTGCGGTGGCGGCAGGAGGCCCCATTAGCTAAAGTGGTACCTCAGGTTAAGAACAGTTTCAGGTTAAGAACAAACCTCTGGAACAAATTAAGTTCTTAACCCGAGGTACCACTGTACATAACACACACAGAGCTAAGCTATTGCCCACGACCCTGGATAAAAACATTCTTTAGCAACAATGTGTGTACACATGGATGTGGGTAGCCGAACAGGAGCATAGGCAAGAACATCTTATCTTGTGCCACTGCTGTTGCGCTAGCAGATGTTGCCCTTTTGTCTGCAGCTTCCTGCCCTTTCTGTCTTGAACACACGGCTATTAAAAATTTATGTCCATTACTCTCGCTGGTATTTAGAAATGGCTATTTGGTATTACAAGGGCTGGGGTAGAGCATGTGCTTTGCCCCCTTGCCTGTAATCTGATGCGGATCCCCCCCGGCAATTAAAGCCTCTGCAATCTCACAGAGCAGATGGCCTGACCATGTCACTCGCCCCAGCTCTGGGGCTACCTCTGCACCCGGCATTGTCATGCAGTTCCTCAGGTAGAACGGGTCCAGAACACATCCCACGGCACTCCTTCGTATCCTCCCTGATCAGATCAGACCAGTACCAGGCAGCTAGGGGTGGGATCTGATGCACTTTGTGTTTAAAATATCTAAATTTGCACTTTTCAGAATAATGCACAAGATAATAATGCAGAATAATGCAGAAGAAAGCACAGCCGACCTCCAAATTTCACGTTTCCCCAAATTTGCTGTGCAGTTCTCTAGGTAAGCAATGAGAGGTACACACCAAGGTAAAATGTGCGTATAAACACATGAAAACATACCCCAAAAAATGTTATATTAGGGGAAATGGCTTTGCAATTTTTGAATTTCCATTTATTTCATAAAATGTATACACGGCTTGGTTGCAGAAAACCTCAAAGCAGCTTGCAAAAGAGGAAACTACTAGTAAAGTTTTACAACCGTACCTTAAAACGTATAAAATTTAAAATACTAAATACTAAAATGATAAAGTGAGATTGGCACATTCGCCCATCCCTAGCCGCATCACCATGACAACAACAGCATCACGAATGATTGGCGACACTTTTCAGTGTGGGGAAGTCTTTTCAACTTGGAATGTGAATGCCCAAGTGCAAATCCTCACTCAGGCCTGTTTCAGATGTGCCTATGTTTCCTTGCACTTAATTGCTCCATGCTTGGAGCCAGTTCCCACCCTACCCTCAAATGCTCCACTGACCGCTGAATGTGTGATTTGCCTCCACTGAGAAGCACCGGCTTTCAGGGGAGAGTACGAAAGCACCGTCCACAGCTTTTAGCTCATTTAGACATGCAAGCCACCCATCTGACACTGCAGTTATCAAGCGACGGGTGTTGCGTGTGTGTACCAGGCCACTGCCATCCAGTTTGACAGGCGGCTTGCAGCAATCTGCTCTCTCCCAGCCTGAAGCAGAAAATGCAAAAGAATGCAAGTTCAGGAACTGAAGAAAAGAGCAACCAATCTCTTCTGCAAACACACCCTCCCTGCAACCTTGGGTTTCAGCTGTGCCCTGCACCACAGCCAACGTTTCTTATTTCAAAATACTGTATTGTTTTCTGGCAACCTTGCCAGACACACCTTCCCCCCTGGGCTAGCTGGCTGAAAGCTCTCTGCACATTCCTCTACCACTCCCCGAAGGACTGAGGAAGTGGAGATTGCCTCTTAAGAACACGAGAAGAGCCCTGCTGGTTCAGGTCAAAAGCCCATCGAGTCCAGCATCCTGATGTCTCTGGGAATCCCACAAAGAGAACCTGGGTGCAACAAAAGTCTTTCCCACCTGGGACTGCCAGCAACTGGTGTTCAAAGACATGCCACCTCTGGCAGTGTAGAAGGAACACAGCCATATAGTAACTGTTGATAGCCTAATTCTCCATTAATTTATCTAATCCAGGGTTTCCCTAGCTGTATGGTGACTACAGTGCCCATCATCCCTCACCAACAGTCCTGCTAGCTAGGGACGATGGGAGTTGTAGTCCAAAAAGACCATCTGCAGACCCAAGTTTGGGAAACCCCGATCTAATCCTTTCCCCCCTCCCCAAGCCATCCAATTTTGTGGCGATTGCTGCCTCCTGCGAGAGAAAACTCCACCGTTGAACGGCGCACTGTATGGAGCAGCATTTTCTCGCACCTGTCCCGAATCTTCCAACAGAGTCAGTTTTTGCTGGATGCCCCCAAGTTTTAGGGAGGAGAAACTTCTCTCTGCCCAGTTTTGCTGCACCAGCTCCAAGCTAAAAAGTGTCTTCCCTCCTATGGTGAGATAATTAGCCCACAGCTGACAACCCTAAGAGAGCCAGGCTGACAGTGACATCAGTGGGGGAGAAAGGCTCTGTGGCTGGCATGCCAGTTTTGTATCTCGGGGGGTTTGCTTCCTCAAGGTCCCAAGAGGAAAGCAGTATCTGTCTCTGAATGTTGCTGATGCTTCCCTTTACAGCTCCTAAGTGGTAACAAGCCCTTCTCCCCCCTTGGGGCTAGAAGGAAGTGCCCTGTGCTGAAAGGGCGATCCTAGCAGAGCATCAGCTGGCAAGGCGCATGCCTAAAAGCATCGCTGCCAAACAGGCTAATGGCCTCCTCAGACAATGCCCCTCTTGAAGCCTCTGCAGACGGCTCTCTTGCCGATGAGCAGGGGGGCCATGACAATGGGATGCGTTTGTGTGCAAAGAATAGCTGGCGACCGCCCACCCCTCTTGCCTTTTTCCTTCCCTATTCATTTTTGGAGTCAAGCCTCTGTCTGTTTGGAGAAGACTATTTGTGTACCGCAGGGGTCAGGGCAGAGGTTGGCACCATTCTTGACTCCCTCGGGAGACAGCCTCCGACTCCTTCCTGTGGGAACCAAGGTCATGGCCAGAGGTCCTCCAAGAAAACCAGCGACGACAGACGCTCTTTCCCAGAAGGACAAACTGCGCACACCCCTATTTTGTCCTCAAAAGGGATGTTGGGAAAGGTTCAGAAGAGGGCAACCAAAATGGTCAAGGGGTTGGAGCAGCTCCCCAAGGAGGAAAGGTTGCAGTATTTTTAGTTTGGGGGAGGAGCCAAGTAAAGTGGCGAAGGCATGATGGATGGGGATGGGGGAGAAAGTCGGTGGATCTCCTTCATAACACTAAAACTCGGGGCCATGAAGATGAATGTTGGAAGATTCAGGAGAGACAAAAGAAAGCAGTTTTTCATGCAACATAGAGTTAAAATTAGCGGATTCGCTCCTGCAAGGTTTTGCAACGGCCACTAAGCTGCTATCTGGAGATTCCAGGGATTGAACCTGCATGCAAAGCATGATTCTCTACCACTAAGCTATGAGCCTTCCTCCTGTTTTCCTGCATCCAATGGTTTTCTCAAAGCACAGGAAGTCTTGACAACTACCCATGTGCAGCCTTCTCAGCAAGCATGCCCAAGTCGCTGCAGTGCACGCTGCAAGAACAGCCCCACCCATCTCAATGGCTTGTGCGGTTTTAACCTCTCCTCCACTGAGCCTGGGAACAGGCAGCAGCAGCAAGCACAGCTCTGGAGAGGCAGCTGGCTCTGTGCCACAGCTGGCCTGTGGTTCCGCCTACTTTCGCGCCACAAACTTCTGCAGCCTCTGTCACCTCTGGGCCCCTTGCTGCAGATTAGCTACTTGAACTTTAGGGCACTTGGCTCCATCCGCAGTACAGTAGCACCTCGGCTTACGTAATGTAACCTTCGGGTTGTGAAAGCGGCAAACCCAGGAGTGTTTCGCCCCACGCGCATCAGCGCTCTACCGTGCACGTGCGCATGCGCAGAAGAGGTCCTTCCAGTTACGGAAGCCTCAGGATCTGACCGGAGCTCCAGAACGGATCCTGTATGCAACTGAAGGTACCACTGTATACATTTAAAGCAGTGTTATACCACTTTAAGCAACCATAAAAAAGGTAAAGGACCCCTGACAGTTAAGTCCAGTCGTGAACGACTCTGGGGTTGCGGTGCTCATCTTGCTTTACTGGCCAAGGGAGCCGACGTTTGTCCGCAGACGGTTTTTCCAGGTCATGTGGCCAGCATGACTAAGCCGCTTCTGGTGAAACCAGAGCAGCGCACGGAAATGCCATTTACATTTCCGCCGGGGTGGTACCTATTTATCTACTTGCACTTTGATGTGCTTTCAAACTGCTAGGCTGGCAGGAGCTGGGACCGAGCAATGGGAGCTCACCCTGTCGCGGGGATTTAAACAGCTGACCTTCTGATCAGCAAGTCCAAGGTTCAGTGGTTTACACCACAGCGCCACCAGCGTCCCCTTAAGCAACCATAGCTTCCCCCAAAGAATGACTGCAGGTGTCACTGGACCACAACTCCCACCATCCCAATTAATGGCCATGATGGCTGCTGGGGATGATGGGAGTTGTAGTCTAACAACATCTTGGAGGGGCTCCCACCTCTGGTTTAGCTAAGAGTGCTGAGGTTTCTTCTGCCTGTAGACGTGACCCAAAAGGAGGAAACTGAGCTGAACTATTATTTCTCTCCAGCATAGGTGTGCAGTCATGTGACAATGCCTCTACTTTTCTATAGTTCTTTGTTGCCTGCCATACAGGTGTTGCAGGTGCAGGAGTCTTGCTGGATGAGGAAAGAAATGTTGGCAACCCTGCCAGATGTGAGGGGAAGGTGGAGATCATCCCTAACAACCCTCACCTGGTTTCTTGGGGTTTTGTTAATTATACATATCAGGGAGAAAGAAGCTGTGTTCACCCAGGTGTGTTATGGGACTATGACTTCTGGACCACTGCTCTTGCTGCTTGGGGCAGATGGGAGTTGTAGTCCAACAACATCTGGAAGGCCAAAGATCCCCCACATCTGGTTGTGTGTGTGTGTGTGTGTGTGTGTGTGTGTGTGTATGTATGATGAAGCCAATGTTCTGCTCCTCCTGCCTGCTAAGAGACTCTATCAGTACACTTTCTAATTTCCTTCCTGAGGTAGCTACAGTGGTACCTCAGGTTAAGTACTTAATTCGTTCCGGAGGTCCGTACTTAACCTGAAACTATTCTTAACCTGAAGCACCACTTTAGCTAATGGGGCCTCCTGCTGCTGCTGCGCCGCCGGAGCACGATTTCTGTTCTCATCCTGAAGCAAAGTTATTAACCTGAAGCACTATTTCTCGGTTAGTGGAGTCTGTAACCTGAAGCGTATATAACCTGAAGCATATGTAACCTGAGGTACTACTGTACTTCCCAAAGGGAGGAAATGCAACATCATAATTAAAAAGAAGGCACAAGTTTGCATCTGCCAATTTACATGAACCGATGCAAATTTAGAAGCAACTGCTTCAGATTAAACAGAAATTGGCATTGGTCCACAGTGAGGAAGACTGACCTGTGTGCAGCTGCTCAATCTGCTCTCTAGGTGCTCACGGCTGACGGGCTACTTTGCAGCCTTTTCTAGACAGCCTACACCCCATAGATACGAAGTCCATATGCCACCACCCCTGGCAAAGAATTCTGAGAACTGTAGCTTACTCCTCACAGAGCTATAACTCCTAGTAGGCCAATTCCCAGGATTCTCTGCAGCCTTGTTCTCCCTTCTTGGGGCTCTTTATCCTTAAGCCAGGATTGGAGCCAACAGCCTTTCAAACTGAAAACTGTCATCTGTAAAGTAGGAGCTGTAGCTCCCAAGCTTTTGCAGCGGGGTGTTTTTTTTAAATTTCCCTTCCTTGGGGAATCTCAAATAACACCCCAAGGCTTCTCTTTCCCATTCATCCACTTGGCCCAAGCATGGCTTTGCCAGTCTCAGCCTAGATATCCCTGACAGAGCTATGATCCCCAGAGCGGTTTAACAATCAATCCCTCTTCTCAGGGAACTGTAGCTCTGTGAGAGGAATAGGCTGGCTCCCTCCTGGCAACTCTCAGCATCCCTGAGTGCACATTCAAGAGGCCCCTACATGGGTGTAACACGGGTGCAATCCTTGGCAAGTCGCACGATGGATCGCTGTCAGAAGCATGGGTCCACTTTAAGATGGAAGAGAGTGCCAGTATGAATGATGAACTGGGAGCCCTGGGTTTAAATCCCCGTTCACGATGCACAATGGGTGGCTTTTGGGTGACGCTGCCTCTCAACCCTACCAAACTCGCAGGGTTCTTGAGAGTTTAAAATGGGATTGCCATGAATATGTGCTAAATGCGGAGAGGGCCAACGAAAAAGACACATGGAGCCGCCGCCACCCCGTGTGACAATCCTCCCCCTGACATCATTGTGCTCTGAATCTCGCAGCACAAAGTAATGTGCTTTCGGATATGTGCTCGATGCGCAAGGGGAGGAGAAGCACCTTACTGCTGCTGGAATTGACAGTCGGAGTAGACAGGTGGGGGAGAGAGAAGAGACGAGCCGTCACTCCAGAATGCAGCAAACACTTCCATCAGAAAGATAACACAGGTAAAAAAAAAAAGCCAGGATTGGTTATAGCTCCCTGTCTGGTCTCCAAGGTGCCCTAGAATACGAAAGAAGGCTCAGAGATCACATCTGAAGCTACGTCTTCCACACACAAACCCAGCACAACGGTGCCGCACTAGAAGTCTGGAGTCTCAGCCAGCAGAATAATCAAAAGGGAGGAGGCTGGCTTGCTGGCTTACCACATTTTGAAGTAATGGCTGTTGCCTTCTGAAGTGCAAAGGAGGGGAGCTCTCCAAGGCCATTAAATGCCTAACCTCCAATGACCTAAGTGCACCCCTGCAGGGTGATCCCCTCCTGCGTCCTCCTTCCCACAGTGGCAAAGAGCAAAGCAGGGAGGCAACAGCCAATCCTCTCTCATTTCCAACAGCAGGGCTGTCCAGCAGCATCCGCTCCTGCTTACAGACTTCCTGCAGTCACCTGTTAAGACCGGGGAGCTGGACCAGGCAGGCCACTGGCCTCATCCAAGTACCAGGCTCTGTTCTGATGCCGAATCCCTTTCTTCCAGGAAGAAAAAAAGCCATCTCCTCTAGTGGCAGTGAGTTCCAAAGCCCATAGCTTTCCTTAAGTAACAACGATGGCGGCAAACCGTTTCACAGCAAGCTGCCCTGACCTGGTGCTTTGCAAAATCCACTCCCCCTCCCCCTCCCCCACTTAATCTATTTATTAAATTTGTATACTGCCCTATACATGTAGATCTCAGGGCAGTTCACAACATAATATAGCAGAATAAAAAAACAGAAAACTTGCCAGCTTACAATGTTCCTATAATCTATTTTAACTGTTTTGAAACATGAATTTTAGCTTGTAACCCAGCCTTGGAACTGCTGGAGAAGGACAGTTATTGTGTGTGTATATATAATAAATAAAATGTGTGTGTATCGGCCTTCATCCAAAGATCACTGGGCGATTCACAACATATTGACAAGAAATCATCATCATCAGTAATACCACCCGCCGCTTCCCTCCTCACCTGCGGCTCCACCAGCCATCTCTCTTCCCCGCTCTGGCCGCCTCCCGTGTACAGAAAAGCCGCGTAAAGGGGGATCCTGTCCCGCGTGCTGTAGAGGGTGGCGAAGCGCGGCTCTTGGTTGTATTTCTGGCAGATCTTCACGTGCTGATCCCCGGGCTGCCCCGGGAGCCCCTCGGGGGGCGTCCGCTGGTAGAAGAAGACGTCGCAGTCTCCGAAGCCCGCGGCTTCTTCGCCTCCCTTCGTGGCCACCACCTCGCCCTGCGCCCAGCCGGCCAAGGCCAGCGCCACGGCCGCCAGCAGAGGCAGCGAGGTCCGCATCTTCACTGCGCAGCAACGAGGATTGCCTGAAGTTTCTCCCGGGCGAGGAGAGGATGCGATCCGCTTGGCTCTTCGGGGGGGGAAAGGGCGAGACCAGACGCTGCTGCGACAGAGGCGCGCGGGTGCGGGTGCGTGTGTGTGTGCGCGCCTGGGCGCGCGGCGCAGCCTTTAAAGGAGGGAAGTGAAACCCGAAACCGCAGGCAGGCACGAGAAGGCTCTCCGCGCGCAGCGCCAACACGTGGTGACACACGCCGCAAAAGCGAAAATGGGCGCTCTGCACGCGCTCAGAGGCGTGCAGGCCGCAGATCGGGAAGAGGGAGGAAGGAAGGGGAGGGGAGGAAGAAATAGCCCGAGTTATTGCCTCCCTTACGTCACTAGATCAGCGCCAGGCTATCTTCCTCTTTTTTTTTTTTGGCTCCGGGCCACGGCTGGTGTCAGGCGGAGGGAGAGGAAGAGATAGGATGGGTGGAGAGAGGACCGCATTGCAGTGGGGATCCCCAGCAGCACGCCTTTCGGGTGGCTCGGCCAGAATCTCCTTCCCGCGCCCCCATGCAGCACCCTGCCAGCCCGGCCTGCCTGTCACCCACTTAGGGGGAAAGAGAGACGAGGCTGCAGCGGGTCAGTGGCTCCGGCTAAGCCGATCATGGCGCGCTTGCGACGCCCTTCTCCAGCCAGCGGGTCACAGGGAGGGGTTTTTACGCAGCAGCAGCAGCGCGCGGGGTTTTGCGCGCAGTGGCTGAGCCGCAAAATGCCCAGCTCCTTCATCAAAGTCAAGGTGGCCCAAGGCTGGAGAAGGTGCTTTGGCACCCGAGGGAGTGCAGCCAGGAGCACAGCCAGGAGCCTTTTCCCTTGTCCAGGTTATAAAAGTACAATAATTATAATAAAGTAAATAAGTAGCAGTTTGCTGCTCTTGCATGAAACCTGAAATCAGCTGCTTGGGGCGGCGGAGGAAAAGGATTCTACTAAGGAAGCTGCCTTAAACCGAGGTAGCTGTTTAAGTCCATCAAGCTTTGTATTGTCTACACCAGGGGTAGGCAACCTAAGGCCCGTGGGCCGGATGCAGCCCAATCGCCTCCTCAATCCGGCCCAGGGACGGTCTGGGAATCAGCGTGTTTTTACATGAGTAGAATGTGTCCTTTTTATTTAAAATGCATCTCTGGGTTATTTGTGCGGCATAGGAAGTCGATCTACACTGACAGACAGCACCTCTCCAAGGTTTCAGACAGGGATCTCTCCCAGTTCAATCTGGAGGTGGCTAGAACGTGGGACCTTCTGCTTGCAAAGCATGCAATATATTACTGGGCTGCAAGCCATCCCCCAGTATTAGGGCTGGGATTATAAACCTCAAAATGCTGTGTATGCATCATACATTTAAAGCACATCTCCCACCCATCTCACAGAAAATGTGAACTGTAGTTTCCCCCTCACCGGAGCTACAATTCCCAACACCCTTAACAAACTACAGTTCCCAGGATTGGTGTGTGTGTGTGTGTGTGCGCGCGCGCGCAAATCCTATCGCAAATTGTGCTGGGATGAGCTGCTTAGGATGTGGTGGGTCTCTGGCTCAGTCCACTCACCCCTGGTTCAGCTGGTGTTGAATCCCGAACCCTGGTTAAGCTAAAGATACATCAGCGTATCTTTATGGTGGACCATAAAGAAGGCTGATTGCCGAAGAATTGATGCTTTTGAATTCTGGTGCTGGAGGAGACTCTTGAGAGTCCCATGGACTGCAAGAAGATCAAACTTATCCATTCTTAAGGAAATCAGCCCTGAGTGCTCACTGGAAGGACAGATCCTGAAGCTGAGGCTCCAATGTTTTGGCGAACTCATGAGAAGAGAAAACTCCTTGGAAAAGACCCTGATGTTGGGAAAGATGGAGGGCACAAGGAGAAGGGGACGACAGAGGACGAGATGGTTGGACAGTGTTTTTGAGGTTACCAGCATGAGTTTGACCAAACTGCGGGAGGCAGTGGAAGACAGGTGTGCCTGGCATGCTCTGGTCCATGGGGTCACAAAGAGTCGGACACGACTAAATGACTAAACAACAACAACAACACATCTGCGTAGCTTGTTCACCTGGGGCTCAGGAAGCCTGGCTGAGCCAAGGCTGTTGGATGTCCCCCAAAAAGGAACATTCAGAGGGGCAGAACCAGAAAGCAGGGATTTAAGCTGGATCCTAAAACCATTCAGCATGCTCACATGGCCTGGCAACCTAAGAACACTGTTTTAAAGGTTTGTTTTCCATCAGCCAGACTTGGGCAGAGCAACCGCAGCCACCTTGCTGCTGAATCTGGCATAACTTTAGGCAGGTTTAACTTACACCAGCTTGCTTCACACAAGCTTCTTGTGCTTGAGATTGCTTTCTATACTGTTAAGGCACAATCAGAGCACATTCTCACCCTCAAAGAATTCTGGGCATTGTAGTTCGTTAAGGGTTGCAGGGAATTGTAACTGTGAAGGGTAAACTAGAGTTGACTTTGCACCCCACCCCCTTGCAGTCCTCCCGATCCGCTTTTCCTTTTGTGAGGTGTGTGTGCAGGCAGAGACTATATTGTTTATAAGTTCTTGCAGGAGAAGAATTCAAATTGCTATTATTTGTGTGACCGGACAACATTTAGCTTGCTGAGTCTACATCTGATGAAGAAGCACATAAACTGCTTTTTGGAAACCGAAGGATTGTAATTTTACCATCTGAAAATGTCAGGTAATGCTACATCATCATCATCATAACTGCAAAACTGGCAATTATTTTAATGATTTCTGTGCAATTTTACTTACAAAGCAAAACCACAGTATATTAGTTTAACCAGAATATATTTTGAATTCCCAGACCATATTACAACTTTTCAGCACCCGGCCTGTTCGGAATTCAAAAGTTGATAAATTTAACACGCCCTAATTTAATTCATTGCTTGTAAGCCTCACCGTGAGGCTTTTGGGCTGAAAAATGGGGTCAAGTGCTCTAACTCAGCATTTCCCAAAGTGGTCAGGCTTGGCCCCCTGTGGTCAATAGAGCTGCGCAGGGGTGAAGAAAGACCTAGAGGTTGAAGGGGGGTCAAAATGGGGAAAATGTTTATGATGTATAGTGTGAATAATTGAATTAGGAACTATGTATCTCAGGAACAGGCCCGGCCCAACCATAAGGTCTGGTAAGGTGACTGCCTCAGGCAGCAGATCCTAATGTATATTTTTAGCCCTCCCTCGTTCCTGACGTAGATCTTTCCCCACCCTTTCTTCCCTGGTGAGAGGAAGGTGCAATTCTGTGGTTCACCTCAGGTGCCAAAATGTTTTATCATGAATAAAGAGTATAGGCATGTACAGAGTGCACCTCTACTGCCAATGAGAACTACCTGTATTTAATAGGATGGTTCCACAATACAACTGCTTTGCTTATTTGTTCTATACTATGATTCCTGCTTATGATGATCGGTGATTAATCAATGTAGATTAGATAGTGATACTTCTTGGCTTTTCATTCCTAAGAATTTGGGTTGGGGTCAACAACAAATTTATCAGCTCATTAAGGGGTTGATGAACTCAGAAGGGTGGGAAAGGTAAAGGTAAAGGGACCCCTGACCATTAGGTCCAGTCGTGGCCAACTCTGGGGTTGCGGCGCTCATCTTGCTTTATTGGCCGAGGGAGCCGGCATACAGCTTCCGGATCATGTGGCCAGCATGACTAAGCCGCTTCTGGCGAACCAGAGCAGCGCACGGAAACGCTGTTTACCTTCCCACCGAAGCGGTACCTATTTATCTACTTGCACTTTGAGGTGCTTTCGAACTGCTAGGTTGGCAGGAGCTGGGACCGAGCAACGGGAGCTCACCCCGTCATGGAGATTCGAACCGCCGACCTTCTGATCGGCAAGTCCTAGGCTCTGTGGTTTAACCCACAGTGCCACCCACGTCCCTCCTTGATGTAAATGAATGAGATAAAGAAAGTACTATATGCCAAGCATCTGCTGGGGCTTTTTTTTAAAAAAACACACGATTCTTTTGTTCACAGAGAATCTTGCGCTGTGGTAGGACCCATGACAGCAGAGAAAGTGTGAATGGTTTATGTCTAGTTCTGGATTCCTTCTGGAACCGAGCTCTAGACTAAGTACTTCCTTGCTCATTTCACTGGTTGCTGGGTCAATCTTGGCACTTTGGATGTTGGCACTAATTGCATTCTTCATCAAAGCAAGTGGGGAAGAAAGAATGAAGCATTAATTACGGTGCAATTAATGAGTAACCTGTGCTGAGTGACAGCACAACACAGCCAATTCAGGCATGCATGTGTGTTGCACAGCATCCCATAACTCAGTGACTTTTCCTCTGGTGACTTGGCCCTAGCTGTGTTGAGTGGCCTCCATCAAATGGTTGGAATTTTGAAGTGGATGTCAGATGATGTTTGGTTCATGATGACAGCTTCAGATATGGAAATCATCAACATCAAATGTGGCCCTCTCACCAGAACATACCCCTTGGACTCCAGAGTATTTTTTAAAAAATATGTGTGGATCCGCTCCCAGCAAGTCTCTCCCCTAACTTAAGTTCAAAATTTATTGAATGAGAAACGGAGGAAAATCCTGCTATTATTTCTTGCTTGCTTTTTTGTGATTTTTCAGTAAATTTCTAAAATGTAAAGTTTGGACTCTATGCCTGTCTGTATCCAGATCCTTCTCCACACCTGGGAGATAATTCTCTGTCATCTGAGACACAAGAAGTTTATTATGATTAATCTGGCGTGGTGTACTCTACACATGAGCAAAGATTATTATTTCACATTTTCAGGACAGCCATGCAATGCAGGTATGTTCTCCTGAGCACTGATGTGTCCCAGCCTGAATGACACAATAATTTCTGGTCTGCTTTGAACCACTTTAATTCTATCCAATTACAGGAAATAGGAACATGGGAAGTTGCCTTACACCGAGTCAGAACTTTGGTGCATCTAACTTAGTACTATCTACACTGATTGGCAGCGGCTCTCCAGGTTTTCAGACAGGAGTCTGTTCCAAACCTACTGGAAATGCCAGGGACCTTCTACTTGCAAGTCAGATGCTCTGACACTGAGCTACGGCCTTTCTGACATGAGCAACCCCACAGCCACTTATTACATGAAAAGATTTATATTCCGACTTACTTACAAACTGCTAACAAATCACTATGTATGAGTAGCTGTCAGCAGGGCAACACTTATGCAGAGTGGGGTCAGCACAGTGAAGATGCACTGGCAGAGCAAATCCAACCATTCTGCCGGTGTGTTTGCACTGCCCCAAACTGGTCACCATATCAATCCTCCCCTTTCTCTCCTGGTAATTCAAAACGACGTCAATGACAGGTCAGGTAAGCGCCACTGCCTGCACCAGCGACCACGAATACTATGTATCTTACTGGTAGAGATGCCAATTCACTCCTGTGGTATGTGATTTTCCTTTGTTAAATCAACCATTTACAATTCCCACACCTGCACCAGGCATATCTGCAGGGCCGGCCCTGCCATTGGGCAAAATGAGGCAACCGCTTCAAGCAGTAGCTGCTGGGAGGGCGGCAGTTGGGGCTCCCTGGCTGTTCTTCTGAAGCATCCTAGCCATTCCACTCTGCTGGAAGACAGAGCTGTGTGTGTTACATGCGTGCGTTGGCCCTGCTAAACTACCCTGCAGCCCCAGTTGCAATGGAAGATGCAATCCCATCCCCACTGTTGACGGTGACTCTTCTATGTGGAATGGGGTAGGGAGCCAGTTGTGTCCTTCGCCTAGGGCAGAAAAATGCCTTGGACCTGCCCTGCATGCACCCAAACTATCAATTTAGCGGCAGCCTTCTGTCCATTGCAAACTTAAAACAGCACCATATGATTAACTTTGATCTCTACCTGTGCATCTGTGCCTGACTTTTTAAGGAGGTCATATGCAGATGTACATCATCAGCTCACCTGAATGAGATGTTACCTGATGAACATCTGTGAATAATCTCCTGAGAAAGGCAGACAGTGATATAGAAGAGGAGGTCAAATTAATTTACATGGTGTTGTTTAAGAATTGTAATAGAAAGCCTATTTGGCAGGAAGTGGTATAGGAACAAACAATGGGGAGGGGGCGCTATGGCCTTTCAGCTATTGTTATAGAATTCAGTTCAAGCCAGCATGACCAATAGTCAGAGTCAGGGATGATGGGAGCAGAGCCATAGCTAGGTGATCTTGCGCCCCTGGCAGAACCGTCCAGATTGTGTCCCCTTGTTATTGTTTAGTCATTTAGTCGTGTCTGACTCTTCGTGACCCCATGGACCAGAGCACGCCAGGCACTCCTATCTTCCACTGCCTCCCGCAGCTTGGTCAAACTCATGCTGGTAGCTTCGAGAACACTGTCCAACCATCTTGTCCTGTCATCCCCTTCTCCTTGTGCCCTCCATCTTTCCCAACATCAGGGTCTTTTCCAGGGAGTTTTCTCTTCCCATGAGGTGGCCAAAGTATTGGAGCCTCAGCTTCAGGATCTGTCCTTCCAGTGAGCACTCAGGGCAGATTTCCTTCAGGATGTGTCCCCTAGCCATGGACAGATTAGCTCTTCTTTCTGCCTCTCCTCCACCCCAACCCCACCCATTCAATTCACCCTCTATTTAAAACCATTTCTTATGAGGCAATAATCAATATTTTTATTTATGGACATATTTTTAAGCTGATTTTGCACCTCCCCCATCTCCTGTGCCCCTGGCGGGGGCCCACCCCCTAGCTACAGCCCTGGATGGGAGTCATAGTACAGGCAACCTCCAATTTGCATGGGAGTTGCTTTCAGGGTCATTGTGCTTGACAACAGAGGCTGCATAAGCCCGCTGCACCCCATTACTTCCTCTTTTCCTGCCAATCCCAGGTCCCTGCAATGCACACAGGCAGGGTCACGCATCAGTTGGACCTGTTTGTTGCCTGTACAGCATACGGAGGGCTAAAGGTTAGCCACAGCTCTGCTCTAAGCCATCTTTGTCTGCCAATCTCCAGTTGTTTAATCAGCTTCAAGCAGATCTAGTGTTTTCTGGACTGCACCTCATATTATCATGCTATGCCTGCCTGCTGTGAGATTCCGAACACCTCCAGCACCATTTTGTACCATCAGGTCGTGAGCAGAGGGCTTCAGCAGTTAATAATGCAAATCTGCTTCATCTGTACAGTACTAAGGAACCAAATGATTGAGCAAAAAGCACATTATGCCTTATTCGAAGCATATTCTTACCCTCAAATAATTCTGGACACTGTAGTTTACCCCCCACAGAGTTACAATTCCCAGCAACTCTTAACAAACTACAGTGCCCAGAATTGTTTGGGGGGGGGGAATGGGCTTTGATTGTGTGTTAATGGCAGAGTGTGTACACAGCCAGAATAGGTTTGACATCAGCAGGTGCCTGCCAACTTATTACATAAAAAACTTCAGATGACTTACAAACTGATACTGGGGGGGGGGGGGAGAAAATCATAGGATACACTCTTGTGGTATGCAGTTTAAATGGAACTGCTGTGTCATTTTGGCTTCTCATAGACATGCCAGTCATATGTGTGCGCAGCCCGTGAAATCAATTTAATGAGAGCCCTCGTGCCATTGCTGTCATACACAGCCCAGTGTAATTTTGAACTCCATTTAGGTACCATTGGCTGCCTATCTAGGAAGATCAGGCATGCCAGCCAATGTCTTGGCTTGACTAGAGCTTGCTAATGTTCACCACTGACAGATTATTCAATCAGTCACAAAGCGAACATGAAATTTCCAAAGCCCTTTGGGCTAGTGTGAGGCGAGGAGCTGTATTTTCTGCCAGTTACGAGAATGAACAATGAGGTTGTGATCTTAACTGATGTGGTTGGTTGGAGAGCACCTGATACTTCAGCAATGGTGACGTTGAGGAGGAGTGGAGCTTGTCAGGTGGGAAGCCAGTTGGAGCTCCATGTAAGATGACACACCACCTGGAGCACCATGTAACACCATAATTTCCAGGGTCCAGACCTGGAACCTGTGGTCTCCTTGGAAGAAGAGCAGGCCTCCCCAGCTGACCACCACACAATCAGAATAGAAATGCCAAGTTCAGAACCATGGTCCATGTGGTTCAGTATTATCAGCACCAACTGGAAGTGACTTTCCAAAATTTCAGACAGGGATCTCTCCCATCCCTCTCTGGGTTTGAAATTGGGATCTTCTGCATGTAAAGCAGATGCTCTTATAATTGAGCTATAGCCCTTTCCTCTAATGCTGAGGAGCAACCTTGAGGAGCTATTGGAGGTCTCCACAGGAGTTGCCTGGAACCCTTGCTGGTTCTCGGATTTTGTCAAACACACACACACACACACATGGCCACAAGGGCAGAGAAGATGGCAAGCCCAAGATGTGCTTCAGGGCACTGGCAGTGTGACCAGCCGGCAACACGTGAGTCTACTCAGGAGGAAGGAGAAGCACATGTGAGCGCCTGCCCTGATCAGGATCCGCCTGAGAAGCAGAAGGGCTTGAGAGTCCATCTTCTGTATAAGCTCTCATTCTGAGCTCTGAATCATTGGGGAAATTGGCAAAGATAACGAAATAATATAATAAGCGGAAGTGCAAATCGCTCAGCTCAGAAATGAACCAATTGCTTTTATGGGTGCCATTATCACTCACCCCTCCATCACAATCTGTAATTGGGTTAATATTATAATACTGGGCTGACTTGCAGGGTCATACAGATTGCTTTAGCTCATAGGCGTAATGGCCTGGGATTGCATACCAGTGCAAAGATCAAATTGGGCACAAGCCCAGCCTTTGAGGCTAGAGCAGGCCCTACCATTGGGCAGAGTGAAGCGGCAGATATTATGGGGTGGGAAGAAGCGGTGAGTTCTTGGAGTACAGAACTGTGTATGCCCTGCAGCTCCTAGACAAGCCTACTGCCCTCTAGTGCAATAGGACAGTGTTATTAAACCTTGGGTCCATGGATCCTGTTGTACGGCAACGTCCATCATCCCCTGCCAGCTTAGCCAATAGTCAGGGATGATGGAAATCGTAGTCCAACAACATCTGGTGAAGAGCACTGCAGTTGGGGGCACCACCCTGTTGCCCGTGTTTAACTGAGATTCAGCTGCTAATCCATTGGGCGCCTGTGGAATGGAGGGTGGCATCGCCTCATCCTTGTCCAGCAAAATTTACTGAGCCGGCCTTGGTGTTTAACTTGCTGTTTTTGGCAGAGGGATATGCACCAGATGGGCAATCACAATGTCAAATATTATTGCTGGGTAAAGAATCTGCTCGGAGGTTTGTTTTCTGACATTGCATTCCAGTTGGTTTAGCAGAACGGCGAACAGGAGAAGAGAAGAATGTGCAATTCAACACTCTTTGCAGCGGTGCCATCAGGGCAGGAATTTAGGGCACGCGTCCAGGGCCCCACTCAGCAGAATGAGCTGGAGGGGCTCCCAATTTAGCCAGGGTGGTGTATCCTGGAGTTGGCCCATTGCAGCCTAAAGGAGAATCTCCCTATAAGACCATTAATTCCAGAGTCTAAAATAACTTAAAAGTGCAATAGTCACAAATGGGGTTTGTGGCCTGTTCAGCTTCTGATGGTCCTGGAATATTCAGCGCCCGCTATGTTTTGTTTCTGCCCTAAAGCTTTGCTGTGCTTTCTGATCAAAGAGAGCTTTATGCTGTTTCTCTGCACAAGAAAACAGCTTCCAGTCCAGCATCTGAGCACATTGCCTTCCCTTGTATGTCTGGGGACTGAAAAAAAGGCCAACTGCAGCCCTCTTATCTGCAGAGGCCAGAGCTCTTGATAAATCGTACTCAATGGTAAGGCATCTGTTTTGCATATTAGGTCAATAACGTCCTTAGGAGGACAATCAAATTTAAGCACAAATTCGACCCACAGCTGTGAGGCATTCGCGAGTTTTTTTGCGGATAAAGTCCTATTGCTCCACCGTGACCTCCCTGCCAATTTAGATACAGTGACTGAACTGGAGGCCCCTCGAATGACTTCAGGTCCAGTGTTGGACCATTTCGATCAGATACTCCCTACTGATGTGGATAGATTCCTCCAAGTTAGTAGGCCCACCACCTGCCTCCTTGATCCGTGCCCGTCTTGGCTGATTAGGGAGTGTCCAGATGTTGCGCGGACCCCTCTGGTTGAAATTATCAATTTGTCCCTTGACACGGGGACATTCCCAGGGGAACTGAAGGAGGCAGTGGTGTGTCCACTCTTAAAAAAAACTTCATTAGATCCCTTAGACCTATCCAATTACCGCCCAGTTTCAAATCTTCCATACCTGGGTAAGGTAATTGAGAGAGCGGTTGCTGAGCAGCTTGGTAGGTTTCTGGAGGAAACATCGGCATTAGATCCATTTCAGTCCGGTTTCCGTCCTGGTTTTGGGACGGAGACGGCTCTGGTTGCCTTAACAGACGATCTCCGTAGACAACTGGATCGAGGCGGGTCAGGACTGCTGATCCTTTTAGATTTGTCAGCAGCCTTTGACATGGTCGATCATGATCTTCTGGACCACCGCCTCGCAGACGTGGGGATACAGGGCATAGCCCGTAACTGGTTGTGCTCTTTTATCTCTGGTCGGGGACAGAGGGTGGCACTAGGGAGGGAAATGTCGTCGCGCCACTCCTTGGTGTGTGGAGTGCCGCAGGGCGCAATTCTCTCCCCGATGCTTTTTAACATCTTTATGCGCCCCCTTGCCCAGATTATCCGGAGCTTTGGGCTGGGCTGTCACCAATATGCTGATGACACTCAGCTCTATCTGCTGATGGATGGCCACACCGACTCGGCCCCAAACACACTGACCAGATGCTTGGAAGCTGTGGCTGGATGGTTTCGTGGGAGCCGATTGAAACTAAATCCTTTGAAGACAGAGGTCCTATGGCTAGGTCGGGATGGCATGGGGATGAGGGACCAACTCCCTTCTCTTGCGGGGGCCCAATTAGTGCCATTGCCTTCCGTTAAGAGTTTGGGTGTAATCCTTGACGCCTCCCTTTCCATGGAGGCGCAGGTTACAGCAACAGCCAAGGCGACATTTTTCCACCTTCGCCACATCAAGCAGTTGGTCCCTTACCTTTCCCGCCCTGACTTGGCCACAGTGATCCATGCGACGGTCATCTCCAGGCTTGACTACTGTAATTCGCTCTACGCGGGGCTGCCCTTGAAGCTGTCCCAGAACTCCAGCGGGTACAGAATGCTGCAGCGAGGCTCCTCACGGGGTCTCTGCCATGGGAGCATATTCACCCAGTGCTTTTCAAGCTGCACTGGCTCCCGGTGGAGTACAGGGTCAGATTTAAGGTGCTGCTTTTGACCTTTAAAGCCCTTCACAGCCTAGGACCCTCGTACCTCCGGGACCGCCTCTCCTGGTATGCCCCACGGAGAGCCTCAAGGTCCATAAATAACAACACCCTAGTGGTCCCGGGCCCTAAGGAAGTTAGATTGGCTTCGACCAGAGCCAGGGCCTTTTCAACTCTGGCTCCGGCCTGGTGGAACGCTCTGCCTCATGAGACCAGGGCCCTGCAGGATCTGATTTCTTTCCGCAGGGCCTGTAAGACAGAGTTGTTCCACCTGGCCTTTGGCTTGGAGCCAGTTTGATTCCCTCCCTCCCCCCTCCCTCTCTCTCTCTCTCTCTCTCTCTCTCTCTCTCTTTCCCCCTTCTTTTCCTTCTCCTCCTGCGATGAGGCTACATTTTAATATTTTAATGTTCCATTATTTTAATTGTTGTGTTTTATTTTTGTTTTTAAGTTTGTAATCATTCATCTTGTTTTTATTATTGCTTGTAAGCCGCTCTGAGCCCGGCCTTGGCTGGGGAGGGCGGGGTATAAATAAAAAAATATTATTATTATTATTATTATTATTATTATTATTATTATTATTATACAGAAGGCCCAAGTAATATCCATGCAGAAATGAACTGTGTGAGCAGGTGGTAAACAAGCAAGTTTTTTCTCTCCTGCTTTAAAAAATAATGCCCATTGCATTCAGTGGGACTTGTTCTCAGGTAAGCATGTATATTAGACCAGTGTTTCCCAACCTTGTGCCTCCAGATGTTTTTGGCCTACAACTCCCATCATCCCTAGCTAGCAAGACCAGTGGTCAGGGATGATGGGAGTTGTAGGCCAAAAACATCTGGAGGCACAAGGTTGGGAAACACTGTTAGACGTGCAGCCTCAGTATCATCGTGGATTTTCTCAGCAGCCTGCTACAACAAAATCAGCCACTGACGGACTGAATTTTTTTGTTCCGCATAGAAAATGAGATATTTCAACTGTTTCAGGAGAAGTCAGTTGGCCCTTGCAGGGCTTGAACAGGCAAGAGATGGGAAGGGTTCATAGCTTGCTTTCATTCGTTGCCAGCTGTAGGCTTGATGGAACAAGAATGGGAGGAGGCGGGTGATGAAGTTCGACAGGGAACAACGAGAATGCATGGAGCCTTGCCAAGAGTCAGGCTAGTAAAGCTTGCATAGTCTTTGAACCCTCTTTCATCTTGACCACTCGGAGCCAGTTTGGTAGGCTGGCTACAAATATTCACCCAACCCCACCCTCAAACAACTCCTTGCACTTATTCCTTAGGTGAAAGGAAACACAGAAGCGTAACCAGAAGAAACAGAATTGGCGTTTCGACTTTTAATCCTGCAAACGGTACTGAGCCCAACAATACTGAATTGCATACCCCATGAACTGGAATTGCTCTATGGCAGCTTCGGGATTACAAAATGTCATAAAGTTTCCATGATCAGTGGAGAACATGGAAACTTAATGGCATTTTGTGTAATATTTTGATAGATATATACAGGATAAGCAGGTGGCAACAAGGCAGGGTGTATCTGTTTCTATTGGTCAGGGGGACAGAATGAGGGAATATATGGTGTGTGGGTGTTTTCTTATCTTAGGATCAGTGGCTCTTCAGAAAGCCCAGTATCTTATGCAATCCTATTTTGCCGGTAACTCAGAAGCACTGGGAACACGCCATTTCCCAGAGTGTTATGTACTGAGTTGAATAGGATCCAAACTGCAGCAGTCTGATTGGTCCTAGAACAATAGGATCCAAAATGCAGCAGTCTGATTGGTCCTAGAACAATAGGATTCAGAATGCAGCAGTCTGATTGGTCCTAGAACAATGCAGCAATATGATTGGTTGGCAGGAACCACCCAATCATGCTCCAGATATAAGTGAATCCACAACCTGATTGGCTTACAGTAGAATTCTGGAATTAGCCAATCATGTGCAGCCCACTGTGTAAATAATGTATATAAAGCAGATACTTTGAGGGGACATTGATTCATTCCTCCTCACCACTATGAGCTGAATAAAGAGCATGAAATCACTTTGCGACTCTGAGTATATTTCACTGGCGACGAAGGTGGGATCCCGCTGAGCTGACTGCCACGCACAGCACCGCAGCACCGCCACCTGCCGCATCGCTGCCTCGCACCGTGTATCCAGGCTTCAGCTCCGGGACACAAGGAACTCAGAATGGCAACCGACAGCAGCTTCTCGCCGTTCAACCCAGCAACGGGAGACTGGGAAGTGTACGCCTCCCGTTTTACCTTCCTCCTAGAAGCCAAAGGGGTCACCGATGAAGAAGACGCCAAGAAGAGGGCGATATTCTTCAGCGTCTGCGGAGAGGAGACATTTGAAATCGCCCGGGCTCTCCTTGTGCCTGAAGACGTCGCTACTGTTCCATACAAAACAATAATGGAACAGCTTAAGGGGCACTTTTCGCCACAGCCCTCAGTGGTGGCTCGTCGAAATGCCTTCTACGCAAAGCGGCAAGCCCCTGGGGAAACCATAACTGGGTTTGTGACCTCTCTCCGCCAAACCGCCCGGTTCTGCAACTTCTCAGAGCTGGAGAACATGCTTCGGGACCGCCTCGTCGGTGGCCTGAAGGATGAGAAGCTGCAACGACGCCTCTACGCTAAGAAGGACCTAACGTTCCAGGTCGCTCTGGAGGAGGCCCTGGCAACGGAAGCTGCCGAGAGGTCGACGCAAGAGGCACGGCCGAGCCAGCCGTCCCAACCGAGGGTCCACCACGAAGACCTCACCAACGACTCAGGATCCGACAGGGAGGAGGTGCACCGAGTACAGCAGCGCACTCAAGCAGCCCACATACCACAGCTGCCTCGACGAGAAGGAGGGAACTGCGCAAGCTGCGGGGAAAGTCACGAGAGGAGGACCTGCCGTTTCCGCAACGTAGAGTGCAGGCAGTGCAGAAAATTGGGACACATCGCCCGGGTGTGTCGGGCTCGGCCCACCCGACGCCAGGCATCAGATGACCAATCCAAGAGCCCCAGGTCCCGGGGCCCAACGCACCAAGGCAACTCGACGGAGCTCACGGACGTCCAGGTATACCAGTTGCCCTACCCCAACATAGAGAAAATTTATGTAGAGGTATGGATAGAGGGGGCCCCATGCCGCATGGAGCTTGACACGGGTTCAAATCTATCCATAATCTCGGCAAGGACCTTAAGGAAACTGTGTCCTACTGGGGGTCCCAAACTCAGGCCAGCCCCATTCACCCTCCGGGACTTCCAGAAACGTAAGGTCCCCACAATGGGGGTGGGGACCTTCAGGGTGCAATACCGAGGGCGGACGCGGCAACTGGACTTGCTTGTGGTCAAGGGCCCCTACATTAGCTTACTGGGATTGGCATGGTTTGGACCACTGGGGCTAGCCATCACCGGGGTGAACCACACTACCTTACAAGTGGACGTGGATGCCATATGCAAGGAATTTCCAGAGGTTTTCGATGGGAAATTGGGACAGTATACGGGCCCCCCCATTGCTCTACAGCTTGACCCCGCAGTACGACCGGTCAGGCTAAAGGCCCGCGGGTCCCGTTCGCCCTGAAACCCCGTATAGACGAGGAATTGGACCGGCTTGTGGAGCAAGGAGTGCTGGAGCCGGTGCCCAATGCCCCCTGGGAAACCCCAATCGTCACACCCGTCAAGCCTAATGGTTCAGTCCGCATCTGCGCAGACTACAAATGTACCATAAACAAGGCCCTCATGGCCCATGCATACCCAGTGCCAGTGGTCAGCCATGTCCTTGCCACCCTGGCTGGGTCGAAAATTTTTGGCAAGCTGGACTTGGCCCAAGCATATCAACAGCTTCCAGTAGATGAGGCCACAGCAGAGGCACAGACAATTGTGACTCACAGAGGAGCGTTCAGGGTAAAGCGGCTGCAATTCGGTGTCAGTGTGGCACCAGGCATATTCCAGAATCTAATGGACTCGCTCCTTAAAGGGATTCCTGGCGTCACCCCCTTCTTCGATGATGTGTTGATTGCCGGGCCCACACCAGAGGAGTTTGAGGACCGCCTCCGCACCGTTCTGCACCGTTTCCAGATGGCGGGTCTCAAGGTGAAGCGGGAAAAATGTCTACTAGGAGTGCCTCAGGTGGACTTTCTGGGATTTATGGTGGACGCAGAAGGGGTCCACCCAACTGGGGACAAGGTACGGGCCATTTGTGATGCCCCAGCACCCAAGAGCAAGACTGAACTTCAGGCCTTCTTGGGACTATTGAACTTTTACCATTCCTTCCTTCCCCACAAAGCGGCGGTAGCGGAGCCCCTACACAGACTCCTGGACAAGCGGGCCCCTTGGGTGTGGGGCCAGCGCCAGGAGGCTGCATTCCAGGCAGTCAAGGACCTGCTTGTCTCAAACTCGGTCTTGGCACACTTCGACGAGAGGCTGCCGGTGGTGCTAGCATGCGACGCCTCGCCCTATGGCATTGGCGCTGTCCTGGGACACCAACTCCCAGATGGAAGAGAGGTACCGGTAGCATACTTTTCCCAGACACTCAACGCAACCGAGCGGAATTACTCGCAAATAGACAAGGAGGGGCTCGCAATCGTGAAGGGAGTAAAAAAATTCCATGATTTCTTGTACGGGCGGCCCTTCACCGTGGTGACTGACCACAAGCCGTTGCTTGGCTTGTTTGCTCCCGAAAAGCAGACCCCCCAAGTGCTGTCTCCTCGTGTCCTCAGGTGGTCAATTTTCCTTGCCAGCTACCAGTATGCACTGATTCACCGCCCGGGGAAGGCGATGGGCCATGCGGACGCCCTCAGCAGGCTACCACTACCAGAAACAGGCCCCGACCCAGCACCTGCACAAGAGGTTATGAGCCTGGAGCTGCTTCCTGACCGCCCCATTCAGGCACAAGAAGTTGCACACCATTCCAAGAAAGATAGGGTCATCTCCCGGGTCCTGGACTGGGTGTGGAGGGGATGGCCCAGCAGCAGTCCTGGGCCAGAATTCGCTGGCTACACAACCCGCAAACATGAACTGTCGGCCCACAAGGGGTGCCTGTTATGGGGAAGCAGGGTTGTTGTTCCCCAGCCCCTCCGCAAAAGGGTCCTCACAGCCCTACATGAGACACACCCAGGGGTATTAAGAATGAAGGCCCTGGCCAGGAGTTATGTGTGGTGGCCAGGGATCGACGGAGAGATAGAGGCCTGGGTCAAACACTGCCAGGCCTGCCAAGAATCCCGCCCAGATCCCCCAAGGGCCCCAGTCCAGTCCTGGGAGTCTGCCCGAGCACCATGGTCACGCCTGCATGTGGACTTCGCTGGCCCCTTTCAGGGGAAAACATTCTTCATAGTGGTGGACTCCTACACCAAATGGCTGGAAGTTGCACTGGTACCGTCCACTTCTACATCCGCAGCCATCCAGGTACTACGCAGGCTCTTTGCAACCCATGGGCTCCCTGACACTCTCGTCTCAGACAATGGGACTGCATTTACGTCAGGAGAATTCCAAACCTTCACAGCACAGAACGCCATCCGCCACATCCGTTCGGCGCCATTCCACCCTGCCACCAATGGCCAAGCAGAACGCATGGTGCGGACCACCAAGGACACCCTTCGCCGCATGACGCAAGGGGATTGGGAGTACCGCCTTGCCACATTCCTCCTAGCACAGCACAGCACCCCCAGCTCAACAACTGGCCGGAGCCCCGCTGAACTACTAATGGGTCGGCGCCTTGCAATCAGATTGGACCGCCTTCACCCCGATAGAGCTCAGGATGAGGTAGTGGTGGGGGAAGGCAGGAACCCCCAGACCTTCAAGGCCCAGGACCCAGTGTACGCAAAGAATTTTGGGGCAGGCCCAGCATGGGTACCTGCCACAGTCACCAGGGTCACTGGCCCCGTGTCGTACGAGGTGCTAACGGATGGGGGGCAATGCTGGCGCCGCCACTGCGACCAGATACGGCGACGATTCCCGGGAGAAAACCAGGAGGAGGAAAGGTCAGAGGAGTCCCAAGGGAACAGCGGGGCAGTGAGGCCCATAGAGCAGGAGGGGGCAGCAGGAGAGGCAGAATCAGTAAATACAGAGAGAACCTGCGAGGCCGAAAGGACACCGGAGCCAGAACCATGACTGAGCGAGCCGGTTGCGCCAGACCAAACAGCCCCATCACAGCCAGCATCCTTGGAACACGAGCCAGAACCTGAACCCCGGACCAGGGAACACCCCAGGCCACAACGCACACGTAGGCCGCCGGCGTACCTCAAGGACTATGAATGCGACCTCCCGGGCAGGACTGGAACTTAGAGGGGAGGGGTGTTATGTACTGAGTTGAATAGGATCCAAACTGCAGCAGTCTGATTGGTCCTAGAACAATAGGATCCAAATTGCAGCAGTCTGATTGGTCCTAGAACAATAGGATTCAGAATGCAGCAGTCTGATTGGTCCTAGAACAATGCAGCAATATGATTGGTTGGCAGGAACCACCCAATCATGCTCCAGATATAAGTGAATCCACAACCTGATTGGCTTACAGTAGAATTCCAGAATTAGCCAATCATGTGCAGCCCATTGTGTAAATAATGTATATAAAGCAGATACTTTGAGGGGACATTGATTCATTCCTCCTCACCACTATGAGCTGAATAAAGAGCATGAAATCACTTTGCGACTCTGAGTATATTTCACAGAGGATACACACAACCAGACACCTTCATCTGCCCCAGCTGTAACAAAACATGTTTCTCCTATATCGGTCTCTACAGCCACAGCAAGCACTGCAACCTTCCAAAAGTTTGACTTCACCCCCAAAGGCACACTCCTCCATTGTCTCCCGAGACAGACAGATGCCAACACGCACCAGCAGGTGGAATATCATCTGGATTCTCTCGTACCAACTGTTCAAATGGTTGCATCTTTGTATCTTATTCTTTAGAAAAAACCCCCCAAAATCTACTGCATTAGAATCCAAGGGAGAGGGGCCTTGGGTGCAAACTTTCTCCAATTTGAATCTCAGTTGCGTGTTCCTTGCTGTTGACTCTAAACGCAGAGCACTGTGTCTGTAGTGCCAGAACATCATCACAACCATCCATTGTTATCTTAAGCCTATTAAATAAATGGTTTTGTTATAGATCACACCCTCTGTGCAAGCCCTAACGTGGAATGAGGTGTTACTTTGATTCTCTTTGCCAGAAGTAAATACTTGGCAACAAATGGGAGATTTAGTATTTTGACATAGCTTTCATATTTACTGTTGAAACAAGTGTCAAATCCCTTCCAACTTTCCACAGAAGGCAAGACTGAGCTTGCATCTTTTGTATCACAAACACGTGTTCAATTCTGGGACAGGTCTGGAAGAGAGACATTGCTGAAAGGGTGGGACTCAAGTTGCAGGTTATGAACTGGACGGACAGCTTCTTTCCTTACCACTCCTCCTCAGAAACATTTCTGCCTGCTCCGTCTACAAGTGGCAAATCAGGAGGAAAAAAGAAAACCTTGATAAGGTCCCCGCCTTCCACTTAGCTATTCCGGTATGCACAGTTGCATATTTTTGCTGGGTGGAAGCATTTGAGAGATGTCAATTTAAAACATGAACTTCAGTAAGTTGGCTGCAGCAAAAACAATACCCACACCTTGATAGACTTGTGGCCCCCTTAATTAACAGAGTAATGTGGCATAAACCTTGGTAGTGCAGATAATAGTCACTTTATCAGAAGCATAACATAAGCTGGTAAATATAGGTATACATGAGAACTAAACGGAGCCCAAAGAAATGGAAGAACTGATAGTAGGAGCATCACGATTCTATGAAGACCCTCAATGCATTGAAATGAAAAGCTTGGATTTTTAATCTAGGGAGCCACTACAGACTTGCTCTACTAAAGAAAAGTCAAAATAAGTAGGAACATCTTACACACTATTGTCTACCCTGACTGGTAGCAGCTGTCTAGGCCACATTCACACTATATATTTTAAATACTATGACACTACTTTAAACATGCATGGCTTCCCCCAAAGAATTCTGGGAGCTGTAGTTTGTTAAGGTGCTGTGAGTTGTTAGAAGACCCCTGTTCCCCTCACAGAGCTGCAAGTAACAGATTTCCCTTTGAAGATTTGTTGTTAAACCACTGTTTAAAGTGTTTTAAATGGTATTGTGGTGCTTTAAAAGTATGTCGTGAATTTGGCCTAGGATTCCGGACCAAGTCTTAGAAATGGCAGGAACTGAACTTGGGGATTTTTGTACAAAAGCACATGCTCTACCAGCCCCACCTAAGCCTTTCGCTCCTTCCCAGTTGGGTCATAGAAACATAGAATTGTAGAGCTGGAAGGAACCCCGGGGGTCATCTTAGCCCAGGGGTGCCCAAACCTTTTTTTCAAAGAGGGCCAGATTTGATGAAGTGAACATGCATGAGGGCCGACCACCACCTTCCAAGGGAGTCCATTCCACTGTTGAACAGATTTTACCTTCAGAAAGTTACTCCTGATGTTTAGCCAGAATCTGCTTTCTTGTCATCAGTTGGTTTGGGACCCGCCTGAAGGGACCCCAAATAAAGACTGAAGTTGCTTCCCAGAATATATACAAATTCAAATACATGGAGATGTGGACTACTCCAGTCTAATCTGAATGGGGGCTGTGAATTTAGCCATGAATTTAAAGTGTTGCAAAATGCTCTGTGATCTTTGGATGAAGGGTGGTATATAAATTTAATTTAATAGCAGTAATAATAATAATTAAAAAAAAACAACAGCTAAATAATACTCAAATGTGGACAAGCCCCTGGTCCCCAGACAGACCTTGTGGTTTGTCTTTACAGGGGTACCTCTGGTTACATACTTAATTTGTTCCAGAGGTCCATTCTTAACCTGAAACTTTTTAACCTGAAGCACCACTTTAGCTAATGGGGCCTCCTGTTGCTGCCCTGCCACTGCCGTGCGATTTCTGTTCTCACCCTGAAGCAAAATTCTTAATCCGAGGTAATATTCATGAGTTAGCAGAGTCTGTAACCTGAAGCGTATGTAACCTCAGGTACCACTGTAACGCCTTACAGCACCTCAGGGATTCTGGTGAGTTCTGCAGCTCCCTGAGGACCTCTCGTGGCTTAACATGACTTTTAGCATTTCAGATATAGATTTTTACAGCTTTCTTTGAACCACTGAACAGGGAAAAAGTGGGATAAAACTTGTTGATTTTTACTGTGAAAAGAAGCTGCTGAGTCACGAAGGTTTGGAAGTGGAAGCCACTGTCCCCGTAGCTCAAGAAAAGCTGTCGGGTCCCTCGAGGTGCCTTGAATGGTGGGACCAGAACAGCTATCCTTCAATCCCGTGAAAAAGAGAAGAAAGGCAAGTGGTTTACGAAGCAAGTCCAAGCACGTGACGGCAGATTATCTTTACGGAGCGGGGTGGGGAAAGAACTCTGCATACACTCAGAAGCCCTTTGCTCTGCTCCAGAAACTGTTCCCTTTCGAGCCTTTCCAGCCTCTCTCCATCACCATGGCAACAGAAACTCACGGGGAGCAATAATCTCACTTCCGACCAGGCGCCGCCCCTTCGTGGGCGGAGCATCCTAAGCAGCGTGACGTAAGCAGACCGTTCCTTTCCCCGACTCCCGCCACTGCGTTGTCCTCGAGGGCGGAAGTCCACGAGTAGCGTGGTAAAAGCGCGCCTCTCCGGAACTTCTGGTTTCCCACTGGCCGCCGCCATTTTGCGCAACGGAAAGGAGAAAAAAAAAAGGAGCGAAGACGTTCTACCTCCATCTCTATGGTATCCTCTATGACGTTTGCGCATTACAGCCTCCCTGAGTCTTGTCTCCAGCCCCACCTCCCTCTTGGATTGCTCTCCATTTCTTCCCACGAGAGATGAGGCGAAAGTTGAAGCCGCGCGCAGCCTAGCCATCGCACGACCATAGACGTGCTTATGCCCAGAGCGACGCGATTTATTTATTTATTTATTTATTTATTTATTTATTTATTTATTTATTTATTTATTTATTTATTTATTTATTTATTTATTTATTTATTTATTTATTTATTTTAACCGGAAACTAGAGCGGCGCGTCTTTCTAGCCTGTTCTAGCCTCTATGTCTTCGTGGTCTGCGCGCGCACCTGCGGCCTTGGGCGCGGTGGCTGCCGGGAGTGCGGAGGTTACGACGGATCTGCCGGCCTAGTGGCCGCGCCGCCCTGGTGCCCGTGAGGAGGGAGCAGCCGGTGAGCCTTTCGGGCGGGGGAAGGGGCGTCTTCGGAGGCACGGAAGCCGCGACAGGGGAGCCTTTGGCGGGGGTCGCAGGAGGGGAGGCCTTAGGTCCTGACTCCTGGGCGGCCCACGGGTGAGAACACAGGGGCCTCGGGCGGGCCTTTGGCCTGGCCCAGCAGGGCTCTCCTGGCGTAGCAGGAGACGCCGGTGGTTTAGGTCGGTTGCCGCGCAGGGAGACCCTGGCTTCGTGTGTTTTTTTAAGAATCAGAATTTGGTTTTCAGTAGCAAAGCCGTCACAGAACGGCCGTTACCGTTTCTTTGTACAAAGATAATCGGGAAAAAGGCGGGTCGCACTAAAAGTGCAGGGGGTTAAAATGCGAAGCATGTCCTTTTGCAGTGCATGACAACGAGGTGCATAGCCTTTCCCTTTTCTTCCGAGGAGTCCTATTCGGAATAAGGGAATTTCCCTTTAAAAGGGGGGAAAGTTGACAGCTATGTCGAGGGGATGGCAGCAAATCAATTTAATGGATTATTCGGTGAATCAATGCAGAATAGTAGGAGCGAATGGAAGAGTATTGCCTCCGTTCCTATGCCGTAATGTAAGGGTAAAGGTAAAGGATTCCTACACGTTAAGTCCAGTCAAAGGTGACTATGGCATTGCGGCGCTCATATCGCTTTTCAGGCCAGTGGAGCCACCGTTTGTCCACAGACAGCTTTCTAGGTCATGACTAAACCGCTTCTGGTGCAATGGGATACCGTGACGGAAACCAGAGCACACGGAATGTAAGGGTAAGGAGGTGGTCTCAATGCCCACCTAGCGTTTTCAAGTGCTCCAAGCAGTGCCCATGTATTATCCAGTTGAATGCCATACAGCAGCCCTGTAAGGTAGGGGCAGCCAACATGGCGCCCTCCAACTGTAGTCCAGTTCTGTGGACTACAACTCCCATCACCTTTTGCTATGTTGGGTAGGGCTGATGGGAGTCCAGCAATATCTAGAGGGCACCCAGTTGGCTAACTTTCGGGTATGTCAGTACCATCACCATCATTACTACAAGAGTGTGGTGTTGAGGTTTATTGCAGAATGGCTTGCTAAAGTCCAAGTAGTGAGGTTATGGTAGAGGTGAGAATTAAGGCAGGGCCTTCCTGATTTGCTGCCTAGGCTCGTAGGACCAAATTGTGCATGGTACTCAATGCGTCATAAGCAGCTATCTTGCTTTTTTTAAAAAATGTAATAGCTGCCGCAGAGGAGTGATTTTATGTGGGACTGCAGTGTGTGGTAATAAGGCTTGCTATGCATGTTGATTTAGATTTGATGCTTTTTTTGCTCTGGCAGGCTCTAGCCTCCATCCATGATGTGCATTTGATCTCACAGTATTAAAGATGACTACTGCAGCTAGACCAACGTTTGAACCTGCAAGAGGAGGGAGAGGGAAAGGAGAAGGTGACTTAAGTCAGCTCTCCAAACAATATTCCAGCCGAGATCTTCCCTCTCATACTAAAATCAAATACAGGTAACAGTTTACGTTTCTTGTGGGGGCTGTTTTCTGCAGTGTTTATTTTGTGTTTAGCAGGGAATAGTTCTTCCTGTCCCTTTGGCAGGTAGGATTTGCTACAGGAAAAAAATTGCAAACTAAAAGTGATTTCATTATTTGTTTTCTTTCTGGCTATCAGCATAGCACAAATGCTGTGCGGGTGGGCAGACAGACAAACTCTTTGTAATTTGTGTGAGCGATTAACTTTTGTTGATGTCTTTGCAAAACTAACTCTGTTGAAAGGGTGGTGAATTGGATACAGATCCTTACCACCCCCACCCTTGCAGACCAGTTTTGACAGGAGGGTGTCAAATGGCTTGTCAATCACTTGACCGCCAGTGACCCATTTTTCTTTATCTGAGCAGTTTGAAGAACTGCATAGGTAGAGGAACAGCACTTTGCAAGACACAGCAATCAGCTGCTCAGTGGTTCCTATAAATTCTACTTTCAGCCAAGCCATATCTTCACCTGCCCTGCACTTGATGTCATATATGGCACCAGGTATATGGGAGGTGGGTTTTGGCTGACCAAAATGGCCCCATGAGCCAAATGGGTCAGCATGCTGAATCTAATTAGGCTTGCAGTCCAGAGGTTTCCCACCACTGTATGGCCATCTCAGAATTCTTGTGGAACTTCACAAATGGGCAATAAGGGCAAAGTATATTCCACAACCAGATGGGTACGAGCATGCAGTTTAAACTAACAACAGGCTCATCATGAGGCCCAGTAAAAAATCTGACTGATTTTTGGCTGCTGTGCTTTTTGGGACCTTTTCCTCAGCTTCCCTATCCCTCATGTGTACTGTGGGGTTATAATGGCACCTGTAATTTGAAGGGATCTGCTTCCAAACCAATGCCGAAAGCTTGCAGTTACTGATAATGTTGGGCAGTGTCATTATCTCCCTACTGTAGAAGTGGGTTGAAGCTGCAAGAATAATAGCTTGCCTAGTACTACTTTGCTAGTTCTGGTACTGGTCCTTAACCTTAAAAGTCAATGGTGGCTGTTGCCCATTGGAAGTGGTAGAGCATAAAGAATGGAGACCAGCAGTGAACAGGGTCGGAGCTGTAGGCAGCCAGAGCTAGCTAAATCTAGGGTTGTCCCCATATTCCTCCCTGCTGAGCAACACTGGGACTGAGGAGGAAGCTGACAGACATTGCCCCCGGACAGGTTATAAGTAATAAAGGGGGCAGGTGGGGATTGGCTAAGGGCACCCTGAGGTTGATGGGGCAATGACTCATTTGCCATAAAACAGCAGCTTTCAAAGCCCAATTCAGCTTGGCATATGGGGTATCTGAAATGCTATCCTTTCCTTCATTCTCTTAGGCCCTTCTCCAGGTCCCTTTGCCTCTTTCCTGTGATGGCTCCTAGCCCTGGAATGCCTTTGCCAGGGAGACTCAGCTGCCACCATATTTTATTTTTTAAAAAAGCTTATTCTCTGTTGTTTTAAGTGTCCAATTATTCTTTTTAAATGTGTCGAGGTGCTCTAGAAGTCTTCAGAGTGGGTTAGTGATTTGTAATAAGTAAAATGATGAGCATTTGGCCGAGGTGATATTTGTTACGAATGTGTCACCTCTCATAGTCACAGCAACTGTAATGCGTCAGCTGTATGTGGATAATTCCTTCCTTTCAGTTTCTGCTCTTGCTTCTTGTTTCAGACAAACCACCCAGGATGCCCCTGAAGAGGTACGCAACCGTGACTTCAGGAGAGAACTGGAGGAGAGGGAGAGAGTTGTCGTGAGGGAAAAGAACAGAGACAGGCCTGCGCGAGGTCTGTGTTGTTTTGGCAGATTATTTTCCCTTTTGGAGAGGTGGTCAGGCTGTGACTTTCAGGCTGCTTGGGAATCACGTTGTGTCTCAAGGACAGTTTCAAGTCATTCAACAAAAGTTAATCCCAGTAGAATAAGCATTTAAACACTTGCTGGGTACCCGTAGGCAGCAAGGAATTGTATGTAGACAATAAGAGTATTTTTTAAAATATTTAAATTTTTTTAAAATTCTAAAATATTTTTAAAATTCAAATGAAAATATTGTATAATTCTTACTATGAGAAAAGTCTGGAAGCAGTTCACATCATTAAAACCTGCATTAAACCTATTTTAAAAAGTGCAAGTATTGGAAGATCAGGAGAGATCCCCTCACCACATAGATCCCTGCCTGGCAAATTTGCTCCTCAGATGGGGTAATGTTAAGGGTACCGTGAGCTTAATAGGAGAAACCGGGCTTTAATTATTGCAGTTTCAGCCAGCTGAGAGCGAATTGCAAAACAAAGCAGTAGAAGAGAGAATTATTATACCCTCCTTGGCTTTTGAGACCTTCTTCCAAAAAGCAAGGATCAAGCCAAGTCTGTCTCCTTAATGTGGGTTTCCCCAGACATCTGAAGGAGTTTGATCCGAGAGTGAGATGATGCCAGGCAGGGTTGTACATGCAACAAATGACTTCATACTGGTTTGTGTTGGCAAAAGATTCATATGATTCTAGTAATTCTATTTTATTTTTGCATTTCGGTTTGCATTAAGCTTAGTGTTGGTGATTCTCTATGTTTCGGTCACACTTTTCTTTTATTGCTGTTGGTCACGCAAGTTCTTATGGTTTTTCCTGTGTTTGCCCCCCAGAGCACACAACGTCCTCTTCTGTGTCTAAGAAACCCCGGCTAGATCAGATCCCTGCAGCTAACCTGGATGCAGATGATCCTTTGACTGACGTATGTATTCTTGGATGTTGGGAAACAGTATTTGCTGGACAGAAAAACAGATGCTTTAAAAATCAGTAGTGAGGTTCTTGTTGGGGCACCAACAAAAGCTTCATCAAAGGAAGCGAAAACAAGTGTTTGCCACTTTAATATTTCCACTCAGCTACATTGGGTGGCTGGATGCATCCTTTTTTTTTGCTTTGACAGAGGTTTCCATCAGCATAACAGGGAGGGAGGTGATTTTTGTTGATTTTCCCCAAGCCCCTGGTGCAGTGGGAAGGGGGAGTTAGTGAAAATCACATCCCTGACCTATTGATGGAAGCTGACAGTGGCTCAAGGTGCTTTTCATCAGCCGAGGAACCCTGATGGGTACAACCCTGCTATCAGAATAGTAGTCCATTAGCAGAACTATGACAGTCTTTCTAATATCAGAGTCTGAAGTGTTGACAAAATTCATTCATTCATCCTTTATTGGCATAATCCTTCTCCCTGCTTAAACCTCAGAAGCACGGGGTGCCTCTCTAGGGCAATAGAGGGGAACCTGTTGCCCAGCTGCAGCTTGTGTCAGCCTCGTCCGCTGGCCGGGCTGATGGGAGCTGAAGCCCAATGACATCTGAGGGCCACAGGTTCCCCACGCCTGCTGCAGGGCCTCTTTGGGATAAGCATGTACAACTTGCGATCAGCTACAGCAAACACAGTCCGGCAGCTGTGCATTGCAAGCCTCCTGGGGCTCCATAAGTCTTCTGACCTGTCTGCCTGTCTAGGACTGTGGAATTCTATGATATATGGGCTGTCAGGCACCTGTTTTGCCCACAGTATTTATCAAGCGATAATTAAGATGAAACTGGGAAAATCCCCAGGCCCAGATGGTCTTACCGCAATACATTACAAAAAATTAGAAGAACCATTATTATCACCTATGAAGACACTCTTAAATAGAATATTAGAAGACGGGAAGATTCCCAACACCTGGAAACAGGCGCACATAGTAGTAATCCCAAAACAAGGACGAAATAAAGAGTTTATAACCAATTATAGACCGATATCATTACTAAACAATGATTACAAGATCTATGCACAAATATTGGCAACAAGATTAAAGACAGTTTTGCAGGATTGTATAAATAAAGAGCAGGCAGGGTTCTTGCCGGGCAGGAAAATGAGTGACAATATAAGAACAGTGATTGATATGATCAAGTATTTAGACATGAAACCAAGTAAGAAGGTAGCCTTTGTTTTTGTGGACGCGGAAAAGGCGTTTGACAAAGTATCATGGAAATTTCTAAAAATATTATTAGACCAGATGGACATGGGAGACCAAATCACAAGAGGGTTAAAAGCAATTTATGAACAACAAGAAGCAAATATAATAATAAATAATGACACGACTGATTATTTTAAAATACAGAAGGGCACCAGGCAAGGGTGCCCACTTTCACCTTTGTTATTCATTTTGGTTTTGGAAATATTAAATCAAGAAATCAGATTGGATCAAGAAATAAATGGAATATCCCTAGGAGAGAAAATATACAAAATAAGGGCATTTGCAGATGATTTAGTTTTAATGGTGGAAAATCCAAAGGAAAGCATAGCAAAGGCTCTAGAAAAAATGGAAAACTTTGGATGGGTATCAGGTTTTGCTTTGAATAAAGAAAAAACGAAACTAATGGTAAAAAACATGGGAGATCAAGAGAAAAAGGAACTGGTAGAAAAATTTGGATTACAAATTGTAAAAAAAGTGAAATATTTAGGCATACAAATAACAATGAAAAATATAAATTTGTTTGAAGATAATTATAAAAAAATTTGGGAAGAAACAAAAAGAGAAATGGAAACTTGGACAAGATTGAAATTAACACTCTGGGGTAGAATTTCGGCTATTAAAATGAATATCTTACCAAAACTTCTGTTCCTTTTTCAAATGAGGTAAAGATGATTGTTTTAAAAAATGGAAAATGGACCTAACAAAGTTTATATGGCAAGGCAAAAAGCCACGGATCAAACATAAATTATTAACTGACATAAAAGAGCGGGGAGGTTTTGGACTCCCAGACCTGAGACTATATTACGATGCAGCATGCTTTACTTGGATCAAGGATTGGATCAAATTGGATAACAGTGACATTTTGGATTTGGAGGGATGGAACAACAGATATGGTTGGCATGCCTATCTAATTTATAACAAAGTGGCAGTCCATAAAGAATTTCTAAGCCACGTAATTAGAAATGCATTATACAAGGTCTGGGTGAGACATAGAAGGTTGTTAGAACCAAAAACCCCATGGTGGGTCTCACCGCTAGAAGTAATATCGGTTAAAAAGAAAAATACTATAGGAAGAATGGCAACTTACCAGCAGCTCCTAAAGGAAGAACAGGGCCAATTAAAACTAAGACCATACGATGAGGTGACCCAATACTGTACCACATGGTTACAATATCACCAAATTGCACAAATATTCAACCAGGATAAAGTAATAGGATTTGAAAAAGAAGAATCAAAATTACAAAAAGTATTATTACAAAACTCAAAAAAAAATATATCCAAAATGTATAATTTATTATTAGAATGGGAATTAAAGGATGAAGAAGTAAAAGAAGTTATGATCAAATGGGCATGTGATATAGGATATGTAATTCGGCTGGACCAATGGGAGCAATTATGGAAATATGACATCAAATTCACAGCATGTTATACAATACGAGAAAATTTTATGAAAATGGTGTACCAATGGTACTTAACTCCAGTAAAATTGGCTAAAATTTACAAATTAAAATCGAATACCTGTTGGAGATGTAAAAAAGAAATAGGAACAATGTTTCACATGTGGTGGGAATGCCGACCTATTAAACAATTCTGGAATGAAATCTATGAAGAACTCAAAAAGATGTTTAAAATATCTTTTAGTAAAAAACCGGAGGCATTCCTTTTAGGTTTAATTACAAATGATATCCCCAAAAATCAAAGGAAAGTATTCCTCTATGCAACAACAGCTGCCAGGATGCTTATAGCTAAAAACTGGAAAGGCAGAAAAATTCCATCAGTGAAAGATTGGCAAATTAAATTTTGTGAATACATAAATCTGGCAAGACTCACAGCTTGCATAAGGGGACAATCGGACCAGAAATTATTAAAAGAATGGGGTTGTGCTAAAGAGTATATGAAAAAACATTGTTCTGGAGTTAGTATATTGGTATGTAATGAATGATGCTTTACAGGGTTAAAGAATAAGAAAAATGGTGTAAAAAAGCACAAAGATGGAAGTAATCTAATTAGACACAACAATACAGTAAGAGTAATTTTTTTGAGGTCTTAGAACAAAGGAAGGAAGTCAATTTGTGTTTATGTATGTAATGACATGGTTTTGTTCTGTAGATGTGTGCTTTTTCGTTTTTGTTTAGTTTAATTTTGTTTCCTTTGCCCTTTTTTTCTTTTCCTTTTCCTTTTCTGTTATATATATATATACACACACACACACACACATATATACATATATATGTGTGTGTATATATATATATATGTGTGTGTATATATATATATATATATATATGCTTTCGTAGATTTTCACGGGTACAGGAATGCAGGTTTTGGTGTCCTCGGGTGTCTTCCCGTGTAAAAGTTGGGGTGTCTAGGCGACGTTTCGACGAGGTCTCACTCGTCATCTTCAGGCTGGTGCTTTCGGCTTCTTGTTACTGGAACAGAGCGGGATCTCAATGTTTGAGTTCCTATAAATACTGTAGAGGGGGTGTGGTGTCTAGCCTCCAATGTTCTGGGCAGAGAGGAAGTTCCCAGGCTAGTGTGCCTTTTCTTCTTTTGTTCCTTAATTACTTGAGAGATACCTTGAGTGATTTCTTGAGTGATATCCTGAGTACCACTTAGGTGGGTCATTAGGTGTGGATTAGTTGCTAAAGTCTTTGTGTCTTGACCTCTTGAACTTTGTGAAGAGTTTTCCTGAGAAGATGGCTGTATTGCACTTAGTTGTGCTTTGGCTTGGCTTCGTGTATAGGGGCGAGCTGTGGTTTTGTGGCTTGTGTCAGCCAGATCTGTGTAGGGATTGCAGGGGGGTGCAGCATCCGGAGGTGCCACCATGGACTGGCTACTGGATGGTGTCAGTAATTCATCTGTGGAGAGGGTCTGGGTTTGGGTCTGGTGTGGTTGATTGGTGTTGGCGTTCTGTGTGCAAAATTAATTTTGCAGATTCCAAATTGCTCTTTAACACGGAACATCACCACAAGAGAATAATCATGGAAGCCATCGAGATAGAGAAACACCCTCACAACATGAACAAGCGTGACGACACATCCCGCTTGCCAGACATCTGGAAATTAGCCCTCCCCACAAAAACTGACACCAGATCCAGAGGCACACAGAACGCCAACACCAATCAACCACACCAGACCCAAACCCAGACCCTCTCCACAGATGAATTACTGACACCATCCAGTAGCCAGTCCATGGTGGCACCTCCGGATGCTGCACCCCCCTGCAATCCCTACACAGATCTGGCTGACACAAGCCACAAAACCACAGCTCGCCCCTATACACGAAGCCAAGCCAAAGCACAACTAAGTGCAATACAGCCATCTTCTCAGGAAAACTCTTCACAAAGTTCAAGAGGTCAAGACACAAAGACTTTAGCAACTAATCCACACCTAATGACCCACCTAAGTGGTACTCAGGATATCACTCAAGAAATCACTCAAGGTATCTCTCAAGTAATTAAGGAACAAAAGAAGAAAAGGCACACTAGCCTGGGAACTTCCTCTCTGCCCAGAACATTGGAGGCTAGACACCACACCCCCTCTACAGTATTTATAGGAACTCAAACATTGAGATCCCGCTCTGTTCCAGTAACAAGAAGCCGAAAGCACCAGCCTGAAGATGACGAGTGAGACCTCGTCGAAACGTCGCCTAGACACCCCAACTTTTACACGGGAAGACACCCGAGGACACCAAAACCTGCATATATATATATATATATATTTATATATATATATATATATATATATATATATGCTTTCGTAGATTTTCACGGGTACAGGAATGCAGGTTTTGGTGTCCTCGGGTGTCTTCCCGTGTAAAAGTTGGGGTGTCTAGGCGACGTTTCGACGAGGTCTCACTCGTCATCTTCAGGCTGGTGCTTTCGGCTCTTTAACACGGAACATCACCACAAGAGAATAATCATGGAAGCCATCGAGATAGAGAAACACCCTCACAACATGAACAAGCGTGACGACACATCCCGCTTGCCAGACATCTGGAAATTAGCCCTCCCCACAAAAACTGACACCAGATCCAGAGGCACACAGAACGCCAACACCAATCAACCACACCAGACCCAAACCCAGACCCTCTCCACAGATGAATTACTGACACCATCCAGTAGCCAATCCATGGTGGCACCTCCGGATGCTGCACCCCCCTGCAATCCCTACACAGATCTGGCTGACACAAGCCACAAAACCACAGCTCGCCCCTATACACGAAGCCAAGCCAAAGCACAACTAAGTGCAATACAGCCATCTTCTCAGGAAAACTCTTCACAAAGTTCAAGAGGTCAAGACACAAAGACTTTAGCAACTAATCCACACCTAATGACCCACCTAAGTGGTACTCAGGATATCACTCAAGAAATCACTCAAGGTATCTCTCAAGTAATTAAGGAACAAAAGAAGAAAAGGCACACTAGCCTGGGAACTTCCTCTCTGCCCAGAACATTGGAGGCTAGACACCACACCCCCTCTACAGTATTTATAGGAACTCAAACATTGAGATCCCGCTCTGTTCCAGTAACAAGAAGCCGAAAGCACCAGCCTGAAGATGACGAGTGAGACCTCGTCGAAACGTCGCCTAGACACCCCAACTTTTACACGGGAAGACACCCGAGGACACCAAAACCTGCATATATATATATATATATATATATATATATATGTATGTGTGTGTGTATGTTCCGGGGATTTTGTCTGTATAGTACTATTTTGGATTCAATGTTTGAAATTTTTGTTATGATTCTGCATTGAAAATAAAAAAATTTCAAAAAAAAAAAAGGCCTGAATTTTAGAGGAACAGTCACTTCATTTTAAAATGGTACAGTCATATGGATGTAGAGAAGAGAGGATGATTTTTATACTGTCAATTTTGAGGAAACTGACAAGATGCGCTGAACCCAAATTGTTTTGATGGAGCATTTTGTCATACTGAGATTGGCTAGTAAGCTTAGGCAACACAGGCCAAGCTTGAAGCACTGCGGTTGGTGTGCTTAAACTTAAAACCTTGCATGCCGTGCACATGGCAGTATATTGGCACATCGCATGGGCCTTCAAAAATTGCAGAGTGCAAAAATGTCTGTGTAGGACGTTCATGTGGAGGTTCACCTGATCTGTTGTGTTGGAAATAGGATGCCGTTGTCTGTAACGCTATGCACAAAGTTCTGCCTAAATTTCCACGGTGGGTAGGAGATGGGACAGTGTTTGCTAAAACTTTGCTGCATCTGTAGGAGGAGGATGAAGATGAGGACTATGACGAAGAGAGTGACGACGACACAGCTGCTCTTTTAGCTGAGCTAGAAAAGATCAAGAAGGAGCGGGCTGAGGAGCAGGCCCGAAAGGTAAGCATCTTTTAATTCTTATTATAAAAGCTGCCATAGGCAGGTCATTGGCCCATTTAACCTGTAGAGGTCTCTGCTAGCTCCAATGCCTGGATCCTTTGAAGCAGACACAATGTAGGGACCTAATCTGGAGCTTTCTGCAAGCCAGGTGTTTCTGCAGCCATTACGCTGCTAATGACTTGTATATCTAGCTTTCAAAGTGTGTGTGTGTGTGTGTGTGTGTGTGTGTGTGTGTGTGTGAAATCCCTGCCTGAAGACTTCAAAGTAATTAGCCTTTCGAGCAACAAAAAACATTAATGGACACACGCTGTACGTGATTTTGTTATGTCAGAAATAGTTTTAACGACCCCCGTCCCTTTGTAGGTAATCCACTGATCTCCAAAGTGAAGTCTTAGCCCTGGTTACTTTACATCAGAGCAGAATGGTGCTGCTGTGTAGCTTCAGGGGAGAACCTCCAGCCCTCAGGCCAAATGGATTGGAAGCCACAGAGTGAACATTCTGTTGTTTCTTGCCAAGCCTATACTATACTATAGCTGATCCTTCCGCAAAGCAGGTCTTGCTCTGTTCTTGCAGCAAGCCCTGCAGGGAAACACTTCCTTTCCCTGTGCAGTTTAAACCACATTGGCAAAAGGAACGTTCTGTTCCTTTGCAAACGACTTTAATTCAAGCCAAGGAAAAAAGGAAAACTCTTCATCTGATGTCATGGTGACACCAGGTGATTGACAGATGGGCAGCTCCCACCCACCTTCCCAAGTGTCCCATGGCGGCTGGGGGATGTCAGAATCCAGTTTTCTACCCCCGCTGTATAAAAATCCTACAGAAAACAGTTTCCAGAAATGACTGTTTGTGTTAGGAAAATGTTGGAATGAAGTTATATGGCTTTAGCAGAAATGTTATAAGGAATTAAGTACAAATAGATTGTTAATGCATTAAAGGGAAAAATAAGGTTAGAATATGTTAAGATAAATTACAGGACAGAAAACAGAGGAAGATGGAAAGGAATTGCTGAAACAGTTAACTGAAGTGGAATACAAAAAGGGAGGTGTGAGGAGGTCCCTGAAACAAGTGAATGAAAGATAAGATTTTGAAATTATTGGATGTGTTTTTAATTGTTTGTTTTGTTAATTCAGTGTTTTGTGTAGTGTTTTTGTCTTTGTAATGTATTGTATTGTCTTGTTTAATTTTCTTTCTTTAAACTGTTAATAAATATTATTAAAAAAACACAGAAATGACTGTTTGATGCCACTAGAGGCCAGCAGAAGCTGTTTAAGATTGAGAACCCTATGCAGCTGCCTTTTGGTTTTCATTATCGCATTAATAGTTCTGTTTCCCTTGCCAACTCTAGTTATCCCTTTCAATATTTCAAACTGCCTTAAACATTGCTCTCCAATATTATTTTAAGTAGGAGTTGAACCTGGTACACTTCTGCATGTGGCCCCTCTAGAATGCTCTGCTGGTCCTGAATCTGTTAATGCAGAAGATCTGCCATATATATTTAAGCCCTGGCTTGGTCGCCATGGGCAACAAGGAACTGCATGTAGGAAGATGCACAGGTTTCCATACAGACAAACAAACCAGGCTTGTGGGTGAGAGATGTCTAGCTTTCTGGACTCAGTGCCCTCTTTGATGTGCAGAGTGATACCACCTCCATTACAGCCTTCCCTGCCCTTCCTAGAGAATTCATATCAAGAGATAACCATGCCCTGCTGTGGGGAAATCTGAAGATCAGCCCTCCATTGTTTTGACTTTATTGTTCCAAGCTGAGGGGAATACATAAAGCCAAAACCCCAGAGCAGTTTCGTGCTGCACACCGAGCCAATATTTGCCGTGTGTTTGTTTTCAGCACTGTAATGGTGACAGCTGCCTTTAATTCAAAACCAGGTACTGCAAGAAGGAAAAACAGAAAAGAGAAACCTAAATAGACTGGACAAGATGGTTGGGAATTTTATGAGGCCAAGTCCCCAGCTTCCTCAAAATCAGGTGGAACAGAAAATAGGGTCTATGTTATAGTTCACGGACCATCTTTTTCTCACCTTGCCAGGAACTAGAGCAGAAAGCTGAAGAGGAGAGGATACGGATGGAGAACATCCTGAGTGGGAACCCTTTGTTGAACCTCACTGGTCCAGTTCAGCCTCAGGCAAACTTCAAAGTGAAGAGGAGGTATGGAGGTGCTTGCTTTACATAGGGATGTCCACCTAAATTACTTGTTCCCAACTTCTCCACAATTTCACAGTTCCAGAATATTTTTAATGAATGTTAATTGTATGCTTAGGTTTATTTTTTGGTTGCTGTTTTTTTAACGTCGTTAATATTGTCTTATAGTTTATGAATGCTGTAGTACTTTGTGAATCCTATAATGTGATTTCCCCCCCCAATAGTGCTGTTTTTCTCATTTATTTTAATAGTGTTTTATGAATTGTAATGGTTTTACTGATTATTTGTTAATTGTTCTATATGATTTGTGATGTACTATTATGTTGTTATTTATTGTTTGTAAGCCCCTTGTGATTCATGTGAATAAAAATCAGCATAGATATGTAATGAATCACATCAAGTCCAGTGCACAGCCCCACAAATCACTGCTGGCTGTGGCTGGTGGATATTGCACTATAGCATGGATTAACGCTCCTTACCTTTTGTCTTCTTGTGATGTCACACATTTTCTCTTTAATTTTTACGGTTAACATATTTTGCTTCTTCCTGTATTTAGATGGGACGATGACGTGGTCTTCAAGAACTGTGCGAAGGGAGTCGATGAGATGAAAAAGGACAAAAGATTCGTCAATGACACGCTGCGGTCTGAATTTCACAAAAAGTTCATGGAGAAATACATCAAGTAGTACTTTTCCTTTTTTTCATTTTGAATATGCTATGTCACTGATGGACTAAATGGAGCAAGCCTTTTCCTTCTGAAAAACGTGGTTAAAGTGAAAATCTGGCAAGAAGTAGCAGTTCTCCAAGGTCGCCGCTACCCTTTTAACATAAAATGACGCTGTCTCTGGAATACTTCCTTGTTTACTTTGTTTTAGCTCTGGCAGCTAATTTCCCAGAAATGTTTCATTTTGTTGCTATGAAATTACTTTCTGTAAATGTTTTGAAAATGGTGTACAATAAACCCTTCGCTCTAATGGCTGTGTCTTATATTCAACCTGCAATAGCAGCTTACCTGTTCTGGATGAGGCCGCACACCCGCCTTAGGCAACGTGGCTGACCTCTGGCTCTCCAGGTGTTGTGCAGTGCCCATCATCCCCAAATAATTGAAGCTGATTGGAGGCCTTTTTTCATGCCTAATTTGATTGGGTCTGGGGGGGGCGGCAAAGACCTCAGGCTACGTGTGCACCCATGGGTGCCGTGTTGCTGGCCCATGTTTTAAGTATAGCATACTTGAAGTGCTTTAAGCATTCCAAACTAAATTCCATGTAGTCCGCTTACCTTTAATGGCAGGTGGTGTTGATGGCTTGGCAACGGCCACGTCAGTGGAATTGCAGACCTGCCTGCAGATTGGCCAATTGCAGGCAGGCATAGGTGTGGGAGTTCCCCAGGGGGCAGTCCCAACTTGGGTCCGCTCTCATGTGGCCTACCCAGCTCTCTCCTAAGTTTTTTAACTAGGTGTGATCAGATTAGTGTTGATAAAAGTAATGGGTGTCAGTGGAAACCCCCTCCTTTGCAGCCAGTGCTGAAACACCAGCTTGAAACTATTTTGGAATAGGTTTTTAATTTAATAATAGGCTAATGCCTTGATATGAAGAAGATATAATAAACAGTATTATATCTTCAGTATATAGCTCAGTATTTTGGTATATTAAGCAGCAAAGAATCTGCCTTGCTCTATCCCCCAATAAATCTGATGGGGATTCAGTGAATCTTCAGATGAAGGGCGATATATAAATAATAATTAATAATAATGACAATACATAATAATGTATATCTCATAATGTATATCTCATAAGTGGGCTTCCCTGACCTCTTTCAGCCTGTTAGGCATTTTAGTGCATGAAACTTGTTCTGGGAACATTAATGTGAAGCTGAGAAAGTATTTTTTGCTCCAGATAGGAAAACATGATTTTAAAAATCCCTATTGAGGAAAATTTGATGAAGAAAATAACTCAGCAATGGATGTGAACGCTGTTCTTACAATATGTATTCCAGTGGGACTTTTGACAGATAACGCCAGCATCCTTTTTGTGCCTTATTTAATAGTGTCTTCAGCAAGCCCAGCTCTAAGCTCCTATTGCAATTAATGTAATGCACTGTAATCCTCTCTTTCCAATGTTTTCCATTCCTAATCCGTGGGCTCCCACTTTGTGCTTCACTGGGTTATAAAAAATGGTGGTCTCGGCTTAGCAGCAGAGCCCGTACTCTTCCTTCACTGCCTACAAACCACATTGCAAGTCCCCTGCTACTTCACACACTGTGTAATTCTCTACCCCGGCTCTATGTGCAGGTGGAAGAGCCATCAGAACAGTCTGAAGCTGCTCCAAAGAGAGGTAACATACCAAGCACTAGGGTATGTATTTGTAGAGAAGAGAGTCATTGAAACAGGAGCTGTGAGCGAGGCAACGGTCGCAGGTTTAAATCCCATATTCTAATTCCAAAGTTTATGTAGAAGTACAAGTAAGGAGGAGATATTAGCAGGCTCAAAGTAAGCCAAATGTTGCAGAAGTACAAAAATTTTTAGGGAGGAGGAATTAAGCGGGGGAGATGCCCCAAAAACAGCTAAACGATGTTTCCCATTGAATGCCAGCTGACTGCAGAGAGCAAGCAAACTGAAAACCAGGGTGGGGCAGGGAAAAGTAATGGAATACAGTGACTGGGGGATGGGGAATGTACAGAGGAAGAGGGAGACCAAGGATTATAAAATCCATATCAAAGCAATGCCTGTATTAAAGGTAAAGGGACCCCTGACCATTAGGTCCAGTCGTGGCCGACTCTGGGGTTGCGGCGCTCATCTCGCTTTATTGGCCGCGGGAGCTGGCGTACAGCTTCCAGGTCATGTGGCCAGCATGACTAAGCTGCTTCTGGCGAACCAGAGCAGTGCACGGAAACGCCGTTTACCTTCCCGCCGGAGCAGTACCTATTTATCTACTTGCACTTTGACGTGCTTTCGAACTGCTAGGTTGGCAGGAGCAGGGACTGAGCAACGGGAGCTCACCCCGTGGCGGGGATTCGAACCGCCAACCTTCTGATCGGCAAGCCCTAGGCTCTGTGATTTAACCCACAGTGCCACCCGCATCCCTAATGCCTGTATTAGGCCAGCACAATATCACAAAAACCCCCTGCAAGGTGTTGAGTTCTCCATAACTCTTCATCAGACTCAAGATGGTAAAAGAACTCAGCCATTCACTCGTTCTGTGAACAATTCACCAGGATCCTGTGCATGGCAGATATCAGATGCTAGCATGTCTCCCCTTACTTAAAGTGGTCTTAGCTGGTGACCAGTTGGCACCAGTGGGGTGGAGGACACAGAGAACAACCAAAGTTGAAGCCTGAGCCAATGACAGGCAGAGCCAACAAATTCTAGTTTTGTTCTCATCTTCTTCCCTGCAAGGGGAAACATTGAAGTGGAGGAAGAGTTAGCCAACGGACCCTGCAGCTGGACTGGTTGTAAGGAAGGAAGTAGGGTGGGGGCTGGCTGAGAGCAGACCGAGGCTGGTAGAGCAGGGCCCCATACTGCCTCCACTCGCTGCTTAAAAATAAGTCCCACTGATTCCAATAGAATCTTCCCTGGAAAGCTGCTTAGATTTAAGGCAAGAGAGAATGGCTCTCTGCGACTGCTCAACCATAAACTGTTTGGCCAAGAGAGAAGAAGGTTAATAACACACTTAAAACCTCAAGAAAAACAGCCTGCTGGATGCTTTTTCCATCTCTCTTCTTTCCTCCACCCCCACCCCTCTCTCTTTTGGCAACCCAACCCTCCCATTCATCACTTGGGCTGCTGGCTTGAGTCCTGTTTGGGAAATTCCAGAGGAATAGCACTTTCTCAAACTCGCTATAAGGCGAGAGGGATTGTGCATTTTCCCTCTGGAATGTCGGCTGCCTCTCTTTCTCATGGTCTTTTGGCTCTGAATAGCAAATCCCGGAGAGCTTCCATCCTGACCCCTGTCATTATTTGCACAGGCCAGAGGAAGAGACACTGAAACAAAATCCCTATAGAAGAGCAGAAAACCGGGACTTCTGGCAGTTTCTCACACATTTTTATTAGCTTGGAGAAGCGGGAGGGAGAAGTGCTCTTTGCTATAACCTCAGCAAGCAGGAATAACGCTCAACAAGAGCTCAACTATGTCCCAGGTCATAAGTTCCATTAGAGTTGCAATATATCAGAAACTTGCTAAGGTATTATTGCTAGCTAAGGTATTAATACCTTAGCAAGAAACTTGCTAAGGTATTAAACTAAACCAGTGCTACTCAAAAGTGGAGGACCGTGGACCAATTGATGCCAGTCTGCGAGGCGTTGACTGCTGGTTCCCAGTAACTCCACCACAAGCCATGTTGGGTGGGACGCTTCAGGGGCCAAATCTGGTCCTGATCCCTGGCACAATGGGAGAAGAAACTGTCATTCCGCCACTTCAGATAGTTTGAGAAGTGCTGGCCTCAGCCTGATGGATGGGGAGTCTGTGGACTACAACTCCCATCAGTCAGCACGGTCAGGGACAGTGGGAGCTGTAGTCCAACAACTTCTGGGTGGCCTCAGAGTTACCTACGCCTGCAAATGTCCCTCCCTGCGGTCCCTGCTTCTGAGTGGATCCTGGAAAGCCCCGCTTTTCCTTAGGATGTCCCTATTTTCATTGGAGAAATGTTGAAGTGTATGGAGTTTTGCGACCGCCTGAGCCAAAGAGATAAATAACTATGCAACCTTTAGACCAGTGTTTCCCAACCTTGTGCCTCCAGATGTTTTTGGCCTACAACTCCCATCATCCCTAGCTAGCAAGACCAGTGGTCAGGGATGATGGGAGTTGTAGGCCAAAAACATCTGGAGGCACAAGGTTGGGAAACACTGCTTTAGACAAACTATGCAGCCTTTAGACAACTCTGAAAGAAATCTGAAGGCAGCCTGTTTTGGGAAGTTTTCTTTAAAATGTTTTGTTATGTTTTTATATATGTTGGAAGCTGACCAGAGTGGCTGGGGCAACCCAATCAGATGGACGGGGTCTAACTAATAAAATTACTACTACTACTACTACTACTACTACTACTACTACTACTATGGAATAGGACATCCCTATTTTCATTGGAGAAATGTTGGAGGGTATGCACCTGCCTTAAGACTGGAGAAATAAGAAAATGAGAAAAACCAAAATTAACAGAGTGCCTCATCCTTATCCTTCAATCAGGCTGATTTCTCTGAGTGACTGTGGCCTTGTAGTGGATAAGGGGCCGGGGTTCTAATGTATACTTCAGCCACAAAACCTATTCATGGATAAATCATGGATAAACTATAGATTACACCAACCATTCCCGGTCCCATGGTTGCTGAATACCATTAATGTGGGGGTTGGTTGGGGGGCTGTTCCAGGGGCAGTAGCAGCAGGTGTGGGGTTTTAACCATTTCTCTGCCTGTTGCCACTTTCCCCTCCTCACAACTCCTTCTTTGCCTTGGCTGTCCCCCCACAACAGACCCTGAGAGCAGAAATCAGCTCAGCTGAGGAGAAAACAACTGTGGGAGGCATTAGGGGTTAGAGAAGGGAGATTTATGCAACCCTTTTGTGTTGGTTTTGACATCTCCTGTGGAAAGGTCCCCACTCTTCCCTGAAGTACGAATGAATGCAACTGTCCATTTCAGTTCATGGGCGTTTCTCATTTATTACATTCGGTTCTCCAAATTTCTGCATAAATTTGTGGGTTTTTCCAAGCACTCATGAAAATTTTAGTGCCAATTTCCCCTAGTATACACACATTTTTGTGTGCTACTTTGTCTAATATGCATATTATTGAGGTTTTAAACACTGTATGTACACACACACACAACACTGCATGGATGGATAGATAGATAGATAGATAGATAGATAGATAGATAGATAGATAGATAGATGATAGATAGATAGATGATAAATGTTTTTGCATTTGCATTAAAAAAATAAAATGCATTTTATATGTTATTTTCTATATAATGTATTTTCCTGTGCATTTTTGTAAACATCTTTGCATCACAAGTTTTGGAGAAGCGCAATTTTCATAGGACAGTTGGTTCTTTTGGTTCTTTTTGTGTTGGCAAAGGCAAATTAGGTAGGTTTGTACTAAAATCCCTTACTAAACTGAGTTTATCCCCCACCCCCACCCGTACCCTGAAGTAACACGTAGTTCTCCTTGAGTGGCTTAAATTTTCATCTTTGAAAACATCTGTGAGTGGCTACAACCCCGCACTAAATTGGGACGGGGCTGTTGTGTGGGGGGCACAGCTGCTTTTAGAAAAAAAGAGGAACTACAGTGGAAGCTCCTGACACAGTACTCCAAAACTGCATGTAATTTAGCCCAAAATTTTACCTCAAAGAGAGTTGCGAATATAAAGTGAGCTAATCTGGTTTCGCTCCTGGAGATCTTGGAGGAAAGCCATGAAATAAGCGAACAGGGTGGACAAAAATTGTTTTAGAGCAGGAGTTGCTAACCTGTGGCCCTCCAGATGTTGTCAAATAACAACTCGCACCAGCCCCTGCCAGAAGCGCCAGTGGTCAGGGATGATGGGATTTGTGGTTCAATAACATCTCGAGGGTCAGTGGGTCAGGCAACCGCTGTCTTGGAGGGAACAGGGAGATGATACACTTCAATTCAGGCCGCTTGAGTTTGTCTTATTTTCTCACAGCTGAAGACTGGGGTGTGGGGTGAAAGATAAATTTCAGATGAGTGACATCTGGTGTGTGTCTCTCCTACTGAGGTAATTTCTTTGCTGAGTAGACAGTTGAGTTGATCTTTCTCAAGTTTGTTCCAAACACATGGTTCTCATAAAGCACAGTTGATCTGGGGCCCAAACAAACATTAGCTTCACTCAAGAGTCATTTATCGTGCTTTTTTTAAAAAGCCATTTTTCAAAAAAGATTTCATCTGAAGGCCAGAATAACGTTGTGTGAAAGGGTGAAGTACCGTGGGAAAGGGTTGGTGTGCAAGGATCAGTAGTATTTCTGGTTTCCTAACCGAGGCCCCTTGACACCTTGCATGTTTACTTAAAAATGAATGTTATTTCATACTCTCATTTTATACGCTTTTCGTTTTCAGTAAAAGAAATCCTTCTCTGAATCTCTCCTCCATTCACACCCTGCTAACCGTCTTTCGTCCACATGCCGGCATCCCTCACAGTGATTCCAAATTCACACATGCAGTTTTTCACAAATGAGTTTCTCCCTCAATTGTTCTTGACATCATTCAGACACACGTTGCCTTGCAGGCTTGAGCCTTGACTGTTTTGAAAGCTAACCGCTAGTTATCCTATATCTTGTCATGCGTGGTGGGTGCCAGGGTTTGTGGGTGCCAGATTTCCCTCAGTTCCTGGATTTATATCCAGGATTTCCCTCAATTCCTGGATTTATATCCTGCCTTTCTTCCAACATGGAGCTCACGTTGGTGTCGATGGAAAACCCAGAACAAATCTAGGAAGGACACACACGCACACACACATGCATTTTCATCTCTGGCGAGTCATAAATGGCCATCTGAAGTGCTCACCAGCATAGGGGACACGGAGTCCCTTCCACTTACTTGTTTTCTTCATCTCCTTGTTCTTCCATATTTCGTTTCTATGGCAACATAATACTGGGCTTTTATTTATAGCCTTGAATTCCATTTTGTGCCGTGTGTCTCTGTGAGTGTGCGCCGATTTACCTCAGCTTATTCTTCCCCTTTCGCCAACCTGTCAGCCTCATTTTTATTCTTTTGCCTTCAGCTGCCTAGCTTTTGTAACATGAACATCCTCTTGTCGTCTACTGGAAGGTGACCAAGGGCCCCATATCCACCAGGACTGTCACCCACATGCTCCTAGCTCAGCCTTTCTCAACTTGTGGGTCCCTAGATATTGTTCAACTACAACTCCCATCACCCCTAGCTAGCAAGGCCACAGCTCAGGGATGATGGGAGTTGTAGTCCAACAACATCTGGGGACCCACAGGTTGAGAACCGCTGTTAGCTGAAATGAAGTGGCGTCTGCGTAAGACAGCGTAAGGTTTCTCTCCTTCTGCGAATGCCTGCATGGAGCCTTCTCTCTCTTTTCTTTCACAGCTTGTCACAAAGCTCACTCTTTTTTGGGGGGACCCCTTGCTTATTTTCCCAAAAATTATAGCTCTACAGTAAACTACAGTTCCCAGGATTCTTGGAGGAGGAGCCAAATGCTTAAAAAATTTCAACATCTGGAGAACCACAGATTCCCCATCCTTCCTGTCTGGAAACAGAACCAGCAGTGAACTATGGAAGGGTGTCCCAAACTTGGGTCTCAAGTTGTTTTTGAACTACAACTCCCATCATCCCTAGCTAGCAGGACCAGTGGTCAAGAATGATGGGAGTTGTAGTAAAAAAAAAAAAACAGCTGATGACTACAGTTTGGAAAAACGGTGTACTAAGCAGCCCAATAATCATACAAAATCCATAAGGATACTCCTGGTTGAAGCTGAATTTAGTAATATCACTAAACAGCTGTGCATCAAACTCAGGTCCTATAGCCTGAGGAAGGCTCATTAAGTGGTTGATTAAATATATATATTAGTATTTGGTGCTCTTTTAAATACTTTCTCTGTGGGGACAGGGCAAAGAAGGAGGAAGTGAGGAGGGAATTTTGCTTATTGACTGGAAACCTCATACTGGACTTGAATATTGCGGTAGGGTACCGTACATTTAAAAATAATATATGCAAGATTTGTTCACTCTGAAGGATCATTGCCTGTTTTATTTTTCGGCCAAGCACTTGAGGACTATAAGTTCCATGCAGTGGATGTACCTCAGAAAAAGCAGCTGGACTATGGAGTGTGGAGGATCAGTCTGCTGTGCCCTCCTTGCGATTCATACAGCAATGCCAACATCACTGCTGGTATTTGTGGCATCCTGCTGACAAATGTTCCCTCTGAAAAATAGTGGAAGAGGAAGGAAGGGAAAGGAGTTGGACCCAACAGGTGCAGAACTGCCAGGCAAGAATGTTGCAGGGCCATTGGAAAAATGCGCTCTGTGGGTTGCCATGCCTTACAAAGTAGATGTCCTCCTGGCTTAACGCCAGCATTTTTCTGATTCATTTAGGAGCATGCAATAGCCAGTTGCTAAATCCATTTTATTTATCATGTTTCTCACCTCCACCCAGCTTAATTACATTTTTAGTCACAGTAAGATGGCCACCTAGGCTCTGCTTAAAAAACTCTTAACAGACTCTGCCACAAAGTCTGCTCCACTGTTGAACAGCTCATACCACCAGGATGTATGGGGTGTTATGCAAGGGGCAAGACCTCTTATGGGGGATACGTTGTGTTCCTTCTGTAGTAAGTTGCCCACCTTTGGTCCTCACCTTGCACTCAGCTCTCATCTGTGACTCCTAGAAGCCATCAGCATGTGAAAGCGGCCACACTCTGGGAAACAGCATCAACTGGCTGGCTAACCCGGTGAGGGTAGCTGATGGGTCTCAAATGCTCATTGAATTAAGAACTTTCCCTGCATGCAAAGACAGGCTCCGGTAGATAAAGCAGATGAAGACCAGTAATGGGTCCAGCGGTCAAGGCGGCGGTTTCTGCACATGCTGTAGAGCAGCGGTTCTCAACCTGCGGGTCCCCAGATGTTGTTGGACTACAACTCCCATCATCCCTAGCTAGGGGTGATGGGAGTTGTAGTTCAACATCTGGGGACCCACAGGTTGAGAAAGGCTGCTGTAGAGGGACATGAGGGGCAGGTGGGTCTCATCAACCTGGGAATGTAGCCCATCTAGAAGGAAAATCCTAAACCTTGGCTGCCTTTCAGGACATCTTTGGGAGAAGAAAAGGTTCAGGAGTAAACCGTACACAAATCCAGAGTGGACTTGGATGGAACCTTGTACACCTACTTCTGGCAACTCCTGCAGCCAAGCTGGTGCCAAATGCATTGCTCTGCTTTCCTTTGGACCACATCAGCAAGGCCAAGAGTGGGGTCTTGTTGTCTGGGAAGCCCAGGACCTTCATACACACTGCTGAGGCTTGTGCCCTGGGGAGGTCACTTTGATGCTGTTAATGTAGGTGTTTGTCATGGAACCACTGGTAGGGTGGCCAACAGCAATGGAAGCTGGATGTGTGGGCAGGAATGTGATAATCAGGAAACAGCAACTTCCACCCAGAAGCTACCTGCTTAGGCCCACAAGTGAGTTCGCGGAAGTGGTGAGATAAGGTTTCGTACTTGAGGATTTCTCGGCTCACACTTCAAACTCTTGACTTGGAGAACAATGAGAAGAAAGCATCAAGATGGGACACACACTGGCTGGGTGCCAAGGAGTGGTGGGAGGCAGCAGCTGGGGAACCCCCAAGGGAAGAAGGCTCAGAGCCAGGGGATTGGTGGTGGGACGATGATGAGTGGTCAGAGGAAGAAGAGGGAGCAGACTGGGAAGAGGAGGTGTCAGAAGCTGAAGGGGTAACAGGGTTTAGTGAGCAGGAAGAGACTGTGGAAGGAGCAGTCCAGAAGTGGAGGCTAGAGAGGAGGGGGGCCAAGAGGCAGAGATGAGGCAGGCTGCTGAAGAGTCCAGAGGGTCTCCTCCTGCTGCTGTGACCAGATCTCCTTCCTCCTGTTCTCCCAGGACCAGAAGAGGCATGAAGAGGGAGAAGCAAAGACAGGCACAGCGATGGAGTCTCCCTTGGGAAGGACCCAAGAGAAGAGGAAACTCAGGGACCTTCAGTCTTCACAACTGACACATTAGGGCAGAGTTGCTGGGCTCGCTAGGCTTGGCCTCCTGAGCTGTTTTGCTTCTTTGAAGAGAGAGAGTTGATTTCACTGACAACAGTGTGTGTTCTTGGTGACCAGCTCCCGCCAACTGCCCTGAAACAAGACAATATGCTTCCCTCCAATCCATTTTAAACCAAAAAGTCAAAGGGGGCGCACCACTGTATACGTTTATTATATACAATATTAAGGCACAAATTTAAGCAGCAGAGGAGAAAAATCTTTGGCAGGCCCAAGGCCATCAGTATTTCTCGTGGGAGGTGTATAAGCTCCTTGATTCCTCCCTGCCCCATGTATGTACAAACACACTCCAGCTGAACGATGCTCTACACCAGCCATTCTGTACAACAGAAGGACAACTGGGGGAAGAGGGAGGAAAGCGATCTGACGTTATCTTACAACCCGTTTACCTGTAATATTAATACAACACAAGTGTCACACAGCACAATACTGTAACACACAAGCCAAGGTGTTCGAAGAGGAGCAGAAGCGTTTTTGCTAAAGGTTAAGCCACCACTTTAGTCATAACAGCAGTATTCCACATACACTCTGCTCTAACTTGGGGTGCTCTAGAGAAACTTCTCTCTTTTGCATTAAAACATCAAGCACAACTAGAGAAGCAAGCATGGACTTTCCTGATCCTTTGGGCTGTAAATTTTCAAATATATACGGAGTTCGTCTGCAGAAAGTTGCCTGCCAAACGCAAGCATCATTGACACTGTAAATTTACCCTTGGGGTGTTGTTGTAAGTGGTGCTTAACTGAATGCTACAAGTACAAAGGCACATTGATATAGATATACAGGAGAAACTGCACGTCGGGACCAGCACAACGAGCAAACTATGTCACATACAGCCCTGGTTCCTGCGTTCGCTCCGTAATAATGAGAAGCTGAAGTAGCCTCCAAGTGACTGTAGTAGCTCCACCAAACTGCCAGCCAGCCATGCCTTTCCATTCTCCCCATGCCCTACCCATGCAAACAGAGTCCCTGGTGCTGCCTGTTCACTCTTGTGGAATGCAGAACTATGCATGGATAGGGAGCCTGTAACCCTCCGGATGTTGAAGCACAACAAGTCCCTTCATACCAAAACATTGGCCCCGTTGGCTAGGGCCAATGGGAGTTGGAGTCGAAGAACATCTGAAAGGTCACAGGTTCTTCATCCCTGTGCTAGAGGGAACAAGGAAAGCCCTTGATTTCTTTCTAGCAAAAGGCAGCACGGCTCTCTCCTTGTCTGAAGGGTCGGGCAAGGAGAAGAAGTGTGTATGGAATTTCAAGGTGCTGCTGTTTACAGTTATTTTGAGGGCTGACAGCCTCTACAAACTCTGGGAGGCTTATTTGCGCATAACGCCTCGTCAAGAGGTACGAATTGGGTGTTAATACGGAAACTTTTCTTGGAATAAATAGTTGCTAGCACTGTACAGAAGCTTACTGAATTGTTCATTCAGAAAAAAAGAGTACAGCACAGCAGCAACTGATCAATGGAAAAAAAACTAAAGACACCCTATTGGCATGGCATGGTGGGGACAGGGGTGCTCATTCCCTATCCCTATTCCCTAATGACGTGGGTGCAAATGCACATCCCCAGACCAACAATGGCACACAAAACCCTGCTGGCCAAATATAAATCCATAGCATTCCTGTGTGAAAATGCAAAAACATAACAGGCTGGATCCAGATTAATTAGCTGAACTTTGGGTCCCATTGGAATCCAATGTGGAAAGTTGTCCCACTGATTTTAGGAACCAAGTGAAACTTACGTTTGGATCCCATTTGCTACGTGTTGCTGAGCCAAGCATGTATGACATAGGAGGCTAAGCTTGTCTATGTCTCCTTGATGCATGTATGTGAAGACAAATCTGTCAGGGGTTACTAATCATGATGGCTTTTGCTGTACCCTCCATTTGCCAGGAATCACACATGGGAAGAGTATGTATTATGCTCAGTTTCCACTTGGCCTTTCAACAAAGACAACAGGGCAACCTGGGTGGCTTCCTGGAGTCACCCTTGCTGGTTGGCATAAATGCAAAAAGCAGATGGCATGCCACTGTTTGAATCTCTAAGAGTTAGGGTTAAGAGCTTGGTGGTCGGTTTAATAGACAAAGCACTGCTAAACAGCTCAGCATTTTCACAGAACCTGCACAAAACGGAAGAGCAAAGCTTATAGCCCTCGCAAAACATGCACGGCCACACACTGAACAGTTTTGGAAAACTAGCAGAAAACCTAGGAAAAGGGACACTGAAACGAACCTGCTTATAGCAGCAGTGGGCAGACCTCAGGACTGTGGGACTGACTTTGTTTTTATACAAGAATCCTGAGAACCGCCAACCGCAATTGGTGCAAAAGGCATACATTTACACTTAAAGGTTTCTGAGTCTGGGAATTCTGTTCTGAGAACTGAACTCACACACCCCGAGCACATTCTGCTGGTTACCTCTTGCTCCCCCTCGCCCAGTTTTCTTAATTTCAGCAGTATAATGGGGGAAGGGGCATTTTCTGCTGCCGTTCTTAAACAAGCAGGAATGAAAAATCCTTGCTGATCTACTTGAAACCCCCCAGACATCTAGGCAGCTTCCTATGCTGTTGTTACATAGGATTCCATGCCTGTATTTGACAAGGGAGAGCCATAGTTCAGCGATAAAGCAGAAAGTTCCCAAGGCCAATTCCTCAATATCTCCAGGAAGAGCTGGGAACATCCCCTGCCCATGAAAGTTTATGAGACCACAATTCAGGTTTTAAGGTGCTTTTTAATGATTATTTTTGTTTGGCTGGTAAGTTTCTTGCCCCAGCAGAATAACCCAGCCGCCCAGAGTGGCTGGGGAAACCCAGTCAGAGGGGTGGGGTATAAATAATAAAATTATTATTACTACTACTACTACTGGAAAGAGGTAACTAATCCTCACCTGTAATGCGTGAGATAACATTAGATTTGAAGCCAGTTTCAGCCAACGTTGTGCTCTCCAGATGTTACAGGGCTACAGCTCACTCCTGGCTCTCAGCTGGGGCGAAAGGGAGCTCTAATCCAAGCACATCTGGAGAGCCACCCCCATCAGCTACCCATGTTCTAAGCCCTCTTAGCAAGGAAGGATCCTGCTGCTTCTGTGCTGGCAACCGCATGCTGTCGTTGCTCAATAAATATTAAATAGAGGCAAAGAGTTGCAAAAATTTATCAGAAGGGCACGTTGTTCCGCACCCTGTTTTTAACCATGTCTCTCTCTCTATAAAGGTGGGTAGGAGGGAGATTAAAACAAAAAACAGCAGGAAGAAGGCAGTGGGATGATGTCTAAATATAGGGAAGTCCTGCTCCCTCGTCCCAGGGGTGCACGTTGCACAAAACATTTCACAGAGGGAATGTGGCTGCTCTGGTTAGCTAGCAGGTGATTTAAAAAGCAACCACCACTAACTTGGTGGTTGCAGAATTGTCCTCGGCATGCCGACCGTGCCTTCAAAGTTCCTTACCCCCGCCCCCAACAGAAAATGCAGTTGCCCATGTCTTCCTTTTGCCGTCTCTCTTTCAAATCCACATCTTGTTGGCCAATGTAATTTTTTTAATGATTGTACGTAGCAGGTATCCCAAATGTCCCATCTCCAACGTCTCACATGCTCTGTGCTTTGTTAAAAAGTCTCGTTTGCCGTCTAGATCTAAACTTATTTGGTCCGGTTTTGTACCATTCTCCAGAGCTCTCGCGTTTTGCATGGCAGCAGCAGCAACAGCGCCAACGACGGCAGCACCCTCCTCCAGGGGGCTATGTGTACCAGCAGGGGAAACGGCAGCACCTGAGAACTGTAGCTTCAGATAAGGACTTCCATCATGTCTGGATCTGGGAATTCAGGTTTGTGAAGCAGGCTGCTGACCCTGCCGCCTTTGCTGCTGTCCGGTAGCTTGCCATGGCTGGGAGAGTTCTCTGCAGAGAAACAGTGAGGAGGGTTTGAAAGTTGATCTTGGGGCCAAAGTGCACATTGTGTGACCACAATTCCCAATTGTTTGGGTGTGGCTTGGTCACCAAATTTAAAGTACAGCGGTACCTCGGGTTACATACGCTTCAGGTTACATACGCTTCAGGTTACAGACGCAGCTAACCCAGAAATAGTACCTTGGGTTAAGAACTTTGCTTCAGGATGAGAACAGAAATCACATGGCGGCAGCAGGAGGCCCCATTAGCTAAAGTGGTGCTTCAGGTTAAGAACAGACCTCCAGTACGAATTAAGTACTTAACCTGCGGTACCACTGTACTCTTATTCCACTCTAAGAATCAGGCTTCCTCCAAAGAACCCTGGGAACTGTAGTTTGATGAGGGTGCTGGGAAGTGTAGTTCTGTTGGGGGGGGGGTCACCTGACAATTCTCAGCACCCTTAACAAACTACAGTTCCCATGACTCTTTGGTCAAAGTGGTATAAAAGCATTTTAAGTGCACAGCGTGGGGGAGACTTTCAAAAACACTATGAGTGGCATCAAAGTTAAAGTGAAAACTGATAGCGGAAGAAGGGAAGTTGGGGGCGGGGAGAGTCTACTTAACCGTTTTCCTTCCTACCAGCTGGCTGCTGATTGCTTAAAACTGTGCTGCTTTCCATGGGGGGAAATATGGGAACCATGTGTCGCACCCCCGTCCCCCAGATATGGGAAAGCAAATGCTTTTGGAGCAATTCTAAGCAAGCAAACCAGCCGGCAGTGAAAGGGTGCAGCAGATTCTCTTCCCCTGCCAGACACCCACTCAACCTTGCATCCACCTACAGCTGCTCTGCATAAAAATAAATGGGGGGAAAAAAAGAATAATGGAATTTATATAATGCAACATGCAGTTTGACCTTCAGAGGTAAGCGACGGTCTCCTGGAGTTAATCTGAGATATTTTGGGGGTTGGGTACAGCACTCTGTGATGCTGTACATCAGATTTAAGCTGCTGCCTGCGGGGGGAGCAATAACTTGCTCCTTTAGAACTGATCCGCAATCCTAAACAAAAAAACACAGTCTCATGTTGCTGCCCTACAGATCTCTGGAGGAGGAAGCACACCAGAGCCTCAGATAATTGGAGGGTCCTGGTCGGTTCGTATGGGGAAAGGTATTGTGGTCCTCGGCCATTTAAGGCTTTATAGGTCAAAACCCAGCACTTTGAATTGGGCCTGGGAACTGATAGGCAGCCAGGGCAGTCGGATCAGGATTGGTGTGGACGTGCTCAAGCTATCTTGCTCTGGTGAGCAACCTGGTCACTGAATTCTGCATCAAGTGAAGTTCCTGAACTGTCTTCAGAGGCAGCCCTATGTACAGTCATACTTCGGGTTGAAGTTGCTTCAGGTTGAGCGCTTTCAGGTTGTGCAACCCGGAAGTAACGGAACATGTTACTTCCGGGTTTCACTGCTCGCCCATGCGCAGACGGTCAAAATGACGTCACGCGCATTCACGGAAGCGGTGAATCGCAACCCGTGCACACTCAGACGCGGGTTGTATTCGTTTCAGGATGCAAACAGGGCTCTGGAATGGATCCTGTTCGTATCCAGAGGTACCACTGTGTAACGTGTTCCAGTAACCTAACCTCGAGGTACCAGAGCATAGACAACAGAAGTTAGGCTATCTCTGTCCAGATAGGGCCACCAGCTGAAGCTGAGAAAAGGCACTCTGGGCCACCAAGGCCACCTGAGCCTCAAGCAACAGCAAAGGGTCCAGAGGTACCCCCCAAGCTAGGTGCCCGCTCCTTCAGAGGGAATATAACCCCACCAAGAGCAGGCAACCTCCCAGCCATCCGGTCTAGGGAACCTCCTGCCAACAGTGCCTCAGCCTTATCTGGATTGAGCAGCAGTTCATCTCTCGTCCAGTCAATTGCGGAGGCAAGGCAACGGTCTATTTAAAGCTTTCTTTTCTGGAGACAGAATTTCATAATTCTAGGTTCTGCACACTGCAGTTCAAAACACCCTCCCTCCCTGCTCCTGTTCAAATTTACTCACCCGGCCTCTCTCCAACGCCTCTGCCTGCAGTGTGCCTGAGAGCTGGGCTGCCCCCCGGGGTGTTAGTCAACTTCCCTCTGCCCGGAAAAGAGGCAGAGTTTGGCCAGAAAAGTTCAGAGGCTTTGTCCGTCTGAGTGCTGCTGTCTTTGCTCCCCGTCTTAGCGTGGCAGACAGTCACCGGCCACGAGGACATTCCAGAACACAGTGTGCCAGGAGGTGGAGGTGGAGGTGGCAGCAAAGGGATGGGCGACTGGTCCTGGGTCTCCTTCCCTAACAGCAATCCTAGAGGAGCAGGAGAAACAAGAGAGGGAAATGACCCCATTGGTTTAATTAAAGTTCTGCTCTATTTTCCCAAAGGCTCAAAGTGGTTTAAATTAACCACACAGCATGTTAAAACAAAGGGGGGGGGGGAGGGAGATACAACACACAATACAAAACACCAGATATGCCTCTGTTATTTTGTTTTTCCTATTCAAGCAATTTAGATTAAAAATGCCAATACCATGGAACCAACAAGAAGAAAGTGAACAATTGTAAGCAGTGACTAGGAAATGACTGCTCTGTGCGGCTGTACTGTACCCTGCTTGCCACAGTGAAACTTTTTGATAACATACTAGCTGAAGATGGCGTGGTGGCACAGAATGTCCACAAACATTCCAACTGCTTAGAGAACAAAGCAGGCGGGACGTTTGCAGTACAAGTCCTGTGAGGGAAGGGTAAGTTGCCAGTTTGGCCAAGAGTGTCCCGGGGAAAGAAAGGGAATAAGCAGCTTTACTGGGAAGGCTACAAAGAACTTTCACAAAGCTGGGAAGTAAGGGATAAAGAGATAGGTAGCCTGAGGCTGAAGGAGGGAGGCAGGAAAAAAAAGGCCCCCAAAGTAGTGGAATGTGGGAGCTGACCATCAGATCTGGATTTGAACTAACCAATACTCTTGTGTCAATTGCAAAGAATAATAATAATTTAAATGTGAATGCACCACTGACAATGTTCTGCATTTAAACTTTGCCGCTTAATAGAAACAAATGTGATTATTTGACTCAACAAATACCCAAGACATATGCTTGCTCTTGTTGTGCTCTTGTATGAATAAAAAATGCATATTGCTTATTTTAAATTAATTGTGTGTGTTCATGTGCCACATATATTTCAGTATTATTATTATTTTTGCCCAAGTTCAAAGTGCTATAAAGTGTGAATCCCCAACTGTCAAGGGCTTTTGTTTGACCAAGTGCACAGATCAAGCATTTTTAATTGGCTGATCTCCTCCTTTGGTGCTATTTTATATACTGTCATTTTCACCCTGCATCTTTGGCCACAGGGTCCCCATAAAAATCCATAAAAACTGCAACACAATAAAACACCAATCAATATAGAGTAAGCAAAAGCAACAATGAATTTTACGATATATATACTGTATGTATGAATTGGGTGATTCTGCCTTGTAATGGTGTATCTATGTAAATTTTGCACACACACATATTGTGATGGTTGAAATGACCATGATGTTTGTAACAACAAATGAATTCATCCACTCACTCACTGAGCAGGCAAAAGCAACAACAATCCACCTTCATAAAACACAACAGCCAGAAAAGCAACAAGAACCAGCGGAGGCAGACTTGCCCAACCTGGTGCCCTCCCTATGTTTTGGACTGCAATGGGTGGGGCCAACACAGAAGGTGGCAGGGGCTGATGGGAGTTGTAGTCCAAAGCTGTTCTACTAAGAGATGGGGAGAGCTGAATCTCTTTGCCAGAGCCCAGGTAACACCAAAGCTCACCTATGCTCCCTTTCCAAGTCTTGTCTTCCTTCTTCTCCTCAGTCACCTGGTTGCTGGTGAGGGACGTCTGGCGGGAATGGGTTCCAGTGGCTGCAGCAATGGACGGGACCGACCGAGCAGGTCGCAAGCTTGAAGCATCAGTTTTGCCAACGTCCTTCCTGGACCGCTGCTGAAGCACTTTGATCATGGCATCTTTCTCTATGATTTTGGCATGCAGGTTCTTTATCCTGTTAAAATATGCAGATAAACATGTTCCAGAGATGAGAAGAGGCTTGAAAGGAGGTGGTCTGGTCCCACAACGCTGGTATGACAAAGTCAGTTTTAGTACCGGTATCTGTTAAAAGAAGTGCCCAAACTGCAACTGTAGGAGTTTGCAAAGTCTGTTCATCAATGGACGTGGTGTATATTTAGTTTCCTGCGTCTGAGAGTGAGTGTTTATCACAGAGGGAGAATATCTGTGGATTCAACCTGACTGCAACATTATAAAATTTGCAGAAATTTTCAATTTTCACAGGTTGCAGAAAGCAGACTTTCCAGGTTCAGAACCTTTAAATTCTTTAGCAAAGAGAATCCACAATCAAAACTCTAATTTTAATTTGAAACGAATCAAAATGCAAAATTTTGCCAAGTGCTTAATAAGGCAAGAGGAATGCTCTATGTACTGTTTTGAATAACCAAACAGTAGAATGTCTGAAACTCAAACCTGCTCCTTCATACACATTGATGGCACCTGTCTGTCTCCAGAGGCAATGGAGTGCACCTTCACACTGCTACAATAGAAGCACCAAAGTGACCTCCGCAGGGCGAAAGCCTGAGCAGCATGTATGAAAGTCCTGGGCTGCCCAGACAACAAGACCCCTCTCTAGGCCTCACTGATGTGGTCCAAAGGAAAGCAGAGCAATACGTTTGGCACCAGGAGTTGCTAGAAGGAGGCGTACAAGGAGCCATCCAACCGCCTTAGGGACTCCCCTCTGGACTGGTGTAGGGCAGGGGTCAGCAACCTTTTCCAGCCGTGGGCCGGTCCACCATCCCTCAGACCTTGTGGGGGGGGGGCAGACTATATTTTGAAGGGGAACAGATGAACGAATTCCTATGCCCCACAATAACCCAGAGATGCATTTTAAATAAAAGGACACATTCTACTCATGTAAAAACACACTGATTCCCAGACTGTCAGTGGGCCGGATTGAGGTGATTGGGCTGCATCCGGCCCTCAGGCCTTTGGTTGCCTACCCCTGGTGTAGGGTTTACTCCTTAGCCTTTTCTTCTCCTGGAGATATCTCAAAGGCAGTAGAGTTTTCCTTCTCCTAGATGGGCTAACTTCCCAGGTTGCCGAACCCCATCTGCCCTTCACTTCCCTCTACACATTGTCTGCAGTAACTGCCTTCTTGACTGTTGGACCCACTATTGGTTTTCTCTGGTCAATCTGCCGGAGCCTGTCTTTGCTTGCAGGGGAAGTCCATAACCCACCGAGGGTTTGAGAGCCATTGGCTACACTCACCTGCTTTAACCGGCCACAGGAAGCTGGGTGTGGCTGCTGTTGCATGCTGACAGCTTCAGGGAGCCACAGGTGAGAGCTGAGTGCAGGCAGGGTGGGGACCAAAGGTGGACAAACTACCCCAGAAGGAGCATGACGTGTTCCCCACCAAAGGTACAACCCCTTCCATAACACCCCACACAACCCATCTCTCATACACACACACACACACACACACACACACACACACACACACACATCATATTTTTCACTCTATAAGACGCACCAGACCACAAGTTTTTGGAGGAGGAAAACAAGAAAAAAAATATTCTGAATCTCAGAAGCCAGAACAGCAAGAGGGATCGCTGCGCAGTGAAAGCAGCAATCCCTCTTGCTGTTCTGGCTTGTGGGATAGCTGCGCAGCCTGCATTCGCTCCATAAGATGCACACACATTTCCCTTTACTTTTTAGAAGGGGAAAAGTGAGTCTTATAGAGCAAAAAATACGGTATATATATATATATACCTGGCCTCCACAGTATTTGGTAAAGCATGCTTTTACTAGAGTCTTATCTGGGTGCTCATGGGGTCAGAGAGAGAGTCGAGCTGCGCATTCACACTGTGCCTGCCCCTATGTTCCCACCGCCATGCCTTGGGCTAATGCGATGGGGTTGAATTGGTGTGTCTGCCAGAATATCTAGACAGTCAAGAGGCTTCAGCGCTGCGGGTGCTCATGTAAATCCCACGGTAGCTACTTGACAGCTGCTCCTTACGTGTATTCCATGTCCTGACACCGTCGGTTGGCTTGCAAAATCTCTTCTTCCTCCTGCCACATGCGGACCTCCAGGGAGCTTTCACTGTAGCTTCCGTTCCGCGAGTGATTAATGGCTGAGGAGTCCCTGGCAACGAGAGAAAGAGAGGGAGAGAAAGGGGGGGAACCTTCAGTTTTGATTTGGTCAAAAGATAAGGAGCCATAAATAATCTTCCTTATACTAGGTCAGAATATTTGCATCTCCAGCCCAATATTTTCTATTCTGACTGGCAGCCGCTCTCCAGCGGTCTCTGGCAGAGGGAGATCTGTCTCTTGGTCCTTTTTAACTGTAGAGGCGTGGGATTGAACACGGAGCTAGAGATGGGCAGAGCTGTCAAAATACATCTTTTCATAGCTCCACACTTATGTTCTGTTCTCCACATTTCCACATCGGTTTGTGAGTCTTTTTTCCTTTTTCAGTCCCCATAAAAATTAATCAGCTTGGTGTGCATTTCTCCTATATTGTAAACAACCCTGAGATCTACAGGTGAAGGGTGGCATACAAATTAATTAATTAATTCACACTTGTGTATGCAATTTTGCCTTAGTTATTTACTTAATGCCACCTACCATTCACCAGCAAGATCCAGGCAGAGGGCCTTCTCGGTAGTGGCGCTTGCCCTGTGGAACGCCCTCCCATCAGATGTCAAGGAAATAAACAACTACCTGACTTTTAGAAGACATCTGAAAGCAGCCTTGTTTAGGGAAGTTTTGTATGTTTGATGTTTTATCACGTTTTTAATATTCTGTTGTGAGCCACCCAGAGTGGGTGGGGTATTAATTATTATTATTATTATTATTTCACAAGATACAGAAATACACATTTTTGCAAAGCAATTTCCCCTAATATAATGTGTTCACTACTGTTAGCACTTCTGTGCATACTTTACCTTTGAACACCCTTTTGGGACACAAAATACTCGGCTGAAGAACTGTATTGCAAGATATGGAGAAGGCTGGCTATGTTTCGGTTCATGTCAACATTTCAGAAAGTGTGTGCTGGGTAGGTTTGCCTTTAAATGCAAACTAAATCTAATTACTCTACCTGGAACTTTCTGCATGCTAAGCAGGTACTTGAAGACTGAGCTATGTTCTTTCTCCCCACAGTGAGTCATCTACAACATGAAGCCACAGCAGATTTTTTTGAAAACCAAAATCTGCACCCAACCCATAATAAAAGCAGTAGAAAAGCAGTAAAGTTTTCCACTAGACAGGACGCGACAGACAGACAGAGGCTATATTCCCACTATAGTAATTTACCACCTGCTATGCCATGCAGGGCCACCCAAGACGGACAGGTCATGGCTGAGAGTTAAGACTAAATGTGATCCACCTGGAGAAGGAACTGGCAAACCACTCCAGTATTTTGCCAAGAGAACTCCACGGACATAAAAAAGGAGAAGCTTTGAGAAGGAAGTGATAGTTTCCAAGGCATGGGGTCACAGAGAGTCGAACACGACTAAGACAACTAAACAACAACAAACAACAAATGGTCATCTATATACGCCCAAAAAGTCACCCACTACTGGAGAACACCCACAGCCAAGTCTTTATCCACAGCACCAACTCATCTTCCTGAAGAGGAATTCTGCAGAATTCAAAGACTATTTGAATAGTTTTTCACTATAAAACCTTTCCTTCTCTTTCTGAAGTTCAGGGGCAGACGTGGATCCGTTTGTGACTAATATGCCACCTCTCACACACAAGACAAGAGGTATCAGCAGGCCTCTCTGTAAATCTCTGACCAGAGATTTACAGAAGATTGGAAGAAGTATATGAATTATTTGAAGGGCAACTGTAATCAACAAATTACGCTAGTAGGACTACAAGAAGTTTTGTAAGGAGAAATATACGGAGTGTTAGAAAGTAGAAAAAGATAGAGATATTGGTTATGAGTTTGAAATGCAATACGGAAGATAAGAAATGCATACTGAGAGATTAGACTGGAAAATTTTCAAACAGGATTGATGGAAGTTAAAAATTTGAATAAGATGTAAAAGTATGTTTAATTACTGTTGAAAATGATATGTTAAAAAAACTAATAAAAATATATATTAAAAAAGAGGTATCAGCAGGCACGGGAGAAGATTGCAGGAGCACAAGGCATATTTAAAGGAGGGAAAGCCCCCAGGTGGGTGTGGGAGCCTTCAAAGCATCCCAATGAGGCCAGGCTTGCTTAAGTGGCCACAAAATACTGGCTGACTGTTGGGGAGGAGAAAATGGACATTGTGTGGTTGGCATGGGATGAAGAGGCTGTGACTAGCTATAACACAGAAAAGAGGCCTCCATATGATGGCCTTTTGGCTGCATGAACATTATAATTTTAAGGCACATTCTTTCTTTCTAAGTATTCTGGACATTGTAGCTTACCCATCACAGAGTTACAATTCCCAGAAACCCTTCTGAATTATTTCCAGCAGGGAAATATATTTCTGTTGTGTTTTATAGTTTTTTTGCAAGTCCCAGTTGCTTATTGTCTACATCAGGGTTCCCCAAACTGTTGTTGGACTACAACTCCCATCATCCCTGACCACTGGTCCTGCTAGCTGGGGATGATGGGAGTTGTAGTCCAATAACAGCTGGGAGACCCAAGTTTGGGAAACCCTGATCTATATACCGATTTGAGTTTCGAGCCCAATGTACATTTTCATTTTAAGAAGGCAAACACAAACAATGCTGACAGACGCTTTCTTCCATTAGCCATTTCCCTACTTTTCCGTGGAAGTTGCCGCCGCGGCGTTCATGGTGAAATGCCGGATGGCGCTCTCTTCAAGGTACTTCTGCTCCCACTTGGTCATGTCGGCTTCCAGAGCCAGAATCCTCTCCTCCTTCTCGCGCACCAGTTCCATTAACGCAGGGACGTTGTACTCTGGCAGGGGGGCTGCCTGGTAGCTCCCTTGCCGCTAGAGAAAAGCAAACGAAAACACAGTTAGCAGCGCCCACCAGAAACAAAGCAAAAACAAGAACCCTGCTGGAGCCAATCAGAGTTTCATCTAGCCCAGCATCATAACTACTATAACACAGATGCCACATTCTTATACAATCACAGCTTCCTCCAAGGAATTCTGGGTACTGTAGTCTGTTATAAAGGTAAAGGGACCCCTGACCATTAGGTCCAGTCGTGGCCGACTCTGGGGTTGCAGCGCTCATCTCGCTTTATTGGCCAAGGGAGCCAGCGTACAGCTTCTGGGTCATGTGGCCAGCATGACTAAGCCTCTTCTGGCGAACCAGAGCAGCACACGGAAATGCCATTTACCTTCCCGCTGGAGTGGTACCTATTTATTTACTTGCACTTTGAAGTGCTAGGTTGGCAGGAGCAGGGACCGAGCAACGGGAGCTCACCCCGTCGCGGGGTTTCAAACCGCCAACCTTCTGATCGGCAAGTCCTAGGCTCTGTGGTTTAACCCACAGCGCTACCCGCGTCCCGTAGTCTGTTATAGGTGCTGGGAATTGTAGGTCTGTGCGGGGGGGGGGGGGGGAATCTCTTAACAATTCTTAGCACCCTTAACCATTTTTTGCCATCACCATCCACCCCTGAACAGGAGGGGTGGTTATGACAATTTAAAATTGAGTATTAAACAAATCAGTGTCACAGGAATAGGGTGGGTGCTGAAAACACAAATCTCAGGTGTCAGAGGCCAGGGTACAGAGGTGCATCTTCCACATTCACCAAAAGCTGTATAATGAAGGTGCTAGATACATCTGCGCTGCTAAAACAACTGCTAAAGCGGTTTAACAGGGCTTTAAATGTATAGTGTGAATGTGATCAGCAGCACCTTGAAGACTAACCTGTTTATTGTTTATTATACATTTCAATATTTCTCATGCCTTTCTAATATATAGCATCTAAAAGCTCAGTTTACAGGTGTGCGTGTGTATAGAATGGACAAATCAGTCTATTTATGATGTGTGCCATTTTCAAATGTGTTCATTGATAGATTGGTTCTGTCACTTTTTGCATTAATTTGTGATTACTTTTTTTAAAAAAAGAAAGAAATCTAAACAAAAACACATACTTAAATTTGCATTTTATCACAAAATACATCTCAAAATACATATTTTCTCTCAGTGTATTGTATGCACTTCTAGATGCATTTTATCCTAAAATTCATTGTTTCCACGTGGTGATATTTTATTTGAGGAGAGAACTGTTTTCCAAAACCTGGAGAAGTGTGAAAACCAAAAAAGATGGTTGTTTTCCAGTGTGCATTGCAGTGCTCCCAGAAAGGGAGCTTAATATTGCAAGCAAGTTGGTTCAGATGTTGGCTGATTCGTGTGTGCCATTGGCATGAGAGTGTCCACATGTTTCTTATAGGAATTCTGCCATTTCCCATCCACACCAGTGGGTGCTGCTTAGTGGAATATTTCCATGCTGTGTCACTTCCCATCACCACTAAAAGAGGAAGGCAGTCCTTGATCGTTTTGGTTGTCGTTGTCCTCACTAACGTTATATGCCCTTGTTTTGACAGTTCAGTTGCTGATCAGGAAAAGGTGTGTGTGTGTGTGTCCCAGGATTGAGGAAGATATGAGGAAACCGAAGACTTGGGGACTGAAGAATCTCCACAAGTGGAACTGCACTGATACTATAAAGAAGAAAAGTAGCTGCTGGACTTCTGTGATGTGCACTTGAAAGCAATGTGTCATGATTTGGATCAGTGTAACCCTGTTCTGTAAGGGATGCGGGTGGCGCTGTGGGTTAAACCACAGAGCCTAGGGCTTGCCGATCAGAAGGTCGGCGGTTCGAATCCCCACGACGGGGTGAGCTCCTGTTGCTCGGTCCCTGCTCCTGCCAACCTAGCAGTTCGAAAGCACGTCAAAGTGCAAATAGATAAATAGGTACCGCTCCGACGGGAAGGTAAATGGCGTTTCCGTGCGCTGCTCTGCTTCGCCAGAAGCGGCTTAGTCATGCTGGCTGTACGCCGGCTCCCTCGGCCAATAAAGCGAGATGAGCGCTGCAACCCCAGAGTCGGCCACGATTGGACCTAATGGTCAGGGGTGCCTTTACCTTTAACTCTGTTCTGTGTCTTTTATTTGCCGACACTCGGGTCCTACGTCTGATTTTTCCTGGTTTGTGGACGTTCCAAAAGAATGCACCAAAACATTTGGTGCATGTAAATTTTACGCATTCTGTACTCACTTTCACTGTAAAATATGCATTTTCTGTTGCTTCGCTGCTTTTATTCCCCACCCCCATGCACGTTGAATGCATTTTTGTGCAAAATGTGGGTTTTTGTGCATACTTTTGGGGATCAAAACTACACGGCAAAAGCTGAGAACTGTATAATCCGATAGCTGAATTCCAACCCGGGAAGCACGTTTGGGAACATCGAATCAGGTCAGTCTGCTGCAAAAAGTGGACCAAAGGAATTCTGTCCCTTGGAGAACAGGAAGTGATAACGAAAAGGTTTTAAATGATTTCCAGACTTTCCTTCTGATATGGGTGGTCAGAATTGGGGTCAGGGAGAGCAAGCATTCCACTGTAGACAAGTACAGTAGTTTTCTTCCTCATTCCACCCCAGTTGCTGAAACACTGTGGTTACTTGAAAGAAAGGACATTTCACATGACTCATTCTCCTGTAAATGCACTTTCTTTGTGCTCCCTTGGCCCAGTAATCCCCCCACCCTGTTCTAACAAAGAGTAGCACATATTAAAAAGTTAAAACAAAAAAAATTCCTTCCAGTAGCACCTTAAAGACCAACTAAGTCAGTTCTTGGTATGAGCTTTCGTGTGCATGCATGGTATCTGAAGAAGTGTGCATGCACACGAAAGCTCATACCAAGAACTGACTTAGTTGGTCTTTAAGGTGCTACTGGAAGGAATTTTTTTTTGTTTTGACTATGGCAGACCAACACAGCTACCTATCTGTAATTAAAAAGTTAAGTTAGTTCCCATTTCCTTCAATATTTGAAACTGGCATGTATCTGGAACTTGATTTTATTTATATACCACAACAGCGTTTTATATACCACAACATGCCACTTTACAAAAAAACAAAACAAGAGGACAGACCCCTGCCCTGAGGAACTTACAATCTGAAATCTTACATAGCGGTAACAGAGGAGAAAGAAGGGAAGCAAAGACACAGCTAAGTAGAGAAATAATATGCTTTTTCAGCTGCATGTACTTAGGGCTTGGCTGCAGGCTGAATTTTTGGTGATATGCACGTTAAGCCAACTAAAATTCTTTAAAATCGGCAGACAAACCAGATCAAAGAAATGCCTTTCTGTGCAACTGATTTGGCCATCACAATAAGGGTGATTCCAGACTGCGGCTATTTTCGGGTGGGATTCGATCACAAACTGGGAATTTTGGGTTGTGAATTATACAGGTACAGTGGTACCCCTGGTTGCGAACGGGATCCGTTCCGGAGGCCCATTCACAACATGAAAAGAGCACAACCCGCAGCGGCTCGTCTGCACACACGCGGGTTGCGATTTGCCACTTCTGCGCATGATGTCATTATGTGTATCTACGCATGCATGAGCGGCGAAACCCGGAAGTAAGCCTTTCCGGTACTTCCGGGTCACCGTAGGACGTAACCTAAAAGCACATAACATGAAGCAGACGTAACATGAGGCATGACTGTAGTTGACTGGGAGGGATTCTTGCACCACAGACCCACTTCCCTAAAAGATCAAACTGCCTGCGGGAAGGAAAGTGATGGGGAAATGGACTGGGCAGAGTGGGACAGTGCTTGCTTTTATGCAATGACATCCAACTGCCTGCAAACAAATCAGGGTGAATGCTCATTGAGCAGGCAAATCAGGATGGGCACTGGATAAACTGGTCACCTGCTCCCTAGGTCAAAAGATATCTAAGATACAGGATTCCAGCTGCTCACACAAGGCATATTTCAACTGGCAACCATGGGTATTTTTCACTGCATGTAGGTCAGTGTCCCAGCTAAACTACACCAGGAAGAGAAAGTATGTTATATATAATCTAAAAAGCCAGGAGGGGGGCGGGACACATGGGAAAGTATTTATGGCTTATGGGACAAGGCTTGTCCGGGACCTGACAGTCCATAATTAGAAGAGTGTTTAAATAGCTGTTTCAGAATTTGTCTCCCTTGAGTTAATAGGTATCCCATAATCAGAAGATCAGATGCAATCTCCTTCCTGCACTCAGCACATTTAACAGCATTTTACAAAACAAGGCAAGCTCCTCCTCCCGTCTTCAGCCAGGCCAGTTTGGGCCACAGGCTCTGATCCAGCTACCATCAGTCATTCCAAAGTCCCACAGAAATCGATGGGGAAAGTTCCGCCACACCTTGCTCCACGTCCTATAGCTCTCAGTGGGTCTTTAGTCATGACTAACTTGAGCTGGGTCAATGCCTTTATCACAAAATGAATTTTGAAAGGGGGGATAAGTGTCCTGGAAATTATTCCCCACCCAATCTTGCAGAGGAAATGATATTCCCACGTGGCTTCACGCCATCCACCCAGAATAGTTGAGGGCATTTGTTGGGGGTTCTCAGTGAAGTTGAAAGCTCTCCTTAGAGCAAACGTCAACAAAACCCAACGTATTAATTTTCCAATCTGGCTTGAAATTTACCAGGACGTGCCAGGGTGCTGTTTTTACACTAGTTCATCTGTGCATGAAAATATCCAGAAGGCATCCTCTCAATTCCAATTTGGCAGCTACAACGAGGTCCCCATCAAGTCGTTCGCAGAAAAGCCATGTAATTGAATCAAAGGAGTCGTTTCCCGCAGCCAAGTCATTAAACTGGTAGAATTTAGTTGAATTTGCTCCCACTAAACGAGTATTGTGAGCTTGTCCTCTGGCAAATGGATTAGTATAAGCCAATGATTGAATAAACACAGGTGGACTCTCATCTCAAGTGGGAGTTTTCCAGTTTCGGCTTTTAACTGAGAGAGTGCCCCTGGGGACTCTTAATGTGGACTTTTTAAAAAAATGAGATCTCAGAAAACTGCAACTCCTCAATCCTGGAAAGCTCCATATTTGCAGGAATATGTGAATAAAACCTAGCTTCTAAGATTTGCAAGACTGTGCAAACCACAAGAATTCACCAGATTTTTAATATACCAGAAAGCGACTTCCCACATTTCAAAAGGAACTTGAGCCAAACGACTTTTCCAGATGTCCCTGTGCAAGGACTGGCTCACAGTAGATTTTAACTCGCTGGATTTTTATGCAAGTTCAAGATGTCATGCTTGCTTCACAGGCCTACAGCTAACAACACAATGACATTGCTGGTTGTTGTTTTCAATTTGTAATTTACGTTCAAAAGCCTTTGCTGCTCAACCAATGAACGATGTGAAAATTGTAGATATACAGAAATTCTTTTGCCTGCATGGTACTAGATCTCAAGATCGTATACTACTGATCTGACTGTAGTAGCATTTTCAAGTCCACAGCGCTCCCTAGGAGTTGGATTATTAATATTAAACATGAGCAAAGGACCAAAAAATATATTCTAGGCATTGCAGAGATTGTAAAAAGTAGGGCAGCCCCTGCCTAGTGACTCACAACTTACTAGGCATGATACAAGAGGGAAAAGGAACAGGGAGGGAAGAGGAAAGCAAGTATTGGAGCAACAGGGTGGCTAGGGAAATCTAGTCTGATGGGTGGGGTATAAATAAATGAATGAATGAATATAATTATTATTATTATTAGCCAAAATATTAGGTCAGACTGGTCTCTCCCTTGCTGTCATGTCATTTCTGGGAGGCAGGAGATGTAGTCTCCCAGTGGTCCTTGAGCTGCCTGCAAAGCACACATTTAAAACATATTTGACGCATGCCCCCCCAAAGAATCATGGGAACTATAGCTTACACCTCACATAACTACAATTCCCAGCACCCTACGGTTCCCAGGGTTCTCTGCGGCTATGACGAAAGCTGAATTGTGTCTTCCTTCAGATCCACACTCCCCAGGCAACGGGCTGCCAGCTGAACTTAGCTCCTACTAAACCAACGGGAACTACAGCCAACTGATTTTGGCTACAACCCCTATACCCACGAACAGGGGAACTCGCTGAATTCAATGGGATTTCCTTCTGAGTAGGTCGGCAGAGGACTGCGTGGCTGGTCTGGATCTAACTGTATGGGATCAAATCCAAAGGGTAACACCTGTAATGATACTATCCTGCAAAAAAACCCCTAACAAACCAGCAGCTCAGCAGTGGTGTGGTACCATTTATGGAAGAGACCTCAGCTTGAACTGTAGGCTTTGACACATCACAGGTGTGGTGTGGCGGAGCTTTGGACAGGTATATTTCTGCAGGCACCTTCAGGAATGCCAGACTGCCTCTGCCCGCGTGTCCACAGAACCCCCAAATCGACTGTTCCCGACCCCGCAAGGTGCAGTGACCGTCGTGTTGGAGGGGGGCCGCGGCAGCAGATCTTGATGGCGGGTTGCCATAGGTTTGAAATGAGAGGCGCTTTTGGGAGACGCAACACCCCCTGTTCTGTCTCACCTGCTGCATCCTCAGGGATTCCAGCTCTCTCTCCAGCCTGGTACGCAGGCGGCACTCCATCTGCTCCCGCTTCTCGTAGGCCGCCTGCAGCTGGGTCAAGGCCTGCTGAAGCTTCTCCACTTTCTCGACGTGAGCTTGCTTCTTGCACAGCTGGAGGGCAGCAGGGTTGCCACAGGGGGAACACAGAGACATTAGGAGGAAGAGGAGGGTGGCAGCACAGAGCTCGCGCACGGCAGAAAACATTGTAAGTTTTATGGAGGTTAAGTCCCTGCATCCAAGTCAACTCCAGATCTCAGACACCAGGGTGATCCATCTGTCACAATGCTTTAGCTGAGATTCCTGCATTGCAGGTAAAAGGTAAAGGGATCCCTGACCATTAGGTCCAGTCGTGGCCGACTCTGGGGTTGCGGCGCTCATCTCGCTTTATTGGCCAAGGGAGCTGGCGTACAGCTTCCGGGTCATGTGGCCAGCATGACTAAGCCACTTCCGGAGACCCAGAGGAGCGCACGGAAATGCCGTTTACCTTCCCGCTGGAGCAGTACCTAGTTGTCTACTAGCACTTTGATGTGCCTTTGAACTGCTATGTTGGCAGGAGCCGGGACCGAGCAATCGGAGCTCACCCCGTTGCGGGGATTCGAACTGCCAACCTTCTGATCGGCAAGTCCTAGGATCTGTGGTTTAACCCACAGTGCCACCCGCGTCCCTCCTGCATTGCAGGAGGTTGGAGGTTGGACTAAATGATCCTTGGGACCCCTTCCAACTCTACAATTCCATGATTCGAAGCAAATCCCAAGCATTGACGTGCTGCTGCCAGTCAAAGCTTTCAGTCCCAAACTAAAGAGGCTGTTTGTTTGACTCTGTTGTTTACTGCTCACTTAATATGATAGGAGGCAAGATCCTAAGACTCTAAGCTTTCATTTTAGAAAAACCCAAGTTGCCAGACCTCATGACCATGGTGGAAAGATTGACAACTATTCTGTGGGAGGGGGGGATAGGGGTTCAGGGGCCAGAGAAGGGGGCCTCAGTACTCTACAGATCCCTACCTCTAATCTAACAAAGTTGTTTAACCCTAACAAATGCCACTAACCTTATTTCTAGTGTACCTCTCAACTTGATCCCCCTAGAATAGTAGTGGACTGCATAATATACCAAAAATTAAATGAAAAGTACCTCGTTATATAATCCATAAATTGACATAAACCTTTCAGACTGATATTTGGTCTATTTGTGTAGCTAATGGTCCCAGCGTTCTCCTGCGAAAATGTCCGTTAAGTTTTGCTCCTCTAAGTAATTTCAGATTTTGTGCTGATTTGTCAATAACGGTGGCTTGTCACACTCTCTTATATTAGGATGTTGAGGGAGGAGTTTCATATTTCCTTGGTTTCTAGCAACCAAGCATATCATGTGCTGGAAAATATTCAGCAGCTGCTGTAAGACAGCAACCCTAAATATACTTACTTGGAAGTAAGCCCCGCTGAGCTCTGCGGCATTGCTTAGAAAACACGGTTAGGATCAGGCTGCAGATGTGAATGCTAACAGTAAAATGTCTTTGTGCAAAACCACACCATACAATTAAAGCACTCTTAAACCAGTTTAAACAGCCATGCCTTCTCCCAACAAATCATGGGGACTTTAGTGAGTTCGCCTTCATCGATCCCTGTTCACAGGAAACTCTGGAGATTATAGCTCTGTGAAGCTCTCCTAGCAACTCTCAGGGCCCTTAACAAACTACAGCTCCCAGAATTCTTAGGGTGAAGCCATGAGTGTTTAAAGTCGTGTCATAGAGATTTAAATGTAGAGTGCAGATAGGGCATGTCTGTGAGAGAGAGGGAGAGAGAGAGAAAGAAAAGTGTAGGGTGGTGAACTGAACTGAAGGACGGTCTGGTGTTACCTCCTCTTCTAGCTTGACGACTTTGGCTTGTGCGCCGTTGAGCGCCTGGTCCAGGATTTCGATGTGCCTTCGCTGCTCCTCGCTGGTCAAGCGCAGGGCTGCCAAGTCCATTTCCAGCTTCTCTTTCTCTTTCAAATGCTCTTTGTCTGGAAAGGGAGGCAAGGGCCAGCTGCATCAGAAGCTCTCACAGACCCAGGAGGGACACTGAACAGAAGTAAACTCAAATAGAGGCAACGTGGTGCATTGGTCATGGCAGGGCTGCAGGGCCCTTCTCAGCTAGAGGGCCAGATTCCAGCCAGATGGGCGGGGTATATAAATAATAATTATTATTATCAATGTGGGTTGACCAATGATGTAACACAGTGTTTATCACACTTGGACCTCCAGTTGTTTTGGGATGTCAATTCCCATAATCCCTGGTGGTCTTGCTAGCTAGGGATGTTGGGAGTTGTAGTCCAAAAGCAGCTGGAGACCCAAGTTTGGGAAACACTGACGTAACACATTCTACACACCAGCCACACAAAAGCCAGACAAGCTCTCCATCCAGGCAAGCGAGAGGCATAACCACAGTTCAAGGACACGTTTCAGCCAGGAGAAAGTACTCAAGGAAGGCATGAAGCAGGGCACGGACTCAGGCCAGGGTGTCGTTTGCAGAGTCTTTAGGGCCAGGCCAGTAGACCACATCCGGCCTCCAGGTCTGGGGATTCCCTGTTCCTGGGCTAGGGTGTCAGACTAGGACCAGAGAGACCCACATTCAAATCTCTGCTCGGCCACTGGGTCACTGAGTCAAACCCACCTCACAGGGCTCTTGCGAGAGGGAGGGAAGAACCACTTCTGCTACTACCGTGAGCTCCTTGAAAGAAAGGCGAGATATGAATACATAAAGACTTTCAGAGTTTCATTGGGCAGGCTGCAGAGGTGTAGCAAGGCTCCCTTGTCCCCATGGCAAGGAGTGTATCAGTGCACCGACCTCCCACCCTTGCCAAGGCTCCCCCAGAAGTGGAGGAACAGGCCAGGCAAACTCCTAGCTATTCCGAGCCAGAGTGAAGACCCACAAAGTTGCATCTCCCTGGGTTTGTGTCCTAGGTAGGGGCCAACCTGGTCAACCCCTAGACATGCCCCTGGCAGGCTATCTTACTCCCTGTCATTCATTATGGAACCTATTTGAACTAAGGACCACTATTACTGTGCACTTGTTCTTTCAGACACCACTTTACGTTTCTTACTTTAGAGCTAGCCGGGTGAGACTTGGAAGCCTTCAGATTAAAGCCCAGCTGCTGCATTTGCCAATATCTCTGTGAAACTACATGTGCTTTTCAATCACCTTAACTGCAGCCTCCTCTGCTGCTGAAAAGCCAAGCTATTTGGCAGCTAGAACTTTAAAATGTATATTTGCTTGATTCTTCGGCATGTAAAGCCCAAGTCTCTCCTTCCATTTTATCATCACAACTACTCCGCAAAATAGGTGAGCACTAAGGCAAGGGAGTGGGACGTGGGTGGCACTGTGGGTTAAACCATAAAGCCTAGGACTTGCCGATCAGAAGGTCGGCGGTTCAAATCCCTGCGACGGGGTGAGCTCCCATTGCTCAGTCCCTGCTCCTGCCAACCTAGCAGTTCGAAAGCACGTCAAAGTGCAAGTAGATAAATAGGTACCACTCCGGCGGGAAGGTAAACAGCGTTTCTGTGCGTTGCTCTGGTTCGCCAGAAGCTGCTTAGTCCTGCTGGCCACATGACCCAGAAGCTGTACGCCAGCTTCCTCAGCCAATAAAGCGAGATGAGCGCCGCAACCCCAGAGTCGGCCACGACTGGACCTAATGGTCAGGGGTCCCTTTACCTTTAAAGCAAGGGAGCTGGCTAGGGGCTGAGGAGAGCCCAACAACAGCTGGAGGGTCAAAGGTTCCTCATCCCAGGGCTAAGAGAGAACAGCTGGGTCCAAAGTGATCCAAAGAGATTCATGGAGAAGTTGCCAAACTGATGCTTTCCTGGTTCACTCCTGACACACCATTCATTAGATCCCACTGGCTCTTAGAAATGTAAGTATCGGTGGGGTATGCTGCTACTCTTTTATGCCAGCTGTTGATTCTGAAGATGCTTCGCTAGTACCAACGTCCTTTCCCAGTGGGTGTTGCTGTGCTTTATTTAGCCGTGCGCCATTCAAGTGAGCTTTGCTGCGAGTCACTTAAATGCACAGGAATCCACATCACTTCAGCTGCTGCCAAACATTCCAGAATAGCTCTCATGCCCTGGGACGGGCTGCGGGTTACCAGATAGCCTTTCGCCTGCTCATTCAGCAGTAGACATTTACCCAGAGGCCTCTCGACCTTGACGAAGTGAAAGAACCCTCAACAGGATCACAGCGACACAGCACAGATCCTTAAGATTTTAGAGGCCTGTTCCTTGACAGCCCAGGTTCTGCATGCAGACCACGCAGTCTCTTCCTCCATCCCCACTTCCTTTAGAGCTTTTTTTTGGACTCTAAAGCAGATGAGCTAAATCCAATGGCAATGTTTCCTTAGGATACAAGATCTAAATGCTCACTCAAGCATGGGTGTTCCTTAGTTTTCATTCTCCCTTCCAAAGACACAACAAACCAAACATAATCTGTGGGTCGTTTACCAGCCACTCTAGCAAACCAGACTTCCCTTTCACCTCAGGGTCTACGGCTTACATGATACACCCTCAACTCTGGCTAGAGGGATGAGAGTATATAAATAAATTTGACCTGCTTGAGGAGGTCCTGTATACAACCTTTCTTTCTATTCTTGGAAATACTTCTCTCTCCTATTTGTAGCATCTAGCTGTCTGGCCCAGACGAGGTAGGCATGCTAAACATCCCTGCCGTTTTATATGACCCTGTCTCAAGGAACTATCACTGCACACAGGTCGTGAACTGACAGGGCAGTGAAAGTGTCCGCACCAATATTTATAGCGATGCGTGAACAGAAGTGTTGTTCAGTGAATGCTGTGTTACAAGGAGAAACGGTGGAACTTTATGAGACCCAAGCCGGATGCCCAGGACTGTCACAGATACAGACTGGCTGATGAGAGAGAGAGAGAGAGAGAGAGAGAGAGAGAGAGAGAGAGAGAGAGAGAGAAACCAAGAGAGATGGGAATATATATTTCTTTCTTTATTTAAAAGAATATATTTATATATCTGCCAACAAAGGCCCGTATAGTTAAAGCTATGGTTTTCCCAGTAGTGATATATGGAAGTGAGAGCTGGACCATAAAGAAGGCTGATCGCCAAAGAATCAGTGCTTTTGAATTCTGGTGCTGGAGGAGGCTCTTGAGAGTCCCATGGACTGCAAGAAGATCAAACCTATCCATTCTAAAGGAAATCAGCCCTGAGTGCTCACTGGAAGGACAGATCCTGAAGCTGAGGCTCCAATACTTTGGCCACCTCATGAGAAGAGAAGACTCCCTGGAAAAGTCCCTGATGTTGGGAAGATGGAGGGCACAAGGAGAAGGGACGACAGAGGATGAGATGGTTGGACAGTGTTTTCGAAGCTACCAGCATGAGTTTGACCAAGCTGCGGGAGGCAGTGGAAGACAGAAGTGCCTGGTGTGCTCTGGTCCATGGGGTCATGAAGACTCGGACACAACTAAACAACAACATTTATATATTTAAAGGAATATATATATATATGTTCTCTCTCTCTCTCTCTCTCTGTGTGTGTGTGTGTGTGTGTGTGTGTGAAAGAAATTAAAAGTTTTGGATCCTGTGTCCATTTCTAGCCACCAGCGGCACCCCTCTGCTGGCAAGGGAGGGCCCAAACAGTGCCCGTCTTCTCCTGGGGTGATACCCTTTGCAGAGTTCTCTATTGGGCTCCTGCCCACTTCCCTCACACCAGTCACCAGAGAGGTTGGGTCGTGACGGGTTTGGACTGGGCTGCGTGCTTCTACATGGCCTCCCTAGTTCTCCTAGTCCCCTCCTACCTCTCTCTCTCGATGGCTGCAGCAGCAGCCGTGGCCATAGTGGTGGAGGCTGCTGAGTGTTTGGCTGGGGTGTGTGAGTGGATCCACTGTGTTCTGTTCTCTGGACCTCCTGTTTGATTGCCACCAGGGCAATCCCAGTCCCGGTGGACCTGAGGTCATCGGGGAGGGGGTTGGGGGCTCTGCTCAGCCCTTTTAATTTTTGCATTGGGCACCCCGGCTCCCCCCATTTACAGTAACAGCAGCATTGGCAGTGCAGGGACGGGCCAAAGAACCCTGTTGGTGCTGGTGGTCCCTATGAGCTTAGTGCGGCCATGGCTACTCATCTGTCATGGATGCTTTAGTTGAGATTCCTGAACTGCAGTGGGGTTGGACTAGATGACCCTTGGGTTCCCTTCCAACTCTATGATTTCATATAGGGTGCAAGGGGGGGGGCAATGGGGAAATGGGTAGCAGAATGAGGCAGAGAGGCAGACAAAGGGAGCGCCCAGTCCACTTTTGGTTCTGGAACAGCCCCAACTACCTCCGGCTCTGGCCCTGCCCACCCTAAGAATATGGCCCTTGACAGACTGTCCTCAAGGTTAAGAAGAAGAAGAGTTTGGATTTGATATCCCGCTTTATCACTACCCTAAGGAGTCTCAAAGCAGCTAACAATCTCCTTTGCCTTCCTCCCCCACAACAAACACTCTGTGAGGTGAGTGAGGCTGAGAGACTTCAGAGAAGTGTGACTGGCCCAAGGTCACCCAGCAGCTGCATGTGGAGGAGTGGGGAATCGAACCCAGTTCCCCAGATTACGAGTCCACCGCTCTTAACCACTACACCACACTGGCCCTCAATGTAGCCCTCTGCAGAAAAAGGGGCTACATGGACCTGTCTTTTTACAGTCTGCCCCGGACAGCAAAAGGAGGCTTGTTAAGCACTTGAAATGACAGTTTAGTGACTCTGAGCTGTGCTCCACAGGGTAGCTGATGGAGGGCTTTACTCTAGAGTTATGTGAGGGTGTTATCAAGGCTGCACAACATGGTGCCTGAACCCCTGGCACAGACCTACCAGTAGGTACTAGCCATCAGTCATTCCTAGCCCTGAAACCTGAGTTCCTTTCACGGAAAAGAACCAGGATTAGTCATAGTCACATTCAGTTTATCTATAAACTGCATTTTCTGAAATGTATTTGTGCTCAAAGATGTTCACAGATAACAAACAATCTAAACACAATGGTTCAATAACCATAATGCACAACAAGAATTGCTGCCAATACGACATTTATATTTTTAGGACCCACCTCATTTCTGTGATTGTGAGTTGCTTTCAATTGTTTTTAACACTGTGTTTTAATTGCCCTACCGCCTTCAGGTGAAGGACAGGTAATTTATAACAACAGCAACCTAACACTGAACAGCTCATTTGAAACAGGGGTGGGCAGACTTTGGGGAGCTTAAATCTACTTGTTCGTTGACCAGAACACCAAGATCTAACAACCAGAGCTGGGCACAAGAGACATACAGATAGAATTACAGAACAAGAGTGCCTCTGGGCATATTCTTGAAGGTTTGTTTTCAATATCAGAACTAAGTGAACTGAACTCACAGTCATTTAAATTCCATTCCTAGTTAGGTCCCCCCCCCCCCCATTTCAGCAGCTTAATTTAGGTAGGCAAAGACATTTTGTTGTGACTGTTAAGCTATTTCTTCTAATATAATGCATTTTCAGGTGTTATTCTCACTAATATATGCATTTCCATGCACATTTTCCCCTAATAGTACAAAATGGTTGCAGAACAGAATTGCAAACTTCAAAAAAGTGTGAATTTCAAAGACTAGCCATGCTTCAGTTCACTTATTACTTCAAGATGCGCGAATTAGGTCGTTTCTCATTTTTAATGCAAACAAACCTAAGTTTCTTCTCCATCCCTAGACATGTGAACAAATCCCTGAGAAGTGGTTCCCTCAGAGCTGTGGTACGAAATAGCCTTTTGAAGGCCTGTTCAAAACTCATGAAACAAAGGGCCTTGTTCTCCTTTTGTTTGTACCTGTGTGAATTCAGAATTACCCCAAAAGGAGAGAAGAATTCCATTTCACTATGAAGCTTATTTCTCTTGAGACTTTGCCCTGACACCAACATATTTATTTAAATTTCCCCCTTGACCACCACCTACCACTAACTCCAACGAAGCAACACGGTAAAACAAGTCTGTTAGAAAGAAACCAGCCTCCAACTTTAAAAAAACTGCTAAAAACATAGCACAAACAAACACCTCTTCCATTCTCTGACAAACCACACATAGTGAACATGCATATCTCTGCTATATATCAATGTGGTACTCACTCTGAGAGGCATAAAGACCCTCTGTTGCCTTATCTTCGTTCCCATCAAACTCTCTGCTGGCTAGCTGCCTGTTGGCAGCCTCCAATCGCTCTACACAGAGAAGGGGAAACAGCTTAAGAATAAACATATACATATGGCCAAGCTCAATAAAGAATAAAGAGACCTGCCACATGCACCATGATATAAAAAGAATCTTGGGAAAGGGAAACCAGCTATACAATAATGAAAGACATGTAGATCGTCCTGAAAAACAGGGAAGGCCAGCCTGCATTTCCATCCCCCAAAGGAGGGACTCTGTTCTGTAGGGTCTCTGTCTGAGGGCCAAAAGTATATTTCTCTACACAAACTTCCCTATGAATGCTAATGTTCCCTCATAGGGCTGGTGCTCTATAGCAGTCCTGGTTATGAAACACCATGCAAAATCCAAACAATTTGAAGATTAAAATATGGACTCTCACTCTTTTGTTTTTTAAAAACTTTGGGGGTTTTTATTCTTTTACTTGGAACTGAAGCTGTTAAAATTTGGTAGCAACACCTGAGCAAATTGAAATTGATGAAATTGATTTGCAGGGGGAGTTGGACTTTTATAAAAAAGAACAGCCCTTGTATTCTATCAGGGACTTTGTTATAACATAATTCCAAAGTGATCTATAAAGCCAAGGAGGACCAACAGAGGCCCAGAAACATCTGGTTTACAATCCTGTCTTGTTTCCTTAATCTGTATTTCCCCACTCTGTTGCCCACCAGATGTTCTTCGACAATGACAGCCCATCACTGCTCAGCACCGGCATGCTAGCTGAGGCTGATGTGAGTAAGGAGGGGATGGGCCAGCTGCCTGGGGAAACCAGAGTTCTCGGTTTCAGTAAAACAGCAGACAACTGAAGTCAACTGAAAACGGGAGCAAAGATTTTCAATCTCGTGGCTGTACAAAGAGTGCAAGGCTTGCTCAGGCTTGTTCCTGTAGTGTGGCAGTAAACTGTGGTTAGGCATTGTGCCTGAAGCAGGGTTGCGGCAGCCATTGAGGGCACCCCATTCCACATAATTTAAGGTGGGCAGGGAGAGAGACTTAAATACAATTTTTCAACCAGGTCCAGGAATATATATACTGTATTTTTCGCTCTATAAGTTGCACCTAGTTTTAGAGGAGGAGAACAAGAAAAAAAAAAATTCTCTCCCTCTCTGCACAGCCCTCTCTGCGCAGCCCTCTCCTGCCGCTTCGCTGAAGGAGCGCTGCACAAAGAGGGAAAGCTGTGCAGTGCCTCTCCAGCGAAGTGAAATCAGAACAGCAAGAGGGATCGCTGCGCAGTGAAAGCAGCGATGCCTCTTGCTGTTCTGGCTTCTGGGATAGCTGCATAGCCTGCATTCGCTCCATAAGACGCACAAACATTTCCCCTTACTTTTTAGGAGGGAAAAAGTGCATCTTATAGAGCGAAAAATACGGTCTTTTTTAATGGCTCTACCAACAATAACCTCTAAACGTTGTTACAGGAAAACAGTTTGCTCAGTTAGAATCTGTGACGTGGCCATCTGGAATTTGATAGTTCAGGAACGAAACAGAAATGCAATGGGAGGGGAATGAAAAGACCTTTCGTAAAAAGAACATACCACGTAAGGCCCTGTTGAAATCATGGAGACGCCTGATTTCACTTTCCAGCTTGTTACGCATGGCCTTGTCCAGCGATTCCCTCTTGGTGGTGGTCTTCACCAAGTCCTCATAGGCTTCTGAAATCCTCTGAATTTCTATTTCAAACTGAAAAGTTTGGAGGAGAGAGAGAGAGAGAGAGAGAGAGAGAGAGAGAGAGAGAGAGAGAGAGAATAAGGGAGAGCATACAACTTTCAATTAAAAGCTGGGCAGCGATGCATGTCAATCATTGACTCAAAACTTTTGAAAGAGAGGTTTGTGCAGTGGCCAGAAGTGTGTGCCAACTTTCACACTAGCACTGTGCCGCAGGAAGAATTCTCCTACAATGATGCCAAAAATACAACTCCTCCACAGGCATTAATAATCCTACTGCAGCTGAAGGAAACCAGCTCCCCCGCCATGACAGAAGAAAGCGACTATAGCAATGGAAGAGGATGCAGCTCAGTGGTACAGCTCATGCTATCCAGCAGGCAGACCCAGGTTTAAATTCTCAGCAACTCTATGGAGAGCCATTGCTGGTCATGGGAATTCTACCAAGTCAAGCAGTTCCCCCAACTTACATCACATCATATTATCCAGTATTTATATACCACTATTCACTTTTTGGGGAAGCAGGTGGCGCTGTGGGTTAAACCACAGAGCCTAGGACTTGCTGACCAGAAGGTTGGCGGTTCGAATCCCCGCGACGGGGTGAGCTCCCGTTGCTCAGTCCCAGCTCCTGCCAACCTAGCAGTTTGAAAGCACATCAAAGTGCAAGTAGATAAATAGGTACCGCTCCGGCGGGAAGGTAAACGGCGTTTCCGTGCGCTGCTCTGGTTTGCCAGAAGCGGCTTAGTCATGCTGGCCACATGACCCGGAAGCTGTACGCCGGCTCCCTCGGCCAATAAAGCGAGATGAGCGCCGCAACCCGAGTCAGCCACGACTGAACTTAATGGTCAGGGGTCCCTTTACCTTTACCTATTCACTTTTTGTTGTTGCTAGGCATGCAAATACCTATTGGTGTTATGGGCTGCACCGAAATGACCTCTCTGAGCTGCAAGCCTAGGCAGTGTGCCTAGAGGCCCTGGGCTGCCCAGACAACAAGACCCCCTCTTGGCCATGCTGATGTGGTCTAAAGGAAATCAGAGCAATCCGTTTGGCACCAGCTTGGCTGCAGGAGCTATACAAGACACCACCCAACTGCTTTAAGTGCTCCTTAGCTGTTTCTTCTCCCAAGGCTGTCCTGCAAGGGACATCAAAGCAGTGAAATATCCCACTTTCCTTCCGTCATGGAATGCAAAGCAGCACTCACATGGTTCCCATGCAGTCTCCCATCCAAGCACTGACCAGACCTGGACCTACTTAGGTAGCAGCCTCATGTGCCTTCAGACCCATGCTATTGAATTGGACCTTTACTGGGTCCCACACCGCTGCATTATGTAAGTTCCAATTTAGACGTGTCCCTAAATTTATCATATTTTGGACCAATCCAGGCAGTGCTGTTCATCCCCATCAGCAAGTGGCGCAGGACACTTTTCTTGTGTCACCCAAGAGGATCAAGACGCAAAGCCCAGTCCCACTCAACCACACCACGCACCTTCTGGAGTTTATCTGCTTTCTCATAGTAGCCCTCCAGCTCCTTCTGCAGGGCCTCGTTGTCGTCGGAGAGCATCTCCACCATCTGCTGGGCTCGCTGGACTATAGTGAAGGCATCTGGTGGGAGCGGCTGCTCCTGCTGCTGGCTCGGCGGAGTTGCAGGAAGGGACTGAGATGCCATGGTCATCGAGAGGGGCGGCAAAGAGGCAGAGTGCAGTGGGCCAGTAAGAGAGGAGGCCTGTGAGGACATCGGGCTGTGCTGCTGTTGCAGGGATGGAAAAGATGACTGGCACTGGCGGCTGTATGGGAGGGGGAAACAGATGAGTGGTGGGAACAGATTAATCGGATCATCGGCAGTGTGAGCAGTCAGTCTGCCAGAAGTGACTGCTTATTGGTGCTTAGTATCCCATACATGAATGGGACGCAGGTGGCGCTGTGGGTTAAACCACAGAGCCTAGGGCTTGCTGATCAGAAGGTCGGCGATTCGAATCCCCACAGCGGGGTGAGCTCCCGTTACTCGGTCCCTGCTCCTGCCAACCTAGAAATTCAAAAGTATGCAGTGCAAGTAGATAAATAGGCACTGCTCCAGTGGGAAGGTAAATGGTATTTCCGTGTGCTGCTCTGGTTCGCCAGAAGCGGCTTAGTCATGCTGGCCACATGACCCAGAAGCTGTACGCCGACTCCCTCGGCCAGTAAAGCAAGATGAGCACCACAACCCCAGAGTCGTCCACGACTGGACCTAACAGTCAGGGGTCCCTTTACCTTTATCCCATTCATGAACAGTGAAACACTTTCCCCAAGTGTGGATTTTTATGTAGCCAAAGCAGTACCACCTGCACACAAGAGGGGCTGTGTCCCAGGCTGCCATTTCAGGAAACGTATTGCTGCAAAGCACTATGGACCTGATCCAAAAACTCAGCGCACAGAGCTTACTGCCCATTGCCCCCACTTGAACCTGGGAGTGTGGCCTACAAATATACCCAACGCTTTTCCCATTAGAAAGACAGCAGGAGGAAGGCATCGTGTTGCAGAGGTAAAACAGAAGGGAGAAGCAATTCCCACCCCTTTGCCCACTGCTTCTCTCCTGGGATTTTAACTCCTCTGGGTTACCTCTGGGTCCCAGTTGCATGTTCACCACATCAAGTAGAGAGAAGATACTCAGAGATAGGATTGTGGTGGTGGGGAGTAGTAGGGGGGGAAATCATGCAAGAAGAGGAATAAGTACCACACTCCTGCTGCACGTCTACAAAGTACACATGCAGTACACAAAAGGTTTGTTTTGCCCTTTGGGGAGGTATTATTCTAGAACCAATGGCTTTAAGCTGGACAATGTAACTTGCCCACCTGCTCCTCTCACTGCAACCTGCCTAAATCTCCTCCAAAATGTGGAGGGAACCCCTGGAGCACATTTAGGGTTCATGTGGGGAGAGAAGTAGGTGAGGAGATTATGCTATGTACAGTAGTTAAGAGTTGTTGCACTACTGCGTAACTGAATACCAGGGCTGGGCGACATTCGGTTTTCAACATCGCAGTATATCACTATGTGATATACAGTTGTACCTTGGAAGTTGAATGGAATCCATTCTGGAAGTCTGTTCGACTTCCAAAACGTTCGGAAACCAAAGCGCAGCTTCTGATGGGCTGCAGGAAGCTACTGCAGCCAATTGAAAGCTGCAGAAGCCCCATCAGACGTTCGGCTTCCAAAAATAGTTCACAAACTGGAAGAGTCACTTCCAGGTTTGCGGTGTTCGGGAGCCAAAACATTCGAGAACTAAGCTGTTCAAAAACTAAGGTACAACTGTACTGAAATATCACAACGTCTGAAATAAATATGGAGCTATGTAAAAGCACTGGCTGGCTTCATGGCTTTTCCCGCACCATGATTTTTGCAATGCATGCACACACGCACATGCATCATGATTTGCAGGTCAAAAATTATGAAACTGCTATCGTGATATGGGCCTCAAACCAGTTTTAGATTATATGCCACCCAGCCCTAACACACATCATGATTTGCAATATATTGCCAGGTCCAAAATTATGAAACCACTGTCACGATATGGATGATATATCAATATATCTCCCAGCCCTATTGAAAACCACCCTGAGTCTGGAGTCTTACTTAAAGCAAAACCTCCGCCAAAAGATTGAAAGGAAGGCAATAAGATGGCAAGGAGTTCAACATTACCTAGTCAGGCTATACTCTGGGGGAGGCTGATAACGGACAACAGCTACTTCGCTCCTCGCTGCCTGGGGCGCTGAATAGGAGGGCATCACCACTTCCTGGATGACGCCAGAATGCTGGTCGTTAAAAAACATCCCGTGCTCCTGAGCTTTGCTCACCGGAGAGACCACCTGCTTGCTTTTGTACGGGTAGTCCGGCGGCGGGCCCCTTGGATCCACACCTTTGCTGGTGGACTGAGGAGGGGACGGCCCTCCCGCTTTGAATCCTTTGCTTCTCCCCAAGGCAGGCGGATGCTGTTTTGTGCCGTTCCTCTCCAGCGACAACTGCATGATCCTCTCGCTAAGGTACCGCACGTGGCCTTGCTTCAGTTCCTTGAGCGCCTCGTCTTTGTGCGCCTGTCCGCTGTTGGCTCGAGCCAACGTTGGCCTCCCTTCCGTTCTGGATTTCGGGCAGGAGGTTCCAGCCATGTAAAAACCTGCCCCAGCGGCGCTGCTGGGCTGCTGGCCCCTGAAAAACTGAGACTGGGCTTTGGCCTCTTCGTAAGTTGGCAGCTCTTCATTGTTCTGCTGAGGCTGGGCACCCCTGGGCTGCTTCTCCATCGCACTGCTGTCCCCTTGATGCTCCTGGCCTTGTGGTTCCTGCCGCGCCGACTGCTGGACCATTTGTGGGTCTTCGGGCACCAGGTTTTCCGTGGAAGAAGAAGAAAGCAGCGTGCTGGCGGTGGGGTTGGATGGTCCCGCGCTCCCTGTGGCCTGGTGCTGGATGGCCAGCAGATTCATGTTCTCACTCGGGTTGCCATAGCGCAGCTCCTGGATCAACCGCTGTAACACAGTGCCAGGGGCAACGTCCTCCGAACCTCTCATTTCCACCTCTGAAACCTGGAGGAAGCTCGGGGGGTGGAAGTTGCAAGGGGGGTCTTCAGCTGAAGCAAGAGAAAAGATGGCAGGCAGAGAAAGAAAGAGACACACAAAAAAGGGAAAGGTTGGATTATTTTGAATGAGGAAGAGGGAGAAATCCTGCATGGCCTTTTCCTCCATCAATTATCCTACTGCCAACCTGAGTTCATAACTCAGCCAAATGTCAGGTGCAGCGTTAGAAATTCAGATATACAGTGGTACCTCGGGATGCGAATGGGATCCGTTCCGGAGCCCCGTTTGCATCCAGAAGCAAACGTAACTAGTGATGGCACATCTGTGCACGCACGCGTCGCTTTTCGTTGCTTCCGCGCATGCGCAAGTGGAGTCATTTTGAGCGTCTGCGCATGCGCGAGTGGCGAAACCCAGAAGTGACGCGCTCTGTTACTTCCGGGTTGCCGCGGAGCGCAACTCGAACACGCTCAACATGAAGCATATTCAACCCAAGGTATGACTGTATAAGCTAAGTACCAAATTGCTCCTTAAACCAGGGTTACAGCTGCCAAAATGGAATGCCTTGTTGTCATTTTGGGGCCAGACAGCTCTAAAGTCATATTTTTCAATACAACCTTTGGGTTCCTGAAATTCTGATGAAACAGAATGAATAGAAATCTACAGGATGTGTTGCAAGTGTGTGAAAATAGATCCAATGACCCCCAGTCATGCACCTCCAGATGGTGGAGACGTCAAGCGCCGTCCTGGCGCCTGGGCATCTTCACTTGGTCTCAAGTAGATGATAGCCAGCTGCAAAATGGGCCTGGTGAATTTCAATTGTTGATCAAGGAGTAAGGCCAGTACTAAACAGGGAGGTGCAAGGGAAGAGGGATGCAAGAGCATCATTTGACGGGGGTGTGGACTGATGAGACCTCTGTCCAGATGCTGCAGCTTGGTGGTTTAAATTTGGGCTGTGGTCTGGGGACTCTCCACCTCTGCTCTTCAGGGACCAAATTGCTTCTGATTAAACCTAAGTGCCCTCTCTGTCCTGCACCTGGGTCCCATTTCCACTTGCAAGGCTCAACGTCAACAAGGATCTGAAGAAAGCCATTTGTCCAAAAAAACAAAACAAACCAGTGTGAAACTCAATTGACAAAAGCAGCTAGAAAGCAGGGTTTTTTTACAAGCACCAAGAACTTACTTTCAGTATCGCTGACAAAGTCTATCATTAACGGTGAACCATCCCGCCTGCTGCCAAACAGCTGAGGATCTGTGTAAAGACAGCCAGTTTCTTCCAGTATCTGGGCAGGAGTACTGGAAGTGTAGCAAATGGATGGGAGGCCTATGAGAAAAGAAAAAGGAAAAAATATTTATTCAAGAACTAGTCACATTTTTGTTTTTTTAAAATACCCCAACACTTTTCCTAAAGTGATTCACACTTGTGGTTTCTGAATTATGTTTAAGCGTTGTTTCACAGCCCCCAACAAAGACATCCGTTGTATACATACTTCTCAGTGAATCATTTCAGATGTCTGTCTACATAAAAGTCTGCATGCAGAAACACATTTTACTGCAAACAACACAACCTTGCCACAGAACTGTAAGAGGGAAGTCACGGAGCGGGTGAGCGCCCAAGCCATAGTGGCAAGCGTTCAAAGACTTAATAGATGATAGAGAAATGGTCATTCATTTATTGGCAGCTCCCAGTATTTTCCAATTCTAAATTTTCAAGGAAAACTCACATCGCTGGTCAGTGGTTAAGCTGCTCTAGAATTACAATGGAGTTTTTGAAGCCAAGTGACTCACCTCTCTTCTGATTGCTAATGGCTTAGTTCCTGATCACAGCCTTGGATTAGGACTTGGGTGGGCTTAGAATTTGAACTTTACGTCCACAAGCAACATATTAAAACTACATCATTATTACTGCAAGCAAGCAAAGTGCTTTTGGTTGGTTTCAGAATTTTTTGATCAAAACAGACATTGTGTCGATTCAGATGCAGTAGGAAACCAGGGTTTCCCATTACATGAACAAGTCTCAGGCTTATCCACAGCCTCCAACCTTCCCCTCTTTTGTGCCCACAAGGAGATCAGCAACTTCTGTTTTTAAACAATCCAGAGTATCTCAATCTGGGGATCTGAGGAACCTGTGGCCCTTCAGTGTTGTTGGACTACAATTACCATAATCTCTTATCATTGGCCATGCAGGATGGGGCTGATGGGAGTTGGAGTCCAACATAACTCCAATCCCTTGTTTAAAATATGGTTCAGGACAAGCCAAGATGTAAAACCATGATTTAATCTGGGTTTGGTCTAACAAACCATAGCTCCCTGTACATTTGAACTCAAGGAACTGTGGTTTGCTTCAATGGAGAAGTGGAAGCTTCTGATCTCCTCACAGTAAGGTACGAGGAGAGGACGGAGGAGCATTCAAGTTTCCTATTATGTCCAAAATACCACACAGACATATATAATGCACATACACCTCTTACTGCAGTACAATTAAGTATATAAGGTATGTTCTTGTCCATAAACTTTAAATCTGGACAACAGCCTGTAAAATAACATGCTGGACATTTATAGTATCCAGAGGCCACTATCACAAGAATAACCGATTATATGGATATATTGCCTGCATCTGCACAAGGAAATTTAATTTCCAGAAACTATTGTTTTGAATTAATATTGCCCATTCCCTGTTTTACATGCTATTTTAACTAATTTAACACTTTTAAAAAAGCATTAGTGGAAAAAGCCATTCACAGTGCCATTCATGAACGTGATATTTGCTTATTTTTTTGATATAAACTCTATTTCAGCAAGTTGACAATTTATATAAGAGAAAATACGCCCGATTTGTCTTACGACACCGTAATATTTAAATTCAGACTGCTGAATTTATGGCAGTCCCAGTGGAATATGTCCCTCTCTTGATTTCATTATCTACAGCAGTAACCATATAGGTTTAGAACCCTAGAATGAAATTGCACAGACAACATTCCTTGGTTTGTATGAAAGAGATAACAATGGCTTTGAAAGAGAGTTTTTAGCAGGGTGTTCTCGGAAGAAGGAATAAGAAAGACTGGGATCCATCTTGGGCAGGCTGGCTGAAGGCTGCACTGCTGCGGGGGACAAACCCCTCCTGAAATGAACATGCTGTAAGATCTGGACTTCCTGCAGGCAGACTGAAGGTATAAATAGGTGAATAAACCATATTTTTTAAACCTATGACATTATCCGCCATGTCTCAGTTCTCCAAATGACCCTGTAGTGAGTGCCTGGAACCACCAGGAATCTTGCAGAACATGGGGGCGTCACATTACTTTTGTAACAATACGTTTTGCTGAGAGTCAAAAAGCAATCAAGCCATGTAATCCAGTAGCCAAGTGAGCAACCAACTGATCACGGATTAAGCGAGCACAGCAAGCAAATCAGCCTGGAAACCCCTCACAAATCTGATTCTACTGACAAAAAAAAAAAAAAAAAAAAAAAAGCATCAGGAAAGCAGCTTATCTCAGTGGAGTCTGGGTGCGCAAACTATTGAAGTGGCACATTACATCTCACCAAAATGTATGTGAGCATGCACAGAATTTGGGATTCTTGTATCAGACGCAGAGTAGGAAATGAATACAAAGGAATTTCTTGCCTTCTAAGACTGTTCCCTCTCCCTTCTCCCCAGTCTCTCAAATTGCAAAACCCCTCCCTTTTATTCTTTAATCATAATCATAATCATAATCATAATTTATTATTTGTACCCCAGCCACTCTGGGCGGCTTCCAACAAAGATGAAAGATACACTAAAATGTCACATATTAAAAACTTCCCTGAACAGGGCTGCCTTCAGATGTCTTCTGAATGTCAGGTAGATGTTTATCGCTTTGACATCTGATGGGAGGGCGTTCCACAGGGCGGGCGCCACTACCGAGAAGGCCCTCTGCCTGGTTCCCTGTAACTTGGCCTCTCGCAGTGAGGGAACCGCCAGAAGGCCCTCGGAGCTGGACCTCAGTGTCCGGGCAGAACGATGGGGGAGGAGACGCTCCTTCAGATATACTGGACCGAGGCCGTTTAGGGCTTTAAAGGTCAGCACCAACACTTTGAATTGTGCTCGGAAACGTACTGGGAGCCAATGTAGGTCTTTCAAGACCGATGTTATATGGTCTTGGCGGCCGCTCCCAGTCACCAGTCTAGCTGCCGCATTCTGGATTAGTTGTAGTTTCCAGGTCACCTTCAAAGGTAGCCCCACGTAGAGCACATTGCAGTAGTCCAAGCGGGAGATAACCAGAGCATGTACCACTCTGGCGAGACAGTCTGCAGGCAGATAGGGTCTCAGCCTACGTACCAGATGGAGCTGGTAAACAGCTGCCCTGGATACAGATTTGACCTGTTCCTCCATGGACAGCTGTGAGTCCAAAATGACTCCCAGGCTGCGCACCTGGTCCTTCAGGGGCACAGTTACCCCATTCAGGACCAGGGAATCCTCCACACCTGCCCGCCTCCTGTCCCCCCAAAACAGTACTTCTGTCTTGTCAGGATTCAACCTCAATTTGTTAGCCGCCATCCATCCTCCAACCGCTTCCAGACACTCACACAGGACCTTCACCGCCTTCACTGGTTCTGATTTAAAAGAGAGGTAGAGCTGGGTATCATCTGCATACTGATGAACACCCAGCCCATCATTTGATGAAAGAGGGCAAAAGTTTTATTATAGCATTGTTTCTTAAGCTGGGAATTATGGGGAGGGAGGCCAGCCTTAGCATCTGGAGAGACAGCCGTAAATCCAGCTCAAGCTGACTCACATCCTTTTAATCAGAATTGCACCCTGAATAGGAGAAGACGGCTCTCCTATGGCCTCGGGGCAGCTAACATTAACACGCCTTACTTTCCTAGACACAATATAGGTGTTAGCTGTTTTGGAAACACACCACAGCTGAACAAAGGGGCAAGTTGGTTTGATGCAGCTGATCTCAGTATCTCATCCCTATGTATTCAGCCAAATCAACCAACTTCATCAAACTCAGATAAGCATGTTGGAAATATCTTACAAAAGCTATGTAGGCTTGTAATGTAGGAATCATGGGCGAAGCCAGGATTTAGGTTGGGGGTGGGACCAAGCTATCTGGAATAATACAATATGGAATTAATACAACAATTAAAACAGTTAAAACCATAAAACCACAAGTTCAGTTCAGGGGAATGCTTGCTTAAACAGGTGAGCGTTCAGGAGCCGGAAGAATGCCAACACAGATGGGGCCTCTCCTGTTTCAAGAGAGAAAGCATTCCACAAGACTGGTGTCACCAGTGAAAATCCTGCCTCCATGTTACCGCAAGACAATAATCATCAAGTCATGGCAAAACTAGCTGGGTTACATTGGCTGATCATGGTGCCCTTGAGAAAAGTTTCCCATCCCTTTGTAGCTGACTGCATCTTCCTATGATCTCTGTGGAGCTGGGGTAGGCAACCTAAGGCCTTTGGGCTGGATGCGGCCCAATCGCCTTCTCAATCCGGCCAGCAGACGGTCCGGGAATCAGCGTGTTTTTACATGAGTAGAATGTGTGCTTTTATTTCAAATGCATCTCTGGGTTATTTGTGGGGCACAAGAATTCGTTCATCTCCTCCCCCCCCCAAAAAAAAATAGCCCTGCCCACCACAAGGTCTAAGGGACAGTGGACCGGCCCATGGCTGGAAAAGGTTGCTGACCCCTGCTCTGGAGGGTTACTTGGCCCTGAACAAAGTCAGATGTAGTGATGGAGAGAGGAGGACATGGGAAACTTGATTTCCATGAGCTTCCTTATGCTAGCTAGCCCCAAGCCACTATATGTAAAGACACACATACAGACAACTAATTGTCCAAGCCATGTAGTGTGCCACTGCACCTAAATAACCTGCCATGTGTCCACCCCAGGTATGCTATGTCTCCAGATGTGTCCCAGCCATAATCATAATAATTTATAATTCATACTTTATACCCTGCCCATCTGGCTGGGCTTCCCCAGCCACTCTGGGCGGCTTCCAACCAAATATTAAAATACAGTAATACACCAAACATTAAAAGCTTCCCTAAACAGGGATGCCTTTAGATGTCTTCTAAAAGTTTGCTGTTCTCTTTGACATCTGGTGGGAGGGCGTTCCACAGGGCGGGCACCACTACTGAGAAGGCCCTCTGCCTGGTTCACTGTAACTTGGCTTCTCACAGTGAGGGAACTGCCAGAAGGCCCTCAGCGCTGGACCTCAGTGTCCAGGTAGAACGACGGGAGTGGAGATGCTCCTTCAGATATAGGGCAAACCCCCTGATGATCTCTCCCAGAGGCTGCATGTAGATGTTGAAAAGCATGGGGGAGAGGACAGAACCCTGAGGCACCCCACAAGTGAGAGCCCAGGGGTCTGAACACTCATCCACCAACACCACTTTCTGAACACGGCCCAGGAGGAAGGAGCGGAACCACTGTATGACAGTGCCCCCAGCTCCCAACCCCTCTAGAAGGTCCAGAAGGATGTTATGGTCAATTGTATCAAACACCACTGAGAGATCCAGCAGAACTAGGAAACAGCTCTCACCTTCGTCCCTAGCCCACCGGAGATCATCGACCAGTGCGACCAAGGCAGTTTCAGTCCCATGATGAGGCCTGAATCCCGACTGGGATATATAGAAGGCTTGTCTCCCAAGGGCAGTAAGGCTGAAACATTCCTGGAATTCAATATATTTGTGACTGTGTTTTCCAATAAAAGGAAAAACAATGGGGTTGGGGAAAGACTTTGAAACTGCATGTTAGAATCCACATACATATCACTAGGGAACAAGTGCTCAGGGACATCTCACCAACATAATACAATATTTTATACACCCAACAGATATCAGCAAACATTATCTTACACAAGCAAAGTACTCATCATCCATATTAAGCAATTTGGTGACTGTATCTGAATGCTGACGATCCTGATTTGCTTTGTAGACATTCATAAGCGAATGCTGAATATAATATTTATGCAACTGTCAACATTTATGACAGAATTAAATGTTGTTAAAAAGGTAAAATACCTAGGGGTAAACTTGTCTGCCAAAAATTTGAATCTATTTAAAGATAATTATGAAAAATGTTGGTCAGAAATTAAGAAAGATTTAGAGATTTGGTCAAGATTGAAACTTTCCTTGATGGGCCGAATTGCAGCTATAAAGATGAATGTATTGCCGAAGATGTTATTTTTGTTCCAGACCCTACAGATCGTAGACAGTGTGGAGTGTTTTGGGAAGTGGCAGAAAGATATTTCTAGGTTTGTCTGGCAGGGCAAAAAGCCCCGAATAAAATTTAAAATATTAACAGATGCCAAAGAGAGAGGGGGGTTTGCCCTGCCAGACTTAAGGTTATATTATGAAGCTGCGGTTTTCTGCTGGATGAAAGATTGGTTACTCCTTGAGAACACTGATGTCCTAGATCTGGAAGGGTACGATAATGCTTTTGGATGGCATGCATATTTGTGGTATGACAAGGTAAAGTTTCATAAAATGTTCAAAAACCATATTGTCAGGAAAGCTATATTCATGGTCTGGACAAAATACAAAGACCTATTAGAAGGTAAGACTCCGAGGTGGTTATCACCAGCGGAGGCCAAGGCCAGAAAAAGACTCAATATGGAGGTCGGATGGCCAAAATATTGGGAAATAATAGAAAAAAACTGGAGACAATTGGAGATTGCAGAGCTTTGAAAAATTAAAGAATAGGGTGCGAGATTGGTTTCATTATGCTCAAATTCAAGAGGTTTTTAAGTTGGACAAAAAAAGAGGATTCCAGGTGGAAAAATCGAAACTAGAGACAGAACTGTTAGAACTTAATACCAAGGTACTTTCGAGAATGTATAACTTGCTGCTTAAATGGAATACCCAGGATGAGATAGTCAAATTAGCCATGATAAAATGGGCTCAGGATATTGGGTACAACATTATGTTCGAAAACTGGGAAAGGTTATGGACCACTGGAATGAAATTTACGGCATGTAATGCCTTGAAAGAGAATATTATGAAAATGATATATAGGTGGTACATGACCCCAGTCAAACTTGCAAAAATTTACCATCGGTCTGATAATAAATGTTGGAAATGTAAGGAGGCTGAAGGGACATTCTTTCACCTTTGGTGGACTTGTCCAAAAGTGAAGGTCTTCTGGGAAATGATTTATAATGAGTTAAAAAAGGTGTTTAGGTACACCTTTCCCAAGAAACCAGAGGCCTTCCTCCTGGGCATTGTGGACCAAAGGGTGTTAAAGAAGGATAGAACATTTTTTATGTACGCAACTACAGCAGCAAGAATACTTATAGCAAAATATTGGAAGACACAAGATCTTCCCACGCTGGAAGAGTGGCAGACGCAGTTGATGGACTATATGGAACTGGCTGAAATGACTGGCAGAATCCGAGATCTGGGAGAAGAGACAACGGAAGAAGACTGGAAAAAATTTAAGGACTATTTACAAAAACATTATAAGTTGTTTGAATGTTAAGAATCTGCATGATTTGGAAACTTAGCCCCCGCAACTAGATTGAGAAAATAGGAAGATAAGTCATAAGTAAGAAAAAGTTGAAATTTAAAGTTATTATATCTTTTATTTTAAGGTATAAATATTGGACAAAAGGTACTTTAAATCTAGAAGTAAAATATTTTGAAAGATATAAATAAGATACGAAACAAGGTAATAATTTGCTGATATGTTTTATTGTAAAGAACGCAGGGTGAGGGAGATGTGGGGAAGTTCAGTGAACAACTTAAAAATGTATTCTAAAGGTTGGATTATTATTCTTTCTTCTTTTTTCTTTTTTGTAAACTGAAAATACAATAAAATTTTTATTAAAAAAAAACATTTATGTTGCACTTTTTCACACACACAAGTTTACACTGTCAACAATTTACATGTGAAATACTGACTGCTGTAGATTTTCAGCCATCCACTGAGGCAGGTCAGAAAGCCGATTTCTGGTCTCCTGGCTCTTTGTCATGCCAGAGAATGACCAAGAGATGAGAGAGGGTAATCTACCACATTGGAGCTGTTAAAAGGGCTGTGGAGAAGGATCCCCAACACTCCAACAAAACCTGCAAGACGTTGGGCAGACTAGGCCTTAGTTTGGGATAAACAAGGCACCCCCAAACCCACCCCTCCAGATGTGTTGGGACTACAACTCCCATCATCCCTAGCTAACAAGACCAGTGGTAAGGGATGATGGGAATTGTAGTCCTAAAAATATCTGGAGGGCCGAGTTTGGGGATGCCTGGGATAAATGGATGCCGTCTAGGCTGCAATTCAAGCCTGAAGAGAGTCAGCTGACATTAAAAGGCATCAAGACACAACAAGCCGAACTTGAGCAACTTGTCTTGAGTTCAAAGACTCTCCCCTATTTCTCTTGCTTCCTGACTGCTACCTCAGATGGTGGATCCTGGGCTGTCCACTTTGCCTTTGACCTGACAGCGGCTATTGGCCTCTCCAACCCTCTGCTGCTACCCCAGAGCCTTCTGCATGGCTCTCTGCGCCTGCCCCGTGACCCTTTGCTCCATAACTGCTTGATCTGGTGCCTGACTCCCATGTTCCTGGACTTTCCAATCCTTGTCCACACCTAAACCAAACCTGCCTCAGAGCTAGGTCAGCTACAACCAACCCACTCTGAATTTTGGGCTCATTCTACACTTTTTTGTGTCAAAATCACACAGCTATTTGGTGAAATAAAAAAAAATAAGGTCTTTTATATATATAATAAATGTTCATAACTGCATATATAGGCCACATGTCTGGAACCCCACAGAAAAAGTCCTGAAACCATTTTGTCCCTCCCAAATTGACCTCAAATATTTCTCTGCAAGGTCGATGGAAAATGGAAAAGCCTTCCCATTGTCTTTTTGTTCACAAATCCTGTCTTAAGAGTATGTCTGTCTATGAATAGGGTGAGCCTGTGACCTGGCTCAGGAACTAAGTATTTATCATTACAAAAGACTGGCCAGGCTCCCCAAGTAATCCAATCAAGGGACCATTAACAGGTAATCTGCCAGACAGGAGATAAACAACGCACTCAGATTTCTGTTGTAGACCACCCTTTCTGTGATGTAGGTATGATGTATCTGGGGGTGGTCTTGAGGTAAACCCTTTCTGTGATGTATGTATGATGTTTCTGGGGTGGTCTTAGACTCCAGGGCGGGCAATTTAAAATGTCTATATAAGGGCGGGCACACCTTTGTTCTGGGTCCTCCTCCTTTCCTGCATGTGAGGGGAGCACCCTGTTGCAACAGATCAATAAAGATCAGGCTTACTAGCTGCTTTGCTTCTCAATATTCTCTGGTTGGCCTCTGTTATTTTCTCCAACCGGTGGAGAACCTACAAAGGACTCTATAAGGGCTCTTGTGTCCCCCATAAGAAAATAAGGGCTGGTTTTTGTTTATTACAGAGGAATAACCTAGTTATGAGTAGCACGACACAAACAAGATTACAAATTACTATTCTGAACGTGTCCTTGTTCATTTCAGGAGCTAATTTTACTTTTTAAACAAACCCATTGTAGCATAAAACACAGAACGCTAACACTGAATCTACACTTTTTAAACCATACACACAGCTGGCTCATGTTCCAAGAAACAAGTATAAAAGCAATCTTTTGTAGTATTTCATTTCATCCACCCACACATCGGCTCAGATGGGCTTTTTGAGCACGCACCCCTGCATAGTCTGGTGCAACATCACAACTACCAAATTAATCTTCTGAAGAAAGCAGAAGTGGCCAGTGGCCACCAGTTTAGATGGATTTGAAAGGGGATTAGAGAAATTAATGAAGGGAAATGCTTCTGGGGCATGAAGAAGAAGAAGAAGAAGAAGAAGAAGAAGAAGAAGAAGAAGAAGAAGAAGAGTTTGGATTTGATATCCCGCCTTTCACTCCTTTAAGGAGTCTCAAAGCGGCTAACATTCTCCTTTCCCTTCCTCCCCCACAACAAACACTCTGTGAGGTGAGTGGGGCTGAGGGACTTCAGAGAAGTGTGACTGGCCCAAGGTCACCCAGCAGCTGCATGTGGAGGAGCAGGGACGCGAACCCGGTTCCCCAGATTACGAAACTACCGCTCTTAACCACTACACCACACTGGCTCACAGAGATCCCCCTCTTAAAAATAAAAAAACCGTATAAAAATGCTAATACTAATACTAATACAGTGGTACCTCAGTTTACATACGCTTCAGGTTACATACGCTTCAGGTTACAGACTCCGCTAACCCAGAAACAGTGCTTCAGGTTAAGAACTTTGCTTCAGGATAAGAACAGAAATCATGCGGCAGCAGCGGGAGGCCCCATTAGCTAAAGTGGTACCTCAGGTTAAGAACAATTTCAGGTTAAGAACGGATCTACAGAATGTATTAAGTACTTAACCCAAGGTACCACTGTAATACTGACAATAATAATGTACTATTTTTAGGATCAGGGAGGGCATGCCTCTGAATATACCAACAACAGAGGAAATACAGCAAAAAAATATATGAAATATTCATGTTAAAACAACATGAGAGCAATGGCTAACTGCCGCATGATCCTGACAGATGAAGGGCAGCCCAGAAATATAGTAAATAAATACCCCACACTGAACTGAACAGAACTTAGATTGCACTGTTAGTCAGGACCCAGCCCACCCACTTGAATAAACCCACCCTGCTTATTAATAAGGACGAATACTATAATCACTGTAGTCACCACTGCCAATCATTTCCATATCACTTTAGTGTGCTAAAATGCTCTCTGCCTCATTCATCTGCACCAAACTAGATTTCTCTGTACTGAGCTGCAGCCTGAATCCTTTTAACCTCAGTTGCAGTTTCCAGCGAGAAAGAACCCTGGAAGTAAATAATGGAAGATAATCCCTCTTGTATGTTTGGCATTTAGAGCAGTCAACACAGAGTCTGCCTGCTCTTTTCTCTCTCTTTTTTCAGGCTGTTTGCCAAGGAAAGACCTTTTTAGGATCATTTACTTAGAATTGTTCCTGCAATTAGCCAGCCCATTGTTAACACCAGTGTGTGGTTTTTCTTATGCAAACCACACCATTCCCGCTTGCAGGAGTTTGGTTTTTTTTAGAAAAAGCAATCCTAGCCATTCATATCTGACTCTTTGAAAGGGATTTGGTACCCGCTATTACAAAGCACATAGAAGCAACCTAAACTGTAGTGTGTTATACACAGAACGGTAATTACTGTAAGTATCGTTATTTCTTATTATTATTATCTTGAGCTGGGAGAGTGGTTAAAACTCTGCTCTAAGAATATCAAGATCATCGATGGGAGAAAGAACAAATAATTCCTTTTTTACATGGTTCTGCTTGCTGAAGAATTTGGAGGTGGGTTAGCTAAGTGCAGGAGAGATTTAGGGTACATACAGCAGTCTGAGTTGGAGGGATAATAACGGTGTAAAAGCAGAAATGCCAGTATGGTAGAAGCATAGAGTTGAAAAGTTACCAGAGGGTTATCTAACCCCAGCGATGCAGGAATCTCATGACAGATGACCAGCACAAACTATAAACTTCATTTTTAAACTGAGCACAGTGCTATATATTTTTAATTAATGACCTGGTTTGCGATATACAATTTCTGTACACTCCCCTGCCCCTCTTAATTTTATTTATTTGGAAATAACAAAACTGCCTAAGTAAATAAACTTAACTGAATCCACAGAAACCACATAGAGCCAGATGCCCTGTTGTTAGGACAAACATTACTATCTGATTGTATTATTATTTATTCAGAATAACCTGTTAGCCACCTTCACACAAACTCGGTGTACAAAAACATCCTAATTATTCCCCACGCCTAAAAACAAAAGAAACAAAACCTGTAGACAGGGAACAACAGAAACAGCACCAACCAACCAAGCTAGCTAGCTAGCTGTACTGAAGGCCAAATTACCGGAAACTTTAGTTTTAACTCTTGCTGGAAAGTCAATAGAGAGGGAGAGCTATAACCTACAGAAGGAAGTTCGTTCCACAGCCTTGGTGCTACTGATATAAAGACCCTGCTCTTTGCCGCTATTGTGTCTCAGTTTCTCTCTCACCCAAGTTGACTCCAGAGGGGGAGGGATTCAATTCCACACCAGAAATTTAAGTTTACACAACTGAAGCGAATTAAGGGGCTCTATCGCTCTGGTGCAACAAGTTCCGATATTCGTTTATTTTCAGTGGCGATTGTGAAATGCACTGAAAAGTGTGGAATCAATGATTAACATAAAGGATGAAATCAGAATAAGCAAGCATTGTTGTGTAACCTCACCACAAACAAGTCAGAATAAGGACTCAGTAAAGACTAGGCGCTGTGTAAGTTTTGTGCAAGCAAACCAGGATGTATACTCAGAAAACAGATCCCTGTCCCCAGCCTCTCTCTCATGTGCGCGCGCACACCTAATCAATCCTGGATTCGTAGAATTGTCAAGTTGGAAAGGACCCCAAGGGTTATTTTGCCCAACCCCCTGCAATGCAGGAGTCTTTTGCCCAACATGGAGCTTGAACCTATAACCCTGAGATTAAGAGTGGCAGGAGAAACCCAGCCAAATGGGCAGGGGTATAAATAATAAATTATTATTATTACAGTGGTACCTCGGGTTAAGAACTTAATTCGTTCTGGAGGTCCGTTCTTAACCTGAAACTGTTCTTAACCTGAGGTACCACTTTAGCTAATGGGGCCTCCTGCTGCCGCCGTGCAATTTCTGGTCTCATCCTGAAGCAAAGTTCTTAATCCGAGGTACTATTTCTTGGTTAGCAGAGTCTGTAATCTGAAGTGTCTGTAACCTGAAGCATCTGTAACCCGAGGTAAAAAGGTAAAGGTAAAGGGACCCCTGACCATTAGGTCCAGTCGTGACCAACTCTGGGGTTGCACGCTCATCTCGCTCTATAGGCTGAGGGAGCCGGCGTTTGTCCGCAGACAGCTTCCGGGTCATGTGGCCAGCATGACTAAGCCGCTTCTGGAGAACCAGAGCAGCACACGAAAACGCCATTTACCTTCCTGCCAGAGTGGTACCTATTTCTCTACTTGCACTTTGACTGCATGATAATAATAGTAAGGTAAACAGTGTTTCCGTGCGCTGCTCTGGTTCTCCAGAAGTGGCTTAGTCATGCTGGCCACATGACCCGGAAGCTGTAGGCCGGCTCCCTCGGGCAATAAAGCGAGATGAGCGCCACAACCTTAGAGTCGGCCACGACTGGACCTAACGGTCAGGGGTCCCTTTACCTTTACCAACTTTGTTATCCCAGCCTGGTCACAGCCATTGTATATCAGGCAAGATGTTAAATAAAAGGCTGGATTATAGTCTCCACTTCCTTACAGCAACCCTGTGATGTAGATTAAGCTGAGTGATAGTGACTGGCCAAGGAAGGCCACCCAGTAATTTTTGCTGCTAACTAGAGATTTGGACCCAGGCCAAAGTCCCAATCCCACCCCCACAATCTGGTGCCTTTCAGATGTTGTTGGACCATAACTCCCAGCATTCCTCACCATGAGCTATGGTGTCAGGGGCTGATGGGAGCAGGAGACTGACTTAATCTGCAGGGCATGAGGTTGGAGGAAACTGATCTAGCCACTATACCAACTTGGTCTACCAACGGGCTTTTCTACAGAATCAGTGGTTTGAGGAGCACAGTGTCGTGGATGGTACAATGTACAAACCTTGTCCAATAGCTGGGTTTTTTATCTCAGCTGTCAATATGTTTTGGAAATTAACCAAATCACACACACACACACACACACACCCCCCCCCCTTGCATTACTGCAATGTGGAGAAGATTATGATACCATTTTGAGACTAGTCCAGGGTCCACACAAAAGACATGTTTCGTTTTTGTAGCAATGTTTGTTGACTGAAAACTATGCGGTATTGGAAATATTTCCTGCTCTCTTCATACACTAAAAACAAACAAGTGAACGGAACTGGTAGAATCACATACCACCCTACAGGCAGAGTTGCTTCCTTGCCGGAATTGTACAGGCTCAGAAAGAAGTTTATCTTTTTAAACTTCTTGCCAGTATTGGGGCATCAGAATATTTATTTGGAGTGCTTATATGAGCCATAGGGCAGTTTACAACAAAACTAGACAAGATAGAAACTAAGTGTAACATCCACAAAATAACACAACCCTCAAATACATAACAAATCAACAACCATTTGCTAATAGCAGCAGCAACAAATCAATCAATTTATCCAGTTAGGTCTCTCCTCCTCCACCCAGCCGCCCAAAAAAGTGCACTTAACTGATTGCCTAAAGTTATATTAGGGTTGAGGCCGGATACAAAAAGCTTTCTCTTGAACCCTCAACACCACACACTTCATCTCGCACAGGAATTACCAAGAGGGCATCATCTATTCATCTTAAGGCCAGGAGTAGGCCAGCAAGGAAGATGGCATGCTTGCAGAGAATTTGGGTCACAGGTGTTTTAGGATTTTAGGTGCCAAAGTTCCACCGAAACCAATTTTGTAGTCGAGACTCCTTAGCTGTTGCACACACAGCAGCATTTGCAGTGCGATGTGAATGAAGCCTCCTCAGACCTATGAGGAGGCTTAGTGTAAATCAGACTATTGATCCATCTAGGCTAGTAATTTTTTTCTACTCTGCCCAGCAGGACGTCTGTATGGTTTCAGGTAGAGGGTCTTTCCCACCACCGACTTGTACGTGATTGTTTTATAAGTTGAGATGCACAGGATCAGACCTGGGATCTTCTGCAAGCCAAGCAAGTGCTCTGCCACAGAGCTATGGATCCTGCAATACTCCCCCTCCCATCCCCACGTATTTCCCAGGTCTGCCAACTGAGCTCATTTTTAAACTACTGTAAAGGTAAAGGGACCCCTGACCGTTAGGTCCAGTCGTGGCCGACTCTGGGGTTGCGGCGCTCATCTCGCTTTATTGGCCGAGGGAGCCGGCATACAGCTTCCGGGTCATGTGGCCAGCATGACTAAGCCTCTTCTGGTGAACCAGAGCAGCGCACCGAAACACCGTTTATCTTCTCGCCGGAGTGGTACCTATTTATCTACTTGCACTTTGACGTGCTTTCGAAGTGCTAGGTTGGCAAGAGCAGGGACCGAGCAACGGGAGCTCACTCCGTCGTGGGGATTCGAACTGCTGACCTTCTGATCGGCAAGTCTAGGAAGGTCTGCATGCGAGGGATAGATCTTTCCCACTGAATCAAAGGCGCCTCTAGATTTTTCTCATAACTGAGCAAGCACACCCAGCCTCCATCCCATCCACAATCGCAAAGAAGAGCTTCTAGAAAATATGGTACAAGACTCAGGTCCTCCTTTGCAGGCTTCCCACAGACATCTAGTTGGACACTGCGAAGACAGGAAGTGGACTAGATGGGCCTTGGCCTCATTCAGAAGCCATGTTCTTTACAGGTTCTTTTCAGGCTTGTGGGTTCCCGGCCTGGTTCATTTCAGAATCCAGGCACGCCACACAGTCATACATTTATAACCGTGTCCCTTGGAAAGGGTTGCCAAATCTTTTTAACAGACAGACAACGTGATAGGGTGCCCAAGCAAATCCCAACATGGAAAATGCTTCTGCAGTGTGGACGGATGCCTGCTTGTTGGAAACCTTTTTGGGGGCGGGCCAAGAGCCTCTCCAGAGAAACAAAAGGTGGCAACCACCTGACCTTGGATTCTCCCAACCCTCCTATCTGACAAGCCACCAGCTTTTCTCGAGCCTCAAAAGAGCGCTAAACCTGGCAATCATGGATCATCTCCCTAAGGGCAGAGCATAACCCCACCATATGACAGACCTATTTTGGAAACCACACATTGATACATGCTGTAACCGAGGGGCAAAGCTAAAGCAGCCTCCCAATGCTACAGCAGCCTCCTGTCAAGCAATGAAAAACAGCCTGGCACTCTGTGCCCTGCTTTTTCAAGAACACTCTCAATGCACTATATGTCCTTCCTCCTTGCTATTTTCCTCCTGGCATGTACCCGCAGCACTGCTCTGCTGCAGAAAAATATCACACTTATCGAAATCAGCTCTTTATTTTATGCAGAATATTTACAGGGCACTTGATCGAAAAGCTCCCCAAGCAGGATACAAATAATTACTATGTACTTTTAAATTAGAGACAGCTCCTCTGCTCTGCTCGTGCTCTCTCTCTCTCTCCGTGCTCTACTTTTTTCAATGCAGTCAGCTGAACTATGGAGCAGCCCGGATTCAACTTTACAGAAATCAGGACTTTCCCCCGGCCCTCTTCGCGGGTCAACAACTTAAAAATAAGCTAAACGAAAAGCTTTCCTACCATATGTCCAAAAAGTTTCCCAGAGTACAACTAGCCCCTTTGGCTTTCCAGATCGCTATGAACATCCATGCCTAGGGATTGGGGGGGGGGAGTCCTAAAATTGGCAGGCAACTCCGCACTTTCCCCTCTCCATCATCCCTGCTGAGGATGACGCGCTGGCTCCCCCGGGTTTTTCCTCTCTCTCTCTCTCTCTCTCTCTCTCTCTCTCTCTCTCTCTCTCTCTCTCTCTCTCTCTCTCGCACAGCGCACAGTTCCGTCATTACCTCTTTGGCTCCGAAGTTTCCCCGCAAGAGACCCCGCGAAGCGAAGCTTCCCACTTCCAGCCCAGCCCAGGAAAAAGAAAAGAGAAGGAAGGGGAGGAGAGGAGAGAAGCAATGGGGAGAGGAGGGGTGTCTCTCCCCCCCCCCAAGCGCGCAAATGACAGGCTGCGTCCTTGCAAAGCGCCGTTTGCAGGCGCTCCGAAAAAGCAGCAAACAAACACGCACGAAATACTCCAAACAGCCCCTATTTCCTCGCGCCGGAATGCCAGGAATGTCAGCGGAGCTTTTTTACCTACTGCCCAAATCATCGCCGGCTTCTCTGGGTCCTAATGTTGGCCCATGTATTCGCCCCGCCGAGCGCTCCCTCTTGTCTGCCGCTTGCTTTCTCCGTCTCTCTCTGGGCAGATCTTCCTTCTTTTCCTTCGCCAAGCAAGAGCGGTCCCTTGGAAAGGCGGCCAAGGGGCTAGGATTGCCAGCGTAATTCTACCCGCCGCCAACCCACACGCTCCAGCCGGGAAGTCGCACATCGCCGCCGCGCGGCGCTTGCCAGGTCCTAGCGCGCGGAAACTCCACTTTCCGCCGGGGGAAAGTTCCTTTATCGCCGGGTGGTGGGAAGGACATACCCTCCAGCATTTATCTGGTGCAAACAGGGGCGTCCAATCAATTATTATTATTATTATTATTATTATTATTATTATTATTATTCCCCCGCCCATCTGACTGGGTTGCCCCCAGCCACTCTGGGAAGCTTCCAACATATATAAAAAACATAATAAAACATTAAAAAACTTCCCTATACAGGGCTGCCTTCAGATGGCTCTGTGGTGGAATAACTCCATGTTGTTGTTTAGTCGAGTCGGACTCTTCGTGACCCCATGGACCAGAGCACGCCAGGCACTCCTGTTTTCCACTGCTTCCTGCAGTTTGGTCAAATTCATGCTGGTAGCTTCGAGAACACTATCCAACCATCTCGTCCTCTGTCGTCCCCTTCTCCTTGTGCCCTCCATCTTTCCCAACATCAGGGTCTTTTCCAAGAAGTCTCTTCTCATGAGGTGGCCAAAGTATTGGAGCCTCAGCTTCACGATCTGTCCTTCCAGTGAGCACTCAGGGCTGATTTCCTTAAGAATGGACATGTTTGGTCTTCTTGCAGTCCATGGGACTCTCAAGAGTCTCCTCCAGCACCAGAATTCAAAAGCATCAATTCTTCGGCGATCAGTCTTCTTTATGGTCCAGCTCTCACTTCCATACATCACTACTGGGAAAACCATAGCTTTAACTATACAGACCTTTGTTGGCAAGGTGATGTCTCTGCTTTTTAAGATGCTGTCTAGGTTTGTCATTCTCTGATGCAAACAGGGATCTCCTATTCAATAATAATAATAATGCAAATAATAATTTTACTCTTTATACACTGCCCATCTTACTGGGTTGCCCCAGCCACTCTGGGCAGCTTCCAACATAGTAAAACATTTTAAAAGTTCCCTACACAAGGCTGCCTTCGGATGGCTCCATGGTGGAATAACTCCATACCCTCCAACATTTCTCCGATGAAAATAGGGACATCCTAAGGAAACAAGGGGCATTCTAGGGCCAAACCAGAAACCGGGACGGCTTCTGTCAATTCGGGACTGTGCCTGGTGTTACGCAAATTACCGAGGGGGGGGGCACATCTTTAAAGTTGTTAAATGTTACAAATATTTTGCTTAAATGTATCCTTTCGACTTGACAGCTCAGGGAAGTTACCTAGCTTTAGCAATCATATAAAATCAACTCCTTTGCCAGTTTCCTCCATTTCAATACTATTTTGCCCTTGGAAAAACGACTCTTTTCCCTGCCACCTCCCCTAGCCAGTGAGGACATGTATACACACCTCCTACCCCAGGAAGTGCCCAGAGGTGACAATTGCTGAGCTGATTGTTGGCCATGGAAAGCCTAATCCCATCATCAGACTTGCCAAGGGGTTCATTCAGACGTGCAAAGGAAGTTCTATTGTATTTTGGTTTGTGGGACTTCAGAGGTGTTTGCCTATGCTAATCTTATACCTGGATCTTGCCCTGACATGTCTGCTTATGCTAATCTTGTACCAAGGACTTGTCTGGATGTTTGCCAAGGCTAAACTAGTGTAACCCCTGTCTACCCTTCCCCTTTGGTGACATGTCAGTGATGTAGCAATGATGTATCAATGATGCTGTATGAACTGTATTCTGGGATATGGTGGGAAAGTTTTAAAAGTCCTTGTCACCCCATCCTCAGGGTTCAATTCCTTTTTGAACCTGTTGCGCAATAAACTTTGATCTTCAGCTATTTGCTCCAGTTGGTGGCTGGACTCCTTCTTTGTTCCGCAGGGACCCACGGGCTCTGCCCGACGAGCAGGGTGACTGAGCAGCCTTGCATCTAGATTTTTCCATAACTCTGGAAAATAGGAGCACTTGGGGGGGCTGGAAGCAGCATCTCTTGTGGGGTTTTGTGCAGGCTGCAGGAGGAGAGAGAGTCCTGGTGGTGGACTCTTATTGTAGAGCTGGAAGGGACCACCAGGCATAGGAGCCCAGGGTCCCTTTAGCGCCCCCCCATAAAATAATTGAGGGAGCCACCCCAAAAAAGTTGATGGGCATTGCCATTCAAATGGTGACCGTACACCATATTATGTAATTGATTATGCAGGCATGGGCTTACTTCCCCTCCCTGCAATATTTTATTCAAGTTGGTATACCTGCATGTAGGGACATGGGTGTAGCTAGGGGGCAGGGGGGCAACTGCCCCCGTTAATCAATCAATCAATCAATCAATCAATCAAATAAATAAATACCGTATTTTTCGCTCTATAAAACACACCAGACCACAAGACGCACATAGTTTTTGGAGGAGGAAAACAAGAAAAAAAATATTCTGAATCTCAGAAGCCAGAACAGCAAGAGGGATCGCTGCGCAGTGAAAGCAGCAACCCATCTTGCTGTTCTGGCTTCTGGGATAGCTGCGCAGCCTGCATTCGCTCCATAAGACGCACACCCATTTCCCCTTACGTTTTAGGAGGGGAAAAGTGTGTCTTATAGAGACATTTCATTCCAAATCTGCTAGACAGAGCCAGACAGAGGATGATGATAGGTGGGCGCCCTGCCCCCCCCAAAAAAACCCTGCCTACACCCATGACCAGGATCATCTAGTCCAACCCGCTGCATGGCAGTAATCTTTTGCCCCAACACAGGGCTTGAATCCACAACCCTGAGATTCAGGGTCTCATGCTCTATTCCAGCAATGAGCAGAGGAAAAATGACTACTGGGAGGACAGCAGAAAGAGGAAATCCCATTGTGCACCCTCAGCAGCATAACAGGACACCTTCATCTGCCTCAGCTGCAACAAAACATCTCTCTCCTGTATGAGTCTCTGGAGCCACAGCAGGTGCTGAAACCTTCCAACAGTTGGACTTTGGCCCCAAAGCTGCACTTCTCCAGTATCTCCAGAGACAGACAGATTTCCTAACCAACTCTACCACAGCCATATATTTAAAGCACATTTTCTCCCCAAAAAGAATATTGGGAGCTATAGTTGACCCCTTGCAGAACTACAGTTCCCAGCACCGTTAACCAACTCCAGTTCCCAAAATTCTTGGTGGGCAGAGGGAAGCCAAATGTTTTAAATTTGCTTTAAATGTGTGATGTGGGTGTAAGGTTACCCCTCACAGAACGACAATTCCTAGCACCCTTAACAGACTACAGATCCCAATATTATTTTTTCTTGGGGGGGGGGCGGGATGTGCTTTAAACCCAGCAGTATGCTCAGGCTCAGTCCTCATTAGGCTGTTTAAGTTTGGTCATTGGAGGTTTTCAAGCAGAGGTTGCAATGCAGGGAGTTGGATTAGATCACCCTTCGAGTCCCTTCGAACTCCACAATTCAATGATTCTACACATATATACTACCTGAATCTATGATGGAGCGGTTCACAGTATTAATACTTCAATACTCCATAGTTGCAGCCTTGGATTCAAACAGAAATCAAGCATTGCTCTGACTCTCTCCAGCTTCCCAGTCTGCAGCTTTTCTTCCAGTTTCTAGCTCACATCCCTTCACTCTCAGCTCTCAACTCTGTGTTTGTCCTTCTAACTACCTGCAAGTTGAGGCAGGGGCCTCTGTTGTTTAGTCCGACTCTTTGTGACCCCACGGACCAGAGCACACCAGGCACTCCTGTCTTCCACTGCCTCCCGCAGATTAGTCGAACCCATGCTGGTAGCTTCGAGAACACTGTCCAACCATCTCGTCCTCTGTCGTCCCCTTCTCCTTGTGCCCTCCATCTTTCCCAACATCAGGGTCTTTTCCAGGGAGTCTTCTCTTCTCACGAGGTGGCCAAAGTACTGGAGCCTCAGCTTCACGATCTGTCCTTCCAGTGAGCACTCAGGGCTGATTTCCTTCAGAATGGATAGGTTTGATCTTCTTGCAGTCCATGGGACTCTCAAGAGTCTCCTCCAGCACCAGAATTCAAAAGGATCAATTCTTCGGCAATCAGCCTTCTTTATGGTCCAGCTCTCACTTCCATACATCACTACTGGGAAAACCATAGCTTTAACTATACGGACCTTTGTTGGCAAGGTGATGTCTCTGCTCTTTAAGATGCTGTCTAGGTTTGTCATTGCTTTTCTCCCAAGAAGCAGGCGTCTTTTAATTTCGTGGCTGCTGTCACCATCTGCAGTGATCATGGAGCCCAAGAAAGTAAAATCTCTCCCTGCCTCCATTTCTTCCCCTTCTATTTGCCAGGAGGTGATCTTGCACAGAGCCCTTTCCTCCATTCCCTTAATGGCCCATCACCCAGGCTATTACCTCACGAAGAAGCTAGCCTGGCTATTCCAAGAATTAGAAGAGGGCCCAAGCATTCAGACTAACCTCCCCCCATGCATGACAATACTTTCAAGAATATATTTGAAAAAGAATGGTGTTTTGTAACTTTATTTGTTACAGGATTTCTTTTCATTCATTCATTCATTCATTCATTCATTCATTCATTCATTCAAATGAATGGAAACAGCACTGCTGTTCCAAAAACCCAAAAACAGTTTGAAACGTCTCATCTTCTGCCCTTCTAATGATAGGACTGGCTTTGCACATTGCATCCTCAGAGGGGCCCTTGCAATATAAAATCTCTCCGTCAGTACATTCCCTCCCTACCCTAATTAATGATGAACATTTTGCTAGCTACATTTATAGTTAGAGGGTGGCATCAAGAGAGTCACTTACCATCCTTTTCACCCCATCACGGATCTAGCGAAAGAGTGCTGCTTATTCCCAACTAATGACAAACCTCATTTCCCCGTCCCCGAGAAACACAGCTCGCCGCAGCACATCTCGCGGCGAAAGCAATCTGCCGGCTGAAATTGCGTCACGTTGAAGAGTCAAAGGAGCTCCTCACTGCATACCTTGTCCCACAGTAGCTCCAAAGTTCCGCCTGCTAGAAGTGTTTAAAGCGAGCCTTGCTACCACATGGCCCATTGGCACCCGAATCTGGTAGGCACTGAAAGAGACCTTGTATTCCACCCCTAAAATTAATAGACGCCACGAGATCTTTTGCCATGGTGATGAATGTACATATTTATAACATATCCGCCTAATGCGCCTTCTCCTAACGTACAGGGCTGCTGCTGGAAAGAGCACCGAAAAAAGTCGCCGCACATCTGTTTTCTCTATTTGGATGTGAAGAGCGCCCCTTTCTTACTTTCTTTTAATAATTTGACCTCTTTTGTTTCTGACAGAGGATGCTGTCAGACACAGCACTGGCTCCTTGGATTCATTCCAAGCTCAGATGAAGTCAGAATGTGAGAGGGGGAAGGGGAAAAAAAAGCCCATTCTCACAGCTGGGTGGCCGCTAAATAATCTGAGCAAACAGCTTGGGGGAGATTTTTTTTTTTAAAGAACATCAAATGGAATTAGATTTCTAGTTGTGCTGCAATGAAAATCACAAAGGCTTTAGCTTCCGACTCTTTTTGTGCATGTCCACACTGGCATCTGGCTCTGTTCTGCATCAGCTGCAGAGGACCTCTACAGGATACTGACTGGAGGGATCATTACTGCAACTGCTCTGCCTCTGTTGGGTTAGGAGAGAAGCTGAGAATTCAGACTCTCGCCAGTAAGAATGGCTCAGTTTGCATTTCAATGCAAACCTACCTATTTTGTACTTTATGGACCAATAGGCAAACCAGGTGGCGCTGTGGTCTAAACCAAAGAGCCTAGGCTTGCCAGTCAGAATGTCGGCAGTTCGAATCCCCGCAACGGGGTGAGCTCCCATTCCCCGGTCCCTGCTCCTGCCAACCTAGAAGTTCGAAAGCATGTCAAAGTGCAAGTAGATAAATAGGTACCGCTCTGGCGTGAAGGTAAATGGCATTCCTGTGCGCTGCTCTGGTTTGCCAGAAGTGGCTTAGTCATGCTGGCCACATGACCTGGAAGCTGTCTGCGGACAAACGCCGGCTCCCTTGGCCAATAAAGCGAGATGAGCACAGCAACCCTAGAGTCGTCCGCGACTGGACGTAACGGTCAGGGGTCCCTTTACCTTTACCTTTAGGCAAACCGAAACACAGTTATTCTTCGAAATTCAGACTTCTCAGAATTCTGCTATGCAGTTCTCCAAATTATGTGCACAGAAATGTGTATATTTGGGGAAAGTGTGCCCCAAAATGCACATATTAGTGAAAAATGGCATACAAAAATGTGTTTTTGCTTTTGGAAATGGGCACTGCATTAAAAAATGTGTATATTCAGCGAAATTTGAACTGAAAAGCTGAAGAATGTTCATGAATCCTTAAAAAGAAATCACAGACCGCTGAAATGTGGAGATATGAACTTAATACATGAAAAGCAAGAATGCAAAATTGACAGATTCCTCCATATGTACTTGGCAGCCTCTGTGCTCAAAAGGGGGGGGGCACTGGGATTCCATAAGATGTGAGGAACCATGTGTGTAGATGGGCTAGTTCATACAACTGGTGCTGCCACAGGACCTGGCTAGATTGCAAACCCATCTGTACACCCATGCAAGGATTTGAATGGGGCTGGCAAGCATGTGAACTTGAATACGGTGCTAAATCTAGAAAGTGGGAGCTTCTGGCCCACCACATATTTACATACAATATATGCTGCATTTCCAAGCAAAGTCCATTCAAAGCAACTTGCAGCAATAAAAAAACTACAAGCATAAAAGAAGCCCAATATTACTAATACCAAGAATAATATACCTGTATAATCACGGTTCCAAACTGGCTTTAAAATTAGTTCAGGGCCATTTGGGAGCAATTGTGTATATGACCCAAGACATTCCCTCATTCCAAATGGAGACCAGGAGTTTTGGCTGAATCTGCAGCAAACTCCCCACCACCACCAACCCATAGCAGGGAATTCAGAAATCCATCTGGATTCATCAGTTTCTTGGGGCCGGCCATAACAATCACAAGTTTGTCATCCCCATAGACACTTTGTGCAGCTCTAAAATTAACTGGTCAGATAACGTCATGGCCAATGTTCAGGGATGATGGGAACTGTAGTACAACAACATCTGGGGCCCACACATCCCCCATCCCTGTGCCAGACAATACCTCAGTTGTAGATAATCAGCTCTAATTTTCCTCCAGCAAGGTGCCTAATCTTTGATCCAAAGAAGAATAACTCCTAGCCTTATCTCCAGTGATTGCAAGCACCCTTGCACCCAGAGCTGGGTGTAGCTGAGGAGATCCAGCCATTCCCTTGACCACCCCCCTGCTAATGCAGGAAATCTGATGATATAGGACTCCTGGCAGATAACAATCCAACCTATCAGGAACACTTGTAGCAATCAATATATATATATATATAAAAATAATTGTCCAGTAGAACCTTAAAGGTAAAGGTACCCCTGCCCGTACGGGCCAGTCGTGTCCGACTCTAGGGTTGTGCGCTCATGTCACTTAAGAGGCTGGGAGCCAGCGCTGTCCGAAGACACTTCCGGGTCACGTGGCCAGCGTGACGAAGCTGCTCTGGCGAGCCAGCACCAGCACAGCACACGGAAACGCCATTTACCTTCCCGCTATAAAGCGGTACCTATTTATCTACTTGCACTTAGGGGTGCTTTCGAACTGCTAGGTGGGCAGGAGCTGGGACCGAAAGACAGGAGCTCACCCCACCGCGGGGATTCGAACCGCTGACCATACGATCGGCAAGTCCTAGGCACTGAGGTTTTACCCACAGCGCCACCCACGTCCCAAGTAGCATCTTAGAGACCTCTTGGTATAAGCTTTCGTGTGCATGCACACTTCTTCAGATACACTGAAACAGAAGTCACCAGACCCTTATATATAGTGAGAGGGTTTTTCTCAGGAGGGTAGTATGAGATGGGTGATTGACTCAATGGGTATGGTAAACCTTTTAATGACTGCAATTACTCCTACAGGAAAAAGCCAGGGATAGTATGCAGATGATTAGCATATGTAATGAGACAGGAATCCAATTTCTCTATTCAGACCAGGTGTCTCCATAGTTTTCAGTTTAGTGATAAGTTGTAAGTCAGCAACTTATCTTTCAAGTCTGTTTCTGAAATTCTTTTGTAATAGGAGAGCTGCTTTGAGATCTTGTATTGAATGTCCTGGGAGATTGAAGTGTTCTCCTACTGGCTTCTCTGTCTTGTGATTCCTGATGTCAGACTTATGTCCATTTATCCTTTGGCGTAGGGTTTGGCCTGTTCATCCAATATAGAGAGCTGAAGGGCACTGCTGGCATTTGATGGCATACACAATGTATGCCATCAAATCACTTGTAGCAATGTTTTTCCTGCACGGGCAGGGTTGGACTTGATTATCTTTGAGGTTCCTTCTAACGTGATCATTCTATGTAACAAATGCAGTGCCACATAGCACATTGACTATGTCAGTATGCCCTGACATTGTAAAATTTCAATCTAACTTGACCTCTCTTCCTCGGAATATTTTCCAGTCAGGTGGGGCTGCAGTTGCAGAATAGGCAGAATCTGCCCCAAATGTAGGATTCATCTGCAGCTAATACCAAAAGGATCCATCACATACCCAGACTGATTTAGCAAATAATAATTGAGAAAATCATGTGGGTGCGATTGTCACAGACTACCCACTCAACACCTGAAACAAACAATACAGATTTGCTTGCAAAGACAACACTGACCCACACGGATAACATTACGTTGATATTATGGTACCGATTATAACTATTCACAGAAAAATGTACAACAGCTTGATTAAATCATGCATCAAAGTTGTGCAGGAGGCTACGAAAGCAAACAAAAAAATAACAAGATATCCAAAACCTAGAAAAATGAAAAGGAGCACCAAACATTCTCGTTTTTGCCTGGGGTGCCTTTTGGTTAAGGGCTAGCATTGATTAGACCAAGGGCTAGTATTGATTAGAGGTCAATTGCCACCACACTTGGAGCAAGCAACAGTTCTGCAAGTACAGCCTCTTTGGTCAAGCTAGCTTCACAATAAACCTCCAACACAGGTGACTAAAGCTTCCAAGCGGCAGAAATCTCACATTGCAAGACAGAGCTGAGCCAAAATTTCTCAGAAAATAATTTTCTGACAATTTTTTTTTGAAAAATGCTCTTTTTTCAAGCTGTTCTTGTTAGACGACTGCAGTCCTCCCCTGAGAACATTCAGCAAGATATCACCCCCTATGTTGCCCCCCATGAGTTTTGAGTGCATCTGCGGATCCAGTTTTTAATATTTCTCAATATTAGTGAAGGAAGCAATGGGCTTTGGCTCCTGCCTTTTCTAGCCTGACTCTCCTAGCTCATTCATCCACGAGTATGAAGTAACCATGGAGTTTCAATGTTAAGGGAGCTGGAATCCCTCAGAATTTTCTGTTGCGGAATTTTGCTTCCGCCTGCCAAGAATATTCAGCAAAATGTCACCCACAATTTCACCACACACAAACAGAGTGAATACTTCCGTGAAGCCATTTTTGCTCAGCCCTTAAAAACTCGCCAAAAAACTCCATAGGAAAATACAGCCATCCTATATTTTCAGTATTTAACAGTGAATCCTGGACACATCTACTCAGAAGTAAATCCCACAGAGTTCATGTACATGTATACAGGACTGCAGCCTAAAACATCTCAAAACTGTACTGCAAAAGATGCGAATAATTCCAAAGATATTTACTTACCTGTCTGATGGGCACCAAAGATCACTGGATCACCTTTGGAAGCCTCGGTGTCTGGTGGGGGAGAGAAGCAAACAAACCTTTTGAAAAACCAGAGTAATGGCGTTTGTCATAATTGATGAAGAGTGGCAGTTGCGAAGGTCTTCTCTTTTAGCTACTTAGTTAGGACCACCCCTCATACCGTGCCTAAATTCAGCACTGCCTGATTTGATTGACGACGACAATAAACTTTGGACACAGGAAAAAGCATCTCCATCGCAGAACGATGCTATTCGGTCTCATCAGCCCACAAACTTTGCACTGGCCAAATACTCTGATAGATGGTCGCGCATCCTCTTTGTCGACTCTCACCTTCTTATTTTGGCAACGCCTCCCTGGTGCCATCTTCTTCCTTTGAGGGAACCCAAAGTTTGTTCTGAAAAAGCCATCTGTGGCTTTCAGATGTGAGGAGTGAATGGAGCATTCCTTTCTCTTACCCACCTGAATTGACACAGCTACCTCCTCTCCGTCAACGCAGCCCCCTTTCTGCCAACTGAGCCAGCCTCGCATTGGTTGCTAAGCAACCAAAGCAGGCATATTCTGCAAACGTAATAGGCATTAACTCTCCATCCTTTTTTTAGGTTGTGTTTTAGAAATTGTATCCCCCTCCCACAAAAAATAAAAATAGTCACGACCGATCCAAATTGAATAAATCGACAAAATACCACAGTCTTCTGAATAAAACCGGTAATCACAAAAGCAGCCCTCATAGTCCATAGGTATTTGTGGAGCCAGAATACTTCTTATTTGGTAGGATAAAGTGGGGTGCAGGGGGAATGTTAATCTTCACTTTTTCCCTGCACCTGTTTGCAGCTTTTTCACCCCCTTTTTCACGATGCCTGCAACATTTTTATCTGCCTATGGTGTCATGGAGAAAATAACGGTCTCCCTGCCTGCTTTCTTTCTTTATATTAGCCTCCCTCCCCCCCCCCCAAAAAAAACCCCTCAGTGCCTTAGCTGTGGATTTAGCCTATATTTTTCTCTCAGCCACTCTGAGGCAAATTAGGCCGAGAAAGAGCGACGAAGCCTAGATCACCCACTGAGCCTCATGGCTGAATGAGGATTGGAAGCTAGTGGCCCCATTCAGACATTTGTCTACTGCATGGGTAGGCAAACTAAGGCCCGGGGGCCGGATGCGGCCCAATCGCCTTCTCAATCCAGCCCATGGACGGTCGGGGAATCAGTGTGTTTTTACATGAGTAGAATGTGCCCTTTAATTTAAAATGCATCTCTGCGTTATTTGTGGGGCATAAGAATTCGTTCATTTATTTATTTTTCCAAAATATAGTCCAGCCCCCCACAAGGTCTGAGGGACAATGGATTGGCCCCCTGCTGAAAAAGTTTGCTGACCCCTGGTCTACTGCTTCATAAACTGTTATTATAAAGCCATGGATGAAAGAGTCAGAGGACCAGACTACTGGTTGCCTGTGTGTACACTTGGAGAAGAGGCTGTATTCCCCTGTAGATTTTTTGGCAGGGCCAGCCAGCATAGCCAATGGTCAATGATGATGGCAGTCGTAGTCCCACAAATATCTGCCATAGGTTCACCACCCCTGGTTAAGGAAAAGGTGCAATGTCTTCTGCTGCAGAGTATTGAAATGGGGTTAACAGTGGAGACGGGGATCCTAAGAAACAAATCCACTCTTAACATAAGACAACTCTTAATAATAGATAGGGCTACCAAAGGTTGCTAATTATCTCTGTGTGCCTTTAGAATCCTTCCTTCAATGAAACACAATGCAAACACCTTGGTTCCCATCCTAGATCACCCTCACTACAAAAAGCCCCTTACACATGTAGAAAGCAAACTGTTATTTGCTATTTTTATTGTTACTGGGTATACAGTCAGCCTGAATGCCAACCTAAATGTAATGCAGCAAGAGATGTGCGATTAGGATCTCCAACTTATTTTAACAGACATGTAGGAAACACTAGGAAAGCAGGTATCTAGGAGAGAGTGTTTAACTGTTTCGTTATTTCTCCTTTCCTCTCATCTCCACTATTGGCCTGGGAGGGAAAATTAAATTCAGTATAACCTATGAAATGTGTTATGTACTGAGTTGAATAGGATCCAAACTGCAGCAGTCTGATTGGTCCTAGAACAATAGGATCCAAATTGCAGCAGTCTGATTGGTCCTAGAACAATAGGATTCAGAATGCAGCAGTCTGATTGGTCCTAGAACAATGCAGCAATATGATTGGTTGGCAGGAACCACCCAATCATGCTCCAGATATAAGTGAATCCACAACCTGATTGGCTTACAGTAGAATTCCAGAATTAGCCAATCATGTGCAGCCCATTGTGTAAATAATGTATATAAAGCAGATACTTTGAGGGGACATTCATTCATTCCTCCTCACCACTATGAGCTGAATAAAGAGCATGAAATCACTTTGCGACTCTGAGTATATTTCACTGGCAACGAGGATGGGATCCCGCTGAGCTTACTGCCACACACACAGCACCGCAGCACCGCCACCTGCTGCACCGCTGCCTCGCACCATGTATCCAGGCTTCAGCTCCGGGACACAAGGAACTCAGAATGGCAACCGACAGCAGCTTCTCGCCGTTCAACCCAGCAACGGGAGACTGGGAAGCGTACGCCTCCCGTTTTACCTTCCTCCTAGAAGCCAAAGGGGTCACCGATGAAGAAGACGCCAAGAAGAGGGCGATATTCTTCAGCGTCTGCGGAGAGGAGACATTTGAAATCGCCCGGGCTCTCCTTGCACCTGAAGACGTCGCTACTGTTCCATACAAAACAATAATGGAACAGCTGAAGGGGCACTTTTCGCCACAGCCCTCAGTGGTGGCTCATCGAAATGCCTTCTACGCAAAGCGGCAAGCCCCTGGGGAAACCATAACTGGGTTTGTGACCTCTCTCCGCCAAGCCGCCCGGTTCTGCAACTTCTCAGAGCTGGAGAACATGCTTCGGGACCGCCTCGTCGGTGGCCTGAAGGATGAGAAGCTGCAACGACGCCTCTACGCTAAGAAGGACCTAACGTTCCAGGTCGCTCTGGAGGAGGCCCTGGCAACGGAAGCTGCCAAGAGGTCGACACAAGTGGCACAGCCGAGCCTGCCATCCCAACCGAGGGTTCACCATGAAGACCTCACCGACGACTCAGGATCTGACAGGGAGGAAGTGCACCGAGTACAGCAGCACACTCAAGCAGCCCACATACCACAGCTGCCTCGACGAGAAGGAGGGAACTGCGCAAGCTGCGGGGAAAGTCACGAGAGGAGGACCTGCCGTTTCCGCAACGTAGAGTGCAGGCAGTGCAGAAAATTGGGACACATCGCCCGGGTGTGTCGGGCTCGGCCCACCCGACGCCAGGCATCAGATGACCAATCCAAGAGCCCCAGGTCCCGGGGCCCAACGCACCAAGGCAACTCGACGGAGCTCACGGACGTCCAGGTATACCAGTTGCCCTACCCCAACATAGAGAAAATTTATGTAGAGGTACGGATAGAGGGGGCCCCATGCCGCATGGAGCTTGACACGGGTTCAAATCTATCCATAATCTCGGCAAGGACCTTAAGGAAACTGTGTCCTACTGGGGGTCCCAAACTCAGGCCGGCCCCATTCACCCTCCGGGACTTCCAGAAACGTAAGGTCCCCACAATGGGGGTGGGGACCTTCAGGGTGCAATACCGAGGGCGGACGCGGCAACTGGACTTGCTTGTGGTCAAGGGCCCCTACATTAGCTTACTGGGATTGGCATGGTTTGGACCACTGGGGCTAGCCATCACCGGGGTGAACCACACTACCTTACAAGTGGACGTGGATGCCATATGCAAGGAATTTCCAGAGGTTTTCAATGGGAAATTGGGACAGTATACGGGCCCCCCCATTGCTCTACAGCTTGACCCCGCAGTACGACCGGTCAGGCTAAAGGCCCGCCGGGTCCCGTTTGCCCTGAAACCCTGTATAGACGAGGAATTGGACCGGCTTGTGGAGCAAGGAGTGCTGGAGCCGGTGCCCAATGCCCCCTGGGAGACCCCAATCGTAACACCAGTAAAGCCTAATGGTTCAGTCCGCATCTGCGCAGACTACAAATGTACCATAAACAAGGCCCTCACGGCCCATGCATACCCAGTGCCAGTGGTCAGCCATGTCCTTGCCACCCTGGCTGGGTCGAAAATTTTCGGCAAGCTGGACTTGGCCCAAGCATATCAACAGCTTCCAGTAGATGAGGCCACGGCAGAGGCACAGACAATTGTGACGCACAGAGGAGCGTTCAGGGTAAAGCGGCTGCAATTCGTTGTCAGTGTGGCACCAGGCATATTCCAGAATCTAATGGACTCGCTCCTTAAAGGGATTCCTGGCGTCACCCCCTTCTTCGATGATGTGTTGATTGCCGGGCCCACACCAGAGGAGTTTGAGGACCGCCTCCGCACCGTTCTGCACCGTTTCCAGATGGCGGGTCTCAAGGTGAAGCGGGAAAAATGTCTACTAGGAGTGCCTCAGGTGGACTTTCTGGGATTTATGGTGGACGCAGAAGGGGTCCACCCAACTGGGGACAAGGTACGGGCCATTTGTGATGCCCCCGCGCCCAAGAACAAGACTGAACTTCAGGCCTTCTTGGGACTATTGAACTTTTACCATTCCTTCCTTCCCCACAAGGCGGCGGTAGCGGAGCCCCTACACAGACTCCTGGACAAGCGGGCCCCTTGGGTGTGGGGCCAGCGCCAGGAGGCTGCATTCCAGGCAGTCAAGGACCTGCTTGTCTCAAACTCGGTCTTGGCACACTTCGACGAGAGGCTGCCGGTGGTGCTAGCATGCGACGCCTTGCCCTATGGCATTGGTGCTGTCCTGGGACACCAACTCCCGGATGGGAGAGAGGTACCGGTAGCATACTTTTCCCAGACACTCAACGCAACCGAGCGGAACTACTCGCAAATAGACAAGGAGGGGCTCGCAATCGTGAAGGGAGTAAAAAAATTCCATGATTTCTTGTACGGGCGGCCCTTCACCGTGGTGACTGACCACAAGCCGTTGCTTGGCTTGTTTGCTCCCGAAAAGCAGACCCCCCAAGTGCTGTCTCCTCGTGTCCTCAGGTGGTCAATTTTCCTTGCCAGCTACCAGTATGCACTGATTCACCGCCCGGGGAAGGCGATGGGCCATGCGGATGCCCTCAGCAGGCTACCACTACCAGAAACAGGCCCCGACCCAGCACCTGCACAAGAGGTTATGAGCCTGGAGCTGCTTCCTGACCGCCCCATTCAGGCACAAGAAGTTGCACACCATTCCAAGAAAGATAGGGTCATCTCCCGGGTCCTGGACTGGGTGTGGAGGGGATGGCCCAGCAGCAGTCCTGGGCCAGAATTCGCTGGCTACACAACCCGCAAACATGAACTGTCGGCCCACAAGGGGTGCCTGTTATGGGGAAGCAGGGTTGTTGTTCCCCAGCCCCTCCGCAAAAGGGTCCTCACAGCCCTACATGAGACACACCCAGGGGTAGTAAGAATGAAGGCCCTGGCCAGGAGTTATGTGTGGTGGCCAGGGATCGACGGAGAGATAGAGGCCTGGGTCAAACACTGCCAGGCCTGCCAAGAATCCCGCCCAGATCCCCCAAGGGCCCCAGTCCAGTCCTGGGAGTCTGCCCGAGCACCATGGTCACGCCTGCATGTGGACTTTGCTGGCCCCTTTCAGGGGAAAACATTCTTCATAGTGGTGGACTCCTACACCAAATGGCTGGAAGTTGCCATGGTACCGTCCACTTCTACATCCGCAGCCATCCAGGTACTACGCAGGCTCTTTGCAACCCACGGGCTCTCTGACACTCTCGTCTCAGACAATGGGACGGCATTTACGTCAGGAGAATTCCAAACCTTCACAGCGCAGAACGCCATCCGCCACATCCGTTCGGCGCCATTCCACCCTGCCACCAATGGCCAAGCAGAACGCATGGTGCGGACCACCAAGGACACCCTTCGCCGCATGACGCAAGGGGATTGGGAGTACCGCCTTGCCACATTCCTCCTAGCACAGCACAGCACCCCCAGCTTAACAACTGGCCGGAGCCCCGCTGAACTACTAATGGGTCGGCGCCTTGCAATCAGATTGGACCGCCTTCACCCCGATAGAGCTCAGGATGAGGTAGTGGTGGGGGAAGGCAGGAACCCCCGGACCTTCAAGGCCCAGGACCCAGTGTACGCAAAGAATTTTGGGGCAGGCCCAGCATGGGTACCTGCCACAGTCACCAGGGTCACTGGCCCCGTGTCGTACGAGGTGCTAACGGATGGGGGGCAATGCTGGCGCCGCCACTGCGACCAGATACGGCGACGATTCCCGGGAGAAAACCAGGAGGAGGAAAGGTCAGAGGAGTCCCAAGGGAACAGCGGGGCAGTGAGGCCCATAGAGCAGGAGGGGGCAGCAGGAGAGGCAGAATCAGTAAATACAGAGAGGACCTGCGAGGCCGAAAGGACACCGGAGCCAGAACCACGACTGAGCGAGCCGGTTGCGCCAGACCAAACAGGCCCATCACAGCCAGCATCCTTGGAACACGAGCCAGAACCTGAACCCCGGACCAGGGAACACCCCAGGCCACAAGGCACACGTAGGCCGCCGGCGTACCTCGAGGACTATGAATGCGACCTCCCGGGCAGGACTGGAACTTAGAGGGGGGGGGTGTTATGTACTGAGTTGAATAGGATCCAAACTGCAGCAGTCTGATTGGTCCTAGAACAATAGGATCCAAATTGCAGCAGTCTGATTGGTCCTAGAACAATAGGATTCAGAATGCAGCAGTCTGATTGGTCCTAGAACAATGCAGCAATATGATTGGTTGGCAGGAACCACCCAATCATGCTCCAGATATAAGTGAATCCACAACCTGATTGGCTTACAGTAGAATTCCAGAATTAGCCAATCATGTGCAGCCCATTGTGTAAATAATGTATATAAAGCAGATACTTTGAGGGGACATTCATTCATTCCTCCTCACCACTATGAGCTGAATAAAGAGCATGAAATCACTTTGCGACTCTGAGTATATTTCAAAATGCAAAGTTACAGTTGCCCCCCCCCCAAAACCCCAACTGAACAATGTTTGCAAAAATGCATATATTAGGGGGAAATATGCATAAAAATGAAAATATTAGTGAAAAGAACATGCCTTATATTAGGGAAGATTGCAAAAATGTGTACATTAGTCAAAACCACATGTAAAAATGTAGTTATTTTGGGGGGGAATGGAATAAAATGCTGAAAATTTTTCATTAGAACTTAAAAAAAAACACCCCACACGTTGCTGCAAAATATGGTGAACTGCATTCAAGATTGGAAAAATGAGAAACCGAAATAATCAAAACTGGCAGATCCTTCCATCCTTAGAGGTGGGTAAGATCTAACAGCCATCTGGAATACCATACCTCTTAAAGCATTGAGCAAATGAAGAATTCCACTGTGGGTCAGCCAGTTGGCATCATCCAAATCCCAGTTTTCACTCAAGTCCATCTTTTGGTGCAAGGTCAAAGGAACCACTACTTTGAACGATCTGTGCAAAGTCAAGGCAAGCTTTGCAAGATGACAAGAAAGAGGTAGCAGTTCTTTCTGAAATAAAAATGTGCAATGTATAGTTAATTATGTTAATTGCCAGCGACTTCAGGATATGAAAGAATGGAAGGTTGCCACTGAAGCAGAAATGCTGCAACACTCAAAGAATTCTGGGCAATGTAGTTTGTTTAAGGTTGCTGCACACTGCAACTCTGTGAGGGTAAACTACAGAGCTCAGAATTCTTTGAGGAGAAAAATGTGCTCTGAATATGCTTTAAAGGTATAATGTGCACATAGCATAACCTCCAACATTTCTCCAATGGAAATAGGGATGTCCCATTCCGTAATGATAATTTTACTATTTATACCCCACACACCTTACTGGGTTGCCCCAGCCACTCTGGGCAGCTTCCAACGTATATAAGAACATAATAAAACATTAAACATTTTGAAAAAAAACTTCCTTGTACAGACGGCTTCAGGGTTGGATAACTCCATGCCCCCCAATGAAAATAGGAACATCCTAAGGGAAAGTGGGACATTACAGGATCAAATCAGAAACTGGGACAGCTTCTCTAAATCAGAGATGTCCCTGGAAAATAGGAAAACTTGGAGGATCTGTATTAGTGAAGGTGAATGAAATCTCTTGAGGGTTCAGTTAGTATTGGTCTTGTAACTCTACCCCTCCTCCATCGATCATATCAATTGAACTGCCTCTCCAATCCTTGGCTGTGTTGCTTTCTGTAGGAAACTCACTAATTTGCACTATACATTTTAAAACAGTATCAAACCAAGAATCCTGGGACATTTTGTCAAGGGTGATGAGAGTTGTTCAGAGGACCCTGTTTCCAGGGCCGTCTTAAGCATATTCAGCATCGTGGTGCAAAGATCCCTCCGGCGCCCCCCTCGGCAACTCCAAAACAAGGGAGGGGGGCGGTGGAAATTGTCTTCTGCCTCCCACACCAACCCGATCGTGGCGGCGGCAATCAAGTAGGAAAACGTGCTGAGGCTTGGGAGGAACTTCCAACCTAAGCCTCTGCGGGGATTGCTCTCCTCCTGCGGAGGCTTGGGAAGGAAGCTGCACGCCCACCAGCCATATAGTTGGCGAGGTGCAACTGGCGGGCATGCAGGGAAAGGGAAGGCTGCTGGCAAAGCCACGCAGCTCCCCCACTTGCTAGGGTGCTCCTGAGAGGCCGGCGCCCTGGCGCAACGAACCACTAACACCAATGGGAAAGACGGCTCTGCCTGTTCCTTTCACAGAGCTCCAATTCCCAGAGTTCCCTGGGAAGAGGGACTGCATAGTGTCCAGCAGCCCCCAAAATGTCAGGACCATCATGGGAACCCTTAAGCCATCGCAGCTTCTCACTTTGTAACACAAAGTCCCTGATTCCCATCTTTGTTGAGGTATGCTAATCGGAATGGCTTCACATTGGAGGAAGCAGAGGGAAGAGAGCTGCAGACTGTGGCCACCTATTCCCTTGTTGCCGTTCCTGGGAGTCGGAGAAGGCCTGGTGTGGGGAAGAGTCTTGTGCCAGGTCCATCATTCCCCATAATTCTTTGGGGGAAGCCATTACCGTTTATAGTAGTATGATGCTGCCTTTCAATGCATAGTGCAGATGGGGTCCAACTCCAGTTCAATGCAGTTTTATTATCTATATTTGTACAGGGCTGGCATCCGCACCTGACATCCTTGGGCAGCTGGCAAAGCCTCAGTGCCTTGGCAGGGCTTACTGCAGCTGCCTGCCTTAGGGCAGCCTTTAGTGTGTGTGTGTGTGTGTGTGTGTGTGTGTTTATTTATTTATTTATTTATTTATCCATCCATCCATCCATCCTGGCCTAGCACCCAGAGCAGCACAGGGAGCCTGAGCCTAGTTGACATTTTAATGTCATTTGTGCCATTTAAATCAGCGCCCAATGGGCTTCATTATAAATTTTATGTGCTCCCCACTTATTTCAAGTCATGAAAACGTTTCAGGTGCCGTGCAGCAGGTGGATGATGTGTTTGCGATTCTCAGCCATTGGTATTCAGAGGCATGCTGTCTCTGACTGGAAATTTACCACAGACATTATGGCTCGTGGCTACGGAGAGCCTCGTCCTCCATGAAGTGTTCTAATCCATCAAAGCTGATGTCTCTCCAGGGTTTCAGAACATACCGTTATGAGTCAGAGGGGGTGTCAAGTGTAATGGGCTTGGGGGGCAGTCCAGTCCAGATGATTTCTTTGGATCCCCTCCTGGCCTATGATCCTGTATCCAATAAGGGATATAATCTAGTTGGAGAGGTTGTGGAACCTGTTAAACAAGGCACTGGGTTTTGGCTGACTAGTTAAGTACCACGATTTAGCATATACAAAGAAGTCTTGGGGTGCCATTCATTGAAGCAAATGGATGGGCCTTTCCCTCATCCCACTCACCTAGCTGGTATGTAGGAAGAACAACAGCCAGAGTTATAAGGTTAAAAGCAGGTGAGAAACTGCGGAGAGACAGGTTTTTGCTCTGTGTTGGATCTAGAGTTGTAACTAATGGAAACGCTAGCTCTTTGGGGCTGTTAATGCTGTAAGACCCTCTATCCTATGCTCAGGTTGTAAATGAAACCATACATTCTAAAAACACTAAAGTCTCTGCTGACCTTCAATCCAAGGAAAGAGAACACTGGGTAAGTGCTGAAACCCCTGAGGTCTCTCACGGCTTGAAAAGGGGAGTGTCTAGCTCTGTTGGATTAGACCAGTAGTAGGTCATGTCATTTAGCATCCTGTTCTCACAGTGGCTAACCTCATGCCAATGGGAAGCGCAAATGAAGGACATAAACGCAACAGAGTCTCCTCACTTGTGATTCCCAGCAACCAGCATTCAGAGGCATACTGCCACAGACAGTTTCTGACTGGAACCACAGCATGAGCAAAATACTGATAGGAGATCTCATAGGTAAAGGTAAAGGGACTCCTGACCATTAGGTCCAGTCGTAACTGACTCTGGGGTTGCGGCGCTCATCTCGCTTTATTGGCCGAGGGAGCCGGCGTACAGCTTCCGGGTCATGTGGTCAGCATGACTAAGGCGCTTCCGGCGAACCAGAGCAGCGCACGGAAACACCGTTTACCTTCCCGCTGGAGCGGTACCTATTTATCTACTTGCACTTTGATGTGCTTTCGAACTGCTAGGTTGGCAGGAGCAGGGACCGAGCAACAGGAGCTCACCCCGTCGCGGGGATTCGAACCGCCGACCTTCTCATCAGCAAGTCCCAGGCTCTGTGGTTTAACCCACAGTGCCACCCGCGTCCAGGAGATATCATAGCCATCGCTAAATATCTCAAGAGATGTTGCATGAAAGAGGGAATAGGGAACAAGCTTGTTTTCTCCTGCTCTGGAGGATAGGACTCGAACCAAGAAAGGAGATTCCGACTAAACAGGAAAAGCTTTCTGACAGTAAGAGCTGTTCAACAGTGGAACAGACTTCCTCAGGAGGTTGTGAACTCAACTTACTTGGAGGTTTTTATGTAGTGACTGGATGGCCATCTGTCAAGGATGCTCTAGCTGAGATTCCTGCATTGCAAGGGGTTGGACTAGATGATCCTTGGGGTCCCTTGCAACTCTACTACTCTATGATTTGGCTTCCCCCATGCCAGCCCACACTTTAAATTCTTAAATCAACTGTACAAGAACAAACTTCCAAGACACACAGCACTGATTCGGCCTTGGTAGCAAAATTAAACAGTAGGCTGATATATATACAACTCAATAGAATTGAGGCTATTGAGTTATATATACAACTATACAACTCAATAGGCTCAATTCTATGCTACCAACGGTTCAGTACCTGCTCTCAGACAGAAATGATCAAATTACTTTAATAGTGGCTGAATTTTTGAGTGCTGTCCATGTAGAAAGACTGGGCCATTATAAAAAGATTTAGTAGTTCTTAATTGATTGGTGATGTGGTAGTGTTGTATTGTATTATTTATGCAAATTGATTCTCTCTGGAGTTAAAGATCTGACTGGGACAAACCTTGTTACGTTGAGCTCGTATTTTGCACAATTTGTATATGTTCTCTGATAATGTGTGGTTTGCTATGCCTAATAAAGAATATTATTTATTATTTATTATGTACAGTATATATATATTGTTGTTTAGTTGTTTAGTCATGTCCGACTCTTTGTGACCCCATGGACCAGAGCACGCCAGGCACTCCTGTCTTCCATTGCCTCCCACAGTTTGGTCAAACTCATGCTGGTAGCTTCAAGAACACTGTCCAGCCATCTCGTCCTCTGTCATCCCCTTCTCCTTGTGTCCTCCATCTTTCCCAACATCAGGGTCTTTTCCAGGGAGTCTTCTCTTCTCATGAGGTGGCCAAAGTACTGGAGCCTCAGCTTCCGGATATGTCCTTCCAGTGAGCACTACTTTCATCCCTATCCCGACTAATCAAAATCCTAACAATTATTACTTTCTAGGGTTTAGGTGGGTTCTCCCCAAAATTTGTCCTTCTAACTACCTGCAAGTTTGTCCTTCTAACTACCTGCAAGTTGAGGCAGGGGACCCTGTTGTTTAGTTGTTTAGTCGTGTCCGACTCTTTGTGACCCCATGGACCAGAGCACGCCAGGCACTCCTGTCTTCCACTGCCTCCCCCAGATTGGTCAAACTCATGTTCGTAGCTTTGAGAACACTGTGCAACCATCTCGTCCTCTGTCATCCCCTTCTCCTTGTACCCTCCATCTTTCCCAACATCAGGGTCTTTTCCAGGGAGTCTTCTCTACTCATGAGGTGGACAAAGTACTGGAGCCTCAGCTTCACGATCTGTCCTTCCAGTGAGCACTCAGGGCTGATTTCCTTAAGAACGGATCAGTTTGATCTTCTTGCAGTGCATGGGACTCTCAAGAGTCTCCTTAACTGAAAAGCATCAATTCTTTGGTGATCAGCCTTCTTTATGGTCCAGCTCTCACTTCCATACATCACTACTGGGAAAACCAGTATGCATTCACCGTCCTAGAAGCAAAGCTGTCAACTTACAGATTTGAAAATAAGGGACCAGCAGCCTTGAAAATAAGGGATCACCTGTTCCAGGCACTCCAGTCTTCCTGTCCTCCTGCAGTCTGGTCAAACTCATGCTGGTAGCGTCGAGAACACTGTCCAACCAACTTTGTAACCAGAGGTTCAACTGAATAGAATCTGAATCACATGCGCCACAAGGCCTATGCAGCCTCAACTTAAGAAGGCTCCCCGGCATGTCTTTGCACTGCAAAGTTTGCAGCAGCACGTGCAACAAAATGGCGTCCAGCATTCAAAAACCCCCTCAGCTTGCATTAACTAGCCACACATAAGGCATGCAAGCTCCACCCCCCAGTCGTTCTTAGACTTCTTATTGGGTGAGCAACACAGCCAAGCAACACAGTTGGAGCCTCCCTCCTCCCTGGCCGGCAGGGAGGGAGGGAGAGGAGCTGCTTCCTTTGAAATTTAAGGGACATCATTTAAGGGACATTTAAGGGACAACCATCAATAAGAGACAGCAGTGGGACATGGCACTGGAATAAGGGACTGTCCCTTCAAATAAGGGACACTTGACAGCTATGCCTAGAAGCAGAAAACTCTGACAAACTGGAGCATGCAAACAATAGCTGGGTCAGGGAGAAAAGGTTAATGCAAGAAAAAACAAAGCCTTGTTTTATTTAAGGGCGGCACCCAATTGAGAAACCATAATTAATTTAATTAATTAATTAATTAATTAATATCTGCACAAGTTTTCCTATGGCTAAAACAAACAGCTGTCCAATCCCCACCCTGTGTTCTGAAGAAAAATGTTCTTTAGAGAGGGCTTGCACAACATCGCAGCAAGCACATAGAATCATTGAATTGTAGAGTTGGAAGGGACCCAAGGGTCATCTAGTCCAACCCCCTGCAATGCAGGAATCTCAGTTAAAGCATCCATGACAGATGGTCACCCAACCTCTGCTTAAAAACATCCAAAGAAAGATTCCACAACCTCCCGAGGCAGTTCATTCCACTATCGGAACAGCTCTCACTGTCAGAAAGATCTTCCTGATGTTTAGTCAGAATTTCCTTTCTTGTAACTTGAAGCCATTGGTTCGAGTCCTACCCTCCAGAGCAGGAGAAAACAAGCTTGTCCCCTCTTCCATGTAACAGCCCTTGAGATATCTGAAGATGGCTATCGTATCTCCTCTTAGTCTCATCCTTTCTGGGCTAAATGTACCCAGCTCCTTCAACTGTTCCTCATACGGGCTTGTTTCTATCTCAAAAGAGGATTTCATTTCTATGTTTTAGAGAAGAAATGTCTCTTCTAAAATGGTATTGGTACTTGCTGTCACTGGTGGATTTTTAACTGTTTACATTTGAAATAATACTTTTAAAAACCTAGCTGTCCAATTAATTGGAAACATTTTTAAATTGATAAAAAATAGTTGCTTAATCTAATTTCTGTCAATTAAAAGTTTAGTTGACTAAACACCAAAATTCCTTCCTTCCTTCCTTTGTATCAAAGTTACAGTAATGTGTGGATTATTTTTCTAGTTGCATTTTTTAAAAACCACTAATCTTTAAGAACTGGATGCTGGGGAACAAAGGTCAGCTAAGCTCTTAGCCTGGAATGTCTCCAGTTTAAAATAATCTGCTGCTGCATGTATTTCCCTGGACAGGAACAGCTGTGCCAGAATTGTTTTAGCCTTTATGCACCCCACTAGATTTGCACATTGTCCAGAGGAAAAATAAATAAAAGGAATAAGCAAAGACCAGCTTACACAAGCAAGAGAATTTATGGGTCTGGAACACAACCTCACACACCTCTTATTTTGCACAAAGGTTATGGACTCTCAGTTACTTATTGTGATCCACACTGGGATTTGATCCTTTTGGAAGAACCTGGCAGCTGATCTCCCATAGGAGCAGATTGCTGTGCTCTTTAAATTCATCTCCAACATCCTATTCCTTGTAGTCTGCTTTGATCCTTAATTCTCATTGAAAATGTGCCACCATGGTGTTTTTTTAGTTTTCCAAGGTCTGAAATACCCCAGATTTAGAGCTGGCACACACACACAAAAATTACATTTTTCAAAACCTGTCTAAAATATGTACTCTAAAAATATCAATTTTCCGGCCTATAAACTCCAGTGGTGGTTTGAAAATATACAACCACCTATGTTTTGTGTGTAGTGCAAAGTGGTTTGTGTTCTATCAGGGAATTAAACTGGATACTTATTTTTTGGGCCAGTTTCCCACCTCCTGACTTTCTTTGTCTGCTTGCTTAATTTTAACAAGGCTGGATATTTTTCTCATTTTAATTAAGGTACCATGGCTGGCTGGGTCTAGTTAAAGTAGTGCTGCCTGGGGCTGATGGGAGTTGTAGTCCTAAACATCTGGAGGGCACCAGGTTGGGAAAGGCTGACCTACAGCTACAGGACACATGTACACTAAAGGGACTGGATGGGGGTTTGATTTCTGCTCCATTCTTGGAAACCACCATGCAATACTTGGTACAAGGCAAGGCGCAAAGGCAACTGGCTCCATTTTGTTCCATTCCATTGAACAAGTCTGTTTCTTGTTCCAGACAGATCATGAAATGTTGAACTGCTAGTCGTTCAGTCAAATAGGGATTCTGAGATGGTGTGGCCATGTGCCCTCTGTTTAAAGGTGTTCTTTATTTGAACAGCTGTTCAAGTCCTGTTTACAGATAAAGAACCCTAAGAAGAGAAAGCAGATTATCCATCTTCGGTTAGCATTTAAATAAATAAATAATAAATATTTAAATACTTACTTACTTCCAAGCCACTCTGGGCGGCTTCCAACAGGATATTAAAAACACAATAAAACTTCAAACATTTAAAACTTCCCTAAACAAAGCTGCCTTCAGATGTCTTCTAAAAGTCAGATAGTTGTTTATTTCCTTGACATCTGGTGGGAGGGCATTCCACAGGGCAGGCGCCACTACCGAGAAGGCCCTCTGCCTGGTTCCCTGTGACCTCACTTCTCGCAGCGAGGGAACTGCCAGAAGGCCCTCAGCGCTGGACCTCAGTGTCCAGGATGAACGATGGGGGTGGAGATGCTCCTTCAGGTATACTGGACCGAGGTATTTGGACAACAGACAGAGCAGATGTACAAGCCGCCTAGTCACAGTGGGTAGTAAGTATTTAACTTAATGATTCCACTAGTGCAAGTAGTTTTTGCTGCACTGTGGAACATTCCCGCTTCCTCTCCCAGTGTGCCTCATGCACACTCCACAGATCTGCTCCAGAGGGTTTAAGGGAAATGCCACAACAGAAGTAGGGAGCGCTGGCTTCCGCCGCTAGGCCAATTGGCAGACCAACTCAGCGTTACAAAGATGTCTGCAAATGTGACATGAAGGCTGGCAACATCAACCCTGTCCTGTGGGAAAACCTTGCAGACAACTGCAGTGCCTGGAGAAAGGTAGTCAGGAGGTGCATCCACAGCAAGGACCAGAGGAGGAATGACCGCTGGGAGGAGTGCGGACAGAAGAAACACCATGGTGCATCTGCAGCGGCACAACCGGACACCTTTCTCTGCCCCAGCTGCAACAAAACATGTCTCTGCCATATCAGTCTCTACAGCCACTGCAACCGTCCAACAGCTTGACCTCAGCGCCAAAGGTGCACTCCTCCATAGTCTCCCAAGACAGACTGATGCCAACACAACAGGAAGAAGAGAGCACAGTTAAAACTCCTTGTGTTCGCAGTACTGTTTAGTTGGATACCACCCAATATTCCGCTAAAAGACTCCCTTTTCCTGTCACCTCACACCCAGTTACCCTGGCACCATCCGTCTCCCCAGGTCAAAGGACTCCTCTCAGATGGCCCATCAACCCCTTTTGTCATGTTAACAGATTTGTTCTTCACTAAGCCAGCCAGACTGGTTTGTAAAACCAGCCCAGGGATTCCCTGTCTGGCACAGCTCTGAAGCTTGTTGTTGTTGTTGTTGTTGTTTAGTCGTGCCGGACTCTTCCTGACCCCATGGACCAGAGCATGCCAGGCACTCCTGTCTTCCACTGCCTCCCACAGTTTGGTCAAACTCATGCTGGTCACTTCGAGAACACTGTCCAACCATCTCATCCTCTGTCGTCCCCTTCTCCTTGTGCCCTCAATCTTTCCCAACGTCAGGGTCTTTTCCAGGGAGTCTTCTCTTCTCATGAGGTGGCCAAAGTATTGGAGTCTCAGCTTCCGGATATGTCCTTCCAGTGAGCACTACTTTCATCCCTATCCCGACTAATCAAAATCCTAACAATTATTACTTTCTAGGGTTTAGGTGGGTTCTCCCCAAAATCTACAACAGTATTTATACTACACTATTTCTAAATTAGGGGGGACGCGGGTGGCGCTGTCGGGTAAACCACAGAGTCTAGGACTTGCTGATCAGAAGGTCGGTGGTTCGAATCCCCACGACGGGGTGAGCTTCCGTTGCTCGGTCCCTGCTCCTGCCAACCTAGCAGTTGACAGCACGTCAAAGTGCAAGTAGATAAATAGGTACCGCTGCGGTGGGAAGGTAAACGGCGTTTCTGTGCACTGTTCTGGTTTGCCAGAAACGACTTAGTCACACTGGCCACATGACCCGGAAGCTGTACGCCGGCTCCCTCAGATAATAAAGCGAGATGAGTGCTGCAACCCCAGAGTTGTCCACAACTGGACCTAACGGTCAGGGGTCCCTTTACCTTTAAATTCCAATAATGGAATTCAAATTGTCACACAATAAAATACAATATAAGAAATAAAAGAATAAAGACAATTAAAAATCAATATGACTATTCAATGGGATGGAAGTGCTACTGTGGCATGTGATTAATTTCATTGTAAGCGGCAGCTTGGGACGCAGGTGGCGCTGTGGGTTAAAGCCTCAGCGCCTAGGACTTGCCGACTGAAAGGTCGGCGGTTCGAATCCCTGCGGCGGGGTGCGCTCCCGCTGCTCGGTCCCAGCGCCTGCCAACCTAGCAGTTCGAAAGCACCTCCGGGTGCAAGTAGATAAATAGGGACCGCTTACCAGCGGGAAGGTAAACGGCGTTTCCGTGTGCAGCTCTGGCTCGCCAGATGCAGCTTTGTCACGCTGGCCACGTGACCCGGAAGTGTCTCCGGACAGCGCTGGCCCCTGGCCTCTTAAGTGAGATGGGCGCACAACCCCAGAGTCTGTCAAGACTGGCACGTACGGGCAGGGGTACCTTTACCTTTAGCGGCAGCTTGCAAGGATGATTTGGGGGGGAATGACATTGTATGCGTGATATCCTGATGTTATGCATGTGAGCATCATGCCTCCCTCCCTAAGCTGGGCAGAAGCTTCCTGGACTTTGGGAAGGAGGCCCAGACTAATTTGCAGGAACATTTAAGGGATCAGTCTAGTCCACTGACCGTATGCCACTGATGTGCTACCTCTCATCTTCACAGACACACTACAGATCACCTGAAGGAAGCTTGCAACTACTGGTAGTCTGCAGACTGAAGATTGGAAACCCCTGACATTATCCATATGATTTGTTCTGAGAAAGGCTGAGAGAGGTAAAGCTTCTCACTGATTCCAAACCTGATCCGTGGAGACCTTCACTCTCAACCAGCCTTGTGCCCTGATGCTTCCTCTAGCTGATTCCATCAGAGGGGAATGGATGTCCCATGATCTCCGTGGAGCTTGTAGATGGGGTAAGCAGTGCCGGACAGCAAGCATAATCTCAGAAAAGGCAAGCATCCCCCTTTCTCTCACAGAAGTAGGAGAGCATCTGCTAAGATGACACTTGTCTTTTGCAGCTTGTAACATACTTATATTCCAAAGAAGTGGCTCTCCAATTAATTGGGGGCACCTTTTTCCTTGATTGAAACACTCTGAAAGGTTTAATCAAACTGATTCATCAACCAAATATTGTAGCCCTAATTATAATGTTCCACAGATAAGTCTCCACATTAAAGACAGATTCATTGGTAAGCCCTGGCTTAAATGATCCACACACTGCATGTGTGTCTTTTTGATTCTCAAATAAATTCTCAATTTGAAACAAAAAAAAAGGCAACCATAACAACATCCTAAGACTCCATCTCCAGCACAGTCAAGGGTATTTCAGGATGCCAATCTGTTTTTCATATGCGGAATTGCACAAAATACTTTCTTTGAGGCTTTTCTTCCCAAGCTGCCTTCTGAAAAGCAAAGCTAAAACTCTTGTTTTGCCATGCAACAACCCTAAACACATCGACCTCAATCAGCACTAGAAACCCTTGTAATAAATGCAAAACAACAAAGAGCAAAATCTTACCTGTACACTGTCGACTCTCCTTTGACGCTTTACGAAGCACAAGGCTTGCCCCCTTGCAAATTGCGTGTTTCTTTATCCGGTGATGACTCTCTCGAAAGTATGTGGCTGTTGTCTGGACTTGCTTAAGGTTTGTATAGGGAAATGACTGGAATTCTACTGTTCTTGCATTTTCAAAGAGCTTCAAAAGGCTTCTCCAAGCCTCCCAACCAGCACAATAAATACTGGGAGTATCTGAAGCGCATATTCATTGTCCTCCAGAATATATAATTAACTTTGGAAAATTAAACAATTGCAATGCAGCTGGAAAGATGGAGGAGACAAAAGCACCAATTGTTTAAATCCCTGTATATGAGCTTTTCAGGGACATCTACTTTGCCCACGTTGGAGTCGCTTTGGCCCCATCCAGAAATTCCCGACTGTGCAAATCAAGTTAGAGCTTGAGTTGTACAACATACTAGCCTCTCCCTAGCGCAAATGCAGCCTTGCCCCAGGGATTCGACAAATGTCTGTGATACATTAATACAGGCAGAGGCAAACTCAGGCCTCCAGATGTTTTGGGACTACAACTCCCATCATCCCTAGCTAACAGGACCAGTGGTCAGGGAAGATGGGAGTTGTAGTCCCAAAACATCTGGAGGGCAGAGTTTGCCTATGCCTGCATTAGTATTTCCCATCCCAGTGACCAGTGACCATCTAAGTGTACCAGTTAGTAGTCCAGTATAGTAAGAGAAGCTGGCTGTTTCTATTCCAAGCATTCAGTGTGGAATAATTATGCTTTGCTCCCTCACTTTTTTTTATGGAGCATCTGCTCAAGTTAATAAGCAAAGCATCGTACACTCAATTGGGTGCTTCTCTTTCCAAATAGCATTGTCTTCTATCTGTTTCTTTTCTCTTCCTCCACTTAAATTGCAGCCAGAAGAGCAATCATAATCAGCAGTGCAGTGAGAAAGCTGGGAGTATTTAACACTTAAAATCTCCACAACACTTGGTATTGGGGAAAGGGGACTGCCTACCTGGCTACAGAGTGTGAGACTTTGGAAGCAGAATTGCTATTCTACTTCCAGCTTACTGCAGAACAGCAGTGATTATGTACTGCTAAATCCCCCACTTCCAGAAGCATCTGCTAAGTCTTACAAAGTTCTTGCTAAGTCCTTAAGAGGCAACACTGGTAGACTGGGGTTGCATTAATGCTCTTTTAGCCCTGACCCCCGAGATCATGCGAACTCTTCAGTGTGTGTGCATGCTCTTGTGTGATTAAAGTACGCTTCTGCAGAAGGAAGTCTTGCGTATCTGTGGAGACTCCTTGCACAATTGAGAACCCTGATCTTCCAGGGTGCTCAATCATTCGGGGAGCTTCATTCATCTACAAGTCTTCCTGTTGCAGTTGAATTATGCATGGGGCTGGAAAGAGTGCTTCCAAACTATCTCTATTTTCGAGTAGGATTCAATTACATACTGGCAGATTCAGGTTATGAAATTAGCTGATTGGGAGATATTGTGCTAATTCCTTTTGTGATAAGGAATTTTAGGGGGAAATGCAGTGGATAGTATGGGGCAACCCTTGCCCCCCCTCCCCAAAAACAATTCAGGGTGGATGCTCATTAAATAGTCAATGAAGTCTAATTGCCCTGCTCAATTAACAGGACACCTAGAAGTGTCCTCACTAAACCTGTGTCACCTCTAAGGGCAGTAATGACTAAGGAGGAAAATGATTTTGCTGTTACTGCCCCCATAGTGCTGCTTGCCATTTTCGCAGCAGCACCACTACCAAATCCCTCCATGCAAGTCATAATAGTTATTGCGAACAGTAGACAACCTTGCAAATATGGAAATTTTCCTGTTCCACCTTGGCTTCTTCCCTCTGGGCTTGCAAGTTATTATCCACGTAAGCTTCCCTCCTCCTACGCAGTAACGATGACTCCCTGGATCATTTGGTTGGGCCATCAGTTACAATGCAGAATGGGTTGCAACACCTTACAAAGAGCTTCTTCACACCAGCAAAGCAAAGTTTTCCTTAGTGTGAAAGGGTTTCTTTTATGAACTTGTACCCCTGTCATTTCAGGATTCAACTTGTTTGTCTACATCCAGCCCATCCCTGCTTCGAAGCACTGGTCTAACACCTCAACCACCTCTCCCAATTCAGTTGAAACAGACAGATAAAGCTGGGTGTCACCTACATATCTATTGCACATCACTCCAAAACTCTGATGACTGCTGCTGGAGGCTTCATAAGGAGCAGGGACACTGTGGGGCACTGAAGGCAACTTTCATGGTGCTAAACAGTAGCCTTCCACAACAACTTTCTGGAAATGTTCCTGCAAGGAGCAGAACCACTGAAGCAAATTTTCACCTCTGAGATACTCCAGGACACTGTGGTCATCAAAAGCCACTGACAGGTTGAGGAGAAGGAGCAGGGGCACACACCCCTGACAAATGTCATCAACCAGGGTGACCAAGGCAGTTTCAATGCCATGACTGAAGCCAGACTGGTATGGATCCAAGTAATCGGTTTTCTCCAAGCATGCCTGAAGGTGGATTGCCACCTGTTTCTCAAGGATCTTGCTCCAAAAGAGGATATTTGCCACTAGGAATTGTTGCTTAGCACTTTTGGGTCCAGGGAGGTCTTCTTAAAGGAGGGGCTGAACCATCCTCTCCTTCGAGGAAGACTGGCAGCAGGAAGCCAACGTGGCATGTCTTAATTTGAAAAGAAACTTGACCTTTTAAAGGACTATTCAAAGCTTCTGAAGAATAAATGTTACATCTATATATAAACCAACAAGTATATCAGTTCCATTTGAAACGCAGAATTCAAACACATCCTTCAGCATCCTTCAAACACATCCTTCTTTGTATTCAAGCTTTTCTCCTACCTTGTCTTTGCAATATTGAACTATATTTGTTAGAAAAATGTCCTGCTCTTAATCACCAGGGTTTAAGGCAGGGTGAAATACTGCTATCAAAAGACAGCTATCTAGACTCCAACTAGAAACAGATAAAAACAACAATAAACTGGGCCCAAATAATTTTATATCAATAAGGGGAGGGGGAGACAAGTTTTACATACAAACAGAATATAACTTTAATTTTAAAACCAACCATTCAGCTTTATACAAATAACCCTCTTCTAAAGTATCTCCAAACTTGAACTCAAACATCTATGTGCAAAAATAATCAACTTGAAAGAATACAGATACATGCTCAAAGGCATCTCACAGACATACATATAAAACCTTAAACATGACTAAAACACTTGCTCCATGATCACCAGTAGGAAACGAGGTTTGTTGCTTCAATTCTAAAAAACAGAAACTTCTTTTTTCAAACAAAGACAAAACCTCTTGACAGTTGCCACCTCAACACCATTCACAGATAGAAAAGTTTGTCAGCGAGTGCCAGGTTTGGCTCTCTGTGGATGCTCTGGCCCACCAAGAAAGTCAGCTTGCTGGCATACTGGCATGGCGCTGGGACTCTTATTAGGCCCTAGAAAGCAAATGGGAAGAGTATATCAGAGGTCTTGCTCCATTACCTTCTGCTGAAACTGGCTAGCTGCTTCCAGTGTCTTCATAACAGATGAAACAAGACTGTGAATTCTTCAGCCAGCAGTATCCAACATAAAAAATTGTGTACATGACATTTAACCGAGAAATAGGTTTGTACAATCAAAATGCAGCCTATCCAAGTATTAGTTTGTTGGAGTTTGTTTTCTCCTTTAATACAATTATACACAATGATTGGTTTGCTCATTTTTATTTATGTATGGCAGTGCATTCAACCATGTGAAAAAGAAAACTCATACAGCTTCAACTACTGCTTGTACGAACTAGTTTACTGTGTGCTACCTGAATTTCCCATGGTTGGATGGGTACTAGATTTGAGATGGCAGCAAGGCTCAATTGGATTATGGACAGGTAAAAAGGTAAAGGTACCCCTGCCCGTACGGGCCAGTCGTGTCCGACTCTAGGTTTGTGCGCTCATCTCACTTAAGAGGCCGGGAGCCAGCGCTGTCCGAAGACACTTCCGGGTCACGTGGCCAGCGTGACGAAGCTGTTCTGGCGAGCCAGCACCAGCGCAGCACACGGAAACGCCGTTTACCTTCCCGCTATAAAGCGGTACCTATTTATCTACTTGCACTTAGGGGTGCTTTCGAACTGCTAGGTGGGCAGGAGCTGGGACCGAAGGACGGGAGCTCACCCCGCCGCAGGGATTTGAACCGCCAACCGTACAATCGGCAAGTCCTAGGCACTGAGGCTTTACCCACAGCGCCACCCGCGTCCCTTATGGACAGGTACTGTTGCCTAAATGCCATATTCTGTGGCAGCTAATATTCATCCTCAACCCCAAACAGGGTACTGAGCAAGAAGATGGTGGCCACCAATCATTAAAGCTGGACTGTGAATATTTTTTGTGTGCAGAGGGAAGCATTTTGGCCCAGCCCTAAAGAGACATAAACTTTGCAAGTGTTTTTCTCTTATCTGCATAGTTCTGTCTATTGCTTCTCTTAAAAATAAGAAGAAAACAATAGCTCACTTGCGGATCTTCCTCACTCACCAGCTGAAAGCTGGCATTTTGTAACAACTACCCAGTACACTGGACAAAAGGAAGTTTGCACCAATGTACAGAGCACAATGCTGAACAATTTGTGACTCAGCTGACCAGTTGTGTATGCAACTGCCAGGTGCCTGATAATTTGTTTGTTCTCTCAATTCCGGGGGCAACAAAAACAGGTAGACTGCATTTTTTACATTGATAGCTGCAAGTTGGACAGGGCTGATCCTATGTAAGAGGAAGAGGGCACTGGCACTACTTGAAAAGGAGGCCAATCCTTCCCTAACTTCATGTGGGAGGAAAAGGAAGGCAATTAACTATCTGGATGAGACTGTGTTACTTACAGGCCAGTTGTAGTACAGGTGGCACATCTTATATGTAAAACGCTGCATATGGTCTGGCTTGAATCCATTCTCATCATAAACCACATTGTAGTATGTGGGATTGACAGTGCCCTGGCGGGCAAGTTGGCTAATTAAGAAGAAGTCGTACCTGTTGGGCAACATTAGAATTAGAAGAAGAAAGACGTCAATGTAATATGTTCTAACTACTACTACTACTATTATGATAATAAAAACTATATTGATAAAAGCAATTATTAATATGAATAATATGAATATTAGTTGTTACCCAGGGCTCCTTTGGGAAGGGCGGAATATAAATGCAAATTAATAATAATCACCATATACTAAGTTAGTGGGCTTGCTTATGCTTTTTGGACGCATATAAAGTAGCAGAAATCTTATTTTTCAAGGGCATCTGACTGCCAACTTTACACATCCATACATAGTCGTCCTGGCCCTACCACTATACAGTATTTAATCGTTACAGCAATCCAGTGAAGAAGGGTAGGCAGAGAGAAAGTGACTGGCCACCCAGTGAATGTCACAGCTTAGTGGGGATTCAGATGAGGTCTCCTCAGTTTAAAACCAAAACTGTTATACTGCACTGGCTATCAGTTCTGACCATCCAAATAAATAATAATAATAATAATAATAATAATAATAGCAGCAATTTGGTGTTTCTTTCTCTAATCCTGGAATGAGGAACCTGTGGCCCTCGGGATGCTGCTGGGTTACAATTTCCATCATCCCTGACCACTGATCATGCTGACCAGAGCTGAAGTCCAAGAACATGTTGAGGTTCCTGCAGGCTTCCCACACCTGCCCTAATCTGAAACTTTGCATGTTCTGCACTGAGTACTGCCAAGCTCCTGTGCATTTGTTTTAATGGAGAGGAAGTTCTGCACATGCAAGAGGGTGGGTGCAGAGCTACACCTTTCACCAAAGTTAGTCTTCAAGTGAGGTGGCAGCCTGTGCCCATAACTAGCCAATGGGACGACCATAGGGAGTACCATTGAGTTTCCTGTCTAAATTAGGTGTGCTAACATTTTATTTGTTCCACACATGCAGTTGTAAATGGCTACTGGTTACCACAACCATCTCACCGATATCTCTGCAATGATCCTGAGATTTAGGTTAGGCTGAGTTTTGAGTGACTGGCCTAAAGAGACCCAGAGAATTGAGATTTGAGTCCAGGTCTCCCCAGTCAAAGTCCATCACTCTAACCACTGTAGTATCATATTGGCTTTCAATTATAAGCTATCTTGCTATAACCATAAAAGATGAAATACTTTGCACAGCACATGATTTGGGAGTTTCAATATCTACTAGTGACTGCAAGTATGGGTCTGGGTCAGGGGTAGCCAATGTGGTACCTTCCAGATACTGCGGGACTTTAACTCCTATCAGCGTAACTAAAGGTGATGGCTGGTGTGATTTGTCCATCTGAAGGGCACTACATTGTCTACCCCTGGTCCAGAATGTGATACTGCATTAATGCAGAATATAAAGGTATGATCTTGTGCTGAAAACCAAAAAGACTGGGGACCAGAAAAGATACTGTTTTGGGGCATCACTGATATGGAGACCTGTGCTCTTCTTTATTAAACCAAGACTACAGGTGGTGACCATTTTAGGCACATCCAATGGACATGCAATTGCCCATGTACGGGTCCTTTTGGACCCGGAACAAGGCAGAATGGGGGGAGGGCAGAACGCGAGTGGAACGGGGCAGACTTATACACACTCCAGAGAGGTGCATGGGGGCCAGAAACAGAACTCCTGCGCAAAATGGTCACTGTCTGTAGCTAGAAGGTGAAATTTTAAAGAAGAAATTGGGCAAGTGACTTGGCTTGCTTCCACAAGGCATTGAGGCACAAGACTCAGAGGGTGACTGTTTACTCACCCTACCCTCTGCACACATTGCTGGTTGAGGAGACCTGTTACAGATCCTGCTGCCTGGAGCCCTTCAGATTCTTTGAACATGAACCTTCATATCATCATGTAAAAAGAATTCCCATTTAATGCAGCATCTGGTTATCCAATTGTTCAGTCTGTCAGAACATTCTGAAACAGCTATTATTTTGAACAACCAAGCAAAGAAATAGGGCAGAAGTATTCAAGAGAGGGAGCCTTCCTGGTTTGGAACTGATAGAAACTGCTTAATAAGCTCATCTTACTTAGCCAATCACCTCGCTTTCGTAGTTGTGCCAATACCTATACTTGCCATTCAGGTCGAGTAGCCTCTGTGTCAATAATTGTCCCAACAGGAGGGTTTTGCAGGCTTCTGTTGGTCTCGATGAAGAAACGCTGAAGGCATTTCTTCCTGACCACAATCATCGATAGTTTGGCTCTTCTGATGTAAAAAGAAATACATTTTAAAAGGTGAATCAGTGATGCAGGGCTAACCATACATTCTTTGCCACCACTGCTAAATGAGAAATGCTGATAAAGAACAAGTCTTGCTTCCAGCAACCATGATTGTTTCAAACTACCTGCCTGGTAAAGACAAAAGGCAGGACAGGATCAGTTTACCTGCAGCCACCACTGGACTCATCGAGGGCACTTAGTATCTGTGGGACTTCAAAGTCTACCACCATCTTCAGCTGCCCATCTCCAACGCCGTCACGGTACACTATTATGCGTGCAGGCAGCTGCCCATTACATGTCTGCCAATTACTTAAAGCATCTACAGAACCACAAGGAGGAAATAAAGAATGGAGTTACATAACTGATCCCATGTGGGAACAAGCTGATCATATGTAAGCTTCCCTTCACATTGACACTACAGATGAAACAAAAATGAATGAACTTTTATCTGTAGGCACAAAGGCTTTTAGCTGTCGTTTTAAAAAGCTGATGTTACTTGCTCAAGAATGAATGGCACTAGAGATGGCCAACAGATCAGCCTTCTCCAGTCCGATACCCTCCCAATGTTATGGACTACAACTTCCATCAGCCTCAGCCAGCATGGCTGTGCTGCCTGGGGCTGATAGAAGTTGTAGTCCAAAGCTTCTGGTGAGCACCTGCGCAGGAAAGGCTGCAACAGATACCTGCCTATTGCACGGTGTATACCAGGGGTAGGCAACTTAAGGCCTGGGGGCCAGATGCGGCCCAATCACCTTCTAAATCCAGCCCACAGACGGCCTGGGAATCAGTGTGTTTTTACATGAGTAGAATGTGTCCTTTTATTTAAAATGCATCTCTGGGTTATTTGTGGGGCATAGGAATTCGTTCATTTTTTTAAAAAATATAGTCCGGCCCACCACATGGTCTGAGGGACAGTGGACCGGCCCAAGGCTAAAAAAGGTTGCTGACCCCTGGTGTATACAAATGATACTTGTGACTCTCCATCATCCTTAGCCGATCATCCCTAACTATTCATCATGACCAAGGCAGATGGGAGATGGAGTTCAGCATTATTTTGAGGGTCACATATTCTACCATTCCTGATATGTACAATAATCCCATTATCTCCTCTGGTAAACACATTTTGCAGACTGATGTAGTATTTAAAAATCCTATTTGACAGTATGCAACAGTGGGAACAAAATAAATAAAATGCAGGAAAGTCTTGTAAGCTACCATGATAAACACAGTATACCATAGGAAGCTGCCATATACAGTCAGATCATTTCATATCTAGCTCAATTTTGTATGTGCTGATTGGCAGTGACTTTACAGGGTTTAAAGATGGGGGATCTCTCCCAGCCCCGCCTGGAGATGCTGGCAACTGAACCTATGACCTTTGCATGTGAAGTATGTTCTGTTTACTAAGAGTCATCCATAGTCCTTCCCCAAATAGTCACAGCAACCTAGCAGAACCTCCAAACCCTATTTTTGCTGCCTAATAAAGTATCTGGTAGGCCACATAGCAAAGGGCCCTAATCTCTTGCGAATGTGGCATGACTTATGGTTGGCTGGATAGAGCCACTTGTCAGTCAAGACCATATTAGTGTTGTGATGCAGTTTTTGTCCCTGCAACTGATGCCTGATGCAATCAACACCAAAGATGACCACTGAGAATAAGTTTTGTAGTGCTTGGCCTACCATAGAAACAGTGAGACCAATATCCTGGTATGATGTTTTATTTTGATCTGCATACTTGCTTTTTCATTCCCTCATTTTGAATAAACTGCTGAAACAGGAAGACAGCCAGGCTGAAGTTGTCAAGCAGGACTTAGAATCCAGCTGGCTATCTCCCTACTCCTGAGAAGGCCACTGTTAGGCAGTGGGAATCCTGTGCCCCTTGCCATAGGTGACTCCTAAGAGGGTTGTGGCAGAGAGACAGAAGAATAGGACAGGACTCTCTGGAGCTATTAGGCAACCTTGCAGGGTTGGTGCTGGAGCAGGGTTCAGCCTACTGTTACAGGCCTTCATGTACAGCCCAAGGACTGTGCATAATTTGGCAGACCATACAAATTGTATGGGCTTGATGTACAAGTACAGTGCCTTCCAGTCAGTTTCTGAACCCAGTTCAAAGTGCTGCTGCTGTTTACTTTTAGCTTGGGACCCAGATACATGAAGGATCATCTACTCCCCCACCTCAAGAAATAAATGTTCAACCAAGTATATTTCACTAATTTATACAGCAGCACCCCTACCTTTCATGCAGACCTTTAAACAATCTGCAATGTTTGATCCTGAATTTTGTAGCATGCAACGAGAATACCACCTGGACATAAAAGGAAATAAAATTTGTTTTGAGGTTATAGCAGTACAGGCTTATTAAACTCTATTCGGAGTCCTCTATTGCCTTCACAGAGGTTCTGTACACTCCTATGTCACCAAGAGAAACCACAAATAGGTTGCGGGGGGGCAGCTGCTGCTGAACCCTATCATGTTTACTTGTCTTACAGGAAATTGATTTGAGAGATGTAGCTCCAGATACTTGTGATACAAATGCCCATGCTTTGTTCCCATTTCCCATGGGAAATACTGAAATATCCGAAAGATCAGCATTCATGCCCACACAGTGCATCAACAGAACAGCTGACAAGTACATGGGAACTGCACCTTCACATTACATAGTTACTGAGCTTCCACTGCAGTGACAATCTCCTGAGAAGTGTTGAGCTAGTGAATCAAGAATCTTACCTAGTCAGTTGTAAATTAGAGCTGGTCACAAATCCAATAACTGAGCTTCCTTTGGTCAAAGCATCTTTGTTGACATCAATGCCGACCACCATGACGGACTTCAGCTGTTGAGTAAACAGCAGATAGAATCAGAGGCGGCATACATTAGAACTACCATGCCGGATCAGACCAAAGGCCCACGGGTGGCGCTTTGGGTTAAACCACAGAGCCTAGGACTTGCTAATCAGATGGTTGGCGGTTAGAATCCCCGCGATGGAGTGAGGTCCCGTTGCTCGGTCCCTGCTCCTGCCAACTTAGCAGTTCGAAAGCACGCCATAGTGCAAGTAGATAAATAGGTACCGCTCCGGCGGGAAGGTAAACGGCGTTTCTGTGCACTGCTCTGGTTCGCCAGAAGCGTCTTAGTCATACTAGCCACATGACCTGGAAGCTGTACGCCGGCTCCCTCGGCCAATAAAGCGAGATGAAGGCTGCAACCCCAGAGTCGGCCACGACTGGACCTAATGGTCAGGGGTCCCTTTACCTTTACTGTTCTCACAGTGGCCAACCAGATGCCAGGATGGAAGGGCTGCAAGCAGGATTTGAGTGCAATAGCACTTTCCTCACATGTGATTCCCCACACACATGGTACTCAGTGGCATACAACCCATGATTCTGGAGGAGGTAGTACATCAGCATGATAAAGGCCTGCTTTGTCTGGAAGTGGCAGTGTGGGGGTGGATGTCAACAAAACTACTTACTGGTATCTCAACTGCCCACGGTGACCCTCCAAGCTTACAGGTGATCTGCATTGCAATTTTTGTGGCTACGCTCATCATCATCCCTTGCTTGCTCAGGGTGCGAGCAAGCACACACTGACTAGGGATGGGCCGCTCAAGACTTAAGAACTTCTTCACAGCATCGTAACAGTCCTTCTTGTTGGAAGGCAACACACACAGCACCTAAAAGTGGCACAACAGACAAGCAGATTCAGTCCCTGAGGTTTGCTCACAAGCCAGGCTTGCTCAATCCTTGATTCAGCATTACACAGCTGGAACTCTCCTGAAGGAGGAGAGAAAGTGGCAATGGAAGCAGAAAAGGTTGGTGAAAGAAAGGCGTGACTCCCTGCTTTCCAGCTGCCAATTACATTTGAAAAGCAACTCAAATATGCATACGCACCAGCTGTAACTCAGGATTCACATACTGTTGCAGAGCTCGAATAAATGCTGAGGGGTTCTCCTGCACTGGTATGCTGCAGACAAAGATCAGAAAGCAATGGGGAACATTAGAAATGCTAACACTGTAATTGGCAGTCTAAAGGACATCTCTTAGAACACAGCATTCCACCAGCTTTTTGGGAAAATGATATCAAACCCAGGACAGAATTCATCAGCATTTCAGGAGAGATTAATAATGCACAAAATTACAGTGGTGGGAAGAGGAAGGATGATCCATGAAAATAGAATTACGTTTTATATATGGGCCCAAGTAAAACATCATGAAGTTGTGATACATACACATACACCCCCCCCCCCCAGGATAGTAATACAGGCAACTCCCCATTTATGCATACTTACATGAAATCGTGTATAATTGGAATACCCAATGAAAAAGCCTGAAAACACCCTGTTCCATCCCTACCCCTTTTCTGACGTCCAGTATAGGGTTGATTCAACAAATACTTTTCTCCGCTACTCTGTGATGTTTGCAAACAAAATATGGTAAGGGAGGAATCCTCCTTAAGACTATTGCCCCCAATACAATTACAAGAGGAAGCCTCGCTGAATTCAGTGGAACTTACTTCAGAGACACTATGCTTTCAATTACACTGTTATAAGCATGCATATTTCAGTCTAAAACCACTTCATTCATGGTCAGTCATTACTTTCCCACTTCAGTAAGAAAATCAGACATGAAGCCAATGCAAGGGATTTCTGTGCCAACCCTCTTGCCCCCAATGAAGTCTGCCAAGAGCAGGAGAAAGCCTAACTATAGAGATATTGCCAGAGCATAATTACAGACCGACCCCTTGCAGCTGGTGGAGCTTTGGTAATGTTGCCAGCTCGTGCTGGCTAGATTACCCTGCCAGGATTCTGACATATTCTAGGACTGGAGCCACTCAATAAAAAGGAGAGGCTGGGAGAGACAAAGCATATTAAGTTATGGAGTTGCAAAGATCAATACAAGCCCTGTGTGAATGCCTGTCTTTAAAGTTTCAGAGCAAACCATGCAAAATCTGTTCAGGGACAGCAAGTTTTATTGGACCAAAGAACATATGAGCCCCTATCAACAAAGGAATGTAGGATATGCTGATTAAAGATAAACCATCACATCAAATGAAAACTATACAATCCTTGGATTTTTCTCTATAGCAAAGTCAACATAAAGTGGGTATGTAAATGTGGAATGCTTCAAAAAGTTAATATTTGCAAAACCCATGTGTGTGTGAATTTCTACTGGAAAATCAACTTGGGCTGACTTCACCAGTTATAAATTGCATGAATCAGCTACTACTCATGGCTTGCATTGATGTAATATGCACAGGCAGAAAAGTAGTGCAGTGGGGATTTAGTTTTTATGACCTGAAAGTCCTCGTTTGCTTGAAATTCCACTGTTTAACATGGACCATCAAACCATGGGCAGAGTTAGAGATATCTGAGATATGGGCAATCAAGGTTGATTAAATTAGCACACAAATACTGAAGAACTTCAACATAAAAAATTAGCAAGGAGGAAGGTTATACAAAAGCCAGTGGTTTTCAATGTCTCCCACCAAGTTCTATACTCATGCTGATTACTAGCTGGCATCCAGCCAACCTTGCAGAGAATGAAGCTTTCCATATACCACAAATAATGTGGTTCTGTGCTACCCAATGTGATAAGATCAATCCTGCATGTGCAGTAGCACGTGACTGAACTGCTACTTCTTTTTGTTGTTTTATCTTTTTGTACACTTCTTTGAGGTGTTTGTTAAAAAAAGAAACCAATTAAACAGTGTCTACATTTTATGAAATAAAAAAAAATAGTAAGGAACCACCATACATGGCAATTTCAAACTGCCACCACATACCCAAAGGTTGCTCGCTATCCATCCTTAGCATGCTTGATATACACAGGACAAAAGGGAAGCACACTGCTGTTTGTTGCACATACCTTATGCAGCAGCAAACCTAGGGGCCTGCCTCCAAGAGTTCCTTAGATCAGTGGTTTTTCAACCCTAGGGTGCCTTGAATGATGGTCAGGGGTGCTGCAGGCAGCAATGGCCTCTGTCCCTCTTTCCTTCCTTCCCTCTTCTGATGCCCTCTCATGTTTCTGCCTCCCAAAAGCTATTTGTTGCAGCAACCCTGGCTACAAGCTTCCCAGGCAAATGTTGCCTCTGGGGCTGGCCAGGGGTGCTGGTTGCCAGGAGTTGAGGCGGCCTTGGAGTAAGCAAGCAAGCAAGCAGGCGAGGGAGTCCAGCTAGCCAGTCCACCAGCCCTTGCTGTTGGGAATGGACAGACAAGTGGGAGGCCTGGCAGGCAGTCACTGCGCTGGCTTTTCTTGTGCTTGCTGTGTGCAAGGCCTACCTGGGAGCTGAGGGCCCGGTGCTGATGGCTAGCCTTTCCTCCATGCAGGCCTGCTGTCATTGCTGCCTCCCAAGGTAAGGGGCTAGCCTCACATTCAACTTTGGCCAGTCTCCGTTGGGCCCATTGGGAGCATCCTCTTCCCAGGCCCTTGTGGGGCAGTATGAGGAGACACCTCTCTTTGGGGTGGGGTGGGGCAGCCCAGAGACCAAGGAATGGACCTCAGAGTGGCAAGGAGAGGGGAGAGGAGAACACTCCACAAGGGAGGGTGTTCGAAAAAGGGTGAGGGGTTGCCAGCTCTGCAGGCAAGGGGTGACATAACTGGCTCTTGAGTTCCACAGGGGTGCTGCAGAAAGAATGTAGTTGGTCAAGGGAGCCGTGGACTCAAAAAGGTTGAAAACCTCTGCCTTAGATAGTGAACAAAAAGTCAACACTCGTTCCCCCATGAGTTTGCAAATGCATCACTGTCACATTTACAGACTTTGCATTTATGGATATGCACACTTAAAAGTATCTTACACACATACCCATTAAAATTCACAAACCCACAATGTATGAAAAGGAATGAGGTAAAGAAGAAAACAAGGTTTGTTATCTGAATCTCTCTCACACTTTTGGATATTCAATGTGGAATCCCATGGGACCTCCCACTCGTCTCAAACAGTTCATGAGACTATGTGCAAGTTCCGAGTTTCTGCTGCTGCACAACAGTATCCAGCTCTGCAGATGTGCCACTCCTATCATCTTCATATTACGCATATCTCTGAACCAGTCATTGGCATTCATTGGCATGCACTGCAAGAAGAAAAAGAAATGCAAATGACCCCAGTAATTTGAGGGAGAAAGCTTATGTATAAACTGTCAACTAACGGGAACTTCAAATGACCTTAAATTGTACAGAAATTCAGAATCTCCCTCCAAGGACTCACACACATAGACAAATGCCGCTGTGCACAGGAACTATTCTAACAGCCAAAGGCAACGTTTGGAATCATGTTTGAGTCTCTCTAACATTCAAGTCCAGGACATAAAACGGAATGGAGTCTCTATAATACTTACGACTTCATTCTGCATGAGGATTTTTTCTGAGGTGACCACACGGCCAGTCAAGGAAGCCTGACACCCAAGCTTCAGCCCCCAGCTCTCCAATTCTAAACGCGCATCTTTGTTTCTGCAATAAAATGTGCATCCCCAATGTTATGTATGCTTGTATATAGTTTTTACAGTGTAAATAAAGGCAAAGCAGAAATTTATATTGTTGCGTGCCCGTGCCATCCCAATTTCCAAGCGGTACAATATTTTAGGGGTTCCAGGCACTGACCTAGGCTTCGTGTTTCTTTTGGAACAAGGTACAACAGATACTGTGGTGTCTTTAAGGTATACGGTTTATTTACATATATACAACCTAAGCCTATGAAGAAGGGATTCACAGCAGTAACATACCTAGACCAAGTTCATTCTCTCCCACCAGCACCACATTCTCTTCATCAAAACATACAACTGAATGAACTTATTGGAGCTTAACCAAGCCAGTATTGTCATAACACAGCTAACAATATCAGTTGAAGGTGAAAGCAATGAATGAAAGAAAAAGCATAAATTAGCTGATACAGAATAATTCTAAAAATGTGGGGGGTTTGTTTTTTTTTAAAAAACAACAACACAGAAATGTAGCAAGTCCTTTCCACGCAGAAGGCTGTACAGTTTCAATGACTTATTTGTAGAAACCATCCATGAATGTTTCAGGATGTTTAAAGGGGGAAATACTCTTAGTCTTTGTAATAACCAGCTATGGTACTTTAACTCCATCTAGGGGTTGCAGGCACAGAATAAACACCACAAACACCTAAGGCTGCAATCCTCTCTATATATGCATGCCTATGCAAACTGTGGGGGTATATATATGTATATTCTGCCTTATGCCTTATAAGTGGTCAAAGGTGCCATTTAACAGTAAGGGCTGAAGTACTATGGAACATATGTGCTCAGGCCTAGCATGACTAATAAATACATAAAAACACACATAAGTTGCATACAAAATCCAAAAAGAGAAATGTAATAAATATTAAAGTGTAGAATATGTCCATTTTCTATAACTTGAAAGCATTATTTTTTGTCTGTAAGAGTGAAAAATATGGAACAGCTTCCAGCTTCAACACAAACCAGATCCAGTCTGTAAACACTCCGTCAATTTTCCTGTAGATCACATCACACAGAGATCACGCACACAAATATTACACTGCCTGTATCACACTTTGGGCAGCTATACTTGAAGCAGTCTCCAAGTCTAAGCATGGCAGACGCAGCAAGAGTCATGAAACAGATCTTGTCGAAACCTGTTTAAGGTTTTGAAAAATTATCTATGCACCAAACTGGATGAAACTTATACAGTCCATCAGATCCAGTAGAATTACCTTTGAATGTTGTCGGCTAGTCTAGACAGTCGTTGGTGCCTGCGATCTGGGGTCAAGTGAGTTTCTTGGGCTAAATCTTTCATCAAACGGAAGTCAGAAGTCGCACGGTTGCTCAAGCCTAACAAACAATTTGTATCAAGAAATCAATCTTGGGTCCATGGGGGGAAAACTTGGTACCCAAAAGCAAGGTAGGAGGCATGACTGAAAGCCAGGTAGAGAAGTGCAAGAGTATCTCATATCTCACTTCATCCAGCAAGCCTTCAATCACGATGTACTAACATTTGCACTGCCTTGCAATCTAAGAGCAGTTCTATGCATTCAGAGTCAACACATGTCATCACTTCAGAGTGCAGTGGGAAAAAGTAAGTGCATGTTTTAATGCGTGTCAAATGCAAAACTATAGTAAGCAACAACAAAAAAGCCACCCCACTCTGTACTTAGAATATGCACTGTCAAATGTTGACGGTTGGTGCCTACACTTGTGTGTGTCAAATAAAGGACTGCCAAAGAAGTGGAGAAGGCTACACAGATAAATTATGTGTTTTGTTAATACTGCAAACAATGCTACTTCTCAACATCCCAGCCTACTCTCACAACACTCCACCATACTTTATCTTCTTCATGCTTTTTAACATTTATGCCAGGAGTAAGGAAGCTGTGGCCTTCCAGAAGACTCCAATTCTCACCAGTCCCAGTCAGCATGGCCACTGGTCAGGGATGATGGAAGCTGTAGATCAACAACAACTGATGGGCCTTCTCTGCTTTAGCTGCAGATGCCAGGAATTAAACTTGGAACTTTTTGCATGCAAAGAATGTACTCTGTCATAACAGTCCATCCTCATGCAATGGGTATTCCAGATTCTGCTTGCTACAATTGAAAACATCCAATTTCTCCGAAGTCGATGTGACTATAAGCCAGATCTGTAAGCCCTGAATACTGGAGGACTGAATGAAGACAAGTTCAGACTGTTTTCTCTAAGTTCACAAAGTTGCTCTAATGGGCCAGATCACCTGTTGTTTACCTGTCAAGTAGCAGAGTTCAGGGATAAGGTGGGCCACACGAGGTCCAACAGTGCTCCTGCCCTTACTCTTCAGCTGGCTTACGAGCATGGGTTGATTTAGGTCAGTCAGGACTGCATCATACTGCTGTTCAGGGAAATTTAAAATAAGAGGTAGGCAAATTGTTCTTATTCTGTGCCCATGGTACTTATTGGCAAGACATACACAGCACAAGGCAAAATGGGATTTCCAACTAAATTTGAGTATTTTGCATTCCTAATGACATTATTCCATATCCATTTTGCCTCAGCTCTTTCCTGTATTTCACCAGTGAAATTCCACCCTTCACTTAACAGCCATTTTGTATCAATGAAAAGAGTTTAGCCCGGCTGCATCACCCTGCTTCTTATTTACCTGTTTGTAGTAATCTACATAAGAGATCTGAGTGCCGTCACTTTTCTGAAATACATCTGTTGGCTTCACAGTCCACTCAATATCATCGATTCTATAGGTCTTGTTGTTGTATCTGAAATGATTAAGTGCTCATTATAATGTATTTCAAAATATTATAAATATTATAAAGTGCATTTCAAAATATTATTCTGCTCTGTCATAGGCCCAAAATGATCCAGCAGAATTCACTGCTTCACTAAGATTCAGCACCAATGGCAGACACACCAGAGATGACTTGCACTAAAAGAAAAGCTTGACCTACTCATATTCATGGTGTAATATGGGACCTGTGAATTCATGCAATATTGCAGTTGCCCTTCGGTGGGCCTGGGGACAAGTTGCAACTTTTCTTTTCACAGAAGGGAAGCAATGATTATGCATGAGGATTCCTCTGTTCCTTCCCCATCCAGGTGCCCTCATGATGTTTTGAACAAAACCTTCTACCAGCCCTAGCCAATGTAGCCAATGGTGACAACATAATCCAGATATCATCCAACAACATCCAGAGGGCCACAGGTTCAGGAAATCCACCCTATCTGACTAGAACCCAACAATCTGTTAACTTACAGGAAATAGGATTCATACAGGGAGCTCTTAAAAGTTCTGAGTGTATATCAACTGAATCTTTGCTAATTTTGCCAATTCAAATGTAGGCACCCACTTAAAATTTCCAAAAGAAGAAGCAACTTCCAAATAACAAACATTACCTTGTAAGGACAATAAGCCCCACCAGTTCCTTTTCACACGTTTCTGCGAAACGTGAGTTGTCCACACTTCCATAAAGGTTCATCATAAATTCCAAGACATTCTCATTGCGAAGGACTTTGTGGCTCACATCTGCACATAGCATCACTTTCTCCTCAAACTGTCCAATAGTCACAGCAAATCCTGGCCAAAGCGTCAATCTGAAAGAAAAGGATGGCAAAGACATATCTGGGTTGATCTAATAAATCCAGACTGTGCACACCCTCTGGTTCAAAGGCAGGGAATGTATATGCAGGAATGAAACTAGAATTACATTTTAAGCATGGTGGTATATATAAGCAGAGTTCTATATTTGGACATAGTTTAACAGCTAAAGCTTACATTTGCTGCAAAAAGATTACGGCTGCAATTCTTATGCAGGAGCAAAGCCAACTGAATCCAATGAGACTTACTTAACTGGAGTAAATGTGAATAGGATTGGGCTGCACGTAAAACATATTGCCATACAATGAGTCTACCAATAAGAGATTCAATTATGTAATTACAAGATGGGGGCAACCAACTCACTTGTGCTGGGGAATTTCCACTGGATCTGAAGGACTGTAGAAGTTTCGTCCAATCTGGTGCATAGACAACTTTTTCAAAACCCTAAATAGTAACATATGTTTAAATATGGCATGCAATAGAAGCATAATTTTCCTAATTTGTTAATTTTACACAGGGCAAACTTCTCAAATCTAACTCAACATGTGAACTAAAATCTACCTTGGCAGAAACTATTCAGGTGTATAAACTATGGTTAGAACAATCAAATAGAGTTATATAGTACTTTTTAACATGCTTATATAAAAAGAGCAATTTTCATCTAATAAATCTTGAATGGTGAATTTGAGGCATCAGCACCATGAAGAGCACAGCTAGCAGAAATTTGTGGGAAATGTCTGAACACGACTGGTGTCTTGGGGATTTTGGATGGGCTAATCTGAAAGGGGTCTGCTGGTTTCAAAACAACTGGCAATGGAAATGAGAAATTTTATCAGCATTCAGAATATCCCACGTTGGAAGTTACATCTGACGTCCACAATAACTAGTGGGTATGTTTAGAAATACAGGGGAACCTCGGTTCCTGTTGTCATGCGTTTCGGTTCCCGAACGCTAAAAACCTGAAAGTAAATGCTTCCGTTTTCAAATGTTTTTTGGAACCCGAACGTGAGACATGGCTTCCGTTGAGTGCAAGAAGCTCTTGCAACCAATGGGAAGCCACACCTCGGTTTTCAAATTTTTGGAAGCCAATTGGGCTTCCGGAACGGATTTTGTTTGAAAACCAAGGTACCACTGTATATCTTAAGATATCTGTATCTGTAGAGATAAGGCAGTAGATGGCCTTGGCCATTATCTACTGTTCACATTCATGATCTCCCTACTTTTGTTTGCCTCCGGCTCCATTCACCACTGGCATTTGGCCCCCAAAAGGTTGCCCAGAGGGAAATGTGGCCCTCAAGCTGAAAAGGTTTCCTGATCCATGTGATAAACCATAGTTAACAGCTTACTATGGACACACAAATGGCTCTCACTTCTCTTCCCCTTGTGAGATGCAATCCATGGTGCCTAGCATTATTTCTGAACAGAGAATTGTTGTTTGTTTAGCTCCAAAACAAGCCACAAGATAAAGTAATGGTTTGTTTTTGGTTTACTAATTGTGGTTTGTTTGAGTGAGAAACAACCAAACCATGATCTCTGCTCCAGGTATAATACTAAGCTGGGGATCGTGGTTTGCTGTTTCCACCCATGCTAAAGGAGAAGAAAAGCAGGAGTGAGCCCTGCGTTCATGGTTAACCATAAGCTATGGCTTTCTGTGACTTGTGAACTAGGCCATTGGATGCACTGAATATATGGACCTCTTGCTAGAAAGTTAAATATTTAGTTGCAGTTTAAAATGTTAACAGTGAAAGTGGCTTCATTTACTTTTTTCAATAATAAAACTGCACCCAAAGAAGTCTGGGAAGAGAAACATGATAAACTGCCAGTGATGTTTAAGGTTTTATTTTAATAGCTTGCTGTTTTATTGTTTTAGCAGTATGTAAATATAATGAGCATCTTTTTATGACCAACTGATCTTTGACAATAAATTATCAAAAGGCTTACTTTTTAAAGACGATGTTTAAAAACTGAATGCACACAGGATTGCTGGGAAGCAGCTGATGGGTTAGTGTAATAGTCATCTTCACAGTTTCATCTCTCCGGGTTACACAAGACAGTTCTGTAACCTAACCAGGGGTCAGTGGAATATATGAGTTATGCGGTTTCTCTTCAGACTACATCTTCTTATTTCTAAATTCAGTAGTACCTTGGGTTACGGACGCTTCAGGTTACAGTTGCTTCAGGTTACAGACTCCGCTAACCCAGAAATAGTACCTCGGGTTAATAACTTTGCTACAGGATGAGAACAGAAATCGTGCAGTGGCGGTGCAGCGGCAGCGGGAGGCCCCATTAGCTAAAGTAGTGCTTCAGCTTAAGAACAGTTTCAGGTTAAGAACGGACCTCCGGAACGAATTAAGTTCTTAACCCAAGGTACCACTGTACTGCAAAAGGATTGTACTGAGAATATTGTAGACCCTGGGATGAGTTAGGAAACTACTGGCTGAAGTCTCATGCCTAGCTTGCTTTTCTTTGAAATGTGCATACGAAAGCCTCTTGAGTTCTCTTCATAACTGAAAGGAAAGCAGGTATCACACACCAGGCAGCTTCTACAACCAGCGAACAACAGGAAGTCTACAGGCTGTCAAGGCCTGGTATAAATGTCCAGAGAGAATATGGCTATCAATGGCTTCTAGGCATGAAGGCTATGCTACCTCCAGTATCAGAGATGCAAGTAGGGAGACTGCTCATGACCTGTTGGAGGCATCTGGTTGGCTAATGCGAAAACATGATGCTAGACTAAATGGGCATTTGGCCTGATGTAACAGGGCACTTCTTATGTTTTATCATCACGCAATTGCACCAATCAGGGAAATAAAATTATTGAATTTCATTACTTGAAATAAATGACTCTCGGGACCGGCAGTTAATTTTACTAATGAAAGACTTTCTCAGAGTTTTATTGTTTTCGCAAGCTATTCATGCTTTGGGGCGGGGGCTAATAAAAAGTTTCCAGGGTCTGGCATTTCTTTCACACAACTTCTGCTTTTTTCACACACAAGCAGCAACACACTAAATGAACAAACAAAATGAAGAGGAAGCATCTGGGAGGAGGAAAGCCCACCTCAGGCAACAGCACGGAGAAGGTCATTTTCCAACAGGCCATCTAGCAAGTCAGACCTTTCCTCTCAGCCCAGCCATGATTAGAACTAATGAGGAAGAAGAGGGCAAAAATGCTGACACTGGATCTGAATAGTATCGGAGCAGAGAGAAGGTGAAAGGATGAAGAAGAGAAGACAGCAGGCAGGAGTGAGGGAATGCAAGTGAGAAGGGGAGACTGGATGAACCACCTTTCATGTATTATCTAGTTGAGATTCCTGCATTACTCTTCGTTTTTCTGAGCAACCAGGGGAGAGGGAAGCTGGTCACAGCAGGGGGAGAGACTCCGTGGCTTCTTCAGCAGCCAGCCTCCACTCTGCCTCTGGTTCTGGACTGCTCTCTGCCACAGACTCTTCCTGCTCTTTAGCTTCTGACACCTCCTCCTCCCAGTCTTGTCCTTCTGACTGCTTATCATTGTTTCACCACCAATCCCCTGGCTCTGAGTCTTCTTCCCCTGGGGGTTTACTTGGGGGTTCACCAGCTGGTGCCTCTCACCAAGTCTTGGTGTTCAGCTAGTCCATGACACCCTTGTTAGTGCAGTACAGCATCCCTAATAGGTAGGCATCCAACCACTGCTTAAAAATCTGTAAGCAATGGGAGTCCACCACCTTCTAAAGCAGTCTGTGTTCCATTGTCAGAGGAGCTCATACCATTAGTAAGTTCTTGTGATTTGAATCTACTGTTTTAGGGCCTATCCTCTGGAGCAACACAAAACAAATTTGTTCCATCATCTATAAGACAACTCTTATGATATTTGAAGGCTAACATATAACCTCTTAAGCAACTCTTTCCCAAACAAAACATACCAGAATGTTGGCTCCTGCATATTTTAATGCTGCACACGATCTTACCTTATTCTCCAGTTTCTCTGTTAGAAACAGAGATGCACCATCAAATACTTTGGTTTTCCCCTGAAATTCAGCATGGCTATACAACAGTGCAGTCCGCAAACGTCTCGACACCAGCTCTGGCATAAATTCTACATGATACTGGTAAAGCTGCCATTCCCTTGGCAAGCCTAAACTAAACAGGTTGGTAACAAGTTTCACAGGAATTCCACTTGAGCCTGAAATAGACAAACTTTATTAAAATTCACTTTGCATGAACAAATATGTATTCTTGATTCTTTTCAATGTGCTGCTAGCCTTGGTTGGGTAAAACTTTTCTCCAGGAAAGGACAGACCTAAACTACAAATCACTCCTACTGTACCAATGGATCTAGTTACAGGTAGGTAGCCGTGTTGGTCTGCTGTAGTCAAAACAAAATTAAAAAATTCCTTCCAGTAGCACCTTAGAGACCAACTAAGTTTGTTATTGGTATGAGCTTTCGTGGTATCTGAAGAAGTGTGCATGCACATGAAAGCACATACCAATAACAAACTTAGTCGGTCTCTAAGGTGATACTGGAAGGATTTTTTTTATTTTGTACCAATGGAGATATACTTGCAGCTGCCATAACAATGTGCAGTGTTTAGCATACAGAGCCACACAACAGGGGCTAAATATGTCACTGCCTTTCTATTTGAATGTGATATAAATTTACTTTAAGACAACAGGCCTGGTTCACACATAACACTAAGACATGACCAAGTCTATACATAAGCATACAGGTACACACAGTAAAAAGAATAGCAACTTTGTTCTGCCCAACCCTCCAGTCCTGCTGTAGTCACCCTACTCAGAAAAGCCATGGTTTCTCTTTGCGACAAACCTTGGTTTGTCTCCCCTGAACAAACAACAAATCTTGGCTACAACTTATGGCTTGTCTGGAGCAAGACAAATCACACACCATGAATGACTGTGAGTAGTGCAGCAGCAGCAGCAGAGCTGGTAGGGGGAGTGAAATGGACATCATTTTTAGTGTGTCTGCATGTTCACGCTTAGCCATGGTGTGGCTTACAGCTATATGCAAACTGGGACAAAGAGTGTATACAATGCCTATGCTATGTGTTTGGCATGCATTCAGTTGTGAAGACTGTATGAGATTGGCTCTGGTTCTCTTCAATGTTGTGATACCCTTTCCACTTTCTTCCGTCTCCCCAGGCATGAACGTGCCAAATTAATTAACAACCCAAATCTTGATAGAATAATACAATATAAAAAGTAAACACACCTGAACTAAGGATCAGAGAAATCCTCTGAAAATGGACTTATCAAGCAGATTTCCTTCTGTCTCCCTGTTTATACCCCACTTTGAGAGGGGCCATCTTTTGTATTTATGCTGCCACAAGACTGCTAAATTTTAGCAATCATTTTGCCAAGGTACAAATTCTCTGTTCAGGCTGTTTTATAAATTGGTCTAGTGCATAGGTAGGCAACCAGTGGTCCACATAACTGATGTGGTTAAAGCCCCTCCCCCAATGGCCTGCCAGCGCCCAACACTTTTCTGGTGGCGGTGGCTGCAGCAGCATCACTGGGGGAAGATGTGTGCAGAGTCAAGCAGCCTTTGTCATGCCCTACAAATGAAGTGGCTTCAGTGTGTGTGCAACCAAGTTTGCTTGGAAAGAGCAATTCATATTTTTCAGTGTAAAGCAGACAGGAAGAGCCTGTAGCTAGACCATGAGACTTTTCAAGAGAGAAAAAGAGAAAGAGAGAACAAGAGATTGGTTATTTGGTGGCTTTGTGCCTTCTCTTTTTCTATAACTGAGCACACAACTCCAACATTTTCTTAAAACACACACACACTTCCCAATGGCAAGGCTATGCACAGGCAACCCTACTCTCTCCCATAACACGGCAACTGGAATATTGTTGCAGCTTGGCTGCTACAGTGCTAGTAAAGCTCAGGGCAAAGGCCATGTTGCTATAGTAGGATGGCTAATTCCAGATGAAAATCCCTTTCCAGACAAAGATTACTGCACCTGTTTTAGAATCTTTCACATGTTTTATTGTCTCCCTGGTATTTACTCCCATGTCTTGAAAGTTGCAACGGATCCTTCCCCCTCTGTCCATCACTTTATACCCAGAACTTCCGACAGAAAAGCCATCTAGAAGACAAAGCAAACATAAAATCAAAGAGAATGAGAAAAACTCACCATGAACATCATTTAACTATCAACAAAATGTAAAAAATGAAGAAGCATGGTGAGCTTTTCCAGGAACAGCATATCACAAAACAGGGGTTCTGTTATGCACCCTAATATATTGTTATTAGGGATGCGGGCGGCGCTGTGGGTTAAACCACAGAGCCTAGAGCTTGCCAATCAGAGGGTTAGCAGTTCGAATCCCCGCGATGGGGTGAGCTCCCGTTGCTCGGTCCCTGCTCCTGCCAACTTAGCAGTTCGAAAGCACGCCATAGTGCAAGTAGATAAATAGGTACCGCTCCAGCAGGAAGGTAAACAGCGTTTCTGTGCGCTGCTCTGGTTCTCCAGAAGCGGCTTAGTCATGCTGGCCACATGACCCAGAAGCTGTACGCCAGCTCCTTCGGCCAATAAAGCGAGATGAGAGCCGCAACCCCAGAGTCGTCCATGACTGGACCTAATGGTCAGGGGTCCCTTTACCTTTACCTATAATGTTATTGGATTATGTTATTGGTATGTTAGAGTGTCAATGCAGAGCCCCCTTCCCTCTTACGTTCAGCCTCTACATCTATATGTGAATAAAACTTAATAATAATAATAATAATTATTATTATTATTATTATTTATTTATACCCCGGCCATCTGGCTGGGCTTCCCCAGCCACTCTGGGCGGTTTATCATGAAGACACCACTATCTCCAGTAAACTTCATTCCAAGAAAACCAAACCTTGAATATGTACCTACACACCTAAAATCTCTACTTCAAAATTGTAGTGTGCGCAACAATATTTTCCTTTGGAAAAGGATTAATCTTAGAGCAAAGCCTCTTCAGATGACCTGAAGGATGAAGTGGTCTGTGTTGCAGAAGGTGCTCTCTTAGATATGCCATGTAAAGTTTTAAAAGCAAAAGTTTTATGTTGTGAACTACCCTGTGATGTACATAGAATCATCATAGAATCATAGAGTTGGAAGAGACCACAAGGGCCATCGAGTCCAACCCCCTGCCAAGCAGGAAACACCATCAGAGCACTCCTGACATATGGTTGTCAAGCCTCTGCAGATACAAATTTAAGTAAAAAAACCTCAAATAATTACCAGCACTTTGAACACCTTATCATGCTCTGGAGAGAAAGATGAGTTAACAATAGTCACTTATTAAATAGTGATTTAAGCCAAACACTTACATTTAGGGGGGGTCTTCCCAGAACTTGTATTATAATTTTCTTTCTGCAAAGCAAAAGAATCCCCACTCCCAGAGCAACTCTGTGAAGTAGAAATGGCAGAAGAGACAGTGGCACAAAGGTAGTAAATATCATTTTAAAATACTATGCACAAAAGTAATTTATTTTAACGAAAAACAAACCATTCCCTATTGACATGTGGTAGAATAGAAGTGTAGAGATGTTTGTTCATCAAAACAATTGAATGCTTCAATGGGGACTACTTGTGGCCTGCCAGATATTGCTGTACTCCAACTCCCATCAGCCCCAGCCAGCATGGTCCATGGTCAGGCATGATGGGAGCTGTAGCCCAGCATCTAGAGAGGCAGATTCCATACCCCGGGTTTAATGCAACCAACAAGTAAAGAACAGACCCCTTTAAATTTATAGTATAATACAATCCATGTTATGAGACTCTATATCCTGAGAAGTGGGCTGGAAAGTGTTTAATTTCATTTATTAAAACTTTCAGTTATTAAATTAAAAACAATACCTGTCACTGATATAGTGCTTTACCACCTTCTATATTTAATCAATAATCCTTACAACAGACCTGTTAAGGCAGGTCTGGGTCACTTTCTGCATATTGCAGATGGGAGGCTGAGAGAATTGAACAGATTACCGAAGCCTTAAGGCTTCCTCTTGAGTTGACGGAACTTGATGACAGAAGCAACAATTGGAAGATTAGAAATAAATATACTGCACAAAATGTGGTTAGGTATTCTGGGGTGTACCTAATGGTGTATAGCCCAGGCCCATCATCTGATTCATTTGTTTGTTTCACCTTGTAAACTTTATAGCGAGTTCTGTGTTTTAATTTGTATATTGTTTGCTTGTTTGCCTAACATTGTTTACCCTATTTAGCAATAACCATTGGTTACAAGAAGGCAAATAATAATGACTAAGGTCTGGGAGCAATAGCCCACCACTTTCCCTCAAAAGATTAGAATTTGTGGAGATGGTCCAAGACATTTTGGTGCCTAAAACAGAAAGTTATATGGTTGTTGGCATCCATCTGTCTCAGGAGACAATGGAGGAGTGTGCCTTTGTGGCAGTGGTTGCAGCACATGGTGTGGCTACAGAGACTGTCAGAGGAGAGACAAGTTTTGTTGCAGCTGGGGCAGATGAAGGCATTTGGTTGTGCTGCTGCAGATGCACCATGGCCTTTCTTCTCTCTGTACTCCTCCCAGCCATCATTCCTCCTCTGGACACTGCTATGGATGCACAACCTGACTCTGTCTCCAGGCACTGTGGTTGTCTGCAAGGGATTCCCAAGCGGTGGGGATGACGTTGCCGACCTTCACATGTGAAATAACTGGCAACTTTGCTTTCATTGACTAGTACCCCAAAATCTGCTGCATGTGGTGAGCCTCCACACCCTGCTTAAGTAGGGACATTTCTGAGACTTGAGTGAATACTCTCCCCCTCCCCATTAAAACAACAAATCAGTCACAGAATTCACCTACATACCGGTTGCAGGGAGCCAGGTTGTCCAAACGTAGGTTCTTCTTCAGAAAGGATTTGCCCTCTGGCTTTTACTCGAGCCCGCCCAGTCATCACTGCAGATTTAAGCTGCTGAAATAAAGAAAATGATACAGAGAAATCCAGACATTTGAAATGAATGCTATCCAACCAGGTCAAGTTTGAGCAATATAGGTACTACTGTAGAATGCACAAGAAAGAGGGGAATGTGAATCCTCCAACAGTTGGAACGTGTCTGGGAGGAGGGTGACCAAGATGATAAAGGGTCTGGAAACCAAGCCTTATGAGGAATGGTTGAGGGAATCTGGTATGCTTAGCATGGTAAAAAGTAGACTGAGAGGAGATAGAATAGCCATCTTAAAATATCTCAAGGGCTGTCACATTGAGGACGGAGCAAGCTTGTTTTCTCCTGCTCTGGAGGCTAGGACCCAAACCAATGGATTCAAGTTACAAGACAGGAGACTCAAACTAAACATCAGGAAGAACCTTCTGACAGTAAGAGCTATTTGGCAGTGGAACGGACTCCCTCAGAAAGTGGTGTACTTTCCTTTAATGAAGGTCTTTATGCAGAGGCTGGATCTAGTTGAGATTTCTGCATTGCCGGGAATTGGACTAGATGGCCCCCAGGATTCCTTATATTTCCCAACTCTCACAGGTGCTGTGAGTGGGTGGTTATATGGGACAGGGCTATTTCTTTATTGCATTTATATCCCATCTTTTTTCCAAAGAGATCAAGGTGAAGTACAGTGGTACCTTGGTTTTTGAATGCAATCCTTTCCAGAAGACCGTTTGACTTCCGAAACATTAAAAAACCGAAGCATGAATTTCCGGAAGCATTTATGTCCTGAAAACTCAATACACAAACCACGTGGCACATTCGGATTCCGAAAGCCGTTTGAAAACTGAAGCAGTTACTTCCGGGTTTTCAGCGTTTGAAAGCCGAAACCTTCAACTTCTGAGATATTCGAAAACCGAGGTACCACTGTACATGGTTCTCCCTTTCCTTGTTTAATCCTCACAACAACCCTGTGAGGTAGGTTCCACTGAGAGGCAACAACTGGCCCAAGGTGAGTTTCACGGCGGCTATGGGGATTTTAATTCTGGTCTCACAGGTTCTAGTCTGACACTCTTAACCACTTATTCTCACTGGCTTTTGCTAATGGCATGATTTTAGAACTCCCTCCTAAGACCACAAAAATCCACTCCTAGTTCCTCCCCACAAAGCTTCTTAGTTTCAGCATCTTAATTTAGTTGTTGGTATTTGTAGTAGTAAGGTAAAGGTAAAGGTACCCCTGCCCGTACGGGCCAGTCTTGCCAGACTCTAGGGTTGTGCGCTCATCTCACTCTATAGGCCGGGAGCCAGTGCTGTCCGCAGACACTTCCGGGTCACGTGGCCAGCGTGACAAGCTGCATCTGGTGAGCCAGTGCAGCACACGGAACGCCGTTTACCTTCCCGCTGGTAAGCGGTCCCTATTTATCTACTTGCACCCGGGGTGCTTTCAAACTGCTAGATTGGCAGGCGCTGGGACCGAACGACGAGAGCGCACTCCGCCGCGGGGATTTGAACCGCCGACCTGATGATCGGCAAGTCCTAGGCGCTGAGGTTTTACCCACAGCGCCACCCGCATCCCTATTTGTTTTCAAACTGCTAGGTTGGCAGGCGCTGGGACCGAACGACGAGAGCGCACTCCGACGCGGGGATTCGAACCGCCGACCTGATGATCGGCAAGTCCTAGGCACTGAGGTTTTACCCACAGCGCCACCCGCATCCCTATTTGTAATAGTAGTAGTAATAATAATAATAATAATAATTTTTTATTATTATTATTTATACCCTGCCCATCTGGCTGGGTTTCCCCAGCCACTGTCAGAGGCTCACAACATATCTAAAAACATCAATGATGAAAAACTTCCCTATTTCTGCACAGGAATTTTGTGGTGTGTACAGCAGCCCTTAAATCATGGTTCTGAGAGTTTGCAGATGTTCCTTATTTGAAAGACTGACCTCCTCCCTACTGTGGATTCAGACAAATTCAAATAATTTAACCTGTGCTTGCTGTTTTGGAGTAGCATTTTCCTATTGTTGCAAATTCTCATTTGGCAATTCTAAGCAAATTTAAGAAAATGTGTAGGAGGCGCCAGCATGGGATTTGCTGGGAGCAGTAGCGTACTAGTAAATTTTAAAAAGCCGGAGCTCATCAAAACAGCTCCCCTAGATGAATACAAAAAAAGCAGGCAGCAGGGCTTTCTCCATTATTATTGTTGTTGCTGTTGTTGTTGTATGTGTGTAAAAAACAGCAAAGAACAGCTGCACAAATACAGTATAATATCCTGTCTTAGAATCAGTGGGACTGCAATTCACTGTGTTTTCATGACAGTAATAATGAATGAATTCGTATTTGCTCTCCTTGCTTTATGCAAACATATCACAAACATAAAAGCCTTGTTATCACCTCATTCACTTGTCAGAGCAAATGAGATGTGTCAGCCACCCCTGGGGCTCCAGATGGCATAATCACTCCTGGGTTCCTAGTCCACTGTACCACCATGCATCATATGAGCGGATTGCTTCTAGACACAGATTGTGCATGGAAAAATTGCCCGAGGGAGCTGGCGTACAGCTTCCGGGTCAAGTGGCCAGCATGACTAAGCCGCTTCTGGTGAACCAGAGCAGCACATGGAAACGCCGTTTACCTTCCCACCGGAGCGGTACCTATTTATCTACTTGCACTTTGACGTGCTTTTGAACTGCTAGGTTGGCAGGAGCAGGGACCGAGCAACGGGAGCTCACTCCATCGCGGGGATTCGAACCGCCGACCTTCTGGTTGGCAAGTCCTAGGCTCTGTGGTTTAACCACCCGCCAACCACGTCCCTTAAAATTTACTACGTTCTTACACCGCCCTTCATCCAGGACCCTATAAAATACAGCATTATAGATAACAAAAGTAGCTAAAAAACACTGAATGCAACATCAGCAACAAAACTAAAAGACAATAAATAAATAAATTACGAAGTCGACTGAGGGATTTTAGATTAACATGTCTGGATATTGTGGTGTGTTTTTTTTAAAAAAAAACCATAATTTAGCTGCTTGAAAACAAAGATTATGGCGGAGGGTGGGGGTTGGGAAAAAAAGCCAAGATTTGGGGAAACGCTTGGAGCCGGCGGGAGTCTGAATTAGGGTTGGGGGGAAAAGCCGACGCAACGGTTTAGGAGACACGGGTTCAAATCGCCCCTTTGCCAGCCGCACACAACTCTCCTTAAATGAACGGCTTTTTTTTCAAAAACAACAACAACCACCCTAATATAAAATACGTGAGGGTATATTCTTATTCTTCTCATTTGCTTAAACCAGTACTGACCCCGGGGGGGTGACACTTGGCAGAGGAAGCTCAAAGCCTCCTCTTTCCGCCCTTCCCGCCTCGCACTGAAAGCGGAGGTGCTTCGCCCCGCAACTCCCGCTCCCCTCCCCCACCCCGCGCACGTGCCTCGGCGCGAAGCCTCGCGGCCGCCAACAACCCGCCAACGCCAAGCGCGCGCGCGTGGCACCCATCAACCGCTGCCAGAGAGGCGCTGCTGCCGGCGTCCTCGCACACGCGCCGCCGCAGTTGACGCCCTCGCTCGGCGTGCTGCTCCTCTTCCTCGCCCGCCGTTGCAGTTTGCCGTTTCTGCCGGCAGGGGGCGGTGCGGGGAGGGGGAGGAAGCGAGCGTGCACCGTATATTCCGAATAAATTAATTGTGGGTCGGATATGCAGGGGTGACGGGGCAGGAGGAAAGTTGGAGATATTTTATTTTATTTTATTTTGCAATCCGATGGTTTCCTCGGGTGATAAAAAGGTAGTTTGCAATGAGCACAAGCGCGCGCAAGAATCCCGGACAGTTTGCAAATAAGCTTTTGCTGTGCTCCAGTTCATCTGTGTCTGTTCATCCACTTCATAAACTGTGTGACGCTTATGATAATCTTTTATTCTCTTGTTAATTATGCTGTTTTAAACGTGCATTTTATATTTGACTTCACTTAGCAATGTTTTAAGATTTTTTTTGTTAACTTTATTCCGTAGTTAACCTCCTTTGTGATGTTTTATTTTGAAATCTTTATGATAATATTTTAGTTTCAATTACATTGCTTTGACTGTTTATACAGTGGACGCTCTGGTTGTGAACGTGATGCGTGCGGGAGGCACGTTCGCAACCTGCAGCGCCGCATCTGCGCACACGCAGGTCAAATCAAATCAAATCAAATCAAATTTTATTAAACGGTCACAGACCAGAGTAACTCATACAGCTAGTCAGCGAAGCATAACACCGGAAAAAACAAGGACAATTTCAATACAGATTAGGCCATAACAGCAGGTCATGATTAGGGGCTTATGCGCAAAGCGCAATTTAGCACCTCTGTGCATGCGCAAGCGCTGAAACCTGGAAGTAACCCATTCCGGTACTTCTGGGTTTGGCGCAGTGTTCAACCTGAAAACAACCTGAAAACCTGAAGCGCCTGTAACATAGCTGTCAACGTTTCCCTTTTTAAAAAGGAAATTCCCTTATTCCAAATAGGATTCCTCGCAAGAAAAGGGAAAAGTTGACAGCTAAGGTCTGTAACCCAAGGTATGACTGTATTTTACTTTCTTTGGATGGTTTTATTTAGATTTTATTGATTTAGTATTCTGTAAACCACTTTGAGATTTTTCTTAAAAATATAAAGTGGTATAGAAATAAAATGAAATAAAACAAAAATAAAATCTGGGTTTTGTGTGTGCAGGCTCCCCACCCCCCATAAAATGTATATAAGACTTGGGTTTTTTTTGTTTTTAAAAGCCCTTGAAGCATTTTGCAAAAATAAAAAAAAGATAAAATAATCTGGGGGGACGGGACGACGACAATTAAAACCAAGTATTTGGAAAATTCAAAAAAATAATTAAAACCCATGATAAACTTAAAACACATGTCCGTATTGCATGCGTCTGGTTAGGCTTGCCTAAGCAAGAGTGTTTTTAAGCAGCCACTGGAAAATGCATCAATAAAATAAACAGGAACAGTTGTGATAACAATTCATTCAGATCCTTTGCAGGGCAGGATTTAGGTTTGATAAGGCCCCAACCTACTGAAGGTAATGGGGCCCTTTTGTCTAGCTGTCCTGTGCCAACAACAAATTGCCACTATTTTTTGTGTTGAACATATGCTATATCCAGGGGTAGGCAACCTAAGGCCTGGGGACCAGATGCAGCCCAATCACTTCAATCCGGCCCGTGGACGGTCCAGGAATCAGCCTGTTTTTACATGAGTAGAATGTGTCCTTTTATTTAAAATGCATCTCTGGGTTATTTGTGGGGCCTGCCTGGTGTTTTTGCATGAGTATTTATTTATTTATTTATTTATATTTTATTTTATTTCTATACCGCTTTATATTTTTAAGAAAAATCTCAAAGCAGTTTACAGCATACTAAATCAATAAAACCTAAATAAAACCATCTGAAGAAAGTAGAATGTGTGCTTTTATTTAAAATGCATCTCTGGGCTATTTGTGGGTCATAGGAATATGTTCATTCCCCCCTCCCCCAAAAAAGTTGGCCCACCACATGGTCTGAGGGATGGTGGACTGGCCCACGGCTGAAAAAAGGTTGCTGACCCCTGTGCTATATAGTAATTTATGTACCTAATAGGTATCTAAAGCCATTTGCACATAACAAAATATGTTTTTTTAATCAAAGTAATTGTTGAACTTATCCTATATTTTGGAAATTTACATGCATTTTCTTTTCCCTTTAATTTTTTTTTGGGGGGGCCAAGAGTGGGGCCCCAAGCTATAGCTTGTTTAGCTTATACGTAAATCCGGCACTGATCCTTTGCAGAGGCCAGTTGGAGCAGACTGAGAGCTGGTTGAGTCCTCTTCTCGGGTCATTTTATTGATGCACAATGCTGAGCTCCCTTGTTTTCAGTGCAAATCTTCACTCACCCACTTCTTCCCTGGTGGGGGGGGTGTACACTTTGTGGTTTGCCTCGGGTGCCAGAATGTCTTGGGTCGACCCTTGGGCTAACCACAAGCTGTAACTGCACTGTCTCCTATGGTTTGCAGCTTGCGGTTTAGATATCACTCCATATAGGCAGATAGACAGACAGATGATACGTGATTCATTAAAACAGTAGCACTGTGCAGTTGAGGTTCACTTTCCACATTCAGCTGAAACACAAAGCATCCACTCTTTTGCTGCATTTGTATTTTCCTATCGCATCTGTTATAATGTAATGGATTTATCTAACTATTCTTGATCACTCCAGCAGGCAGCAGATGGGCACAACAGATCGCGTGGGTGTGATTTGTGAGGATTACAGAGGAACAAATGAACTGAAATGCCTTCAGGCCTGATTCTGGAATATTGGCTGGCACCCAAGAACATCCCTCTGAAAGCGACACGTGGAGAATAATCTTCCCAAGGTGAAGATAACGTGGCACATCGCTCCAGCAGTCACAATGCTCCGCCTGATTGTTGTTGGTGTTTAGTCGTGTCCGACTCTTCATGACCCCATGGACCAGAGCACGCCAGGCACTCCTGTCTTCCACTGCCTCCCGCAGTTTGGTCAAACTCATGTTAGTAGCTTCGAGAACACTGTCCAAGCATCTCGTCCTCTGTCGTCCCCTTCTCCTTGTGCCCTCCATCTTTCCCAACATCAGGGTCTTTTCCAGGGAGTCTTCTCTTCTCATGAGGTGGCCAAAGTACTGGAGCCTCAGCTTCACGATCTGTCCTTCCAGTGAGCACTCAGGGCTGATTTCCTTCAGAATGGAGAGGTTTGATCTTCTTGCAGTCCATGGGACTCTCAAGGGTCTCCTCCAGCACCTTAATTCAAAAGCATCAATTCTTCGGCAATCAGCCCTCTTTATGGTCCAGCTCTCACTTCCATACATCATTACTGGGAAAACCATAGCTTTAACTCTACGGACTATACTATCGCTTTACTGCGCCTGGGTGCTGATAATATTCAGGAGGTACTTGGTTCACAGGAACTTGTGCCTTTTTTGTTGGGGGTCTCTGGCAGGTGGAATACATTGGAGCATGAGGTAGCAGATAAGATAGGACTTGAATCGTAGAGATCAAGGTTCAAATCCTCACCTAACTATGAAACTCATTTTCGGCCAGATACTTTCACCACCAAAGATACTTAGACCTTCCAGGTCTCCTCTGGCTTAGGGACTCAAGGCTGTCAGCAATACTCGGATTGAAAGCCAAACTGTTTACCTAGCACATGGGTAGGCAAACTAAGGCCCGGGGGCCGGATCCGGCCCAATAGCCTTCTAAATCTGGCCCATGGACAGTCCAAGAATCAGTGTGTTTTTACATGAGTAGAGTGTGTCCTTTTATTTAAAATGCATCTCTGGGTTATTTGTGGGGCATAGGAATTCATTCATATATATTTTTTCAAAATATAGTCCGGCCGACTAGAGTCTTAATTCCCACCAAAAAAAAAAAGCTGGAAGGTGAAAGTTTGATGTAGAAATCCTAGAAATTTAAAGAAAGACGACGAAAGAGGAAGAATACTTAGAGCAATTTTAAAATACAATATTAAAACTAATTACAGTTGGTGGAATAGGGTGGGTCCTAAAATATCTGAGGTGTCAAATAATAATAATAATAATTTTATTATTTATACCCTGCCAGGAGAAAGAGGTACCTCTTCAGCGTATGACAGAAACTATGTAATGAAGGTACCAGACACATCTCTGTGGGAAGGGAATTCCACAATTTAGGACTTGCCACAGAGAGTGCCTGCTTACACTTTTAAAGACACCTGCTAAAAATGTGCTTTTATTGCAGCAAGCTTTCCCAGACATGGAATTGACTTGTACCGATTTCATCTCTGCTTTATTTATAGGGGCAAGTTTGCTGAGTGGGATTGCGGCTTGAAGTCTACCGATATCCATGGTCCGAAGCTGGCTGAAGTCTGTAGTGATGGACTTAATGGAAACTGGCAGGGGTTGGCGGGTGAAAGCTGGTGGAGCTTGCATTTGGAAGCTGGCAGATGTTTCAAGGCTGGTGTTTGTGGATGTCAGCTGGTTGAAACTCACCTTCGGAGGCCGGTCAACAGAAGCCGGTGGATATTTGTGGACGGAAGCAGGACGCAAACGTAAACGAATGGAGAGTAAATTATGACCGATTGTATCTGCCGGTGTTCATCGTGGATGCTGGCTGGCGTATGCTTGTGTGCGGGAAGGGGAGGTCTCAAAAATGGTCAGGGCAAAATGGTACATGTATGTGAGCGAATGGGGTGGGATGTGTGGAATTGTTCATGATTAGATGGAACCTGTGGAAACTGGCAGGCTGAAAGTTAGTATATAAAGTCACCAGGCAGAAGTCGGTGGAAGTGCCTGGATGATGTTGCCATATGGTAGCTGTCCCATTCGGGTCCCATGGATGTCTGAAGCCAGTGAGGTTTCCTCAAGGCCACCCATGAAAGCAGTGAAGAGAACTGCAGGGCTTAAGCAAGGCAGCTTATATTTCATTTGAAGAAACGCCTTTCTAAACACATCCACCTGCAGTAGCTATTCTATCTTTTTATTCAAAGTCTCATAATGGGATATCACACACCTGACTTGGTATCGTTACACAGGAAAGGCGTGCTGGGTGTGAAATAAATAAGGAATAAGCAAATCCCTGTGGAGGTCCCTCCAACATCGTCAGGCCACGGGAGGTTGTGCTGATGCTATTGGCTGTGGACTGCTTGTGATGTCACAAAAGAACATGGTGGCTGAGGGAGAAATGACAGTTATCGGAAGAGGTACAGGTGAAGAGGCTCTGGAGAAGTTGGGTCGGGCAGCTGAAGGAAGAGAAGGGAAATCTGGTTTAGCTTCACCCTGTCTATTTGAGTTGCCTGTTGTCCTGTGCCTCACCTCCGTAGCTATCAAAAAAGTCACAACTGATTTTTGTCACAGAGAATCCAGCTGCCCACCATAAACTTTTAAGGATCCTCAGTGTTTGAAAAGCTTCCTTTTAGCTGAAACATCCCCGTTAGGTCTAGTAAGGTACTTAAGGATGCAGATTTTTAAGAGGAAATAACCCCAGTCAAATGTAGGGGTTCAGAGTGTGAGCTATGATGAACCACAAAGACCTGGAATTGAATCTCACTGCTGCCCTCAATAAAATATCCCAAAGAGGGGAAAATGTGTCTCTCTCTCTCCCCCCCCCCCCCATCCTTCCTTCCTTCTTCCCTGCCCCACATATTTACAAGGTAGTCTTCCTGGGCCCTTTTTGTCTGAGATCATTTCAGCTGGCAATGCTGAGGATTAAGACTGGGCAAAATGCACAAAATGTAGGATGCTGCCTTATACCCAATCATCCCCTTGATTCATCAACATGGTGCCCATCCCATAACCACTTTCTGCACCTCACTGGTTGTGGTCAGTGGATATCAGGTTTATATACAAGAACTAAGTTGATCCCGGAAGCCTGAAGTCTACCCGTGCTTGTTAGAATGGATGCATTTCTTGCAGCCAAGGAAGGGGACTGGTGATTCTACAGCTGCAGCTCACAGGGTGTATTTGAAAGATAATTATAAACACATTCAAATTGTTGGCATCAAACACTTAATCAGATGGAAATCTGATATCTCTTGGCAGTTGAGACAACTCTCTTAGCAAGAGATACTTTGGAGAATACAGCTAGAGGAATCAATACAGGTAAATCAGCACAAATGCAGTTAGCCTGCGGGTTTAATTTTCTATAGCATTCTTTACAAAACACTTCCAGTGGAATATTGGTTATTCAGCTGAATGATGCACTAGAAAAGCTTAACCATCTATTTATGAAGTGTCCATTATTATTATTATTATTATTATTATTATTATTATTATTATTATTATTAATTTAATTTTTATACTGCCATATACCCTATACTCATTAGCATGAGATATAAGATATTTGCTTTCTCCTGTTGACTTCTAGAGTGACCAATTATGCAGTGCTAAAAGGCGCGTTTTGAAATATATTTGCAGAAAGGACAAACATTACACAGAAAACTCAACTCTCTTCCACCCCTCCACTGTTCTGGCGGGTGTGTGTGTGTTTGCCAACCCCGCAAGAGTCAATGGAGTGGGGGGGCATGGGGCACTAGTGCAATTATTTCAATCTGAGACAGAAATTAGAAATATAATATATTGCAGTGTAAGAAAAAGATACAAGGGCAAGTTGCTGGTGTTGCATCCAGAGTTTTCTTGCCTGAAAAAAACTGCTTGTGTGCTAGAAATCTGATAATCCATAATCATTTCTAGAACCCATGCTATTTTTCAAAAATAATACCTATATCATGATGCCACATAATCTTGTAATCCTAATCTTATTCTATAATATTAATATTTTGCCAGCAAAGAAAGGTAATCCAGTCAGCATGGTTTCAGACATCCATTTATTTATTTTTTTTAAATTGTTTAATTCTTAGCTAAGGAAAATCCTTATTTGAGGGAACAGCTCGCATCAGGAAACCTTTTACACATGGGTTAACGCCAAAGTCTAGGGTTGCGTTGTACAGGAGTGTCTTACAGGGAAATTCTCAGGCAGAGCCTAATTGTCACGGTCCGGTCTACGGGCGATCAAAGTCCCGTCTGAGGACGTCGGGACCAGGGGCAAGATGGCAGGGTAGGAGCAGGAACGAGAGTCAGAAAGCAGGGAATCACGGGTCCGAGGATCGAGAAGCAAGGAGTCAAGAAGCTGAGGTCCGAGGGTCAGGAAGCAAGAAGCCAATGCAGCAAGGCATAAAACGTGTTGCTGTGGCAAAGAGCTGAAGGGAAATGCTGACCTTATATCCCTTCCCAGCTCTTGCCACCAGGTGCAGTGAGTTACCAAGCGGCCTCACCTGTGCCTTGCCCCTCCAGAACAAACTTAGGAAGGCGCCAGTCCTGCGAAGCCCTACTGGTCAAGGGTCCTGGCTCCTGCACGCACCCCTGACACTAATTTGTCATGGTCTGCTATACAGGCACACTCTGCAGATGGACAACACCAAGGCCCCTGACTCTCCCTCCTTCCTTAAACTCAACTTGGTCAAGGCATCACTTCAAATAGATGACTCCTCTAAGTGCCTTTCAAACAGGTACTGTCAAGTAGGACACATAGTCACTCTCTTGACTTGGGTGAGAGAAAGTAGAGGTTGCTACTGGGGCGTAGTTGACGCAGCTGACAATGGAATTCTTTCTTTGCAGAGGTGGCTGCAAAGCAAACGTGTCCCTTTGCATCTGTGGCTTGAATTTGGAGGCACAGCCTGGCTTGAGTTCAAGCCACGGCTGCAAAGGAACAACGAGAACGTCCTTAGGGTGTGCTCTCAGTTCTATGACGTTGAGTCACCTGGCATCATAGTAATGTCAGGAGACTGGCAGGTGGGTGGCCTGCAGGGAGGGAAGCAGCTGGCCAGACCCTGTTCCCTGTTCCCATTTAATCCTGTGATCCCAGCCACGTGCAACCTGTTTTGCAAAGAAATGCAAATATTGGAAAACACCAATAAGCCTTCAGTTTTCAAATAAAACCAACCTTTGGAAGCTGTCCATAGGTGCCAACGCCCTGGGTGCCCGAGCACCCACAAAATTCCCCATGAAGGGGATGGGCACCCACAGATTTCAGCACCAGGACCATGCACCAACCCTGGGCACCCACAGTCACAGTGCCAAGCTGGCACTCCTGAACCTGTCACCATTGGGAGAAGTGGGGGGAGCAAAACACTTTAGAACCCGTTTTTTTGTTGAAGGGCTTCAGTGGGAGTCTGCGGAAGCTTTTTTCCATGGATTCCATGCAGAATCTTCTGCTAAAAGCAGAGAATGTAGGACTTCGGATTTCTAATTTGCATTACTGCCTGGTGGCATGGCTTTTTCTCAGGGGGGGCCCCGTGACGTTTTGCTGCTGTAGGGAAAATGCCATGCCCCACCCCTGATTTGGGCCCCTTTCCTGCCCCTGCTATCAGTCCGTGCTGACACCGGCTCCCTCACTGCAACTACCATAATGCAGTGACAGCATCACAAGTGCAGTATTAGCAGTGAAGGCAGGGGCACTCTGGCTGCAGTGATCTGGGCAAAGGCAGTGAGACAACAGGGCAGGTAGTGGTGCAACAAGGGTTGGGGGTGTCAGATCTGCCACCTGAAACAAATTGCTTCACCCTGCCTCATGCACGCACCAGTCTTAGTTTTTCTGGTGCCACGTAAGCTATAACTCAGCTGCCTATCAAATTTACTAGGGAAAGTATTCGAGGTTAGCACAAACTTTCCCCTGTTTGATTTACTTTACTGCCCCTTTACTGCCCCATATTTGCTCAGAAAGCAAACTTTAAAGTGCATTACCCAGATCATAATGCGTAAATCTGGGTAGGTGATTAACAGTCTTATCTCACTCCAAATTACTGATTCCAAAACGAAAGGCAGAATACAGGTGTTTCCAGGGCGGCAGGTGTGGAACAGTGCAAGTGCAGCCGTAAAGGAAAAATTGTGAACTCCAGAATCAGAATTGTAAAGCTGGAAGGGACCCCAAGGGTCATCTAGTCCAACCTCCTGCAATGCAGGAATGTCAGGTAAAGCATCCCTGACAGACGGCCATACAACCTCTGCCTAAGAACCTTCAAGAACGGAGCATCCACAACCTCCTGAGGGAGACCGCTCCGCTGTCAAACAGCTCTTGCTGTCAGAAGGTTCTTCCTGATGTTTAGTTCGCATCTCCTTTCTTGTAACTTGAAGCCATTGGTTCGGATCCTACCCTCCGGAGCAGGAGAGAACAAGTTTGCTCCATCTTCCATGTGACAGCCCTTGAGATATTTAAATATGGCCAGCCTGTATCCTCTCAGCCTCCTCTTTTCCAGGCTAAACATACCCAGCTCCTTCAACTGTTCATCATAGCAATGAACCACTTTTTAAAAAACCAAATGTGCAGCTATTTACTTTTGACACCCCCCCCCCACGTCTATTCTCCATCTAGACCAGGGGTAGGCAACCTAAGGCCCGGGGGCCGGATGCGGCCCAATCGCCCTCTCAATACGGCCTGCGGACAGTCCAGGAATCAGCGTGTTTTTACATGAGTAGAATGTGTCCTTTTATTTAAAATGCATCTCTAGGTGTTTTGTGGGGCCTGCCTGGTGTTTTTACATGAGTAGAATGTGTGCTTTTACAGTGGTACCTCGGGTTACAGACGCTTCAGGTTACAGACACTTCAGGTTACAGTCTCTGCTAACCCAGGAATATTACCTCAGGTTAAGAAATTTGCTTTGGATGAGAACAGAAATCGTGCGGCGGCAGCGGGAGGCCCCATTAGCTAAAGTGGTACCTCAGGTTAAGAACAGTTTCAGGTTATGAATGGGCCTCCAGAACAAATTAAGTTCTTAACCCGAGGTAGCACTGTATTTAAAAGGCATCTCTGGGTTATTTGTGGGGCATAGGAATTCGTTCATTTCACACACATACCCCCCAAAAAATATAGTCCGGCTCACCACATGGTCTGAGAGATGGTGGACCGGCCCATGGCTGAAAAAGGTTGCTGACCCCTGATCTAGACAACCCAGAGCTATTGTCAGAGTTTAAGCACACAGTCCAGTGGGGTGGGGGGAATTATAGGGTGGGAAACAGGACGTGTGTGGTATGGGTTGTAGAGACAAGGGCTGTGGCTTAAGAATTCCAACAATCAGATAAAGGGACTGAATTGGAAGGATTTCATGTGCAGCAGGAGCAGGTGGGAACATGGCAACAAACCTTTTATTGGTCCATGATTTCCCTTTTAAACCCACCTTTATGAGGCTGTATTTTCGCCTCCCCACCTCCACTCTTCCCGGTGGAGCTCTCTAACCAAAGTCCTTCTCACTTCAGCTTTCTCTCTTCATTGCACACAGTCCTCATTCATGGATTAAATTTAAGGAGCGACAACGAAAGGAATTTATTAGAAGTCCAAAAATCAAGGGTGAGAACAGGCTTGCTTTTGATAAGGCAGGGGCAATCAAAAGTTGCCGCCACCGGTGTTGAGCAAAGACGGTGGTGCTTCTCTCAGAAACGGATGCTTAAATAATGCTACCTTCAAACTTTCTGAAGTCTCGTTCCTGAAAAAACCCATCACAGGCCATGACAGCTCAATGAAACAGTATTCCAGCTCTTTGCATTTGACAGAGGAAAGGGGCATCAGAGAACACCCTTCCCACTCACTGGTTGACTAATAACTATAAAAAAAGACTTCCAAACCCATCGCAAATGTTTAAGGAAAAGGAACAAAAATGAGAGAAAGGGAACACACACCTTAATATGCTTCATTTAACTTATTTTATTGTCACCTTATCAGAAATAGGTCTGCAAATATAAAAATATCTGTTTTCAAATTGGGATCAGAATGAGAAGCAAATATAAAATTACCTAAATTACATGCATCAGAAATGCATTTTTTAAAAAAAGATACAGGACCATATAAATTTGTCTCTCAATTGGTCCAGATAACTGAGATGCCTCACTTGATTTTTTAAATATTTTTTTAAAAGAACCACTCCCATACTGCTTTAAGACATACACATCAGAAATAAACAAGAGGTCTTCCGAGCAGGTCATTTTGCAAGCAAGTCAGAACAGAAAGAAATAAGGTTTAGTACGTGTTCTACACAAGGACACCGCACAGCAGAACTCTAGGCACCTAATTATAACCACTTATAATTGCATCTCCTGATGTTGCATGGAATATATACTGATTCAGCAAAGGGAATCTGTGCACATAAGCAGACTTCCTTCAGGTACCAATGTACATTAGAAGGCACTTTTCAGCATGAATGCTAGGATGAAGCACTGAGTGTACATCGCCAACCAACTTCCTGATGAAAGATAACCATGACTAAATACCACCTTCTTTATAGGTGAATAGCTGGCAAAGCCAACAATAACACGTCACATTGCAACACTTTGTTTTACCTCTGGCTTATTTATCTTTAATTCAATGTGCCAGCTCCTTGATGGGGGTGGCAGGGCGCGGGAATCTTCCAAATTCTTAACAGACTGACCAAATGCTTAGCCACTGGGATTTTGCGTCTCTTTAACCACTTAGAAAATTGGTCTGTAGCTGGTGAAATTCCTACAGCTGATGCAAAACGTACCCCCTCACTCCCTCGTGACCTGAATGCATCTCTGGAGAAAATTATACCGGTAGGTCTTTTTAAATCCCATTGGTTTCAGTGGAAAGAGTTTTAAGCTTTTCCTATTGGAACCAAGCAACTTCCAAGTGATGGACTGAGGTTGGACTTAGCACAAGGTGGTGAAGCAACACTTTATATTCTCTCTAAATAAATTATGTCTTCGATCTGCTATTATTAAAACATAGCCCAAGTCTAATAGGTAGCGATATCGTTTTCATTTCCTTCTGTAAAGGTAAAGGTAAAGGGATCCCTGACCATTAGGTTCAGTTGTGGCTGACTCTGGGGTTGCGGCGCTCATCTCGCTTTATTGGCCGAGGGAGCCGGCATACAGCTTCCGGGTCATGTGGCCAGCATGACTAAGCTGCTTCTGGCGAACCAGAGCAGCGCACGGAAACGCCGTTTACCTTCCCGCCGGAGCGGTACCTATTTATCTACTTGCACTTTGATGTGCTTTCGAACTGCGAGGTTGCCAGGAGCAGGGACCAAGCAACGGGAGCTCACCCCGTTGTGGGGATTCGAACCGCCAACCTTCTGATCGGCAAGCCCTAGGCTCTGTGGTTTAGACCACAGCGCCACCCACGTCCCTTCTGTACAAACCACAAAAAAGATCATTCAAAACTGTTCATCTTCTGATAAGGACAGGGGTCAGCGAACTTTTGCAGCAGGGGGCTGGTCCACTGTCCCTCAGACCTTGTGGGGGGCCGGACTATATTTATACTTTATACAGGAATCTAAAGTAGAATCCAGCAACCAGAGAAAAAGTCCATGCTTCTGAGTCTGGTCACATTTACAATTACTAGCTATCAAGCTTATTGAGAAGGGAAAAGTAAACACACATCTTCAGTTTCTGCTAAAACTGGCAGAAAAGAAGTATTTTGTTTTTATGGGGAGTCTGTTGGTCAAGAGGTGGCAATTCTTTACTCGCCTCTGGCTCCCTGCCTTTAAAAACAAATATATATTCATACTTTTTTCTCTTCTCAGCCCCACAGAACAATGCCCCTAAACATCCACATTCTCCATTTGCAGATATGCAAAGTTCATCATGAATATAAATTGGGAACTTCCCTGACTTGCATAGCACCTGTCAATCACGGTATTTTTAGTTTTGCAGATTAATCATTGTACAATACAGGCTCATGATACTAAAATAAAAATAAAAAAGTTCTGATGAAGTCACAGATCAAGTCAAATTTTCCCCTCTTATGAGAACATGGGGAAAATTACACAAATGCCTGTAAACAAACACAAAACTCCTAGCTCAGGCGCCGAAGACATTTTAAATCGTTTCTTCCTGTTTTGGCTCTCTTCATCTTTCTCTCTGGGCACAACTAGTTATTTTTAGTGAAAGAAATACTTTATACTCTAAAGGGCTGGCTGTTTGTTTGTCCTGACACCCACACCTTTTTGTGTGCTTGTGCGTGTGTCTGTGCAATTCTTGCCTGCTGGGATTTCTCTGAGGGTTCACAGAGAAAGGCTTCGTTTAGGCTTATTGCTATTAAAACCATCTTTAGGAGTGTGATTCAAGTTTTAACACCTAGGAAAAAAGTTGCCAACGCAGATTCGTCTGTGTGTGTAATAACCACAGCAGCTCAAACACGAATCCATGAAAACACAAACAAAGCTACCAAGTCAGATAGCTGGTTAATCTGCCGGTAATTCATTATTGTCAACATATACTGTCAATCAGTAATATTGTCAACATATATTGTCAATATATATTGTCAATATATACTGTCGATCACTGCCTTCCTGCTCCTTTCTAAAACTGGAGATATATCATGGATTGAACCTGAGATGGTCTGCATGTGAAGTATGTGTTCAGTCACTGAGCTATGCGCTCCTCTCTCCATACCTGCAGAGCACGGCTGGGCTCCGCCACCGAACTAAATATGAAGACAGACATGATACTTGACTTGTAAACCAGCAGATCTACTTTGAAAGCACCCTTCCTTTCAGTACGCCATGTACCTTGTGCTCTCAAGGTCTTTGTGGTAGGAAGAAACAGCTCCACAAGTTTGCAGAAGAAGGCACGCTGTGGTGCAATACACTTCTCCCATTTCAGAGCATATATATATATAATGGATGAACATAGAAACATGAATTTGGCACTTAATATTTTTAAATTCAAAACATAGCCCTCCAAAAACTTGGGAATGGGAGGCTTGGGAAGGCTGAGGGCTCAGCCAGTGTTTGATTCACAGGTATCGGAAAGTTGAAAAGCCAGGTGAGATTTCTATATTATGATGTCTGTCTTCACCATAAGAGTGTGCCTGAACACACACATACCATGTCGGCATATTGTAGAAGATCGGTAGTAGTGGATAAGCTGGTCCCCACCCCACCCCACCCCATAAACTTGCCCACTGTTGTTGAATTTCTCTCCAACGAATCTCTCACAAGCTTCTAAGGAATCCAAATTCCCAGGAACACAAGATAAAAACAAATGCTATTGAGCCTGGATAGCTGTTGGTTAGACTGTGGTGCTGATAACACCAAGGTTGCAGGTTCGATCCCCATATAGGACAGCTGCATATTCCTGCATTGAAGGGGCCATAGGCTCCCTATTCCAGGTTGAGGTAAGTCTTAGGTACAGTGGAGGCCATCAATCCAAAAGAGCTATCATGGCGAGAAAGGATGGTTACAGAAACAAATATTTAAGTCCTCAGCACAGTGTGCTTGGTCTGTGCAGCATCTATGGATTCAGCTACGGAAGACCACGATGGGATGGATTTAGGTGAACATTGGGTGAAGCACTGGGTCTATCAGCACCCAATGATGCGATTTAATTTAGCTGCACTTATAAGACCATCTTTGAAAACCCATGTCAAGGTAAGTTCACATATTTCAATGTCCTGAATCTGCAATTACCATTTGGTAACAGGTAAGATAGTATCACTGGTCTTCTGTTATGCAATCATTTACCTGCAGTGCATACATGGTGAGATTACATTCTGACATTACCGGGGAATTTAGTCATGATGGTTAGGCTCATGGAACCATCAATCAGTGACAGACCATTGTGGGTCACGGTGAAATGGAAAAGCTTAAAAATATGGGCAGAGCCTGGAGCTGGCAAGTCACCATCCCAAACTGGCTGGCCATGCTCAAAATCAGGCATCATCATGCCACAAGTCCACTTGTGAGAAGTCACCACCTCAAAAACACCCTGCAAAAATCACTGTTGAGCTACATGTTTGGCAAAATTATTTGGCAGAGTCCTGGGGCTATTAGTTATGCAATTCAGGTTTGTGTGTCTAGATAGAGGAATTGCATTTATGGATATAACTAAAAAAATATACAGTAGTACATCAGCAAGAACTAAAGTGCTAGCTTTCAAAGTGCTGGGGGAATTACATACAGAATCATTAAAATGCTGTTCTCCTATCTAGACCCAACATCCTTTCCGACTCTCCATGAGGCAAGCAACCCAAACTTGCAAATTTGCCTTTAGACAAAACTCCAAGGATTTCCCTTTTTTTGGTGTAGACCTGTCACCCCAGGCCCTTCACCCATCACATACTCCCCTTAATTACACCAAGAAGAAACCCCAGCTAACCCCACACGGGGTCAACTCTCAAACCAGTTGGCTAGATTCTGGATGGTCTTGGGTTGCTTGCCCGCAGCCCTGACTGCGTCGCAAACCCTGCAGCCGTGTTCAACCCAGAAGAACATCACCTGCACGTCGTACCGCTTCCTCCAGGCAAAATACCTCTGGTACTGGCTCTTGTTTTTATCTAGGAATTTCAGGTAAAGGGCCAGTTGCCTGGGACTGGCAAAGTCGTCGATATGGATGAAAGAATCGGGGGGAATGAAAAGCTCGTAGTTGGACCTTGCGGGGCCAAGCACAATGGGCACTGCCCAGGATGTCAAGGCGTTCCTCCAGAGTTTCTCAGTGATGTAGTCTGGATGCTGGGAGTTCTCAAAGGCCAAGTAGAACTTGTACTCGGAGACCGTCTTGACCACACTGTTGTCCTTCAGCTTCAGGCCGTGGGCGCCGTAGACGTCGATGGGGAGGTGGTCCTTCAGCTGGTGGTAGTAGCGGACGCGGGCCTGCTCTTTGTTCCAGTTGCTGATGATCCAGGACACCAGCTTGGTCTTCCTGGGCATGGAGAGGTGTGGGGCAGGTGTCTGGCTAGGACGGAGATACCCATAGGGCACGAAGACGTCCGAGTCCACCTTGTAGGTCATGGTCCAGTTGAAGATGCCCGCCAGGTCCCTGAGGCCTCGGGTATGTGAGGGTGACTCCGAGTTCATCCACACCCAGAGCTGCCCAGGGGGCCTAACCCGGGGCAGGTTCTTGAGGCCACTGCTCATGAGGTTCCTGTGGTGGAAGACGACAGCCTGCGCCTCCAGCTGGCGCCCCCGGTCGGTGGTGAGGTTGCAGGCGCGGATGCCGAAGCGGCGCTCGCAGCCGTCCAAGGGCTGGTTGCGCCCGAAGGGCACCCACCACATGAGGACGGTCACCGCCTCGTCGCCCCCGTCGTTGCCGCGGCCCCACACGGGCGGCGGGTCCCGCAGGCTGCTGGCGGCGTACAAGGCCAGCACGGTGCAGCAGGACAGCCCGGCCGCCAGCAGACGCCGCTTCAGCCCCGGCGCCCCGGGGCAGGAGAAGCCGTGGCACAGCCAGGGCGCAAGGCGCGCAAGCCGGCCTCGCAGCCGGCACAACAAGCCCGGCTCCGGGGGATCCATCGCGGGCCGCCGCCGACCGAGGGGATGAAGAAAGCGCCGAGGGCGCATCGTGGTCCTTTGGCGGCCTTTGCCACCGCCTCCTGCCCGGCCCCGCCTGCCAGGGCGCCGAGTGGCGCATCCCGATGGGTCCCGGGTTGCAGGCCCGCCTTCCCCAGAGGGGGCCGCGGCTCTCCGGCCTCCTCTAAGCGGAAGGGTGGCCGCTCCAAGGATCCGAACTCCTTGGAGAGCCGCCGGACACGACCCGGTTGCTCCTCGTCCCTTTGTTTGTCTGTTTGTTCGTATATGCCGATTTCCTTGGGGCGCGCAGAGATTCAGCCGCAACAGCTTTCCCCTCCGCCAGCACCGCGGGTGAAGGGATGGCAGGGCTGCACCTGTTGGATTTCTGCCTGCTGTAAGAGGTGGAAGGAGGTGTGAGCCCGCGCAATCGGATGGCTTCTGCTGTGCCGTTGCTCTCTGCCAGCTCGGAGATGCAGTGATTTAGTTGGGAGCTGGAGATGGAACCGCGAGGGAGGGAAATGCCCAAAGCTCTAACAGCGTACTCCCAAGCAGAGCGTACTTAGAAGTTAGCCTCTGGTTGCGTTAACCTGCTGCGGTGTTGCAACCCGAGGCACGGAGAGGTGCGACGCAGGTTGTGATCACGATGCAAGAACGAAATGCAGTCTGCACATGGGGAACGGGTAAAAGGCGGATCCAGCTGATTTTAAACGGATCCTCATGAATTCATATCATATTTTTTTCATTCAAATTAAATAAAACTGCCATGATACTGTAGAACGTGTCTTTGTGGGCAGCATCAAAAAAATCATGCACCCACTGTTTCGTGGGGCCGCGCAATGGCGCAAAAACATGGTTAAAAAACACGGATCCTCATGATTTTTGCACTAGATCAGCTCGAAGTCAGATCAAACATCATGGCCATGGGCACAGCATGCACCACAAAAATCACGGATCCACGGCTTCCTGGCGACACCATGGCCCTAAAATGTGGTTTTGAAGCATGGATCCTCATGGACCCTCACACTTTTTGCATTGGACCAACCCTAACTCGCTGTCAAATCACACATCATAGCCAGGGGCACAGCCTGCACCACAAAAAACTCGGATCCATGGCTTACTGGTCATAAAGGTACAAGCACTGCTTGTTGGACAAGGACAGTATTCGCCTTCACTTTGTCCTGGCAAATTGGACTGAACTGAGGAGACAGGCTAACTTTTCAATGAAAAATGATAAATTCCTTGCTAGAGAGAAAGGAGGGGGGGTGGGACTTGTTGTGCCCCTTCCTTTGCCTTCTCCCACCAACCCTGTGATCACGGTGTTTCTGTGTGTGTGTGTGTGTGTGTGTGTGTGCACGCGCGCGCACACACACACACACACATTCAACCTCAATAAAGCCAGGCAGTCCTCAATCAATAAAATGCTGACTGGCCACCTGCCTCAGTGGGTGCTTGGAGCTCACAGTATCACACACACTAAGCAGACGAAACTGCTATATCAGGCAAAAAGAAAGGAACAAACCCTCTTGCACCCAGCAAGCTGGAACATTAGGACCATGTGTTCTGGCTTGCTTCAAGTCAGCAACTCAGGGAAGATGAGCATCATTGACCATGAGCTGAAAACACGCAACATTGACATTGCTGCTTAACAGGGGACAAGACTCGCTTCGAATGGCAGCCTCAGAGAGAACTACACCCTTTGTGGCAAGGAGGGCATCCCGAAGATTCACGGCATAAGATTTGCAGCGAGGGACTCCCTTCTGTCTGTGATAGAACTGCCAGCTGAGGGCTCAGAATGCTTGCCTTCTCTCCATCTCTCAACTACCTCCATTCCGGTTAACATATTGAGTACACTCTGTGTGCTCTGATATGCAGATCAAGAACAAGTTCTGCAAGGAAGTAGACCAGCATGTCAGCAGCCTTCTCGGTAGTGGCGCCTGCACTGTGGAACATCTTCCAGCAGATGTCAAAGAAATAAACAACTCTCTCACTTTTAGAAGACATCTGAAGGCAGCCCTGTCTGAAGTTTTATTCTGTTTTTAGTGTTCTGCTGGGAGCTGCCCAGAGTGGCTGGGGAAACCCAACCAGATGGGCGGGGTATAAATAATAAAATTATTATTACTATTACTATTCCTGCTAGGAGAGTTCATCACAGCTGGGATAACCAAAGAGGCCCCCTTGGTATTGGGAGTGTGAACAAGAATGGCCAAAGGCTACCTGAACTGTGTTCATACCACAGCCTCTGCATCACGAACATGGTGTGCTCTACCAAGACAAAACACTCAGTATGCTGGAGATATCTTAGATCTCATCTTAGATCTGGCACCAGCTGGACTGGATTGTCACCAGGTGATTGCACTGAACTGTGTCAATGCCACACAGAGCTACCACAGCACTGACTGCGACACGGTCACACCCTGAAGGCGAGCAAAGAGGACCTCTAGCCAATCTAAGGTTCTGCACTTTGGCAGGAAGAACCAGCTGCACAAATATAAGATGAGGGACACTGGTTTGCTGGTAGGGAAAAGGATCTAGGGATCTTAGGGGACCACAAGCTTAACATGATCAACCTGAGAGTGATGCGGCAGCAGCAAAAAATGCTAATGCTATTTCAGGCTGCAACAACAAAAGTGTCCAATGGAAGACAATAGGTAGAGGTAAAGGTAAAGGGACCCCTGACCATTAGGTCCAGTCGTGACCGACTCTGGGCTTGCGATGCTCATCTCACTTTATTGGCCAAGGGAGCTGGCGTACAGCTTCCGGGTCATGTGGCCGGTATGACAAAGCCGCTTCTGGAGAACCAGAGCAGCACACGAAACACCGTTTACCTTCCCGCCAGAGCGCTACCTATTTATCTACTTGCACTTTGATGTGCTTTCAAACTGCTAGGTTGGCAGGAGCAGGGACCGATCTGATCGGCAAGCCCTAGGCTCTGTGGTTTAACCCACAGCGCCACCCGCGTCCTGGAAGACAATAACACAATGAAATTCAAAACAGTAAGAATTTATTGAGCATTTATTCAAAATCCATTAAAAAATATTTATTTCTATTCCATTCTCTTCCTGTTCTTTTTCTTCTTGGCACGTGGAGTTACACAGGGAGTAGATCCTATGTCCTAAGGAATGGAAAAACCCAAAATTCTGTGAGATCTTTTGGGGCAAAATAATGTCAACAATTTTCAGATCTCTCTCTCTGTCCCCTCCCCTGCCCTGTCTTTTGCCAAAACAAAGGGGTCAACCCTCTGCCCAGATCTGTCCCCCCCCCCCCCGGCCTCCGTGATGTGGTCCAGAGGAAAGAAGAGCAAGGCATAAGGCACCTGCTTGGCTGCAGGAGTTGCCAGAAGGAGGCCTACAAAACGCCACCCAAGCATCTTAGGGACTCCACTCTGCATCTGTGTAGGGTTTACTCTGGAGCCTTTTCTTCTCCTGAAGCCATCCCAGGAGGCAGCAGAGGTTTAGAATCAGAGTTCTCCTCGATGGGCTTCCTTCCGGGGGGGATGAGCCCCATCGGCCCCTCACTTCCCTCTACTGCAATGTGCACAAACAGCTTCCTCTGGATCACGTCCGCTCCATCTGCTGGAGCCTGTCTTCTGACACAGGGGAAAGTCCCTCACTCACCGAGGGTTTGAGACCCATTGGCTCCCCTCCCCTGGTTCCTCGGCCTCTTCTCCCTCTGACTGCTCCTCCTTGTCCCCCCCCCCTCCACTCCCTGGGCTCTGAGACGTCTTCCCTTCCTGCTTCCTGCTTCCTCCCACCATTCCTCTGTGCCCAACCAGTCCATGACATTGTTCCACCCTTGGCCTCTGTCCCCACAAGGCAGCTTCCCCCTACCTGATCTGGTCCCACAGCCACTGCTGCCCTTCTGCCGCCATGAAAAGATGGAGAAGGAAGTCTTGCTGGCATCGTTCTGTCACCTGCAAGAGAAAAAAGGTAAGCAGGATGCCAGGAGTGCCTGCTTCTCTCATAGATGAAACAGGGCATCTCTAACTACAGATGGGCTTTTGAGAAAGTCTTACCTGCTGAGTGCATTTGGATGTTGGCCTCTCTGGCGTTCAGTGGAGCCCGAGGTCCACACTACCTATAAATCCTCAATGATGATGTCATCTGGATGGATGAGAATGAGAAGAGAATGAAAATGAAAATGAGATTTTCCCACAGGCCTTTATTCAAAGGTCGCTGTCTCCAAGGTGTGGGGGCTTACCTTCTTTCAGGTTCAGGCAGAAGCAAGCCAGGTCCGGCTGAAGTACTGTCATCTGCAGAGGAAAGAAAAATCAGGGTCAGATGGGAGCAAGAGAGCACAGAAGCAGTCCCAAGTCAGGAAGGATGGGTCTCCCTCTGTCTTGGGCCCAATCCCTTGTTCCAGAGGACCTCCCTGGGCCCTGCAGCCTCCTGGGCAGAGGTGGAAGGGCAGCAGCAGGAAAGGGGGCAGGAAAAGCCCCTGGCCTCATCCTGGCCCCCAGGCACACACCCCACATCATCTGCACTAAAGATCACTTGGGGATGTGATCTTGGGGGGTACTTACTCTGAGGCTGGGGTATTTCCGGGTGTGGCGTTTGCCTCCTACGATGGGTCAAGGAAAGGGTTAAAATGGGTGTGATGTGATTGGCCAGTGAGAATGCAAGGGGGGAGTAAAAGATAGAGTGGGAGGTTTTGAAAGTCAGTTGAGGTTTGTCAGTTGGGAGTTGAGGCTTGGGTGTTGGAGAAGGAAGAGGGAGGATTAGGTGTGGGTTGGTAGAGTTGTATTGTGAGAAAGTGAGAGGAATTGTTAGGTTGAGTTGGATAGACAGTGGGGAATAATTCAGTTTGGAGTTGCTAGGAACCAAGATTAGGAAACTGACAAGAGAAAAATAAACTGCAACCATACGCTTGTTCCTGCATTTAAAAATAAACTTGATTATTTGTTTATGTTAACAACAGTCTGGACTCCGCGTGTCCCCATGAGAAGCAGGGTGGTGGTAGCGAAGAAAGCTATCGCACAGGGTCAATAGACCGTGATCACCACACCGGGCAATGGCCAGCAGCAAGGAAATGCTGCTGGCCGCTAGTTCTTGAGCCTCCTCACTTTCTCCCAGGGCGTATCCTCGGAGGTCCTGCAGGAGGAAAGAGCGTCTCAGAGTCAGGGGCCAGTCTGGGCCAAAGCGGCCCCCACTGCCCCCACCACGGAGTCCCTGGCACTTCTGGACCATGAGGGTTTGCCAGCTTTGGTCTTGGACCAAATTGGGGGCCAAACAGGCTCTGTGCCCCAGAAATGGGGCAGTCCATTGGGTAAGGGACGGGGGGACGGGACAACCTTAAAACCTTCCCTGATGCCATTGGGACCCTTACGCTGAGAAGGTGGAGGAGGGTGCCAGGGTTGGGGGCTTAAATAAGGAGACTCCCCAGCAGGAGCCGGAAGTGCCTCTTCAGTTCCTGCGGGAAAAGAGAGAAGAGAGTTTGAATGCTGGGTTGGTTCTGCAAGTGTGTGATGAAGAAGAAGAAAGAGCCATGAAGGGAAGTCAAAACCAAGGACATACTTCTTCTCTCTCCTCCTCCTCGGCCCCTTTCAGCACGGCCTCCGACGTCCTGTGCAGGATGGCACTGATCATATCGCAGCTGAATTTGGGCCTCATCGTGCTGCAGAGATGAAATGAGAGGGTTAGAGTCTCCCTTGCCCCCTTCTCCCTCCCGCCTGCTCTTTCCCCCTAGAGTTCTGCCCCCACCCACAACCCCATCCACGCCAAAGACCCCACTCACCTGAGCTGGAGGAGGGCCTCCAAGGCAAGGGCCAGGGGGTGATCCCTGAAGTGCTCCAAGGGCCCCAGGATGTCCTGGAAGAGAACAGAGGAGGAAAATCAGCTCCGACCCCAAACACCAGGCTTGGCTTTGCAGGGAAATGGCAACCCCATGCCCTAAGCTGGCAGGGTCCTTCTCTCCGCAGATGCACAGCCCCTTCCCCCCACACCCCCCCCCCATCACTCACCAAAATGGCTTGGGCCGTCTCCTGCTTGGAGCACTTCAGGGATCGAAGCCCCCTGAGCTCAGCTGCCTGGCAGCTCTGGATGACCCCCAGGAGGTAGAGCTGTTCATCCTCCAGCAGCTGAAATGCAAAAGTCAGGCTGTCAGTTCCTCATGAGGGGAGGGTTTCTCCGCATCTGAGAGTGCAGAGTGGGGGGCAGGTCTGAGGAATCCAGTCCCTGCTCTTGTTTTCTCCAATACTCACCCCTGGGGCTGGGATGTGGAACCGCAGCAGAACTGCAAACAGAAGGGCATGGGAAGAGGTGAGTCCTCTTTTGCATCCTTGGACTAGTTGCCCCCCATGCCCATTCCTGCCCTCCTCTGTCCAAAAAAGGAGGGCCCCCAGCTGACCTGGTGCCACGGGCTGCTCTGGGTCTTGCTGGGGGGCCACCCTGTGGCAGCACCTGAACAGGCGCCTTAAGCACCTGATCCTAGAAGAGATGAGCGGAGAGAGCGACTCAGACGCTGGCAGCCCCAGTTCTTGGGGTGTGTGTGTAAGGAGGGGCGTCTGGAGAAACAGTGAACCACTGCCGAATTGGCAGAACAGAAATACATATGTGGAGCCTAATCGATCCTTGCCGGCCCATCATGACCAATTCCTTCCATCTCTCTGCAGTTCAGTGACCTGAAAGGGCATCATCAGAGCCTGAAAGAGGGAGCCCAGAGCATGAAGGGCTGGCAGAGAGAGAAAGGAGCTCCCAAGTGCTCTGGGTTCAAGAGCTACAGCCATGCCAGGACCCAGAGAGCCTGGTCCCCTCATTCATGCAGTCAAGCAGTGTATAAATTTCATGAAGCAAATGAAATGAATAGGGAGAGGGGAGAGCTTTGGGTCATTCTTAACATTGTTACCGGATTTTTTTGGAAAGGGTGGCGGGGGTTTCCCCCTCCAGCAGGCACCATAAAGGTAAAGGTAAAGGTACCCCTGCCCGTACGGGCCAGTCTTGACAGACTCTGGGGTTGTGCGCCCATCTCACTCAAGAGGCCAGGGGCCAGCACTGTCCGGAGACACTTCCGGGTCACGTGGCCAGCGTGACATCGCTGCTCTGGCGAGCCAGAGCCGCACACGGAAACGCCGTTTACCTTCCCGCTGGTAAGCGGTCCCTATTTATCTACTTGCACCCAGGGGTGCTTTCGAACTGCTAGGTTGGCAGGCGCTGGGACCGAGCAGCGGGAGCGCACCCCGCCGCAGGGATTCGAACCGCCGACCTTTCGATCGGCAAGTCCTAGGTGCTGAGGCTTTAACCCACAGCGCCACCTGCGTCCCGTGCAGGCACCATACCCCCCTCCAACTGTACCCTAAATCAACACCTTCACTTCTGCAAATTTCCCCACAAAACACATCCTGACACAGTCCTTTCCTTTTTCTATTCCAAAGGCTCCCATAAATAAGGGTCGTGGTTAAGAGCGATAGACTCGTAATCTGGTGAACTGGGTTCGCGTCTCCACTCCTCCACATGCAGCTGCTGGGTGACCTTGGGCTAGTCACACTTCTTTGAAGTCTCTCAGCCCCACTCACCTCACAGAGTGTTTGGAGTAGTGATAAAGCGGGATATCAAATCCAAACAACTCCTCCTCCTCCTCCACCACCACCTCCTCCTCCTCCTCCTCCTCTTCTTCGAAACCACGTTTTGGGGCCACGGAGTTGCCAGGAAGCTGTGGATCTGTGATTTTTGTGGTGCAGGCTGTGTCCCTGGCTATGATGTGTGATTTGACGGTGAGTTTGGGTTGGCCCAATGCAAAAATCGTGAGGATCCATGAGGATCTGTGGTAAACGGGCGCCCAGCCACTTGCCCCTCCCTCACCTGTCTTTGCTCTCCGGCCAGACCAGGTTTCTGGAGCAAGGCTGGCAGACCCTTTTACTTTTTCAGAAACAGGACAAAACAGAACTGGTAAGGCTGCCACCACTCCCTCATCCCAGGGTTACCTGAAGCCACAGCTCAAGGGAGACGGCTGTGCTCCTTTATTACCGGTTAACCCCAAACTACAAGTTGCTTCCACAAGCTTGCAGGCAGAAATTCTTTGGTATAGCGCAACCAAGAAGTCTAGGCGTTGGATTTAGCTATTCCCCCGGATAGGCACACACAATACAAGAGAAAGTTACTTTCTTAAAATTTATTTTAAAACATAAAGAACATGCTAAAAAGGAGGCACATCTTTTGGTAAATTACAAGTAAGGAAAAATAAGAACATTGTAAATTATAGCTGACTACATACTCACTTCTACACACTAAGGCAAAGATAGGATAGTTCAGAGTCCTTCAGAGATCCGCATTCAGAGGTCTTAGAAAATCTAAATCTTCATCACAAAAGGACGAAAAGATGCTGCTGCTTAGATGGACCTCAGCAGCAGGGCGATTTTGCGGATTGCAGAGCACACCCTCCCAGCCATTCTCAAGATCTTTTTATCCCCAATTTACACGTGGAATCAGAACCCCCAGGCCCAATCACCACTCTTGGTGACATTTGAATTCTCCAATGACCAACTTGTGGGCTAATAATTTTAACTTCTGACAGCTGGGCCAATTAAGACTCCAGAGCCTAGATCAAAGGCGTTTCCTCCCTTTCTTGGAGCTTATGCGGATGCACCTCCTTTGAGCAATTAACAGAGAGATAACATCACCTGTTGGATATACATAACTTCCCTCACAGGTGTCAACCCTTCACATTACTTAGAAAGAAGATTCCACCTAAACATTGGGAAGAACTTTCTGACAGTAAGAGCTGTTCGACAGTGGAATTTGCTGCCAAGGAGTGTGGTGGAGTCTCCTTCTTTGGAGGTCTTTAAGCAGAGGCTTGACAACCATATGTCAGGAGTGCTCTGGTGGTGTTTCCTGATTGGCAGGGGGTTGGACTCAATGGCCCTTGTGGTCTCTGGTCTCTTCCAACTCTATGATTCTATGATAATTCCTTTCCCATAATAAACCTCTCATGCCCTTGGAGCCAACGGATCTACGGGTTAAAGCAACAGGACAGCTCCCATAATTCTTACTGGTTTCCCACAAGGCCTCACTCTCCACTTGACCAAAGAACAGCTTCTAGGAAAGTACTAACTTTACTACAAGATCCGTGCTTCAAAACCACATTTTTGGGCCACGGTGTCGCCAGGAAGCTGTGGATCCGTGAATTTTGTGGTGTAGGCTGTGCCCATGGCCATGATATTTGATATGATGGTGACTTTGGGCTGATCTAGTGCAAAAATCATGAGGATCCCTTTTTTTACCATGTTTTTGTGCCATTGCGGTACCATGAAACAGTGGATGTGTGATTTTTTTGGTTCTGCCTACAGACAAATACGTGGTGTAGAGTAGCATGGTGTTTTTATTTTGTTTCAATATAAAAATAATATGAATTCACGAGGATCCATGTTTTTGTGGTGCTGCAGTGCGGCTAAGTGTTGGATCCACGTTTTTTATAGTCCAGTCTGTAGGTGTGCCTTCCAGATGTGATTTGACACTGGATTTGTTGGAGTTATTTTTTAAAAAGTGGGGGATCCATGAGGATCCGTGTAGATCCGCCTTTAACCCAGACCCCTGTACATGCTCTCTTAAAAAAAAAATTAAATTAAATTTCTGTTTTAAATTTTATAATATTCACCTTAAAATATCAGTGACTTCCCTTCCTCTCTTTCTATGGTTCATTTTGCACAACATAAATCTATGCATATTTTATAAAAACTAAACCATTCAGCTTTCCATTATTTCATCAATAAAAACTTCTGTTGAATTTATCTTAATGCTGCCCACATTTTCAATTTTCCTCCATATATTCAATAAACAGTTTCCAATCTTTTTTAAACGTATTTTCTTCTTGTTCTCTTACTCCAGTCAATTCCAAATGCATAGCATACATGCTCAAAGGCATTGTATAGATCAGGCATAGGCCAACTCGGCCCTTCAGATGTTTTGGGACTACAACTCCCTTCATCCCTAGCTAACAGGACCAGTGGTCAGGGATGATGGGAATTGTAGTCTCAAAACATCTGGAGGGCTGAGTTTGCATATGTCTGGTATAGATGGTATGATTTGGAGCATCAAACCTGCAAGGTGCAACTTTAAATGGAAATGTTTTTGACCCTTATCTCCATTTGGCTTGAAATTATACTGTGTTTCAAGACTCTCCCTTTTGTCACCTAGGCAGATGTCATTGCCTCCCCATTGGTCCCTAGCTATGTATACAATTTCCAGCTCTTTACTGAGAGATTTTGGACTTACCCATTTTCTCCTTTAGGCTTACTGTGACCATGCTGTTCTTTCCTTTCCTTCCTTCCTTCCTTCCTTCCTTCCTTCCTTCCTTCCTTCCTTCTTTTTCCTTTGTGTTTTTCTAGACCTCTTGGAACAAATGATTTAACAAAACCATCATTCTCAATGGAACCAGCGGATTCAAATTTCAATAAATTTTCAACATTTTCCTTTATTGAAATGTTGAATATTTAGGAGATTTCTAAATGTTAGGAATAACTTTCTGATGGCAAGAGCTGTTTCACAGTGGAACAGACTCCCTTGGAAAGTGCTGGACTCTCCTTCACTGGAGGGTGGGGTTATTTTTGTAATAATTTTTATTCAATTTTCTGTTTTACAATTTCAAAGAAACATTTTACAAACCTTAAAATATCCAATGACTTCCATTCTTCTCTTTCCATGGTTCAGTTTACATATCATACATCCCTGCATATTTTATTATAACCATTCAAATAAATTGTCCACTTTTATATCCATGAAAAAATATTTACTCTGTTGACTTTATCTTAATGTTGCCAGCATTTTCAGCTGTATACAGTTATTTTCCATATATTCAATAAATGTTCTCCAATCTTCTTTAAATGTATGTTCTTCTTGCTCCCTTATTCTATATGTTAAATCTGTAAGTTGTGCGTATTCTGTCAACTTACGTTGCCAATCCTCTTTAGTTGGGACCTCGCTTTCTTTCCACTTTTGAGCTAATAAAACATGGGCCGCAGTTGTTGCATACATAAATAACCTTTTCTGACACCTGGGAATTTCAGTCTGGGTTATCTCCAACAAAAAGTACCATCTATGAATCAATTTTCAAATAGTGCTCTTTCAATTAATAGCATCTGATACTACCCTTGCTGGTACCTTTCCCAGGAAAATCAGAGGCTCACTATGTCAGGTTCCTTTTGGAAGACCGGACAAATGCTAGAACATTAGCAGTGGCAAAGTTTCTATCGGTGGTTGCAAGAACAAATGATCCCTATATTCTGAACAATATGCTTGTTTAACCTGGAGGTAGGCTGTATGAATTGTGTATTGTTTTGTAATGATTTGTTGGGTCTCTAGACCGTAATAAAGATTGATGATGATGAATTAATAGCATGCTGAACCCAAACTGAACCCAATGGACAACCTAAGGAGCCAAGTTACAGATTGGTTGCAATATCACCAGTTACACGATATGTTTAAATTAGATAGAAAAATGGATTTTTGGACCAAAGCTCACAATTTGGAAAACACACACACACAACTCATGCAAAATAAGGATAAACTTTTGTCTAAAATGTGCAATCTTCTGTTAGAATGGGAAACAAAAGACAAGCTTGTTAAAGCTCAAATGAGACACTGAGCAATAGACATAGAGCATAATATAGATTTTAATCTGGGGGGAAAACTCTGGAAAAGTGGCCTGAAATTTACAACATGCTATTCCCTGGAGGTTTTTAAGCAGAGGTTGGGCAGCCATCTGTCAAGGATTGTTTAGCTGTGATTCCTTCATTGCTGGGGGTTGGACTAGATGCCCCTCCCAACCCTACAATTCTATGGTTCTGTGAACATCATCAGGGCATCAAGTCACTTCCCACAACCCCTGAGAAACCTTAACCCTTTTCACCAGGGTGCATGTCGTCAAGTGAGGTACAACCAGATGGAAATCTTTCTTGATTTATAGTCAAGCTTTAGGCTTAACACGTTTCGGTGGCTCTGCAGTCTGTGAACAGGTTTCACCTTTTCTCCCCAAACACATGAGGAAATCCCCTCCCCTCGCAAATATCATTTTCCTTTTGCTTACTCTGGCATCCTGTGTCGTTCCTACTTCACAGGGTAGTTGTGAAGATATAATGGAAGTATGGCGGGGGAGGGAACCATGCACAATGATTTGATCTTTCATTCCACAACACGGAAAGCAGAGGACAGACCGAGAAAAAGAATGCAAGGATCAACTTCACCCAATAGCTTGTTGGAGGGCCCGGGATTTAGCCTGGCATTCTGCAACAATAGTTCTCAAAATAGGCTGCTTCAAGGGACTCAAACATAGGACTCAAAATAGGCTGTTTTAAGGGAGGTTACTTCCCCCTTTAGGATTTTTTGTACTAAAAGAGGGTTTTTTAATAATAATTTTTTATTAGTTTTCAATTACAACAATCGAATAATAGCCTCATTATAATAATGCCAAATTATAATACAATTAACAATACCAATCATTAAGATGCCAAATTATACAATTTAGTTGGCCTCTCATGTGCTAGAATTGATGGTTTAACGATTTACTTTATTTCTGCGTTCCAAAATTTTATAAATTCCAATTTGTTGGCCTGATCTAGACCAAGTGCTTACATTCCTATTTGACTATTTTCTGACCCATTAATTGTATTGGCAGGAGATAAGAATGCCAGAGTGTAGATAACTGTACGAGGTATTGCAACCTTAAGCACGGATAAGTGCGATGCAAGTTGTGATAACGATGCAAGAAGGAATTGCAAACTGAACATGCTCAAAGGCAGACCATGTCCTTACCAAGTAAGCAGATTTAGTCACTGTTTGAGGACTATCCCTGCCTCCAGGTCTGGTCTTGACCAGATGGATACTGGAATCAGCAAGGGAGACCCACATGACCTGAAGGTGCTGCTGTGCAATGCCAGGTCAATAATTAATAAGACCACTGCCATCCATGACTTGATCGTGGATTGAGGATTTGACCTGGCATGTGTAACAGAGACTTGGTTGGATGAAGCAGATGAGCCTGTTCTTGCCGCTGCTTGCCCACCAGGTTTCTCTTACGCACAGCAACCCAGGTCATGTGGGCGGGGGTTGCAGTGAATTTTAGGAAGTCATTACCTTCTACCAGGCGTCCGATTGGGAAGACCCAGTTCTCTGAGTGCATGTTCTGGAAGTTGGGCAATAGGGGCAGTACAGGATTCCTTTTGGTGTACCGACCTCCCCACTGCACCAAGGATTCCCTGTCCGAGCTGCTTCAGGTCGTGGCGGATGTTCTCCTGGAGACACCTAGTTTGGTTGTCCTGGGGGATTTTAACATCCACACCAACACGACCTTACAAGGGGCCGCTCGGGACTTTGTGGAAAGCATGGCCTCCACAGGGCTGTCCCTGAATAAGTTTGGCCCAACTCATAGTCGCCAACATGCCTTAGACCTAGTGTTCACCTCTATGGATGTGGGTGATCTGACACTAAGTAAAAGTGAAACAAAGAAGTGCCAGGGTCTGATCACTTATTGGCGCAACTGGACTTCTCCGCTGGAAACCAGCTGGAAATCTTTCATTTACACAGACCTGTTCCTCTTTTGCCTCTTGCCACCCAAGCCACTGAGAAGCCTTTTATTATAATCAATCAATCAATCAATCAATCAATCAATCAGTTAGTCAGTCAATCAAAAAAACTTTCATTAAATCAACAAAGAAGACACATAGGCAAAAGCCCTTTGCTTAATCACCCCCCCAGCCTCTCCTCCTCTGTTTGGAATTTTCAACTTTTTCAGCAGGATACAGTTCCAGAATGGCTTTTGCCCACCCCCCTTAATTTTTAGAAATTGAGCTTTGTGCATACTTCCTCTTCCAGGGACAACACCCTCCTTTCTCCCCTACACCCCAGTCAAATTAGGAAATTGGGATTGTTGTAAATAAAAATATGCCCTTTTCCCTTATGGGGTATCCAAGAGCCCATATAGAGTCCTTACATAGATTCCCTATTGGTAGGAGAAAATAACAGAGGCCAACCAGAGAATATTGAGAAGCAAAGCAGCTTGTAAGCTTGATCTTTATTGATCTGTTGCAACAGTGTGCTCTCCTCACACTTAGGAAAGGAAGAGGACCCAGAACAATGCTGTGCAAGGGTTTATAAAGACTTTTGAAATTGCCACCCTGTAGATCAAGACCACCCCCAGAAACATCATACATACATCACAGAAGGGGTGTAACCTAAGACCACCCCTCAGATACATCACACCTACATCACAGAAAAGGCGGTCCAAAATACAAATTTTAATACAGTGGCGTAGCGTGGGGGGTGCAGGGGGGGGCGGCCGCACCGGCCGCAACATCTGGGGGTTAGGGTTAGGGGGCGCAAATCCACAGGTTAGGGGGCGCAAATCCACGGGTTAGGGGGTGCAAATTACTTGCCTTGCCCCGGGTGCTGACAACCCACACTACGCCACTATTTTAATATTGTTTTTCTCCTCTCTTTGTTTATCTCCTGTCTGGCAGGTTACTTGATTGGATTTCCTGGGTAGCCTGGCCAGTCTTTTGTAGTGATAAATACTTAGTTCCTGGGCCAGGTCACAGGCTCACACCCTATTCAAACAGACATATCCTTAAGACAGGATTTGTGAAGGAAAAGACAATGGGGAGGCTTTTCCATTTTGACCTTGCAGAGAAAAGATTTGGTCAGTTTAGGAATCAAAATGGTTCCAGGTTGGCCTTTCTGTGCTGATCTATGTATGTGCTTGCTTGGTATACTTATGAACATTACCATATATCTAAGACCATAAAATTCCTATCACAGGATCACCGCCCTGTTCTGGGAACCTGCAGTTCTTTCACTAAAGAAGGGTGGATATAGACTGCTGAGGTGGCTTGGGATGTGGGTGGCTGAGTGGAAAAGAGGTGGGGGGCAGGGAATGTAGGCAAGCACACTGTTACAAGACGTTGCAGGGCCGAGCTGTGCTGCAAACACATGTACCTCTCTTCTGATGGAAAACATAAGGAGAGATTGCTGGATCAGGCCAATGGTCCATCTAATCCAGCATTCCTAGTGTCACAGTGGTTACTCAGATCATGGAATCAAAGGGTTGAAAGGGACTCCCAACTGACATCTAGTCTAACCCTCTGCAATGCAGGAATCCTGCTCACAGCCACCCCTAAAGGTAAAGGGACCCCTGACAGTTAAGTCCAGTCGTGAATGACTCTGGGGTTGCGGCGCTCATCTCGCTTTACAGGCTGAGGGAGCAGGTGTTTGTCCGCTTCTGCAGACAGTTTTTCTGTGATACGGAAGGAGAGGGGGGGCACCTTTCCCCACCTCCTCCTCCTCCTCAAAGGGGGCCCGAGGCGATGACCTCGGCGGCGCCCAGCTCCTGAAACCCCCCTACACCGTTGCACAAGCACCACACTATACCCCTTCACTTTATGAATGATACTCTTTATACGGGCGGAATAAGCCCTTCTTTCTTATGCCTTCCTTTCGCCCTATTTTAACATGAGTTGACCGTATCAAACTACGTCCTCCATTGACTATAATGGCCGCGCCTCAGCCAATCAGGAGCATGCATTCCCCTGCAGCAGCTAGCTCAGGGAGCCCTTGCACGCCTCATTTAACCTCCTGACAAGTTGCTGACGGCCCCCCGCTGCGAGAACAATGGAACCGAAACCAGCGACCTTGTAAAACTGTCAAAGTCTTGTTACAATGTATCCATTTGTTTCCGTTTTCAATATGCAATATACACTTGACCGGCAAAGGGGCCGAAAGCTTCGGAAAATGATATAAAATCAACCAAAGCTCCGATTTTCTCCATTTTGACGTCGTTCTACTCTGTTCCCTCTGGACTCCATGTTGCTGCCCACTTCCATAATCCCCTGAGCGACAGGTCACGTACTCAGGAAGACCCTAATCCGGTCGGATCGTTCTGCCAAACCCTTCCTCCGGGCAATGCCAGGTGGCAGACGATGCATATCTGTTCCATTGTTCCGTCATCACCTGTACTCAGGAAACATTTATCCATGCTTATCTATGCATATTCCCCACTCTGCATATCTCCCCCTCCCTTCCTGAAGTGCTGATCTGTAAAACCCCACCTTTCTGTAATGTATTCATGACGTTTTTCCGTGTAACCCAACCTTCCCATAATGTATTCGTGACGTTTTCTGCACTGTATTCTGGGACTTGGAGGGAACTTTTAAAAGTTTATGTCGCCCCATTCTCGGGGTTCAATCTCGCCTTGAACCTGTTGGCCAATAAACTCGGATCTCCGCATCTTGCTCCGTCTCCGGCTGAACTCATTTCTTCCGCTAGGACCCGCGGACTCGGTCCGACGAGCTGGGTGGCAGGGCAACTCCGCACCCGGAATTTTCCGTAACATTTGGTGCCCAACGTGGGGCGAGCGGTACTCCCGTGTTGCTGACCGGGGGCCCCGAAATCTTCAGCCGGCTCCGGGCCATTTTGCCTGGGAAGATCCTTTGGACCTCCGGCCATCCTCCGGGTGGTAATCGAACGTCCCAAGGGTTCAGCCGGGGAGCAAAGGGAATCCAGCCGGCTCACTCATCGATCCCGGGATCGCCGTAGAAGACGCGTGAGTATAGGAAAGGAAAATCCAGTGCACTGGTGGGAAAGGGGGGAAATCTCCTGGCAACTGAATTCTCTGCCCTCCTCTCTATTGATCCTTCTTGCCTTTCTCTTGGTCCGGTTGGTGAGAGAGACCGGGGACCGCCGCTCGACCCAATAGGGGGGTTCTGAGCTCTATCTCTTTCTCTAAACACCCTCCAGCCAGCCGCACCAATTGGGAGTCCGAAAGTAAGACGGAGAGACCCGACTTGAAAAATAGCCGACTCCCCGCAACGGACGTCCCAGTTGAAAGCAAGGGGTTGGAGTTCTTCTTCTGAACTTCCCGAGCGTCCTCACCGAGGAGGCAGGAAGGGGTCTGGCTTTCTGTCACCAATCCCAGCCGCACCGGTCGAGCCACGTAACACGTGTATCGTGCGTGAGCCCGCTTCCGAAAGCAAGGGGGATTTTCTATTCGAACCCTGTCCAGGGACCACCCGATCTGGCACCGCACGGCACGGGCATTCAGTAGGGCCCCTTTTCCTGAGATTGACAATAGGTAGGAGGTTGCCAGGAGGGATAGCCCATGAGGAATTGGGCGGAATCGGCAGAGTGGGAAGGGACCCCAGGTTATTGACTAAGAAAATAGGAAGGAATATAAGGAACCGGATAGCTAGAGCTCTTTAAAAAACTCCCTAAGGAAGTTGTCAAGCGACTAAAGACCCCTCTTAACAAAAATCCCTGTATCAATCTCCTAGATATACCAATCCTTACCGCCCCTTCTCTTCCTTCTTTCTGTCTAGACACGCGTGAAACTTAAAATGGGTACCCAGGCTTCCAAACACGAGCGGGCTCACTCTGGGAGGAAGGCTTCAAAGAAGCCATCCCAGTCTCAGAAGGATCCTGACTCTCCTCTCCAATTTGTGATTACATATTGGAAGACGATTCCTGGCCACAAATTATTGTCGAAGAAAAAATTAGAGGACCTCTGTTCTGAAATCTGGCCCGCCAGCACCGCCTCCGCCAAACCCGAATTGCGTTGGCTGCCAGGGGGTTCGTTTAATGAAGAGCGCTTGAACCACCTAAAGAAATATTTAATTGAGGAAAAACCCCGCCAGTTGGAATATCTGGCAACTTTTGAGACCGTAAAGGGATTTCTCCAAGCCCCGAAAGGGACAACATCCTACCAGTTACCTATATTGAATCCCGGACGACAGCTCATGCCCCCCCTTACGAAGGGCACTCCGTAGACGATGATATACAACAGGCCCTGATCCCCTTTTACTATGGAGGGCCATCGCTGCCGCCACCTAGTAGTGATGAGGACACGGGGGACGAGGGGACACAAAGCAACGAGAACAAAAGAGTCACGAGGCTACAGGCTAAAAGAGACCAGAAAGACCCCGGGCAGGCCAAAACTAAGACCCCCCCTCAACACTTCACAACGTAGTTGAGGACCCCGTCCAAGCCAGAAGAAGCCCTATCCCCTCAGAATCTCATGTGCCTACTGCAGAACTCCTAGATCTCACCGCAGAAACTCCAGGAACCTCTGATCAGGTGAGCTCTACCGTGAGCTCTACCGCGGTTCAGATGCCCCTAAGGGCTTTGCCGATTCCACCGCTCCAACCTGATGGACCCCCACAAATGGTTTATACACACCAACCCTTCTATACCTCGGACCTCGTAACTTGGTCAAACCAGATGCCCTCCCTGAGGGACGACCCCGACAAATGTCACCGCCAAATCAGCGCCATCTTTTCCACCCATAAACCCACTTCGCCTGATGTCCATGTCCTTCTGAACGCCCTCTTCAATGAGGCAGAGAAGGCGGATATTTTAACGAAAGCGGGGGAAGCCATAGAATCACCCGACTATCAGAGGGGACGACCCCAAGGACTACCGGCTCTCACAGCACAATGCCTCAGAGTCGAGCCTGCATGGGATTACAACACCACTAATGGAATCTGGTACCTGAACCTATTTAAGAAAGCCATTCTAGATGGCGTAAAGGCTGCCGGACAACGCACCGTAAATTGGACCAAAGTCCAGACGGTAATGCAGGGACCAAATGAGCACCCGTCTGATTATTATACCAGATTGGTCTCTGCCATCAAAACGTGGGGAGGGATAGACCCCGAAAATCCACAGCATGAAGTAATTGTTAAAGGTTTCTTCAAGGATCAGGCCTGCCCAGACATTAGGAAAGCCTTAAATCTCCAAATTGGATATGATGGGAAGAGTGTAAGCGAAATCTTATCCATCGCAAAATCCATCTACAACTCTAGAGATGAAAGAAGGAAAAAGGAAACAAAACCCGAAGCCGAACAGATCTTGGCTTTGAGTATGGAAACTACCTATGGCCTTAACCGAGGCAGAGGCCTCAACCGTGGAAGGGGAGTCCGGGGTGGAGGACCCCCAAATCCCTATAGACAATGGGGACCAGGCACCGGAGGGTGCCACTACTGCCATGAAGAGGGACACATAAAAAGATTCTGCCCCTACCTCAACACATCATTCTACGGGGGACAGGGCTCCGTGCCATTTCCTACCCGAACGAGCCAACCCCCTTTTCTCCCGCAATCTAACCTAACCCAGGGGCACATTAATCACCAACCAGAAGGCTCCGCTCCGCAAGTGCCTCCGAAACCCATGCCTCAGACCCAACGACCTCAACCGGGCCCAAGAACTCAAATGCCAGCCATAAACGCGCCTACTCACCCTTGGGCAAACGCTACTGCTCCTCCCTTGCACCCCCCAAACCAGCCACCACCTGATGATCAAGATGCCTACTGACTACTAGAAGGGGATCCCAGTCTAGGTCCAACCCAAACCATCTGCCCCGTGATAACATTGTCACCTGAAGACCCTGTCTGTACTATTGAGATCGACGGCCACCCCTATCAATGTCTACTGGACACGGGGGCCACATATTCCACCCTCACCGATAGTCACCTGGAACCAGGGACAGTGACCAAGAAAGTAATGGGACTAGATGGGATACCCCGCACTTGCCCACTCTCGCAACCGGCTAAAGTCACCCTTGGACCCCTATTAGCAGAACATGCCTTCCTTTTAACTAGCAGTCCTGTTAACCTCCTTGGCAGAGACCTTCTTTGTAAACTCAATGCCACCATAAAATGTTCCTCGGGCGGCATCTACCTATATATGCCTGAGGACTCCATCCCCGCGTTCCAGGGTATCGTACAGGAAGCGGAATTGGACCGTCAGTTTCCCGAGCTCCCCCCGGAGTTGGAGAATGAACTACCCCCTTCCTTGTGGGGCACTGAATCGACCTCTGTCGGACTCCTAATATCAGCCACTCCCGTTAAGATCACCTACAGAACCGACCTGCCCTTCCCTTGTACCAAGCAATACCCCTTACCCAAAGAAGCCATCAAAGGACTAACACCCATGATTGAGGACTTCCTCGAGAAAGGTATCCTAGTTCCATGCGCCTCACCTTGTAATACCCCCGTGCTCCCCGTAAAGAAGCCCTCAAAAGAGGGAGCCCCAGTCCGATACCGCTTTGTCCAAGACCTGAGACTAGTAAACCAGTTCGTAATACCCCGACACCCAGTGGTGGGCAACCCAAACTCTCTCCTGAACGCAATTCCGGCAGGAACAACTTGGTACTCTGCCGCGGACTTATGCTCTGCCTTCTTCAGCATGCCCCTGGACCCAGCTAGCCAATTCCTTTTCGCTTTTACCTGGGGGCCCAGTCAATTAACTTGGACAAGATTACCCCAGGGATATGTAGAATCACCAGCAATATTTTCAGCCATCTTACACCAAGATTTACAAGACATCCATCTCCCTGCAAGCTCCGCCCTCTTGCTCTACGTTGATGACATCTTATTATGCTCTAATAGTGAAGAGGCATGCAAAATAGACACTAAATACCTCCTATCTGAACTAGCGAGGAAGGGGCATAAAGTGTCCCCAAAGAAACTCCAATACTGTAAACAAGAAGTAAAGTACCTCGGGCACATCTTGGGAGTGGGCACCCGAAGCCTTGCCACCGATCGGGTTGAAATGGTCACTAAAATTCCCCTCCCTAAAACAAAGCGACAGTTGCGCGGCTTCCTTGGAATGGCCGGCTTTTGCCGAGCATGGATTGCTGGATACAGTGAAATAACGAAACCTTTAACCGCTATGACCCGCCAGGACCACCCAGACACATTAGTCTGGGAAGAGGAAGCTTATAAATCTTTTGAACGTCTAAAACGAGAATTGAGATCTACTCCTGCCCTAGGATTGCCCGACTACCGCATCCCCTTTAACTTGTTCATTCATGAACAAATGGGGGTCGCTTCGGGCGTTTTGACTCAGACCTTTCGGGATCAAGAAAGGCCAGTAGCCTATTATAGCCTACAGTTAGACAATACTGCAAAGGGAGCCGTAAGTTGCCTCAGAGCAATTGCCGCCGCGGCAATCCTCCTAGAAAAGGCCCAAGAAACAGTACTGGGACACGAAATTACCATCCATGTTCCCCATTCTGTCTCTACTCTTTTAACTCTGAGAGGCTGTCACCACTTTTCGAACTCCCGCTTAAACCGCTACCAAGCCCTTCTACTAACTCCTTCCAACGTCACCATTAAACGTGTTAATTCCCTCAACCCAGCCACCTTATTACCCCTTCCTGACGACGGTACCCCACACCATGACTGCACCAAAATAGTTCGACAAGCCGAGAAACCCCGGGAGGACCTGGATCACCTCCCCTTAGAAAATCCAGACTTGATACTTTATACTGATGGCAGCTCCAAGGTTATAAATGGAGAGAGGAAGACAGGGTACGCTGTCGTTTCCGATTTCGACGTCCTAGAATCCAACCCTATTAACCCACAATACAGCGCACAAGCCGCAGAATTAATTGCACTCATACGCGCTTGTGAGATCAGCGAAGGGAAAAGAACCACCATCTATACAGATAGCAAATACTGCTTCGGACTAGTCCACACAACCGGCCAAATATGGCTCCAAAGAGGTTTTTTAACCGCCGCTGGCTCTCAAATTTCACATGCCGCCCTAGTGGAGAGACTGCTAACAGCCATCCACTTGCCCACTGTGATAGCCGTCGTCCATTGTAAAGCCCACACCAAGGGAAGGGACCCGATCTCAAAGGGCAATAGGCGAGCGGATAAAGCAGCTCAGGCAGCCGCACTTCGCCATCCTAACAATGAATCCGAGTTCCAAGCCCTACAGTTCCCTGCAGACATAGATCCCACCCAAATATACGAAACGGTCCCAGATGAAGAAAAATCCTCATGGAAATCCATAGGCGCTACCGAACAAAATGGCATGTGGATCCTCCCCGATGGTAGACCAGTTCTTCCAAAAGCCTGGACTCCAAAACTAGTGAGGATCCTCCACCAACAAACACACTGGGGAAAGGGAAGGCTAATAGAACACGTAAAGAGGTCATGGTATGCCTCTGGGATAGCAGCCGCAGCTACGGCAGCTTCAAAGAACTGTACCACCTGTAATAATTTCAACCCTAAGCGCGAGCCCAGAAGACCACCAGGGGCCAGACCATGGGCTTTTATCCCCTTTGAGAGCTTACAGTTTGATTTTATCGATCTACCCCAATGTCAAGGTTTCAGACACGCTCTAATCATAGTTGACCAATTTTCTTCGTGGGTGGAGGGATTTCCCTGTCGAAAAGCCACCGCCACAGTAGTTGCTAGAGCCCTTCTACAGGAAATCATTCCCTGATTTGGGGTACCCCGCCGAATAGACAGTGATAGGGGAACTCACTTTACCGCTGATGTAGTACAACTAATAGCTAAAGCTCTCCAGATAAAGTGGGACCTCCACACTCCATACCACCCACAGTCTTCCGGCCAAGTGGAGCGCATGAACCAGGAAATAAAGACACAACTGGGAAAGCTTTGCAAACTCACGGGGTTGAAATGAGTGAATGCACTCCCACTGGTCCTCCACAACATACGCAGCGCTCCAACTGGACCTTTGAAACTTTCCCCGTTTGAACTCATATTTGGGAGACCCCCTCCCGTTTATAACACCTTATTCCCCCTCTCAGAACTGGAGGTGGGGGAAGCAGAACTCACTAACTATATTATTCAGCTTCAGACACAGCTCCAGCGTCTCCACCAATACGCAGCCGTCGAAGGACAGAACCTACCCATCGACGTGCAAGCTCACTCCTTCCAACCAGGCGATTGGGTCCTCGTCAAGGTCTACCAGAGACAACCCCTCCAACCTTCTTGGGAAGGTCCTTACCAGGTACTTCTGACTTCACCGACCGCTGTAAAAGTAGGAGAGAAGAGCGCCTGGCTACATCACACAAGGTGTAAGACTTCACCTCCGCCCCAAGAGACGCAAGAGAGCCTTGGAGAGGACTACACGTTTGAAGCCCCACCCCCTTCGCCAACCTCCTACATTGACGACGAGGAGGAACAGACCGGACCAGATCGGGGCCAAATTCGGGCTCAACAGACCGGACCAGATCGGGGCCAAATTCGGGCTCAACAGACCGGACCTGATACACCACCATCCAACTGGACATCCGAAATCATCCCGGATCCCGACGCTGTCAAGTTGCGCCTGAAGCGTGTTTGACAGCTCCCCTCGTTTGACAGTTCATTTGACAGCTCATTTGACAGCGCGTCTGACAGCTCCCCTCGTTTGACAGCTCATTTGACAGCTCCTTTGACAGCGCGTCTGACAGCTCCCCTCATTTGACAGTTCATTTGACAGCTCCTTTGACAGCGCGTCTGACAGCTCCCCTCATTTGACAGTTCATTTGACAGCTCATTTGACAGCGCGTCTGACAGCTCCCCTCGTTTGACAGCTCATTTGACAGCTCCTTTGACAGCGCGTCTGACAGCTCCCCTCGTTTGACAGTTCATTTGACAGCTCCTTTGACAGCGCGTTTGACAGCTCCCCTCGTTTGACAGCTCCTCTCGTTTGACAGCTCCTTTGACAGCACGTTTGATAGCTGATCATGGACTTCCTTTTCATCTTCCTCTTCGTCGGAACCTTGACCCAATCTGCAGCTACACCCACAGATCACTGTATTGGACTACCCACGGACTACCATTTCCTAGACTACCACCGAGTGGAAACTGGAGGGAAGTCGAATCCTGACCGAATGGGGGACTTTGACTTCTGCCTCCCCGAATCTCGGACACTACTACGCCATTCTCTCGTACCTCGACTAACTGATAATGACTACTGGGAACTCTTCGTTCGAGACAAAAACTTACACCGGATTGGATCAGCGGCCGTCACCATTGACCGCTCCTACTACCGCCTCCAATGTAAAAACGGGACTCATTTCCTTTATGGAGGCGGGGAACTTTTGAGAAACCCGAATTGGACCGAAGTTGAAAAAGGAGGGGCCACATCGTCTTACACTGACACAACGGACCCCTCGGACAACCTAATTTTCAGATTCCAATGCCTCCTCATGGTCCCGGAACCCCGAAAACCCCAACTTCAAGGACTTTGCCTGAGGGGGTTCTGCTGCCTTTGGAACCTCGGAGCCACCCACGACTGGAAGGGGGCAGAATACCTAGAAGGTTGGTACCACCCAGCTCACCCCTCTCGCCCCCCCACATGGGATGCCGCTGGACCTTTGAGATGTGGAGGCATAGCCAGAGACCGGAGACTCCTAAATACCACTGACCCACTTCATCCTCTTGGCACGGCACCCCGACAGCTCGGCAGCGACGCCTCGCTCCCGGAAGAGGATCTTCTTTCCTCCTGGAAGCAGAACTCCTACATCAAACTCCTCAGCCGAGTGGCCCAAGAGGTGCCCTATCCGGAGTGCTGGGTCTGTGCCCATGCGCCCAGCCACCTCCAGCAAAGCCTCCCCCTCGTTCCGGTTCCAGTAACTATACAACAGTTCCAGTCAGGAGACGTCGCCTCTTGGAATTTAACAGCATTGAACTTGACTCATCAATACCTTTATCTGACTGGCCCTACGAAGGGACCCCTTTGCCGCACCTTCACCGGAGAAGGGACATTTATCGGGTCCAGTACCTGCACCTCCAACTTAGAACTCCTACCTAACGGCCAAACCACCGTCACCGATGTGACAGGATCCCGGACTTTCCAAGATCTTACTCTCGCTTGGGCCAATGTCATCGGACACCCTCCGACCTGGCAACCTCAACATACTGACTCTCTGTTATTACAAGCCTTTGCCTCAGGAAGGATGGAATCCTACCTCAGTGGCTTATTTTGGGTATGTGGCCATCGCGCATACACCTGGGTAAGTCCACATATGTCGGGTTCCTGCTTCGTGGGTTACATCGTCCCGGGCATCAGAGTGGTCCCTCATCTGCCCCCGGGGAGACAGAGGAATAAAAGGGACCAGAAGGGACTATCAGACCTATCTGACGTCGCTGCGAACGGAGAGACCGTAGGTCGGGCACTCTTCCCCGCCTACGGAGCAGGATCTAACCACGTCGACATCCTCCGACTTACTGACATCCTCCTTAAGTTTATGCAAGAAACAACCCAAATCACAGACTCCCTGGTGTTGGAGCTGTCAGAGGTGAGACAGATGGGCTTACAGACCAGGATTGCGACGGACTTTTTGCTGTCCAGCCAAGGAGGGACGTGTGCGTTAATAGGTACAGAGTACTGTACGTATGTGACTGACCAGACCCTGAATATCACCAGACATCTGAATAACATCCATGAGCTGGCAGGGAGGTTGACCGAGATACAGCATGAGGGGCTGTCCGATGTGGACTTATGGAACTGGTTGCCCAAGCTCGGATGGCTCCGACAGCTGCTTAAGGTGATATTGCTTACTGCCCTTATTGTTGTCCTTTGCATCTCTGTACTCTGCTGTACTATACACTGTGTCTCTCCTTGCTGCTCTCTTCTCCGCTGTCCTGCTCAATCCACCCCTCTTTCTCTCCGAGCCTATTCCCGTTCCCACAACGCCCCCGTCTTCCCTGAATATGTGCAAATGAGACACTTGGGGGAAGGAGAGTACGAAATCACAGGGGTATAGGGTGCGGAGAAAGGATTTGCAAGTTCTTACAGAACTTTAATGCAAATCTATCTCCGAATGGGGGACTGATACGGAAGGAGAGGGGGGGCACCTTTCCCCACCTCCTCCTCCTCCTCAAAGGGGGCCCGAGGCGATGACCTCGGCGGCGCCCAGCTCCTGAAACCCCCCTACACCGTTGCACAAGCACCACACTATACCCCTTCACTTTATGAATGATACTCTTTATACGGGCGGAATAAGCCCTTCTTTCTTATGCCTTCCTTTCGCCCTATTTTAACATGAGTTGACCGTATCAAACTACGTCCTCCATTGACTATAATGGCCGCGCCTCAGCCAATCAGGAGCATGCATTCCCCTGCAGCAGCTAGCTCAGGGAGCCCTTGCACGCCTCATTTAATGCACGCCTCCAGATGTTGTTAAGCTCTGCTGATGGGAGCTGGCGTCCTGCAACACCTAGAGAACTTCCACCCTTTCCAAACCAGGTATTTGCCGTTCTCCTGCATTCCCTGCAGATGAAGGCCCATGACTTAGAGAGTGTTTGCAGTGCAGCGGAGCTTCACAGCTCTTTCTCCCCTGCTGTCCACATCAGCATGGGTTTTTGGTGTCAGATTCGTCTCTATATGTGAGGGCTCTCTTGGGGTTAATAATAATAATAATAATAAATAATAATAAATTTTTATTTATATCCCGCCCTCCCCAGCCAAGGCCAGGCTCAGGGCGGCTAACAACAATAAAATAATACAACATTCTAAAATCATTTCATTAAAAAATTACTTCAAATCAAATTGATGGCAACCATTGGGCTAGAGTTCTGTGAAGATTGCCAAAGGAGGGAGTCAGGCTGTGCCCTGGCCAAAGGCCTGGTGGAACAGCTCTGTCTTGCAGGCCCTGCGGAAAGATGTCAAGTCCCGTAGGGCCTTAGTCTCCTGTGACAGAGCGTTCCACCAGGTCGGAGCCACAGCCGAAAAAGCCCTGGCTCTGGTTGAGGCCAGCCTAACCTTCCTGTGGCCTGGGACCTCCAAGATGCTTCTGTTTGAAGATCGTAAGTTCCTCTGTGGGACATACCCACAGAGCCTGGATAGCTCAGTTGAGCCTGGATAGCTCAGTTGGTTAGACCATGGTGCTGATAACACTACGGTTGCAGGTTCGATCCCTGTATGGACCAGCTGCATATTCCTGCATTGCAGGGGGTTGCACTAGATCATCCTTAGGGTCCCTTCCAACTCTACAGTTCTGTGATTGTGTGATACCAGGAGAGGCGGTCCCTGAGCAGTGGTGCACCCAGAGAGCTCCACGGCTGAGGGGGATTCAAACCCAAGCCCTACTCCAGCCCTCTAAACACTATCCACACTTTCCTCAGATAACGTCGCCTTTCCCCCTCTCTTGTTCCGATCCGGAAGGACTCATGTTTTTCAGCTCTAGAGAGGTGCTGCCAGTCAGTGTAGACAAGGGCCAATGGCCTCACTCGGTATCAGACACCTTCCAATAATTCTTTCTCCACACAATTTAAGAAAGATATATATGTGCATATTATTTGTACACCACCCTACATCCATAGATCTGAGGGCGGTGCGTAACATAAAATACCGTAATGGTTTCTGCAACAGCAGCAGCACCGAGTCCTCTTCTTCCCGAACCCCAAGTGAGTTTTGCTGGTTGACGTGGCACTAAAGAGATGTGAGGGAGGGAGCGACCTTGTGATTTATAGTCAAGCCTTAGGCTTAACACGTTGGATTGCTTCATTAAGCTGTACCTGTAAATGCTGGCTCTGCAGTCTGCAAACAGTACTCACCTTTTCTCCCCAAACACATGAGGAAATCGCTGCACCTCGCAAATATCATTTCCCTTTTGCTTACTCTGGCATCCTGTGTCATTCCTACTTCACAGGATAGTTGTGAAGATAGTGTTGAATAGTGGGTAGACATGGCAGACGACACAGCGATTTCTCCAAAGCAGCTCTTTATTTTGTAAGCTGGAACAGAAAACTGAACAGCAAACAGCTCAGCCGGCCTGCTTTTATAGGCAGCCGGCTGTCAACAATGTAGCAACAACAACCCAGGGTTTCCCGCCTAAAATAACTGACGTGGACCTGAGTGAAAACTACATACACAATACTCCTGGTGGCCAGGGTGAGAACTTCAATACATAACAGATATAATGGAAGTATGGCGCGGAAGGGAACCATGCGCATTGATTTGACCTTTCGTTTCACAACACGGAAAGCAGAGGACAGACAGAGAAAAAGAATGCAAGGATCAATTTCATCCAATAGCTTGTTGGAGGGCCCAGGATTTAGTCTGGCATTCTGCAACAATACAGTTGTACCTCAGTTTAAGTACTTAATTTGTTCCGGAGGTCCGTACTTAACCTGAAACTGTTCTTAACCTGAAGCACCAGTTTAGCTAATGGGGCCTCCTGCTGCCGCCGTGCCGCCGCTGCACGATTTCTGTTCTCATCCTGAAGCAAAGTTCTTAACCTGAAGCACTATTTCTGGGTTAGCGGAGTCTGTAACCTGAAGCGTATGTAACCTGAAGCGTATGTAACCTGAGGTACCACTGTAGTTCTCAAAATAGGCTGCTTCAAGGGACTCAGATATAGGACTCAAAATAGGTTACTGCACACCTTGGGGTTACCCTGAGTGTTGGTGTAGTTCTACCATTTTAGATTCTGGACATAAGGTTCTCAAAAGGAAATAAACCCTCTTTTAGGAAATTACCGTATTTTTCACTCTATAAGACGCACCAGACTACAAGACGCACCTAGTTTTTGGAGGAGGAAAACAAGAAAAAAAAATTCTGAATCTCAGAAGCCAGAACAGCAAGAGGGATCGCTGCGCAGTGAAAGCAGCAACCCCTCTTGCTGTTCTGGCTTCTGGGATAGCTGCGCAGCCTGCATTCGCTCCATAAGACGCACACACACACTTCCCCTTACTTTTTAGAAGGGGGAAAGTGAGTCTTATAGAGCAAAAAATACCTTACTTTAAAACATGAATTCTGCTCCTTCAACTGAGTGGTGCCCTGGAGGAAGAAGACTGCATAAGCAAATCCAATTTAATAAAGGTCTAATAGCTGCTGATAGACCTACGCTTCTTCAACACCTCTATTCCTCTTTATTAAAACGCCACCTAAGCTTCCCTTTAATACCTCCTTCAGTCTGTTTGTGTCATGCCTGCTTTCTCCCCTGCCCCTCCACTTATATAAAAAACCATCAGGATTAAGGCTGTAATCCTATATACAAATTTACAGGGGAATCACTCCAACTGAACTCCCTGGTGCTTACTTCTGACATAGAATCATGGCATCATAGAATTGTAGAGTTGGAAGGGACCCCGAGGGTCATTTAGTCCAACCCTCTGCAATGAAGGAATCTCAACTAGTGCCTGTGAAGGAGTGAGGACCAAGGGTCCACCTGGGTCCACTTTGGAGAGCCAGACTGAAGCCATTTTATAAGAAGCAAGCTAAAAGCTAAAAACTATTTCTCTCCTCTGCCTGCACACAGCATTTTTGTAAATGCTGCAAGTGTGGTGAGAGCGCTTCACACCTGCTCTAGCTATTGACCCAATTCCAGTAAACACACCGAGAATAGAGCGAACAACAGGAAGATGTAGCCCACCCCAAAATAAGGTGAGAACACGGATGGCCAATGTGGTTTTACAAGGAATTGCAAATAGGTCAAGAGGATTATAAGCTTACAGCGCCACCTAGTGGATAATGCAGCTTGGAACCGAAGGGCCACCATCAATTCTTTAATTGGTTGAGCTTCAATGAATATGCATAAAGGGGAATGTTTAAGGGGGGTGGGTGAAGGGGCTGAACTTTGCTTTGCCTAAGGGGATAAAAACTGTCTGCCCCTGGTGTTCGGGGGCATTCTCTCATTTTTGCTGAATGTACCCACTTTGCTTTGCTTGTCTGACAAATAAACCAAAGTCAATAAAACTTCTTTTAAAAATATTGCTGCCTGGATTTTTTTCCATTCTGGTCTGGATTCTGAAGTCTCCAACACCTGCATACATGGCAGATATGCCCTCCCATCCTCCAAGGAAGGAGAGTCCACCACCTCTAGTGGAAGTCTGTTCCACTCTCAAAAAACTCTTACTGTCAGAAAGTTGTTCCTGATGTTTAGTCAGAATCTCCTTTCTTGTAACTTGTGTCTATTGGTTCGAGTCCTACTCTCTGGAGCAGGAGAATACAAGCTTGCTCCATCCTCCATGGGACAGCCTTTTAGATATTTGAAGATGGCTATCATACTAAAAAGCAGAGATATCACCTTGTCCGTATAGTTAAAGCTATGGTTTTCCCAGAAGTGATGTATGGAAGTGAGAGCTGGACCATAAAGAAGGCTGATCGCCAAAGAATCAGTGCTTTTGAATTATGGTGCTGGAGGAGACTCTTGAGAGTCCCATGGACTGCAAGAAGATCAAACCTATCCATTCTGAAGGAAATCAGCCCTGAGTGCTCACTGGAAGGACAGATCCTGAAGCTGAGGCTCCAGTACTTTGGCCACCTCATGAGAAGAGAAGACTCCCTGGGAAAGACCCTGATGTTGGGAAAGATGGAGGGCACAAGGAGAAGGGGGCGACAGAGGACGAGATGGTTGGGCAGTGTTCTCGAAGCGACCAGCATGAGTTTGACCAAACTGCGGGAGGCAGTGGAAGACAGGAGTGCCTGGCGTGCTCTGGTCCATGGGGTCACGAAGAGTCGGACACGACTAAACAACAGCAACAACAACAATCATACCTTCTTCCACCTCCTCTTTACCAGGCTAAATACACCCAGTTTCCTCAATCATCCTCATAAGGAGTGGTTTCCAGACCCTTGATCACCTTGGTCCTCCTCCTATGCATACATTCCAGACTGTGCTGGAAGTAAACAGACATGTGACATATGACAACTCCACATATCTGTTCCTCTTAAGGCGGAACAGAACATCAATATCCTAACATCGACTTCTGAGGTATGACTGTCTTGTTCCTCAAATTAACCCACCCTCCCCCAAAGTTATTTGCCCTAAGGACAAAACAACTTTGGGGGGATTTTAGTTTGAAGCAGGAGAAATGGTTGACTTACAATGTCTCTAGCACTGGGCTCTCTCCAGTTTCCCACTCCCAAAGGCTTTCCAACTTTTTTTTTAACAGCAGAAGGTGTGATCAAAGGCTCACCTGCTGTCACTTCCAGTCTGGCACTGAGCAGAGAAGAGGCTCTGGGGCAAGGACAAAAGAGGAGCATGGTACAACCATTTAAGAGTCTCCTATCCTCTTCAAAGGGACGCGGGTGGTGCTGCGGGTTAAACCACAGAGCCTAGGAGTTGCCAATCAGAAGGTCGGTGGTTCGAATCCCCACGATGGGGTGAGCTCCCATTGCGCGGTCCCTGCTCCTGCCAACCTAGCAGTTCAAAAGCACGTCAAAGTGCAAGTAGATAAATAGGTACCGCTCCGGCGGGAAGGTAAACAGCGTTTCCGTGTGCTGCTCTGGTTCGCCAGAAGCGGCTTAGTCATGCTGGCCACATGACCCGGAAGCTGTACGCCGGCTCCCTCAGCCAGTAAAGCGAGATGAGCGCCGCAACCCCAGAGTCGGTCACGACTGGACCTAATGGTCAGGGGTCCCTTTACCTTTATCCTCTTCAAAATGGCACCACACCATTACAAACATGCAAACATTCATAGAGATCTTACATACCTGCTGCTGTTTTTAAACATGAGTGGCATTAACAGTTGCACAAAAACAACAGGATTCCCACTTCTTCCTCCAGCTTGTACACCCTATATTGTTCCCAGATCTGCTCCGGGGAGTTAGGAGTACCCCAAGAACAGATTTACGGAGCTGCGGGCAGCGGGGTGGGGGGAGAGAATATGCTGTTGTACATGGAAAAATCATGGCGCTGGTGGAATGTTTTGCTTAGCTCAGTGTTGAATACAGCTGTTCATCACTGTTTGTACAGTATATGAGCCCACTTTTACTAGCCTGCATTTCTGTGCTGTTTGCAGAAAAAGGGGCCAATGAACTAGTAAAAGAACAATCTTCTACCAAACAGGCAGGTGCTGTGTGGGTAATAAAAGTTTAGAGAGGTGAAACATTTTCGCTCTAGAACATTTTATAGCTAAACAGAAAATCAACACAGACACACTGACTGATACATGGTTGAAAAGTTTATTTTACATGCTATGATACAAGTTCTAGAATATAGTACTCAGCATTTGGATAAAAAGAGCAGCTGTGAATTTGCCCAGTTCCTGTCCCTTCCATCAACACTGCTTTTCACAGGGGCTATCCTGCAGGAGGGGAAAAGGATGAAAACAGAGATTAGTAAATGTTTTATTGGTGAGGCATTTCCACTTAGATGTACTTTTATTTATTCATTTTGTTAGCCACCTTACACAGGGCAGTCTCCAATGGTGGGATGGTGGGATGGTGATGGGAAAAGGAACTATTTGTGGGATTGAGTGTAGGTATGTTTGAACACTTTTAAGGATTGTATGAAATGTATGTTTGTATGCTTGTATATTTGTAACATATGTGTATTAATCCTGAATTATTTTAACAATAAAATAAAGTTTTATTTCTTTTTGTTAATGAAAAGGTGTCGTGAACTATATATGTATTTTTTTTTAATAACATGACCTCACTGAGTGTGAGGAAGCAGACAATTATTTTTAAAATGGGGGTGGAAACTCACCTGAGGTGCCTCTCAGCTACAGAAGTTGAATCCATTCAGTTAGGGAGAGGCACAAATTCTTTAACATTTTTAATCAACAAGGGTAAAAACAGCTTGAAGTGTGCAAATGTGTGCGAAACCTTCTGCACTCAAACAAATGAAGTTGTAGGTTCACAAGTTTAAGGAAAATTGCAGATGTTTATGGAAGGTAGGATTCTTTGGCGGGGGGTGGTGGAATGAGAAAGCTAATATAAAAACAACCTAAACTACCTCACAGGGTTGTTGTGAGGATATTAAATGTGGAAGATAATGAAGTGTGCTGGCCTGAGCCACTTGGGAGAAGAGCAGAATATTTGGATTGCCTGTATGCTGCCTTAAGTGATAGAAGGAAGGTGGGATGTATATGTAAGGAAATAAATATGGCCATCTATTTTGGAGTAATCTCGTTGACTTTATTGGTTTATTATGACTTTATTGACTTTAACCAGGAGTTGAGATTGTAATTGCAAGTTCCCAAAGCAGGGCGGTGCTGCCTGTGGCCTTGTTACATTATTCTTTTACATTCGAAAATTTCATTTGCCCTCAAGAGGATTTTAATTGTCCCTGCGAGAGTTTCTGGGCTGCATTTTATTGGCTTGATACTGGGGACAGATGCACTTTCTCCTGCTGCAGCAACAGCCATTTCTGCTGTGAGCCTGGACAGCTAGACTCCATCCCCCTAACGCTCCGCAGTTGTGTGAGAAACAAAAACAAACCCCTGTGTTGCAATAAGAACCAACCACAACAATACAAACACAACACATAGGCTAATAGTTAGGAGAGAATATATAACAGAATAATGATATTATTCAAATTGTAAGAATAAGCCAGCCAAAGTTCATATGTACAATATAACAGAGTGGTAGCAAGGACTGTCAAGCCGTGTGTTCAAAACAGATGTCTAAGGACAGTCTCACAATAGTCTGTCAAAAGTTTCAACAGAAGACGTCTCAAAAGTTCAGTGTCTCTGGAATGATACTACTGTTTCAGTAGCAGAATCTGTTTTGAACACACGGCTTGATGGTCCTCACTACCACTCTGTTATATTCTACATATGAACTTTGATTAGCTTATTCCTACAATCTGAATCCCGGGACGCAGGTGGCGCTGTGGGTTAAAGCCTCAGCGCCTAGGACTTGCTGATCAAAAGGTTGGCGGTTCGAATCCCTGCGGCGGGGTGCGCTCCCGCTGCTCGGTCCCAGCGCCTGCCAACCTAGCAGTTCGAAAGCACCTCCGGGTGCAAGTAGATAAATAGGGACCGCTTACCAGCGGGAAGGTAAACGGCGTTTCCGTGTGCGGCTCTGGCTCGCCAGAGCAGCGATGTCACGCTGGCCATGTGACCCGGAAGTGTCTCCGGACAGCGCTGGCCCCTGGCCTCTTGAGTGAGATGGGCGCACAACCCCAGAGTCTGTCAAGACTGGCCCGTACGGGCAGGGGTACCTTTACCTTTACCTTTTACAATCGGAATGATATCATTATTTTATTATATATTCTCTACTAACTATTAGCCTATGTGTTGTGTTTGCAGAGTAGTGCAAGAACTGGCAGCCCATTTATGCACTATGATAATTTCCCCTTGCAAAGTGCATGAATTGAACCAGCACCTCAGCAACTGCCCGTCCCTGATCTCAAGGAGCAAAACCAGACTAAAAACACTGCAAGCCACATTGCAAGCCAGGAGTAGCAATCCTAAAGCGGAGCCGCAAATCTGAAGATCTAAAGACCAGCTAGTATACTGTCTAATGGGCAGAGCGCTACCCTACCACAACCATGCAGTCCTAGGTTTCACGCAGCTGTGAAGTTTTACTAGATAGCCTTGGGGGACATTTTCTTGCTTTCGCTCTCTCTCAGCCTAGTCTACTTCACAAGATTGCTCTGAGGATAAAATGGGGGAAAACATCCAGTGTCTTGAAGGAAAGGTGAAGAACAAACAGGGTGCTGTTTTTTTCCTTCCCTTAAAAAAAGTTTTATGTGACTTTTCAAAAGCTGATGGATGCTGGGATTCACACACCAAGACGGACAATCCCAGGTGAATGTTTTGAAAGTCAGAGTTGTTTACTGATGCAGGATGCAGCCCCCAGATATTTCATTCTTACTTCTTATTACGGCATGTCTGGAGTAGTACTTGGGCTGTGAAAGCAAGCTACTTGGATTCTGTGATGCCGGTTTGAAGCCTCCCACTGGGAAATTCCTTTTCAAGCTCCAAATTCCTTCCAGAGCCGCTGTTCAAAATATATGAAGAGCATTATTGTCAGTTGGGTTCCAAGCTGACCTTCTATATTTTTAGGTAGGCGGGAAAGCAATTAATACCCACGGACTGAAATATTTGTACAAACCACTGGCTGACGAAACATAATCGTGTAACTGTAGGTCTGGAAGGAACCTTGCATTATTGATTCGATTCCATTTATGGGCGGTTTGCCGTAAAATATCTCCGAGCAGTATCATAATAAAAACAAGTCCATATGTAAAAAACAAGTTAATATACACAAACAATTAAAAAACCCCACAACTCTGTATGTAAAAATGCTTGCAAAGCATCCCATATATATAATAAATTTCCAATCCAATACAGATACACACTGGGATAAAAAACACACCCTCCACTTGTTGTAAAAGGAAGATTTTCAGTAGGTCCTGAAAAGACAACAGAGCTGGCGCCTGTATAGTGCGTAATGGGAGAGAGCTCCAAAGGGTAGCTGCCACCTTTCTAAATACTGTTCCTATATTGCGGGCATGTACAACAGGTCGATTGGGATCCTGGGCTAGATTATGGTCGATCGCAGGTCAATTGCTGCGCTCCTGGGGGACGTGACAGAGCCCTGCTGGCTCCCAGGAGATCTGGCCTCTGTGTGTGTGTGTGTGTGTGTGTGTGTGTGTGTGTGTTTGCCTGTTCTCCTTCCCACTGCACTCCTGGGGGGATGTGAAAGGGATGCTACCCTGGCGGCTCCAAGGAAGAAACTGGCTGCTCTGCCAGCTCCCAGGAAGAGCTGGGCTGTGTTTGTGTGTACGTGTGCGAGAAGATGAGGTGTGCGGGCTCTGCACGGGCTGCGGCTGTGGAGGCACCCAGTCAGGGAGCTGAGGGAAGGGTGGCACATGAGAGAGACAATGACGTCCCCCTGCCTTTCCCCCCTCCCGCCAGTTCCCATGGAAAGAAAACACCCTCTCCCTCCTAGTTCTGGATGGGTGCTGGTACCCCGCCCATCTGGCTGGGTTTCCCCAGCCAAATATACCGTATTTTTCACTCTATAAGACGCACCAGACCACAAGACACACCTAGTTTTTGGAGGAGGAAAACAAGGAAAAAAATATTCTGAATCTCAGAAGCCAGAACAGCAAGAGGGATCGCTGCACAGTGAAAGCAGCAATCCCACTTGCTGTTCTGGCTTCTGGGATAGCTGCGCAGCCTGCATTCGCTCCATAAGATGCACACACATTTCCCCTTACTTTTTAGGAGGGAAAAAGTGAGTCTTATAGAGCAAAAAAATGACGGTAATATGTTTTAGTTTAAGAATGACAATGGAAGAGTGCGGGAGATCACTGCCAGTTTTTGATATTGGACGGTAGATTGAAACCTTATGGATGTTGGACGTGCCTGCTATATTGTATGGAATGGACTTCCTGATATAGATGGAATCTGCAGGAGACCCTCTGCAGCAGAGCAGAGTGATCAATTGGGTATATTGCATATTATTGCAAGGCCTGTGATACATGCAAATATTAAGCCTCTCATCATGCATTTTTTGCAGTGGTACGATGTGGCGGATAGCTCTGAGGACTTAACAACTATAGGGTTTACACCAGTGGCTTTCAAACTGGCTTCCTTGGGGCTCCTTTAAAGCTTCTCAAGGGTTCCTAAATGAAATCGGTAATGGCTGTGCAGCTTTCCAGAAAGACAGCTTGCTCAGTCTGCTAATGTTCTCCAGCAATGGGGAGCAGCAGGAATTGTGTTGTAAGGTTCATGCAGGGTGAATTGTGAGGCCAGTGTCCCACATATAACAAACTTGCCACAGGATCCTCTGCAGTGTTCAAAGTTCCACGACAAGCCATATGGATTCCCAGCTACAGAAAGCATTCCTTCAAGGTAGCATCTTTGTAAACCACCAGCTAAGGCAAATTCATGGAGTAACAAAATACACATAGATGTCAATCGAAGTGGATGAGGGATGTCTTAACAGAGAATAAGTATGGAATAATCAATTGCGTATTGGCCTTAGGCTTCATTTCAACCCCTTAATCAGCCAGAAAGTTTACTAGGTGGTCAAGTCCCGTTCCACCCATCTTTCTCTCAGTTTATTCTACCTTGCAGGGTTATTGTGAGACTAAAAAGAATAAACTTGTGCAGTGCTTCCCCCCCTAAAAAAACGTTTAGGGGTACTCTCATTTTGACTCAAGAAAATCACCATTTTATAGTTCATATCGGGAAAAATAAATACAGTAAACGGACAAAAGTACAAAGATTCACAAAATGTTTAGGGGTATGCGTGCCCCTGTGTACCTCCAGAAAAAAGCACTACTGAACTTGTGTATTTTGATTTGAGCTTCTTGATAAAAAGGCTGAATACAAATGATGACATGCCAAGGTGACAGTATTTATAGGGTCTGGCCCTCTTCTTCTATAAGTTGTCCAAAGCCAGCTTGCAACTACCAACTGCTGTTTTGGATTTCTCTGTTGAGGGTTCCCTAAACTTTAAATGAGCTGTTGTGGAGAATGTGGTTAAAGAACTGCCATTCTGAAAGAAAAATGAAATACTTAATATGAAAAGGGGGGGGGATGGATCCCACTCTGTGATTCTTACTTGGTCGGGTTACTAAATGAGTTCAATCGGGGCAAGCCAATGTACTGGCTTTTGCTAGAGTTTGCTCTTGTATTGAGCTTCTGAATTTATTATATGTTGTAACCCACCCTGGGACCTTAAGGTGAAGGGCAGGTAAGATACCGTGTTTTTCGCTCCATAAGACACACCAGACCACAAGACGCACCTAGTTTTTGGAGGAGGAAAACAAGGAAAAAATATTCTGAATCTCAGAAGCCAGAACAGCAAGAGGGATCGCTGCACAGTGAAAGCAGCAATTCCTCTTGCTGTTCTGGCTTCTGTGATACCTGTGCAGCCTGCATTCACTCCATAAGACACACACACATTTCCCATTACTTTTTAGGAGGGAAAATGTGAGTCTTATAGAGCAAAAAATATGGTATATTGGGAGCTCTCCAATGAAGTGCTTCCGCTAGCACCACGACTTCTGATGGGCAACAGAAATTATTTCCTCTACCCATGCATCCTCTAAATCTGCTCTGGGTCCCCCCCCCCCAACCCTCTGGAAAGGGATTGGTGGAGGACACAGAGTAGCATGAGGAGAGGGAAAGGAACTTCCATTGTCCAAGCAGAAATCCTTGTGCTGGTGGATATCACACATAAATAATATGACATGCACCATTCTGAATGCTTGGAAAAATTGTAAGATACAACTATGATAAATAGAACTTTGTTTTACCCGTAACATCTGACTTTATATATTTCCTCAAGTTAAGCAGTATTTACATCAGATTTTCACAACTTATTATCCTCTAAACATTTCAGATTTTTCTTCCCTAAATCATTTTATTTTTATTTTATACCTTTGCCGGCCACAGAGCTTACCTTCTGAAGGGTGTTTAATTCTGCATTCATCCCTGCGAAAATAAAGCTCTTCTTCCAGCACTTCCTTAACTCTCCTAGGTGGTTCGACATATACAAACTTCTTCCCTGTTTTGTTAAAGACAATTTACAGGGATAAGGAATCCCATATGATACACACCTTATTTCACTTAACTGTGTATCAGAATTAACTAATTTCACATAATAAAATTTAAAATCATTCTCATTTGTAATATAAAGTTCAAAAATGCAAACAAAACGTTTAAAAAATGTGATATGAAAAATGTCAATCATGTTTTATTTAAGTCACTGAGGCACCCATAGCTTAAATATTCTTTTCTGGTACTCTGTTCTCAGGTGCAAGATATAGCAGATATGGAAACAATACTGAGTTTTGCAATAATCTTCCATGCAATCACTAACTATTTTATATTTTCCCATGACACACCAATGAAGACAGTAACTCAGACCACTGGTTCATCTAGCTCAGTATTCTACATTGCCTCAATATGGTTTCAGACAGGTTTTCCCCAGTCCTACCTAGAGATATTCTGGGTTGAAAATGGAACACTATGTGCACAAATCATGAGCTCTGTCACTGAGCTATGGCCCTCTCCCAAGGTGTGCATCACCACACATTAATTCCATAATTAAAGACTCAGAAGAATCCAAAGCCATTACATTGACTGATTGATGAGGTTTCCCATTGCATGATTTACGACAAGCAGAAGTGATGCTTCGCTGAACTCTGGGGCATAGTAACAAATGTTGCAATCCTAACCCCACTTACTTGGGAGTAAGCCCAAATGAGTTCAGTAGGATTTACTTCTGAGTAGGCAATTTTAATTGAAGGTTGTTGTTCTTAGGTAACAGACAGAAGAGTCACTTATAAGGATTCATAACCATATAGGAATCAGTGGTACGGAGGTATGGAGTGGGACTGAAAAAATTATGTACTGTATAATATAGCGGATTGTTTGCGAAAGGGACCTTATCTTCCCCTTTGGGGCACTAGAGGGCACTGTATAAAATTATATTATACAGTATATGCAACAGGTTTTTGAAACAACTAAATGCTTTTTAACTCCACACACTACTCATCTGAACTGCCACATGGAGTGATAATCAGGTAATATGCGTATACTGCCATTCTGTGGGAGTGGGGGAAAGTGCAGAATGTGAAAATAGTCCCAGAATTCAGAGAACAGTGGCTCATAATTTGTTTTCCCAAAGCTTGGTGCCCCTTTAAGGTTGTGAAGTTATGCTTCAGAAGGAAACAATTCCTGCTGAAATCTCAGGAGCCAAAGGAGTGCTTGAATAGTCTGTCCAATGTTTGGAGGAATGGGGGGGGGCAGGGAAGGGCAGCTGCCTCCCCATCAAGTACAGTAAAATAATAGAAATACTTAACAAATCACATTGGTCCCCCCCCCATCTTGGCTACTCCCATGTTTGGAGGTGAAGTTTCAATTCCACTTGTAATGGGATGTCCAAGTATGGCATGAAACTGCTTAAATGCAGTCAAAATTTGCAAATGCTAATCTATAGTTTTGTGAGCCATTTGGGCCCAATAGCTCACCGGCAGCCGTGCTTTCAGGTGTAAAATTAACCCATCTCACTGCCCCACATATTGTATAGGCACCCCAGCCAGTTGCGGTTCAGTGACATTTCACTGTATTCTATACATGGTGTAACCAAACTAATGAACCAAAAGCAAATCACGACTATCAGGCATGTGTATGTATCTATAAAATGTCATACACATGCATGCAGCCCTTGAAGGTGATTACGTATATATGGTTTTCTGTAAATCAAGTGTTTGTTAAGTTGTCCTTTGGTGAGTTAAAACGCCTGCGTATGAATAATGCTTCCATAGCTGATGGATTGAAAGCTTGCTGGGTTAGGCAACTCTTCCAGTAGAAATGGCGGTCAGCGATGCAGTAACAGATCTCAAAGTGGTCTGTGTTCATCACAGTGAGACAATTTCCCCATGGGATAAACCAAACCTCCAGCATGTTTGGAAAAACTGCATTGAAGGAGATGGGGTGTATAGCATTGGGATGGGATGTCCCCAATGGAATTGACTATAATTGGGAATTGAATGTTGATTCTTGGTGGTGAGCAGAGGAAATGGGAGGACACCAGTCCTTCTAGAATGGAACTGAAGAGTTCCTCATAGTGATTTTTGTCAAGCGGAATAAAGCCTTGCGGGGTGTGCACTGCCCTCACGGAAGGGAGACTGGTATGTGCACAAGGTGAAAAAGCACAGTAAGCGAAAACCTTCCTCTTAACCCGGGCATTTGGTCAATTAACATCCTATGGCTTTTAAAATGTGTTTGTGGGAAGAGGGGGGGGGGTGTTGTTGGTTTGCTTTTGCTTTTTTAAAATTATTATTATTATTATCATTTATTCTTCATTTCATTTCTATACCATACCGTTTTGTATTTTTAAGAAAAACCTCAAAGTGGTTTACAGCACATTAAAAGGCCAGGAAAACAATCCGGAATGAAACACTACTGAAGAAAGTCAAACATAAAAGTACACAGCCAAAGCAACCTAATTAACGGGAAAACGAAAATATCATCTTAAAAGATTTCAAAATAAAACATTACAAAGGAGGTTGACTGCAGAATTTTATTATGCGTTTTGTACTTCTCTGCCTGAACTGCCCAGGGATCTTCAGATGGAAGACTGTATACAAATTAAATAAACAATAATAATAATACTGGAACAGGCAGGATCCTCTGCACTGGGGGAAGAGGGTGGGTGGTCCCTTTGGGCGGCAAGGGAGGTGGATTCTTTATGGGGCAATGAACAATGGCATCACATCATGGGCAAAGGAGAGGAGGGGGTCCAATGGTGCCAGGCAGTCCCTAATGCAAGAGGGTGCCGTGCCCTTCCCCTCTAATGGGGGTGGGTGGAGGGGAGAGGGCAGCGCCCCCACATTTTGCACAGGAGAGGGGTAGCAGCAGCAGTCACAGCAATGCCCCCACCTACCCACTCCCCTTGGCTCGAGAGAGGTTGCCACGCTTTCCAGCCCTGGAGGGGACTACGCGGTTGTGTGTGTGTCCCCCTCGGCGACCCCTCCCCACTCACAGGGCTGCCCCGCTTCATTGTACTCCGCGTAGCTCCGGCTGCTCCCCGGCTCCCCGGGACTCGGCTCCAGTTGCTCTCCGGCCGCCGCTCTCATGCCTCACCGCCCGCCGCCGCCTCTTGCACCAGCCGCGCCCAGGCAAGTGGGAGACGCGCGGGCCCGTTGCCATAGGAGCCCGAGGCGGAGGAAGGAGGAGGAGGAAGAAGGGGGAGCCCGGAGCTCGCGACTCGCCTCCCCCGGGGGAGCTTAAGAAGGAGCCTGGGAGTTAAGTTTCCCGCTCCCCGGGGCCGGGGGAAAGCGCAGGAAGAGAGGCGGCCTAGAGGGAGACTAGGCCCGGGCCTCTTGGGCGTTGCCATGGCGACGGATGCTGCGCTAAGAAGCCCGGCGGGGATGGATAGTGGGTGAAGCGAGCAGAGGCGTCACAGTGCAAAAGCGCTGCTGTCGAAGGCTAGTGAGGCACCTGCAACAACTACTACTTCTTCGGCGATCACTCGTAGCCCAGTAAAATTGCCTTCCACAAACACGGTTTTAACAGTGAGTCCATAAGTTACTGTGGAGGCCAATTCTGGATCCACACGTCTTTCCACAGTGGGGACATAGGTTTCCGGGGAGAGTTAATTATGGTGAGGATTTGCCAATGTGCCTTTCTCCTAGCACGTTTCTCCCTTTCATCCTGAGTTCGAGTGTCTTCAAAGCCCATGACACCTTTGGTAAAGGCTGTTCTCCAACAGGAGTGTTCGCAGGCAAGTGTTTCCCAGTTGTCAGTGTTTATACTACATTTTTAAAAATTTGCCTTGAGAGAGTCTTTAAATCTCTTTTGTTGACCACCAGCATTACGCTTTCCATTTTTAAGTTCGGAATAGAGTAGTTGCTTTGGAAGACGATCATCAGGCATCCGCACAACATGACCAGTCCAACGAAGTTGATGTTGAAGAATCATTGCTTCGACACTGGTGATCTGTGCTTCTTCCAGTACACTGGTATTAGTTCGCCTGCCTTCCCAAGTGGCGTGTACATTTTTTCAGAAACACCGTTGATGGAATCTTTCGAGGAGCTGGAGATGGCTTTTATAAGTGGTCCATGTTTCACAGGCATACAGTAAGGTTGGTAGTACAATAGCTTTGTAAACAAGCATTTTGGTTTCCCTGTGAATGTCTCAGACACTCTGCACTTCAATTGGGAGAAAGCCGCACTTGCAGAGCTCAGAGCTCAGCTCTGCAACTTCTTGTACCAGTGTGCTTGCCTACACCCCCCCCTTTCCCACTCAGCCACCCACATCCCAATCAGGGCTCCTGTGACCTGCCTTTCAGGCAGACATTCAACTGGAGCTCCCCCCCCCCCCCCTGGAAATGGCCCCGCTGAAATCCATGCCTAGAACTAAATCGGATGTGGAGAACCTTTGGTCTATATGTTGCTAGACTCCCATCAGCCCCAAAGAGCACAGCCAGTGGCCAGGGAGTACATCTGGAGGACCAAAGGTTCCCCCTAGTCTGGCCTGAATACAACATGTTAGGCATGCTTTAAGCCCATGGATTTGAACCGGCGCAAGAAGGACTATTGCGTTCGGGTCTTAGGCAAAGTGGAGCAGGTTATCTCCCAACTGTTGACTTCAAGGGGGGGGGGGGAGCCCTTAAATGAAACACACAATTAAGAATATTGTAGCTCATGTAAACCCAACAAAACATGTCTTTCCCGTATCACTCTCTACAGCTGCAACACGCGCTGTAACCTTCCAATACTTTGACTTCAGACCCCAAAGGCTCACTCCTCCATTGACTCCTGAGGCAGATGGATGCCAACTATTCCACCTTTGCTCCAAGGTCAAGAATGGTCAAACATGGTTCTCTCCCCCTGCTCCATTTTTAACACCATAATCATGGGAGGCAAGTTAGGCTGAGACGGTGACAAGCCCAAGTTCACCCACTGAACTTCATGGCTGAGGGGGGACTTTAACCCAGCTCCAGTACTCTAACCACTATGCCACACTTACTTACTTCCAAGCAAACCTGCATCGGGTAGTATTGTAAAATCATTTTTTAATAGAGCTGGGTAAACTCACTGCATAGGACTATAACCAAGGCTTTCTAGCTGAATGCACATTTTGAGGTTAAGGCTTCAGAAATGCTACCATGGGGAACGCCAGCTACCAGATTCTCCATGTCTTTGTTCATGCTGTGTGCTTTCCGTGTGCTGGACTAGGCCTGGGAAAAGCATAGTTAAAATATGTATGGTCCCTGTGTGCTGCCACTTGCTTCTGAAGTGACATCACATAGAAGACATCCAAATATAATGCAAATACATCTGATAAACTAAAATGGTATGTGGGGTTTCTATAAGCATACTTACAATCTTGGATATCTTGAGAATCCCATAGGATAAGGTACAAACGATGCACTTTCCCACCAAACACACCATGATTTGGCAAATAGGCTTAGTTCTAGCAAAAACACAGCTTCCCAAACAGATTTTGAAATTCAGCAGCTGGCCACACGGTATGAGGAGTCACAATCCCACTGAGCATGAGAAAGGACCACAGCTCAGTTCCAATAACATGCTCTGAATGCAAAAGGTCCCAGGCTCAATTTCTGGAATCTCTATTTAAAAGCATATTACTAATCAGCTGAGACAATGCTGAGCTAGACAGACTAGCAGTTCAACTCAGTAAAAAGCAGGCAGTAGTGAGCCCCACTCACAGTCTCAAAGAAATGCCAACATATACATGCAATTAAATTTTTTAAAGGACAGTGTCGGTTTTCCTGAAAGTGCTCTAGCTTCTACACAATCCCTCAGTGACACACATACAATTACTCATTTCCCCTTAATACAGACCTTTAGATATTTAGCTGCACTGTATTTCTGAAAGCTGTTAGTATCCAAAGTACTGTGCTGCTCTTAATCAACCCACAAATCATTGCAACGAACCTTGCAGCTGAAGACCTGATCACGTTTCACTGTGTTAAATATTTTATTTTTAAATAAGACTCACAGCAGAATTACAGTATACTGTATTTCAAGTGTTACCTGTATTTAAGTTCAGTTACATTCCATTTCACTTTTCATGCGGTTTTCAAACATTAACAAGTACCTCACAAAAAATAAAAAAATCTTTAAAGTGAAGTTTGATATCATCTGTATTTGTCGTTTCATACAATAATAAATACTCCAGTTCTCTCTGTTACAACTTACTAGTGCTTTACAGCTTTCAGTTACAGTAGATCTTCGCAATTTTGCACTACTTAAAGACGTACTACAAAATTCCTTTTTCTACACTACACCTTTAAAACGGTTTCAGACCTGCTTATTAGTCACAGCTCCCAACCACAGAATGGCAGTTGCAGTTTGAGATAAAACTGGCAATCATTTTCCAGTGAAGCCTCAGCACTGACAAAACTACAAGTCACGGTGTTCTTTTGGGAGAAATTGTCACATTTAAACTGGTTCCTAAGCAGTTTAAATTTGTAGTGCAACCTTAAGATGGTGATCTGCTAGCCACTTTAATTAGCATACTACTAACGTAAAATGGCTTGGATGTCAAATCTTGAAACATTTATTTAGAGGTGCCGTTAGAACAGCAGAATGTGTAGCCTAATGCTAAGCACCAGTAATCAGTTCAGAAAACTAAACCTGCCTATTACAATTACAATGAGGCTTACTTTCTAGTAAGTTAGGGAAATTATTTTACTGATTTTAGCAGGAACTATGTGATTATATGGAGCAAAGTCTGCTGATAAATGAACAATGAAAATTACTAGTAATTTTCTGGTCAATTCAAGTAGTTTATAGACCACATTGGAGTGCCGCACACACAGCCACATTTAGTCAATAAGTTCAAGTCTGTAAGTAGTAATCAGAACTGGGTCTTTGGACTACAAAATTAAGGACTGTTGGTTTCAATATGCAAGCCACTTTGCTCCAGAGTTCCCTCGCTGATCTACCACTGATGATTGTTTGTCTATTTCAGAGTTAAGTGGGTTTTAACTTACAAGTTTCGGATTGTAGCCTTTAGGCCACTTATTCAAGAACAGCCTCAGTGAATCGAGTTATGAGGTAATATCACATTACCACCCAATGTCAGTGGGTCTGACTTTTAATTTAGGGCTAATTCACACAAGACATTCAAAAGGAGCAAACACAGTGTTTACATGTATGTCAATTCATACATTACCCATTGACACTGTACATGAAATTGAGAACCTATTTGTACCAATTTCTATCTGGTACAAGTCAATATGATTTATAGGGGGGGAATTACATGTAGCCGTAGAGAGACAACACCTACTGTTTACATGAACTTTTTCAAACTTGTATTTTAGAAGTATTATGTGAACCAGCCCCAAATATCTTTGGAATGGATAAAACCTCTGTTTGTGTCTACAGGCTACTTCTCGTTCATAAATGACATCCAGCTCATCCCTGTCCATTATATGAAAATGTAACAAAGGAAGAAAGTACATGAATTACCAAGTTCTGAAATCTCATAGTGCCACTTCTGGATAATGTTTTCTGCTCCCGGGTTTGCTTCTGAAAAAATCAATCGCTGTTAAGCATCCACGTAACTTTCAACAATTGAATTCATCAGTAGGATTGAATGAGGATTCAAATCCTGCTCACACAGCCATCAAATAAATAATGTCATCCCAGCATATTATTTCCATTCATTCACGTTATCCCTTTAAAAAGCAAAATCTGAGCACATAAAATGTTATGGTTTGAAGGTAGGCAGACAAGGTATATTATATATTGCACCAGACACTGAAATCTGACCATCACATTGCACTTTTTGATTTCAGGGTAGCCCAGTTTTTAATAGCTGAGAAAGTATTTTTCCTCTGTTGATGGGCAGCTGCTAACCTCATTACAACTGCCTGGAGGCTGTACGGGTTTCTTTCTGCTCAAGCACAGCCCCTGTAAGTCAGCAGAGAGGTCTCAGTAATTCTCAATGGTTTTAAAAGGAAAAAACAAAACACCCCAAATGTTTCAAACAATGCTGGTTCCCAACTCCTGTGTATTCCCATGCTTTGGGATATGAGATTGACAGATGAGAGTACTTCTCCCACGTTAAGTTCTCAATGGCCCCAAGATATTTAGGATTCCTCCAAAGCTTTTCAAGTAAAAGTGGAAATGTTTCACAAGTTTAAGGGTAGAGTGGTTTATAGTATAAAAATAATGACATCGTAACAAAACGAGACCTCATTTCAGCATCTCACAGAGTAAAGCTACACCAAAGAGGTGGGGTTGAAAGCACCGACTTTTGAGTGCAATTACAAAGAGAACTTCTTACAAAGGCGCTGGCAGTGTGTGTGTTTCGACATTCAAACGTATGCAACTTCTAAGAATCGGACGCAGAATTTGTGCAACTTTCGACAATCTCAAACAGGTAGTGATATATATCAGTTCTCCTGGCAATATCGTACGCTGTCTCGTCCAAGTTGTTCTTGAGATTTGGCTTTAGGTAGCGATTCATGAGCAAGAGTTCGAGGGTTTCCTTGCTCTCCCGGTTCCCTGCTGCAAGGTGAAGTGGAGTCAGCAAGCCATTGGTCTGAGCATTGATATCTGCCCCATGCTGGAGCAAGAACGATGCTATCTTGGTGTTGTTCCACTTGCAGGCACTGTGCAGGGGAGTCCAGCTATCCACTGTCAAGGCATGGACATCCGCGCCGTGGGCAATCAGTTCCCGTACAACTTCCAAGTGCCCGTTATAGGCAGCCCGGTGGAGAGGGGTATAGAAATCTTCATCCTGGACATTTACTGGAGCAAGGTTTTGAGACAGGAGCCTTTGCACCGTGCTGAGCTGCAGGGGTGAAGAGACAAATAAGTTTCAGCAAGCCTGCAAGCTAGACGCATTGCTTTTACAGCAAGAGTAGAACTGAAGACATTGAACCAATACTTTGCTTGGCTATAAACCTCAGTCAAATTTATTCTCTCTCAGCTTAATGATGTGACCTGTCCTGGACTATGTGTGATCACCGCCTGAGACCCTTTTTCGTGTGCTTCCCCCATGAGAGGGCCAGAGCATGGCAACACAGAAAAGGCCTTTTTTGCAGTGGCTCCCCAGTTTGTGGGATGTTCTCCCCCACGAGACTCGCCTGGTTCCTTCATTACATATCTTTAGGTGCCAGAGGAAAATGTTTCTCTTCAACCAGGCGTTCGGCTCATTAACATTCTATGGCTTTTTGAATGTGTTCCTTGGGAGGGGAATTATTGGTTTGTTTGCTTCAGTTTTTATTATGCATTTCATGTTTTCGTTTTGTATTTTTATGTTGTGAATTGCCCTGTGATCTTCGGATGAAGGGTGGTATTCAAAATTATTTAATAAATAGTAATAATGGAACACAGAGTTGACTTAGATATGATGTTTTTGCCCCATCTCTCCTGGAAGGGCTTTGGAGTGATATACAGTGGTACCTTGGGTTACAGACACTTCAGGTTACAGACTCCACTAACCCAGATATAGTACCTCGGGTTAAGAGCTTTGCTTCAGAATGAGAACAGAAATCGCGCAGCAGTGGCCCAGTAGCAGTGGGAGGCCCCATTAGCTGAAGTGGTGCTTCAGGTTAAGAACAGTTTCAGGTTAAGAACGGACCTCCAGAACGAATTAAGTTCTTACCCTGAGGTACCACTGTACATGGGTCTTCCCTTCCTTTTCCCCCCCTTACAACTGGATGTATGGAGAGAAAGAGTGATTGGCCCGAGATCACCGAACGAGGTTTAAGGCAGAGTGGGGATCTGAACCTGGGTCTCTCTGTTCCTAGCCTGACACTCTATCCACCACATTCCATCGGATCTCTATTGTGCAAGAGCTCTTGCCGGGACAGAGTGAAGTAATACTAAAACCTCTTAAGAGAATTGCTTTGATTATAGCACACAATAAACAAGGATGTTTATTGGCCTTGACTTCTGTGCAAAACCACTTAAGCAGCATGGAGATGAAACATCAAATCCCACTTCGCAACTACAGTGGTACCTCAGGTACCACAAACGCTTCAGGTTACAGACTCCGCTAACCCAGAAAAAGTGCTTCAGGTTAAGAACTTTGCTTCAGGATGAGAACAGAAATCGTGCTCCGGCGGTGCGGCAGCAGCAGGAGGCCCCATTAGCTAAAGTGGTGCTTCAGGTTAAGAACAGTTTCAGGTTAAGTATGGACCTCCAGAACGAATTAAGTACTTAACCCGGGGTACCACTGTACAGTTTTTCTGCATAGCAGGAAGCATGCCACAGTGCCCCAATTCTGACAATAATCCAGGGCTTCACTAAACTTTATTTATGAAGCTAGGAATGGGTACCAGGTCTGAGCAACCCTCGGTTCCCTCACTGTACCCTGGTTTTGATTAGATGTTCCTGGTTAGTATTCAGCCAGAAAAAAAAGTCTTCACTGGGGTACTGTGACTTAGGGTTAACAAATCAGGAAAATAGCTTAAAAGAATCCAGTTCTTGGATAATATTTAAGTTAGCATCCACTGTGGTGCTCATCCTTTAGTTGGGTGGGGGCCAAGGCAGGGAGGTAGGCCTATTGCACTCTTAGATGAGCTTTTTACGAATTTTGTATTGTATAGTTTGCTAGATCTTTGCCTTCTAATTTATTTTATCTGTTGGTATTGTATCCAATTAAAGCATTTTGAGACTTTTTTTTTTGTACAAAGTGCCTAACAAATGTAATGAATCGTTCATTTGTGATAATAATAAATCATCAACAACTTTGTGCCAAAGCCAGAACATGATGAGAGGAGGGAGAACGGAAAGGAAGAGCGCTCAGCTTTGGCACTCATTATCAGCTTCATAAATCATGAAGCCTGGAATGATTGTCCACATCAGGTTGAAGAAATTTAGGTTTCTGGCACAACACACACAGCCCCAATATGAATTTCCGAAATGTGATTATGAAATGGCTTACTCTATTTTTTTCTGCTGCCCAAAGCAGAAGCTTATCTGGGTTGTTTTCCAGCTTCTTCTCTTGAGCCTGGTACCATTCCTCGGTTTTTTCTTCCTGATCTTCATCGTCAGAATCTCCAGACCAAAGACTCTGTGTTCCTGTGGGGATCAGGTGCCGGTGGGTCTCCAACAATTCAAGCTGGTTAAAGCTCTCAGGAAAATCTCTATAATCTTTTGCATCCTCCTCTATGTTCTTCTCTGAGGATTTCCCACTTTCATTCATTCTGCAGACTTGAGTTCTCAAGCCCCAATTTACACGTGAAATAGTTCCTCCTTCTCTTCTTCTAGCTCATTTCAGCTCCTGATTGTTCATCATGAGATTTTACAAGCACATAGAAACAGCTAGCAAAGGCTAGTGGCATAGATTGCATTAACATCATGGCAACCTTTAGAGAAAGAAAAATTAAGAAATGATTAATACAGTGACCAGTACACACAAAAAAGATATAAGTTCTTGGCATTTAATGCTAAAAAAAATATAAAAATTGTGGCCGTGCAGGAGCAAAAAAAAGGAATCCTTCTGCTCTCAAATCCCGACTTATATCAGACCTTACGCCTCCTATGAAAGGTCAGCTAAAGTGAATAGGTATTGTAGAAGACGGCATTTTATGGCATCACACAAAGCTTAGTCATTTTGTTAGATATCTTCGAGAGCATTGTGTAGCGAGACTGTGGCAATTACCGTATTTTTCGCTCTATAAGACACACAAGACGCACCTAGTTTTTGGAGGAGGAAAACAAGGGGAAAAAATATTCTGAATCTCAGAAGCCAGAACAGCAAGAGGGATCGCTGAACAGTGAAAGCTGCAATCCCTCTTGCTGTTCTGGCTTCTGGGATAGCTGCGCAGTCTGCATTCGCTCCGTAAGACGCACACACATTTCCCCTTACTTTTTAGGAGGGAAAAAGTGAGTTGTATAGAGCAAAAAATATGGTATGTCCAAACTTAGGCCAGTAAGATTTCCTCCCTGTCCTTCCCAATCTTATTATTACTATTACTGATTAATTTACATGCCCCTATCTATTTTTAAGTAAACCAAACAAGGAGGCTTACAAATATGAAGACAGCTATATAATAAAATCAAGGAAAAAACTATGGTTCAAGTTCACAACAAAATACAAACAATCTTGAAAGGGCTGCAAAATACATAGTCAAAACATTCCAAAAGCAGTAAAAGAGTCTTATGGCAGTGTAAAGAGTAACCAATTTATTAGGGAATGAGTCTTAGTGTAATACAGTGCACTTCATCAGATGCATTAGCCAGTGTGATTAACAGTCTACTTGTTTTGTTCCCCTCCGATATCGCTGTAGACAAACTCATAATACCATAATGCATTTGATGAAATGGGACTGTGGCTCATGAAAACCTATGGCAGCCTTCCCCAAACTGCTGACCTTCTTTTTTTGTACTAATACTCCCATAATGCAATTAGCCATGCAAGCTAATTGGAGGGGCGGGGGAATCTGACAGGCTTCCCCCAGAATCTGGGGGAAGGCTATCTCACATAATAGATCTGTCAGTCTTTACGATGCCACAAAGCTATATATTATAATAAAATCAGACTCCTACAGAAGATTGCTTGAATAGAATAGTCACTGCCACCTGTCTAAGAAGCAGACCGCGAGGGGATCAGTTAAAATTCTCTTGGGATGCTGTTCGAAATCCTGGGCACTGCAGCCGACAAGGTCAGTTAGCTACCCATGTGCCTTGCCTCAGAGCCAGGACCTGAAGGAAGGATTCTCAAGTAGAGGAAATATACGATCTCAACTTGAAGAATCATAGAATCATAGAGTTGGAAGAGACCACAAGGGCCATCGAGTCCAACCCCCTGCCAAGCAGGAAACACCATCAGAGCACTCCTGACATATGGTTGTCAAGCCTCTGCTTAAAGACCTCCAAAGAAGGAGACTCCACCACACTCCTTGGCAGCAAATTCCACTGTCTAACAGCTCTTACTGTCAGGAAGTTCTTCCTAATGTTTAGGTGGAATCTTCTTTCTTGTAGTTTGAATCCATTGCTCCGTGTCCGCTTCTCTGGAGCAGCAGAAAACAACCTTTCTCCCTCCTCTATGTGACATCCTTTTATATATTTGAACATGGCTATCATATCACCCCTTAACCTCCTCTTCTCCAGGCTAAACATGCCCAGCTCCCTTAGCCGTTCCTCATAAGGCATCGTTTTCCGGCCTTTGACCATTTTGGTTGCCCTCCTCTGGACACGTTCCAGTTTGTCAGTGTCCTTCTTGAACTGTGGTGCCCAGAACTGGACACAGTACTCCAGGTGAGGTCTGACCAGAGCAGAATTCAGTGGCACTATTACTTCCCTTGATCTAGATGCTATACTCCTATTGATGCAGCCCAGAATTGCATTGGCTCCCCCCCCCCCCCATTGGATCCCTTCCAGTTGGGATTCACTGAAATTGCCTTGGTCACACTGTTTGATGCTTTCCGGCAGGCTAGGGTTAGAAGTACTGTTTTGGGGGAACAGGAGGCGGGCAGCTGTGGAGGACTCCCTGGTCCTGAATGGGTTAACTGTGCCCCTGAAGGACTAGGTATGCAGCCTCTGGCAATTGTGTAGAAGAGGGATTTCAGCAGGTACAGCTTGTCACTCAAAACTTCACGCACTAAAATACCCTCTGCACTGTGGCTTAAACCACCGAGTCTAGGACTTGCCGATCAGCAGGTCGACGGTTTGAATCCCTGTGACGGGGTGAGCTCCTGTTGTTCAGTCCCAGCTCCTGCCCACCTAGCAGTTCTAAAGCACATCGAAGTGCAAGTAGATAAATAGGTACCACTCCGGCGGGAAGGTAAACGGCGTTTCCGTGCGCTGCTCTGGTTCGCCAGAAGCGGCTTAGTCATGCTGACCACATGACCCGGAAGCTGTACGCCGGCTCCCTTGGCCAATAAAGCGAGATGAGCACCGCAACCCCAGAGTCGTCCACGCCTGGACCTAATGGTCAGGGGTCCCTTTACCTTTACACAGTGGAAAATGAATGGTCCTCTTTTGCGGCTAGCTGCCCTAGCTCAGGGCACAAGAAGCCTGTACCTGCTTTGTATATTGTAAACAAAAACTATATTAAGCCTCAACAGGGCCGGCTTACCCATAGGCACTAGGGGTGTGCAGCACCCGGGCGCTGGGCTCTCAGGGGCGCAAGGCTAGGAGTCCAGGGATTGAAGAGCCAGGCCAGCTGCCAGCCGCTGCCAGGTGGAGCAGAGCCCTTCAGAGCGCCGCAGGCTTTTCTGCTGCTCTGAGGCAGTCAGCCGGCTCCACCCTCCTGCGCGCCTGGGATTGGTGGGCTGTCAAGAGGCGCGCCCAGCACACGCATGCTGCTCACATGAGGTGTGCAGCTTCCCTCCCAAGCCTCTGTGGGGATTGCTCTCCCATTGCAGCAGCATGGGAGAGAGTTGTGCACCCAAGCCGCTGTGGGGGTTGCTCTCTTCCCTCCACTCACAGTGGCATGGGAGAGAGTTGCATGCCCCCCAAAATCTCAACAACTTTGGCCTGCCCTCCCCCCAAATTGGGGGTGTTGCGCAGCTTTTTGCACCCCAGTGCCGCATATGCTAAAGACGGCCCCGAGCTTCAACATGCAAAACAATCGCCTAAGAATTGCTCACGGCTCTACCAGAAAGAAAGCTCTTTGGGTTGCAACCTTCACATTACTTATGCCAGAGCTAAAAAGTACACTGTGCTCTTTTCGGTGCCTGCTAAATAGCCGTCCCAGGTGCTTAGAAATGCTGACATGAGTTTTGATCTGATTTAGTGTTCTAACTTTTTGTTATAATGCACGGTAAATGTTCTCCTGATTTTATGCTTTCCGTAAACCACTTTGAGGTTTGTTACTTTGCTGGTAAAATCAAGCGGTGTATAAAATAAAAAATACCCAGCTGCATCCTGGTTTCCAAGGAAACTGACATTTGCGCTCCTCCGCTTGCAAAATCCCACTGCTCGCTGCAGCAACTCCCCTGTATCCTTACCTTGAGCAAGAAGTCCCATTGAACTCAACGGGGCTTAGCAGACACATGCCGTGATTCTCTCTCTCTCTTTTTTGCAACAAGCTGCAGCGCTCCAGAACCAGAAGCATCAGGTTTGCAAAGGCTGGCAAAATAAAAAGCAATTCATTAACCCATCATATTTAAAAAATAATAATAATTAATATCCCTTGCCTCCCCCCTTTTTTTGCAAGCGACGCCCGAAAGACGGAGCCCCTCGGCTGGCACCTCTGCAGGGCTTTCGCAGCAGCCCGCCTCGGACGCGCCGCGGGGAAAACTCACCCCCGCCTCCAGCCCGGGGAAGGGGCGGGGCCAAGGAATGACCGGCAGGAACCCCAGGCGCCGCGGGACTTCCGGCCTTCCTCGGGCCTTTCTTTCACCCTTGCTGCGGCTGCGCAGTGGGGATTGCCTGCAGTGCTTGGGGAACCGGGTTTAGAAGAGGAGAGGGGGCGTGGCCTGAAGCGTGCATTGGGTACGAAGGGAAAAGGAGGAGCTAGCTCGGAGGCAGGGGGCGGGGTTCAGGACGCTTGTCGCGAGATGGGCCTTGCCTTGCGCGTGCGCGCCTGGAAAGGGGCGGGGTTATTTCTCTCTCCTTCCTCGCTCCCAATAGCCGCGGCGCTATGGAAACTGGAGGCGTTGCGTCGTAGGCCGCGCGCCGGGAAGGAGGGTAAGAGCGCGGGATGCGTGAGGCGCCGCGTGAGGCGGCATCAGGGGAGCTGGGGCTCCGGTAGATGCTGCGGCCTAGTTCGCCCGTTCCCGCCCCCCGCGGGAGAAGTTTCGCTTTTAAAGTAGAATTCAGACATCTTCCCCATCCCCCACCCCCAAAATAGCCTGCGCCTCCAGGGAAAGAAAGGAAATAACTGGACCAAAAAGAAAAGGGTCTCTTCCCACGTGCAGGAGGCTGCGTGTCTTGCGTTACACGCTTGTTCCATTGATTCCTCCCTCACGTCGAGGCTGCAGTAGATTCCACAGAAGTGTAAGGGCCCACGGAAGTCATCTAGTCGTGCCCCCTGCAATGCAGGAAACATTTGCCCAATACGGGGCTCGAACTCATAGCCCTGACTGAGATTTAAGAGCAGGCATAGGCAAACTCGAAAGGGACGCGGGTGGCGCTGTGGGTTAAACCACAGAGCCTAGGACTTGCCGATCAGAAGGCTTGAATCCCCGCATCGGGGTAAGCTCCCGTTGCTCGGTCCCTGCTCCTGCCAACCTAGCAGTTTGAAAGCATATCAAAGTGCAAGTAGATAAATAGGTACCACTCCGGCGGGAAGGTAAACAGTGTTTCTGTGCACTGCTCTGGTTTGCCAGAAGTGGCTTAGTCATGCTGGCCATATGACCCAGAAGCTGTACACCGGCTCCCTCGGCCAGTAAAGCGAGATGAGCGCCGCAACCCCAGAGGCGGCCATGACTGGACCTAATGGACCTTTACCTTTACCTATAGGCAAACTCGGCCCTCCAGATGATTTTCGCCTACAACTCCCATCATTCCTAGCTAACAGGAACAGTGGTCAGAGATGATGGGAATTGTAGTCTTAAAACATCTGGAGGGCCAAGTTCGCTCTAGTACCCACGGAGCTACCCCAAGGAGTCATTTTCTACCCATAGAGGATGTTGCCTGCCGTGTCTCTCCATGAGTCTCTGCTTTGGCAAGTGCCTCTTTCCAGGGGAAAAGCAGCTGGTGTTTCTATTTGGGTGTGATCAATCTGTCACCCCGGGACTTAAGCAGAAACAGTTTGTTTGTTTGTTGCTTTCATTAGCCTCTTTCCTGCAGAGTGGCCCAAAGTGGCTTACCTGAAGGTTGGTTAAGAACCTTTGATGGAAATCTAAAAGCGCAGCTGAATAGATAAAAGGCAGTGCTAGAAGAGGTCACAGAGTGTGTACGGAGGGGGAAGGAGCCACCCGGAAGGCCTGATCTTGTATTTGCATCTTCCTCACCTCATGTGGTGGTTGCCTGCTGTGTCTCTTCATGATGCAGTGTTCTGGCTGTGCCGCTTCCTGAATAAGCCTCTGGCATCACCATGATCATTTGATCACCTTTCACATTAAGATTAAAGTTGAATTAGCTGCCCATAGTGGAGGCTGCCTGCTGTGTATCTGCTAATCAAGTATCTGGAATTCCATGGACTGTGATCATTATATCACACCTCATGCCAGACATCTCAGCAGAATCATCTACCTACAGGGGAAGTTGCTTGCTGTGTCCATGCATGAGTTCCGCCCAGTTTTGATGTGCTTATCTTTTAGGGCCTCCTTTGTTGTCCCTTTGGTGCCAGGCAAAATAATTTTAAAAAGAAACTAACAGGCCTTTTAGACTTAATTTTGATTATTGTTATTAATCTGGATCTTACAATTTTGTTGCCTTTATGGTCTGTCTGTTTCACAATCAGTTTTATTTGTTTTACCTATATTTTTATTGTTTTGGGGTTTTTTCTTTTATATAAACGCCTATTACATAATAGGTATTCCTATTGAATGATGTTTTAATTTTTTTATAATAAACAAATGATGTTTCATTTGTTGGAGCAAAACTCAATAGATGTGCTTCCAAAATACTTAAACAACACTTCACGTTTGCAAAACACTCCAGCATCACTTGAATTCAGCATTATGGAAAGGGAAAGAAGCTACCCAATTTCCTTCTTTCTCTTCCTATTATGTTTTTGCAGGATACGGTAGCGAGACACTGCTAGCATTTGCTGCAAAAGCTTGACTCAGGAGAAATAAAACATTTCCCCCTCTGTAGAAGGAAATGAAGTACAGTAGTACCTCGGGTTAAGAACTTAATTAGTTCCAGAGGTCCGTTCTTAACCTGAAACTGTTCTTAACCTGAGGTACCACTTGAGCTAATGGGGCATCCTGCTGCCGCTGCACCGCCGCCACACAATTTCTGTTCTCATCCTGAAACAAAGTTCTTAACCCGAGGTACTATTTTTGGGTTAGCGGAGTCTGTAACCTGAAGCGTCTGTTACCTGAAGCATCTGTAACCCAAGGTACCACTGTAGATTTTATTCAGCATGAGATTTTTTCCTCAAAAAAGACCAGTGGTGTTTAGCTGCTGCTTCCTGCAAAGGCCCAATGGAAAGGGAGAAAAACAAATCTTTACTTCTACCCCCAAGTTCTCTGTGATAGAAAAAACCCAAAAAACAATCTTACTGCCACTGTCAACCTCCACAGAGGATGAAGAAGAAAAGAATCAATGTTTTCTCAAAAAGCAAGCATGATTTTTAGTGAATGCTTAGAGGTGCATGTCATTGGTGAGGAGGCAGGTGCAGTTAAACTCTGCTAAGGAGTTGATCATTCCATTAGGTGTGATTGGATCACTCTGCCATTTTCTATGCCAGGATCCCAGAATGGAGGAGGCTTCCCGTTCTCACTGTATGATTCATAAAGGTAAAGGTAAAGGTACCCCTGCCCATACGGGCCAGTCGTGTCCGACTCTAGGGTTGTGCGCCCATCTCACTCAAGAGGCCAGGGGCCAGCGCTGTCCGAAGACACTTCCGGGTCACGTGGCCAGCGTGACAAGTTGCATCTGGCGAGCCAGCGCAGCACACGGAAACACCGTTTACCTTCCCGCTAGTAAGCGGTCCCTATTTATCTACTTGCACCCGGGGGTGCTTTCGAACTGCTAGGTTGGCAGGCGCTGGGACTGAACGACTGGAGCGCACCCCGCCGCAGGGATTCGAACCACCGACCATGCGATCGGCAAGTCCTAGGCGCTGAGGTTTTACCCACAGCGCCACCCGTGTCCCGCGTATGATTCATAGTGCCTTTCAAATCTTTCTGGGGATAGGTACCGTAATTCTGCCTCAGCCCATTCCAGAGGATGTGTTTGGATAGATAAGTTACTATAGATACCAAGATTGCAGTAGAATTGCATGATCTCAAAAGAGGAATGCCAGTCAAAATTTTGAGTCACCACGCTTTAGCTTGTCTTCCTCCATAGGTGGGGCTGTCACTTTTCAAGGTGAGGCTTCAAAGAAATGCGCAGAAAAACCAGTAATTTCTTTATGACCAACAGAAAACCAACGTTGTCACAAAGACCAAGTTTATGTGTTCTTAGCATCAGGTTTTCTAAAGGAAACTTAGAGGGACTTTCTTTTGTGTGTAGACAACATACATAGGCCATGCTGATTATGACTTTATGCTGTTATTGTAACAAATATTAAATAAGTTTCAATGCAAAGCAGTTGTATGCATGTTTACTGAGGAGAAAGTCCTATTGTTTCAATGGAGTTAAGTGTATTTAGAGCTGTAACCCGAGGTGTTTGTAACCTGAGGTACTACTGTATCAGTTTTATACTTTGCCTATAGATTGTCATTGAGTATTTTCCTCTTTTGGATGTTACTCTTAGGTCCTGACTCTGAATCTCCTTTTTTCAGTCTCTTAATGTTCAGTGGTACAGCTGCACTGTTGAACTGTGAGGAGTCCCGTGGGTTTGGGGCGCCAGTATGATTGCAGAGATGAGGCCTGCTACTTCCACGTAAGTCCCCTGCTAATATTTTGTCTCCCTTTGTGTGAATCCTTTTATAGAATTGAGTCTGTATGGTTGTAGAATTCAGGGAATGCAACTTCTGACTTTTGCAAAATGCTTCATTGTTGTATAATCACATAGTAACAGTGTTTTGTTTCCCCCCTCCATGTTTAGTGATGATGAAGAAAATGCTACATTTAAAATTTTGGTTGCTACCGACATTCATCTTGGGTACTTGGAGAAGGATGCTGCACGTGGAAATGATACGTTTGTAACATTTGATGAAATATTGAAACTTGCTCAAGATAATGAGGCAAGGCAGTTTTATAACACTTTGTAAGGTTAGCATCAAGGGACCAGTATTTTCTAGAAATCAGTGTTTTAATGTGCCAACAGCTCTCTGTGTACCATGTAATCCATGGCATTGTGTAGGCCAGGGATGGGGAACTGTTGTCCCTTAGATTGTTGATGAACTGCAGCTTCCCTCATCCCTCTGGACCACTGGGCCATCTGACTGATGCTGAAGGGAGCTGGATTTAACACAGGTTCCTCATCCTGAGTGCCTTCAACCATAAGCAAGGATTGGAATAGTAATGAAGGGCTACATGTGGCAGGATATTTTACTTAAATGGCTTCAGAGATGTGACGTGTTGTAGAAAATGTTCATAAATTGTTGAAATACAGATGGGGTTAGATTGTGGGAATAGTGATGTGGTTCTGCCAATGCATCAGTTTCTTGAAATTTCACTGTAATATATAATGTATTATAGCTGATTTTTAAAAATGAACATATTAATTTTACAGAGTTACAAACTTAAATATTTATTACTCAGTATAAATTCCTGGATAAATTTGCCCTTTTATGTACTGTTCTCTATTTAATGACTTTTTTGAGGCTAATCAGTGCTGAAAGAGCAAGATTAATTTTGATTATTTAAATTTTGTTTGCACTGTTAATTGCTTTTAGGTAACCAAAAACTGCTCAGAGAAATTTAGCTGTTTAATATGATGTATATAATATTATTATGAATAATGAATACAATAATAATGTAATACTGCCAATTTATTTATTTATTTATTAATACTCTTTGCAAAGGTGTATGATTTTACAAAACTGAAGTAAAAAATTATAAATGGAAATGGTTTTCAATATTTTAAAATAACTTTTCCCTTTCCTTTTTATAGGTGGATTTTCTTTTATTAGGAGGCGATCTCTTTCATGAAAACAAACCTTCCAGAAAAACATTACATACTTGCTTAGAATTATTAAGGAAATATTGTATGGGCGACCGTCCTATACAGTTTGAAATTCTGAGTGACCAGTCAGTTAATTTTGGTTTTAGCAAGTAGGTATCTTTATGATAAAACTGACTATCATAGTTGTAACGTTTTCTAAATTGAGTTTAATAAATGATAATAATTATTCTGTGGCCATTCATTTATGGCATGTTTCAGTGTAAAAAGTGATGACTTGAGCTGTGATATTTCTGTTTATAAATGAACTTAAACTTTGCTTAAACTTTGCTTTCCTGTTCAGGTTCCCTTGGGTGAACTACCAAGATGACAATCTCAACATTTCTATTCCAGTTTTTAGTATTCATGGCAACCATGATGATCCAACAGGGGTAAGATCTTTTGTTATACAAAAGTTGATAACTAGTAGGCTAAATGAATTATTGGATATGACAAACCTTCAGAAGATTAGTAAAGAGTTTAAACATCAGAATCGAGCAAACGACCTTGACAGATTAGAGAACTGGGCCAAAACAAACAAGATGAATTTTAACAGGGAGAAATGTAAAGTATTGCACTTGGGCAAAAAAAAAATGAGAGGCACTAATACAAGATGGGTGACACCTGGCTTGAGAGCAGTACATGTGAAAAGGATCCAGGAGTCTTGGTTGACCACAAACTTGACATGAGCCAACAGTGTGACGCGGCAGCTAAAACCAATGCAATTCTGGGCTGCATCAATAGGAGTATAGCATCTAGATCAAGGGAAGTAATAGTGCCACTGTATTCTGCTCTGGTCAGACCTCACCTGGAGTACTGTGTCCAGTTCTGGGCACCACAGTTCAAGAAGGACACTGACAAACTGGAACGTGTCCAGAGGAGGGCAACCAAAATGGTCAAAGGCCTGGAAACGATGCCTTATGAGGAACGGCTTAGGGAGCTGGGCATGTTTAGCCTGAAGAAGAGGAGGTTAAGGGGTGATATGATACCCATGTTCAAATATATAAAAGGATGTCACATAGAGGAGGGAGAAAGGTTGTTTTCTGCTGCTCCAGAGAAGCGGACACGGAGCAATGGATCCAAACTACAAGAAAGAAGATTCCACCTAAACATTAGGAAAAACTTCCTGACAGTAAGAGCTGTTCGACAGTGGAATTTGCTGCCAAGGAGTGTGGTGGAGTCTCCTTCTTTGGAGGTCTTTAAGCAGAGGCTTGACAACCATATGTCAGGAGTGCTCTGATGGTGTTTCCTGCTTGGCAGGGGGTTGGACTCGATGGCCCTTGTGGTCTCTTCCAACTCTATGATTCTATGATTTACGCATTGATGTCCTTACAGTACAGCCCTAATAATGTCTACTTGGAAGTAAGTTCTATTGAGGTCATTGGGGCTTCCAGGTAATTTGGGTTAGGATTGTAGCCTTAGTGAGATTGCAACATTGGTGCCTAGGTAAACTACTGTCTTAATTGTTGTATGAAACGGTTATGGTGGCTTACATTGTAATTTTGAAATAGTTGCATTGAGGTTTTTAAATGATCTATGCTTTTTAAGAAGGCATAAACTTGTTACATAAAGTGCTGAAAATGTGGTTGATGTGGCACTCTGTTTCCTTTGTGGGCCTAGGATAAAACATGCTTTTTAATGGCATAAACATGTACACTTACCATGTAATCAATTCTAGTTTATTCCTCTTAAGGTCCACAAAGATATTAGCATTTTAAATATCTTTTATGTCTACATATATCTCTGTTCATTGTTTGTGGCCTATTGATGGTCTGAAGAAGGAGGGAAAAGAATCAAATCCACTTTACAAAAGCTTTCTTGCCCAGATGCCTAGCCCTAGAGGCTGTTACAGGCACCAGGTTAGTAGTTATTTATAAGCCTAGTTTGGAAAAGAATACAAGATTTTCCTCCCTTAAATGCTTTACATTGGTTGGTGAACCTGTGTTCCTCTGCTTGTTGCTGGACTACAACTATCATCCCTGGCTGGCTGTGGCTAATGGGAATTGTAGTCCAACATTTGCTGGAGCACATTTTCCTCATCTGTACTTCATGTGTTTCTGGACTAAATGGTGACCAAGCCAACCTTTGATAAACAAATGCTAATTGTAGATATTCCTTCATCTATCTTACAGGCAGATGCTCTTTGTGCTTTGGACATCTTAAGTTGTGCAGGACTTGTGAATCATTTTGGACGATCACCATCTGTAGAGAAGATAGACATTAGTCCTGTTTTGCTTCAGAAGGGCAGTTCCAAAATTGCTCTTTATGGATTAGGTATGCTATTTTTTTTGGAATGGTGGCAAGGCTTTAATGAAACCATAACATCTTGGAGGAACATCAGGTCTGGCCTGAAGATGGTGAATTTTATTTTTTAGAATTAGCTTTATGATCCTGGGGTGTAAGTTTAGTGGAGTTTGATATGGAAAACCTTAAGTCTGTTGACCAGTATTTGTGGTTTTCACCAAATGAGGGGAACCTAGGTTTGATGTCTCAAAAGTTGGTATTAGAGCAAATAGCTCTTTCCATTATACCTGTCAGTAAATCAAAGGGGGAAAAGATGGTAAGCAATGAGTGCATTAAAAGTGCTTTGCATTTAATAATTAAATTATTTGTGGCTCATTGAAAACCCTATCCATTATTATTATTATTATTATTATTATTATTTAATTAAATACTGACTTTCCCGCCTCTGTCTTCCTGGTTCATTAGTGCTGGCCTGCTTGCTGTCTCCTTGACCACATTTTCCTATTTCTTTCATTCTCCTACTTTTCTACAGAAACCTGAGTGCCATTGCCAATACTACTTTGTGGAAGTCACACAAACACCTGTTTTTTAAAAAAAAATCAAGTGATGTATTTAAATTTTACTAAACAAATACAGTGGTACCTCAGTTTTCGAATTTCTCCATTAACAAACATTTTGGTTTTTGAACGCCGTAAACCCGGAAGTAAATGCTTTGGTTTTTGAACAAGCCGCACAGCTTCCGCTGAGTGCAAGATCCTGAGGCCTAGCTGTCGGCTATTGAGTTTTCGGTTTCCAAAAGTTTCAGAACTCGAACGGTCTTCTGGAATGGATTGTGTTTGAAAAACGAGGTACCACTGTAAAAGGAAGTTCATGTAGATTGCAGATGTGAGGCAAATCGGCCTGAGCTGGTAGATAGCACAGTGTAGGAATACAGCAAGCTAGATTGTCCATCTAGAGCAGTATTGTCTACATTGACTGGCAGCAGCTGTCCAAGAATTCAGATATGATTCTCTCGAACCAGGGACCTTCTGTGTGCAAAACAGATGCCTCACTTCTGAGCTACAGCACTTCCCCAAAACAGAACAATAAACTCTCGAGCACATGGTTCCGGAACCTATTTCCCCCCAGATTTCTCTGCTGCTGCTTTGGCCTGCCAATTTATTGTTGGCATGTTTTCCCTGCTTTGCTTCCATCCAGCACTTGCATTTCTTTTAGAAACTGTTCAGGGGGCGGGGGCGGAATCAGGTTTTAAATATTCTAGAAACCTAAACAATTGAGATTGCCGCTCTCCTTTTAGTCAGGCTTGATAATAAATACTTTGGCAGTAGGCATCCACTTCTTGCCCAACTCACCAAGATGGATCACTGGATGCCATAGCTCATGGGTAGGCAAACTAAGGCCCAGGGGCCGGATCCGGCCCATTCGCCTACTAAATCCGGCCCGCGGATGGTCCAGGAATCAGCATGTTTTTACATGAGTAGAATAAAAGCACACATTCTTTTATTTAAAATGCATCTCTGGGTTATTTTATTTAAAATGCATCTCTGGGTTACTTGTGGGGTCTGCCTGGTGTTTTTTACATGAGTAGAATGTGTGCTTTTATTTAAAATGCATCTCTGGGTTATTTGTGGGGCCTGCCTGATGTTTTTACATGAGTAGAATGTGTCCTTTTATTTAAAATGCATCTCTGGGTTATTTGTGGGGCATAGGAATTCGTTCATTTCCCCCCCCCCCCAAAGTATAGTCCGGCCCCCCACAAGGTCTGAGGGACAGTGGACCAGCCCCCTGCTGAAAAGGTTTGCTGACCCCTACCATAGCTCCTTACCGTGTTTCTTTGACTAGGACACACAGAACTGGTCTGGGGGCTACCAGCCTTTACTTTGTCATGAGTGCAGCCTCGGTAGTTCTGCTCTGTGTCATTTTTGGACAGGGAACTCAGTGCAGCAGCTTGGGAGAGCAGTGATGACTGTGTAGGAAAGTGTCGGATGCCTCTTGGCTGCTGACCCAGGACATGCTACTTGCTGAAAGTGAATATGTAAGTGGCCAATTGCAAGGCAGTTTTAGACCATTTCTAAACATTGGCACCTTTAATACAAACCATTGGGCTGGCAAGGATAATTTAGTCCAACCTCTTGCCATTGAAGGAAGTTTTTACTGCAGTACAGTATGTCATTTTCACAGTATTTCATCACAAACAACAAGGTAATTATTATGTCTGTTCCAGGATCTATTCCAGATGAGAGGCTTCACAGAATGTTTGTGAACAAGCAAGTAACTATGCTGAGACCAAAGGAAGATGAAGATAGTTGGTTTAATCTGTTTGTAATTCACCAGAACAGGTACTGCTGTTGTGTTTTTGTATAATGGCCTCTTACCTTTGACCGTTGTTGATCTGTCTGCAACCTGAACTTCTGTCTGTCCTACAGCTTTAATTTAATTTGCCTTTCCTTACCTTTTGAAAATTGTACCTGGTACACATGTTTTTGCAGTTGTTAAAGTGGAATTAAATATTTTATAAACACTTACTTTAACTGGAATATTTTAGTTTAATAACAGTGTAAAACCACCTCCTCAGTTATGTAATTATGTTTGTATGTTTCCTTTTGTACAGGAGCAAACACGGTGCCACAAATTATATTCCGGAACAGTTTCTAGATGATTTTATTGATCTTGTAATTTGGGGTCATGAGCATGAATGTAAAATAGCTCCTGCCCGAAATGAACGACAACTTTTCTATGTGTCTCAGCCAGGAAGTTCAGTGGTTACATCTTTGTCACCAGGAGAAGCTGCCAAAAAGTATGTACTTAGGTTTTATTTATTATCTTGTCTGGTTTACTAAATGAGATATTGCAAATTACCATATTTTTCCGCCTATAAGATGCCGCCATGTATAAGACACCCCTATTTTTGCGGCAACAACCAATCACCAGTCCAACCTCTGCACGATCCATGTATAAGACACCCCCTAATTTTTGACATTTTTAAAAGGAAAAAAAAACCTAGTCTTATACAAGGAAAAATATGATATTCTTTGCTTGCTCTCACCCTTTTGGCTTGTTTATAAGGTGAAAGCAGGGGACTCTAATTTCTATTCCTGGTATTAAGGGGAAACTAGTGAGGAATTAGAAGATCTCCCCATCCCTTAAGCCCTGCCCCTTAGTTTTAGCTGCTTGCTCCTACCTGTGTCCCATAATCTTCTCAGCTTTGAAAACGCTGTTCTAGAGAAGACTTCAGGGCACTCTCACTGTGACAGATGGCAATTCCTGTTGTCACAGTACTAGGACTATCTTGCACCTCCCTTCCTACAATTTCAGTGATTTACCAAAGGGTCCAGGACCTGACTTCACTTTTGGCTGCTGACTCCCCAGTAGTACTTTCTGTTCTTGGTACAAACATGCCACATACAGTGGTGCCTTGCAAGACGAAATTAATCCGTTCCGCGAGTCTCTTCGTCTTGCGGTTTTTTCGTCTTGCGAAGCACGGCTATTAGCGGCTTAGCAGCTATTAACGGCTTAGCGGCTTTAAGAAAAAGGAAACAAACTCGCAAGAACTCGCAAGACGTTTCGTCTTGCAAAGCAAGCCCATAGGGAAATTCATCTTGCGGAACGACTAAAAAAACGGAAAACTCTTTCGTCTTGCGCGTTTTTTCATCTTGCGAGGCATTCGTCTTGCGAGGTACCACTGTACCATTCAGCTGAAATGTCTACAAGAAGGGAGAAGGCACTGAGCCTCTTGTCTGTGTCCCCTGCTCTTTTTCCAGGGGTGGAACTGGACTGACATAAAGTGGCAGATAGAGAGGGCTGTGCTAAGGAGAACAAGCTCTGCATTGCTCCAGTCCTGGCCAGGGAGGACGGGGTATAAATATATTATTATTATTATTATTATTATTATTTGTGGTCCCTCCCCTAATAGTGATCTTGTAAATTAGAAAATTGAACCATAACTGATTTCTTTGCTATGCTCCTTTGAAACAAACAAACAAGCAAGCAAACACATTCAGAATCTTAGTAGCAGAATAGCCTCACAGGCACCAGCAACCCTTAATCCAAATGGCTATGGAGCAATTCACCCAGAGATGTGGAAAACTGCACAGGGAATTTTTGCCATGCAAGGTACAGAGGGGGAGAATCTGGCATTTATTTCCTCAAGCAAAGTGAGGAAAGATGGAGGAGCAGTTGTTATTGGAGGAGGCCATGTTCTCTAGGGCTAAGAGGCAGTCTCTGGTATAACTTCTAGAGGAGACTGGATTGCCTTTGGCCCAAGTCCCCATTCAACTTCCTACCTTCTGACGAAAGACAGACCTTGAGGAGCTCATGCACTGGCCTGAGAACCAAATAATAATTAAAAATAGAGAGAGAGAGAGAGAGAGAGAGAAAAGGAAAGAGGTCTGTGCCATCCAAGATGCAGAGTGCAAGAATCTGCCATTGTTGTTCTCTTCTTAAAAGAAGATAATACAAGTAAATAGATTTCTGTAGCTTAGGTAATGTAGCCTTGTTAAGACAGAATTGTGACTGTAGATTTACTGACTACATTTTAGACTAAAAACTGCTTGCCTGGTGCAGTTCCCAAACCATTTGCTGAGCTGCTGAGATACTTGAGGAGGAAGGACAGATTCTGTAATGCTGATAGTGAATGCAAGGAAAATGGAAGATTAGCTGGTCTTGGTGAAAGAAACCTGTGAAGGCAGAATAGGATTCATGATGGGATAGGGATTACAGATGGCAGGTTATTTCTGTTAAAAATGTAAGTCAGATCTTTAGCTGCAATGGTCTGCATTAAGGGGATTCTTGCACATCTCCATTCACTGCCCATTTGTATAAGGACCCAGATCCATTTTGATTATTCCCAGTGTGAACTTCTCCTAGCCATGGACCTTGTCCCTGTCCACCTGTTAAGGCTTCTATAACAAGTAACAGCTTTCCATCATGTTGACAACTCTGTGAGCCTAACAGTGATCATGGCTGAAATAAATTCTCAGGGTTTGTGCCACATTCAATTTACCCGGCTTTGCTCAATGCATTCCAGACATGTTGGCTTGCTGCGCATCAAAGGCAAAAAAATGAATATGCAAAAGATTCCTCTGCAAACAGTACGGCCTTTCTACATTGAGGACATTGTTCTTGCTGACCATCCTGACATCTTTAATCCTGACAATCCTAAAGTAACACAAGCGATACAAGCTTTCTGCATGGAAAAGGTAGGAGCTGGAAAAGATAAGAGTGGGGCACGAGTCCACTATGGTTTCGGATATTAGGAGTTCTATCTCATTGTGTATGTGGACACTTTGTATGTGGGTTGTAATATTGTGGAATATGAATGGTTCATAATGTTTGAGGCTGTGAATAGTAGTAGTGTTGTCAAATGGACGGTGAGTGAGATTGGATGAATGGTTGCATGTTGTGGGGTGTGAAATATTTATGTCATACTGGTTTGTAGTTCTTTCAGCCAGATGGGCAGGGTAAAAATAATAAAAATATTATATTATATTTTATATTATTTTATTAGGATATTGCCTTTGTATTCTGTTATGTGAATAATTTGATGTGGTTTTTTGCACTTAATTCTGCATGCAAACTACTCTCAGATCTTTTAGATGGTTGATAAATGGAAATAATAAAATAAATAGCCAGGTATGTGGTTTTTTTCCTTCCCATTTTTAAAGGTTGAAGCCATGTTGGACAATTCAGAAAGAGACCGTCTTGACAACCCCAGACAACCAGATAAGCCTCTAATAAGATTACGAGTAAGATGGGGCTCCTAATATGGTTTTTTTTAAATTAAAAAGCAATGTAGCAAACATATTGTTAAACACATTACATATTTTAAAGTGCTCTTGTTCGGTATACATTTTAGGGCCTCCCTCCCCCTTCGTGGAGTGGCAGTACGTGACTATCTTGTTTGCATTCCTTGAAGCAGTGGAACTGAGGCACTTGTGGGAAATAATAAGGGGTTTAAAAGCCATCTAGCTATTTAAAAAAGAGAGAACAAATGTGGCTTTTGATGTTTGAAACAATTTCTGTTTGCTTGTAAAAGCCCGCTGTTGAGATGAATTATTAAAGATGGGTATCTTGAGTGTTGTGCTGTATTGTAAACACCAGGATGGTTAGTTAGATATTTGCAAGGGCATTAGACTAAACTGATGAAAAGTGGATCATTTTAGATGTTTGGTTGCAGAGCCTATACCTTTAATGCTTATTTTCTTCTCTCTTTTTTGAAGGTAGATTACAGCGGAGGCTTTGAACCATTCAACATTGTGCGTTTCAGCCAAAAGTTCATGGATAGGATAGCTAATCCCAAAGATATCATACATTTTTTCAGGCACCGGGAGCAAAAAGAGAAAAATGGTAAAAGAATGAACAATAATGCAGCTTCTACGGAGAATTATAACAATTATTGTTGATGGGGAAAACAGCATTATTCATGGAAATACTTTGGTGTGGCAACAATGTATTTGAAGCATTGTAATGCTTCTATACAACAATAATGTAGCATTGTTCTATAAGCAGAAATCCTTTTTTGACAGGATGTGTTAGTTTAATACCTCTCTGAGTATGATTTAAACATTGGGAACCAATCAATATATATCATAAAATATTAGTTACCACAGGTTAGTAATTGTTTTGTGTTAAGGTCAGATATTCACACACACACACACGGACTGTTCTTTTGAATTATTTCACCCTGCAGATATGCATTTTGCCTTACTGTAATGATAATTTGGGGTAGCAAACCATTTCTCTACATGGGCTAAAAATTGCATCGTTTTTCCTTTTTTTTTTTTAAAGATGAGATTAACTTTGGAAAACTGGTCCACAAGCCTGCATCAGAGACAACAACTTTGAGGGTAGAGGATCTTGTTAAACAATACTTCCAGACAGCTGAGAAGGTAAACTTATTATTCAGAATTTGAGGTGTTGTTTCCTTCTTGTTATCTCAGGATGAATTTCTGGTTTTAACGCTAATTCAACAGCAGGTGCACTTTGTTTCTCAAAGCCTTATAGCTATTGATTCTTTATTCTAAGAGTCTGAAATTGTGTGGAAAGAAAAAATCTAGAAGAGAAATAGTGTTAAGTTTTTTGAGCAAAAAACCAACAGAGGCTTGTGGCCCCCAAGAAAAAGAGATGAATCATATACAACAGCAAACCATGATGTGTTCTGATGTGTGAATTGATACCATCTGATAAACCATGGTTTGTGAGCGGATACAAAACCAGGATCAAAATCGCATAATTTGAAGCTGGTTTGCAGACCAGTTTGGGTAAACTCTTTCATCATTGCATCCAAACTGTGCAATAATAATGTCTGTTTAAATACACAAAATAAGTAAATGATCCACAAAACCAAGTCTAGGTCTTGCAGCAATCATTCCAATAGACCTGAGAAAGCACTGCAAAATCAGTTATTGAGCTTCTGCTGAGCCGTTTTAAATATATATATATATATTTATTAAAGATTTCTTAGTTTGCTGAGCTGTTGAGTTGTCTTTTGAGGAATCACCCCTGGCTCCAGCCCTCACTTACTTACTGTATTAAACTGTGTATAAGATGACCCCCAATTTATCACTTTAAAAATTCCAGAAAAAGGTCTCCTTATCCATGGAAAAATATGGTATGTTTTAATCTGAGGTCTGAAAACAAAGTAAGGAGCAATTGCACCTCTGTGGGGAGGGAGTTGTGCATATGGCATGCCACAATGGAGAAGGCCCTGCTCTGCATTGCTACACCACAAACTGACTGGAACAATGAGCAGGGCCTCTGCAAATCTTAATACAAAGGTGGAGAACCTTTTTCTGAAGGTCAGATAGAAAAGCCTGGAAAACTGCATATAGTACAAACCATGGTTTGGTGTTACACCTGAACCAACGCAAGCTGATTTATTACACTATGTGCTTTTGTAGTCAAGAACCATAAAGCTTAGGGCGGCGTTCAACTAAATAATTGTGTGAGCACAATGACTTCCCCCTGTGCATCCCTGCCTTTAGCCAATAATTTTCAGTCACTTGCATTTCGGCTCATCTTAAGCCCCCCCCCCCAGGTTACATAGTTTCATTACCCAAGAACACCAGTTTTAAATAAATCTGGGGTATTCAATGCAGTATCTTGTTTGTCTTTCTGCAAGAAAGTGCAGCTTTCCCTCCTGACCGAGAGAGGCATGGGAGAGGCAGTGCAAGAGTTTGTGGATAAGGAGGAGAAGGATGCGATTGAGGAGTTGGTGAAATTCCAGCTAGAGAAGACGCAGCGGTTTCTGAAGGAACGCCATACAGATGCAGAGGAAGCTAAAATTGATGAAGAGGTTAGTATGGAGCATGGATAGCCAAATTAAGGCCCGGGGACCGGATGCGGCCAATCGCCTTCTAAATCTGGCCTGTGGGTGGTCTGGGAATGAGTGTGTTTTTACATGAGTAGAATGTGTCCTTTTATTTAAAATGCATCTCTGGGTTATTTGTGGGGCCTGGTGTTTTTACATGAGGAGAATGTGTGCTTTTATTTAAAATGCATCTCTGGGTTATTTGTGGGGCACAGGAATTCGTTCATCCCCGCCCCCAAAAAATGTAGTCCAGCCCCCCACAAGGTCTGAGGGACAGTGGACCGGCCCCCTGCTGAAAAAGTTTGCTGACCCCTGTATGGAGGGACTTACCTTTCTTGAAATGACAGTGGGTAGCAATATTTGGGAGAAAGAAAGGTGTTGGAACTTCACAATTATTTTCTGTAAACGTCCAATGTCCCCGCCCCACCCCCAATTCACCGTTCTGACAAGCCGATCCTTTTTACTAGCGTGTTCTGAAGGTTGGAGTATTAAAAGATAACCCAGCCCCTTAATTTATGTGACATCTTATTAAAGTGACTGAGTGGCATTGCCATTTTAAGCCACAAGATGGCAGCAAAATAGTATAAACTGGCTTTACACAGCTGGATGCTCTCCAGTTGATTCAGACCCCAACCTTAATTGTGAATGACTTAATAGGTGTTGGATGCATTTGCCAATGTAAGTCATGAAGGTCAAGCTCTACCTATCAGCATCTCAGGATGCCCCCCCCCCATTATTTGTTGTTTTAATAATGGAAAGAGGAAAACAGTCCCACTCTTTTTTGCCTATCTTTTTTACCCTGAAAGTGTAAATTACATAGTTACCGTAGTTACCTTTTACCACTTCAACACAGGTGCAACGCTTTAGAGAGTCGAGAAGAAAAAACACCATGGAGGAGGATGAGGAAGTTCGAGAGGTAATTAAGCTGAAAAAATTGAATGGATCTAAGGTGACTTGGGCCATCATAGCTTTCAACTTTTCCCTTTTCTTGTGAGGAATCCTATTCGGAATAAGGGAATTTCCCTTAAAAAAGGGACAACGTTGACAGCTATTTGATTGGCTTGAATAACATTTTTTTAGAGAGAGGGAGAAATTCCATATGCATGCAGTAGCTTCCATTGTGTCCAAAATGTGTATCGCAATGTGTTGACATTCATTTCAATATTTTCCCCATTTCATATTTCTTTGGTAATAAACATGTTCCCCAAACTTTGCCCTGATCACATGGTGTTGCAAGCTGTGTTTAATTAAAACTGGAAGCAGACGCTTCTAGACTCCTCCTCTTCAACCAACACTGAGCCCCAGTGGGAGTCTAGGCTCATCCTTGTGCAGCACAAAACTCAGCTGCTAATACATGTTAGCTGCTAATACATGTTAGCTCCAGCAAAATAGATACTTTTGAGTTCTCCCCTCTCAGCTACCATCAAATCACAAATTGTATCTGTCTACATTGGCAAACCCAAAGATCCAGAGTTTTCCATCACTGCTGGATGCCGAAACACAGCTCGTAAGAGGAACAGTCTATGGGTTCTAATGGATTTTACAAGGCAATGCCTAAAATTTGCCATCAAATCACAGATCACCAGATTTGTTCAGCGATTTGTTGATGGGTTCTTTTTTTTGTCATCCTTTGTAAAAAGCATGTCTTGAATCAATGTTTCATCGTGGCAAGGAATGGATCTGTGATTCTTTACTGTGTGGTCTACCAATGTAAGCTCAAGATTTTATGGTGGTGATGGGAACCTGTGTAAAACCATGCAAATTCAAGAATATCTGTTTTAATTTTTCTGAACCTGGCAGGTGTGTCTGTGTGTGGGATGGTGGTGGTCACTTTTTCTTCCTTGCTTCCAAGAGAGAAAGAACCTTTTAAAATGGGAACCTTTTTAAAAGGGAACCTTTTAATATTTAATAGACTATTGTATTTTAATATTGTGTTGAAAGCTGCCCAGAGTGGCAGTATCATAAAGTATCATGAATAATAATAATAATAATACCTGAGAGGGTGGAGTCCATGGTGCACACTCAAAAGTTCTTGGGCTCAAAAAGGTTTTCCAGCATTGATTTAGTATTATGCCTGAACCAACCCCCTGGGGAAAGCAGATGAAACTTCGATTTTTGTTCCAGTAAGGCCGTTAATATGCTTCAACATTGGTTAACACTTTTCTCTCAGGCTTTAAACAGGGCCAAAGCTCATAGATCTCAGGGAGCTTATCATGCTTCCGTCAGTAGTGATGATGACCTCATGGATGTGGCTACCTCTGGTCAAAGGGCTAATGATGATTCGGATGATGATGATTTACCACCCAGCAGAGGAAGAGGGAGAGGTCGGGCAAGAGGAGGTAAAGGGCAGAACGTAACAGCAAGAGGAGCATCTCGACGAGGAAGAGGAGGCCAGTAGCCTTATTGTCCTTTGCAATTGCAATCCCAAGATTGTGGGATTATGATGGTGATGATAGTCATAATATTCATATATACATAAAGCTCAGTTTGCAAATGTGCACAGTTTGCTAGGAGAAAAAAAAGGGATATATGTTACCCATGTGCCCTGTTAACCTCCAGACTGGTGGAATCCTTTCCTTGTGTGAGGAGGATGTTGTTGTTGTTTAGTCGTTTCATCGTGTCCGACTCTTTGTGACCCTATGTACCAGAGCACGCCAGGCATTCCTGTGAGGAGGATACTTATGATTAAACACAAGCATAGGCAAACTCCAGCCCTCCAGATGTTTGGGACTATAATTCCCACCATCCCTAGCTAACAGGACCAGTGGTCAGGGATGATGGGAATTGTAGTCCCAAACATCTGGAGGGCCGGAGTTTGCCTATGCCTGATTAAACAGATCAAAGAGGGAATTAGAGGTATTTCTTAAGCACACATCCATTCTATGATGATTTGCATTGGTGATTCATGGTCAGTTTTAAGGAAGCATTTGCTTATAGCTTTCATCTTAGATCATTTTCTCTGCCCTAGCTCTTCCCTGTCAACCCTTTTCATGCTGGGGTGATACAGACAGCTGCCCAAAATGCCAAACACTTGTGGCTTTTATGATTGCAAGAAACCTCTCCCTGGCCACTACTTTTTCCTTAGAGGAATTCTATCTGTACATGCATTCACGGAAATGGCAGAGACTATCTTACATTTGCATACACATACTTTCTTGAGCATGCACTACTCTAGTTACTGCAATGCAGACCCTCTTCTTACTTCTCCAGGCCAAAATAGAGCTTCCTTTCTCAGGTACAGGCTACCATTCTTTGAGCTGGGTGTGTTGTAAAAGGCATGCATAGCGAAACAGAGGAAAGGGTTGCATCACTCTGTCTGCTGCACCGTAGTGGCTCAGTTAAAAATTGGAGAAATGTAAACATCTGAATATTTACTTTTCTATTACTGCAGGAGGCACTGGCCAGGACCAGATGATTAGCAGCAGAACATATAAATCTGCACCCGTTCCTACAAAGAATATGTCCATCATGGATGGTACGTTCAGAATGCAAGTGAACCCCTATATCGTATTGGCATGCATGTCTGCAATTATTACTCTCTTTAATAATACCTTAAGAAAATAATCCACTTGATGTTTTTGATGTATCATAGTGTCGTACATGTGTCATTTTCAGAGGTTTAGTTGACTTAGGGAGCAATCCTATCCACAAGAAGCTGGTATAAAGCTCGCCAATGTCATTTAAGCCAGTGTAAAGTTACTCCAGATCCAAATCTGGTCCAGCGGTAGGACTGCTGCTGTTGTTTTACCTAAGCCTGGCAGATGGAAAACAGGCCTTTAATATCGTGTTCTGTGCCATGTTACTGAGACAAATGGGCTTAGGATCCAGCCTAATTTGCCAACCTTTCTGATTCTGCCCCTGCCACACCCCTATTTGGGGACTGACACTAGCCTCAGCTCACATGAATGAGCAAGTTATTTGATGCATCTTCGACTGAGCTAGCGCTGGGAACTTAACACCTGCTGAGCTGATGATCCACTGTATCCTAAGCTGTTCATCCTGATGGATCTTTCCATAGGATTGCTCCCCTAGTCTGTGGCAGCAAGAGTCTTGTGGCACATTAAAGACTCACAAATGTATTCTGGCATAAACCTTTGTAGATTAGAGTCTACTTAATCAGATGCATGAAATGCTATTCTCAGTTAGCATGGGATGGAGGAAAAAGGGTAACAGCGATGTTACAGGTAGTTGGAAATTGAATACAAATGCATACTGTCTCTAATAATTATGTATAAATAAATAAATAAATAAATTAAATAAATTTTATTTTTATCCCGCTGTCCCCAGTCAAAGCCAGGCTCAGAGTGGCTAACATCACATAAATAAGACAGTTACAGATAGGTAGCCGTGTTGGTCTGCCATAGTCAAAACAAAAAAATTCCTTCCAGTAGCACCTTAAAGACCAACTAAGTTAGTTCTTGGTATGAGCTTTCGTGTGCATGCACACTTCTTCAGATACACTGAAACAGAAGTTACCAGACCCTTCTCTATAGTGAGAAGGTGGGAAGGGGTATTACTCAGAAGGGTGGTGGGAATGGGTGATTGGCAGATAGCTGTGATGAGCCTGTTGACGACTATCTGCCAATCACCCATTCCCACCACCCTTCTGAGTAATACCCCTCCCCACCTTCTCACTATATAGAAGGGTCTGGTAACTTCTGTTTCAGTGTATCTGAAGAAGTGTGCATGCACACGAAAGCTCATACCAAGAACTAACTTAGTTGGTCTTTAAGGTGCTACTGGAAGGAATTTTTTTGTTTTTATAAATAAGACAATATGCATAATACAATATGCAATATGCAAATAAAATAACATTCAACATTCATTAAAACAATATAGAATAATATTAAATATCAGCATTTCAAAATTAAACAGAAATCCACTCAACAGTTACAATAATTTCTAAACTCCAATCAATAAAACAACAGCAAACCACAGTGCACAACATAATACAATACAAAATGAGAAGCAGAGACTGGAGGGGGGGGGGGTAAGGCAGGTGGAAGGAGGCCTTGCCTGATGGAGTCTCTCCCCTCACAGTTCTTCCTGCAGGCACAGCTTCCTTGTGAAGAATCCCAGGGCCAGGGGGTGGGCAAGGCAGATGGAAGAAGTCTCTCCCCTCACCTTACATACTTAAATGTATGTGAAATAAGCACAGTCACCAGCCACAGAAGCAGTCTTGGTAATGAGAATTCAAATATCCTGGCATTGCCAAGTGAATTAACACATATAGTGGAATAGAAGCCCACTATCTCGCATTAGACCACAAGTGATAGAACTTTTTGACATATTTTCATTCAGCAATTTCACATTGGAGTTTTCCTTTTGAAGTTCCTTTGCACTAGCAGTTGAGTATCCTTAGAAGTTGATGTGTTCTCCAGTTGGATTCTGCACATTTCTCTCTGATTATCAGACCTGCGTCCATTTATTATCTTTTGTAAAGAGACTGACTTGGTTGTTGTGTTACGGCTCTGAAGGGCATTGTTGGCAGATGATAGTACGTGTAACGCTGGAAGATAAGCTGGCGAATGTGCTCTTGATGTTGCTGCTAATTTTATTAGGTCCTGTAAAAGTTGCCCGTCACGGCTAAAATGGCCGCTGTTTCTTTAATGCGAATAAAGCTGGGTCAGCATGACTCAGCAGCCTGTAGCAGGTTGTATATATAAAGTGAGAAATGAGAAAGGCTGGTGTTTGGGTTGGTTGGTTGGCTAGTGCTGGTGTGTATAGTTATTCATTCGTGTTTTTACAAAGACTTTTAAGAATAAAACTCTGCAAGGATATTCTCGTGGACTCTTTTGTGCCGACAAGGGTGCGAGGACCAGGCTGAGGAGACAAAGGGAGGTCAGAACCCTTTCCTTCTTTTTTTTTGCTTTTTACAAACACTGACAGGTTATGGGCCCAGTGTTTCTGAGCATGGGTAGTAGTTTTAGATAAGGAAACTACAGGCATACCTCGTGTAGCGTCCGCTTCATGTTGCGTCTTTTCATGTTAGGTCCTGCGGCAACCTAGAAGTACCGGAATGGGTTACTTAGGGGTTTCACTGCTCATGCATGCGCAGAAGCGCTAAATCGCGCTTCGCGCATGTGCAGAAGACCAAATCACGCCACATGCCTGCTCAGACGCAGCACTTCGAGTTGCATTTCATGTTATGGACAGGCCTCCGGAACAGATCCCGTCCGTAACACGAGATACCACTGTACCTGCAAACAAAGACAGGCTTACCATCTTTCTTTCTTTCTTTCTTTCTTTCTTTCTTTCTTTCTTTCTTTCTTTCTTTTCTTATTTTTTCACCACCTGTCTTTATGATAGGGAAGCATTCTGTCCAGGATGGGCATGTTTGATAATACCTAGCTGCTACTATATGTGTCAGCCTATATACGTACCTGCTTGCTTGTGGGTTAATTTGCCATTTCTCTGTAAAAAGCAATCTGATGCACAGCAGCTACTTCTAGATATGCCTTCACAGCAATTCCAGTTGTTCATACTCTACAGGTAGTAATGGTGAATGACTAAGCTAAGAAAATAGAGCGCTGTAGGGAGCTGACCTTGCACAGGATTGTGCATTGTGATCACAATGTTAACCTGTGAAATGTAGGCTTCCCATGGAATTATCGTGCGTTGTAAGACAGTGTGATTTTCACATTTTATATTTTTCGTTTAACTCTCTTGTTTTATGTCGGTTTGCTTTCTAGCAAGAGAAGTGAATAACCCACTGCTTTTTATATCTTCTCAAGGTTGAATACTAGCATTCTGTATTCTGTATTCCTCTTGGCACAAGAGGATAGAGCAGCTGTTCAGGTTTTTTAAAACTTACTCATAGCAGTAGCATGTCTCATTCTTATTAAGTTAATTCACAAGTAACTTGTTTTGGTGTTTTTCACCGTTTTTAATTATAAATTCCCTTGAGACAGTTGTTTGGAAGGCAATTAATAAATTGATGGAGAAAATAATAATGATGGGAATAACCGTCAATAATTCATGTTGCTTGCAGTAAGTGTGTTTTCAAAGCTTGCATGTTTTTTGTTGCATTTTGTGATGCTACAAATTTCCACTAAGCTCCTTTGATTAATTTATAACACCCTACAGTGAAACTTCTCACTTATAATTTATTCTAGCTTTTAAGTCATCAAGACAGCAACCTGCCCGGAATATGCCAGTCAAGAGTTATTCAGAGGTGAGTAGTTATTTCATGGATATTAAAGCAGAAGATTTCCTTTTGCCTCTTAGCAGCTTCTTTGTATATATGTATTCTTGCTTGCATGCATTTAAAATACACACACACCTCCTTTCATAGGCGCCGACTCCATGGGGCCTGAGGGGGCCCAAGCCCCCTCAAAAATTCGTTTGGGGGGCTCTGCCCCCCCAATAATTTAAGAAAATTATTACCGTAAAATAACATCGGGCGGGCGGGCGGAGGGAAGGCAGAAGCTGCTGCTTTCCTGCATTCTGCCTCAGGGTCTTACTGCCCACCCGCTTCTGTTGCTGCGTTTGCTCAAACTCAACAAAGAGCAGGGAATCCCCTGCCCTCCTGGCAAGCAGAGGGTTAAGGAAAGGATTGAGTCCTTCCTTCTAATTCTTTCCTAGTCACACTGCTTGCAGGCTCCAGCCCACCACCTCCTCCTCTCCGTGCTCTAGGGACTCGCAGGTGGGAGAGAGAGAGAGAGGGCTGGCTTGGGGGGGGGAATTTTGCCTTCCTTTCCTCCCCCCACCCCGTTAAACTCCTCCCCTGCATTCTTAGCCAGCTGCTTCTCCGCACACCCCTCTTGTGCTTCTTGTCCCTTCTGTGTTTTTCCTTCCCTCCCCATTTAAAACGTGGTGACAAAGCATGGATCCACATGGATCCTCAGGATTTTTGCATTGGGTCACCCCAAATTCACCATCAGATCACATAGCATGTTCATGGCTACATCTTGCACCAAAAAAATCACGCACCCACTGTTGCCTAGGGTCACAGTGGTGCAAAAACGTGGTTACAAAGCACGGATCCACATGGATCCTCAGGATTTTTCCATTGGGTCACCCCAAATTCACCATCAGATCACATAGTATGTCCATGGCTACATCTTGCACCAAAAAAATCACGCACCCACTGTTGCCTAGGGTCACAGAGGTGCAAAAACGTGGTTACAAAGCACGGATCCACATGGATCCTCAGGATTTTTGCATTGGGCTACTCCAAACTCACTGTCAGATATTAAAAATCTTTATAAAATAGAGAATTAAATACATACAGAATGTTAAATTTTCAGTTTTGAAATATTAGTACTAGTTTAGTACTGTATTTCTATATTACTATAGTACTGTATTAGTTATTTTCAAATACTTAAATATTTTTAGGGTGTAAGACCCAATTAAAGCCCGTTATTTACATACAGTATTACAGTATTTACATACAGTATTAGGCATACTGTATTAACTTTATTAACTGTATTAAAGCATTAACTTTAAGATATTATATTTATTTAATGAACCCTCAGCCTTATTCAAAGTAAGCTTAAATTAGCTATTTCACTTATTAATCAAAGTGCTGTTACTGTGCGACAGCAATATTTTATGTTTTATTCTTTTAATGATAGTTTAGGATTTATTTAAATATCATTTCAGTCTTTTCAGAGCTATATATTCACTGCTCTGTAATAGTCTATAAGCATAATTGTTACTGTAAATTAAATTAGCTTTTTACGAAAATACCCTGCGTGTTTTTGTTTTGTTTCTTTTTTCAAAGCCAAAAAGTGTTTCAGGCTTGTCGAGTTTCCCGGAGTGTGGAGTTATAGAGAGTCGAGTTTTCGGGGTTCTAATGTTGATCATATGACTCTAAAATACTTTTAAAAAACTTTAAAACTCACTAATTTTCATCTAAAACTTAGAAAACTTCCCGGGGCAGGACCCCGGTATGGGCCCCCCCAATATTTTTTATAAGTCGGCGCCCCTGCCTCCTTTCCACTAAAAAGCAGCTCAAAATGCAAAATAAACGATTAAGTGGATTTTACTTGATATTTTGTCTAGAAAAAGGAGAGAGAATCTTACCTGTAAGCTTGTGTTTGTTTATTTCATAAAATTTATACTCTGTAAAAAACATACACCCTTAAAATAGTATGCAAAAAGATAATAAAACTGATGAAATAATAAATCGCAACCATACAATACTGATTAAAATTACCAAAACTTTATAAGCTTGTCCGAACAAGAATGTTTTTAGCAGGTGCTGAAAAAGAGTACAGTGAAGGTCCCTGCTTGATCTTAATGTGCAGGGAATTCCAAAGGGCAGGTGCTGCCACACTAAATGCGTCGGTGCTTACAAATGCGGAACAGGTATTATGTGGCATTTCTGGTAGCGCCGATTACTCTGAGTGAAGCGGTTGAGTGAGCACATGAGGCGTAAGGCGATCTCGTAGGTAGGCTGGTCCCAAGTTGTTCAGTTTTTTATCTGTGTTAGAATTACCATTAGATACTATTGTTCTTTGTCTTTCTCTTCTAGGTAATTGAAGATGATGACTCTGATTTGGAAGAAGTGTCTTTTACTCCTTCCTCCACTGCAAATCAAAGGTTGGTTAGTGCATTCATTTCCGTGATCTTCTAGGTTGCTTGATAAATATGTACAAAGAAAGGAAAAGTAGAAAGGCAGGAGAAGGTTGCTGAACCCCGTTTTTTCAAACAATCTTTTTGTGTCGTCTAATTGAAAAAGATTCTGGGCACCTTGAAGCTTGCTCTACTTTCTTCGCCTGAAAAATGTTTTCATGTAATGAATTGTAAATTCCATCTGCCCACATTTTGCATGAGTTTATAGACAAATGAATTTTTAACCTGTGAGTATTTACCTTATTTTTCTGTGCATAACATGCTCCCATGTATAAGACTGTATGGGACTCCAAATAGAGAAAATGGGGGGAGATTGCCCCCGTGTATAAGACACCCCCCACTTTTTAGTATTAATTTTAAATAAAAAAAACCTAGTCTTAAACACGGGAAAATGCGGTATTTATTTAGGCTACTTTCAGCTCACCCTTCATTCCAAAGGATACTAGGGAACAGACAAAAGTGAAATGTGCACAATTGCATAAAGAATAATAAAACATAGAAGCAGACACATTAGAGAGACATTTGGGCAGTGTGTGTGTATCCTGCCTCTACTTTTAAACATCTGGTGTTTGGGCAAATGCCTGAATATAGCTTACGATTTGTGTTTATCAAAGTTTGCTGAGTTCTGATGAAATGGTAAAGTGTGGTTTGCCACTAAACCAGGATCAAACGCTTCTAACTGCTGTGTGTAAAACCAGGGACATGCTCTAAGGTGCACGCTAATGATTCTGAACTATGATTAGGGTTTTGAACAGCCCTCTTATCTTAGCTTGTCTGTTTTTATGTTACCAAAAGTGTTTACCTGAGTGTTTACAAAGAACTACTGCCAAGCATTCCCAGTAGAGGTTTCAACTTTCCCCCTTTGGTTGGAAAGTTATTTCCCCTCCTTCCCCCAATCTCTGCCATATTGCACACTGCTTGGGCATAATGAGTTTGTTACCCAAATTTAGTGGCTCAGCACAAAACTGAAAACTGGTTTACTTTTCAGCCATAATACCACTAATTTTTAAAAGCGACCTTGCTAGGAAAATATTTTCATATGGTTGTTGTTGTTTAGTCGTGTCCGACTCTTCGTGACCCCATGGACCAGAGCACGCCAGGCACTCCTGTCTTCCACTGCCTCCCGCAGTTTGGTCAAACTCATGCTGGTCGCTTCGAGAACACTGTCCAACCATCTCGTCCTCTGTCGCCCCCTTCTCCTTGCGCCCTCCATCTTTCCCAACATCAGGGTCTTTCCCAGGGAGTCTTCTCTTCTCATGAGGTGGCCAAAGTACTGGAGCCGCAGCTTCAGGATCTGTCCTTCCAGTGAACACTCAGGGCTGATTTCCTTCAGAATGGATAGGTTTGATCTTCTTGCAGTCCATGGGACTCTCAAGAGTCTCCTCCAGCACCATAATTCAAAAGCATCCATTCTTTGGCGATCAGCCTTCTTGATGGTCCAGCTCTCACTTCCATACATCACTTCTGGGAAAACCATAGCTTTAACTATACGGACAAGGTGATATCTCTGCTTTTTAGTATGATAGCCATCTTCAAATATCTAAAAGGCTGTCCCATGGAGAATGGAGCAAGCTTGTATTCTCCTGCTCCAGAGAGTAGGACTCGAACCAATAGACACAAGTTACAAGAAAGGAGATTCTGACTAAACATCAGGAGGAACTTTCTGGAACAGACCACCTCAGAAGCTAGCAATTTTTAAGCAGAGGTTGGATGGCCATCTGTCACGGATTCAATAGCTGTGATTCCTTCATTTTAGGGCATTAGATCACATGGCCCTTAGAGGGCCCTCCCAGGTCTATAATTATAAGATTCTGTGGGTAATCTCTTATTTATTTCAAATGTGATATTAATAATGTGTGACTTTCAGTGTTATGCTTTGTGATTTTTAGTGCTGTGCTTTCATTGATGGTGACCAGTATCTCCTATTTATAATGTTTAGATCGTTTGGAGCATCCGCATCTAGCAAAAGGAGCTCACAGAGCCAGGCATCGAAAGGAGTAGACTTTGAATCCGATGAGGTACAAAAATCTTTTCTCTTCAGTGCACTTCCTTTAATTTGCATATAAAATATTACTGGACGATGCCATGTATGTGTGTTTTTAAAGTTTCTTTATATGCGTTTAGTAATAAACTTGCTTGTTCCTAACTTTATCTTCAAAACCTGTTTCATTATGTCCATTAGCTTGTCTCTCTGAAAAAGGGTAGTGTTTGTTTATTTATTTCATAAAATTTACATACCACTTGTAGGAAAAACCCTTCAAGCAGTTTACAGAAAAGATAAAACGGTAAAATAATCAGAAAAAATATTTGCAACCACAATTTAAAATTTACAGAAAGTTAAAACTGCAAAAAATTGACTAAGACAAATTAAAATGCCTACAGGCTTTCTGAATATCTGGGTAGGCTTGTCTAAATAAGAATGTCTTCAGCAGGTGCCAAAAGGAATATAATAGGTACCTGCCTGGTCTCAATAGGCAGGGAGTTCCAAAGTGTCAGTGCTGCCACATTTAAGTCATCAAGTTCCTACAGATGCAGGGCAGGTACTGTTTGGCACTTCTAAAAGTGCCAGTTCTGCCAATCAAAGTAGTCAGTCATTAGGTGATGGTGAGAAAACCCTGTTGAAAACGACTAACTTAAATTCATATGCTTCAGTTTTGACAGGTGAGGAAATTCCTCCTAATTAATGCCTGTCATGGCTCAAATAACTGGTGTACCCTCTACCCTAACAACTAGGAAACAGGTTCTTCGAATAAACATTTCGCCGCTGGTTGAACAAGGAGACATATTTCTCCTCCCTAAAGTCATTCTTCCTCAGTGAATGGTTTCAGACAACCATTGCCTCACCTGCTTCCTGACAGAGCTGGCCCATATTTGGCAACTCCCTTGGGTGTCAAAATGTGCTGGGTTTCAGTCACAATCTTGGGAAGAAAGCCCCTTTCTGCACTTTAGTCCTTGTTTTTCTTGGTGGAATGGGGGTTCTAAACAGTGATGGCGATGCAGTACACTCCTTCGGAAATCTAGTTATTTAGTGCAGTTAACTGATGTGGGACACAGTGGTGTGACAGTCGCTGAGGTCTGGGAACGCCACTTTCCTCTTGCCCAATTGTGGTGACTCATGCACTCTTAGGCTGGACTCCCACAGTATGGAGCATGGCAGTGAGCATGGATTTTGCAGGCAGCTCTAATAACAGAAGAACCTGCTTTGCAACCGAGAGCAGGACTGCTGAGTCTGACATGTTGCCTCATACAGGTCATGTGCACTCATGCCAGGAGGAATGCAACTGATAAATTTGAGGAAGTCTGGCAAGGGTTCTTAGAATTATTTTGAAGGCTGATAACAATGAGAAAGAATTGACTGGATGCTCTGGTTGGTTTGGATTGAAGTATATTTGCAGAAAGAACATGAATGTTTTCCCTTGGTCTCCTTGTTGGTCAAACCTCACAGATCCCTCTACAAAGTGCAGTATCCTAATACTTACATTCCATCTTTCCTTTTATTTTTAGTTTGACTCGGTAGTTTTGTCCAATTTCAAAATGATAACAAATTTTCTGTACTATAGCCAAAACTGTCTGTCACGTTTTTCACATGCTTTTTTGTGTTCTTGTGAAAAAGGTTCAATAAAAAATTAAAATGTGCAAAATGACATTGCTCTCCTTGGAAATGTGGCCTTCTTGATGTCTTAAAATGAAATTCTCTTATTATTTTACAGGATGATTCTGAGTTATTCAAGAGCACTTCAAGAAGAAGCAGGCGATAATTTCAGAGCCCGCTGTATGGAAGGATAATGCAGGGGAAAGAAAAAAACACCTCTGGAAATTCTGTAAAGGAATCTTATGATCTATGCAGCTTTCTCCAATAATTTCACAGTTAATTACATGTTGCCTTGAAATGTTTTGCTTCCTTGATGGGGGAGCAATTGTAACTTATTCTCCATATGTAGTATCACTTAATTCAAATGGCATTTCTAATAGCTGAACCATATTCCTCCCTGCCCTTGTTTAAGATAGAATAACTACTCAAAAAAGACGATGAGGCAGTGGGCCCATTGCCCAGGCCATTGCTGAGGAACAGCCAGTGATTTTTAAAATTCCATTACCTTTTTATATTACAGAGGAATAAATGAGGCCTGTTCTGTAAGTGAATCGACAGTGCTCTTGGTTTCTTTGTTTCTTAAACCTTATACTTCAGTCATAGAGGGAATGCTGACAGTGTTAAGTATTAAATCCATCTTGGTTGCTTCCTGTGAGCAGGAGGCAGTGAGCAGGGCTTGCCAAGTCCTTGGATATAAAATGTGACTCTCATTCTGAAACTGTTTATAAGCTTAAAAGGACAGTTCAGCATGAAGAATCTCAGAAAGCATAAATAGCTTTAGGGTAATGTCTTATTCTGAATGCTTTGCAACACTTTCTTAGCAATTCCACCAGCTGGCTGCGTTGAGCTGGTGCTGGTTGGATGCCTGTAATTGTAAGAAAAATTGGCAGGGATTTAATTGACATGGATAGAAAGTAGTAAATTGAGATGGTACATGGATAAAAGGCCATAGCCCCATCTGGCATTCCTTATTTTTCAGTTTTTCCTCTGTTTTGTATCTGCCCAAATTATGGCCATTGTTTCATTGACTTTGGAAACATCAGTCTGAAAGAAGGGTACCTGAAGATAATTTCCAACATAAAGAGCCGTGTTGGATTTGGTAAATGTTTGAGTGGAGCGATATATTTTTACATGGAAAGTCCATTGGCAACGATGATGATATTTTTTATAGACATTTTAACTGTCTTAGAAAGACACATAGGAGAACAAATAATGTCATTTATGGAACTGTTAAATACTGGGGTTTTCTTAAAATTCTATATTTTTCCTTCTCATATTATCAAGATCTTGGGTGGGTTCATGATGCCTCCTTAGAATACTTCTGAATTTTGGTTTGGTCTTATCAAACATAGAAGCTGAAAAGAGGCTCTTGATTATACTGCAATAAGGAGAAAGGTACAGTGAATAGTGTCTGCATTGAAGTACTTATTTTCTTTGATTTCTCTGTGGAGTGCCTTCTGACCTGAAGCCCCAGAACCTCCCCATGCTTCATCCACAACCTGTTTTCGTCTCCTTGTTGGTCAAACCTACCAGCTAGAATAGAGATGTGTTTCAGAAACTATTATTCTGCATACAACCATTTTGCAAATAAATTTTAAATAAGCAAGGTGGGTTTAACTTTAATTGCCTATTACCCATTTTTTATAATTGTGATTACCCTGCCTGACATAAAATAAATGGATTATGTACAGTTAATACTGAAGTGTCAGAAGAAAAAAGCTGCAGATACAAACCCATCGTTGGGGGTGGAGACTGGAAGCCTTGTGAACTGTGAACAGAGTGCTCCCCAACCGAGCAGAAGACCAAGAAACAATATTTACAACCAGTGGCGAAGCTGCATGCCATTGGGGGCGGAGAGCAGGCGTGGCTGGCCCCCCCAGGGGTGTGGTACGCTGTCCACGAGGGCATGGTGCGCATTCTGGGGGGTGTGATGTGCTGCCTGTAGGGCATGGCGCCCGGCACAGGGGGAGATGCTCGGTGCATGTCCGGGGGCTGCCGCGATGGCACCCTACCGGAATAGTGGTCCCAGGGGCGGTCCGCTCCCTCCGCACTCCTGTTCCTCCGCCAGTGTTTACAACATATCCCTAGCAGGCTATATTTATCAGGATCAAGTAACAGTGGTACCTCGGGTTAAGAACTTAATTCGTTCCGGAGGTCTGTTCTTAACCTAAAACTGTTCTTAACCTGAAGCACCACTTTAACTAATGGGGCCTCCCGCTGCCGCTGCACTGCTGGAGCACGATTTCTGTTCTCATCCTGAAGCAAAGTTCTTAACCCGAGGTACTCTTTCTGGGTTGGCGGAGTCTGTAACCTGAAGCGTCTGTAACCAGAGGTACCACTGTAAATTAAAAGAATACAACCTACCAATGTATTTTGAACCTCATGAGGCGGGGAATTCTGAAGCCTACTTCCTCCAAGACTGATTCCAGGTTGCTACCTGTGACAACCAAGAACAGCAAAGGGAGGTCAAATGGGAGTGACACTACTAACACCAATAGCACTCAGGAATGTAACAAGAAAAGAAATGTTCTAGCAACTTAAAATTTTTAAACAACAACAAGAAGAAGAGTTTGAATTTGATATCCCGCTTTATCACTACCTGAAGGCGTCTCAAAGCGGCTAACATTCTCCTTTTCCTTCCTCCCCCACAACAAACACTCTGTGAGGTGAGTGGGGCTGAGAGACTTCAGAGAAGTGTGACTGGCCCAAGGTCACCCAGCAGCTGCATGTGGAGGAGCGGAGACGCGAACCCAGTTCACCAGATTACAAATCCACCGCTCTTTACCACTATACCACACTGGCTCTCAAGAACTTATGGAATGCTGTGGGACTTACATACTTGTAGTGAATCAACAGAAATAACCCTCCATGATGAAAAGCTAAAAAACCTGAATTTTGAAAATAAACTGGAAATTGATTTTGATCTGCATTTCCTGTTTAATAATAATAATAACAATAATAGTAATTTATTTATACCCCACCCATCTGGCTGGGTTTCCCCAGCCACTCTGGGTGACTCCGAACTGAATATAAACAGTACAGCACAATACAGTTTTCCGTTTCCACAGAGAAAACATTACAGGAAGCAGTGAAGATAGTTAATAAAGGGAATATGCATAGAAGAAAAATAAAAGAAAAAATGCACACAATTAAATTTACTTGAAAGTGATAAAAGCAGTGGATTTATTAAATCTACCTGCATACCCTCCCTATTAAAGTAGGGTGCTCCCCACTTTATGCGATTTCACTTACGCATGAGGGCTGCCAAAACATAACCCCCTCAAAAGTTGGGGGACGCCTCTACTACATGTACAATTTTATTTAATGAAATTATGAACAATGCCCAAACAAGTCAAATATTGTAAGTATGGTAACAAAATTTGGGAAGAAGGTTTTAATGAAATCTCAGCCATAATTGGATGGGGGATGGGATCAGAAATAAAGCTTATTTGACTCTATTAAATGTATTTACAGGGGAAAATCTGGATAGTTTACATTAGAACTTGATGGGCCACTTTGGTGGACATAGAAACCTTACCCACAAGCTGAAATCACGACTTGCAGTTAAGTAGCCTTGTTGGTGCTTTTCCATTATCTTTGCAGTAGGAAAAATTTAATTTCTCACTATTTGCGAAAGAACTTCAATCCTTTCATGTAACCAAGAAGGATGGATAGGGAAGCATTTTCTTTCCCCGAGCAATAAATATTTACTGTCGTCTGTTGCCTAGCAGCAAATGGCTCTATAAGAATCAACATCTTCCTGCTTTGACATGCTAGCTGTGATTTTGAAAAGGAGTTTTGCCCCCAGAGATGAAAGCCTGTGGTCAATGCATGTCAGTTGTGTGTATTTAGCAGTCCTACATATAGCTGCTAAGTTATTAAAACCCAACATTGGTTATGAATAAAAATGAAATGCATGGTTGAAAATACATTCTTCTCTCTTAAATATATTCCCAACAATGTATTTCATAGTGAAATGTATCTCAGAGGGAAGAATGTGAGAGAATGTATTATTAACAACATAATTTCGTAGAGAAATTTATTCTCTCACATTTTTCTATTTAAACATGGCCACATTGTAATGCGGCATCCCAGTTGCAAAGATTTTAATAACGAGGCAGCTCACATTTACATATGATAGGGTCATCTGAATGTGTGTTAAGGTATATTTGTCAGGATCCAAGGGACTATATTACGGGCATGCAAGAGCTTGCATGTGTATGTTTTGGCCACCACACACCCAGTTTCAAAAGTGGTGTTTATGGGCCATGTGAGGTTGCTGCTCTAGAAACATATGACCAACTCATTGGACATCCAGAAATGGATCCTGGCAATTTCTCAGCACCATGCACAGGTATGTATTAGAAGCTGCCCTATACGGAGCCAGATTGTTGATTTATTTAGCTAGGTATCGTCCACGCTGACTGGCAACAGCTCTCCAGGGCTTTAGATCAGAAGTCTTCTCCAGCCCTACCTGGAGATCTCTGGGATGGAACCAGAGACCTTCTTCATGGAAGGCAGATGGTCTACCACCCAACTAGAGTCGTTCCCCAGCATATTTTTGCCGATAGCTTATGAAGACTATTGTCCACAGCCCAAGGTCCATATATTTGCAAGGAAATCGAAAGCAATGGAGGGATGCACTTTAAATGGAAAAGCATCAGTCAAAATGATGGGAATTAACTTTAATTGTGTTTATCTTAGGACAACTACTTTATCCTCAAAGTGCTACCTCTTTAGGGAGGCGGGCGGAATAAGCAATAATGGAGCAATCATAGTTGGGAGTGTTTTTCACAAATGCCTCATCAGTACTGTCAGGGTTTCAGGGACAGAGAGCGAGGGGGAGGGGTCCCAGGGCGACGAGGAAGAGGACGACGACGACCCGAGGTTGTCAGTGAGTCCGTCAAGTGAATCCGAGGATTCCCAAAAGGGAGCCCCCCTGGTCAGGCCAAGGGGCAGTAGAGAGGGAGGCAGTCAGAAGCAGGGGAACGAAGGGGGAATCCCCAGTGGGGGCTGGAGATCGGGACCGGCCTCTCCGTCGGAACGGAGTGAAGGGGGTGGAGTTGCCAGTGTGTCAGAAAGAGCAGAACAGGGAGCAGAGAGGGGAAGGAGTTCGGAGCAAGACGTCCTGCCGGAAGGGGAGGAGTGTAGTACCGAGAGTAGCGTAACGGTCGAAAGGAAGGTCAGAGGCAACGTACGCGCGCCAAGTTCAAATGTGGAGGCGCGCGGAAATGAGAGCCCTGAGGAGGAGCCTGGTCCCAAAGCACGAAGGAGGGGGGAGCAGGCGGCAGAAGACTCAGCCTCGGGGGAGTCCCGGAGGGAGGGAGCACTGGGGGCCGGAAGACCCTGCGGAAAAGGAAAGAGAGGAAAAGGTGGAGCAGTACAAGCCTCTTAAGCTGGTGCAGGGGCGGGACTGACTCAGAGGGGACTTCTAACATCTAAGGGTAACAGATGCTGAGCCACGGAGCTTGGATGTAACGACAACAATGTTCTTCAATAAAACCTTTTGTATATAACTTGGACTGGATTTTGGTCTCTTGTGAGCTGGGACCTCGGGTGGCTCTGACAAGTACCCTAGGTATAAACCATGCCATTTGGCTCCTGAAGAATGCTACCAAAGTGTTTGCATGTGTTCATATTTTACCTTTTCAGCTAGATGGATAACGGGGAAAGGTTGTGGGGTTCTGCACAAGGCGGAAACTAGCCTGCAATTTACTTGAATAGAAGATACTTTTCAATTGGACCACCTTCCTGAACACAGCACCACGGACACTGACCAAACGAGGAGTTACTGCTGTGACATAAGAAGCCAGCATTGCAGTAATTGGTGGATTATTTCTGCCCCCCCACCCTGTTCCTATTTTTCAGAAAGAGTGGAAGCAGAAAATTGAACCCAGAGGGGGAGTGTGTGCAGACAAAACAGGTGCTTCGGAATAGGAACAATACTGTAAACCAATAGGCTGAGTTCTTAGTCAGCTTTCTATCGGGAAATGTGCCGAGAAACTCTTGCGTGCCTTGATTATGGGAGAGACTTGCAAGGGCACAGCAGTTACCACTGATATTTTGCCAATAGATTTCTGCACCTTGTTCGCAGTCCTAAACACTGCCTCCTAACAAAAGCTGAGCATGCCTGGTTCTATGTCCTATCGATTGAGCACATAGAGGGAGCTGCTTTGGAAGACGGACGTTGATCCTTTCCAGCCCCATGGGAACGATTACTTGCTATATGTGGCTTTACCTCACTCACTTTGCCAACTCCCTCGTGAGATCCGAAAAGTTTGCAGTCAATGGCAGCTTGGGGGCGTTATTTGAAGTACCGAACATCTCTCACTTTTTATCTTGGACAAACTATACACTTGCTGACTGGCAGAGCTTTCTGGAAGGGAAAAGGTCAGGTTCCCAAAACCTTCTTGTGAAAATCCTCCTCGTCGTGGCGTACTCAGTTATCATAGTGTTCTCCCTCTTCGGCAATGCCTTGGTGTGTCACGTCATGGTCAAAAACAAACGGATGCATTTTGCCACCAGTCTGTTCATTGTGAATCTTGCTGTGGCGGACTTGATGATCACCTTTCTCAACACTCCCTTTACTTTGGTAAGAGCATGGGGATAATGTTTATATTTATTGAGATTATTGTTTAAGTAGCACAATACTTGCATGTGGATTTAGCTCCCTTGTGTCTGCTAAAATTATTAGGGGGGCAGGGGGTGGGAGCAACACAGTTAATTAAAATAGTAATTGATAGTGATTGCCTGCAGGATGGTTGTTCTGTGTTTGTGTGCGTGTAAGCAGAGAGCTGTGTTATCCTAGCTACTTATACTAAGCTAGTAATGTGTTTAAGGTATCATTGTACTTTTTAAAAGCACCTTAAAGATCCATTAGTAAAAGTCTCTTGCATAAGCTCTTGCAAACCGAAAGGGGGTGCAGAGTGTTGGATGAAAATTACTATCAATGTATGCATAGTCCTTTGATCCATTAGGAAAAGCACTGCATCAAGGATTTATTGTGTTATCTTTGGAGGCAACAGGCATATATATTCATAACAAATGGGATTCGTTGGCAGCTAAGTTACTTCCCCATTTGCAAGAAAGCTAGCCGAATGCATTGCTCTCCGCAATCAGATCTTAATAGCTAAATTAGTTAGCATCTGCTGGATGCAGCTTCACGTAGCTCAATCAGCTCTCAGGGCCGTGAAGCCTTGATTGTGCTTTGCGGAGCGTACTTCACAATTTCTATAGCACTAGGGAGTCACAATAGCTTGGATTGTGCGACTGGTGGTCAACTTCCTGGCACAGATTCAGCTAGATTCCCTTATCTCTGTTATGCCTGTAGACAGACAAACCAAACCAAAGGCAATAGAGCAACCCACAGCAAAGTCTCTGTCAAACCGAAACCAGAGTGATTTATTGGATGCAGAGCTTTGCTTCTAGTAAGTGACGAATTATTGTAATAAGTACCTGCATATTGTAACAAGTATCTGCATCAAATTTGTTAGTTGCTTTATGTTGCCCAGGGCAACCCAAAGCAACTTACAACCAAACAAAGAAACATTAAAAACATCCCACCCACTTGTAAAAGACCATAGATAAAGGCCAAAGGCCTGGCTACAGAGGGAAGTTTTCATCTGGTAACTAAAGAAATGTAACAAAGGTGCCAGGCAAGCATCCCTGGGGAGAGCATTCCTCAAACAGGGAGCCACCACGGAAAAGTCCCTGTCCTATTGCTGCCCTCTGAACCTCTTGTGTAGGACACACACAAAGAAGGGCCTTGGATGGTGATCGCAGGGTCCGGGGCAGTTCATATGGGGAGAGTTGGTCCTAGAGGTATTGCAGTCCTGAGGCATTTTCATTTTCAAGCCCTATGGCATTTTCAAGTGTTTAAAGCAGATCACATGCATTATTTTACTGTAATTCCTGCAGAAATCCTGCAAGGTAGGAAAGTGCTACTTTCTCCATCTTGCAAATGACGGGCTCATAGGGATGGGGGAGGGTTTCAATTCAGTTCACACTTAGAGTCCAATCTTTCACACTATCCGACACACTATGTGAACATAAGTTATGCCTAGAAATTCACACTTCTATTTATTTTGCAGTGTGGTTTTCCAACCAAGCAATGTTTATGTTTATTATTATTAAAGCATATACGGTATTCAGGGACAGTGTACATAAAAATGAATGTATTGGTGAAAATAATGTACCTCACTGGGAAATTACTTGCAGCAATGTGCACACTAATAAAAAGCTGCATAGAACAATGTGCCAGGAGAAGTTTGCATTAAAACGCTGATGAATTTTCATGAGTTTTATTGGGGTGGGGTGGAGAATCGCAACAGACATGTGATGAACTGAATTTAAGGTTGGGAAAATGAGAAACGAGATTGACAGAATCTTTTCTCCTTAGCTGAGAAGGAGTGGCTTGCTCAGTCAGGTCTCAGAAATACTGCAAAGAAAAGCAAGTTAAAAGATGGTTCTTCTGAACTGTCTGGTGTGTGTGGGTGTGTGGGTGTGTGGGTGTGTGTGAGAGAGAGAGAGAGAGAGAGAGAGAGAGAGAGAGAGAATCCATTTGTGCTGGACGTAGAAGCAAGTCCTATCAAGGAGGATATTGGCCAACCACAACCCCAAACCCTACTGGGATTGTAAAAAGTGAAAATTGTCTTGTTCCTGCCAGGCTCGCTTCGTGAACAGTACGTGGATATTTGGGAAGGAGATGTGCCACATCAGTCGATTTGCCCAGTACTGTTCCCTCCATGTCTCTGCCTTGACCCTGACGGCTATTGCCATAGACAGACGCCAGGTGAGGCATTTTTTATTCCAAACGACAATCAACAACATTTGGGGCATGCTTTCTTTTACTTCTGAAAGCCTTTTTGAGGAGATAGCCAGCTGGCAGGCCACACCCAATACCCCGCAACATCTCCCACAAGGAGTATTAACCTTTTTTCCTGGTGACAAAACCTCCTTCCACAGCGTTGCTATTTTGCAGGTGGGATTTAACTGCATATAGGCAAAGTCGGGTTGCGTAATTAAAATGAATATTGTGCTTTTAGAAGCCCTCCTCTCCCCACCCCCGCACCAAATCAGACCTTTTCCCCATAAGGGAAGTGATGGGGAAATTCATGGGAAAGTGTAGGAGATAAATTTTGTGATGTGATATAATCATATAATCTCCCCTCAGACAAACAAGAATGCTCAATAAGTAGCAGCAGCAGATGACATAGAATGCTCCTGCAAACTTTATCTTTACATTTCTAAAATAAAGCTTTTTTTCCCAACGTGCTCTGCAAACAGGTGATACTGCATCCTCTGAAGCCTCGGATTTCGACTGCAAAGGGTCTTGTGTGCATCTCCATCATCTGGCTAATGGCCACATGCTTCTCTCTCCCACATGCAATCTACCAGAAATTATTCACTTTTGAATACAGGTAAGGGGGACTTTTTGGCAGAGCAATCTTTGGTGTGCTGGTCCCGGGGGGTTACTGTGCGGCGTGGTCCGAGTCCAGTCCGAGGTCGAGGGTGTGGTATGGGGGCTGTCCATCAAGGCTGAAGCGGGGTCCAAGGCAAGGAGTCGGGTGAGGTCAGGAACTCTGGCAGAAGAGCAGGACAGGATGCCGGCAGGAACAGGTTACCAACGATGTTGCTCCCGCAACCTGGGACTGGGCTGGCTAGCTTTTATCTGCCCCGAGGCATAGGGCGGTCCCGGTCCACAGGTGACTCGCCTCTCCTGGGCTGGAGGCAAGCACTCCTCCTGCGAGAACTTAGTTCCCTCCGCCTCTCTGCCCTGAGCCTCTGCAGCTCAGGAGAGGCTGGAGGGTTACTGGACCCAGAGGCAACCTCACCTTCCCCTGACGGGGCTGAGAGTGGAGCACCTGCAGGCAATGGGTCCTCCATCACCTCTGGAGCCAGAGCAGATTCAGCTGGTGTCTGCTCCTGAGGATCCGGCACAGGTGAGGACCCTTCAGGTTCAAGCCCCAGCCCCGGCTCAGCCGGTTCTGGAGGCGGGGACTCCTGTGTAGGCTGGGATTCCTCAGGTTCAGCCTCTGAATCCAATTTCCAGGCCATCACACCTGGGCTTCTGTCAGGTAATGGCATCCTTGAGTCAGTGACGGACTTGGGTACGATGGTGCCGTATGTAAGACCAACATTTGGAACCCACCCCTTGTTGGGATACTGCCGGGAGATGGGGGCATCAGGCAGGCCCCCAGCCACCGGCCGGCAGCCGGGCAAAACTCCGGTTCTCAGAATAGCATCAATCAGCGACACAAGCCTCAGATACCCTTAGAGACTTGGCATACTCTTATCAGCGGAGTGAGTAACTTCTCACAACAGAAGTGGCGGACAGAGACATGTGTAAGCATTATTCAGGTAAAGGTAAAAGGACCCCTGACCATTCGGTCCAGTCATGGCCGACTCTGGGGTTGCAGCTCTCATCTCGCTTTATTGGCCGAAGGAGCCAGCATACAGCTTCCAGGTCATGTGGCCAGCATGACTAAGCTGCTTCTGGTGAACCAGAGCAGCGCACGGAAACGCCGTTTACCTTCCCACCAGAGCAGTACCTATTTATCTACTTGCACTTTGACGTGCTTTCGAACTGCTAGGTTGGCAGGAGCAGGGACCGAGCAATGGGAGCTCACCCCGTCGTGGGGATTTGAACCATGACCTTCTGATCGGCAAGTCGTAGGCTCTGCGGTTTAACCCACAGCGCTACCCATGTCCCAAGCATTATTTACAGGTATAGTTCTGGGGCATAGGAATTTGTTCATTATTTTTTTTCAGAATGTAGGAAAAAACATATCTGCTTCCCTTTGTGTCCAAGCACACAGCAGCCAAGCAAAAGCAACATAGAACGGAAGTTCCCAGCAGACTGTGCTGGAAGTAAACAGGCATGTGACACACAACAGTCATGCCCGTTCCCTTTTAAGGTGGAACGGAACAATATCCTAACACCCCTGTCCTTTTGCTTCTTTCCCAATGATGGGTAAGGAGGGGCACAACTTTGGGAAGGAGGCAGGGTCCTAGAGCCCTCTCACCTCTTTCCCAAAGCTGGGAAAGCACTAACTCGAATTTGGGAAGGAGGCGGGAGGACTCTAGAACCCTGTCAGAGCCCTCATGTCTTCTTCCCAAAGTCCATTGGGGGTGTGGAACGTTCTACAGACAGAGGACCACATTCCCAGCTGGGCAGTCCTCCTGGGGCCACATGCTGCTGGTGGGTGGAGCTAGAGACAAAAGTGGGTGGAGCAAAAAAAAAAAAAAAAAGGATTTCCCCCCCTGTTGTGCTAGTTCCTGTACACACCTCTCTATCCGTAGCAAATAAGAGACGCTCTTTCCATTCCAGGACACAACCCAGCTAGGCAAAAACATTCCAGGTCTGTATGAAACAAGGCCAGTGAGGGATGTAGGCTTGGAGAGGGTGTGTGAGGATGAGTCCCAAGGGCCAGATAGGCTTTCAGGCCTGGAAGCTGGGCCTGCGGTTCCCCACTTCTGATCCAGAAGATTCTATGTTGAGATTAATGACCCTCAGGGGTCAAACTCCACAATTCTATGATTCTAAGTGAGGGCTACCCAAAAATACCCCAGGAGCCAGTTTATAGTGCCATCTTTGGGACGTGGGTGGCTCTGTGGTCTAAACCACTGAGCCTTATGGGATTGCCAATTGGAAGGTTAGCGGTTCGAATCCCTGCAATGCAGTGAGCTCCCATTGCTCTATCCCATGTCCTGCCAACCCAGCAGTTCGAAAGCATGCCAGCGCAAGTAGATAAATAGGTACCGCTGCAGCGGGAAGATAAATGGCGTTTTTGTGCGCTCTGGTTTCCAGCATGGTTTAGTCATGTTGGCCACATGACCCAGAAAGCTGTGGACAAGCGCCAGCTCCCTCGGCCCGAAAGCGAGATGAGCACCACAACCCACTTAACCGTCCAGGGGTCCTTTTTTTTAAAGTGCCATCTGATGAACAACCTAGTGTTTCCTCACTGCTGAAGCCAAGCCAGACGCAATAGAGAACATCTAGCGGTCCCCTGGCGTAGCATATTAATGGAATATCTGCCCTTGATTTTCAGGGAGGAGCTCACCCGATCCTTGTGCCTCCCCAATTTTCCCGAGCCAGCTGATTTGTTCTGGAAGTACCTGGACTTGACAACTTTCGTTCTGCTCTACGTGCTGCCCCTTCTCATTATCTCCATCACCTACGTGACCATCGCCAAGAAGCTCTGGTTCCGCACTGCCATCGGGGTTGTGATGGTTGAGCAGTACTTTGCCCTCCAGAGGAAGAAGATTATGACCATTAAGATGCTGATGCTGGTGGTGGTGATCTTCGCTGTCTGCTGGTTCCCCTTGAACTGCTACGTCCTCCTCCTCTCCAGCCAAGTCATCCACACCAACAACGGCCTGTATTTTGCTTTCCACTGGCTGGCCACAAGCAGCACCTGTTACAACCCCTTTATTTACTGCTGGCTCAATGAGAATTTCAGGGCAGAGCTGAAGACCTTTCTTAAGGTCTGCCGGAAATCCCCAGATCCAAGGGAGCAAAGGCTTCCGTCTCCTGCTGGTCTGCCGTGCAGGGCAGCCTGGCCACAGAGAGATCACCGCAAGGGTTTACAGGTCTCCCTTGACCTCCCGTCCACCTCCAATTTTCAGCTGAGAAAGAATGACATCACCGCTGTGCAGCCTATAGTTGCTGTGACTTGAGCATCGAAGCAGACTAATTGGGTGGTCTATGGGAGCACTGCAAGGAGGCCCTATCTAGGTCTGATGCACTGGGCAACTCTGCAAAAAGCTCTGCCTTGTCCTTTAGTGTGTGTGGCTTAGCTCACTCGCTTGAGTCTTTCAAAGCTCTGAAGAGCCATGCGTTTGCTCCTGTGTCGTGCTCCTGTGAGATTCAGTGATATTGCAATGGATGGATAGGTCAGCAAGAGGTTGATGTAAAGGATCTTCCTTTGGGGCAGAGAGCTAGCCCTTCTAAATCCTCCCAGCTCCATGGTTCTGGGTCTGCCACACTGCCAATGATGGGCAGAAACCAATCTGGCAGCTGCTAATGACATCAAGGCTAGGTTTTCACATGTGATGGAGGGGTTGGCATTATTCTCTAAAGAGATAAGAGCCAAATAAGGGCCAGGAGCCAGGTTTTGTCAAGTGATACTTGACATTAAGGAAAGCACCCCGGACCAAGATTGGTTAACCACCTTGTGTGTTCCCATCACACATGCAGGAACGAGTCTCAGTGCCCACCTTTTCTCCAGCAATAGGCAGACATAGACTTTGCTCTTTGGGAAAAGCATCTACAACAATTTTGAGAGTGGCCTCCCGAATCCTGGCCAAAATAGATTTTAGGGGACGCTTTGTCCAGAGACTTATCTCAGAGTGTTTCACCCCTGAAGAAAGCCTTTATTTGCCTTTGCAGTTGAGTTAGCAACATAATAACCTTAAACCCACTTCAAGGCTGAGAAACTAGATGGAGAAAATGAAACGAGAACACAATTCATTTGACATGTATTTTAGTTGCAATGGCTCTTATTGATTAGTTGTCAGTGCTACTTTCTGAGCAGAATCATGGAGTCTGCAGAACAGGCTTCTTGCTGTGAGTAAATCATTTTTTGCAATGACTAAGCGTCGTTCAGCCTTTGTTTTCCAGGGTGTCATGGTGTGACATTTGAAAATAACCCCCAGAGTTTTGATGAATTTGTTGGCCCTAGTTTGTTACACTAGAGTTTCTGTAATAGCTTGCTTTATGAAACAGCAAAACAATTGCAAGAAAGCTCCTTCTGTGACTAATAAAGACTATTTCTGTTACCAGCTGCCTGGGTCCTCTGATTCCATCATACTACACATGGGTCTCCAGATGATCTCTGGCCGTCAGCTGAGCTGGCTGGCAATGATGGGAGTTGTAGTCCAACATTATCTGTGGGCCCAAAGTTGATGAATTCTGGAGTAAATCATTTGTGCAGCTGGATAAGCATAGGTGATACGTGAACTATGCTGCTATAGATGGAGGTAACAGGACATTAAAAAAACAACAATTAGCACATCGCAATGTTCAAGAGCAGTGATACGACCAGGACAGGGCTTTAGGGCAGAAGGGCCTCAAATTCAGCAGGGCTGCATACCCTCCAAGTGTCCTGATTTTTCAGGGATAGTCCCGGAATTACAGAAGCCATCCTGGTTTCTGATTTAATCCCGGAATGTCCTAGTTTTCCTTTTCCCTCCCCTTTGGAGTGTGTGTGTGTGTGTGTGTGTGTGTGTGTGTGTGTGTGTAGGTGCAAAAACTGAGTACTGTTTATCCTGAAAATAAAATACTTGCACCAAATTTGAAATTCTTATTTTTTTGGAAATACTTTATTGTCATACAATATTGTATGACAGTGTATACAGTGAGATTACACGAGCACCCCCCACTCAGCTCTCTTAGTCTTAATTCCCCTCGTTTACTGACGCACACCCACCAAACCCGAAAGTCAGTTGCCCCGTTGTTATCTTTTCATTCAGAGTCTAACAGCCCACGGACAGAAGCTGTTCTTTACCCTGTTGGTGCGACTAATCATGTTTCTATATCTTCTGCCTGAGGGCAGGAGATCAAAAAAAGTGCCAGTCAGGGTGTGAATTATCCCTGAGAATTTTCCACACTCTTTTGAGGCAATGTTCTTCCGCTATTTCATCCAGCGGATTCATGGGACAGCCCATAATATATTGTGAAGGAATGAAGGAAATGGTGATGAATTGGGAGTGGGGGGACCTGGTAAATGTATTATATTTCTATTTAAATGATAAGTCATCATTTCTAGATTTGCATGTCCACGCTCTGTAGCTCAGTGGTAGAGAGCCAAAGGTCCCGGTTTCAGTCGCTTATCTCCAGGCAGGACTTGTTTGAAAAGTCCCTTGTATGAATACTTGGCAGGTCTCTGTCAAGTCAGAACAGACAATGCTGAGCTAAATCAGACCGTGGTCTGACTTGGGATAAAGGTAGCTTCCTATTAATTGGTACAAGTGAATTATATGCAGGTCTGCATATTTTTTGATAAGCATTTTAATCTCTCCCCTCTCCCCTGTCTCTTTCTGTACAGAGAAAGAGAGAGATGGACGGATGGCTTTTAATCATGATGGATATATGTTACTGCCAGGATCAGGCAGATTGCACCTGAGTTCTTAAGCATGTCAGACTAGGACCTGGGAGACCAGGGTTCCTCCCCTCCACACTCATCCATTCAGTCACTTCCTCTCAGCCTAACCTACCTCACAGGGTTGTTGTGAGAATTAAATGAGGAGAGGAAGAGCCATACACGCCACCTTGAGTTTCCTGGAGGAAAATGCGGGATACAATTGCAATAAATGCAATAAGTATACCTTATCGTTCTACCCAGTCCACTGCTGAGGGCCTTCTGGTGGTTCCCTCACCATGAGAAGCAGAGCTACAGGAAACCAGACAGAGGGCCTTCTTGGTAGTGGCACCCACCCTGTGGAATGCCCTCCCACCAGATGTCAAACAGATAAACAACTACCTGACATTCAGAAGACATCTGAGGGCAGCCCTGTTCAGGGAAGTTTTTAATGTGTGATATTTTAATGTATTTTTAATCTTTGTTGGAAGCCGTCCAGAGTGGCTGGGGAAACCCTGTCAAATGGGCGGGGTACAAATAATAAATTATTATTGTGTGTTTGTGTGTGTAATATATCCCAGGCAGGAGAATGCTGTTGTGCTCAGGTCCTGCTTACAGGCTGCCCATGGACATCTGACTGACCAATGTGAGAACAGGGCATTGGACTAGATGGGCCTTTGTTCCTATCAGGCAAGGTGCTTATGTTCAAAAAATGAGAGTTGGACAAATGGCCTTGGTATAATTCGTTCCAATCAAATGTTAGGGCCTATGTGATGCTATTTCTGCACCCAGTTGTCTTGAAGGATAGTGGAACTGTCACTTGGTCCCAAACTCCTACTCTGAAGTATAATAATAATAATAATAATAATAATAATAATAATTTATTATTTATACCCTGCCCATCTGGCTGAGTTTCCCCAGCCACTCTGGGCGGCTCCCAATCGAATGTTAAAAACAATACAGCATTAAATATTAAAAACTTCCCTAAAAAGGGCTGCCTTCAGATGTCTCTTAAAGATAGGATAACTGCTTATTTCCTTCACATCTGAAGGGAGGGCGTTCCACAGGGCGGGTGCCACCACCGAGAAGGCCCTCTGCCTGGTTCCCTGTAACCTCACTTCTCGCAATGAGGTAACCGCCAGAAGGCCCTCAGCACTGAATCTCAGTGTCCGGGCTGAACGATGGGGGTGGAGACGCTCCTTCAGGTATACAGGACCGAGGCCATTTAGGGATTTATAGTCTGGTTCCGAGCCTTAGTTTGGTAGTTAACCTGTAGGAGCGAGAGAGTGGGCCTGCCATATGCTAGAATGTGATAGTATACTATTTCTGTAATAAAGCCTAACGAGCTGATTTGCATGTGGGTGGAGCTGTAGTATGTGTTTATACCCATCTTACGCCAGGCTGGAATCATCAGACGAAAGACACTTTGTAGACATAAATAAATGTGCAAACTCAGGCCACAACAACTGTTTTCTTGGAAAACTGCATCTTTCCCCCCACAAGAAGAAAAACAAAAAGTTGGTGTGTGTTGCGATTTTGGGCAGGCAGGTGACAGGAAGGAGGAAGCAACCCTTCTCCTGCCTCTGAAACTGTCAGCCTGTCAGCTGTGGTTTTCAACTTAAAAATAACTAAACAAAATGACGGAGAAAAGATTCATATGGATGTGTGATTCGGCCAGTGGAAAGAAGGTACAAAAGGAGATGGTTCTTCCCAAATATTCTACCGTGGTATTAAAATAAAAACAAAAACCACTCAATTCCTTCCCACGCAGGGACCTAAGTAAATGTGACAGTCATAGAATTACTTCCAAACCACATCCTCTTCGCAAGTCCCGCAGTTGCAATCATACACCCTATAATTGGTCTTGAGCGAAAGCGTTCTAAGTGAACAGAGGCAGAAGCTGAAAAGTTTCTTTTCAATTTGCGTGGGAGTTATCCTCATCTAGCCAAGACTCCTGATAACCCGTGTGGAAGGGCAACACTGGTACTGGGCACATTTACATGTCCACCTTTGGAAAAGAAAGCAAGGCCCCCCCCCCCAAAAAAAACCACAGCCCCATCATTCATTACACAAACCAATTCCCAATCAGTTGACTCTCAACCCACTCAATCCCCCCCCCCCGTGAGTCAAGTAACCCCCTAATATTTTTCTCTCTTTATCTCCGGGATAATCACACACACACACACACACACACACACACACACACACAAACACACACACACACACACACACACACACACACACACACGAGGCTGGATGTCTGTCAAGTATTCCACAGCAGCAGGCTGGACTAGAGGACCCTCACGGATCCCTTCTAACTCTACAATTCTGTGATTTTGATTCTACAAGCAGCTTCAGTTTTGGGGAAGAGGATGGAGAGACGTGCACAAAGGTTGACTCTCTCAAACCGCTGGCATTTGAGGGTACCCTGGTGAAATCTGTTGGCAGTTCATTGAATTTACTTCAATTAATCACAACAGCCATGATGTTTAAGTCTGTTCTTACTTAGCCAAAACAATAGTAGCCACTGGGGTACCCACAAAAGTGGAGGTCACAGGCCTATAAATGACAGACCCATCCCTTCGCCTTGTCTGTAAAAATTAAAGTCACATCGCGAGCAGAATTGAAATCGGTTAACTATGCAATGGCCTTATTGGACCAAGCAGAAAGTAACAAGAAAAGCATTGACAAACCTAGACAGCATCTTAAAAAGCAGAGACATCACCTTCCCAACAAAGGCCCGTATAGTTAAAGCTATGCTTTTCGCAGTAGTGTTGTATGGAAGTGAGAGCTGGACCATAAAGAAGGCTGATCGCTGAAGAATTGATGCTTTTGAATTATGGTGCTGGAGGAGACTCTTGAGAGTCCCATGGATTGCAAGAAGATCAAACTGATCCATTCTGAAGGAAATCAGCCCTGAGTGCTCACTGGAAGGATAGATCGTGAAGCTGAGGCTCCAATACTTTGGCCACCTCATGAGAAGAGAAGACTCCCTGGGAAAGACCCTGATGTTGGGAAAGATGGAGGGCGCAAGGAGAAGGGGACGACAGAGGATGAGATGGTTGGACAGTGTTCTCGAAGCTACCAGCATGAGTTTGACCAAACTGCGGGAAGCAGTGGAAGACAGGAGTGCCTGGCGTGCTCTGGTCCATGGGGTCACAAAGAGTCGGACATGACTAAACATCTAAACAACAACAACAACAACAGAAAGTAACAGTCCAGGCAAAAGCGAAGCGTCATGGCCACAGATCAACAGCAAATAATGGTACTTCACAAGTCTTGCAGAAGACCTCTTGGCTCCTTTTCAACAACCCACTCTCTCAAGCTTGTTCTCCACTGTCCCAGAGGGCAGGACCCGAATAAACAGATTTGAATGACAAGAAAGGAGAATTCAGATAAACACCAGGACGAACTGTTTGTGGAACGGACTCCCTTGGAAGCTGGTGGCCTTTTCTTCCTTGGAGGTTTTCAAGCTGAGATTGGATGGCCATCTACACTGGATGCCTGCGCTGAGATTCCTGCATTGCAGGGGGTTGGACTAGATGACCACTGGGGTACTTTTCTACTCCACACTTCTATGATTTATCAGCCTTTGTAGACCAGCTCTGAATCTTGATTACATGTGCCAAGCATTAGCACCTGGCTTTGCAGGAGTCCCCTGTGGATGGTCATTTGATCCTTAGTTGTCTTTGGCAGATTGCTTCCCTTGAGAGCCAGAAATTGCCATATGTTTTATGTGAATACACAGCATTCTCAGGGCTGTAATCACCCTCATTTTCATTATTTTCCTTCCTGTGTTCAGTATGCACGATTCCACCCTACCCATTGTGTACCTCCTCTGTGCCCGCAGGATGTCAGACAGTTTCACCCCACCTCTAGCGTCATACGAAAGGAAAAGAACGATTTAGTTAATGCTGCATAATTAATTTCCTGGCGGCAGATGCAGAAATTGCAACAACTACAAAAGACACAATTTGAAGATCAGTGGCTTAATATAGCCTATTCCTTTTATACTTTAAAATCTACAAAGAGCTGCATTATTTTCCTGTGGCTTTGGCACATTCAATGCAAGAAGAGCTACTGTGAATTGCCTAAACAATGTGCAGCTCTGGCCCCATAATGGAAAACGAGCAAGGTCCCAACTAAAGCAGCATGGCAACTTAAGTTGACAGAATATGCACAACTCGAAGACTTAACATATAGAATAAGAGAACAAGAAGAACATACGTTTAAAAAAGATTAGAAAACCTTTACTGAATATATAGAAAATACCGCATTTTTCGCTCTGCGAAAAAAACCTAGGTGCGTCTTATGGTCGAGGAAAACAAGAAAAAATATATTCTCCCATCACCTCAACTCCCATCTTCCCTGAGCTCTGGCCTTGCTACCTAGGGGTGATGGGAGTTGTAGTTCAACAACACCTGGGGACCCACAGGTTGAGAAAGGCTGAATTACGGTATGTGAGGTGGGGCTTACCTGCCCCCCCCCCCATATTTTATTCAAGTTGGAAGAGGGAGGGAGGGAATGAAGGAAGGAAGAGAGAGAGGGAGAGCTCACATTTGTGCGTCCCTGTGGCGGGCAGCTGTGGCTCCCCCTTTGCTTGAATTACAGTCAGCTGGGAGGAGGGACAGAAGGGGCTGCCGTCCGTCCCTCCTCCCGTCTCGCTGTAAAGCCAGCAAGAGCCACTTGCTTTAAAGGGAGAGCTGCGCAGAGCGTGTCAGAGGCAGTGGCTCTTGCTGGCTTTGTTCCATAAGACACACAGACATTTCCCCTTACTTTTTAGGAGGAAAAAAGTGTGTCTTGTGGAGCAAGAAATACGGCAACTGTGTACAGCTGAAAATGCTGGCAGCATTAAGATATATTCAACAGTGTAAACAAGTTTTGATGGATGCAATGAATGGTATAGTTTCTGTAAAATGTGCAGGGATTTGTGATATGCAAAATGAACCATGGAAAGAGAAGAAGGGAAGTCACTGATATCTTAAGGCATAGCTGTCAACTTTTCCCTTTTCTTGAGAGGAATGCTATTTGGAATAAGGGAATTTCCCTTAAAAAAAGGGGAAAAGTTGACAGCTATGTCTTAAGGATGTAAAATGAGTATTTTTAATTGTAAAACAGAAAATTTAAATTTAAAAAATTCAAAATTTAATATTATACACACACACACACACAAAACAATTTGTTTCAGTACCAACTTACTTTGTTGCTCAATTTTTAGATTATTTTTAAGCTAGTTGGGCCTTTAGTTGTAGTGATAATTATGGAAGAAAGCGGGATAGCTACCATTTCACTTGTCGCATCAAACCAAGTGGGAAGACTCCTGAATCCTTCGCACACTTTTAACAGACAAAAAGCTAGACAAAAAGCTAGATTTCAAGCTAGCTTTAAATAAAGAGCTTTAATTGCTGAAAAGAAACGCCTGAGCAGGGGGCGAATGTCATGTGCTGCTGGTAGATTTATTATTTGTTTCCAAATCATTTCCCATTCAGCAAAGAAAAGACTCCAGAAAACGTGTCCCAAGGAGGCAACATTTATTCACACACATCTCTTTATAAATGGCTTTTGGTTCAGCCACCAACAAATGCAACAAATCTTACTGTTGTCACACTGCAGTTAGGCGTTTAGTTCAAACATAATTGCAGTAGTCCTTGAAATGTTTCTAGCTGTCAACGTCTTATGCAAATCTTCCCCAAGTCTACTCCATGCAATACTCCTATACAAAGTGAACATGATCACACACACATATATACATATACATAGGGAGCTCTCTTTTCAGAGCACTAAAAAGTGGTCTGCCTACTACAAGCTTTCAAAGTCTCAAAGGCTATACTGCAATTGGCAGATGTGGCGTTTGCCCATTCGTTTGAAAATGTCTGTACAGGGGGAGAGAAAGGGTTTGTATGTGGACCAATAGGAAAGCTGGAGGCGGAGCCTACCTGTTTATAAAAGGGCTTAGCCCGAGGTTTGGGTTGTGGATAGTTGGTTGGTTTTAGTCAGTTGGTTGGTTGGTTGGGAAAGGCAGTTGGAAAAGCAGTTGGCAGGCAGTTGGAAACAGAGAGACAGTGCAATTGGTTCTTGTGTGAGGGGAGGTAGAAGAGATAGAGACAGGATAAAATAAGATAAGAAGGTAAAGAGAAACAACGTTTGGAATGCAGTTAAAGTTTGTGTCTGCAATAAACTACACTCTTCTTTGTTAACTTGAGAACCTGACTGAGACTAAGTGATTTACTGGGGAGGATCTGGTTGGTGGCAGCGCATTAGTGGTGTACGGGTCAATAGTCCGTGAGACGACTGGGGTCTCCGTACGAATGCCACAGCAGTCCTTTATCCTGGGTGTTGGACAGGGATTACAGATCTACAATCTTCCCCTACATCTTACCACGAGTAAATAATAATAACAATAACTTTATTATTTATACCCTGCCCATCTGGCTGGGTTTCCCCAGCCACTCTAGGCAGCTTACAGCACATAAAAAAATGGTAAAACATTAGACATTTTAAAAAATATTCCCAATACAGGGTTGCCTTCAGATGTCTTCTAAAAGTCAGACTGATAGTTGTTTATTTCCTTGACATCTGATGGGAGGGCGTTCCACAGGGCAGGCACCACTATCGAGAAGGCCCTCTGCCTGGTTCCCTGTAACCTCACTTCTCGCCAGAAGGCGCTCAGAGCTGGACCTCAGTGTCTGGGCTGAACATGACAAAACCTCCCTTTAAGCCGCGAATAATCACACAGTTAGCTGCATTTTGTCACTGTTAAAAGACCATTGACACTGAATGCTGAAGGCAACGGTTGGTAAGGTTAAGGTTGGTTTTAGCCCTATCGTAGGTCTTTGTCAAATCTCCCTTAATACAGGTACCTCTGGCCCTTTGTTAAACTACAACTCCCATCTGCCCCAGCAGCATGGCCCATGAAGAGGGGACTTGTAGCTCAGGGACATTCGGAGGCACAAAGGTTCTCCACAGGTGCCGGCGTAACACAAGTAGCAATAGAAGAAAACACTGCATCAATGCGGATAGCGCTGAAATGGTGTTTTTCAAAATGAGCAGCCTGGTCCTTAAAAGACGTTTTCCTGCTTGCAGTTTGAAGAGCACCTGAGAGGACTCCGGTCCCTACAAGGCTGCCCCACCCACTGCTACTGCTTCTGTCACGCCACACGGCTGCACCCTGGCTTCTGCTGCCTGCAACATCCACGCCTTTGGATATAATGGGAAAGAGATCTACACTTGTGCGCATGAGGAGTTCCTCTGTGCAAGGAGGAACCCCGGCTGCAAAGAAAGCCCAGTTTCGCAGTCAGTCAACTTCCAGAAGCAACAGGCCTAATTCAGTTTTTAGGGCTGTCCTCGCCGTTTTTTCTAAGGGGGAAGGGTGACCGTAGGACACCTTCCCCGGAAGCACAGTAGCAGCTGACCACGGAAAGTCCTAAGCATTTTCCACACAGAAGATTGCAGGAAAATCCTAAGAGGATTTAACACAAGGAGCACCGTTTATCCACGTTACCTGAATTATTATGTATATTCTCATAGCATCCCTGTGCAATCACAGTGGCGGTTTTGACACCACAGCAGATTAATATGTATGTATTTAGCGGGTGCGTATTTGTTTCGACAGACAACTGAACGAGGACATTATTTCCCCATGTTTGGAAAGATCATGAAAAATACCCAGCATTTCCCCCTCTGCAGTCTTATCCCCACAGTTCAGTCCACCTCTTCGTGCCGTGTGAGTTGATCCAAGTCCATGAAATATTCCTAATTTCAGAGCTCAAGTTGTTGGTTACCTTGGTTTTAAGTGCATGGTCATTAATCGAACGGGAAACAAGTGCGTACATGCACACATGCAAACCAGACTCAAGTGTAGAGTGATTAAGGCTGCAAATCAATAGGATTTACTTCAGAGTAGACATAGTTAGGCTTATGCTGTGATATCCATACCTGTGTACAACTAGGCCCCAAGCGTTCCATTGGTGAGAAGAGCTAACTCCTTCGGGTCATCCAGTATATTTCTCTCTGTGTCCTACTTACAATGTGGGCTTTCTTCCATCGTTTCTATCCCACAGAACTGGCATAAATAACCTCAACCGTCGGCCATAAGACATAGGGGCTGGGCAGGCATGTAAACATAGGCATATAAAAAGCTTGTAAACTGTGGTTTGCCCTTAGGCCCAGCCCCCTTACACACTCAACAATGAGGCGAGCACCCAGTGTTCAGTATGGCTTACGCTAGAGTAACTGGGAAGAACAGTCACAATCCACAAATTGCTACGTGGGCCCATCAGCACGAAGAATCAAGAAGCCTCTGGCGAAGTTTGGCGTCTTCTTTACCCGCTTCTGCTCCGTTGCCAGGTGACGTCTGTTCTGTTGCATCTGAAAGACAACAAGTCGTGGCAAATGGAAGCTCAGTTATCCTTTTCCATAGAAATCACAAACAAGTAGTCTTGTTGCCCTCAAACACAATGTCCATGTGTATGTGTGAGAGAGAGAAAAAAGAGGAACTTCCAGTCCTTTTTACAGTTTAAGACTGTAGCTATGTGTCCATCTAGGCTGTTGAAGTTGCCTCCCTAGCTGTCTGCAGGTTTGTAGCCTGATCCTTACATTAGGGAGGTTATTGAATTATTGTTTTTATTTTGATTATATATTTTGTGGTTTTATATTTTGATTTTTTTCTGTGAACTGTGGTATAATAATAATAATAATAATAATAATAATAATAATAATAATACAGTCATACCTCATGTTGCATCCGCTTCATATTACGTTCTTTCAGGTAACGTCCCGTGGCGACCCGGAAGTACCAGAAAGGGTTACTTCCGGGCTTCGCCGCTCGTGCATGTGCAGAAGTGCAAAATGACGTCATACGCATGCGCAGAAGCAATGAATTGCAACCCGCGCGTGCACAGACGCGTCGCTGCGGGTTGTGCTCTTTTCATGTTGTGAACGGGCCTCCGGAACGGATCCCGTTCGCAACCAGAGGTACCAATGTAATAATAATAATAATAATAATAATAATAATAATAATAATAATATCAGAGGCATTTGAGAAATACCCACAGATTCTAGGACAGCTGGGATATAATGCCAGGAATGGAGCAAGTTTGAAAGGAGGCCTTGCATAGTAGTAGTCCACAGCATTTCTTTCCTAACTGGTATTTAAAATTTAAAGACATTGGGGTGACCATCTTGTACACATTTGGGGGGTAGGGAATAAATCCCTTTGAATTCAGCAGGCTTACTTCAAGGTGAAAACACACTGGATGTGTGATCCATGACTTCACATCCCAAAAGCTACCTTAAGTCTACATGTAGAAAGGTTCAACAGAATGGCATTGTTTTACGGTGTTTTAAGCTGCTGCATTTTACACTTATGATATGCTTTTGTAAATTATCTGGAGTCATTAGTATGAGGCAATTAATACCCCTCTTCCTCAAAATGCACAGGTCTGTTCGCTTGTTTTAGCTGTGGCGTTTTTTTAATCCTTAACAAAATGAAGTGTTTTATAGCTTTTCGTGTAGTGCTGTATTTTTCGCTCTATAAGACGCACCTAGTTTTTGGAGGAGGAAAACAAGAAAAAAAATATTCTGAATCTCAGAAGCCAGAACAACAAGAGGGATCGCTGCGCAGTGAAAGCAGCAACCCCTCTTGCTGTTCTGGCTTCTGGGATAGCTGCGCAGCCTGCATTCGCTCCATAAGACGCACACACATTTCCCCTTACTTTTTAGGAGGGAAAAAGTGAGTCTTGCAGAGCAAAAAATATGCTATTTTAAAACTTGCAAACCACTTTGATCAATATATTAGGAGCAGTGATATATGCATAACATAAAAGGAAGCAAACCGAAGTGAAACGACTTTACCCTTCAGTTCTAGCGCACTGTTTGCCTTTTCCGGCTCTGTTTTCTTTCCAGAGTCCTCTTTGACGGTGGCTGACTTGCCATCTGCAACGTCCGTTTTAATCGAGCCGAGATTCATCAGGAGTTGCATGGGGTCGAACTTCTCGCCGCTGCCTTTCAGGTTCTCCAGAACTTTGAGGCACTTGTAAGATTTAAGCTCGCTGACGTTTTCCTCGAGGAAGAGGAGGTAGAGGCTCAAGTCGTTGTAGTGTTTGGTTTTGACTTTGAGGACGTCAAATGTTGGCAGGAGCTCGTACACTTGCAGAATGTCTGAGCGCTGCCTGAAAGGGACCAGCAGCGCATAGACCACAATGGGCATGAGCAAGAGGTACACTATGATGTTGATATAGCTGAGGAGCTGGAAGACACCGACGGCAATCAGTTTGCACTGGAAGCGTTCGGGAACAGTGGTGTCGTTCTTCAATATCCCGGTTTTGATGTTGCAGATAAACTCATCGGTCATTGAGGAGAGGCTGATGTAATATCCCAAGTAGAGGCAGGAGAGCAGAATGATCATCAGGGTCAGCAAACGGCAAATAATGTACTTGATTATTAAGCTCTTGGAGCCCTTCTTCGTCTTCAGGTACTGTTCCACAATGGGGTATTTGAAGTGGCTTTCGGATATTTCCCAGAAACTGGAGGGGGGGACACCAAAGAGACAATATCCAGAGCCATTACGCCAGGATTTCATTTGCTCAGATGCTGCACAACACACACACACGAAACTGGGAGGGCTCAGATTCCAAAGCACCAGCGTCATATTTTTTTCAGATGCGTCCTGGAAGAGCAACTGTGTTGGTCCATTACAGCAAAAACTATAGAGTGCATTATGGCACCCCAAAGACTACTGTGTTCAATGCATGCTTTTGCAGGACAGTCTACTTCCTCCAACATGAAGAAGAAGAAGAGTTTGGATTTGATATCCCGCTTTATCACTACCCTAAGGAGTCTCAAAGTGGCTAACAATCTCCTTTTCCCTTCCTCCCCTACAATAAACACTCTGTGAGGTGAGTGGGGCTGAGAGACTTCAGAAGTGTGACTAGCCCAAGGTCACCCAGCAGCTGCATGTGGAGGAGCAGAGACGTGAACCCGGTTCACCAGATTACAAGTCCACTGCTCTTAACCACTACACCACACTGGCTCTCATGAGGATGAGGATGGTGTGTGGGGGGGGGGGTTGCAATGGGATGGCAGAATGGAGAACTTTTGAAATTCAATTAAAATGGTGAGCCAGGTGAGCAGCCCTGAGGACAGTGCTTCAACACTGAGGGGCCACCACAGAGGAGGCTCTTTTCTGATTGCCACCTGCCTAACTTCTGATGGCAGGTGCAGCTGAAGAAAAGCCTCCTATTACCTAAGTCAAGAATGGGGGCCCTGTGGCCCTCCAGAAGTTGTCAGACTCTGGATGTGAGTAGCTTACCTATTATTCCAACTCAAGTTCATTTTAATTTTAGAAAATGGAAAGGAGTGGGATGTTACCTCTGAGCCATATTCTCATTAATGGTCGGAGATGAGCCCCTCACGTCCCCATTGCGGCAGCTGTTTGCAGCTTTGATTGCCCTGTTATAGGATTTGTCGAGTTCTTCCATAATGAATTTCAGGTCTGAGCAAAGGTGGGGGGCTGAGGTGAAGCGCCAGAAGAGACACGGCAGGTACAGGAGGATTGCAACCAGCAGGAGGATGTATGGGAAAAACTGCGGAAGAAAATAACGAGGATAAGGAATTAGCTCAGAGCCATCCGCAATCTGTTAAACAATAAGAGGCAAGCAGGACTGCTGAGACGTTTTGCAAACTGAACTTGTGGCTCCATGATAAGAGCATTTGCTTTGTATGCAGAAGGTCGAATATTAAAGATTAGTAGTTACTTGAAGGTACTAAATAGGCCTAGCGTTAAATTAAAGGTAAAGGTAAAGGTACCCCTGCCCGTACGGGCCAGTCTTGACAGACTCTGGGGTTGTGCGCCCATCTCACTTAAGAGGCCAGGGGCCAGCGCTGTCCGGAGACACTTCCGGGTCACGTGGCCAGCGTGACATCGCTGCTCTGGCGAGCCAGACCCGCACACGGAAACGCCGTTTACCTTCCCGCTGGTAAGCGGTCCCTATTTATCTACTTGCACCCGGAGGTGCTTTCGAACTGCTAGGTTGGCAGGCGCTGGGACCGAGCAGCGGGAGCGCACCCCGCCGCAGGGATTCGAACCGCCGACCTTTCGATCGGCAAGTCCTAGGCGCTGAGGCTTTAACCCACAGGACTCAATAAATAAATGAGACATAGAGGTTAAGAAAAGTTAAGGAATCTGATTATAATTGGAATATTGTATTTTTGAATAATGATATTGGAAAACGGCTACATTCAGGTACAAGGAAATTCAGATGGAAGAGATTAGAGGAAGTCAAGTAATACGTTTGAGAAGTTGGAAGTTTAATTAATTAATTGATTTTTATTGTTTATGTGTTTGTTGTATTTTTGGTTATCATTTGTTATATTTTTATTTTTTGTTTTATTTTTGTTTCATTGATTTTATAGTATGTGGTGTTTTTGTATGAAACTTAATAAATATTATTGGGGAAAAACAAAAACAAAAAGCAAAACAGAAGGTCGCCAGCATTTCCAGGTCGGGCTGGGAATATCTGAAATCCTGGACAGCTGCTGCCAACCAGTGTAGACAGAACCAGGCTAGATAGATCAATGGTGTGATTCAGTATAGGGCAGTTTCCTTTATTCCTAATATTGGGATTATTTTGCGATACAGGTCTGGAAAGCGTACGAATAATAACATTCGCTGCAATCCTGTCCACACTTATCTGGGAAAAGGTCCCACTAACTTAAAGGGCCATACTTCTCAGTAGACTTGCCTAGCATTGTGCAAGAGACCGAGGCTGATTGCCTTAGAAGCACCACCAAAGAGCAGAATATAGCGTCTTTAAAATAAAGGAATAAATAAGAGTAAGCGTGCCAACATTTTAGCTGACACTGCTGCTGTGATTTTAACAGCAGACTGAAAAATCAGATGCAGAGCATATTATCGTGCTAACATGACTGCAGAAGTGTCCTCTTTTTTGGGGATGCCAGAGGCTGTAAAAGGGATAGGAGCAGGACCAATGGGAAAAAGTTGGCCACCCAAAGCAGAGAGGGTGAAAGAACAGTGGCAGACTGATGCGGTTAAGTACAGCTCACTACTGATGTTACCGCATCACAAGCGGCTGTGAATGGCCTTGGGACGAAGGACAACTCAAAACAACAGGTTGATAGGAAGAACACGAACATGGGCTATAAGAGCAAATTGGAATCTTAAGCTGTGTCTTGAGAATTCACACTCCATCGTGATGTAGTGGGGGGAAATTAGATGAGAGGAGCTGCGGCAGTATGGGAACACATGGAAGCGGAGCTGAGGTCAGGCTGAAACCGTGTCGGCTGCCTGGCTCACACATTCTTTATTCCTCTGCAGATTGAGTCTGTATCTGGGAAATGATCCAATCTTTGGAATCAAATCAGTCTTGAAGAGCTCTTACTCCAACCAAGAGGACTGTTTGATTTTTTTGGGTAACAGCTAGAGAATTAAGACTAGATGAGAAGCCTGTTTGCATTCAGCTGCTTTCTGTCTCTCACCCTTTCCCCTTGACCTTGTTTTCTTCCCCTGCAAGCTCATCTGCCCATTCCTCGCTTCCTTTAGGTAAGAAGCAGCTGCTTCTCTCTCGCTTTATTGTTCTGAACTAGCACTGCTGTAAACTTGCAAGAATGACAGCAAAGTGAATGCGCTTCAATAAGACTGCTAGCAAAACCAAGCGAAGAGCCCTATGACCCCAATAACAACAGTCCCAACTCGCTTATTTCCTCTAGGGACTGTGTCCTTGCTTGCTTTGGTTTTTTTTTTATAAGATATTTATTAAATTTTTAGGTGTCCTTGCTTGCTCTGTTAACCTACACACAATCCCCTGTTTCCTAATTGACCTCCTGCTCATACTGCTTTCCTCACACTGACAATGCGGGTGAGGGATAAAGTACAGTTCCCAGAATTCTTTGGGGGAGGCTATTCATGTTAAATGTGGTTCAAATCTATAGTATGGATGTGATCGCTAGCTCTTCTTCCTGGCATTTCCCCCCCCCCCCGCCCCCGTTTCAAGGAAGGCTGCTTTCAATATGTGTTGTGAGAGAGAATATTTAATTATGAAATGATTCCACTTGAAAAGGCACATATTAGGAAAGCTTTTACCCTTTAATTTGCTGCTTTCAAATGGAAACAGACATAATTGGGTCATGGGGATTATGATTGCTATTTTTTCAAAAAAAAAAAACACTACTACTTCTAACAACAAGTTTAAAAGCTCTGGGGCATTAGGGCAAAAGGCAGCTAATGAACCATAACAATCAAACCACAGAGAAAATATAGCTCGTACATTAACATGAGAAAAACCATGAATGCCAGTGGGAATGGAATGCTACAGCTTCAGGTGTCTGAGCTGGGTTTTTATTACCCAGAATAAAGAAGGTGACGAAGGCCAATTATACAAACTTTATGAAGCCAGAGTGGAAGGTGCCCCGAGTCGCTCTGTGAAAGCTGTTTTTGCTGCACAGCCGCCCAGCAGTAGGAGTCCACGTAAGCAGCCTGGCGCCAGGAAAATGTACTTGGAGAAAAGCAGCTCATCTGGGTACCTAGCAAGTAAAGAAGGATGCACTGTAAAAGGGGGACGGCATGAAACATACAGGGTACAATACAAAAACGGAGGGTTTGGAACCCATTTGGATAGGCAGCAGGATCAAATAAAGGAAGTTTTGCCCAGGTCGCACCATTTCATGCTGCAGGCATGGCATGTGAGCAGACATGCACTGAGCAAACACGTGTTCATGTCTGAATGCTTAAGTGGGTGGGGAGGACACAGAAAACCAGGAAGCCTAGTCATCTTCCTGACATGTGATTTTTCTACATGCAAGGTGGAGTTTGAAACAGTGAACCCATGGGAAAGGTTCACCACTGAAACCCATTACAAAACACAGTTTGTTTCACATGAGTGTCATTCTTCATTTTGTTAGCTGGGACCCAGTTCTGCAATCTGTTATGGTCATTTTGAATTATGATTCTGTCTTTTGCGGCATTAGCTACCCTTCTCAGTTTGGTGTTGTGGCGTTTGCCCTCCTACGTGTGTGACATCATACTGGGTTCATAGGGAAAGGGTTAACTAATTGTAAAATGACTAACCAGTGGGAACCCAAGGGGCAGAGTTAAGCAGTTTAAGCACAGAGAGAATTTGTTAAGGGGAGTTAGAGTTAGGGTGGTTGAGAAGACAGTCTGGTGTGAGAGAGGGAGAGAATTTGTTAAGAGGAGTCAGTCAAACAGTTGAGATAATCAGTCAGAAGGTATTAGGAAGGTATAGGCCGGTAAAGAAACTAAAGTTAAGATACTGACAAGAATATTATCTGAGAAACCATAAACTTGTTAATGTTGTAAAATAAACTTGTTCTTTTGGTTCACTTTTAACAACTGACTGGACTCAGTGTTTTACCTGAGAGTAACTGGTGGGTGGCAGCAGGGAAGCGAGCACAGTGGTGGCACAGGGATCAATAGACTGTTAAATATCTGGGGACCCTGTGTGATCGCCACAGGTGTCATCTGCAAATTTGATGAGCAGCCCCTCAATTCCTTCTTCCAAGTCATTTATAAAGATGCTGAACAACAACGGGCCCAGGAAAGAACCCTGAAACACCCCACTTGTCACACTCCCCCCCCCCCCAGGATGATGAGGAACCATTAATGAGTACAGTGGTACTGAGGCATCTAGTCATAAGCCTGCATTTTTTATCAGAGCTTCTATATTTTATCAAGGCTTGTATTTAAAAATGAGCTTAAAAAGATTTTCAAATGTTTCATGCCAGGCAGAAAGAACCTTGGCAAGAGGTTTTTCTCCTAAGACAAGGGGGCCCCATTGATTTATAGTAGAAAAACAATTCTCAAAGTCATAAAAAAGGGAGAATTACATATGCTGCCCTTGCAGACTGAGAAAACACAATTAAAGGCAAGGGTAAATAGTAAAATAATACCAATGTGCCTCTCAGTAAAATGAGCCAGATCTTCTTTCCAAGGTTAAAAAGGCCAAGAGCAATGGAGAGGCATCTAGCTGGCAGAAAAAGAGAGCATTTTAAAGAAATCTTTAAAAGCTGTTTCTTTTTCTTAAACTGAGAGAGTTAAAAAGGTTAAATGTTGGGAAAGGCAACTGGCTTGGCTGGAGAAGAAGCATCTAGCTGGCTGGGAAAGGAGGGGGAAAGGGGGGAGGTGTAAACTGAAGAGGCTTCTTTTTAAAAGCTGTTTTTTACTGAGTTCCTTTTTACTTTACAAAGGCTTTATTCTTTTAAAAGGCTACCTATGATAAGTGAATGAAATATATTAGCTTAAATATATTGGCTTAAATGTAATTATGCAAAGGATTTAAGGAATGCTAGATTCTTATTTCATATGGTTGTAAGAGTTGTATTTATCCTGAAATTAAGTCAGCCACCAGCCTAGCCCCCCTGCTAGACAGAAGACGCCATCCAAGCACTCTCGATATATATGGTTGTCAGGCATTTGTTTAGAAACTTTCAAATGAAGGAAATCTTTCAATATTGATGTGAAACTCGAGATCCTTGACATCTGTTGAACATAAAAATGTAAGATTAAACATTTGTTTTAGAAGGCAATAGGGCAAGGAGGGCAAAGAGGTGAGCTGGTAATTAAGATTCCATGTAAGATATATTATTACTTATTTGTCATTTATATATAGCTCTTTGTCTCCCTTATAAGGGCAAGGAAGTGGGTGTATCTTTTGTGGGTGTATCTTTTGTGATTGGTTCTACCAAACAGCCAATAGGAATTTCAACCAGGCTGATTGGACAGAGGCAGCCACAGGAGGAGCAAAGGGGGCTGGATTAAGGGAATATAAGTGCTGGCCAGGATGGCAAGAGGCCAGGCCAGAGCTTGGTAACCATATACCACTGAGCCTCTCATTTATTTGTCTGACAAATAAATTATTATTTTAATTTCTCTATTGCTGCGTTGAATATTTCATTCCAGCTAAGCGTTAACCACAAGCAGGGTGCTACAGTACCTCAGGTTAAGTATTTAATTTTTTCCGGAACCTGAAACTGTTCTTAACCTGAAGCACCACTTTAGCTAATGGGGCCTCCCGCTGCTGCCACGCCACCGCCACGCGATTTCTGTTCTCATCCTGAAGCAAAGTTCTTAACCCGAGGTACTATTTCTGTAACCTGAAAGCATCTGTAACCTGAGGTACCACTGTACTCTTTGGGTTCAGCTGCTAAATGGCAACTCCCATCATGCCTGAACATTGGCCCCGCTGACTGGGGCTGATAGGAACTGTATTCCAACAATATCAGGAGGGTCACAGGTTTCCTACCTGAGAAGTAGTGTATAAAACAGGCATGCCCAGAGCTCTGTGCAGAGAGAGAGTGGCTGCAGCAGAGAAGCTGTCTTTCAGTGCTGTCAATCTGCCCAGGAAAGGGAAGGGCACAGCTGGGAAGCTGGGCACCAAGGGGAGCACTTTGGGAACACTGCCATGCCCCACCCATGCAAGGATAAAAGACCTATGGGTAGGGCAGCGTAGGCGGGTGTACAGGCTAAGCAACAGAGAAAGGAGATGGAGGGAAGCAGAGGGAAGAGAGGGGAAAGCAGCGGAGATAGCAGAGGTGTGTGCTTCAGGGAGCAGAGAGAAAAGAAGAGAGGTAGAGGTAGAGGACCCCTGGATGGTTAAGTCGAGTCAAAGGTGACGATGGGGTTGCGGAGCTCATCTTGCTTCAGGCCGAGGGAGCCGGTGTTTGTCCACAGACAGCTTTCTGGGTCATGTGGGCAGCAGGACTAAACCGCTTCTGGTGCAACGGAACACCGTGATGGAAACCAGAGCACACACACGTTTACCTTCCCGCCACTACGGTACCTACTTTTCTACTTGCGCTGGCGTGCTTTCGAACTGCTAGGTTGGCAGGAGCTGGGACAGAGCAGCGGGAGCTCACCCCGTCGCGGGGATTCGAACTGCTGACCTTCTGATCGGCAAGCCCAAGAGGCTCAGTGGTTTAGACCACAGCGCCACCCGCATCCCAAAAGAAGCATGTCAAGAGAAGAAGCATGTGAACAGGATGAGGTTGCTGGAAGTAGCAGCAGGGAGACAGCTTCTAAGTGTGGGGTGTAGAGAAAAAGCTAGTTCTTGAGTGCGTGAAGACATGCAAGGAAGGGAGACAGTTTTCTACAGCACAGGTTGAACTGGCCTGTGCTTCCTCAGTGACAGGGAATAAACAAAGGACAAGGAGGATCCCTAGTGTGAATTACACCTGCTGCGGGCCATAAAACAAGTAAACAGAGACGCCTGATAGCCAATGTGTCCAATGAAAAGGCATGAGATTCTGAAGGCTTCATCAGGAACCTCCGATATCAAGCGGAACACAAGGTGAAGGAAGTTCCCTTTGCACATGGCATGGCCAGCAGGGCTTCCTAATGTCTTATGTGCAAACCTCTCATATCTGCAGTTCCTGGCAGCCCTGAAATAATTATTGCTGGATGCGCCAGCATAGATCAGATTCACTTATGCAAAAGACGATCCCCTTTTACAACAAAGGCTGAAGTCACAAATGCTTGTAACATACGCTGCAGTCAGTAAGCATCCAACATCTGATAAATCTCCACATTCACAGCGACAATGTGCAGCAACAAAAGTTTAGGGGTCCTGTTTACAGTGCGGATGAAAAGATTTAGTGTGAGTCACAGCTGACATTAATTTCAAAAGCTGTTGTCCTATCAATGCCATAGTAGTCACAGGGCTCCCTTATGAGTACAGCAGTGTGTTTATGTGAGCTAGCTGGGTCTATTTTAAACCTCAGCCAACTTGGCATGGGTCCCAGTGGTCCTTTTCTTCCAAAATGCCAGGCAGTGGAGAGATGGGAGCTTTATGGCTACAAAAGCTGTTGTCATTCTAGGCACTGCCATGAAAAGCTGGATGATCAGGGCTGCCAAATAACATTAAATACTCTTGCACTAGCAGCCGGGTAAACAGGTAAGCATGATGGCTCGACAGTTGAACCCTGGGTTTCTCTTAACATCAGAGGTTCCTGGTGAACCCTTCAGACACCCATCATTAGCTGTTAAATAGGAATCTCCAAAAACAACAACACCCAAACAACCCCAGATGCTGTGAAAAGGAGGATGAGAAAAATCAGGACAAGCATGGGGTGGGGAGGTAAGGAAAAGCAGCTTTTCTGAGCTGGGGTGCTCATAGGGTCATAGATTTGGAAGGGATCCCGGGGGTCATCTAGTCCAGCCCCCTGCAATGCAGGAATCTTTTGCCCAATATGTGACTCGAACCCACAACCCTGAAATTAAGAGTCTCATGCTCCACTGAAGAAATGGCTGTATCCAACGTTGCAACGGGTGTGGGCCGGGGGACGTGCAGAGCAGCTGCAGCTCTTGAGCCAAATGAAAATTCAGCCTCCCCTCTATGAAACATGACCTCTGGCAGCTGTGAGGCTTTGTCATTCCTAAATCATGGAAAGTCCCGCGGCTTATTCTTAGCACTGTATAAAGTAGTTCGGAATGCCTGTTTTGCTCGTTTATATGCTCCTCAACTGACAAGTCAGCTTTGCGAAGAGGCAAAAATGCAACAGCTATTTTCCAGATTTATATCGTTTCCATTACTGCTTCAAATTAGAAATTAATTTGTGAGCTGATCAGCATACTTAATCTTGGCGTCTCTGCTGTGCAGACCCGGAGACCCAGTCTGCACGTAACAGTAAGCTAATACTGCTAAAGCACACCATGGTTTGCTGTGAATGGGCAGGTTCCAGAGCAAAGATCAGAGGCCCTGTGCTTATATCTTGACTGTGTTGCCGCCACGTGACCCAGGGCTAAGCCATGGTTTGGTTTACCGTTTGAACCTGGGCTCATGGGTCTTTCTTCCTGCAGTCAAACCAAAAGCTATAGCTGAAGTTTGTTCCTGGCTTACTGCTCAGAAATTGCCTAGAGGAGACAACCTATGAACTGAGGTTCTAACCATCGTTTAGCTACATCAGGAACAATAGTGTTTACTATTGTTGGCTTATTATGTAGAACAGGCGTAGCTAGCAAGCCGCCTTTCACATGTAGTTGAATGGCAACTCCCATCTGCCCCAGGCAGCATGGCCCAATGGTCAAGGATGATGGGAGTTGCAGTGCAGCACTATTGAGAGGGGACCACAATGTCCTCTCCTGGTTTAGTGTCCAACAACGAAGGAATACTGAGAATTGCATTTAATTGAATTGAATCAAAACAAACACAACTCTGTATACAACAAAATTATAATATGCACTGAGTGTTCCAGTGCACTTGGGAGTGGACGACATTGTCCTCTCCTGGTTTAGAGCAGTGAGAAAATAACAATCCTTCTGGGTCAGACTATTTAGTTCAGCATCCTGTTTTCCACAGTGGCCAATTAGATGCCCCTGGGAAGCCCAAAAGCAGGACATGACTGCAATTGCCCTCTGCTGCTGTTGTTACCCAGGAATCAAGGTACAGTGGTACCTCGGGTTACAGAGGCTTCAGGTTACAGACGCTTCCGGTTACAGACTCTGCTAACCCAGAAATACCTCAGGTTAAGAACTTTGCTTCAGGATGAGAACAGAAATCGCGCAGCAGCGGCACAGCGGCAGCGGGAGGCCCCGTTAGCTTCAGGTTAAGAACAGTTTCAGCTTAAGAACGGACCTCCGGAACGAATTATGTACTTAACCCGAGGTAAAGGTAAAAGGACCCCTCACCATTAGGTCCAGTCGTGGCCGACTCTGGGGTTGCGGCGCTCATCTTGCTATATTGGCCAGGGGAGCCGGCGTACAGCTTCCGGGTCCTGTGGCCAGCATGACTAAGCCACTTCTGGCGAACCAGAGGAGCGCACGGAAACGCCGTTTACCTTCCCGCCGGAGCGGTACCTATTTATCTACTTGCACTTTGAGGTGCTTTCGAACTGCTAGGTTGGCAGGAGCTGGGACCGAGCAACGGGAGCTCACCCCGTTGCAGGGATTCGAACCGCCGACCTTCTGATCAGCTAGTCCTAGGCTCTGTGGTTTAACCCACAGTGCCACCCGTGTCCCAGTACAACCTGAGGTACCACTGTATTATTATCATCAGTTTGATATGTATACTGCCCTTCATCCATAGATCTCAGGCGATTCACAACATAAAAATACAACGTAAAACAAAAACACAATAAAAACGAAAACAGAAACAACCCAGTAACTCCCTCCACTTCCATAACACATTTAAAAGGGCATTGGATGTCAATCAGCCCAAGGTTTGATTAAGAGTCAAAGAGTCATAGAGTTGGAAGGGACCCTGAGAATCTTCTAGTTCAATTCCCTGCAATGCAGGAATACGCAGCTGTCCCTTACAGGGATCAGACCTGCAACCTTACCAGGGCCATGTTCTAACTAATTGAGATAGTGGTTGAAGAGGAACGTTTTTCGCCTGGTGCCTAAAGGTGCGTAATGAAGGTGCCAGCCGAAGCTCCCCGGGGAGAGCATCCCACAAACGGGGGGCCACTGCAGAAAAGGCCTGTTCTCGTGTTGTCATCCTCCAGAGCTTACACGGAGGAGGCACAGGAAGGAGAAGGGCCTCAGGTGAGTATTGCAGGGTCTGGGTTGGTTCATATGGAGAGAGACGCTCCTTGAAGTATTGCAGCCCTGAACCATTTTAGGCTTTATAGGTCAAAATCAGCACTTTGAACAGATATAGATAAAGGTAAAGGACCCCTGACAGTTAAGTCCAGTCACAGACGACTCTGGGGTTGTGGCGCTCATCTTGCTTTACAGGCCAAGGGCGCCGGCGTTTGTCTGGAGACAGTTTTTCCGGGTCATGTGGCCAGCATGACTAAGCTGCTTCTGGCACAGTGGGACACCGTGATAGAAACCAGAGTGCATGGAAACGCTGTTTACCTTCCCGCCATGTCATGTGGCCAGCATGACTAAGCTGCTTCTGGCACAGCGGGACCGTGATGGAAACCAGAGTGCATGGAAACGCCGTTTACCTTCCCGCCAGAGTGGTACCTATTTATCTACTTGCACGTTGATGTGTTTTCGAACTGCTAGCTGGGCAGGAGCTGGGACTGAGCAACAGGAACTCACCCCATTGCGGGGATTTGAACTGCCGACCTTCTGATCAGCAAGCCCAAGAGGCTCAGTGGTTTAGACCACAGCGCCACCTGCGTCCCTTTGAATAGGTGTACACGGTGCTAAGTAACCATTATGCCATCACAAGGATTTCCACTTGCACAATGGAATTCCCCTCCTTTCTGCCCCACGCCCATCCCTGTTCCAGTGGGAGAAATTGTGCAAGGAAAAACTTGACAGGACTTAGCCCTCCTTTGGATTCTCCTCTAGTCAGCATTCTGTGACTACTGACTATGTTTAGTTATCACTGAACTGCAGGGTGGCGGGCTTCCTTCCACCACAGAGTATTTTATTCAAACCCCTGCAGCATGGTGATATCATATATTCTACATGAAGGTAAAGGGACCCCTGACCATTAGGTCCAGTCGTGACCGACTCTGGGGTTGTGGCGCTCATCTCTCTTTACTGGCCGAGGGAGCCGGTGTACAGCTTCTGGGTCATGTGGCCAGCATGACTAAGCCGCTTCTGGCGAACCAGAGCAGCGCATGGAAATGCCGTTTACCTTCCCGCCGGAGCAATACCTATTTATCTACTTGCACTTTGGCGTGCTTTTGAACTGCTAGGTTGGCAGGAGCAGGGACCAAGAAATGGGAGCTCTCCCCGTCTCGGGGATTCGAACCGCCGACCTTCTGATCGGCAAGTCCGATCCCATCCCATATTCTACATACAGAGCTCTTAAAAAGACAGAAGCACTAAAACTGATCTCTTCTCCATATGCGCTAAAAAATACGAGGGCCAAAATTGCTATGTTGTCTGGATTGGATTTGTGATTCGCGAGTGATTGGTTGGGAATAAATAGGTCACTGGAGTCTTTGGGGGTGGGTAGGTTACTAGCGGGATCTGCAGACAATGGGAATAACATGTTCAATAGATTCTAGGTCACAGGGAGGGACTTAACAGCTGGGTCCCAAACAAGGAATCCTTTTGTTGGCAAGTGAGTTTGGACAACACTGGACTAGACAACCACCAGAAATCTTGAAGCCCTACAATTTTTCTCCCTGTTTTTCTTCCGGGAGATGATGCAAGTTTTGTCTTCTGTCTCAAAAATCTATCGGTTCCAGTATCTAAAACATTGGCATCTGTTTCTCCTTTCCTCGAAGCAGCTTTACAATAAAGGAAAACAGCCATAGCTACCAACAAACAACAATCCATACAGAAGTCCTAGAGGATGAAACTTGGCTTATAAAGAAATCATGTGACGATATCAGCATTGAGACAAGGAGGAGAAACAGCTGTTATGGAACTGAAAGTAAGAGGCACGCAACAAAGGATATTGGTACAGGCATGCCCTGGAATTTGAGAAGTGCTCAAGCAATGGAGCAGATTTGGGCTTCGTCAAAATGTTGGCCTGCATAAAAGAAAAATCCCCCTTTCAAAATGAAAATGTTGTGATTATTATTTGTGTATTTATTCTGTCTAAACCACGGAGCCTAGGGCTTGCTGATCAGAAGGTCGGCAGTTCAAATCCCCGCGATGGAGTGAGCTCCCGTTGCTTGGTCCCTGCTCCTGCCAACCTAGCAGTTCAAAAGCACATCAAAATGCAAGTAGATAAATAGGTACCGCTCCAGAGGGAAGGTAAACAGCGTTTCCGTGTGCTGCTCTGGTTCGCCAGAAGCGGCTTAGTCATGCTGGCCACTTGACCCAGAAGCTGTATACTGGCTCCCTCGGCCTATAGAGTGAGATGAGCGCCGCAACCCCAGTCGGCCACAACTGGACCTAACGGTCAGGGGTCCCTTTACCTTTACCCTTTACCCCATCTTTTCTCCAAGTTGCTCAAAGTGGCATACAGTGGTGTTCTCCCCATCTCCCTGCGATGTAGGTCAGGCTGAGGGACTGTGACTCAGTGGCCCGAGTGATCTTCATGGCTGCGTGAGGATTTGAACCCTGGCCTCTGTGGTATTAGGCCAACACTGTAACTACTACACCTTCTCTCTGGCATAATTCTCTCATTTAAAAAACCTGCAAAACAATGCTTCAGGGCTATTAAAATGCAGCGTAAGTGGCTTTTTGTTGAGTCATGCATCAAAGGGCAGCACAGCCCGTTTCCACACCCAGATATATATATATAAAGCAGGACTTTGAACTGTCAGTGGAAGTGTAAAGATGAGCGGGGCAGACAGACAAAGAATTAAAACAAAAACTGATTTAAGAGCTTTTCACAAAACGCTGCTCATTTTTAGGGAGGCTGCAGAAGTTTTAGCTTGCTGCTTTTAAGTAATGTGTCTTAGAATGCTCCGAACACAACTTTGGGAAGACAAAAGGCTGAAAACTTTAAATAAACGTGATAAAATAAAATGTCTTGTATATCTATCCATTTACTTCTTCTCAAAGCACTTTGGGACTTAAGATTTATTTCGCAGTTTTTATATACTGCTTAAAAGTCGAAACCTCTGAGTGGTTGATGCAATGCAATGCAATGCATTCATTCATTCTAGTAAACGTATTTCCTGACCTGTTCTAATACCTTTTCCTTATGGTATTAGATGAGGCAGTGTGGTGTAGTGGTTAAAGTGATGGACTAGGATCTGGGCAACCAGGGTTCAAATCCTCACTCAGCTGGAAACTTACTGGGAAATGCTGGGCCAGTCACTATCTCTCAGCCTGACCTACCTCTCAGGTTTGTTGCGGGAATAAAATGGGTAGGAGGAATACCAATAGTTGAAAGTTGTGATATAAACATATTACTAATGATTTCCCCAGTTTACAATGCCTCTGCTTCCCCACTCCAATAAAACTTGTTTCAGTTCTATGCACCTTTGCGCAGATTTAATCCATTAAAACCCATTGGGTTACCTGACTAGGGTCATGGAGTTATGATTAGGATTGCATTGCAAGCGTCCTTACATTGAGAACAGCTCCGATTATTTGCTTTTGCAACCTTCAGAATCCATAGCAATTTTAAAAGCCATAACCTGCAGTCTGGAGTGGTACAGTCCAGGGGTGCCAACTTGAATAAAATATTGAGGCAGGTGGTGCTGGTGGAGGTCAGGTAAGCCCCGCCCCAAATAATCGATCATGTGACACGCACATCCCTTGAATGGCAATGTCTATCAACTATCCGGCTGTGTTTGTGCGTCAAATATTTTATTGGGGGGGGGGGAGGAAAGATGCTCGGAGTTGGCTGCTGCGGTACAGTCACATCCCTACCGCCCCTGCAGCCCGGAGTGGTACAGCCGCTCCCGCCCCCCCCCCCCTCGCAAGGTGCGTGCCTAAGCATGCGTGCCTATCTCTGCCCAGGCCTGCGGGCGGTGCCAGCCCCGGGGTGGGGCATCAGCCCCCTTACCTATGGAGATCTCCTGCGCGAAGGCCAGCGAGATGAGCAGTAGGGGCAGCCCGACGGCGATGCAGGTGACCAGCTTGTCGACGGCCAGCTCCAGTCGCAGCCCCTTATACTTGCTCTCCGACGGCTCCTTCAGCAAGAAGTCCGAGAAGACGTACTCGGTGGCGATGTGGGCGATGGCCATGGTGGCGCGCCGAGGGCCAGGCGGCTTGCCGGCTCACCACCCAAAGCGCCTCTCGCCCACCCGCCGGACCCGCGCTCTCCTCCGGGCTGGCTTCGTCCGCGGGCTCCCTGGTGGGGGTCTCCGCCGGGTCCCACCCCCCCCCCCGGTGCCTGCGCGCCCTGCCTGCCTTTGTTTAGCGCGCGCGCCCCCCTCGCAAGGCGGCGAGGCGAAGGAGCGCGAGAGAGAAGGGAGGGCGCTGCTCAGGTCTCCGCCTCCGCCCGGCCCCCTCCACGCCCCCCGTCGCCGGGCGGGAACGGGCTGCTGCTTCCCCCGCCGGCTTTCCCAGAAGACGAGGCGGAGGAGCCTCTTTCAAAAGAGTGCTGTTTGCACGCTTATTAACGCCATCTCCAACTCCTCGAAAGATTCCACCAAAGGTGTCTCCGAAAATTTTTACGCATCACTTGGGAAGACAGGCGAACTGATGCCAGTGTGCAAAGATCACCAGTGTCAAAGCAATGATTCTTCAACATCAACTTGGTTGGACTGGTCGTGTTGTGCGGATGCCTGATGATCGTCTTCCAAAGCAACTACAGTGGTACCTCGGGTTACAGAGGCTTCAGGTTACAGACGCTTCCGGTTACAGCCTCCGCTAACCCAGAAATAGTACCTTGGGTTAAGAACTTTGCTTCAGGATGAGAACAGAAATCGTGCTCCGGCAGTGCGGCAGCAGCCGGAGGCCCCATTAGCTAAAGTGGTGCTTCAGGTTAAGAACAGTTTCAAGTTAAGAACGGACCTCCAGAACAAATTAAGTTCTTAACCCGAGGTACTGTTAAAGATCACAAAATCAAAATAATAACCATAACCCAATAACAGCCCCTCCCCAAAAGAGCCACATTTTAAAAGAGTTTAGGGTGTCAATCAGGCCAACCAAAGGCCTGGTTAAAAAGGAACATTTTTGCCTGGTGCCCAAAGGTGTATAATGAAATGTGGTGTTAGCCGCAACCCACAGGTATTCTGCAGCTATTTGAGAGATGTTTTGATGGGCTTTCCCGCAAACCAGCTTCCGCCACATCTGAAAACGGAAGCCATGGTCAAGCTGAGGTGTGTACAATTCTGATAGCCACTGTGCCACGTGCAGAGGATGGGCCAAAGTGATTTGGAATTTGGCCTGGGAAACAAATCAGGTAAAGGGCACCAGGTGAAGACAGTGTAACAAATACAATTTTCTATATGGAAAAAAGAATAAAATATTACAGTGGTACCTCAGGTTAAGAACTTAATTTGTTCTGGCGGTCCGTTCTTAAACTGAAACTGTTCTTAACCTGAGGTACCACTTTAGCTAATGGGGCCTCCCGCTGCTGCCATGCAATTTCTGTTCTCATCCTGAAGCAAAGTTCTTAACCTGAGGTACTATTTCTGGGTTAGTGGAGTCTGTAACCTGAAGCATATGAGAGCGTGATGAGAGCCTCGTTCAAGGGGAATGCAGAAGTCTGACTTTGGCTCACATTGTTTCCTCACAAACTGCCCTTGTCGCACATACAAAAAGTCTCTCAAGGAGCAATCCAAACACAAGATCTGCTGGGATGAGGGGATTTCTGGATAGGTGGATCTTGGGCTGAATCTGGACTAAATTTCCCTATCTTGGGCCAGCCATAAATACTTCAGTGCAAACCCTCCATCTCTGATCCTGTGAAACCGAAGCCAGGGAAATACCCAAGGTACTATTTCTGGGTTGGTGGAGTCTGTAACCTGAAGCATCTGTAACCCAAAGTACCATTGTATTATATAAAAGGACATCCCTGCCCCTTCTTTGGTCTGCATGGCAATGCGATGGGGAGGGATTCCCCTTGCTGTGTTTCAAATGTGAACATGGCGTCTAAAAACTTCTGAAGTCGGTTGCAGGCGTGCCTCTTTAGGGCACTGTGACACTGGGTGCCAGCACTGGACATAGCCCTCCTTTGTAGTTGCAGATCACCCCCTGTTGTTTTGCATATTCCCCAGGAACCTTCGGGCAGAAGGATGGAATATATATTTAGTAAACAACAACACACATTCATGATCACTGCAAATGGTGACAGCAGCCGCGAAATTAAAAGACGCCTGCTTCTTGGGAGAAAAGCAATAACAAACCTAGACAGCATCTTAAAAAGCAGAGACATCACCTTGCCGACAAAGGTCCGTATAGTAAAAGCTATGGTTTTCCCACTAGGATGTATGGAAGTGAGAGCTGGACCATAAAGAAGGCTGATCGCTGAAGAATTGATGCTTTTGAATTATGGTGCTGGAGGAGACTCTTGCGAGTCCCATGGACTGCAAAAAGATCAAACATGTCCATTCTTAAGGAAATCAGCCCTGAGTGCTTGTTGGGATTCGCAGGATCCTGGATAAGTCTGCAGGCTTCAACATGATGATGCAATACTCTGCTGAGTCAGAGTGACTCAGCAGGAGTGTGATTAATGTGATTGGCTATCACCTGTTTTAAAAAGGAAAGCCTGTTTAACAGTGGGTGTGGTTGGTGTGGTGGTTGTGCTGTAGTGGAGAGTCTTCGTTTGTAAGTACTCTGTATGGACTGTTTCTTTTATAAATGCCTGTATATAACTCACATTAAAAAAAGTCTGCACTGGAAAAACCTGGAACTCTTAGCGTCTCTGCTGAAAGCGCCGCGTGGAATACGTGACAGGGTTATGGGCCCAGCACGCTTCCGCTGTGCAAGAGTACAGGTGGCAGTTATCTAGCCGTGGGTGCTGGAGGTGAGCTGCAGGGATGGAGCAGTCCAGAAGTGGCGTGTTGCTGGAGAAGCTGACGGCCACGAACTACAGCATCTGGTCGGTCCGCATGCAACACTTCCTCAAGCGTGAGGGCCTGTGGAAGGTGGTGGAAACTCCACCGCAGCCCCCTGAGTGGGATGAGGACGATGAAAAGCTGGCACTTGCAGAGGCCCAGCTTGAAAAGGATGAGAAAGCTTTGGCTACGATCATCCTTGGAGTGGACAACAGCCAGCTAGTCTACGTAGCTGATAAGGTGACAGCAAGTGAGGCGTGGAATGCGCTCAAGGCTGTCCATGTGCGAGAGACTGCTGGCTCACTGATAACACTGACCAGGAGACTGTACCGGTGTCGGAAGAAACCGGGGGACTCCCTGGTAAACCACCTAAAATTCCTAACAAGCTGTTTCCAGGAGCTAGCCTTAAGAGGGAGGCCTGTGGGGGAAGAGGACAAAGTCTTTATAGTCCTGAGTTCCCTTGATGACAGCTATGATATGCTGGTCAACTCCCTCGAGTCGGTAGAGACTGATAAGCTGACTCTGGAATACGTTACCGGACGGTTGTATGCAGAGGAGGACAGGCGTGCAGAGCGAAAGATGACCTCAGCCCAGCTGTTGGAGCATCCCAGAGGGAACAACAGCCGGGAAGAGCAGAGTTGTCGGGAGCCGGAGAAACAGCCAGGAGGAGCTGCTGCAGACCAGCCGGTGGTCAACAAAGTAAAAAGGTGTTTTTGCTGCAAGTCCAGTGGACATCTGCTTCGGGACTGCCCGAGAAAACAACAAAAACAGCAGAAGCACAGGAGGCAGCAGAGAGAGTCTACTGCTTGGGTGTCTGCAGATGGTCAAGAAAATGAAGAACTGTGGGTTCTGGACAGTGGAGCTTCTCAAACCTTTTGTAAAAGAAAAGCATTGCTAACTGATGCTAGGGCTTCAAACAAAAAACATGTAAGTCTTGCTACGGGCCAGAAAGCTAATGTGGTTTGTGAGGGGGAGGTTGTGTTCCCACAACTGGGACACACATTCAGGAATGTGTTGTGTGTGCCTAGTTTGCAAAACAATCTCCTAAGCATTCCTGACTTGGCAAAAGCAGGCTTTGAAGTAAACTTTGTGGGAGATCAGTGCCAGATAAAGCAAAATGGGGCAGTGTTGGCAAATGCTAACCTTAGAGCTAATATGTATGTACTGCAGTGTGAGTCTAAGGTTGCGAATGTGCAAAATGTCCCGACCCATGATATGTGTATTCATCTCCTGCACAGGCGTCTGGCTCATGCTAGCTATAAGGTGCTAAACAAAACATTGGAGTTGTGTGGGGGGTGAAAAACATAAAAAGTTGTGATAATTACTTAGACTGTAATATTTGCAAGGAGGTTAAAAGCAGGGCTTGCCCAGTAGCAAGAGCAAGCCAGAGAGAAACCAAAAAACCACTGGAGTTGATCCATGCTGATGTAACTGGTCCTTTTCCACCAAGTGTCTCCCATAACAAGTACTGTTTGATCCTAGTGGATGACTATTCTAGATTTGGCTGGGTCTATCCATTAAAGCAAAAGTCTGACGTTACCCAAACTTTGAAGTTCTGGGTAAGAAAGGTAGAAAGGCAACTTGGTGAAAAGGTGTGCTCTATTCAGTCAGACAGGGGAGGAGAGTTTATGGCAAGCTCCCTAAGAAACTGGTTGCGTTCCCAAGGGATTAAACATAGGCTTACCAATGTGGCCACGCCTCAGGAGAACGGGGTAGCAGAGCGTAGGGGAGGTGTCTTGCAGACACAAATGAAAGCATTGTTAGCAGATGCAAATCTCCCAATTAAGTACTGGGCTGAGAGCATTAAGACCGCAAATTATATTGGGAATCGCTTGTGGTCAAGGGTACTAGATGACATACCCTATAAAATTCTCTATAACAAAAGTCCCAGTTTGCAACATTTGAGAATCTTTGGGACAAAGGCGTGGGTTGACATACCTGTAAAGACCCGAAGAAAAGGTGGGAAAAGGGCACAGCAGTTGCTATTCCTTGGGTATGAAAGTGGTACGAAAGCCTACAGGTTTGAAGATGATAAAAATCTTTTGAGTTATAGTCGATCAGCTTTAATGAGCAAAGAAATTGGCCCAAGATACATGCAAACCTCCTGCCAGAAAAAGTTTTACTGCCGAGCGTACCTGATAAGGCAGTTGAAACAAAGCTAAGAATTGGCAGCTCTCCCAGAGAAACTGAAAGGGAGGAGGTAAAGGTTGAACATTTTTCTCCAGCTGCTAGCATGGAGCAGGGGAGAGAAGAAAGTGCAACAGGGACAGGAGGAGGTAGATCTCCAGAGTCAATCCACCCCAAAAGCAGTCCTGAAGGAAGCCCAGCAGGTGAGGTTAATGAACCAAGGAGATCTGCAAGAAGTAATAAAGGTCAACCTCCAGACCGTTATGGGTTCCCAGCCACCATAAACCAGGTTTGTGTAACTGAGCCAGAAAACTTTGAAGAAGTGCAAGAGTTACCTACTCTAGAGAAAGAGGCGTGGTTAAAGGCAATGCAGGCAGAGTATAACTCTCTGCTAAACAACAATGTGTTTGTCCCTACAGAATTGCCTGAAGGTAAAAAGCCCATAAGCTGTAAGTGGGTTTTTAAAGTGAAAAAGCTGGCTGATGGTAGTTATCAGAGGAAAGCCAGATTGGTTGCAAGGGGCTTTACACAAAGGAAAATGATACATTATGATGAAGTGTTTGCCCCAACAGCAAAGGCTGAAACAGTAAAATCAGTTTTAGCAATGGCAAGTCTGAGAGGGTTAAAAGTTAATCATTTTGATGTTGCCTCAGCATATTTAAATGCTCCTATTGACGCCGAGGTGTATTTACAGCAAATACCAGGTTATGAGCTGGAAAAAGACAGCATGGTGTTAAAGCTACAAAGGGCACTATACGGTTTACACCAAAGTGCACGTCTATGGCATGAATGCATAGACACAACTTTGGAAAAGATGGGATTCAAACAAAGCCTGGCTGATTCCTGTTTATATTCAGCAATGGTGCAAGGAAGTGTTTGTTATTTACTTTTGTATGTTGACGATATCTGTCTGATAACAACTGCACAAAAGCAAGTGTCTTGGTTTATAAACAGCCTAGGTAACAAATACAAACTGAAGTATTTGGGAGAGATTCAGAATTACTTAGGAGTAGAGGTTCAGAGAAATGAAGAGGGAGTCTACTCTCTGAGTCAAGAGGAAAAAATTGAAAAGTTACTGAAGACATATGGAATGGAGAGGGCAAATGAGGCTGACACTCCCATAACTACCCAGTACAAAAATGAACCAGAAGGGCAAAAATGTGAGAATGCAACAGCATTTCATTCTCTGTTGGGTTCTCTGTTATATTTAAGTTGTTGGACAAGACCCGACATAACATTGGCAGTGCACATGTTAAGCCAAAGAAGTGCAGACCCGGCTCAGAGAGATTGGGTAGCACTTAAAAGAATCCTAAGGTATCTGAAAGGCACAAAAGATTACAAACCGGTGCTGGATACAGGATATGATCAGCAAGTGTATGCATATGCTGATGCCAGTTGGGGGGACAGAGAAAATGGAAAGTCTACCACTGGCTATGCCATATATATTGGAAATGCCCTGGTTCAGTGGAAATCCCAGAAACAAACATTTGTTGCCACAAGTACTTGTGAAGCAGAGTACTCAGCTATAAGCGAATGTGTATCACAAATAGAATGGTTTGCTTGCCTAACAAAAGAGCTTGGAATACCTTCTGAAATGCCAATCACTGTGCTAAGTGACAACATGGCTGCACAACAGCTTGCTAACCAACAGAACTTTAAAAGCAAGAGTAAACATATAGCTATAAGATACGGAAATGTGAAAAATGCTTTGGAAAGAAATGTGTTAAAGGTACAGCACTGTAACACAAAATGTAATGTGGCAGATTTGTATACAAAATGTTTGGATGCTCCTAAATTTCAAGACTTAAGAGAATTATTAGGTCTCAAGCCTTTGACTTAAGGAGGAGTGTTGGGATTCGCAGGATCCTGGATAAGTCTGCAGGCGTCAACAGGATGATGCAATACTCTGCTGAGTCAGAGTGACTCAGCAGGAGTGTGATTAATGTGATTGGCTATCACCTGTTTTAAAAAGGAAAGCCTGTTTAACAGTGGGTGTGGTTGGTGTTGTGGTTGTGCTGTAGTGTGGTGGTTGTGCTGTAGTGGAGAGTCTTCGTTTGTAAGTACTCTGTATGGACTGTTTCTTTTATAAATGCCTGTATATAACTCACATTAAAAAAAGTCTGCACTGGAAAAACCTGGAACTCTTAGCGTCTCTGCTGAAAGCGCCGCGTGGAATACGCGACAGTGCTCACTGGAAGGACAGATCCTGAAGCTGAGGCTCCAGTACTTTGGCTACCTCATGAGAAGAGAAGACTCCCTGGAAAAGACCCTGATGTTGGGAAAGATGGAGGGCACAAGGAGAAGAGGACAACAGAGGACGAGATGGTTGTATAGTGTTCTTGAAGCTACCAGCATGAGTTTGACTAAACTGCGGGAGGCAGTGGAAGACAGAAGTGCCCGGTGTGCTCTGGTCCATGGAGTCACGAAGAGTCAGACACGACTAAACAACAACACACTTTCAGTAAGGAAGGGTGCTTGGAACAGTTGGGCGCCATTGTCATTATAAGAGAACCAGGGAAGCATTCATGGTGAGTTCTGGCACCTCTTTTTCTATAAAATAGCAATAATAATAATAGGAGGAAAACTCATTTATTTGGTGGAAGAAAAGCTTTGGCTCTGACCTACTGCTTTTTTACCCCTTTTTAATGATTGCAATAATAATTTTTTAAAAAACATGGGAGAATTCATAAAATTTAAATCCACTGACGACTACCACTAATCATTGTTAGAACTACTGCTACGTTTACAGTTCCATTCTGACATAAATTACACAACCCCACCCCCCAAAGTGCTTAACATATTTAGCTTTATTTATGCTGTTTAGTGCTTTAAAATCTGTAGAAGCACTTAACCGTTCTGTAAAAGCACACACACCATCTGATGCAGTCCTAGCATTAATGGAACAAAACATTGCTTTGAATTTTACCCATCTCAAGACCACTTACTAGTGATTTGTGATTTAAATGTACTCCATCGTTTACTTTCATTTCAGTGCTGAAGCCATGCCGGATGCAAATTGGCAATCTGAAACTCTGTACTGAATTGCCCTTGTTAGAGAAAAACGAAAAACGGAAGCTTGAACAAAGTTTTCCAGTTGCACTGCTGTCTTAAATTGGATGGAATGGAAGAGCAAACTCATTTTCAGCTTTTTGCAGAGCGCTCTATACAAGGAAATGATTGGTTAAAGATATAATATTATCTAAATAGCACAACCATATGCCAGTGGAAAGTCTGGTACTTAACTGTGGCTGGGGTGCAACTGTGAAAATGGGTTTGAAGTAGCCAAAGCAATCCACATCTATCCAGAGTTTTGATAACGCTTTGAGTGGCCTGCTGATTAATTCAGTGGCTTGTGATAAAAAAAACTAGCAAAAAAAAAAAAAAAAAACTAGCACAAATAAAGTGAACTAACTTTATTGATTTACAACAAACTGGGGTAAATGGAGAAAGGTACAAAAATAGAAGGGCCATTAAGGGGACGCGGGTGCCGCTGTGGGTTAAACCGCAGAGCCTAGGACTAGCTGATCAAAAGGTCAGCGGTTTGAATCCCCGTGACGAGGTGCGCTCCCATTGCTCGGTCCCTGCTCCTGCCAACCTAGCAGTTCGAAAGCACCTCAAAGTGCAAGTAGATAAATAGGCGGAAAGGTAAATAGCGTTTCCATGCGCTGCTCTGGTTTGCCAGAAGCGGCTTAGTCATGCTGGCCACATGACCTGGAAGCTGTACGCCAGCTCCCTTGGCCAATAAAGCAAGATGAGTGCCGTAACACCAGAGTCGGCCATGACTGGACCTAATGGTCAGGGGTCCCTTTACCTTTACACACTGATAAAATGCTTCACAGAATAGAAAAATAGAAGGGCCATTTAGGTCTAAGACCAGGGGTCAGCAACCTAAGGCCCATGGACCGGAAGCGGCTGGCAGAGGTTGTTTGACCGGCCCACAAGCCACCCCCGAATTGAGCTGCCCGCTCACGCAGCACAGAACGGGGACTCGCTTCTGTGGCGCTGAAAATCGCATCTGCGCATGCACAGACGCCGAAAATTGTGGACACGCGCAATCACGCATGCCCGCAATCTGGGGATCCCTCTGTGGGACCGATCCGACCCAGGCAAGATAAACCTTGCTGACCCCTGTTTAAGACTGACCCCCTTGAAAAAGGCTTTTGCAACAGGTTCTCATGAGGAGTGAGACAGAACTGAATGATTCTACTTGTCACGATAAGTATGGCAAATCCATACCATGATCAGCTCCCTCCCGGAAACCAATGTCCCCACTGTGGAAGGACATGTGGATCCAGAATTGGCCTCCACAGTCACTTATGGACTCACTGTTAAAACCGTGTTAATGGAAGACAATCTTACTCAGCTATGAGTGATCACCAAAGAAGAAGAAGCAAAACCAGCAATTAAAGCCACTTCCTGATACTTTGAACAAACTGACAACAGACAACAGCTTTCAAGAGAGATGAAAAGTATTATTGCCCTAGGTGTACATACTAATTTTGTTTGCCCAGCTGCCATTTCTGGTGAAACAGGATTTTGGAATTTGTTTACTAATATTAGGATGAGTGTTCACATCAAAGATCATGATGCTACTCTTACACGGCCTTTAGCAACCTGAAAATGCTATTGTTAGTTGCCCGTCACAATGTCTCTATATGGAACCATTTCACTACTATTAAGAAGCCAAAAAGACATTATTGGGTCAGTTCGGTGTTGCAGCGACAGACCTTGGTTTGCCATTTCAAGGATCAGTCTGTGTGAGCCTCCTTCACACCTGTGCGTCTATATTCTGCTTTTGAACAAAGCACAGTTCTTTGTTACACCCAAATACAGGGAACTGTGGTTTGCGCTAACTGCAGTTCAGATCAATCTGTGGTTTCAGAACTAAGCACAGTTCTCTTGGGTCTGAGCTGGCCCATTGTTTTAACTGACCACTTTAGATTAAAAGCACGACAGAAGCAAGAAATTATAATAAGCAGTAGCTGCATTCATAAAATTAGCGAGCACACCATTTGCCACATTTGTATGTTTGCCCTTCCTCTGAGGAATTCAGGACAGCCTATATGGTGATATGGATGCGGGTGGCGCTGTGGGTAAAAGCCTCAGCGCCTAGGGCTTGCCGATCGAAAGGTTGGCGGTTCGAATCCCCGCGGCGGGGTGCGCTCCCGTTGCTCGGTCCCAGCGCCTGCCAACCTAGCAGTTCGAAAGCACCTCCGGGTGCAAGTAGATAAATAGGGACTGCTTACTAGCGGGAAGGTAAACGGTGTTTCCGTGTGCGGCTCTGGCTCGCCAGAGCAGCGATGTCACGCTGGCCACGTGACCCGGAAGTGTCTGCGGACAGCGCTGGCCCCTGGCCTCTTAAGTGAGATGGGCGCACAACCCCAGAGTCTGTCAAGACTGGCCCGTACGGGCAGGGGTACCTTTACCTTTACCTTTATATGGTGATATCCTATTTTATACTCACAATAGTTCAGTGAAGTAAAAGACAACAAACAGCTTGCCCAAGAGGCTACCCAGTAAACTTTATTTATTATTTAATCTTTGTACCGCTTAATATATTTAAGATATCTCTAAGAGGTGCACACAAAAAAACCTGAAGCAACAAAAGACAACTTCAACAACAAGTATTACAAAAATACAGTTACATATGAAAATGTTACATTTTTTGGCAGGAGAGGGACAACTTGCTGGGCCAAGTGCAACACCGTATTGTCTACTAGACACTGACTCTCATCCCCCACTTTGCTTAATACAATAAATAAGCATGGAAAAACACCCACCCATGTATTCTTGAGTAAAAACATAGAATTGTAGATTGGAAGGGACCCTGAGGATCAAACCCCCTGCAATGAAGGACTATGCAGCCGTCGCATACAGGGATTGAACTTGCAACCTTGGCATTATCAGCGCCAAGCTCTAGTCAACTGAGCTCTCTAGGCTAGTCTAAAGTAAATATAGAGCTCAGTACAGGGGAGATGTGACCGTGTTAATTCTCCTGGATCTTTCACCCCCATTGACCATGATACCCCTCTGCACAGGCTGTCCAAGTTGGATGTTTAGAGGCACTGCTTTGCAATGGTGCTGCTCCTGTTTGGATGGTAAATTCCCAAAAGTGGTGCTGGTGAACTTGTGCTTGGCCCTTGATAGTTTTCCTTTGACACCAACATGAAACCACTAGGAGACACCATCCATATATTTGATCTGAGACGTAACTAGAATGCAGATGATTTATTTCGCCAGAGGCAGGTAAGGCTGTAGGTATACTTAGTGCTTAGGTGCACCAATGGACTGGATGAAGGTGAACGAACTGAGACAATCCAAGCAGCATGTAGCCACACTGGGTAGGTGGACTGCCCACCCACCAGTTCTGGATGTGGGTGCATTCCCCCTAAGGCAGCGGTTCTCAACCTGTGGGTCCCCAGATGTTGTTGGACTACAACTCCCATCATCCCTGAGCTCTGGCCTTGCTAGCTAGGGATGATGGAAGTTGTGGTCCAACACCATCTGGGGACCCACAGGTTGAGAATCGCTGCCCTAAAGGATTGTGTCTGGGTCTGCCTCTTGATCCAGCACCATCATTAGTGGTTCAAGTGCCCTCTGTAGCTCAAAGCACATTTCATCAGCATTTGCTGATGCACCAGCTGAGACTATACTTGGATGGAGATAAGGTTGACCACAGTTATTCTATACATCTTTGGTAGCCTGCAGCTTAGACCACTGCAATGCACTGTACAAAGAGTTCCCTTTAAAAATGATCTGGAAACTGTACCTGGTCCAGAACAGGGTGGCAAGACTATTAACTAGAACTGGGCATTTTGATCATATTATGCCACTGCTTTACCAACTGCTCCGTCAGTTTCTAACTTAAGGTTCTGGTTTTTTCCTAGAAACCAACTGCCTTCTCCCATACCTACCTTCTTGAGCCTTACAATCCTCATCAGGGGCCCTGATTTTGGGAAAGATGGAGGGCACAAGGAGAAGGGGACGACAGAGGACGAGATGGTTGGACAGTGTTCTCGAAGCTACTAACATGACTTTGACCAAACTGCGGGAGGCAGTGGAAGACAGGAGTACCTGGCGTGCTCTGGTCCATGGGGTCACGAAGAGTCGGACACAACTAAATGACTAAACAACAACATCAACAACAACAAAGTGGGCTGATAGCAGCACTTGCATGGATTGTTGTTTTACATTACAGTATTTTTCGCTCTATAAGACGCACCAGACCACAAGAAGCACCTAGTTTTTGGAGGAGGAAAACAAGGAAAGAAAAAATTCTGAATCTCAGAAGCCAGAACAGCAAGAGGGATCGCGGCACAGTGAAAGTAGCAATCCCTCTTGCTGTTCTGGCTTCTGGGATAGCTGCGCAGCCTGCATTCGCTCCATAAGATGCACACACATTTCCCCTTACTTTTTAGGAGGGAAAAAGTGAGTCTTATAGAGCGAAAAATACGGTATATTGTTAAGATTGTATTTTGTCCTTTTCATCTTTGTGAGCTTTCTAGAGAACATGAGTTACTGGGCGGCCAGACAAATGAAGCTAATATTAAACAATATAATAAAAACAGAACAGACAGCCAAGCCGATTCATTTCCCATATGTGTCCTTTAGTTGCTTGAAGAATTCATTTAGATTCTGGCTCAGGTGTGTATCTCCGCAGGGTCCAATCCATATCCCTTTCAGACCTAACTCAAATCCGAGATGTTCTGGGGCCTGCTTTGAAATAGTTCTATGTGGCAAGAAGGGAGTTCCCCAAATCATTCCTAGTTTTATCCCAACTACAAGTCCGCTTAGAATTATTGCACTGTAGTAGTAGTTGCTGCAGTTTCGCTCTGTGTAACATACATAGATGCTTCCGGACTGTCGCTATTTCGGGGTGGGATTCAGTCACATACCGGCAAATTAGGGTTGTGCGATTAAAACGGGCTTAGAGTTCCTGAACAACAAACCTTCTCCCTCATACCCACCCAAATTGGACTTTTTGCAGTTAGGAAAGTGGTGGGGAATGCACTGTAAAATGTGGGATAACACTTGCTTCATGCAAGTGTGTACAACCTCCCTGAAAACCAGGGACATGGGAGGGTTAGCTAACACGGGCTAACCTCCCCGCGAACTTTGTGGGAACACATCGGGAAGAACGATAAATAAACTGGTCGTCTGGAAGCGGCCATATGTGTCGGTGTTTCCTCTCACCTCAAAAGGCAGCAGCAACATTCCTGACAAGGGCAATGAAGCCATGTTCAATCAGATCAGAAGGACTCCATTGGAAGATCGCATTTGTGACCTATGGCTCTATAATGGGCCTTTTTCTTCTGGCAAGCAACAATGAGAATAAGGATCAAGAGAGCTGCCAACAGAACAAGTCCAATGATAAAAAGAGCTTTGAGCACTGAGCTGGCTTCTCCTGGGCCCAGAGTTTTCCCCAAGAATTCTATTCCTGCTCTGCCTTTACCTGCTGAAAGAGAAAGGCATTTGTGAGAAATGTACTCCTTCACCTGGAAGGGAAACGTCAACTAAATAAAAAACAAAGAAACCCCACTGTGGGCTGATTGAGACATTTTGCTTTTAGTTGTACATCTTCCCATTTTAGCTGGGGAAGGGCTGTAGCTCAGGGGTAGATCTTGCATGTAGAAGGTCCCAGGTTCAAAGCTCAGCAGGTAGGTCCTTCCTGAAACCCTGCAAGGTTGCTGTCAGTCTGGGTCCATCCACACTTTTGTTTGTCCTGTGATATCAAGTCATGGGTCCAAGAAAGGTGTTTTTTTGGCCCCTTTGGTTTCCCTGGGAAAACCCACTGTTTACCGCCTGGACCCATGACTTGAAATTATGGGACAATTAAAAGCGTGAATGGGCAACCTTAGTGTAGACCAGGCTTTCTCAAACTTGGATCTCCAGCTGTTGTTGGACTACGATTCCCATCATCCCTAGCTACCAGAACTAGTGGCCAGGGATGAAGGGTGTTGTAGTCCAAAATAAAAACCAGGAGACCCAAGTTTGGGAAACCCTGGTGTAGCCAATACTGAGCTATATAGCGCAATGGTTGGACCTGGGGATGGCCCACACTTCCACTTGTCCTGTGCCTAGAGAGCATGGGTCCGAGCAGTTTCGCCTTGGACCCACTGCTTTCCCACGGAAAACCCACTCTTTATCGCTAAATCGGAACAAACGGCAATCCGCGAAAATCCCGGTTGCTTTATTCCAAATCAGCACGCAACCACATGCTTTCCCGTGGGAAAGCAGTGGAGCAAACCAAAGGGTGGATGAGCTCTCAGTATAAAACAGGGTCCTGTGCTCCCATCCTAAATGTATAATTGAATATGGAAAGCATGAACAAGAAGTGGGGGCAAATGCGTGCTTCTAAACATGAGCCTCATACACACGCACTCATTATGGAACCCAGACTGGCCTCTTGAATGTCCTTTTTGCGGCAAACCTGGGTTTCCTCCATGAAATGTGAAGCAGCCCAAAGCCATACCTTCTGCAGTCTTCTTGCCATTGACTGTAAATGTATCATATTTCGTGGTTGTGACTCCACGTCCTGCACCATCTGAGCGAAGGAGATAAAAGCAATGTTGGAGTCCTCAATTAACCACAGTTTGTTCCTTTATCCAAACCAGGAGTCTACGATTACTGACGGGAATTGGTAAGAGGATATATTAATTTGAGCGAAGGAGATAAAAGCAATGTTGGAGTCCTCAATTAACCACAGTTTCTTCCTTTATCCAAACCAGGAGCCTGTGATTACTGACGGGAATTGGTAAGAGGATATATTAATTAGGTTTAATACTCTAGAGACCCACGTGTGTGGGTTAACAACAATAAGAACAGCTGGTTGGCCACTGTGAGATCAGGGTGCTGGATTAAGTGGGCTTTTCAACAAGGCTTTTCTCATGTTCTATGACTACTTGGGTGCATAAGCTACCCAAACCCATGTTACAAAGGAACCTTACCTGATTCAACAATAGTGTAAGTTGTCTCCATCCCAGCATGGATGTGATCGTGTACGTGGCAGTGCAGAAGCCATGTCCCAGGATTGAACGCTACAAGTTCAACAGTCTGAAACGTCCCAGGGAAGAGGTCATACACATCTCCTCTGTGATTGTGATCCTTCTGTGTCAAAGACAGGAGAGCATTGAGTAAATTCAAAGCTTATCCCTAGGTGGTATAAGTAGCTCACCCTCTGTTTTTATGAGCTTTTGGGATTTCCTGCTGTAGAAATTCCAAATTACTAGAAACATTCCGGTCTGAAAGGTGACTGTGCTGATCAGATGACCAGAGGGCATTCTTATACAGCTCTTTGGGAATGTGGCCCAAATGGGATACAGTGGTATCTCAGGTTAAGTACTTAATTTGTCCTGGAGGTCCGTTCTTAACCTGAAACTTCTTTTTTTTTTTAAAAAAAAAAACATTTTTTATTGCATTTTCAGTTTACAGAAGAAAAAAAGAAGAAAAAAGAATAATACTCCAACTTTTAAAATACATTTTTAAGTTGTTAGCTGGACTTCCCCACACCTCCCTCCCCCTGCGTTCTTTACAATAAAACATATCAGCAAATTATTACCTTGTTTCGTATCTTATTTATATCTTTCAAAATATTTTACTTCTGAATTTAAAGTACCTTTTATCCAGTGTTTATGCCTTAAAATAAAGAATATAGTAACCTTAAATTTCAACTTTTTCTTAATTATAACTTGTCTTCCTATTTTCCCGATCTAGTTGCAGGAGCTAAATTCCAAAACATGCAGATTCTTAACATTCATACAACTTATATTGTTTTTGCAAATAGTCCTTAAATTTTTTCCAATCTTCTTCCGTTGTCTCTTCACCCAAATCTCGGATTCTGCCAGTCATTTCAGCCAGTTCCATATAGTCCATCAACTGCGTCTGCCACTCTTCCAGCGTGGGAAGATCTTGTGTCTTCCAATATTTTGCTAAAAATATTCTTGCTGCTGTAGATGCATACATAAAAAATGTTTTATCCTTCTTTATCACCCTTTGGTCCACAATGCCCAGGAGGAAGGCCTCTGGTTTCTTGGGAAAGGTGTACCTGAACACCTTTTTTAATTCATTATAGATCATTTCCCAGAAGGCCTTCACTTTTGGACAAGTCCACCAAAGGTGAAAAAATGTCCCTTCAGCCTCCTTACATTTCCAACATTTATTATCAGACCGATGGTAAATTTTTGCAAGTTTGACTGGGGTCATGTACCACCTATATATCATTTTCATAATATTTTCTTTCAAGGCATTACATGCCGTAAATCTCATTCCAGTGGTCCATAACCTCTCCCAGTCTTCGAACATAATGTTGTACCCAATATCCTGAGCCCATTTTATCATGGCTGATTTAACTATCTCATCCTGGGTATTCCATTTAAGCAGCAAGTTATACATTCTCGAAAGTACCTTGGTCTTAGATTCTAACAGTTCTGTCTCTAGTTTCGATTTTTCCACCTGGAATCCTATTTTTTTGTCCGACTTAAAAACTTCTTGAATTTGAGCATAGTGAAACCGATCTTGCACCCTATTCTTTAATTTTTCAAAGCTCTGCAGTCTCCAATTGTCTCCAGTTTTTTCTATCATTTCCCAATATTTTGGCCATCCGACCTCCATATTGAGTCTTTTTCTGGCCTTGGCCTCCGCTGGTGATAACCACCTCGGGGTCTTACCTTCTAGTAAGTCTTTGTATTTTGTCCAGACCATGAATATAGCTTTCCTGACAATATGGTTTTTGAACATTTTATGAACCTTTACCTTGTCATACCACAAATATGCATGCCATCCAAAAGCATTGTCATGCCCTTCCAGATCTAGGACATCAGTGTTCTCAAGAAGTAACCAATCTTTCATCCAGCAGAAAGCCGCAGCTTCATAATATAACCTTAAGTCTGGCAGGGCAAATCCCCCTCTCTCTTTGGCATCAGTTAGTATTTTAAATTTTATTCGGGGCTTTTTGCCCTGCCAGACAAACCTAGAAATATCTTTTTGCCACTTCCCAAAACACTCCACTCTGTCCACTATCTGTAGGGTCTGAAACAAAAATAACATCTTCGGCAATACATTCATCTTTATAGCTGCAATTCGGCCCATCAAGGAAAGTTTCAATCTTGACCAAATCCCTAAATCTTTCTTAATTTCTGACCAACATTTTTCATAATTATCTTTAAACAGATTCAAATTTTTGGCAGACAAATTTACCCCTAGGTATTTTACCTTTTTAACAACATTTAATTCTGTCTCTTTCTGAAACCCATCTATTTCCAAAGGTGTCAAGTTTTTCTCCAAAACCTTAGTTTTTTGCTTGTTCAATTTAAACCCCGCTACCCGACCAAATTCATGAATTAGTTCCAACACTCTCTTCGTACTAGATTCTGGCTCCTGTAATGTTAAAACCAAATCATCTGCAAAAGCTTTCAGTTTAAATTGTTTCACTCCGACCTGTATTCCTTGTACCAACCGGTCTTCCCTGATCATTTTCAAAAGCACCTCCAGAACAGAAATAAATAACAGAGGGGATAGGGGGCACCCTTGTCGTGTTCCTTTTTCAATTTTAAATTCTTCTGTCACCACATTGTTTACAATCAATTTCGCTTTCTGCTCTGAATAAATTGCTTCTATTCCATTTTCAAACCCCCGTCCCACTCCCATCCCTTCCAAATTTTTCTTCATAAAACTCCAAGAGATGTTGTCAAAGGCCTTCTCCGCATCAACAAAAATTAACACTGCTTTTGTATTGATGTTGGTTTGCAAAAGTTCCAAAATGTCAATAATATTCCTAGTATTGTCAGACAAATGTCTTCCTGGGAGAAAGCCTGCCTGGTCTTTATGGATTACTTCATTTAATACTTTTTTAAGTCTACTCGCCAAAATGTCTGCAAAGATTTTATAATCCACATTTAGGAGTGAGATGGGACGGTAGTTCTTTAGTTGAGTCTTTTCAGTTTCCACTTTAGGGATCAATGTGATGAAAGCTTCTTTCCACGATTCCGGTGCCCTCTTCCCCTCCAAAATCTGGTTGCATACCTCCATTAGTGGTTGTATCAAATAGTCTTTCAATGTCTTATAATACTTGGAGGTAAGCCCATCCGGACCTGGAGATTTGCCTAGCTGCATATTCTGAATGGCACTCTCTATTTCTTGTTGTGTTATTTTATGATTCAGGATTGTTCTCTTTTCCTGAACAAGTTTTGGTAGACCATTTGTTTCCAAAAATTGCTCTATCTCCTTCTCCTCTTGTGGCCCTTGAGTGTAAAGCTTTTTAAAGTATCTCTGGAAACACTTCCTGATTTCTTCTGGTTTTTGGATATTTCTCCCTTCAATCTCTAGATTGGTGACTGTGTTCAATTTTTGTCTCTTTTTCAGTTGCCATGCTAAAAGTTTCCCACACTTATTAGCTGATTCGAATGATCTTTGTTTCATTTGTTTAATTTTCCACTCAACTTCTTGATTTATCAATTTCGCATACTGTGCTTGATAAAATTTAATTTCTCTCAAGATCTCCTTCGATTTTGGTTTAGATCTCAACTTTTTCTCTCCATCTCTTATCTTCTCTAAGATCTTGTCTTTTTTCCCATTCCAGAGCCTTTTCTTTATCGTATTCTGTTGTATCAGAAACCCTCTCATAACTGCTTTACTTGCGTCCCAGATTGTTCTTTTTTCCACCATGGTACTCAAATTAATTTCAAAATAGTCTTTCAAAGTTTTTTGGGCCTTCTTCACAATCTCCTGATCTCTTAATAGGGTGTCATTCATTTTCCATCTGAAGGAACCGGTTGGAGTAAGTCTTAATTCCATTTTCATAGCATTATGGTCGGAGCAAGTTTTTGGGCAGATTTCCACTTTTCTAGTCATCGGTGCCAGCCTCCTAGTTATCCATATTTGGTCTATTCTTGTCCATGACAGATGGGCCTCAGAAAAGAAGGTTCCTTCTTTACCTAGGGGGTTTTTTGTCCTCCAGATATCAATTAAGTCCATATTGTCGGTTGGTTCAAAAAAAGTTTTGGGTAGTCTGCCGTCTTTTGATAGGCTTTGATCTTGTGACTTGTCCATATTTGTGGAGACCACTCCGTTCATATCTCCCATCAGAATGATGTTAGTGTAGTCTAAATAGTCCAGGATTGTCTCATGCAGTTTCTTGTAAAATTCTGATTTCCCCTCATTCGGTGCATAAATTCCTAATAACAAAAATTTTTCTCCTTGAGTCTGTATTTCAATAGCCAAAATTCTTCCTTGCTCATCTTTAAATAAAAATTTTGGTGACAGGCTCTCCTTTGCGTAGATCACCACTCCTCTTTTCTTAACTTTGTCCGATGAAATAAATTCTTGGCCTAATCTTTTGTTAATCAGAACTTTTCTATGGAGCCTGGTCACGTGTGTTTCCTGCAAGCAAATAATATCCAATTGTTCTTTTTTCAATATATGAAAGATTCTTCTTCTTTTCTCTGGGGAATTTCCGCCATTTATGTTCCAACTAAGCAACTGCAGAGACATCCTGGATCAAACTATTTGTCCTGTGGTGGCGTCCCTTTCTTTTGGTCCTCTGGTCCCGAGGGTATAGGTGCTGGTACAGGTGTAGGTAGTGGTGGTGGCCAGGCTCCTGTTGTCCCTTTCTGTAGGTCCTCTTCGTAATCGTTCAAAAACTTTTGTTGGTCTTCTGCTGATCTGATTTTAACTTTCTTTCCTTTAAAATTAAAAGATAGTCCTTGAGGAAACTCCCACCTGTAAGGAATTGAGTTGCCTCTCAGTAATTTTACAAGTTCCGTATAAGTCCCTCTAAGATCCAGAAGCTGTTTAGGTATGTCTCTATAAATTTCAGCTCTGTTGCCCTGAATGACAAGCGATTTTCCAAAGTGGAGGCCTAATATTTTATCTCTCTCTTGCTTAGATCTTAAAACAATCAAACAGTCTCTAGGTTTATCCTTCCTCGTCACTCTTCCCAATCTGAAAGCAGTCACAATTTTAAAATCTTTATCCTCTTCAATACCCCAGAACTTTGAAATTTCTGATGTCAAATAGCCGATCAAGTCCTCCTGTTCTAGTTCTGGAATAGCTCTAAGTCTCAGATTGCTTTCCCTATTTCTCAGTTCAGTCATCGACCAGTAGGCCTGCTGGTCATTTATCTGTTTATGTAACGGCTTCACCTCCACCTTTAATGCCTCAACTTTCAAGTTGGCTTCCTCTGCTTTTTGTTTGGCTTCCTCAGCCAGTTTGTGGTTCTCTACTGTTGCTTCTTGAAGGTTCCCAATTGCTTGTGTATGTTGTGCCACCTGGTCAGACAATTTATTTATTGAGGATGTGGCTTGATCAATTTTAGTCGAATGTTCATCCACCTTTTTATTTAGAATTGCCAGTTGTTCTAGAATCTGATTCAAAACTTTTTCAGACCCTCCTGAAGCCATATCCCCTGTAGGTGTCCGCTCATCCACCTCTTTTGGTGTTTCTAGAACAGTTGGGACCGATGATCTACGTGGTTGGGAAGTCAAAGTTGTCTGTACCAATTGTTTTGCCTTTGTTTTAGCCAACCTTGTTTTCGCTGCCTCGCTCATTCCAATCCCTTCTGTATATCAAGGTCAAACTGTAAGTGTTCCCATGAGAGAGACAATTCCAAAATGTAAACAACCAGGCAACAGAGAGTCAAAACAAAATGTAGTTCCCAAGGAATTATAAATCCGAAATCCTCTAGGGGGAGTAATAAAGTTCAACCAAAGGAAATAATTTTTCCCTTCTTTGCAGACCCAACAATCCACAAAGGAACAACAATCCAAAGTGAAACAACTGAGGTTCCAAGCAGACTTTTAGTTTCTTTTTAGCATTGAGCTTTTCCCAACTTAAAACAATGTCTCAGAAGTGGTGCAAGAAACAGTTTCTCTATGTCTTCAATATTGTAGCCTTAATATGTAACACTTTCAACATTAAGAATAGTATCCACAATTTAGCAGTTTGACAGTTCTTCTTTACACTGGCAGACCTCAGATTGGCTTCTTCTATTACTTATAAATCCCAAAGGAAGAAGCAAAGTCCAGTCAGAAAATCAGCATAAAAACTCCACAATTAACTCCTTTAGTCCCAACCGATAGTTCTAACATCTGCACGAAATCCAAACTTTACAGTTCTTTCACAGCGCTTCCCGCTTTTTGAAACTTTACTTTGATCTCTTAAGCACGGTGGGGAGACGGACTTCCTGGTTACATCTCCCGTTTTCAGCCAAATTAAAGTATTTTAGTCCCGTTAATTTTAGGTCCCTTTACTCACGGGTTGTGGTTGTAGATCTAATGTTCCAAGAAGAAAGGTCGGCGCTCATCAGCAGCAGCCGCGCGGCTTTGCTTCCCGCAGAAAGAGCGATGAACTCACAGCGCCGCTCCCCCTTTCACGTTCCGGAGCCCCTTACGAGGTCCCTTCTTCGTTTCTGGGGGGGCTTCTGGCGCCCGCCGAGTCCCACGGCCACGAGCTCACTCTGCTCGTGGTTTTTCTGGATGGGTCGCCGCTATGCCGCAGCGAACGACCCTTTCCTGCGGAGCCCCTCTTCAGAGCGCGAAGAGGACCGCCATTGCTGTTTCGCGCCGCCTCCGGAAGTGTTAACCTGAAACTGTTCTTAACCTGAAGCACCACTTTAGCTAATGGGGCCTCCTGCTGCTGCCACGCTGCCGGAGCATGGTTTCTGTTCTCATCCTGAAGCAAAGTTCTTAACCCAAGGTAATATTTCTGGGTTAGCGGAGTCTGTAACCTGAAGCGTCTGTAACCTGAAGCGTATGTAACCCGAGGTACCACTGTATTCTGGCCACCCAGTCACCATGCAGAAACAGCCATATGGGGATCCTCTGTGATTATTGCAAACAAATTTTTTTGGTATGTGACTATGAAATCTCTTATTTCAGTGGGGGAAGAGAACCACATGCTTAACACTCTTTCTCTCCTCACCTCCCCTTCCTTTTTTAAAAAAGGGGACATTGAAGTGCTTAGCATGGCAGAATCATACCCTCTGTTTTGTTTGCTTTTTGAAACTCTGAGAAGATAAAAAAGAAGAATCTCCCCTTCCCCCTCATTTGAGTATGGGCAAATATGTCCATTTTTGTTTATCTTATTTTTTCCTTAATTTCAGTTTTCCACATCTCCATATCAGTCTGCAAGTTATTTATTTTTAAAGTTCTCATGAAAAATCAGCTGCATTTTAGCATATTTTTGTCTGCAGTTTTGCCAACGGCACAAAGTAAATGGTTGGAGATATGAATTCTCATCTATGTGGAAGATATACACCCACAGCCATATATATATATATATAATCTAATCCACCAAAGGGATTTACTTATAGAAGCACCCTCCACTTATGTATCACTCTTCAGGCATTAATAAGATATAATCCAAGTGCCTTGTGCTTATGGAAAAGTAACTAATTGTAGCAGCATGACCAAAATGCTTTACCTCTTTTTACTAATCGTGACCTACTAATTTCCTGCTGGTATAGGATGTGCATGCAAACGTGGTTTGTTTGCAATAACATTCCCCCTCTGAAAGCTAATGTTTTCTATTTAAGTTATTCGTCATAATGCAAATAGTACTATTTTGCTTATACCAACCTTGAACAGAAAGCTCTCTCCATGAAAATGGACAGTATGAAGGTCAATTTCATTTCCCATTCCAATCAGGTACCAGTTGGTATTTTCCCCTTTGTTCATCGTTAGCCCATGGAGATTGTCATAGATCTTTCCATTGATTGCTGAAGGGAGAGATTTGCAAAGTTTGCAGAAGCATGCAGGTTTATCAGTGTGCTCCACTGCAAATTAAAATCAGGTATATACCGTATTTTTCTGTGTATAAGACGATGCTTTTTGCTAAAAAAAAATTAGACAAAAATTGGGTGTCGTCTTATACATGGATAGTGAATGCAGAGAGGGGACGGGCGATTAATGGCAGCAGCAAACAGGAGATTGGCAGCGGTGATTGGGCGGGTGATTGGTGGCTGTGGCAAGGCCTACTGGCGATTGGCTGTGGCTGCCGCAATTGGGCAGGTGATTGGTGGCTGTGGCAAGTGGGCAGGTGGGCTGTTGGGGGTGGCGAGCGGGCAGACAATTGGTGGCTGTGGCAAGGTGTGCAATGAGCAGTGGCTATGGCAAGCAATCGGCAGTGGCGGGCAGGCGGGTGAGCCATTGGCGGAAGTGACCTCCCCCCCCAAAAAAAGCTAAACTACTTTATTAATTTTGGGTTAAAAAAAATAGGGGTCGTCTTATACACTGAAAAATACGGTACATTATTCAAAAATTCTGCTCTTGCTAGAATGATTGGCTTGGATCCAGAGAATCCCTTCCCTTTGTGGATTTCTTCTGGTCTCCTCCCTCCTACTGGTAACTTTCTGAACCACATGCTTTGCCATTCCAGAGGATTTCCAAACCCTCCAGATCAGCTTTCGCTAGAGCAGGAAGCAGGCAACAACTGTTGAAGAAGTATTTCTTTAGATCAGGCATGTCCAACTTTCAAGAGACTGTGATCTGCCCCCACTATAAAAAAAAACCTGGCAGTGTTCTACCCATTGGATTGACCAAAATTGTTGAGCTTTTTTTTTTGGAAGCCAAAGTTGTTGATCAACCAGTAGATCATGATCAACCAGTTGACACCCCTGCTTTAGATTAAAGCTTTTTATTTCCAAGCATTTCTTTGTATTAAGGTTTTCATTTCTAAGCCCTGCAAGGAAAACCCCCTCTCTTATTTACCTGTTCACCAGCAGGTCCTTGTCTGAATGTTTTTCCCGCTTGAAAAGCTTGTCACACAGAAAGCAAGTACCTCGGGAGGTGTCCTTGACACAATGCTTTCTTAAGTGCAGGGAGCATTTGTGTTGCCTATCCTCTAGTCCCATCAGTCCTAACAGAACTATAACGGAGAAGCGCTTTGAATGTCTGCATTTATTCCCGCTTAGTGCATGTCGCATTGTGCAACTGTTCAGTAGCAAACCTGAATGTTTCACGAAGTATAATAATCCTACGCTCAACAGCATACCATGCATATTGTTCCCTTCCACAAAGTCATCGGTGCGGTTGAACGCCTTCGGATCCTCCTGTAGATATTTCTCAATGTTGTCATTCAAATACCAGGACCTGTTTTCATCAAAGACCAGGAACAGAAGGGCAAATTCTCGGTCAATGTCTGTTCTTAAACCTTTTTCATTTAAGACTCCTTTTCTGCAAATTATAAGCGGCCCGATCAAGCCACTGTACATATCCTGGAATTAAAGAGAAATGGAAAACAGGGAATAATATTGTGTTAAAAACACTGTACAGTGGTACCTCGGATTACATACGCTTCAGGTTACATACGCTTCAGGTTACAGACTCTGTTAACCCAGAAATAGTACCTTGGGTTAAGAACTTTGCTTCAGGATGAGAACAGAAATCGTGCTCCAGCGGTGTGGTGGCAGCGGGAGGCCCCATTAGCTAAAGTGGTGCTTCAGGTAAAGTATGGAACTCCAGAACGAATTAAGTACTTAACCCAAGGTACCACTGTATTGTGTTTTTAATATTTGATTGGGAGCTGCCCAGAGTGGCTGGGAAAACCCAGCCAGATGGGCGGGGTATAAACAATAAACAATAAATTATGATCATTATCATCATCATCATTAATTTATAGATGCATGCAGTTATTTTGTTCAAAAACCAACTTTTTAAATGAAAGGCCCCTAAAGCAACTGTGGTAACAAAGAGCCATGCCAGAATACCAACTATAATAATGTAGCAAAGTGTTAGAACAGCGGTCCATGGGGAGATTGGGGGAGATCAGGATCCAGGTTTGAATCCTGTTCCCCATCCCTGATTTACATTTGGCTTTGTACAGATGGAGCTTGATAATATAGTATTCATTTAACATTTTAGGCAAATAAATATTTTCCAAGGGTGCTCCCATAAAAGACACACAGGGCATGGGGCAGGGGCACACCTTCATTACATTTACCTTTACAAAATGCACTGTTGAGTAGTAAACCCAAGTGATACAGTTGGGATCAGAGACTCCAGGTCCTGACCTTTCTGGGATGTTCCATCGGTAAGTGTTTATTTCTCCTGTCCACATATATAAAAAGGAATAAAGAACAGTTTGTCAAAATCCAAATATCTCATGAAACTCAGTACTTTGGTTTAAAACCAAAACATTAAAAACAGTAGCTTTTAAAAATAATAATATTTATTCATTTTCATAACTAAACATTATAAATTTAAAACAGTAAATATAAACCACACACACACAAAAAAACATTTTCACATCATATTAAATCCACATTTTGGGATTACTCAGATACCCGACTTTCCTCAATTCCCACCCCTGGTTCTTTTGTATCATCTTATATTATACATGTCTGTAATTTCCTTATTCTTAATTATTTCCAAATTTAACATTATTCTTAATATTACAAGTGTTTTTTTTAAAAAAACCTGCTATTGCATAAACTTTCTTACAATGCTTTTGTAAATATGCAATAAACATTTTCCATTCTTTTTTATATTTGTTGTCTTTTTGATTTCTTAATCTTCCAGTTAATTTAGCCATTTCAGCATATTCCATTAATTTAAGTTGCCAGTCTTCCTTAGTAGGGACTTACGGTTCTCAAGCTGGTATGGTACAAAACTCAAAAGGTGTTAACACCACCCCCTACCAAAATTAAGGATTTCCAGTCCTTAATGAAAACATCATTTTTTAAAAAAATGAAATATTTATTTCCCACCTTTCTGCTACTTAAGGCAGCTTACAACGAACAATTTAGACTCACAATAAAATTAAACACACTAAAACACCATAGCAGCAATGTGATGGTGTTGGGCAATGCAAGCAATCCCTGGCCAAAATCTGTTGATTGTACTAATTATACAACCATCTTAACTTGATATTTTTTAAAAATGTGGCCACACCTATAGGTCTGCCAACATCAAGACATCTCCATATGTCCCTACTGCGATTAATTCTAGTTTAGTGTGCATTAAAATACCAAACGGAACACATTGTTAACAGAACCTAAAGACTTGGAAACATGCAGTGTAATTCACCTGGCATCGTGGTGCGTGCTTTATTCCCAGCCGCTGTTGCTTCCACGCCATGTGCCGATACTGAATATGGACGACTAGCTTTGTTCTTAAACACAATTAGTATTGAGTCACCAACTTCTGCATGGATCAAGGGCCCTATGGTGGTGGTGGTTGTTTGAAAAAGTCAAAAAGTAACAGAGAGGCATGATGCAAAGTTAAAAGATAAGAAATGAAAACACACACACACAAAAACACACACACAAAATGCTGAGCACCATAATCTTCCATATCAGGGTTTCCCAGACTTGGCCCTGCAGCTGTTTTTGGACTGGTCCTGCCTGCGAGCTGGGGGATGATGGGAGTTGTAGTCCAAACACAGCTGGAGACCCAAGTTTGGGAAATCCTGTTCCATGTTATTGTTGGGCGTTCACCGCTCAGTGGAAATGTACTTGTTTTTTCTCTCTAGCTTTCGATTACGGTTAGACTATTTTTGAATCTGTCTTGCTTTATAGCACTGATTTTGCGGTTTTATTATTAATGTTATCGGCACTGTTGCTGGTTCTTATTTTGTTTTATTTTCTTATTTTATTTTCATTCTGCTATTTGTAATTATATGGTTTGTTTATGTTTTATGTAAATACTTTGAGGTCATCTGTGATGAAAAGCAGTTTATAAGAACATTAAAACACCTTCTCATTCTAACGCTAGACAAGACTGGAAATGGATAATAACCAGGCCTGTTACTTGATTGGAGAGAAAAAAAGATTGAGTAGCAATGCAACTGTAGGCTTGCCAACTTGGAAGTAAATCCCACTGTGTTCAGTGCCATATAGTTTTCAACAAAGAATGTGCTAGAAGGTTGTTCATATTTTCTCTAAAGGTAAAGGTAAAGGTACCCCTGCCCGTACGGGTCAGTCTTGCCAGACTCTGGGGTTGTGCGCCCATCTCACTCTAGAGGCCAGGAGCCAGCGCTGTCCGGAGACACTTCCGGGTCACGTGGCCAGCGTGACATCGCTGCTCTGGCGAGCCAGAGCCGCACACGGAAACGCCGTTTACCTTCCCGCTGGTAAGCGGTCCCTATTTATCTACTTGCACCCGGAGGTGCTTTCGAACTGCTAGGTTGGCAGGTGCTGGGACCGAGCAGCGGGAGCGCACCCCGCCACAGGGATTCGAACCGCCGACCTTTCGATCGGCAAGTCCTAGGCGCTGAGGCTTTAACCCACAGCGCCACCTGCGTCCCAGATCATATTTTCTCTAGCAGCCATTAAAGGAACCTGTGGCCCTCCAGATGCTGTTGAACTTCCAGCTCCCCCTAGTCCCAGGCAGTATGGCCAAATGGAGATAGGAAGGATGGTGGCCTGTCCCATTTTGCCACCTGAGGTAAAGCAGGAAGTTGTCGTCCCCCACCCACTGCCACTACAGCCTTGCTTGATGGAGTTGTGGGGCAGCAGCAGCTTCTGGTGAAAACTCGCATGAGTTCCATGAGGTCTCGCAAGATCTCCCTGGAAGCCACCACTCCTGCTTCTCCTCACTTCTCCTGTGGCAACAGCAGCGGCAGGTGCGGTACCCATGGGGGCAGGGCTGTCTTAAGCATATGCGGCGCCAGGATGCAAAGATCCGCCTGGCACCCTCCCGGTTGCCCAGTCCCAGGCACGCAGGACGGCAGAGCCAGCTGGCCACCTCAGCGTCTTGCTGGCTTGGTCACCCCCAAACGCAGAGCCGCCCGAAGCAGAAGAGCCCGCCGCAGTGCTCCACCCAATGGGCGGGCTCAACTCTTAGGCCCCGGACTCTCGGCCTGGTGCCTCTGAGAGCCTGGCACCCGGGTGCCCCACGCCCCTAACGCATATGGGTAAGATGGCCCTGCATGGGGGCGCTGCCCCATGGGCTTCTGCCGCCCGAGACAGCTGCCTCAGTTTGCCTCATGGTTGGGCCGGCCCTGTAATCAACACCAGAACATAGCTGTCAATGTTTCTCCTTTTTAAAGGGAAACTCCCTTATTCCGAATAGGATTCCTTGCAAGAAAAGGGAAAAGTTGACAGCTATGGACCAGAAGGGTCACAAGTTTCCCATCCTTGCTTTAAACGAAGGCTGCACAAAGCATCTTATTTACTCTGCTGCTGAAGTGAAGTCATTCAACTTATTACTAATGAAATATTTTAAAATAAATCATTGAACTTAAAAGAAGAAGAAACCTGCACACACATTTCTTCCAACCTTAACTCGGACCAATAATTGAGACAGTTCATAGATAGATAGATAGATTCTTTATTGTCATTACACAAGTGCAACATTGCACAAGTGCAACGAAATTGGATGCCATCCCTTAAAAACAACAAAAGCAACACAACAACAACAACCAAACAAACCACATTCCAGCCACACCCACACCCACACCCATCAAACTCCCAGGTCACACTATCGAGTTACTGCATTTAAGAAGGCCACAGCCTTCACGGGAACTCTAATGATGTAGCTCCATCTCCTGGTGAGAAGTTTGATTAGCCTCTCTTTGACTGCGGTTAAAAAAAAAAAACTCTTGCAGAGTGGATGCATTCAGATGGCAGCTTTGAAAGGGACTAGCTTTCCTCCCATGCTGCTTCCTTGCCTTTTCCTCACAAGCTGAACCAAACACCAATGCTTAATATTTGCAAGGTGCTTTCAAGAGTTTCAAATGAATTATGTAGCCCCAAATTTCTCACCTAGAATTTGCAGGTGTCGCTCCTTTGCGCCCCTCTTTTTGTGCTCCACGAAATCTCCACTTTTGTATTCTCTATAAACCGCCTTCTTGTACTTCGAACCAATGAGGCCTTCACCTTGGCTCACAAAGACATGTCCGTAACTTGAAAACATTTTACAAGGCGAGAAAACAGTTTAAAAGACCCCCAAAATATTTACCATTCTTAAGCAGAATAATAAAGAGTGAGGCAATGATAGAAAGAGGATGACACTTGAAGAGGCAAACTGTGTTCTGCATATCTGGACAGTGAAATTTGTAGGCCTTGTTTACCTCAGGATGTGAGAGGGCCGAAACGGAAATAGCTGAAGCGATGCACAGTGCAATCCTATGCACATTTACCTCAGCTGCAAGTCCCATTGTGTTCAATAGGGTTTACTGCAAGATAAAGGTACCTTGGGTTGCAATTCTCTGCAAAACCTACTTGGAATTAAGCTCCATTGAATAGCAGAGCATACTTCTAAGTAAATATACATAAGCTCAGGCTGCAAGTGCCTAATTTCTAAAGACAAAAGGCTCAAATCTGCCAGGAAGCCATGACCTGTGACCCCGAAACAAAGGACGATGCTGTGAATTTTGGTTCTCTCGGGTTATCTTTTTTCCACATTTTAATCCACCTCCACCTTTCAACATCTGTTTGCTATTTTCTTTTTATTTTAGAAAAATAAATCCTTATGAATACTTGTTATGAATATTTTAGTGTGAGTTTATTTTAATAAATATGCAGTTTTGACCAATATGCACATTTCTGCAAGCAATTTACCCCAGTGCAACACATTTCTGCATGCTATCTTCACTAACATATGCATTTTTCTGTGCTTTCCCTTAACATAATGCATTTATATATATATTTTCAAAACACATTGTTGAGTTGAAGAACTGTATCATGAAATTCAGAGGACTGTGAAACTCAAAGGACAGCTGGGCTTTGGTTCACAAATTAGATCCAGAAGTGAGAATTTGGCAGTTTATCCTATCAAAATCAAATTTGTCCCTTATCTGTACCTTTCCTCTTTGCTTGTTGCCTCCGCCTTCTGCTCTGCTCTGTTCTTATCGGGGGCATAGTCCCACTCCATTTCTTCGGCAGCAATATAATATGTTCTCATGGTTCCATAGTGCCTCCCAGTGTGAGGTGTTTTGCCACAGGGCTTAACTTCATAAAGCTCCTTCATCCCTCCTGTAAAGTGATCGAACGTCCTGCAAACCAACTGGAAAGTCCCTGAAAGGAAATTGTGACATTTATCACCATGCTAGCTGCTCGAGGAGATGATTGTTGGTGTTATTGCACTTCAAATCACTGTACCCAAAGCAGAAATACAGCACCCCTCTGCCTGCCGGCTACAATCTAAAGCGAAGAGACAATATATATTAGTGTGGGGAATGAAATAAAAGTGAAGGCTGTTCAGCTGGAGGGGAAGCCAAGGTGAACAGAGAACATCAGCTGTCAGGAGGCATGTGACTGTAGAAAGCTAGAAAAGCAAAGGGGTGCAGGTGGGGAATAGAGAAGGCAATCAAAGATTTGACAAGAAGATTTGAACCAGCAGAGTGAAGGATCAAGGGAGGAGTATGTAGGGGAAGATTGGATTATTTGACACAGAATCACAGAACTGTAAAGCTGGACGGGACCCGAGGGTCATCTATCCCAACCCCAACCCCCCGCAATGCAGGAATATGCAGGTGGATCAAACCTGTGACCATGACGTTATCAGCACCATGCTCTAGCAGATTGAGCTAATTGGTGGTACATTTACATTTTAAATGTTTTACTCCCGTTGCGAATTGCCCACGGAATGTGACCAAAGGAGGGTATAAAAATGCTTTACGCACATATATACATATGGATGGGGACACAGATGGCGCTGTGGTCTAAACCACTGAGCCTCCTGGGCTTGCAGATCGGAAGGTCAGCAGTTTGAATCCGCTCGATGGGTGTGAGCTCCTGTTGCTCTGTTCCAGCTTCTGCCAACCTAGCAGTTTGAAAGCACGCCAGTGCGAGTAGATAAACAGGTAAACGGCATTTCCGTGTGCTCTGGCACTCATCACGGTCTTCCATGCACCAATAGCTGGCCACATGACCCAGAAAGCTGTCTGTGGACAAATGCCAGTTCCCTCGGCCTGAAAAGCAAGATGAATGCCGCAACCCCATAGTCGCCTTTGACTGGACTTAACCGTCCAGGGTTTCTTTACCTTTTTACCTCTCCCTATACATATGGATGGAACATGGGTGGCACTGTGGGTTAAACCACAGAGCCTAGGACTTGCTGATCAGAAGGTCGGCGGTTTGGTTCAAATCCCCGTGATGGGATGAGCTCCCATTGCTCGGTCCCTGCGCCTGCCAACCTAGCAGTTCAAAAGCACGTCAAAGTACAAGTAGATAAATAGGTACCGCTCCAGCGGGAAGGTAAATGGCATTTCTGTGTGCTGCTCTGGTTCGCCAGAAGCGGCTTAGTCATGCTGGCCACAAGACCCGGAAGCTATATGCCGGCTCCCTCGGCCAATAAAGCGAGATGAGCGCCACAACCCCAGAGTCGGTCACGACTGGACCTAATGGTCAGGGGTCCCTTTACCGTTATACATATGGATACAGAAGGAAGATGTTGCTGCAGATTCTGCAGCGGTCTCTTTCAGCTGTGTTTTGCCCTTGCATAACTTGATGGATGGAGATGCACACATGAAGAAGGCACTCCCTTACAGCATAACACTGACAATAGTATTATTGCAATGTTGATTATAACATAGGAATGTCTTGCATTGCATCAGTGCTGTGTCTTTTGGCTCAAGCAGTTTATAAATCAGTTGATACACTGATACTTCAAAGTAGAGGCCCAATGAGCGTATGGATGCTACAGCAACATTTACAGTGTTCTAAACATTCATAACCCAGTGAGCATCACAATGATTTGATTTATCAACACACATGGTGACAGCTTTGTAGTCGCATGGAGAAGGGATGCTCAGGTCCCACTCCCAAAAACCTACCTACTTGGTCTGGCTGCATCAGGGCTGTTGCCGACGTGTGAGGGAACAAGGCAAGCGTATCCCTGGTTGTGCCACCCAAGTGAATGGTGTTCCCTTGGAAATGAACACCATGCATGTCTGTTTCCGTGCCTAGTCCAATACTATACCAAGAAACCTTGTCATCCTTGCACATGGTGAGTCCGGGCAGGTTCCCAAACAGATAGCCGTTGACAGCTGAAAGTAGAAAAAACACTCAGCATCTCAGAATACTGTCCTTTTGCAAACCCACAACTGAATTTGCTCATATTCACCTGCTTGTTACCCTTGCCTCTCTGCTCCTCTGTTCTCAACTACTGGCAAATTTTAGGGCTCAACTACACATTATACTGGGACATGGGTGGAGCTGTGGGTTAAACCACAGAGCCTAGGACCTGCCGATCAGAAGGTCGGCAGTTCGAATCCCCCCGACGGGGTGAGCTCCCATTGCTTGGTCCTAGCTCCTGCCAACCTAGCAGTTCGAAAGCACGTCAAAGTGCAAGTAGATAAATAGGTACCGCTCCGGCGGGAAGGTAAACGGCGTTTCCGTGCGCTGCTCTAGTTCGCCAGAAGTGGTTTAGTCATGCTGGCCACATGACCCGTAAGCTGTACGCCGGCTCCCTCGGCCAATAAAGCGAGATGCGCGCCGCAACCCCAGAGTCGTCCACGACTGGACCTAAGTCGTGGACCTAAGTTCAGGGGTCCTTTTACCTTTACCTTACACATTATACACAGATGTGCAAGAAATGTGCCCTGCCTACCTGTCAAATTTGGCTCACCAGGGAAAAGGGAGATTAAGATCTGTTCCAGTGGCCAGAAAGGCTTCCCCTGCCTTAAGGAATAGTTGACCCTGCTGACAAGGGATGAACACTCGCCTCTGCCAGAACTGATCATATCTTGGGAGGTTCTGTGAGGAGAGAAGTGATTGGGCTCTAGGTTTTGGTTCCCTCGGTGGGGCTACTGGGTGGATTCAATCCACCTATGACTGACATCAAAGATAAAGCTGTCATTTTCAAGATGACACCACATCCTCTGGGCACAATAAACATGCGTTCACTTACATGTGTAAGTAACTCTGGGTGCATCATTAGGGTAATGCCTGATCATTTATGTGCCATTTCGGTTCACAGGAATGCTCACAAACTCAATGTATAATGAACTCATTCAGTTTAGTTCATGTCCTGTGAACATGGCACCTATCTGCCGGAGGCAAAGAAGCTGTCTAGAGAACTTCATTAATGCTTGCGTGCTTTATTATTAAGAGGACCAAGTCATCTCTGAACTTGTCCTCCAAATAATTCAGATCTTGCAGATAGGATAGTAATAGGTAGCAGCAGCTTGAGTCTTCATCCAGACTGCGATGTAGCATTTAACACAACCCTACAATTAAGTTCGCAGAAGATAATGGTTTACATTTCTTCCTGGCTTGCCTGTCCTCACATGCAGGTCAGTCCTTTGCGGCCTCCTTGAAAAAAATACCAAACTTTTGCAAGTTTCCCTAGAAGTGCCTTTTGCTGGTCCTAGGCAAGTAAGCCTGATTTAACACTTCTTTGACTGCAAGCTGTGCCTAAGTTCATATGTTCATGGAGTTTTCTTGGCAGGCGTACTGGAGTGGCTTGCCGATTCCTGCTCCAGGTGGATCACGTTTAGTCAAAACTCTCCACTATGACCTGTCCATCTTGGGCGGCCCTGCACGGCATAGTTCATAGCTTCTCTGAGTTATTCAAGCCCCTTCACCACGACAAGGCAATGATCCACAACAAGGCTGTATATTGTCTTTCTGCTTATTTAACTTATATGCAGAATTCATCATGCGAAAAGCTGGACTGGATGAATCCCAAGCCGGAATTAAGATTGCCAGAAGAAATATCAACAACCACAGATATGCAGATGGCACAACTTTGATGGTAGAGAACCTCTTAAAAGTGGAGAGCGCAAAATATGGTCTGAAGCTTAACATCAAAAAAACGAAGACCGTGGCCACTGGTCCCATCACCTCCTGGCAAACAGAAGGGGAAGAAATGGAGGCAGTGAGAGATTTTACTTTCTTGGCCTCCATGATCACTGCAGATGGTGACAGCAGTCACGGAATTAAAAGACCCCTGCTTCTTGGGAGAAAAGCAATAACAAACCTAGACAGCATCTTAAAAAGTAGAGACATCACCTTGCCAACAAAGGTCCGTATAGTTAAAGCTATGGTTTTCCCAGTAGTGATGTATGGAAATGAGAGCTGGACCATAAAGAAGGCTGACCGCTGAAGAATTTATGCTTTTGAATTATGGTGCTGGAGGAGACTCTTGAGAGTCCCATGGACTGCAAGAAGATCAAACCTATCCATTCTGAAGGAAATCAACCTTGAGTGCTCACTGGAAGGACAGATCGTGAAGCTGAGGCTCCAATACTTTGGCCACCTCATGAGAAGAGAAGACTCCCTGGAAAAGACCCTGACGTTGGGAAAGATGGAGGGCACAAGGAGAAGGGGACGACAGAGGACAAGGTGGTTGGACAGTGTTCTCGAAGCTACCAGCATGAGTTTGACCAAACTGCAGGAGGCAGTGGAAGACAGGAGTGCCTGGCGTGCTCTGGTCCATGGGGTCACGAAGAGTCGGACACGACTAAACAACAACAACAACAACAACAACAAAGTTTGTATGCATTTCATAAAGATGCAATACGTCTGAAGAAAGTTGGCAGTCAGACACTGCAGCTCATTCTGCAAATTTCAGCAACAGACATGGTACCTCAATGGCACCGCCATGGTCAGTATTTTGTGGGAGGGGTTCAAGTGAATACCAGGAGAATTGATTAAAGTGCTCTGTCACCCTAATGCAACAAATCCACTTAAAAAAGAAACTGACTCCAATTAGAAAAGTCATGGGGAAGTGCGTTGGAATGAACAAATAGTGTGGAATGAAGAAATAACTTATGAAAAGGCATATAAACAAAAGCAAATCAGGCTGGATGCTCATTGTCATTTAATCTCCCACAAAAAAAAAATCATAATGAATGCTCAATAAAGGCCAGACATAGTCTAAGTACTGTGTAAGCTTTGTGCAAGCAAATCAAGACAGAAGCTCAATAAACAGGTTGTTTGGAGAAGCCCTATGCTCTTCCCCTAGGACCTAATTCTGCCCTCATTTCTCTTTCATAATGGATACCTCTGCTACAAACCAATACCCAATGGTGATTTTTTTTTTTACCATACCATGCATTCTGTTGGATTCCTGGAAATCCTCATCTTCCTTATTAACTTTGGATGGATCACCAGTGAAGGAATTGATGTTTGTGTCAAGATAGAAACTCAAGTTCTCATCGAATACTGTAAACAGTAGGTAGAATTCTTTGTCTATTCCTTTCTGCAGTCAAAAAACAAATACGCGTTAGGGGGGAAAAACATTTCCACTTTTTTCTTTAAGCAGGAGATCAGAATCATTACGCTAGAATCTTTCATCAATGAAATAACATTCCAGTGCTAAATTTTGAACTTTCTCTAGTATTAAATACAGAGCTATAAAATACTCTACAATAGCTTCAGGAATCTCTCCCACTCAACATTAAAGAAAGTTTGCATGGCCCTTTCAGCCTGGAATGCACTCATGATTCTAAGATCTGGATCTTTTGGTTTACAACAACAACAACAATTTAATATTTACTGTATTTTCCCATATATAAGACTAGGTTTCCCCCCGAAAATATAATGTCAAAATTTTACAGGCATCTTATACATGGATATATCTCTCTCCCCCCCCCATTTTCTTAAATCGGAGTCCCCCAAAATAGGGGATGTCTTATACATGGGGGCGTCTGAAGGCAGAAAACATCCGGGAATTTCTGCGGCGAGTTTTGCTGCTTTCTTTGGTGACTAACTGTTTTAAAAGTTAATAATAATAATAATAATAATAATAATAATAATAATAATAAATTATTATTTATACCCCACCCATCTGGCTGAGTTTCCCCAATACAGTATTAAATATTAAAAGCTTCCCTTAACAGGGCTGCCTTTCAGATGTCTTCTAAAAGTCAAATAGTTGTTTATTTCCTTGACATTTTGTGGGTGGGTGTTCTGTAGCAGGAACCCCCCCCACCCCAATCATTCTGTTTGTATAAACTTCACACTCACACACTACATACGCCACATTTCTGTTATAAATTCACAGAAAATCAACCATACATTGGATTTGCACTGTTCCATTTTTATTTTACTCCCTATGACAAGAACTAACAAAGGGGGGTGACTTAGTCAGCCATAATCCCTTCACTGTCTCAGCACATACACTGGAACCCTGCCCATGCCAACCCTGATGATCCCAGACAGAAGACAATCAAGATCACAAAGAACCTGCATATGGGAGTGGATTCAAACAAAGGACACTGATCAGATCTTCCCTCAGGGGGCAGGAAACTGCAAAATCCCCTTTGTCTCCTAGAAATTCCTGGAAGGGGAGGGGGGAAGGAGGAACCAGCCAGGTGACAAGACACTCAAGTTACCACCAACTCCTCCCTCAACCCCTCCTTTCTGTAATGTATGCCTCCCACAGCACCTCCTTTCTGTAATGTATGCCTCCCTCAACCCCTCCTTTCTGGGGGTGGGCTAGACCTAGAGGAGGGGAATTTCAAAAGTTTTGATAAGACTTTGCACGCTATTCTTCTGGGTCTTTCCTCTCTCCTGCACGTGAGGGGAATACCCTGTTGCAACAGTTCAATAAAGGCCAAGCCTACAGGCTGCTGTTTTGCTCCAAGTTATCCTGGTTGGTGTCTTTGTTTTGTCCAAGGGAGCCCTCGGATTTTTCCTGTAACAGTTTTGGCGACCGTGCTCAGGGACACTTGGTTCTCCTGCAAAGGTGAGAGGGGAGATAGAGGGGATCGGGCGCCACTGGGCAACCTTAGCCCAGGGATCCTTCTTCCTCTCCCTGCCTCCTCTTTGCGGGCGGTAATCAATCGTCACCAAAAGCCTAACCAGGGGGAGCAAAGGCGAGGTCAAGCCGGCTAAAAAGAAAAAGGATCCCGGGATCCGCGGGGGACATCTTCAAACGTGAGTATGGTTTGAAGTAAATAAATTGGGAGGGGGTGGAGAAGCAGCGTCCTCACGACAGCCAGACTTTCCTTCTTTCATTTCTGACGTTCCCTCTTGGGGTCGGCCAGGAACGTCTTACCTCTATTCTTTTCTCCCCCGATTCTCCCCTTTCGGAAAGTGGCCAGGGAGGTCGCGGAACTTTACTGTCTGACGTTCCCTCTCGGGGTCGTCCAGGAACGTCAAATCCTTTCCCTTCTCTCCCCCCAATTTCTTACGCGGGACATGACCGGGGAAATTGTGGTACTTTTACTGTTTTCCGACGTTCCCTCGCGGGGTCGTCCAGGAACGTCTTAATCTCTCTATCCCTTTTCTCCCCCGTTTTCCGTCTTGGAATTGAGTCCGGGAAAGCGTGGCTCTTTACTGTTTTCTCTGACGTCCCTCTCTCTGAGTCGGCTAGAGGCGTCCTTCAAAGCTAGCTCTCTCTCTCTCTCTCTCCTCTAATTATGCAAACAAAGCCGCCCCTGCTGCCTGGCGACCTTTGTTAGGGATGACCCGGGTACGTCAGAACGCAAGGTTGTTTGTTTCCTTTCCAAACCTTCATTTTCTCGGGCCTTAATCTGGCATTGCACTGCGCAAGCGTCCAGTAGGGGTTCCGAACTTAGTCTCAAAGGCTAGGCAGGAGGCTGTCGTGGAGGGTAGAGGGGGGAATTGGGGCCCCACACTAGGATTAGTCTTGTAAGCAGCGCTGAGGTAAAGGAATTCCGGGTAGAGAGACCCGTGGTTTGAGGTTCCGGGCAGAGAGACCCGTGGTTTTGTTTCAGGTTCAGGTTTGAGATTTCCAGAAATTAATTCGTGGTTTATAGATAAGTAGGAATTGTGTTAGTCAAGGGTACTTTGAGTACTGAAAGGATCCTTTTCTGTCCCCCCTTTCTTTCCCATTGTCCCTCCTCCCTTGTGTGTGTGCGTCCACTCTTTCTGTCTTTAGCGTACTTCGTTAATGAAAAGAAAAGAAAAAAGCCTAATAATAACATATGAGAGAATGGGAGCTCACTAAACACCCTAGCTGGACTCCTCCTGGCAACAAGGCTTCCATGAAGCCTTTTTGCCCCAGAGAGGATTCTAATATGCCCCTCCAGCTTGTCATCTCCAATTGGGAAAAAAATATATATATAAATAAATAAAGGGGCAAAATGGTCTTTCCAAGTACAAAGTACGAGACCATTGTAACTTTTAGTGGGTGGATTAGGCCCACCACCTGGAACCCAGGGCACAGTGGCCACCCCAGGGATCCTTCAACAAAATCAGGGTTTGAACCCTTAGGGAGAGCTGAACACATCAAATTTGTGGTGTTAAACTATAACCTAAAGCTAGAACATGAAACCGTAAATTTAATGGTGCTCAGAAGGCAGTAGATATAATAACAGCCCAGCCTGAGAGCCCACACATTAGAGATCTTAGGGATCTTAGGATATGAGTTGTATTCAAAGATTTGGAAATATTAAAAGGGTTTGTGTTTACATTGGCTCCGGCATCCACAGACTGTTCTTAAATGCACATAGTTTTAAATTGCAAGCTTGCTTCAAAAATTTTAAATCTAAGGAAGCCATGTTGGGCCTCATCAATCTTAAATAGGACAAAAAAAAAAATCATTAGAATGAAGTGTGCAAATGTTTGTTCTTTGAGAGAGGCTCCAAGGAGTCTTCCTCCAAGTAGCTTGAGTGAGGAGTATGATTTTAAGTTGATGGTAGATAATGTTATGTTGCAACGTTTGAGTTTATGAGTTTATATCCGTGTTCCAGTATTTTTTTCCAGTATTTTGAAATGTGCTGTGAAGAAACTAATGTTTCTGCTGCAAAAGCCTAGTAGAGCCAACTGCTCTCTCAAGCTAAAATGCAGTATATGTATTTCATTAAGCATCTGCCTATGAAAATGTGTTCTTTCTAAGAAAAAATTGGTATTAAAATTGGTATTAAATGTAGAGACTTCCATAGCCAGCAAAATTGTCTATCTGAGTCCAGTCCTGATATCGGTCTTCCTGGCCTCTTTTCTTAAAAAATGCCCCTTTGTTTCATTCTGTCTCTTTCAGGGGTTTTTCCCCCCTCCTCCTTCTTACTTCTGTGCCAGGTAAATTTACTCCCAAGTAAGCTTCCTGTAAAGGAAACTGCAAGGGGGGGGCATAGATTAGGCTTACTATTCCTCTGCAAGTTCAGGAAAAAATCTCACTTTTCTATTCCTTTTAAATCAAATCTATGGCTGTTTTAACTATGCTTTATAAGAGATCCTCTCCCTCTTAGGAAAAATGTTCACTTCAATCTTCCTTTAAAGATAATTTCTCTAGGAACTTGAAGGAAGCAAACTCAAACTATCTCAAGATCTGCTAAAACGGTTCTGTGTAAAGTTGGCTACTTTTCTTTTTCTCTTCCTTTTGGTAGTGCAAATCTTGCCTTGAAATCTTGCTATGAACACTGTATTTAGGGTTGGACTAGATGACCCAAGGGTCCCTTTTAGCTTTCCCAATTTGTGGCTGTGTGGAGGGCCATGTGTCTGCAAGCATGTGATGAGTTGAAATTCAGCCCAACTTTGCTCTTTGTTTTACTTTAAAAAAGGTGAGAGGTAAAATCCGTGATGTTTTGAAGCAGAACTGGTAATTTCAAGCATTTGAGTGATTACAGTGTTTATCATTTTCTCTACTATTAAAAAAAAAAATCAAACTTCAAAGTCAATTCAAAGTTTATACACATAAAATACATATAAGTCTTGACCATTTATCCTGTAAATAAAGGGCAGAAAAATTTGTCTGCAAATGGTAAGGCTGAAATGACTGAGAATGTTAAAAAAAAAAAAAATCCTATAAATTCTGACTCTCTGGCCATTTTTCCCCATATATAAGGGCGTGGCATTGTTCCACGAATGACCAGAGGGAAATCACACAAAATGATAGCCCTTTCCTGTACATAAAGGAAGCAGTCCTTTTTGCTTGGGCTACAATTGCTAACTTTATTGAATACTTTAATTGCTCAGTTTCTCTTTTTTGTTTTAAAAAAAATAAAAAATCTAACCCTATTTTTTTAAATCTACTCCTTACCCTTTATTTCCTTTATTCAAATGGTAATTTAGCCAAAGGTTTCAACATTTTCAATAGTATAAAAGGTTTGCTGAGATACGAACTACACATGCACAGAGGCTAGATCAGCAACAAAGGGGGGAGAGAGATAGAGGAAGAAGGGGGGAACTGTAGGGAGTGAGAGGAGCTTGGGCTGAAGGGGGAAATTTATTCTAATTTCCTTATGTAAAAAAAAAAACTTGGAGCCACTGAGGGAAATCACCCTTAATGTGTCCTTTGCTCCAGGGGCTTTGCAAGACAAAAGGTGTGCCAAGTTTCAAATCTTAACATGATTAACATGCCAAATTCTTTTCACAGGTAAATTTCAAAGCACTCCCCCCCCAAGGGATTTAAATCACAGACTTTGTGTGCATTTTAGGAACAGCATTTCCTGACAGGCTTCTCACATGAAATAATTTTTCCCTTTTAACAGGATATGTGAACCCCGATAACAAAGGTTTTTGTCCCTTCTTTTCTCCCACAGCAACTTTCTTTCCTGTTCTGTGAAACATGTCTGAATCCCTGCTGTATTTGTGACTTCCATCTCTTCGTGCCTTTGACGCTTTAAGTTACAAATAATCTCTTTTCATTTATTTAATCAGTTTTTCCATGATGTCTACGAAATTAAGCGAAGCACAACCTAACATTGTTTGTGGAATGGTATTTGTTTACCCTTTGCCTGATCATTTCTTATTAATTCTGTCATTTTGGCTAGTTCAAGGTACTTGCACAACTTTAAATTGCCATTCATTTTCTTGGTATTAAGTCATTTCCCAGTATTTTGCTATTAACATTCTGACTGATGTTGTCACATCAGGAAAAACTCTTTTATTTTCATTTGGGACGTTAGAATGCCAAAACAGGCTACTTCAGGTTTCTTAAAATTGTGTGTCTTAGCATTTATTTATTTTTGGTTCCTCATAGGTCATTGTATGTGTGTGTTTTATTATTATTTTAACTGTGTCTTTTAAGTCCACCCTGCCCTTACAGGATATCACTTTTACAAGTGTGTTACTACAGATCCAATGAAAACCTTCGCCACCACAACAGAAGACATCAAAGTTTTCAATGTGGCCACAGCTATCTCTTTCAAAGGATATAGACTGCCGGGGAAGTGGGGCTGACAAAGGGGGGTGGAGTTGAATTACAAGGACATTTTCTGACTTTTGAACCTCAAGATACATGCGTAAAAAATATCCCAATTGTCTCAAGATATGCAACTGATATTTAATTAGTTTGTTTTGTATTATGTGTTATTACGTAGGAATGTTGAAATGTGTCTTGACAGTGTGTTATTTCCACAAAAGGGGGGCTATTTTTTGTGTGTAATTGTTTTTATGTCTAATGTCTTATTCCTTACACCCCAGTGGAGGATTCTCATACATTTTATGCTTTTTAACAGATCAGGCTATTGTTTAGAATTAGATAAATTTATAACCACATTTTGTTGTTTCATCTGGCATTCTGCCAACTTCCCTACCCATTTTAAAATGTGCTAAAACTCATTTTACCAAGGAGAAGCTTCTAAGATACATGAAGGTGGATATGCTTTGGTTTAGCAGGAATAATCCCTTATAGAGTTAAATTGACTTATTTGGACAAGTGCCCTTTTAAGAATGGTTTTCTTTTAACAGATTGGTTTGAAAAGTTGAGAACCATGGGGCAAGATAAATTCAAATTGGACTCAGTTTGAATTGGGCAACTGTATCCAGGCTGCAAGTAGCTTTTTGGTCCTTGAAGTGCAAGTGAGCAACTTCCCATGACTGCAAGACTATATTAATAATAATAATAAAACCCCATAGGAAGCCAAGGCAAGGACATTTCCCTCAGGACGTGCCCAAACCTGTGGCAGCTGTGGTGAGTGCCAGGCAACATGGTTAATATGAAAGCCCTAAGGGGATTCACCAGGGATTGCTACTACTGTTGCACCAGGCCGGTGTGAGACCACAGAAGAGCTACCTTGACACCCGAGAACACAAAAATGGTGGGGGGCAAAGCAAACTGCATTTTTCAGTCATTAGTGGACCTTCCTGCTAAATGTAAAGCATACGCCACTATTGAGAAAATATTTATTCCAAGGTGCTAAAATACCACAAGTAACTGAGCAACAAAATTTTAATTTTATGTGATATCCTATGTCTAACTATGTGCACTGTTACACTGTTATATTTCTATACAAATATCCTTAAGAAGCATGACATCCAAGTCCCTTTCAAGTTCACATGGACACACGCATCTGGGACGGAGAATAGCAGGTTAATATTTACCACTTTAAATTGTGCGGAGAAAAGGATTGCAAAGTAACCACCTTTGCAATCTTATCTCCGAAGGGGGGAACTGTAGCAGGAACCCCCCCCACCCCAATCATTCTGTTTGTATAAACTTCACACTCACACACTACATACACCACATTTCTGTTATAAATTCACAGAAAATCAACCATACATTGGATTTGCACTGTTCCATTTTTATTTTACTCCCTATGACAAGAACTAACAAAGGGGGGTGACTTAGTCAGCCATAATCCCTTCACTGTCTCAGCACATACACTGGAGCCCTGCCCATGCCAACCCTGATGATCCCAGACAGAAGACAATCAAGATCACAAAGAACCTGCATATGGGAGTGGATTCAAACAAAGGACACTGATCAGATCTTCCCTCAGGGGGCAGGAAACTGCAAAATCCCCTTTGTCTCCTAGAAATTCCTGGAAGGGGAGGGGGGAAGGAGGAACCAGCCAGGTGACAAGACACTCAAGTTACCACCAACTCCTCCCTCAACCCCTCCTTTCTGTAATGTATGCCTCCCACAGCACCTCCTTTCTGTAATGTATGCCTCCCTCAACCCCTCCTTTCTGGGGGTGGGCTAGACCTAGAGGAGGGGAATTTCAAAAGTTTTGATAAGACTTTGCACGCTATTCTTCTGGGTCTTTCCTCTCTCCTGCACGTGAGGGGAATACCCTGTTGCAACAGTTCAATAAAGGCCAAGCCTACAGGCTGCTGTTTTGCTCCAAGTTATCCTGGTTGGTGTCTTTGTTTTGTCCAAGGGAGCCCTCGGATTTTTCCTGTAACAGTTTCACAGGGTGGGTGCAACTACCAAGAAGGCCCTCTGCCTGGTTCCCTGTAATCTCACTTCTCGAAATGAGGGAACTGCCTGAAGGCCCTCAGAGCTGGACCTCAGTGTCCAGGCTGAACAATGGGGGTGGAGATGCTTCTTCAGGTATACTGGGCCAAGGCCACTTAGGATTTTAAAGGTCAGCACCAACACTCTGCTCTTAAAGAGCAAGCTTTTCCCATCATGGATAACCTGTGCTATATATTATACAGAAAACATACTGTGCTATTTAAAAACAAAACTAGAACATGTCCCTGGACTAACTGCTGTTTCACAGATTTAACCACCTAGAAAATGATGTTCTTAAAACAGCTCCTAATTGTGCATACTGAATTAAAAGGATTAACCAAATTGAAGGAGAAAAAATCTCTTTGACAGGATTATAAAACTAGTCCAAGAGGTTTTGGTTAGAAATAAACGTGTCTACATTGATTGGTAGCATTTTCCCAAGGTTTCAAGGAGGTGTCTTTCCCAGCCTAACTGAAGATCCTAGAGATTGAAGCTTTTAGCTAGAGATTGAAGCTTTTAGCTTTGTGCACTCCCTCTAAGCTGCAGTATTTCCCCATCTGATTATGCACCTATGTGGTCATTCCACACTTAGTTTGAATCCCTTCCACCTCAAGAGTTCACATTCAACAAGTGTGAAATCTGTGTACACAAAGTCATACATTTATTGACACGTAGTTCCCGCAGGGCTGTCTAGGCTGCGAATAGCAGCCTGCCGCCCGGCGCGAGGGGCACCTGAAGCAGAGCGCCACTCGCGCCGGGCAGATATCCGCAGTGTGGGGAGCCCTGCAGGAGTTCCCCGCAGGGCTCCCCTCGCTGCGGATAGCAGCCTGCCGCCCGGCGCGCAGAGCGCCCTGAAGCAGAGCACCCCTCACGCCGGGCAAACATCTGCAGCGTGGGGAGCCCTGCATGAGTTCCCCGCAGGACTCCCCACACTGCGGATAGCAGCCTGCCGCCCGGTGGGCAGGGCGCGCTGAAGCAGAGCACCCTGCGCACCATGCAGACATCGGCCATCCCCACAAGCTTGGGGGACAGCAGGGAGGCGCAGCGCCACCATCCTGCTGTTCCTCGACCTGGTTCGGTTTCCCCGACCTGGTTTGGGAAATACTAGGTGCGTCCTATGGGACGGAGCATCCTATGGGACAAAAAATACGGTAACTTAGTTCTGATCTGGATTTGCTTAACATGCTACCCTTTGGGCTCAGCGAATGCTCTCAGCCATTCAAAAATGCATGAACCGATCGGAATTAGTACCTGTGTTCCATCTGGTTCCAAAGTATTCTTCTTGCAGATTATTAGAGGCCCCACAAGACCAGACTGGGTGTCCATGACAGGATCATTTGCTGAATAATACAGGTAGGTGAGACATGGTGGATCATCGCCCGTTGGGCCGACACTTTCAGGAACTCTCCACTTGTATTTAAAGGTCTCGCCGGGTTTAACATAAGCCCCTGGCTTCTGGTGCCCTAAAAATAAAAGGAGGTGAAAAAGCACCCTCCCAGACGAAACTTGCGGTAACACACACAGAATAATAAAAGAAGATCATTCAAGTAAATATCTTCATAGAAAGCAATGGAATTTAAATGAGTAACTGTAGTTGGATCAGACTAATTTTTCTATGTGACTCCCCTCCCCCTTTTTGGATGACAAGCTGTTATCTTTCTCTTCCTCTATTTTGACTGATAGATTGTTTAGGCTGTTCTTCACGCAGCTGTGTTACCTAAGAAATTTGTACACTGCTTTAGGCATGCTTTTTTCCATGAAAAAGCAGTGTAAAAATGTGTAAATAAATATTGTTTCATGCCACTCTAATCTCCAAGCAGTGAGGGACTCTAGGGGTTCCTGCTCTCACCTGGTTTCCTTGGAATGAAGGTGGATGGAGACTGCGGTGTCTTTGAGATATAATATTTTATGTTAAGATATGCACAGCCTGAGCAAAGGATGGGGGAGGCTCACAGCATGGACACCCCCAAAGGATTTTGCTCCTCCATTAGTCACAGATTGGGACCCAGTACCCTTCCCTCTCTGCAGCTTTCAGCCTCCAGTCCTTTTCTGCTCAGCTGTCACACACCACTCTGGCAACTGTTCTGTGACCTAGCAGCGAGTTGAGGGCTGGAGAAGGCTCCCCCATTTGTTCTATAGGACAGAGCAACTTTGTTGGTTATGCCAGTTGTGGTGCTTAAATAGTCAACCCCAAGTCATTACCTAGGCCAAGGGACTGGTTGGGCAAGCTTGCTCTTATACATTCTACCCCTTACAGGTACAGGATCCCAAGAAATGGAAGGAACTCGGGGCATCATCCAGAATGACCCCCGCCTCAAATTCATAACAATATACATAAATAAATAAAGTTACCATCTTCATAAGGGGCTCCTTCTGACGATTTGCTGAAAGCTACGCCATGAGGCATCATGCTGTAGTTCTTGTCAGCTTTGTTGGCAAAAGTAACCAAAATTGTGTCTCCAACTTCAGCTTTGATAACTGGGCCTGGGGGAGAGCAGGGAAGAGAAATGAGCTGGTTTGGGGAAGGGGATGCTGAGCTTCAAAACGTCTCCCTGCTTGCCCCCATCCCCTTGGTTAGGGGCATTGCTCAGATGGAAGAAATGCTCTCAGAGTGCCTGGCCCCAACTTCCAGTGTGAGAGACCATAGCGGGACTGAAACCAGTGCCAGAAAAAGACTCAAAACCACAAGGCGTACCAAGTATGCCAAGGTGAGTGGCGCCTTCTGTTTGCTTCTTTTTGCGAGTAAATTTTCCATCAGTGTAGGACACATAATGAACTTTCCAATATTGCCCTCCGATTCGGTCATCTCCTTGTATGAAGAAAGGTGCTGAGTCACTGTGAGAGAACAAAGTATTGATACCGGTTGTACAGCTGACCACAGATTTGAAATGCTCAATTTAAAGCAAACAGGTGAGATTATGCACAAAATAGATTTATCAATTTGTTTTTTGGGAGAACCACCTTTCTTCCTGGGAGCTCACAGCTGCCGTTTTAGTCTCACAGCGACCCTGTGAGGAAGGTTAGACTGATAGGTAGCCATTAGCCCATGACTAATTAGCCAAAGGGGAAGATAAAGGGGGAAATAAAGATAAAGATGATATGAGAGACATGGGATTCCTGCCTAAAGCAGAAGCCCTGCATCACTTTCTTTTCTCTCCTAACCTAAGGTAACATGCAGAGAAATGCACCATGTGACAGTTTGGAATATAACAACAACATTTTATTTCTCTACAAGTTATCAGGGAAGAGATAAGGAGTCGTCTCAAGGCTTCTTCTTTCAACTGCACCCATTTATTGGTTTGTTTTCGTTCTTATTTTTATTATGTATTTTGTGTTTTTCAGATTGTAATAAATTATGTTGTGAACCGCCTTAAGACCTACAGATATAGGGCAGTATACAAATTTTTAATAATAATAATAATATCGAATTCTACCCCACTGATTCCAAACTTAGGTTTCTAATATTTAAGTCAAACACTCAATCTGCTATTCCACATGGGCTTTAAAAACAACAGCAAAAACCTGGTGCATTTATCTGCATAAGTTAACTTAAAGGTAAAGGTACCCCTGCCCCGTACGGGCCAGTCATGTCTGACTCTAGGGTTGTGCGCCCATCTCACTTAAGAGGCCGGGAGCCAGCGCTGTCCGGAGACACTTCCAGGTCACGTGGCCAGCGTGACGAAGCTGTTCTGGCGAGCCAGCACCAGCGCAGCACACGGAAACGCCGTTTACCTTCCCGCTATAAAGCGGTGCCTATTTATCTACTTGCACTTAAGTGTGCTTTTGAACTGCTAGGTGGGCAGGAGCTTGGACCGAAAGACGGGAGCTCACCCCGCCGCGGGGATTCGAACTGCCGACCATACGATCGGCAAGTCCTAGGCACTGAGGTTTTACCCACAGCGCCACCCGCGTCCCTCTAAGTTAACTTAGTAACCTATTTATTAAACTATTTATAGACTGCAATTTCATTTAGAAAAAGGTGGCATACAGCATACAAAATTACAACAACGTAACTGTTAAGTTGTGGGTGAACATATCAGACGACACAGCTCTTATATAATAATAATAATAATCAAACAGCTCTTATATAATAATAATAATAATAATAATAATAATAATAATAATAATAATTTATTATTTATACCCTGCCCATCTGGCTGGGCATATGTAGACCTGTGTGAAAACTATCTACAGTATCCCCCTGCTGGCCCAAGGTGAGAACTTCAGTACATGACAGTAACTAAAACATCAGTAAAAATGTCAGCTTTCAGCTAAAAGGGGAAAAGAAGAAATAAATAATATCACAACACATACCTGCCAGTAGCATTTAAAGGCTGGCCTGTGAGTTTATTAAAACCACCAGGTCCATAATCCCACAAAATTCTTTCAGCGGCAATGAAGTATCTTCTTTCCTGACCACTCTGTGAAGGCCCGGTAATGTTTCGACCGCAAGCCTTGATGTTGTAGAATCCCATCATACCAGCTACAGCGTAGGAAAGGACACACAAGAAGTCTTTAATTTGATCTTGTTTCACCATGCAATCAATTGTGCTAATGCTATAATTTCCAAACTGGGTTGTCAGGGGCACAGTAGCGTGCCAAAAGAGTACCAACATCATGAATCACAAGTTGGGACAAAGGTGAGGTAGAAAAACAACAAGCAAGCAAACAAACAAACAAACAGACAGACAAAGGGAGCCAGAATTGTCAAGGGAGTGGAACAATTTCCCCTATGAGCAAAGGTTACAATATTGTGAAAAGGGGAAATTCCATGCTAGGGATTATTAGGAAAGGAGCTGAGAACTGCCAATATCATAATGCTGCTATTGTTAAGTTGTGGCTGAACATATCAGACGACAGAGCGTTTCTTCAAACAGCTCTTGCTTATTCACAGACCCAGAACAGAACTGAATGGTTCAGCCAGCCTGCTTATATAGATCTCCACTACAACGCAACAGTAACAACTTTCTGTAACTATCCAATCACTGAACGTCACTTTCAACTCCTTGTTTGCATATGTGGACCTGAGTGAAAACTATCTACAGTATCTCCCTGCTGGCCCAGGGTGAGAACTTCAGTACATAACAGTTATAGAAATCTGTGGTGTGACTGCATTTGGAACACTGTGCATAGCTCTGGTGGCCTGACCTCAAAAAGGTTCAGAAAGGGGTCAACTAGAATGATCAAGGCTGCAATGGAGCAACACCCTTATTGATGAAAGGTCAAAGTATTTGGGCCCCTTTCGTTTAGAGAAAATATGAGTAAGAGAAGGACGTGTTGGAGGAGTCTAAAATGATGTGTGGTGTGAAGAAAGTGGATAGGGAAAGTTTTTCTCCTCTCATAATGTTAGAGCTTGGGGGCATCCAATGAAGTTGAATGTTGGAAGATTCAGGACCCAGAAAAGAAGGTCCTTTACAAAGCACATAGTTAAACTATGGAATTTGCTGCCACAGAAAATACTGATGGCTGTCAACTTGGATGGCTTTAAAAGATGCAGGAGCTAGGAATAGTAGCCCTCTGAGAGGTCTTATAAAACCTCTCAGCACCCTTAACAGGCTTCAGTAAATCTTTGGGGCAAGCCAGGGCTGTTAAAATGGCAAAAGAGTGCTTTAAATGGTGTGAATGCGACCTAATTATCTAAAACGGGATGAAGTCTAGGAGAGATGGGCTGGAGATAGAGGCTCAGAAAGTATCAGTTCACTGCCATCTTTTGTCTGGACAAGTGGCTCGTTGGGAGCTCTCCGTGGTGCTGAAACAATGGACCTGCCTTGCTGGCTGGCATACCTTGCCCCATGGGCTCCTCCTGGGAACCAGAACACGGTATGAGTGCCAAGTAAGTTGGTTAAATGCTGGTTTTATTGGTTGGTTCCCTCTACTGTTTAACTTGTGCTTTACTTCTTTGTTTGTTATTATTAAATTTTATTAAATTTCTATACTGCCCTTCATCTGAGGCTCACAGTGGAGTTTGCTGTATAAAAACAAAAAAATACATAACGTAGTAACAAACCAACCAACCAACCAACCAACCAACCAAATACCCCCCAGTTTAAAAAGCCATGGATCATTTAATTAGCCAAAGGCCTGGGAGAACAGGAATGTTTTTGCTTGGACCCTTAAGATATGTAACAAAGGCACAAGGCAAGCCTCCCTGGGGAGAACATTCCACAAACGGGGAGCGACTGCAGAAAAGGTCCATTCCCATATTGCCACCCTCTGGACGTCTTGTGAAGGATGGGAACACAAAGGGCCTCAGACTGATGATTGCAGGCTCTGGGTTGGTTCATACGGGGATTTATGGCTGTTCATAATACTTTTTTAAAAAATGTTGTGCTGTTTGACGGACCTGCTGTGGCTCCCTGGTTATTATTGCTTGGCATTTTGAGCACTTTTAAATTTAGATGCAGCCTATACAGTCCTGCAACAAACAGGGAAACAACAGGAAAACATTAGTCCCAGTTGGCAGCCGCCAGAAGCAGCAATTATTATCAATGGAACAGAGCCTGTTATTGCTATATGGCTTTTTTAAAAAAAAAGCTTACACAATACATTTCTGGAATCATTTCTAGGTCGATGCACTATGTAGAATGTCAACTTCTTTGCTTAGAAACCTTTGCTGATATGTCACCTTTTATGCATTTATTTCGTTTTGTTCCCATGTCCTACTGTATTTCATCCTGTACCCTCAGCCTATGCACACAGTACAACTGAAACCAATGTAGATCAGTTCCCTGTTTATTCATCCTTCCAGTTCCTTCCCCTTATTATTTTTTTTGTTTCCTTGGTGTTGAATCTGTAAGATCCTTGGGGCAAAGACCTGTGCTCTGCTCTGTACAGCACTATCTACACCGATGCTGGTACAGTGGTACCTCGGGTTACATATGCTTCAGGTTACATATGCTTCAGGTTACAGACTTCACTAACCCAGAAATATTACCTCGGGTTAAGAACTTTGCTTCAGAATGAGAACAGTGGCGCAGCAGCAGGAGGAGGCCCCATTAGCTAAAGTGGTGCTTCAGGTTAAGAACAGTTTCAGGTTAAGAACGGACCTACAGAATGAATTAAGTACTTAACCCAAGTTACCACTGTATATAAAATATTACTAGCAGTAGTAGTTGTTCTGGCCCAACTGCAATGTCTATTGACCTTTCTCGAATGGTGCATAGATACCTTGTATGTGATGATCGACTTGACAGGTCAAAAGCCACTTCCCAGCATTCTCTGCCATCATTTCTGCTGTCACAAAAGTGGCCGGAAAGAGGCTGATGACATCCATCCTGTGGCCTCTGTTAAGCAAAGTATGGCCGAAGAACTGTGCAGAGTGAATGTCGATCTCGGTCCCCATCCCAAACAAATGCCAGGACACCAATTCACCAGCGCACATCTCCAGGCCAGGGAGGTTTCCAAAAACATAACCGTTAATTGCTGGAAACATATAACACAATATAAGAAAAGATAATCCATGAGTTACAGGGATATGAATGACAGGGACATTCATTTTGAAATAGCTAATGTGTGCCACATTTAAGATTTTCCTTCTTTTTCTCTATTTCACTAACATAATAATCACCTTTTTCTCCTTCGTTTAAAGATAAAAAGTGGCTGGGGAAACCCAGTCAGATGGGCAGGATATAAATAAATTATTATTATTATTATTATTATTATTATTATTATTATTATTATTACAAGAAAGATATGAAATTTAAAGGTGAAAGAGACAGAAGAAGAGAATAAGAAAAAGGAAAAAAGAAAACCAGGGGGACATGAGATAAAAGGAAGAAAAACAGAGAAGGGAAAAGTTGGGCAGTTGGAAGAGGTCCCCATGCCTGAAGATGGGGTTAGAGGTGGATTCTGGGGTCTAGACACTGACAGCTGTGGGCCAGTAGATGCCTGAGGTGAGCACAGAGTTATGAGTCCAGAAGTCAGCGCCAAAGAGCAAGATTGCCTCAGAAGTAGTGGACTTTCCTTCACTAAAGGTTTTAAAAGCAGAAGCTGGATGGCCACTCTCGTGGGGTTGCTGTAGTAGTGAGTTTCCTGCATTGCTAGGTGGTTGTACTAGATGATCTTTGAGGTCCCTTCCAATTCTATGAATGGAATTCAACATCACACTAAGCGGGGCGTTCAAGTGGAGAAGGAGATCTGCTCATGCAACAAGACTTTCCCACCTTTTCTCCTTCTGCTGCACCTTTTCTTGTGCAGCAGAAAGTCCTGTTGTACAAGTGGACCACCTCATTCCATGCATTCAACAACTTAGTTGCATCTCACCCTATGATTCTAAAGACAGGACATGGTGAAAGGCAGGAGGCAGCATTTAGGAACAAGCCAGCTGTCAGAACCCAAGAATACAGGAAGACATCAGAGCTCAGGGACAACCTTGCTGCTCAAACAAGGCACAACTGGAACAAGGAGACCTTCAAACTCCTTCCTGCCCAGGGGAATCCTAAGGACAGCCTGCCTGATGGGGTCAGTCCAGGGGCTGAGGATGCTAAACTGCTCAGATTGATGCTGCAACATGCAATTCAGGGCTTCACCACAAGGAGAAGCTGCACACAAACCCAGAGGCCCTCTATTCAAGTCCTAGGGACTCATGGCGAAAGGCAGGGGTCAGCAAACTTTTTCAGCAGGGGGCCGGTCCACTGTCCCTCAGACCTTGTGGGGGGCCGGACTATATTTTGGAAGGGGAAAAAAATAATGAACAAATTCCTCTGCCCCACAAATAGCCCAGAGATGCATTTTAAATAAAAGCACACATTTTACTCATGTAAAAACACCAGGCAGACCCCACAAATAGAGATGCATTTTAAATAAAAGGACACATTCTACTCATGTAAAAACACACTGATTCCCAGACCGTCCGCGGGCCGGATTTAGAAGGCGATTGGGCTGGATCCGGCCCTTAGTTTGCCTTCCCATGATGAAAGGCATTTCACAATGGGTTGCTTGCCTAACCTCTGCTTTTTTTCCTATAGGAGCTGCTGAGGTGTCTCAAAGCTGAGGAACCTGCCTCAGGATTGAACTGACGGCACCTAGTCTGGCTTGGCCTGTGTTTCAAGCTGCGGGTAGTAGACGAAAGAGGAGGCATTAATATCCTGATACAACCCCAGACTATTTCCTCTCACAAGGAAAGGAAGAGGAGCCGCAGCAATTAGAAGTTGCAACCAAATCTGGCAGCAATTGCAAAACAAGTGTTGTTCTTCCTGTCCTGCAGCACAGCTCACCATGCATCTTATTGCTCAGTTGGAAATCTTCGTCCTCTTTATCCACAGTGCTGGGTTCCAAGCAGAAGGTATTTATATTTTCATCAAGGTACCAGCTGAGATTTTCATCTACGATGCTGAACATCAGAGCGAAGCTTTTTGTGGCATTGGCTGCTGGCACTGAAGCATCATCTAATGTTCCTAAGAAAGCAAACACGTAAAAGTTTGTTTTTTTGTAAACCCTTTAAGTTAATTTATTTGGAGCCCCTTCACATGTTCTAAAAATTCTTGCCTTGAAATCAATCCCGAGTAGAAAATCAGTGTGCAGACTCAAGGCCTAGGTACATATTATGTACGTGAATGATGTTGTTAGCAATTGCACAGGGGGATTCTTTAAACTTACAGACCAAGAACATGGGATAGGCCTTACTCGTGAGCAGCACAACAGTACATGGGGAAGGGCCAGGGCCGGCCCATCCATGAAGTAAGGTGAGGTACCTGCCTCGGGTAGCAGAATCTACAGGGGCAGCAAACCCACCTCCAAGGAATGCATCACCTGCTGCTGTATTTATACTCCAGATTTATTTTTGGAAAAGTTCTTTGCTGCTTTCAGCATTTATAGGTTCATAGAATTGTACAGTTGGAAGGGATCCCGCAAAGGTCATCCAGTCATCCTGCAGTGCTGGCATCACAGCTAAAGAACTACAACTAATCCAGAATGCGGCAGCTAGACTGGTGACTGGGAGTGGCTGCCGAGACCACATAACACCGGTCTTGAAAGACCTACATTGGCTCCCAGTACATTTCCAAACACAATTTGTTAGAGACTTCAGAATCCAGACCAGAATGGAAAAATCCAGGCAGCAATATTTCTTTGAGAAAAGATTTTATTCAATTTGGTTTTGTCAGACAAGATCAAAAAGGGGTGCATTCAGGAAAAATGAGAGAATGCCCACCGTCAGTCAGATGCAGACAACTTTTATACCTTTTGGCAAAAGCACAGTTCAGCCCTTGACCCACCCCTTACACATTCCTCTTTATACATATTCATTAAAAGCTCTACCAATTAAAGAATTGATGGTGGCCCTTCGGTTCCAGGCTGCATTATCCACTAGGTGGCACTGATGGCTTATAATCCTCTTGACCTATTGGCAATTCCCGTAAATGCTCCTTGACCCCCGCCTCTTTCTGTGGTTTTTAACAGGTTGCTCGGTTTAGAACTTTGTGGTGGGCTAAACATCCTGAGCAAACGGACAGCTTCTCAGAAAGAGCTCAACCACTAGCAAAATCCCCTGGCCGCATCCTCTTGCAAAGAGCAGGGGCAAGCAGGGGAGAGAGAAATGTCTTTTTAGCTTTTAGTTTGCTTTCTAAGATGGCTTTCAGCTTATAAAATGGCTCCAGCCTGGCTCTCCAAAGAGGACCCAGGTGGACCCTTGGTCCTCACTCCTTCAAATTCAAAGTGTTGGTGCTGACCTTTAAAGCCCTAAACGGCCTCGGCCCAGTATACCTGAAGGAGCATCTCCACCCCCATTGTTCAGCCCAGACACTGAGGTCCAGCACTGAGGGCCTTCTGGTGGTTCCCTCACTGTGAGAAGTGAGGTTACAGGGAACCAGGCAGAGGGCCTTCTTGGTAGTGGCCCCCTCCCATAAGATGTCAAGGAAATAAACAACTTTTTGACTTTTAGAAGACATCTGAAGGCAGCCCTGTATCCGGTAATTTTTTCATGCCTAATGTTTTGCCATTTTATATGTAAGCCGCCCAGAGTGGCTGGGGAAACCTGGCAAGATGGGGGGGGGGGGTATAAATAATAAAGTTGTTGTTGTTGTCACTATTATAGAATCCCTGACAGGTGGTCATCCAACCTCTGTTTAAAAGAGTCCACCACCTTCCGAAGCAGTCTATTCCCCTGTTGAACAGCTCTTACTGCCAGAAAGTTCTCCCTGATGTTTAGTCAGAATCTCCTTTTCTTGTAGTTTGAATCCATTCTACTTTCTGGAGCAGCAGAAAACAGCCCTTCATATATTTGAAGATGTCTACCCTATCACCTCTCAGTCTTCTCTTCCCCAGGCTGAACATACCCAACTCCTATCAACATCATTTGCAATAATTGCACTTGTGTGTATCTGCTATAGACAGAACCAGCACCAGACTTCATTGCAGCTTCCCAAGAGGGACAAGGCAGTGGGGAGCTTGGCATGGTGTGGGTGCGGTGGCAGAGTCAATCTGTTGCTCCTGCTGCCTAACTTCCCACTGCTTTTCCCCTTTCCTCTTCTTCTCAGTAAGCAGCAGAGAAGCATGGCGTTTGGAAGGCAGGAGGGCAATGGAACCTCACCTGCTCTGGCTGCAGTTGCCATGAAAAATCACATTAATAATAATAATAATAATAATAATAATAATAATAATAATAATTTATTTATATCCCGCCCTCCCCAGCCGAAGCCGGGCTCAGAGTGGCTAACAACAGTAAAAGTAAGCACAGCATTCTAAAATCAATTCAGAATCAAATTAATGGCAATCATTGGGCTAGAGTTCTGTGTGGATTACCAAAGGAGGGGGGTCAGGCTGTGCCTTGGCCAAAGGCCTGTGGAACAGCTCTGCCTTGCAGGCCCTGAGGAAAGATGTCAAGTCCCGCAGGGCCCTAGTCTCTTGTGACAGAGCGTTCCACCAGATCGGGGCCACAGCCGAAAAAGCCCTGGCTCTGGTTGAGGCCAGCCTAAACTCCCTGTGGCCTGGGACCTCCAAGATGTTTTTGTTTGAAGACTGTAAAGTCCTCCATGGGACACACCAGGAGAGGCGGTCCCGTAGGTACGAGGGTCCTAGGCCGTATAGGGCTTTAAAGGTTAAAGGTAAAGGGACCCCTGACCATTAGGTCCAGTTGTGACCGACTCTGGGGTTGCAGCGCTCATCTCACTTTATTGGCTGAGGGAGCCAGCGTTTGTCCACTTAAACCTGATCCTGTACTCCACCGGGAGCCAGTGCAGCTGGTATAGCACTGTGTGAATGTGATCCCATGGCGAGGACCCCGTAAGGAATCTCGCCGCGGCATTCTGCACCCGCTGGAGTTTCTGGGTCAGTCTCAAGGGCAGCCCCACGTAGCGTGAGTTACAATAATCAAGTCTGGAGGTGACTGTCGCGTGGATCACAGTGGCTAGGTCAGGGCGAGAGAGGTAAGGAGCCAACTGCTTAGCTTGGCAGAGATGAAAAAAATGCTGTTAAAGTACAGGAGCACAGCAGGTAAAATAGATATGAATTCTGAGGGGTCAGTTAAAAAATATCTTCAAGTTGGCAGGTCAAAAACCTGCTGGAAGAGAAAACTCTTTGTAAGGCTGCAATTCAGGCTTTCTGAGAATACTCTCTCCTTTCCCCCACTCCCCAGCTATCAATGGGACTTGATGGGAGGAAATGGTTCTTTTAGGTATCTTGGCCCAAAATTGTTTAGGGCTTTCAACATAATAACCAGCAGTTTGAATTGGACACGAGAAATGGGCTGGGCTACTCAGAGGTCATGCAAAGGTACAACTGCTGAACGTATCAGAATTTGTGGATGCAGACCTGAATTTTTTAACCAAATCTTGCTGCCACAGAGGCACTTGGCATGACATGTTCCGTACCTTTTTGGCAAACCACCAGCGGCCCAATTAACCCAGTGCTGATATCTTTTGGCGTGTCAATATGTGAATGGTAAATCCAAGTCAGGCACCGTGGATCTGCCGGTGTAGGTGAAAACTCATCTGTAACCAGCCATGTATATGTATAATTGGAACCAGGGAGAACAAAATCATCAGCCTTGCTTTTGCCACCTGTTCCATCTCGGTAAAGGGCTCCTGAGGAGGAACATAAAAAAAAAAAAGATTGAAGTTCTTTGTGTGCCCTATTAGACATCTTACACATGAGCATTTTAGTTTGTTCTTTCTCTCTCTCTCTCTCTCTCTCTCTCTCTCTCTCTCTCTCTCTCTTAAAGTTGCTTTGATCACTTTTGCAAAAAGAGAAAAGGTGGGAAAGCGGCTAAGTAAATACAGTGGTGCCCCGCAAGACGAACGCCTCGCAAGACGGAAAACCCGCTAGACGAAAGGGTTTTCCGTTATGGAGGCGCTTCGCAAAACGAATTTCCCTATGGGCTTGCTTCGCAAGACGAAAGCCCATAGGGAAATCTCCGGAACAGCGGGGAAGCGCAGTGCGTCTTCCCCACTGTCCTCGGACCTGCTCTGAAGGCTGGCGGTGGGGCAGAGAGACCTTCTCCCCGCGCCAGCCTTTGGATGGCTGTCCTGAAGACTTGCGGTGGGAGAAGGGTTTTCCTTCCCACCGCCAACATTCAGAATGCTGTTCTGAATGTTGGCGGTGGGGAGGAAAAACCCTCCTCCCACCGCAAGCCCCGGGAAAAGAGGAGAAGCACTGCGTGCCTTCCCCTCTGTTCCCGTACCTGTGCTGAAGGCTTGCGGTGGGGAGAAAAGCCCTTCTCCGCACCGCCAGCCTGGCAAGCGGTCTCCATAGGAACGCATTAATTGATTTTTAATGCATTCCTATGGGAAACCGTGCTTCGCAAGACGAAAAACTCGCAAGAAGAAAAAACTTGCGGAACGAATTAATTTCGTCTTGCGAGGCACCACTGTATAGGGCAGCACTCAAGTAGGTTTTATTCAGAATAAACCCACTGAAATTAATGAACGTGGCTGTGATGTGAGGTTAGGCGCCATTGCCCTGCCCCAACACCTGATACTGGTATAAAAATATTTGGCTTTTGCACAGCCTACTGTACGAAGGCAAGAGTCACATTTATTACTCCACCCACTTTTACTTCTGGCCCCGCCCACCACTGACATGTGACACCCCACCACCTCGAAGATTCCCTGGGAGGGGATGTGGTCCTCAGGCTAATGAAGTTTCCACACTGCTGGAGTAAATGAACTCTTGGTCTGACCCAGCAGGCCTCTATTACATTCCTCTGCAGACAAATTGATGTGAGCCCAGATCTGAACCGAGGCCTCGTCTGTCAAGTTTCCAACATGCTACCTGAACCACTATACTGGCTCCCAGGAGTAATAGAGGAAAGAGATAGAATCTGAAACAGCAGAAGAGGAAAAGCAAATCTTTGTTTTACCTTCAGAATCTTTCTCGTAGAAGACTCCGTGTGGATGTACAGAATAAGGCCGGGAAGCAAAGTTCTTCAAATGAATAATAAAAGTATCTCTTTCTTCGGCTCTCAGAACTGGACCTAGAAAACCCAGCCAAGATGGTTTGGGGATCTCCTGGGAGTACGTGTCATCTGTGAATTGTTTGAAAATTGCTTTCTTGTAAACCCGACCTATCCTGTTGGGGCCTCTTCTCACATAGACAATTGCTTCTCTGCAGTAGAAAAGGGGGGGGGGTGTAAGTTAATTTTCAATCCATGAATCATATGGAACAGATGAGGAAGATGAGATTTGAAATACCAACACAAGCACTCCATGTGTGGGAACCAATCAACTTATGTAGGGGACAGGTAAACACTGAATGTCATCATCTGTCAGGCTGCTGTCAGCAACTCCCAGCTGGTTGCCCAGGAACGTAGAAAGACAAGGGAATGGTTCTTACTATCTGCTTTTTATTCAGTATTTACAGAGAGAGGCTATAGAACCCAGCCTTTTGGATAAGGGTGTTGTCCCGAGTGAATCTCCACCCCTCGTCTCTCCCACTTCCTCATTCGTCAATCTCATTGTCTCTCCTATGGGTGCTGCTACGTGCCCTCTGTCTTGGAGCTCTTTGCTCTCCTACTTTCAAGGCTTGCCAGGTTCTGGGAGAGGGGTGTGTGTCTGGAATGCTTTCTAAAGACACTGTGTCTGTCAGCTGTTGCCTGCCTGGTGCTTCCTCCTCCTCCTCCTCCAATCCCATTATTTCCCAACTTTCCTCCTCATCTGCCTCTGAGCTGTGACCTCCCTGTTGTAAATCTAAGCTGTCTTCACCTTCCTCCTCCCTGGAAGGGTCAAGCTGGGGAGGCGGTCTCCACCATTCCTCCTCTGCCCAGCTCCTGACATCATGATACCATTTCACTAATAATAATAATACAGTCATACCTCATGTTACGTCCGATTCATGTTACGTTCTTTCAGGTTACGTCCTGCGGTGATCCGGAAGTACCAGAAAGGGTTACTTCCAGGTGTTGCTGCTCGCGCATGCGCAGACGCACAAAATGGCATCACGCGCATGCGCAGAAGCGGCAAATCACAACCCGCGCGTGTGCAGACGCGCCGCTGTGGGTTGCGTTCTTTTCATGTTGCGAACAGGCCTCCGGAACGGATCCCGTTCGCAACCAGAGGTACCACTGGAATAATAATAATAATAATACAGTGGTACCTCGAGTTAAGGGACGTGGGTGGCGCTGTGGGTTAAACCACAGAGCCTAGGACTTGCCAATCAGAAGGTTGGCTGTTCGAATCCCCCCAACAGGGTGAGCTCCCGTTGCTCGGTCCCTGCTCCTGCCAACCTAGCAGTTCAAAAGCACGCCAAAGTGCAAATAGATAAATAGGTACTGCTCAGGCGGATAGGTAAACGGCGTTTCCGTGTGCTGCTCTGGTTCACCAGAAGCGGCTTAGTCATGCTGGCCACATGACCCAGAAGCTGTATGCCGGCTCCCTCAGCCAATAAAGCAAGATGAGCGCCGCAACCCCAGAGTCGGCCATGACTGGACCTAATGGTCAGGAGTCCCTTTACCTTTACTTTTACCCCGGGTTAAGTACTTAATTCGTTCCGGAGGTCCGTTCTTAACCTGAAACTGTTCTTAACTTGAAGCACCACTTTAGCTAATGGGGCCTCCCGCTGCTGCCGCGCAATTTCTGTTCTCATCCTGAAGCAAAGTTCTTAACCCGAGGTACTATTTCTGGGTTAGCAGAGTCTGTAACCTGAAGTGTATGTAACCTGAAGCGTATGTAACCCGAGGTACCACTGTACCATTTTACACATCTACTTCAACTAAACATTAATAAACAGCACAGAGAAAATATGTGAAATGCTGGCAACATTGAGTTAGGTCTTGAGAGTGAATATTTGGAGCCGTTTTCCCCATTTCGTGATGACTTTTCTTTCATTGTCCCATAATGTAAACTAGATCTTGTGAAGCAGCAGCCATCTCTTGTTTGTCTTCTCAGCCCCCCCCCCCCCACCCAACAAGCATCAATATGTACCTTGCCCTTTGCATGGCACATGCATTTCTTTTGCAACTCCCGGCCCTACAGGGCTGTAACCATACATAGGGTGTAGGAAACAAACACTGGCTAGTGGAGTGGAAAAAGAGGCCATTATGAATTAGTTCACAATTCAATTGCAGAGCCGACTTTGCTGGGAATTTTGACTTCAGTAGCTTAGCTTGCTTAATTAAGGGCCCCTCGATACATCCTTTTTATTGCACATTCACAATGATTTGTGCTCATGATTCTGCCAAGACACAATCCTACTTTCAACACTGTGCCTGAAAAGGTTTTGGGGCAGCCATACTGCTTCATTTCCTTTAACTTCCTGCTGTAATCTTGTAACTTTTCATTCTGCAAATTGCCCTCTGGATAGCAATTATGTTGTAGCATAAGGGGAAGCATCACACAACAGCTAATAAAGCAGAAACACCCCCCCCACCTCTAATACACTGTCATTGTGCCAACAATTAGGGTAGCCATACAGTGGTGTTAAGTTGTGGGTGAACATATCAGACGACACAGCGATTCTTCAAACAGCTCTTGTTTATTCACAGGCCAGAACAGAACTGAACTGAAGGGTTCAGCCACCCTGCTTATATAGAGCTCCACTAGAACGCAACAGTAACCATTTTCTGTAACTATCCAATCACTGAATGTCACTTTTTCAATCCCTTATTTGCATATGTGGACCTGAGTGAAAACCATCTACAGTATCCCCCTGCTGTGAGAACTTCAGTACATAACAAGTGGTACCTCAGGTTAAGTACTTAATTCATTCCGAGGTCCGTTCTTAACCTGAAACTGTTCTTAACCTGAGGTACCACTTTAGCTAATGGGGCCTCCTGCTGCCGCCGCACCACCAGAGCACGATTTCTGTTCTCATCCTGAAGCAAAGTTCTTAACCTGAGGTACTATTTCTGGGTTAGCGGAGTCTGTAACCTGAAGCGTATGTAACCTGAAACATATGTTACCTGAGGTACCACTGTATTTCAAAAAGTGAAAATCTGGACACAAAAGTTGTTCAGCTTTTTTTTTGGCCAAGGTGTTTAGCTATATTTGCAAAATCTGAAAAAACAACAACACATTAAGTTTCTGAATAATAATAATAATAATAATAATAATAATAATAATAATAATTTATTATTTATACCCCGCCCATCCGGCTGGGCCCCCCCAGCCACTCTGGGCGGCTTCCAAAAGAATATTAAAATACTATGATACATCAAACATTAAAAGCATCCCTAAACAGGGCTGCCTTCAGATGTCTTCTAAAAGTCTGGTAGTTGTTGTTCTCTTTGACATCTGGTGGGAGGGCATTCCACAGGGAGGGCGCCACTACCGAGAAGGCCCTCTGCCTGGTTCCCTGTAACTTGACTTCTTGCAGTGAGGGAACCGCCAGAAGGCCCTCGGTGCTGGACCTCAGTGTCCGGGTAGAACGATGGGGGTGGAGACGCTCCTTCAGGTATACTGGACCGAGGCCGTTTAGGGCTTTCTGAGCTATTTTAAAGGAAATTCGCCAAAATCTACACTTCCAACATGGGTTGCCATACGTCTGGATTTTCATGGACATTCCAGCGATTTCTGCCCGGACACTGTTTCTGACGGCCGAATCCTGGCTATGTCCGGGAAATTCCGGACGTATGGCAACCCTAAACATGTTGCAGAATACACCTACAATAAAACACTAATCTGGAAGGGAGCGTGAGTAGACTTGTCAGGTCTACATCTGATCAGGGGAATGTCTGCAAAGGACTGTGGCTAGTGTTTTGGAATTCTAAGAATTTGCTACGTCCTGCACTGCAAACCCTATTGGTCATGAAAAACCAGAAGCAAACACTATGCAACAACATTTTAACATGCAACGAAGAGTTAAAATAAACTTAGAAATTCAACTTTTGAAGCCTTTTGAAGAGAAAATTTAAGCACTGAAAATTTAGTGCAGATCCATATAATTGCAGAAAAGCTTCTACCATCACGTATACAAATTGTTCTGTTTATCCATCTCAAACCACTCAGATGAAGCCACATTTCATCGGTGTTATAAAACCTGAGCCTTCCAATGATTTTGTCTACAAGGTTACTTGCAAACACGCAAGCCTATGTAGAAGTCATTATTTCTGCACAAAGCTTGAAGGCCACAGCAGGCTCTGAAAACATCAAAAACATCAGATGCCTGGCAATCAATAAACGTTTCATAAAGTGTGCATCTCCTTTATGCATTGATAATAGGAGCTTTTCAATTTTTCCTGTGCAAGCATATACATGCTTACTGACTCACAAGCAAGTCCCATTTACTTTAATGTAGCTTACCAGAAGATCGTCTGTAGAATGCCAGCATTGGGTGCTTCTAGACTCACGTTGCACAACTAAAGTTGACTTGGTGCTCTTGGGCAACAACCGCCCCCAAGCCCAAATCTGACTTTCTGTGATAAGGAAAGTGATGGCGGAAAGGCACTGGGGAGAGTGGGGTGATGCTTGCTTGTCAAAATAAATGCTTTAAAAGCTCGTATCATCTAAGCTCCCTAACATTCTGCAAACAGATTAGGATAAATGATCGGTACATAGGTTGTCTGGTAGTGACCTTAATCTCTCAAAAATGGTTCTCTTTCTGTCCCAGAGATTTATGCCTGCATTCCAAAGAATTCTGAAGAATTGTCACATGTGAATCGCCATGCAAATGCCTCCTTCTCTCTGCTTACACCAGTGGTGTCCAAACTTTTTTCAAAGAGGGCCAGATTTGATGAAGTGAAGGGCTGACTAAAGTTGTTGAGCTTTTTTTAATGATTGAAGTTATTGAGGGGTTTTTTTAGGATTGAGGTAGTTGAGGGTTTTTAAGGATTTTACCCCAGGAAATAAACTAATAAACTATCACAGGGGGTGGATTAAACCAACCAGCATGCCGGATTAGCCCCCCGAAACGGATTTTGGACATGCCTGGCCTACACCAAAGACCCTTCTCAGAAATCTATATTTGGGGTGTGAATGTGTGTGGGGATCAGCAGGGCCCCAGTTCAAGGCCCACTTCAACACATTAGCGGCTTGAAACGCAGCAAAGTCAACTCCCACTTCCGCTGTGTTTCAAGTCAGACCAGAGAGGGGGCAGAGATATCTTCACATTACCTGATTTCTTTACCCGCATCAAACTCCAACTCACTGATGTTGTCTGCGCATGTGCTATCATGTGCGCATGCGCAGCCACTGCCTAAAATTTCTGCACCACAGTTCGATTTGGGCTTCTGTCTTTAAATCAAATGGAAGCTGCTTTGAAGAAAAGCGCAGCCGTTGTGAGGACCGAAGCTCCCGCCCGAAAATAGTCTGAAAAGCACCACCCTGAGTTCATTGGGACTTACTTCTTAGTAAGCATGTTTAGATTGCAATCTTTACTCCTCCCGATACAAGTACGATAGCTCAACCATAAATACATAAATACATAATCTCATAACCATTATTTTCCAACTTTCCTCCTCATCTGCCCCTGAGCTGTGACCTCCCTGTTGTAAATCTAAGCTGTCTTCACCTTCCTCCTCCCTGGAAGGGTCAAGCTGGGGAGGCGGTCTCCACCATTCCTCCTCTGCCCAGCTCCTGACATCATGATACCATTTCACTAATAATAATAATACAGTCATACCTCATGTTACGTCCGCTTCATGTTACGTTCTTTCAGGTTACGTCCTGCGGTGATCCGGAAGTACCAGAAAGGGTTACTTCCAGGTGTTGCTGCTCGCGCATGCGCAGACGCACAAAATGGCATCACGCGCATGCGCAGAAGCGGCAAATCACAACCCGCGCGTGTGCAGACGCGCCGCTGTGGGTTGCGTTCTTTTCATGTTGCGAACAGGCCTCCGGAACGGATCCCGTTCGCAACCAGAGGTACCACTGGAATAATAATAATAATACAGTGGTACCTCGAGTTAAGGGACGCGGGTGGCGCTGTGGGTTAAACCACAGAGCCTAGGACTTGCCAATCAGAAGGTTGGCGGTTCGAATCCCCCGAACAGGGTGAGCTCCCATTGCTCGGTCCCTGCTCCTGCCAACCTAGCAGTTCAAAAGCACGCCAAAGTGCAAATAGATAAATAGGTACTGCTCAGGCGGATAGGTAAACGGCATTTCCGTGTGCTGCTCTGGTTCACCAGAAGCGGCTTAGTCATGCTGGCCACATGATCCGGAAGCTGTATGCCGGCTCCCTCAGCCAATAAAGCAAGATGAGCACCGCAACCCCAGAGTCGGCCATGACTGGACCTAATGGTCAGGGGTCCCTTTACCTTTACTTTTACCCCGGGTTAAGTACTTAATTCGTTCCGGAGGTCCGTTCTTAACCTGAAACTGTTCTTAACTTGAAGCACCACTTTAGCTAATGGGGCCTCCCGCTGCTGCCGCGCAATTTCTGTTCTCATCCTGAAGCAAAGTTCTTAACCCGAGGTACTATTTCTGGGTTAGCGGAGTCTGTAACCTGAAGCGTATGTGTCAGGGGTTCAGAAGGAGAGACACAGGAGGGGGAGCAAATGGAGAGTGAGGAGGAGGAGTACGAGGGGGGCGCAGGCAGTGACAGTGGCCAGAGTTATTCCACAAGCCTCTCTAGCGAATCAGAGGACTCACAGAAGGGAGCGCCGGTGGCCAGAGCAAGGGAGATTCCAAGGGAGAAACCTCAAGAGGGAGGGGCCAGCGGGGAGTCCCTGAACAGCAGCTGGAGATCAGGGCCAGCGTCTCCACCAGAGCGCAGTGGGGAGGGGGAGTCCCAGGAGTCGGGACCAGTGTCCTCACCACCAGAGGGAGGAGAGGAGTCAGGTTTGGCAACACCCACATCAGGAAGCGGGGAAACGGTCAGAAGGAAAGTCACCGGCTGGGCGCGCGCGCCAAGTTCAAATGTACAGGAGCGCGGCACAGCGGGGAGCCCGGGAAGGGAGCCAGGTCCTAAAGCCCGCCGGAGGGAGGGGCAAGACTCAGGAGGCTCCGCGTCAGAGGAGTCCAGGAAGGAGGGAACCCCAGAGGGCAGAAGGACCCAACGCAGGAAAGAGCAGCGCAAGAGGTGGAGCCGGGCTAGAATCTTAAACTGGTGTGGGTGGAGCAGTGAGTCAGAGGGGACTTAGCCGGTCTAGCGTTAAGACGTGGGCCTGCGTGCCCAGAGCTTGGAAATGGAAACTAAACTTCAATAAAGACTTTTGTATATAATATCCACTGGGCGGTGGTCCTCTGTGAGCTGGGACCTAGCGGCAGTCCTGACAGTATGTAACCCGAAGTACCACTGTACCATTTTACACATCTACTTCAACTAAACATTAATAAGCAGCACAGAGAAAATATGTGAAATACTGGCAACATTGAGTTAGGTCTTGAGAGTGAATATTTGGAGCCGTTTTCCCCATTTCGTGATGACTTTTCTTTCATTGTCCCATAATGTAAACTAGCTCTTGTGAAGCAGCAGCCATCTCTTGTTTGTCTTCTCAGCCCCCCCCCCCCACACCCAGCAAGCATCAATATGTACCTTGCCCTTTGCATGGCACATGCATTTCTTTTGCAACTCCCGGCCCTACAGGGCTGTAACCATACATAGGGTGTAGGAAACAAACACTGGCTAGTGGAGTGGAAAAAGAGGCCATTATGAATTAGTTCACAATTCAATTGCAGAGCCGACTTTGCTGGGAATTTTGACTTCAGTAGCTTAGCTTGCTTAATTAAGGGCCCCTCGATACATCCTTTTTATTGCACATTCACAATGATTTGTGCTCATGATTCTGCCAAGACACAATCCTACTTTCAACACTGTGCCTGAAAAGGTTTTGGGGCAGCCATACTGCTTCATTTCCTTTAACTTCCTGCTGTAATCTTGTAACTTTTCATTCTGCAAATTGCCCTCTGGATAGCAATTATGTTGTAGCATAAGGGGAAGCATCACACAACAGCTAATAAAGCAGAAACACCCCCCCCCCACCTCTAATACACTGTCATTGTGCCAACAATTAGGGTAGCCATACAGTGGTGTTAAGTTGTGGGTGAACATATCAGACGACACAGCGATTCTTCAAACAGCTCTTGTTTATTCACAGGCCAGAACAGAACTGAACTGAAGGGTTTAGCCACCCTGCTTATATAGAGCTCCACTAGAACGCAACAGTAACCATTTTCTGTAACTATCCAATCACTGAATGTCACTTTCAATCCCTTATTTGCATATGTGGACCTGAGTGAAAACCATCTACAGTATCCCCCTGCTGTGAGAACTTCAGTACATAACAAGTGGTACCTCGGGTTAAGTACTTAATTCATTCCGAGGTCCGTTCTTAACCTGAAACTGTTCTTAACCTGAGGTACCACTTTAGCTAATGGGGCCTCCTGCTGCCGCCGCACCACCAGAGCACGATTTCTGTTCTCATCCTGAAGCAAAGTTCTTAACCTGAGGTACTATTTCTGGGTTAGCGGAGTCTGTAACCTGAAGCGTATGTAACCTGAAACATATGTTACCCGAGGTACCACTGTATTTCAAAAAGTGAAAATCTGGACACAAAAGTTGTTCAGCTTTTTTTTTTGGCCAAGTTGTTTAACTATATTTGCAAAATCTGAAAAAACAACAACACATTAAGTTTCTGAGCTATTTTAAAGGAAATTCGCCAAAATCTACACTTCCGACATGGGTTGCCATACGTCTGGATTTTCATGGACATTCCAGCGATTTCTGCCCGGACACTGTTTCTGACGGCCGAATCCTGGCTATGTCCGGGAAATTCCGGACGTATGGCAACCCTAAACATGTTGCAGAATACACCTACAATAAAACACTAATCTGGAAGGGAGCGTGAGTAGACTTGTCAGGTCTACATTTGATCAGGGGAATGTCTGCAAAGGACTGTGGCTAGTGTTTTGGAATTCTAAGAATTTGCTACGTCCTGCACTGCAAACCCTATTGGTCATGAAAAACCAGAAGCAAACACTATGCAACAACATTTTAACATGCAACGAAGAGTTAAAATAAACTTAGAAATTCAACTTTTGAAGCCTTTTGAAGAGAAAATTTAAGCACTGAAAATTTAGTGCAGATCCATATAATTGCAGAAAAGCTTCTACCATCACGTATACAAATTGTTCTGTTTATCCATCTCAAACCACTCAGATGAAGCCACATTTCATCGGTGTTATAAAACCTGAGCCTTCCAATGATTTTGTCTACAAGGTTACTTGCAAACACGCAAGCCTATGTAGAAGTCATTATTTCTGCACAAAGCTTGAAGGCCACAGCAGGCTCTGAATACATCAAAAACATCAGATGCCTGGCAATCAATAAACGTTTCATAAAGTGTGCATCTCCTTTATGCATTGATAATAGGAGCTTTTCAATTTTTCCTGTGCAAGCATATACATGCTTACTGACTCACAAGCAAGTCCCATTTACTTTAATGTAGCTTACCAGAAGATCGTCTGTAGAATGCCAGCATTGGGTGCTTCTAGACTCACGTTGCACAACTAAAGTTGACTTGGTGCTCTTGGGCAACAACCGCCCCCAAGCCCAAATCTGACTTTCTGTGATAAGGAAAGTGATGGCGGAAAGGCACTGGAGAGAGTGGGGTGATGCTTGCTTGTCAAAATAAATGCTTTAAAAGCTCGTATCATCTAAGCTCCCTAACATTCTGCAAACAGATTAGGATAAATGATCGGTACATAGGTTGTCTGGTAGTGACCTTAATCTCTCAAAAATGGTTCTCTTTCTGTCCCAGAGATTTATGCCTGCATTCCAAAGAATTCTGAAGAATTGTCACATGTGAATCGCCATGCAAATGCCCCCTTCTCTCTGCTTACACCAGTGGTGTCCAAACTTTTTTCAAAGAGGGCCAGATTTGATGAAGTGAAGGGCTGACTAAAGTTGTTGAGCTTTTTTTAATGATTGAAGTTATTGAGGGGTTTTTTTAGGATTGAGGTAGTTGAGGGTTTTTAAGGATTTTACCCCAGGAAATAAACTAATAAACTATCACAGGGGGTGGATTAAACCAACCAGCATGCCGGATTAGCCCCCCGAAACGGATTTTGGACATGCCTGGCCTACACCAAAGACCCTTCTCAGAAATCTATATTTGGGGTGTGAATGTGTGTGGGGATCAGCAGGGCCCCAGTTCAAGGCCCACTTCAACACATTAGCGGCTTGAAACGCAGCAAAGTCAACTCCCACTTCCGCTGTGTTTCAAGTCAGACCAGAGAGGGGGCAGAGATATCTTCACATTACCTGATTTCTTTACCCGCATCAAACTCCAACTCACTGATGTTGTCTGCGCATGTGCTATCATGTGCGCATGCGCAGCCACTGCCTAAAATTTCTGCACCACAGTTCGATTTGGGCTTCTGTCTTTAAATCAAATGGAAGCTGCTTTGAAGAAAAGCGCAGCCATTGTGAGGACCGAAGCTCCCGCCCGAAAATAGTCTGAAAAGCACCACCCTGAGTTCATTGGGACTTACTTCTTAGTAAGCATGTTTAGATTGCAATCTTTACTCCTCCCGATACAAGTACGATAGCTCAACCATAAATACATAATCATCTTGGGGCGTCTAAGTCAAATGCAGTTGAATGGCAGTTGCACTGTGGTACTGAAGCTTAGGAAAGTTTGCGTTATTACAAAAGGACCACAGCACAGGTCTTGACTCCCCTCCAAATCCCTTGGAATTTAATTTAATTTAATTGCTAAGTGTGCAGACCTGTAGCAGTGCGCCTTAAATGCACATTGCAACTGTGAAACGATGGGCAGCCTAAAAAAACCGCTCGCATTGCCGTTTGAACCAGCCTATGCTGCTTTCTGATGCATTTTAAGGTCGCTTCGAAAACTTGTTTCATTGCCCAGACATGCTTCTTTGGAGGAAACAAACACACAAGCAAACAACTTGGAAAGCACTGAGCCCAATATGCATCATGTGGGCGAGTGTGAATTAACTACTTTAAAAGCGACCGTAGAAACTCAGAAGACGCCAGCAGGGATTCCTGCTTTGACTTACTCATCCTCCGTGAGATTTTGTCCTGTGATCAAATTCTCGCCACTCGGTGCATAGTCCCAGTTCTCCTCCACAATTCCAAGGTAGTACGTCCTGGTAGCCGCTTCTGCTAAAAACAAACGCCAGAAGATTAGGCTGGTTAGAAGGCAGGCAGCTCGCTTCACGAAAGACATTTGTGTGTTTTTGTGTGTGTGTGTGCAACTCAAACGAGAGGCAGCCAAAGTGCGCTCACCTCAGCCCTGCCCACTCACATTCCAACTAGTCAGACAGGAGGTAATGGACAAAGCCGTGCCCCTCCCAGGCAGCAATTTGGGGCTGATGAGGGCACAGGCCAGAGAACTTGAGCCAGCTGGCCAAAAAAGGGCCTGTGGTGTGGGGTTGCCATGGCGACAAGCCTCTTGCCAGGCTTTGAAGGCCCCTGTGACTTAGTGTTGTTTGTCCCTCGAGCTAAATGAAGAGAGCGCTTTATTTGTAAATTTGGGCGATTCCCCCCCCCCCCAGCCGTTCGTACTGTATGAAAAGGACGGTGCAAAAGTGTTATACAGTGGTACCTCGGGTTACATACGCTTCAGGGTACAGACGCTTCAGGGTACAGACGCTTCAGGTTCAGACTCCGCTAACCCAGAAATAGTACCTCAGGTTAAGAACTTTGCTTCAGGATGAGAACAGAAATTGTGCTCCGGCAGCAGGAGGCCCCATTAGCTAAAGTAGTGCTTCAGGTTAAGAACAGTTTCAGGTTAAGAACGGACCTCAGGAACGAATTAAGTACATAACCAGAGGTACCATTGTAATGGGGACTTTTTATCTTCTTCGACTCCTGTCTGTCTGCAGGATGGTACACTGACATGCTCTGACAAGCCTCTCCTTGCTCTGTTTTCCAGTAAGCTGTGATCCTAAACTGAACAAAAGAGTGCTTGGCTTAGTGTTAATTGACGAAACTTAGCTTATTTTGTGAGTTTATGGCAAATCTTCCCCTCTCCCAAACTCATAGCAATATTGTGCTGTGACAGACTGCATATAAATTGACGTCCTCGATGGGCCGTTGGCCTGATCCCGCAGGCTCATATTACGTCCTTATGTTCTTGATGTGATTTCATACATAGAAGCAAACATGGAAGTTCATTCACACATAAATGTTCCTCGATGCACGCATCATTATATCTTCCAGAGGGGTAGCAATGCAAATCTCTTGCAGCAAAAGCAGCAAATAATATCACAGCACTTTATAAAGACTAACAGGTTTATTGTGACGTAAGCCATGAGTAACCAGTCATGTGGTTTCCAGGCATTGTGGGACTCTGCTTCCCATCAGCCCTAGCCAGCATGGCCAATAGTCAGGGTTGATGGGAGTTGTAGTCAAACAGAATCAGTTGGCTACTCCTGAACTAGGCAGTCTGACCCAGTTGTATTAGGCCAGACTTCATGGACCTTGCGTCCATGCTGTTGGACTATATGTGCTGCCTGGGGCTGATGGGAGTTGTAGTCTAGCAACATCTGCAGCATGTAGTCATTGCGACTGTTGTTGTTGTTTAGTCGTTTAGTCGTGTCTGACTCTTCATGACTCCATGGACCAGAGCACGCCAGGCACTCCTGTCTTCCACTGCCACTTCCAGTTTGGTCAATCTCATGCTGGTTGCTTTGAGAACACTGTCCAACCATCTCGTCCTCTGTCGTCCCCTTCTCCTTGTGCCCCCCATCTTTCCCAACATCAGGGTCTTTTCCAGGGAGTCTTCTCTTCTCATGAGGTGGCCAAAGTATTGGAGCCTCAGCTTCAGGATCTCGTCCTCTGTCGTCCCATTCTTCTTGTGCTGTTAATCAGTCGGTTGGATAGCTTGGTCGGTTAGAGCGTGGTGCTGATAACACCAAGGTTGCAGGATCAGCCAGCTGCATATTCCTGCATTGCAGAGAGTTGGACTAGTCAGGCATGTCCAACTCCCAAGAGACTGCGATCTATTCCCACTATAAAAAAACAACTGGCAGTGATCTGCCCATTGGATTGACCAAAGTTATTAACAACAACCCAGGGTTTCCCGCCTAAATTAACTTACGTGGACCTGAGTGAAAACTATATACAGTGGTACCTCAGGTTACAGACGCTTCAGTTTACAGACGCTTCAGGTTACAGACTCCACTAACCCAGAAAGGGTTAAGAACTTTGCTTCAGGATAAGAACAGAAATTGCATGGCAGCGGGAGGCCCCATTAGCTAAAGTGGTACCTCAGGTTAAGAACAGTTTCAGGTTAAGAACGGACCTCCAGAACAAATTAAGTTCTTAACCTGAAGTACCACTGTACACAATACCCTGGTGGCCAGGGTGAGAACTTCAGTACATAACAAAAGTTGTTCAGCTTTTTGGGGGGGCGGGGGATGATCAATCAGGAACACACAATCAACTAGGATCAACCAGGGTTGCCCCGCGATCGACTGGTAGATCGCGATCGACTGGTTGGACATGCCTGGACTAGATGATCCTCAGTGTCCCTTCCAATTCTATGATTCTATGATAGCCTTCATACATGAGTCTGTACGTACATTTCAAGTCATTTTACCTATTTATTCCATTTTTATCCCACCCTTCCAAAAAGAACCTCAAGGCAGCATGCATTACTAGAGGGGTGTGTGGGCTTGTATGCAACAATCTAGTAAAGGTAAAGGTACCCCTGACCGTTAGGTCCAGTCACGGATGACTCTAGGGTTGCGGCGCTCATCTCGCTCTACAGGCTGAGGAACCGGCGTTTGTCCGCAGACAGCTTTTCCGGGTCATGTGGCCAACATGACGAAACCGCTTCTGGCGAACCAGAGCAGTGCACAGAAATGCCGTTTACCTTCCCGCTGGAGTGGTACCTATTTATCTACTTGCACTAGCATGCTTTCAAACTGCTAGGTTGGCAGGAGCAGGGAACGAGCAATGGGAGCTCACCCTGTCGCAGGGATTCGAATTGCTGACCTTTTGATCAGCAAGTCCAAGCGGCACAGTAGTTTAACCCACAGCACCACCTGCGTCCCATATGCAACAATCTACTCTACTCTAATATAAATTATACTACATGATGTATGTATAATAATTTCATCTAACTCCAGTGAAGGTCCCCTATCAAATAATTTGCTGGTGGTGAAAATGAATGCTAATACGATCTCCTACCTCACATTATACTCTTCGTGAGTGGCATCAGTGCTATGCTAGCAAAAAACCTCCTGCTAATTCAGCCCGTTTCCCCAGTCTTATATTTTCTTTTCCCTTTACTTGACCTAATTGGTACTTATTGCCTCACAAGGCCTTTGCATATATTCATTAACGTCAATTATCCAGAGGCAAAACTCAAATAATGCTTATTGCAGCACTCCAGGCAGGTATCAGCACATTTGGGGGAACTCCAAATGTGTTGGCCGAGGGAGCTGTACGCCGGCTCCCTCGGCGAACAAAGCGAGATGAGCACCACAACCCCAGAGTCGGTCACAAATGGACCTTTACCTTTACAGCTCAATATCGGCAACAACTCTGCAGGGTTCCAGATGCGGACCATTCCCAATCCTACCTGTGCACGCCGAGGATTGAACCCGCAACCTTCTGCAGATCTGTGATTACTCCCCTTCATTAAGCATCCCTCAGGCCTCCTCTCGTAACTGAAATAAATATGTGAGACCATTTGCTGATATTCAAATGTTGCTGTCTTCTCCTTCCCTCACTTTTATTGACTCCATTACTGCGAAGATGAAACTTGTAAGCAGCTTGTGGGCACTTAGCTTGGAGTCGTTTTGTTTCTCTTGCTTGTGGTTTCCATTTTGTTTTGTTTTGCTTGCTTGCTTACATGGGTGCCGGCTCACTAGGGCCCTGCATGCTCAAGCACCAACAAAATTCCCCAAGAAGGGGCCAGGCAGCCACAAATTTCAGCGCCAGGGCCATGCAAAAGGCATGACAACTACGGCTCTGGACGCCCCTGGTGGTGCAGTGACAATGATTAACAATTAGTAACTGTAATTTCTGGTAAGGTTTTTATTAAAGTTTTTCATTATACCATATGATATAGAAAACAAATGTAAATAAAAACAAAACAAAAATACAAATAGAGTAAGTAGAATAGTAACCATAATTGTAAATAAGATCTTCAAATTAAATGAATTCCAGTTGTCAAATAGCAACACCAATTCCTTTAGCCATGTTTATTTATAGGCAAATGCCAGACTAAGTAATTTTCCACCAAGGGGAGAAAAAAAACACCCCACAAGTTTGACTTCCTGAAAGTCATCTTCATAAGTTCCAGTGTTTTGACTTACCTTGTTCCACTGAATGACTACAATTTTTCCCCACTCGTAGCTTGTTCAGTCAGGGCTAAACAAATGACTGAAGTCACAATGTACACTGTCTAGAGCAGCAGTGTGAAGTGGAAGAACTGGGAATGCTGAATTCAAGGCTCTGCAAAGCTACCATCCTGTGGAGGTTTGGAGTGAGAAAACAGGAGCAATTCTCTCATTAAAAATGAACACATTGTGGTTTTTTGTTTATTTCATTTGTGAGTCCCTTGACTCCAAAATGGTCTCCAAGTGACGTATCTGATAAAAAGGCATACAAATGAAAACGAACATCAAAAAATAAAATGAAATCAGGCTTCTTAGGCTGAACGGATGCTAGTCAGCCTTTATCCGCCTAACACAATCGAGCCAGCAGATGACCCGGTCATTGAGCATTCGTCCTGATTTGCTTATGTGGTGGTTAGATTATATCCCATCTTTATTGAATCATAGAACCACAGATTTTGTTATATATATTGATCCAGATAGCATGAGGAAGCAGGCTTCCACAGGGGTAAAAGATAAAAGTAAAGGACTCCTGGACGGTTATGTCCAGTCAAAGGCAACCATGGGGTTGTGGTGCTCATCTCGCTTTCAGGCCGAGGGAGCCGGTGTTTGTCCACAGGCAGCTTTCTGGGTCATGTGGCCAGCAGGACTAAACAGCTTCTGGAACAACGAAACACCGTGACAGAAACAAGAGTGCATGGAAATGTCATTTACCTTCCCGCCACAGTGGTACCTATTTATCTACTTACACTGACGTGCTTTTGAACTGCTAGGTTGGCAGGAGCAGGGACAGAGTAATGGGAGCTCACCCTGGGAGCTCACGGAGATTTGAACCGCCAACCTTCTGATCGGCAAACCCAAGAGGCTCAGTGGTTTAGACCACAACGCCACGTGTGTATCCCTAGCTGGTCATGAAATCACATTAAAAAAACAAAGTGTGTGATTGCTTGGCTGGTGGGACTACAATGCATACTCGCTTTTTTGTGGGGGGATGGGACACCTTCCAATCAGCTGTTCAGAAGTGCGAGCAAAGGGTTGTATTCAGTCTTACTCTTCCCTGTTTTTCCACGCACTCATACCCCACAGCTGAACTGTGCTTGTCATTGCTTTCTGAGCAAATAAGGCATCAGAAAACTACATATAAAAACGGGAATGAGCTAACCTGCACGTACAAACCCATTTTCTAATCCTATTACGTTTTGTTGACTCTGCTAGAGTTAAGGCTCCCTCTAATGGACAGAAATGGCCTCACTTGTCATTTGCTAGTGGTTTTCAAACTGTGATTGAGCAAAGAGAACATTCTAATGCTTGCACTTAAAAGGTGCAGGGAAGGAATTAGGGTAATGGTGTAAGTAATGGAGCTTCAAGGATGCTTTAAGTCCTATTTCTGGTTCTTGAGGCATCGTTAGGTACAAACACTCTTCTGGAGAACTTAATGCAAGGTCGGTGGCTTTGCTACCTGTTTCTTTAGCTGCCTCCTTGTGCACAATGTCCTCTGGTATCCTGGTAGCTAGCTGCATTTGTCCATCGAGCGCAGTATTGTCAGCTCGGGCGGGCAGCAATTATCCAGGTTCTCAGGTTTCCTCATCGCTTTCCCATCAGTCTTTCTAATCTCTTATACCTGATGCTGAAGATTTTGGCTGAGCCATGCCGACTGGCCCTGCACCATATATGATCTCAGGTGTGCGGCAGGTAAAGTGTGGGGCAGGTAAAGCCAGGCTTGACCAAGCACTCAACAACCACCTGAGCATTTGGGAAGCACAGGACAATTCACTACACTTTGACAGGCGTCAACCACCTGATGTCATTATGATTGGCTGGTGGGTATTCTTCATGTCCACCTGCCTAAGTTGGCTCATTGGGGGTGGGAGAGTTAAAGATCTGGTGTCAGGCTCCGGGGACTCAGCTCCCCCCCCCCACTTGGCCATAGATAAGCAGGACAAAGCGAAAAGAGTCCGTTACCATTTAAAGAGTCTTTAATGATCACAGCAAAAGAACAAAGCATCCATTATCGGAATTGAAGGTGTTCCCAATTAAGGATTCTACCCACTTCCCCCCAGTCACTTCCGTCTTGCAACCTGATCACATAACCACCTTGCTTTTTGTGTAGCCACCTTATCTGCTCTACCTATCTGCTCTTGGACTGATAGGCTGGACACTTTCTAGCGAGAGTCTGTTAGCTCTTTCTCTTCCTGTTCTTCTTCACTTTGCTGTTCACAGCCCAGTTCTTCCCAGCTTTTGTCTTCAGAACCATGCCCCTCTACAAACCGCTGTTCCAAATCTATACTGCTTCTTCTGCTCCTGGGCAGCTTCAGGATCCTGGTCAGGAGCAGGGTGAGGGTGAGGTGTGACGTTAACATATGAGAGTGCTGGAGGTGAAATAGTTAAACAGGTTACCCAACCAGAACCCAGGGGGTGGAGTCAGAGGGACTATAAAACCAGCTCTGGGAGGGGTGCAGGGAGGAGGTCGTTGGGAGGTTGATTGGAGTGGGAGTGAATTGGGATAGAGTCTGTGGGTAGGTTGAGTTAGTGTAGTGAAATAAGCTGAGTCAGGAACAGTTAGGAGCTAGGAAGACAAGTAAATATCTGAGAGGTGGTTTAGTGAGTGAGAGCAGGTAGCGGAAGTTATAGGTCTGGATAGGCACCCCATGATTGTAATTGACCAATACAGTTTATGAAACCACACGCTTGTTAAACTGCAATAAATAAACAGAAGTTTATGTTCCAATTTAACCCTGACTGGACTCAGTATTGTACCAGGTAGGGCCTGGGTGGTGGCAGCAAGAAATAAAGTGGTGGCACAGGGATCAATAGACAGTGAAACGTCTGGGGACCCTGTGTGATGGCCACACGAGGCTCCCACCATTCCTCATGAGAGCAGTACTCCTCAGCCTGACATCTGGCCTGCTGAGCCAAAAAGCACCCCAGAGTGTTGGAGTAGCAAGCACCAGGTTCAAACTCTAATTCAGCCATCAAGTTCATTGGATTGTGTTGGGCTACTCACTTTCTCTCTCCTTAACCTACCTCAAAGGGTTCTGGTGAGGATACAAGCATGGGGAAGAGGCATGAGTGCAGCCCAAGGTTTATTCGATGAAGGAAACAACTCATCTGCAATAAATAAATCCAGCTCAGACTTAAGGATATTTAGACCTAATGTACCTGTGCACATCTAACTCCGAACTGGTTCATAGCTGGTACACCATGCCTTGGTGGGTTTGGGAGAAGCAATTTCTGGGAGTTTGATGTGATGCAACTTTCTAATAATAACAGCACATTAATGGCTGTTAATATTGGAAGTGCACGAACCTGTTCTTTTTAAGTGTCCGGCAACCTCAACAAGACTGACATAATGGTTAATAGTCTCTCTCTCTAATATTATCAAGCCCTTTCATTAAAGGATTCTGAGACGCTTCGTACCTCTAGTAATTATACCATTCTTGCGAGATGGTTTAACAAACACAAACCAGTCCATCGGCTCTCCCTAAAGATGGGGCAGTAACAGGTTATTACCCCTAAACTTTGCTAAGATGCACTGAAAGGAAGGGTAGATTTTGACTACTAATTGGCAATGTGGAATTTACAGGTTTTAGTGGGACTAAGAGTGATCTAGGCCCTCCATGTCAAATATTAACGCAACCAACTTAAAGACTCATTTTGGAAATTATCTGTGTTTGAAGACTGAAAAAAAGGTTAGTTTATGAATAGTAGAAGAGTTGGATGTTATTCTGGAGCAGGCATAGGCAAACTTGGCCCGCCAGATGTTTTGGGACTACAACTCCCATGATCCCTAGCTAACAGGACCAGTGGTCAGGGATGATGGGAATTGTAGTCCCAAAACATCTGGAGGGCTGAGTTTGCCTATGCCTGTTCTGGAGCAATGCTAAATAGATAGAGATGGATAGATAGATAGATAGATAGATAGATAGATAGATAGATGATGATAGATAGATAGATAGATAGATAGATAGATAGATAGAGATAAATAGATAGATATAGATAGGATTCCGTTTCAGATTGTTCTCTTGAGACCATAACATTATATTTTGGTTATATATTTTTTAAATATGCGTTTTGGTGTTCTAGCCCTTTGTTTTTGCTGTGAGCCAGTTTCTTAAAACCCCCCAAAAACAATTTTATTGGTTTTTAAACAAATACAAATAGTTGAGACAGTCGAGCACGAGTTTCTTAATCTTAGGATTGTGAGTTCAAGCCCCACTTTGGGCAAAAGATTCCTGCATTGTGGGGACTAGATGACCCTTCTGGTCCTTTCCAACTCTATAATTCAATGACTCTAAGCATTTTGCATATATGTGTGCGTATGGCTGATAGACAAAGAATCAAAAGTATTTCCTTTTCCTTTTCTTCTTTTTCCTTTATTTTATCTCCTTCTGTTTTTATGTTTTAAAAATGCTTGCCACTTGATGTTAACTTTTTTCTTTGTTCTGCAAGCTTTAATTAAAAAAAAAAACTTTCTGAAAAAGAAGGAAATATAGGCTCTAAATATAGACAATGGTATATTGTCTCGCCATTTCTGCATATTCCATAAGTTTTCGTATCCATTCTTCCCTTGCTGAGACTTCGTCTTCTTTCCATTTTGGGGCCAGTAACATTCGTGACGCTGTAGTCGCATACATGAATTGGTTTCTATACAATTTAGGTACAGTGGTACCTCAGGTTAAGAACTTAATTCGTTCCGGAGGTCCGTTCTTAACCTGAAACTGTTCTGAACCTGAAGCACTACTTTAGCTAATGGGGCCTCCCGCTGCTGCCACACGATTTCTGTTCTCATCCTGAAGCAAAGTTCTTAACCCGAGGTACTATTTCTGGGTTAGCGGAGTCTGTAACCTGAAGCGTCTGTAACCTGAAGCATCCATAACCTGAGGTACCACTGTAGTTCTGTCCCTTTTTTCCCAAGAGAAAGAGAGAGTTTGAGTTTCACACAGTTTCTGCTTGGCCACTGGGAAAACAGGCCAGGCAACTGACCTGATTCAGCAAGCTGTCCTTATGCTCAGTGGTTTGTCTCAGCATAAGGTATCTTCTAGGTGGCACTGTGGGTAAAACCTCAGTGCCTAGGACTTGCTGATCGCATGGTCGGCGGTTCGAATCCCCGCGGCGGGGTGAGCTCCCATCGTTCGGTCCCAGCTCCTGCCCACCTAGCAGTTCGAAAGCACCCCTAAGTGCAAGTAGATAAATAGGGACCGCTTTATAGCGGGAAGGTAAACGGCGTTTCCGTGTGCTACGCTGGTGCTGGCTCGCCAGAACAGCTTCGCCACACTGGCCACGTGACCCGGAAGTGTCTCCGGACAGCGCTGGCTCCCGGCCTCTAGAGTGACATGAGCGCGCAACCCTAGAGTCGGACACGACTGGCCCGTACGGGCAGGGGTACTTTTACCTTTACCTTTAAAGGTACCGTATTTTTCGCTCTATAAGACGCACCAGACCATAAGACGCACCTAGTTTTTGGAGGCGGAAAACAAGAAAAAAAATATTCTGAATCTCAGAAGCCAGAACAACAAGAGGGATCGCTGCGCAGCGAAAGCAGCAATCCCTCTTGCTGTTCTGGCTTCTGGGATAGCTGTGCAGCCTGCATGCTCTCCATAAGACGCAAACACATTTCGCCTTACTTTTTAGGAGGGAAAAAGTGAGTCTTATAGAGCAAAAAATATGATATCTTCTAATGTTCCTAAGCACTTTGCCATCAGTATTTTTTTAGCTTCCCCCCTGCACTATATCCAACTTTGCAACAGGTAACAGAATCCATGGCTTTAGAGGCATCCGTTTTACTTCCTTCATTCGATTTTGTGAACAACTATTACAGGTGGTAAAAAGAAGCAGACAGCTGCCTGCTCTTATCTCATTAACGCTGGTAAAAGTCTGTAATTGCACAGTTAATTGTTACTGGCAAAAGCCAAACGTAGTGATTAAGACCGGGAGATATAGCTATTTGGAATTTGTAAACAGTAAAAACAATCATAAGATATCTGGCTTTCTGGGACTCAGGAGGAGGCCGTTGCACAGACCTGAATAGGCTTCCAGATGTCAAAATAGAACTTCATGCTCCCACTGGCCCTGTAACGAAAACAAGACAGTGATTAAACTTGTTAAGCACTATGCCTCCTATACTTACCCCAATCCAAGATTTAAGTTCAGCTATAAAATAATTAGGGACACGGGTGGTGCTGTGGGTTAAACAACAGAGCCTAGGGTTTGCCGATCAGAAGGTTGGCTGTTCGAATCCCCGTGACGGGGTGAGCTCCCGTCCCTTCTCCTGCCAACCTAGCAGTTCAAAAGCACATCAAAGTGCAAGTAGATAAATAGGTACCGCTCTGGCGGGAAGGTAAACGGCGTTTCTGTGTGCTGCTCTGGTTCGCCAGAAGCGGCTTAGTCATGCTGGCCACATGACCTGGAAGCTGTACACTGGCTCCCTCAGTCAATAAAGCGAGATGAGCGCCGCAACCCCAGAGTCGTCTGCGACTGGACCTAATGGTCAGGGGTCCCTTTACCATTATAAAATAATTATATACGCCTATCAGGTACTGCCACACCTTTAAGTTTGTTTATTGTATCATTCATATTTACTGTACATCTTGAATTTAATCTATTATATTATCTGCAGGTATAAGAGGTCAGCCTGTCGGGTGCATACCCTCCAACATTTATCCAATGAAAATAGGGGCGTCCCATTCCACAATGATAATTTTACTATTTATAACCCACACATCTTACTGGGTTGCCCCAGCCACTCTGGGTGGCTTCCAACATATATAAAAACATAATAAAACATTAAACAACTTCCTTGTACAGTGGTACCTCGGGTTACAGACACTTCAGGTTACAGGCGCTTCAGGTTACAGACTCCACTAACCCAGAAATATTACCTCAGGTTAAGAACTTTGCTTCAGGATGAGAACAGAAATCGTGCAGTGGCAGTATGGCGGCAGTGGGAGGCCGCATCAGCTAAAGTGGTACCTCAGGTTAAGAACAGTTTCAGGTTAAGAACGGACCTACAGAACAAATTAAGTTCTTAACCTGAGGTACCACTGTACAGGATTGCCTTCAGATGGCTCGGGGGTCGGATAACTCCATACCCTCCTAAATTTCTCCAATGAAAATAGGGACGTCCTAAGGAAAAGTAGGACATTCTGGGATCAAATCAGAAACCAGGACGGCTTCTCTAAATCAGGGACGTCCCTGGAAAATAGGGGCACTGGGAGGATCTGATGGTGCCCTGATTCCCTTCCAGCTGTTGGGGTTCTGTACGCCGGCTCCCTTGGCCAATAAAGCAAGATGAGCGCCGCAACCCCAGAGTCGGTCACAACTGGACCTAATGGTCAGGGGTCCCTTTACCTTTACCTTATCAAACAAAAGATAAGGCTGTTGGGATGACAGATTATGTTTGCAGGCATCAAAACCCAATGGCACAGAGAGAAATGTGAGTGACAGAGGCAATATCACAATTTCTGAAGCAGAGGTACTTCTTCTGTTCTGAGGTAGCGATAATAAGAGAGGGAGGAATGCACATCCTGGCTCTGGTCTCAACCTACGTGCATTCAAGAGAGCTTGTGAAACATCTTCTGTCTGCATGTAACAGCTATATGCATAGGCTTATATTTATATGATCTTTGACTCTACTGCAAACAGTAGAGTCCCTGATTGCACATAGAAGTCTGTGACCTTACAGCTTAGATGTATGTGTACACACACACACACACACACACACACACACACACACACAGGATCTGGTCTACATTGTTTTTAATTCCCAAATGTGTCAACTGCCTTGAGACAGCGGTTTAGAAGCTGATTAATAAATCAATGGAAATAATCATAGCAATAAAAAGCAGCACAGTTGTGTCTGTTTACATTCCCTTTCCCATGATTTGAGCTGTGCAACAACAAGAGAGCTCCGACTTTTTTTTTTAAACGAAAGACAAATGCACAGAAGTAAGGCAGTGTTGATCAATATAACCAGGAGCCATTGATCAGTGGAACAGAGCAATGCTTTCATTGCCTTAAAAATCAATCATGCACGGTGACACAACAAACATAAACACAGAGTACCGGATATCTCGCAGCCAAATTTTAGGGTATTTTTTTGTGTGTGTTCCCAAATAGTGTGATAGAAGGAACCATTTGCTTGCTTGCTCGACTACGGCAACAACGCTTTAACTCCAGAAAGTTTGAAGAGATTTGACAACGGGCTAGCATTTGCACAGGGTCTTCTCAAGGGTGTATTGTTTCGAAGTTCAGCCTCGTAACAAAGTTCATGGTAAGTTTGATTGGCACATTAAGGTAAGTGAATGTCTGCTGAAGCTGATCTTTTAGGCAGCCTTTAGGCACCATAGATAAAAATGAATGTGTAATGGTACCGGATACTGGAAGGAATTTTTTTTGTTTTGTGTAATGGTAGACTAACTTCAAAGAACCTGCAGTGAAGTTGCACATCGTATCAGATTCCTAAGGCACAAGCCATCGGAACGTTCCTTCTGTGTAATAATAATAATAATAATAATAATAATAATAATAATAATATATTTATATCCTGCCCATCCGGCTGGGTTTCCCCAGCCACTCTGGGTGGCTCCAAGCAGATTAAAAACAGAATGCTGTAAAACATCAAACATTAAAAACAGCACTGAAAAGAATGGGTTCAATGCATGAGCATCGAGTTCCAGCAGCAATCCTGATCTTTTCAATGCAGTTTGTACAAAGGACCATCTGACTAGATGGTGCCCCGCATGCGTTTTCTGCTGCGATTACACAAATCGGACAATCAATGCGTATCTAGGCTCCCAGACTTTGGTGCTGATGGCAGAGGAACAAATTTGCACTGCTCTGAAACGGAAAGTTGGCTTTTATTAGATGTGTTGGTTCCGGAATAGCAGGACGCAGCAGTTGAGGTGATAACCTTTTCTGAACCAAAGTTTGACCTGTGATTACTTATTAACACATCCAAGTCACCTTCTTTCCCCCCTCTTAAAGTGTGTGGAGGACTCGAGGCAGGAGGTGTCAGGTTTATATAGGGCAAGGGTGGGTGTGATGACCTGGGACTTGGGCTCGGACTTGGAACCGGAGGAGTCTCCGTCCGCACCGGATCCTTTGCCTCAGGTGGCATCTGAACCGAGTCTGGGGCCTTATTCTGAAGAGCCCCAGTCTGCACAGGTTCCCCTGCAACAAGCACCAGCTGAGCCGAGTCAGGGGCCTGAGCCTGCCCTGGCTCCAGATGCGGGGATGACCTTGTTGCCTTCTGCTGGGCAATCACGTCCAGCTGCTCCACTACCAGTTGGGTCAGGAGAGTCTGAGGCGGCCTCTGGGTCTAGTAACCCACCGACATCTCCCGAGCTGCAGAGACTCATGTCTGAGAGAAGGAGGGACCTGAGTACTCGCAGGAGGAGTGCTCGCCTTCAGGCAAGACAGGGAGGTGAGTCACCGGGGGATCAGGACCAGCCGTTACCCCGACAAAGATAAAAGGCTGTCGGACCCCACCCAGGTTGTGGGAGCAAGATTGCTGCTTGTTGGAATCTGCCTGTATGACCTAGCCTGGTTTCCTGCCTTGGCCCTGTTGGACTGACTCCTCGTGGGATCCTTGGATTTGGGACCAGACCTGGACCATGTTGCTCAGGTTAATGCCCGGGCCCAGCACAGTGAGAAAGCTCAGACTTGGGGGCCAAACGCAGCCCTCCAGACCTCTCCATCTCATGCTTGGGACTCTCCCCAGGCCACACAACCTCTCCTGGCATTGCTTCACCCTCTGCAACGGAGTGTTTCTGCCTGGCAAGAATGTGCCCTTGAACTGTGAGATAAAGACTCTTGCTTAGCTGGATGGAGTCTGACGTAGGAGAGGGGGGCAGGGATTTGTAGGGAACCATACTGGCCGGGGGGCACGAGTCGGAGGCAGGGGAAGCTTCAGAGCTGGAGGGTGGAGCACCGGATGGGCTATAGAAGTGACAGTGTTGTTTTTGACAATACGGTGGTACCTCGGGTTAAGAACTTAATTTTTTCTGGAGGTCCGTTCTTAACCTGAAACTGTTCTTAACCTGAGGCACCACCTTAGCTAATGGGGCCTCCCACTGCCGCCGTGCTGCCACTGCACGATTTCTGTTCTCATCCTGAAACAAAGTTCTTAACCTGAGGTACTATTTCTGGGTTAGTGGAGTCTGTAACCTGAAGTGTCTGTAACCTGAGGTACCACTGTAAAGAGTTAGCTATCTGCTGTGTTCATTCATTGGAAATGTGTAGAAACTACCTTACTGCAAGGCTTACAGCCATTGCTCCACCCACTTTCACCTTTGGCCCCACCCACTGCCAGCATGTTGCCCCCAAGAGGAAGAAGAGGCTACCCACAACAACAGGTCCCTCAGATGGGCCCAGAGGGGAGGTGAGGACAAAGAAATGGGACCACGCCTAATGGCCACACCTCCCAACAGCCACAAATTCAGTGGAAGCACGAAAGGAATGTGTCCTCCACATGATCAGAAGCTCAGGATTGCTGATCATGCGGCAGAGCCCCATGTAGCTATAACAGTGTGCGCATTACAGGTCCTTTTTATACTAACACTGAACATGCAGATGTTGGGAGTGTGACCAGCACCGTTTTGGTTCCTTCTCCAACGGCCATAGCTTCCAAGCACTCAGGGACTTTGCTGTGCAAGATTCATCCAGATATCCATTAAGTATTCATTCTGATTTTCTTGCACAACGCTTACACGTAGTTAGTTAGATTGCATCTGGTCTTTATCGAGCATTTCTGCTGATTTGCTCCCTGGATGTTTATGTGTCTTCGCATTAATCGTATGTTCGTCCCATATTTTCCAATGCCTCTAACCCATCACTTCCCAAACCACAAAAAGTCCATGGGGGGGGGGAGTAGATTTGTTGGATTCGGGCAACAGAGTCTTTATTGACTTTAAATGCACAAACCTAGAGTTATGGTGGGACGCGGGTGGCACTGTGGGTTAAACCACAGAGCGTAGGACTTGCCAATCGAAGGTCGGCGGTTCGAATCCCCACGACAGGGTGAGTTCCTGTTGCTCGGTCCCTGCTCCTGCCAACCTAGCAGTTCGAAAGCACCTCAAAGTGCAAGTAGATAAATAGGTACCTCTCCGGCGGGAAGGTAAATGGCGTTTCTATGCGCTGCTCTGGTTTGCCAGAAGCGGCTTAGTCATGCTGGCTACATGACCTGGAAGCTGTACGTCAGCTCCCTCAGCCAATAAAGCGAGATGAGCTCCACAACCCCAGAGTCAGCCACAACTGGACCCAGTGGTCAGGGGTCCCTTTACCTTTACCTTTAAAGTATGCATTAGATTCCCGCCCCCTGCAAAATACTGACAGAGCCTCCCACAGTGTTTATTGTGGGTCCCTCCTCACCCTGTTATTTGATTGATGACTTCCTCTTGTTTTGTTTCTCTAAACTGTGATGTTGAAAAGCATTTCAAACATAATGATGGTGACGGGTGGAGGCTTTCAAAGAGCTGCAGAAAGTCAATGTGACTTCAAGGTGCCCATTGACCAATGGAACAGTCCCTGGAAAAAAAATCCATAATGCAGAGTGACACATGGCCTCGGTGCCTGCCAAATGGAAGTTGTTTGGGGTATTTCCTCGTTCTTTGGTGTGGGTTTCACGTATTTGTTTAATGGAAGTTAAAACCCTCCAGAGGGTTTATTTGCCTTCCTAAGGCTGCTATGGAGAACGAAGGGGAAGTATAAAATCTGAAGCCATCAAAAAGATTAGATTCCTCACCCCTTTCCCAGCTGGAGATTTTACAGTTTGGGATACATTTGCCTGCCTGTACGATAAATAAGGTAAGGATTGATGCTGTCCTCGCCGTCATATTTCAGGAGGAATCCAAAAGATCTCCTTAAGGAGAAGATCTGCCTAATGTCAATTTTGGCTTACAGGTGGGTCAGGATTTGGGCTTGCCAGATTCCTAATGAGGCTAGCTAGGATTGGTGGAGTTCCCAACTTGTCCATCTGTTATCAGTCTGGTTTTTATTAAGAAGATGTGCAAACTTGTTATTGTTTGGACAGTATCTTTGCATTTTTGCTTGAAGCCGAATCCTTTTTTTCTTGCAATTTGAAGAAAACATTGGTTTGTTTCTTATTGCTCCAAAGGTCAAACTCCATCATCTATCTATGTGACACAGGCAATTTTAAAAAAATAAATGGAGCTGATTGTTAGACACCTTCCTTATGTCTTCTAATCAGAGCAAAAGCAGATCTCTTCCCTTCCCTAACTCAGCTAAGGATGTGGAAATGGCTTATTTAATTTGTTTGGAGTGGAATACAGAAAAAAGGCTGGAACCAAGAGACAGAGAGCTGAGATTGAGCTAACAGCATTGTGAGTCTGTCCCCCAACCCTGATGAATTACTACTGCCATCAGGCGCAGCCAGCTCAGGAAACCTGAATAAGCTGTGCCTCCACCTGTATATCTGTAAATGAACTCAGATATTACATATAACACCTTAACCTTCCATATCTTCCTCCCAAAGGTTATTAAGCTAGGGCGAACTGCACCCCCAGAATTTCACACTGCTCAGAGAAGCTAGGAGAAGCAAGTTGAGCATAGTAATATTGTAATCTACAATTTGATGATTCTATGGTTGTTGGATTCTATGTCAAGTTTGGTTTCTCAGTCTCTCATTTCCCCAATCTTAAATTCAGTTCTCCACATTTGCATATAAGTTTGCATTAAAAGAAAAAAAAAACTTCAAGGAAATACATCAGCTTTTTGGTGCAAATTTCTCCTAATATACCCACTTTCCATGTGTACGTTTGCCTAACATACGCATTTTTGCAAGGTGATTTCCCCTACTATAATACATTTGTGCATGCTTTTTCAATAACATGTGTTTTTTTAGGCATGTATACTTGGCTGGAGAACTGCATTGAAGAATTTGGAAAGGTGCAAATTTCAAAGGAGAGCTGAATTTCGATTCACATGTTGTTTCAGAAAGAGCCAATTGTTGTTGTTTAGTCGATTAGTCGTATCTGACTCTTCGTGACCCCATGACCAGAGCACGCCAGGCACTCCTGTCTTCCACTGCCTCCTGCAGTTTGGTCAAACTCATGCTGGTAACTTCAAGAACACTGTCCAACCAGCTTGTCCTCTGTCGTCCCCTTCTCCTTGTGCCCTCCATCTTTCCCAACATCAGGGTCTTTTCCAGGGAGTCTTCTCTTCTCATGAGGTGGCCAAAGTATTGGAGCCTCAGCTTCAGGATCTGTCCTTCCAGTGAGCACTCAGGGCTGATTTCCTTAAGAATGGATAGGTTTGATCTTCTTGCAGTCCATGGGACTCTCAAGAGTCTCCTCCAGCACCAGAATTCAAAAGCATCAATTCTTCGGCGATCAGCCTTCTTTATGGTCCAGCTCTCACTTCCATACATCACTATTAGGGAAACCATAGCTTTAACTATACGGACCTTTGTTGGCAAGGTGATGTCTCTGCTTTTTAAGATGCTGTCATCGCTTTTCTCCCAAGAAGCAGGCGTCTTTTAATTTAATGACTGCTGTCACCATCTGCAGTGATCATGGAGCCCAAGAAAGTAAAATCTCTCACTGCCTCCATTTCTAGAGCCAATTAGCTAGGTTTAAATGCAAAGAGTATCTGATTTCTCTGATTTCTCTTCCATCCCAATTTAGAAATGATGAGGAAGGGGAGGCAAAAACACAGGCTGCTGCTTTTAGTGGTATACATGTAAACTCCATAATGCCTATTTTCTGCAGCCTTTCCTGTTTGTTTGCTTGCTTGCTTGCTTGCTTGCTTGCTTGCTTGCTTGCTTGCTTGCTTTTAAGTCTCCTGCATGTTAGAAGATATTGCAATGATGTGAGTAATACCTCTGCCAAGAGATGGTGCTATAGGATTTTTTGCTGCTACTGGGTCCCCCCCCCCCAACTTCTTTCTGAAATATAAGATTATGTACATATTGCTATGTTTCCCATCCTCCCCTAACGGGGAGAAGTTCCAGGACAGTACTAATTGGGCTTGGCTTCTTTTGGCTCAGAACATACTGGAGAGACCTGTCAGGAGTAAGCATGGACCAATGGTACCAAATAGTATGGGAAGCAGCCCTACTAGAAAAATTAACCAATAAACTGAAACTGACACGGGGACAAATAGAAGAAGACGCCTTCACCCCGGTATGGCTCCCCTTTATCACATACACAGCCCAACAAGACAACGTCAAAAATCCACCAACAGCATAGAAATCAATACGGCTAACCTGATCCAAAACACCCACCCACCCCACTCACACATGAAAACAAAGACCACCGCAGCCAACTACAAATGAACAACCACACCCTAGGCCAACCCCAACCTCTCTCACCACCAAAGGAACACAAGCAAACACCAAAGAACCTGCACAAGAAACACTGACACCAAACCCTACATATAGTAAGTGTTAGGTTGTGGGGTGAACATATCAGACGACACAGCGATTCTTCAAACAGCTCTTGTTTATTCACAGGCCAGGACAGAACTCAACTGAAGGGTTCAGTCAGCCTGCTTATATAGAGCTCCAGTACAATGTAACTGTAACAATTTTCTAAAACTATCCAATCACCGAACGTCACTTTCGATCCCTTATTTGCATAACTACAAATAAGGTACCCCCCTGCTGGCCCAGGGTGAGAACTTCAGTACATAACGGTAAGTAAAATAGAAACATCGCAACCCACACCCATCTTTTCCCCCTCCACCTCTTTACCCCTTTTCTTCCTAATGTCTCAACAAATGAAATTGATTTGTAAATGTTACATGGGGGAAAAACATGAGAGAGAGACATTGCATACTTCTGTAAATCAACAAAATCTTTAATAAAAATAAATAAAGAAAAGAACATACTGGAGACTTAGTGTATCTTTGCAATGTTTGTAAAAACACATTTGCAAAGATAGATTTCTTCCCAAATATACAAGTGGAGTCTAAACAGAGGCAAACAGCAGACACTCTTACATGGCAGCAGACATGCTAGTGTTGCCATACGTCCGGAATTTCCCAGACATAGCTGGGATTCGGCCGTCGGAAACAGAGAGCTTGATGCCATCAACCTTCCAGCCAAATCGCAGCTCACTGTTGTGTCTGCTGTCCCTTTGCTGTCTCTCTCTTGACTTTTAAACAGCAGTTTCCCTGTGGAGTGAATAATCAGACAATAGGCATAATACAGGAGTGGCTGGAGCTCTCAGTGGTAGAGACCTTGCTTTGCATCCAGAATGTCCCATGTTCAATCCCCAGTCTCTCCAGACAGGGCTGGCAATGATAATGGTCAGCTTCCACTCAGCAGAGACCAGGAATGGAGAACTGGCATCTCTCCCAGAAGATGTTGACACTCCAGCTTCCATCAGCTCCCACCAGTACCAGCCAGTATGACCAATGGACAGGGATGATGATCTATTCAATTTCCATCTCACCCTTCCTCCCACAGGAGTCAAAGGAATTGTGGGAATTATGGAGCATCTGGGAGTTGGACAGCGACATCTAGAGGTCCATAAGCACCAAGGGATGTGGGTGGCACTGTGGTCTAAACCACTGAGCCTCTTGGGCTTGCCGATCAGAAGGTTGGCAGTTCGAATCCCTGTCGTGATGGGTGAGCTCCCGTTGCTCTGTCCCAGCTCCTGCCAACCTAGCAGTTTGAAAGCACGCCAGTGCAAGTAGATAAATAGGTACCACTGTGGTGGGAAGGTAAACGGCGTTTCCGTGTTCTCTGGCTTCCCTCATGGTGTTCCGTTGTGCCAGAAGCAGTTCAGTCATGCTGGCCACATGACCTGGAAAGCTGTCTGTGGACAAACGCCGGCTCCCTCAGCCTGAAAGCGAAATGATCACCAGAACCCCATAGTCACCTTTGACTGGCCTTAACCATCCAGGGCTCCTTTACTTTTTTTACCTTTACCATAAGCACCCATAACTGGCCTAGATATTATTGAGCTAGATGGATCAGTGGTCTGATTCAAAATAAGACAGCTGTTTATGGCTCATTTATCAGAAAGCATCTCACTTAAATGCCTTGAATGGTCTTCTCCCACAATCAGAAGGCACCCTGTTTTATTTCCCTGATTTCCACATGATTTATATACTGCTTGATTGTAAAAAGCAGTTTACAAAAAAGGATAAAACAGTAAGATTGTTAGTAAAAGAAGAAGTTAAGAACGACTTAAAACATTCAAAACATCATAATTTAAAACATTGAAAACATTGAAAACATAAAACCACCAGTAAGCTAAATGGCAGATTAAATCGCACGTTAACATTCTGCATGTCTGGGTAGCAACAGTGGAGCTTCATGCTCCGGCACCGGGGGCAAAGAGCAGGTGGAGGCGGGGCTGGTGTGCATCACAGGGGCGGGACACAACGCCTGCAGGGGCGGGGCCCCCGCATGGGGGGGGCAGCCACAATGGCACCCTGGGGATCACACTGCTGGGGGCGCTGCATTCTCCCCGCACTCCTCTTCCTCTGCCAGTACTGGGTAGGCTTAGAAGATTTCTTAGCAAAGCTGCCTGCCTGAGGTCAATAGGCAGGGAGTTCCAAAGTTTGTGTGCTGCCACACTAAAAGATGGATTTGCAACTTCCAGTTCTGCAGAGCAAAGCAGCTGAGCTGGCATATATAGTTAAAGACAGTCTAGCAAGTAAACTGTTCCCAAGCTGTTATATACTAACACAGGCATCCCCAACCTGCAGCCCTCCAGATGTTTTGGCCTACAACTCCCATAATCCCTAGCTAACAGGACCAGTGGTCAGGGATGATGGGAATTGTAGTCCAAAACATATAGAGGGCCGAAGGTTGGGGATGCCTGTACTAACACCTTGAAAATGACCCGGCAGCAAATTGGCAGATCTCTGAGCGAGGTGTTCTATGTTGACAGCGCCTCACTCCTGTCAGCAACCGCGGTGCAGCATTCTGCACTAACTGCAGCTTCTGGATCAAAGGCAGCGAAAGCCCCATTCTTCATTTTATAGGGATCCACATTTATGCAATACATCTACTCAGCCTTTTCTTTTCGTTCCCCATGTCCTTCCTAAGAAGAGATACAGGATGTGCACGGGAAAATGCTCCAAATGCATTGGGATTGCCCTCCTGCCTCTGGCTGTCTGCGCTATCGTCTCCAATCTCCTCCTCTACTTCCCTAACGGAGAAGTGTTGGAACCACGCAGGATCACGGACCTGGTCTGGTTCTTCCACGGTATTCTTGGAGCTGGAATATTGGTAAGGAAAAAGCTGGCACTGTTTCTCTTATTCATGTTTTCAGCTTTATGTGAAACGAACCTAAAGGGAACCTAACGCAGGGCAGATCTGAACTAGAAAACAATATTGATTTATATATATAAAGAGAGAGAGAGACGAGAGAGAGAGAGAGAGAGAGAGATGATAGATATGATAGATAACATTTATTTATTCAGATTAAATTTTTACAGTCACATATCCAACATACAACATAAAAAAGGTTCCAAAGAATCTCATCCCCTTTGTTAGTCCTATTGTTAATCATTTCCTCCTGCATCTTTTATGATAATCCAAATTTTTTACCTCTCCATTGTGTCCAAAATTCACCATTAAACTACAAGTGATATTCCAATCCTATTAATGGTTTTAACTGTTTACAATGGTCTTTACGATAAGTTACAAATTTTCCCTATTCCATATTAAAATTTTGGTCTTCCTGATTTCTGATTCCTTTGGTCATTTTAGCCTTTTCGGCATAATCCATCAACTTGATCCGCCATTCTTCTCTGGTAGGGACTTTATCTTCTTTCCATCTCTGGGCCGATAACATAAAACGGAGTCGAATGTATACTGGAAATGTAAGGAAACAGAAGGCACCTTTTATCATATGTGATGGAAATGTAAGGTGGTACAAGAATTTTGTGAAATGATATATAATGAGTTGAAAAAAATGTTTAAAATAACCTTTTCTAAAAACAAACAAACCCAAAGCCTTCCTTTTAGGAATTCTAGGTGCTGAAATCCCAAGGGAGCAGAAAAGACTATTTATGTATGCGACCACGGCTGCGTGGATGTTATTGTCCCAGAAATCAATATTGATTTTATACTTTATGCAAGATGTAATGATGACCGGACGCAGGTGGCGCTGTGGGTTAAACCACAGAGCCTAGGGCTTGCCGATCAGAAGGTCGGCGGTTCGAATCCCCACGACAGGGTGAGCTCCTGTTGCTCGGTCCCAGCTCCTGCCAACCTAGCAGTTCGAAAACACGTCAAAGTGCAAGTAGATAAATAGGTACCGCTCTGGCAGGAAGGTAAACAGCGTTTCCGTGCGCTGCTCTGGTCCACCAGAAGCGGCTGAGTCATGTTGGCCACATGACCCGGAAGCTGTACGCCGGCTCCCTCGGCCAATAAAGCGAGATGAGTGCCGCAACCCCAGAGTTGGCCACGACTGGACCTAATGGTCAGGGGTCCCTTTACCTTTACCTTAATGATGACCACCAACTTGAATGGTTTCAAAAGTGGGTTAGACAAATTAATGGGGGATAAGAATGGCTACTAGCCATGATGATGATTAATAAAAGAATACACACACACACACACACACACACACCCCTTTCATTTCTAGAAGAAATACTTAGGTAAGTTTTTGGCATCTGTCATTCTTGAGAGACAATGGCGTGCGCCTCCGGGGGTGAAGTCAAACTGCTGCGTTAGCGGCACTGAAGTGAGCTCCTGGGGCTCAAGCCTGGGCAGTGTGTGTGGAGGTCTGGACTGATGTCAAGACCACCCTCTCGGCCTCACTGATGTGGTCCAAAGGAAAGCAGAGCAATACGTTTGGCACCAGCTTGGCTGCAGGAGATGCCAGAAGGAGGCGTACAAGACACCAATCAACTGTCTTAGTCTTAGGGACTCTGTCTTAGTCTTAGGGACGAAAAGTTTACTCCTTAGCCTTTTCATCTCCCGAAGATATCCTGCAAGGCAGCAGAGGTTTAGGATCAGAATTTCCATTCTCCTAGATGGAGGACCTTCCCAGATTGATGAGCCCCCACCTGCCCCTCACATCCATAGCTGTCAACTTTCAGATTTGAAAATAAGGGATCAGCAGCCTCACCTGTCCTGGGGACGGTCTACGGGATATCTAACAATCCAGGATAGCAGCAGGAAACGGCGCTGGAATAAGGGAATTTCCAACAAAAAAAGGGAAGGTTGGGCCGTTAGAAGGACACAGGCCAGAGTTGTGGGTTTGTGAGCTGAGTTAGAAGCAGGGCGCAGGCAGAAGCCTGTGAAACCAAGGCTGAGGCTATGAGAGAAGCAGGGAGGATGAGGACAGTCTGCCGAGACCCAGCCCCATGTGATGAACTGGATCTAAGGCATGGGTAGGCAAACTAAGGCCCGGGGGCTGGATCCGGCCCAATTGCCTTCTATATCTGGCCCACGGACAGTCCGGGAATCAGCATGTTTTTACATGAGTAGAATGTGTGCTTTTATTTAAAATGCATCTCTGGGTTATTTGTGGGGCATAGGAATTTGTTCATTCCCCCTCCCCCCAAAAATAGTCCAGCCCCCCACAAGGTCTGAGGGACAGTGGACCGGCCCCCTGCTGAAAATGTTGGCTGACCCCTGCTCTAAGGGGCAGGTAGAGGGCAGGGCCACCCTGGACCATAGCTGTCAACTTTTCCCTTTTCTTGCGAGGAATCCTATTCGGAATAAGGGAATTTCCCTTAAAAAAAGGGAAACGTTGACAGCTGTGCCCTGGATGGGAAGAGGGAGCGGAGAAATAAGGAATCTTCATTTAAAAAAGAAGCAGCAGCTTTGTGCGTTTGCATCTAATCTTGCCCCTTTCTAAAATTTATTTATCGGTTTGTGTTTTTCTTTTGGTAAATCTACCGAAAATTAAAAGAAAACTGGGAATAAGAGGTTCTCTCAGGACAGCGGAGGGCCTGTGTGGCAGTCACCCTATTTCTAATAGGAAATGTTCTGGGTGTGGGTGGTGTGACAAAAATGTGGGGTTGAGGAGGGGCAATTGGGTTGGGGAGTGAGAAATGCCCCTATTTTCATGTGGGGAATGTTGCAGGGTATGAGATAAGAGACATATGGGAGGCCACAACCAGCCCCCTTCAGGGAAAACAGCTTATTTATGTTGTGTTGGTTTTTAAAAGAAGCACCCAAACGTCATCATCAAGGAAAGGCATGAGCAGAGAGGCAGTGTGGTTTGTGTTCTCAGTCAGAATATCACTTCTTGGGAAACATTTAAATAGAAATAGCCTAAGGTCAGATTGGTTGGCGTCAGACATGCGCATGAAGAACAGCAAAGGGGGAGGCGCACCCATCGATCTTCCAAATACCGACAACAGCACTTTGAGAGTAGATATTGACCCTTAATGCAGACTGCTGCAATTAAAGTGCATGTTTCCCCATGAAATGACATATGCGCTGACCGTTAGCGGGTTGTTCATTCCTGCAAACACCGTTGTACAGTTTGCATTTTGGATGCCATCAGTTTGTTGTTAAATAACGGCTGGTGTTTTACTGCTGTTTCCCTGGGGAGCCTTTTAAAACGTTTACCTTCCCCATGATTCCAGACACAAGGGCTTTACTCTCCATTCATCACTAGACTGAATGGGAAATGGTCACTGAACTCGCTATATCCAGAAAAGCTTGATTCAAATCCAGAAGAGTATCTGTCTGTTAAGGCACCATTGTTTATTTTTCAGGGCTACTTTCCCCTCGGTGTGTTATGTTTATAGCTCTTTCGGTGCTGGTGTCTTACTGTAATGAAAGCCAAAATATTGAAGATTGCTTCCCCATCTCGCATTGTACGATAGCCTTTTTGAAAATTTGATGTGAGGTTAACTTATCATTTGGGGCAAAGCACATCTTGATTTAAACAAATCCGTCAACGAATGGCTCAAAAGCAACTGGTTAGTGGATTTAAACTCTTAAAATGGCAACAACTGTTAGTTGGAGGGAATAATAATAATAATAATAATAATAATAATAATAATAATTTTATTATATATATACTGCCCATCTGGCTGGGTTACCCCAGCCACTCTGGGCGGCTTTCAACACACATAAAAACATAAGATAACATCAAACATTTAAAACCTCCCAATACTGTACAGGGCTGCCTTCAGATGTCTTATAAAAGTTCTGTAGTTCTTTATCTCATTGAAATCTGATGGGAAGGCATACAAATAGTTGTTGGAGGCTATAAAAATGTCCCTTAAGCAGATGGAAGGGTTTTTTTTGCGGGGGGAGGGTTGCGTGAGGAAAAGTGACTCACATAATCAATATTAAGAAGTGCTTAGAATTCCTGGGTCAATTAGGAAGTTGAACCAGAGGCCACCATTCTGGGCTGTGCTAACTGAACCACCGAGAACATCTCTCCATTATGCCTGCCTTCTGGCAAAGTTCCACTTTAGCTGCAAAAGATAGAGAGAGAGAATGAGAGAACAAATACACCACGTCCTCTATGGCACACAATTGTCCTTGGAATGAGGCTAGATAAAATAAAAAGCAAATGTGCAGATTGTGCAGAAGGGCCTCCAGGAATTAGTTGGCTTTGGGTGTCGCAAGAAATGAGAGGGGGAGCACCAATGGGTTGCTGAACTTCCATTTTCCACCACCAGTTCCCTTCTGCAACCGAGATAAGAAACTTCAGCAATATCCTTAAAGTCTCAGGTGTTCGGAAATGGAGTGTCTGGCCTAGACTTGATGTGGTGTTATGGTTAGAGTGTTGGACTATGACCTCGGAGACCAGGGTTTAAATCCTCACTCAGCCTTATAAAAGCTCATTGGGAGACCTTGGGACAGTCACTAACTCTTAGCCTAACCTACCTCACAAGGTTGTTGTGTGGATGAAATGGGGAGATGGAGAAACATCAGCACCACCTTGAGCTCCTTGGAAGAAAAGGTGGTGTGTGTGTGTGTGTGTGTGTTTGATTAACAAATCAACGTGGTGCACATAACTCTACTCACTGATGTATTCAGTTTCCAGTTAACCCTCCTCACCCCCCCCAAATGACAGTTTATTAGACTCTGTGCTGTTTATGCCTACAAGTTTTTTGCCATGTCTACAGGACGTCACCCTCAGCGAAATGATATCATTTCCCTATTTAATCCAGATTTACAGCTGCAGAAGTTCTGGTAAGGAGAAAGAACCAACCAACAAAATACCATTTTTACTTGAAAGTAATGCACACCTTTTTTGGCCAAATGACATCGCGAAAATCAGGATGTGCACTAGATTTGATGGCACATTTACATCCGCCAGTGAAAACTTTTTGGTTTCAAGGTTTTTGAAAATCTGAGGTGTGCGTTAGATTTGACGGCTCATTAGAATTCACGTAAATACAGTAGTAAATCCGAATTAAGGGGTGGCACCATTTTTATGTGAACTTGCATACATAAACAGCACCACAGCTACAATAAACTGCTGCATATGTGGAAGTGTCCTATGATAAATGGTTACAAATCCGCTCTGGAAATTGGGGCAGGGAAGTGTAGTTATGACGTTATAGGCACTACCCAATAGACACCTTCCACAGATGACTTTCCCGCATTCAAGCGAAAACACTCTGAAATCCTTCAGGGCTGTTCTTGTCCCATCCTTTGTTGTTGTTGTTTAGTTGTTTAGTCATGTCCAACTCTTCGTGACCCCATAGACCAGAGCACGCCAGGCACTCCTGTCTTCCACTGCCTCCCACAGTTTGGTCAAACTCATGCTGGTAGCTTCAAGAACACTGTCCAACCATCTCGGTCTCTGTCGTCCCCTTCTCCTTGTGCCCTCCATCTTTCCCAACACCAGGGTCTTTTCCAGGGAGTCTTCTCTTCCCATGAGGTGGCCAAAGTATTGGAGCCTCAGCTTCAGGATCTGTCCTTCCAGTGAGCACTCAGGGCTGATTTCCTTCAGAATGGATAGGTTTGTTCTTCTTGCAGTCCATGGGACTCTCAAGAGTCTCCTCCAGCACCATAATTCAAAAGCATCAATTCTTCGGCGATCAGCCTTCTGTCCCATCCTTACCACTACAAAAATGTCTGTTTATTTGCAGACAAGAAGAATAACTATCAGACCCCATCCGGCACTCCTGTTTAGAATTCTACCGCTTGCCTTCAGCTTGATGTCTCATTCCTCATGCATGTCAGCTGCCCTCAACACTGAACACAATTTTGTCTTGGCAAAAGCCTTTGTTTGCTTGTGTAATAACGACTGCTTTCTTCCACCACCATTTAATGTGTGCTTTCCTTTTCCTCCAGGTTTTCTTGCCAGCATTTATGATATTGGGTGCGGGTGAAGCCAAATGCTGCGCTAACAGATGTGGGGTAAGCAAAGCCTTGTAAATTGGGGGGAGAGAAATGCTCCTTTCTGTTTCCCCTTCGCCCCAGTTTCTCCACATCATCTCTTAGTCAGCATTCCATGGTCAATGAGAACAGTCAGTCCTCGCTGGGTTGTTTTGAATTCCCTTCCCCTTAATATAAGGATGTGGGTGGCACTGTGGGTTAAACCACAGAGACTAGGACTTGCCGAAGGTTGGCGGTTCAAATCCCTGCGACGGGGTGAGCTCCCGTTGCTCGGTCCCTGCTCCTGCCCACCTAGCAGTTCAAAAGCACATCAAAGTGCAAGTAGATAAATAGGTACCACTCTGGCGGGAAGGTAAACAGCGTTTCTGTGCGCTGCTCTTGTCCGGCCTATAGAACGAAATGAGCGCGCAACCCGAGTCGGTCATGACTGGACCTAATGGTCAGGGGTCCCTTTACCTTTACCTTTTACCCCTTAATATTCTTCTCTACTTCTTCAAACTCTGAATGAATAATACAGAATCTAGAGAGAATAGTGCAGTTTAAAGAAATTACCTATAAAATTTAAAGAAAACCGAGGAACTTAAAGCAAAGCAATATTTATAATTTATAATGGCACAAACTAACGGCTATACTGTATTGACGAATCGATCAAACGCTCAACCTGAAGCAACTTCAAGCCGAGGTATGACTGTACATATATGGTTTTTTAATTTCGGTTTGTACCACATATGAAACAGAGAACACTTATTATAACAGCAGACAAAAAACAAAACTGTAAGATGGGCACACAGAATGAGTACATTTGCCTGTGGGTTAAAATAAAGTCAAAGAAAAGACTATTGGTGTGATCAGAAAAAGTGTACGCTTTTTCATATTGATCTGGAACTGGGCCAGGGTTTGGACTTTTCTATATTTTGCATAAATTTCATTACTTATGTTGGCAGGATCATAGTCTGATTTACCACAGTCTGGAAGGAGGGATAGTATACGCAAGGGTCTTCCTTCATCAGTGGTTCTTTGTGCAGGCACTGTTGATCGCTTGACTCTCTCCAAGGCCTGTTTTTCTAAACGTGTTATGGTTTCGCTTTTGTTTTGCTTCCTCGCTGTTCTTCATGTTGGAGACGTCTAGTTCTGGTGATAGCACGATGCTTCCTTCTAATCTCATCTTTCAGAATGCCAAGGTCTCATGTAGGAGGCTGCTGCCTAGCACAAAACTGCAAACAGTTCACTCAGAGATGATTCAGAGTTGCATATTTAATCTATCTTTGATCCATCATGGCTTCTTTGCTGTGTGCCTCGAAGTTGCCAGGAGGGTTCCTCCAGAAAACCTGTTTATGAAGCATCTGTCCTGATTTGTTTGCAGTGAGATGGGACGACGTTGGTTACTTAACGAGCGTTTGCTTTCGTTATTCGCTTGCAGACAGGTTAAATGACTGTCAATTTCCTTATTGCCCACCCAACTGTTGGGGAAGCTGCTTTGTTGAGCAAGGTCTCCCAGTCAAGTATAATTGTGCGAAACTGAATTTGCAAATGTGTGATGGAATCCCACCTGAAAATTGCAACAGTCTGGAAGTACCTGTAGTTGCTGGTTCCACGGGCCTATCTAGGTTCAGGTGAACAGGCGGGGGATCAACCCCACTGCTAGTCAGGTCGAAATTGCATATACCTTTTGGAGTTCCAAACGGCTATGATGCTAACATGTCTATTGCCTTCCAGATGGTCCTCTCTCTCGTCTTTGCTGTGCTCGGAGCTGTCGGTGGACTGTACTGTGTGATCATCTCATCCTTGGGGTTAATTAGTGGTCCTCTCTGTGATATCGGTGATGAAGTATACATCTACCCTTTCAGGAATAACAGCTTAGCGTGAGTATAAAGGAGCCCCTCTACCATCAACATCACCACTGCAAAGTTTGTGCAAAGAAATGGTATATACTACAGCAGCAAGGACATAGTTGCCGGTTGCCCAGTTTCCCCCCTCCCATTCTTCTGTCCACTTTCCCATTTGCTGTAGCAAGGGGGCCGGTGGAAGACGATGACGACACACTTGATGGAGAGGGCAGAGCCAGCAAGCACAACCTGCCCTCCCTTCCCCCCGATATGATGACAACCATGTAAGCTGCAGATGATTATAATGGGCCTCAAAGAGCTGGAAACCGTGGTTTGGAAGTGCGTTTTCAACTTGGAGGCAATCTTACGGTCACTATAGTTTGCTGTCTTCGGATGCAACAAGAAACTGTGGAGGTTTCTTGGAAACCAGGAAGAGATAAAACTAGTGTGCTTCAGGAGTGAAAGGGAATATGAGAGCCTAAGCCTTTGGGATGCGGGTGGCGCTGTGGCTTAAACCACAGAGCCTAGGGCTTGCCGATCAGAAGGTCGGCAGTTTGAATCCCCGCGACGGGGTGAGCTCCCGTTGCTCGATCCCTGCTCCTGCCAACCTAGCAGTTCAAAAGCATGTCAAAGTGCAAGTAGATAAATAGGTACAGCTATGGCAGGAAGGTAAACGGCGTTTCCATGCGCTGCTCTGGTTCGCCAGAAGCAGCTTAGGCATGCTGGCCACATGACCAGGAAGCTGTACTCCGGCTCCCTCGGCCAATAAAGCGAGATGCGCGCCTCAATCCCAGAGTCGTCCGTGACTGGACCTAACGGTCAGGGGTCCCTTTACCTATACCACCTTTTAGGCCAATTGCCTCACAAAGTGATCATAGTCACAACACATCAATAAACAATTGTTTCCTATATAGATTAAAATACTGTAGCACTTTATACCGAGTTCCCCATGACCGATGCCTTAAAATGAACTAAGAATGTTGGGAAATTAAAGCTACACTAGGAATTTGGTTCATTTCAGACAAGTCATAGTTAAGATCAACTATGGTTTGTTGGGTTCAGAGGATGTTGCAAGGTGTGGTTAGTTAAAAAGGGAAGGAAAAATTTCTGGACTCCTCTCCCCAGCTGCACCGGGGAAGAGGAAGGAGTGTGTGGACCTGATGAAGGCTAGACTTATTCCTGTTATGATAAACCATTGTTTGCTATGATTCCTGAATGCAGCCTTTAAGTCTGATGTAGGAAGTATTTCTCAGCTGAAAGTTTCTAGCAAAACTCAGTTTTGACCTCTCCCTTTGTAGGGACAATTATTTGTTTAACCAGACAACCTGGAGCATCTGCAAAAAACCCGAAAATATCATCCTTTGGAACATTGTGTTGTTTTCCCTCCTGCTGGCAATCGGCATGGCTGAAGCCATCCTTTGCCTAATCCAAGTGGTCAACAGTCTCATCGGGTTCATACGTGGCTTGAGGGAAAGAAAGGTGAGTGCATGAGAGAAAATTGGGATGCGCACTTCAGATCTTCCCGCCTCCAATAAAGTGTAGCAGAACGGGGGAAGATAGAAGAAAAGGCAACGCAAGCATTACAGGGCATAGAATATATTCCTTATAAAAACAGTTGTGCGAATGAGGTCTAGAAAACCATGAGTTGCATTTGAGAGAATGAACTGGTTTATCCTTGGTTTATGAAGGAATGAAACTGGTCGGCCATTTTGTATTTGGGTTTTAGTTGTGAAACGTTTGCTTTGCACTCAGATCAGATATTGGGAACCTTTGGTCCACCTTTGTATGGCTACCGCTGCAGTTGCCCATTTGTATTCAATGTGTCATGGTAGGTTGTACAGTGGTACCTCTGGTTGCGAACAGGATCCGTTCAGGAGCCCCGTTCGCAACATGAAAAGAACGCAACCTGTGTCTGCGCACACACGGGTCGTGATTCGCCTCTTCTGCGCATGTGCATGGTGTCATTTTGCATGTCTGCGCATGCGCGAGTGGCGAAACCAGGAAGTAACCCTTTCCGGTACTTCCGGGTCACCGCGGGAGGCAATTTGAAAACACGCAACCTGAAGCAAGCGTAACATGAGGTATGACTGTGTTCCTATTTGGGGGAATCTCAGGCCTCTAGGTCAACTGTGGCCCTCAGACCTCTCTCTTAGGCCCCTAGGACTCTCCCCAACCTCTCTCCAGGCCTGCCCCTCCTCATCCGTGCTCTAGGCCCTCCTGACTGGAATGTGTCTTTGAACAGTGATAATCCCTCTTGGCTGACTGGCTGAAAGACAGGGGTGTGGGGGGGGTGTGGGTGTGGAAAATGGCCTACTGTACAATGATAAAATTGACATGGTGGGAGGCAGCAATGCTTCTGAATACCAGTTGCTGAAAACCACAGGAGAAGATTGTGCTATTGGGCTCGAATCCAGTCACTTTTATTGTATATAGCCAAAGGCCTTTACAATGGACGACAGGGAATAAAAGGAAAACTTCCTGCCAGCACAAATTTGGCTACCTGGGGTGTAATATATAGATGTTTATCTGCTAGGAGTTGTGATTGAATCCTGCTTGTATGCTTCCCACTGGCACCTGACCACTATAAGAATGGGGTGCTAAATTTAGATAGACCATTGGCCTGATCTGGCCTGCTGTTATATTGCGTGGGGTTGCCATATTTCAAAAAGTGAATTTTGAAATAGTTTTTTAAAGGAAATTCGCCCAAAACTTCCAACATGTGTTGCCATACTTCAAGATTTTCCAGGACATTTCAGCGCTTTCTGCCCGGACCCTGCTTCCGACGGCCGAATCCTAGCTATGCCCAGGAATTTCCAGACGTATGGCAACCCTTATATGGTGGTTCCCCATAGCTTGGGTGCACAACCTGTCTCCACCAGAACCGTGTGTTCTGTATTGCAGGCCCAAGTTCATGGAACTCCTTTCCAGTTAAGGTCAGACATATCTCCTCCCTATTGAACATCTGGGGCCAAGTGTAGACTTTTATTGTTGTTATTATTTAAATTAAATTATGAAAAAGTAAAATGAAACTCTGCTGTCTGATTGTGATCTTGACTTATTTTGTTAAAAGAACTCATCCTTTCGCTTGCTTGCAGACGGATATTGCAGGAATGTGACCGGCCTACGAAGAAGACGAAAGACAAATAACCAACAGCCAACATGTGTAAAGTCAGGATAGTGTGTGTTGTATATTTATAGCCGTGGTGGGGAGCCTGGGGCCCTCCAGATATTGCTGGACTCCCAACTCCCATCAGCTCCAGCCAGCATGGCCAATGGTCAGGAATCATGCGAGTTGCATGTAACCTGGGAATATCTGGAGAGTCACAGGTTCCCCACCCCAGATTTATAGGAACCAGAAACACAGCGGATTCTTATAACCACAGAAAGAATCCCAAAATGTTCTTTATATATATATAAAGTTAAACACTATATAGGTAGGGGGAAAGGTTGTGTGTAATTTATTTAGGACTTTTCTGAGATTATACTAGATGGACCATTGGCCTGATCCTGCAGCCTATCCTATGGTTACCAGATTTTTTTCAATGAATCTGGGGACACTTTTTTTAAAAGCTGAGTAGCAACAGGGAGTCAGTAGTGGGGATGGTGAGGCAAAAGACCCTGGGCTCAAGCACAGGCTCCTGAGCCTCCCCTGATCTGTCAAAACAAAGGGGGGAAGGGGGCAGGAGATCAAGGGAGGCCCGGGAGTCATGGCCGAGTGGCGCGCCATTGCCCAGTTTTAAAAAAACTCTGCACATTTATGTTTCACAGGGTGCGAAAGAAGGGCTTTGCACCTTGCCCGGCAGAGAAACCACATGCCTTGCACCCTTTCTGGGCAACAGCCGCCCACCCGCAACTCCCGAGCCCCCCCCCATCAGTCAAAACAAAGGAGGAAGGGGGCAGGAGATCTGTACCGCCGGACGTCCCTGGTTCCCCTTCGGCAGCGGCAGCAGCAGTCAGCAGCTCGGAGCCAGCCAGAGCCAACTGCGCTACCAGGCTGGCTCCGGGCTGCTGAGGCTGCCACCGCCACGTTTCCCAGGGATAGATTTGCAAATCTGGGGACATTCCAGGGATGGAATTTGTCCGGGGACAGATTTGCAAATCCAGGGACTGTCCCCGCGAACGTCTGGTAACCCTAGCCTACCCATATGTTCTTGTGTTTCATTTATTCCATCTCCCTTTTGAGAGCAAGCAAAGGACAGGTGGGTGTTCTGCCCCCCCCCCCCAACATAAATCCACTCATTGGCTTTTAGCAAATAAATTATGCTGTTTGATTCAGACATGCTCCCGTGCCATGTGGAATAGCAACATGAATAAAAGGCCCCTTAAACTGCTGGGTGCAATACAAAGAGAAGCCAAAGTACCCCAGCAATATTTAATCTTCTGTCCCACATGCAGATTTTACAGCTATTATTATAAATGAGCTAGTTTTTGTGTACTAACCACGCAAACAAAAATCTTGCCCTGTTCATCCTCCTCCTCCTCCTCCTCCCCTCTCTCTCTCTCTCTCTCTCTCTCTCACACACACACACACACACACACGATGTGTTTTACATCACAGTCAGAATCAGCATGCCTCTGAATTGCTGGAAATCCCAAATGGAGTTAAGTGCAGTTGCACCCATGTCCTGCTTGCAGGGTTCCCATAGGCTTCTGGTTGGCAACTGTGAGATCAGGATGCTTCACTTGACAGTAGAGGTTCTTATGTTCTTAGGTGCCTGAGATTAATCCCAGGAAAGAGAGAGCCAGAGATAGATGTTTATGGTGTCTAGAATGGACAAACAAATGATGTATATTCTGAAACCTTACAATTTACCTTGTTTTAGAGACGTATGCATTTAAACCAGTCTTGTTTCTTTTCTGGGCTTCTGTCTGTATCATGTCTTGCCTGTAAATATTAAATGTTGTTGTATTATTATTTGAGGCATGCTTCTTTTATTAGTTGGAAGAATGACTGGCTAAAGGAGGCTGCTCAGGCAGGCTTGCACACGTATCCAGTCTTGAAAACCACATTTTGCTTCATATCCATTTGCTGCAGGACAATCACTGCATTTTTCACTCCATAAGACACACCTGACCATAAGACGTGCCTAGTTTTTAGAGGGGGAATGCAAGAAAAAAAATATTCTTTATAGGGAGCGCTGAGCAGAGCCTGTATGCATCCCGGGCTCTGCTCAGTGCTCCCTTTCACAAGCTGCGTGGAGCGTGTGTACGGTGCTTGCAGGCTTTTCCCTGAGGAGGTAGAAGGGCAGCCCAGAGAACTCTGTCCCTTTAAAGGCGCTCTGTTCCTTTAAAGGGAGCGTGGCTCTTGGGGGCTTTTACGGGAGGTGGGGGAAAGGACAGAGCGTGGCTAAGCCAGAAGCTAGAACAGTGAGAGGGAGCGCAGCGATCCCTCTCACTGTTCTGGCTTCTGGGATAGCTGCGCAGCCTGCATTCGCTCCATAAGACTCACACACATTTCGCCTTACTTTTTAGGAGGGAAAAAGTGTGTCTTATAGAGTGAGAAATACAGTACATTCTTCCTCAAAGGAGCTGAACGCCTTGAATTTTAAATTCCTAAACAGTGGCAGAGTAGGTTAGCCTGAGAGTAGAGATTGGTGATTTCAATTTTCCAATCTCTAATTCACTTCATGTTTCCACATCAGTTTGCAAATTCTTCCTTTTTAAAGACTTCGGTAAGATTCATCGTTTTAGTGTGAATTGGGACATTTTTATGCAGTTTTCCCCAATATACACATTTTTTGCAATGCATTTTTATACCTTGTTTTCACTAATATACACTTTGCCCTAGTACATATATTTGCATACACATTCCTTGGTTGGAGAGCTGCATTGCAAAATCCAAAAAAGTGCTCACTACAAAGGATGGGCCTGTTTTGGTTTGCATCTTGTTTTGTGAATTAGGCAAGTGTGAATTACATAAGTTCACATTTAAATGTGAACTCGATCAAATTGCAGTTCCCTAGCTGAAAGACATTGACTTGCACAAGGCTACCCTAATGCTTGAGCTCTTCGCTCTTCGCTCTTCGCTCTCCCTCTCCCTTTCTTTCTCTTGTATGCCCACCCCCCATTCCAAAGCACCTTCCTTCTAACTTCTTTATTAATTTGTATCCACTCTTCCTAATAATGAGGAAGAAATTCACTTTGGTTCACGAACCTACCTGATTTGTACTTCCCAAAACAAGATACAAACAGGAAATCTGCTCCACTTCCCAGTGAGGAGGAGTTGTAGTGGACCATGTGGCCACCCACTCCCCTCCGGGGGCGGTTAGGCGTTGGTTGATCTTATGATGGGGGAGGGGAGGTGTGGCCATCACCTGCCCCTCCAAACTTAAAGGTATTCTGTTAAAGGAATCCAGGGGTGTGGATCTTGTCCAAAGTCTGGGATTGGGCCTGGGCCATGCCACGACCCTGTCGGGAACCCAGGGGGAGTTTGAGTTGGTTTGCATCGACGGGGCTCCCCCTACCGGTGATTGACCCTTACTGGACTCCCTGCATGATGGGCAGGAGTCAGATATAGTTGGGTCAATTCCAACGCCTAAGCCAATACCGCTCACATTCTGTAACCAATAAAGTTGTGGCCTAAATTTGCGTAATAACATTAACCTAATTTCTGTGACCTTGTGTCTTATTCATCAACAAGGGGGTGGTCTTGGGGTCTCGACACGCAATGCAACAAAATCCACGTGTCTCTGAATTCTGCAGCGCAGCTCTCCAATAAAAAAAGAAAGAGAGATTTGTATTAAAAGGAATGTATTAGAAAGCGTGCGTCAAAACATAATGTTGAAAGTAACATTAAAATGCATCATATCAGAGAAATGGTTTGCAACAAAGTGTACACAAGGAGAAATTGCTCCAAAATGGTATATAGGACGCTGCCATGCACCAAGTTAGATCACCATATCTCAGTATTTCCCACAATCATTGGCAATGGATCTCCAGGGCTTCAGACAGGAGCTGAACCTGGGACCTTCTGCATAAGAGGCGGCACAGGATGTTTTGCTACTGTAAGCAAAACATCCCCCCTCCCCGCCGCTGCCCACAGATTCAGGCCCCCTCCCTGCCCCCACTGTCGCCCTGGCACTGCCACCTTGCCACCACAACTACTTTATAATATGACCATGGGGCATCCAGAAAGTATCGCACAATGCAGCTGCACAAGGACATGAATCATTCCCAAAATATAATTGCAAACCAGCCTCTTGCATAAAATGTACCTTAAGTATGCCTACAAACTCAATGAGCTTGCTTTTGCCAGGTAATTTCATTTACCGTATTTTTCCGTGTATAAGATGACGTTATTTTAGTTTAAAATCATGCTAAAAATTTTGGGTCGTCTTATACATGGGTAGTGGAGAGGGGGGACGGGAATTGGGTGGCTGCCATGAGCAGGAGATTGTCAGCGGCATATTTGCTGGTGATTGGCCAGTGTGGCAAGTTCTGCAGGCTATTGGCTGCTGCGGCAATAGGGCGGGCGATTGGCGCTTGCTTTCTGCTTGCGTGCCAAAGATTGGTGGCTTTGTTGATGTGTGGGCGATTGGCTGTGGCGGTCCTGCGGGTGAGCGGTTTTCTTCAGCAGCACCCCCAAAAAGCTCAACAACTCTGGGCAATCTCCCCCCCCCCCATTTTCTCAATTTGGAGTCTCCAAAATACATGGGGGCGTCTTATGCATGGAAAAATACGGTATGTTAGGTCTATTCTGAGAGACTCACATCTCTTCATCAACTCAAAGAAACATTTCTCTTTTCTGAACTTGATAGTATTCTGTGCTGTACACTGACATGTTTAAAAGTTTCTCCGATTGTCCTTGAATCTTCCTGCCACGCTTGCCATCCAGTGTGATTTGCAATGCCCTTTAAGAACCACTGCTCCAAGACTTCACTTGGTATCCACAATGCTGGATCTTTTTTGTTTGTTCCATTAATCTCTCATTTCCCCCTGGTATTTAAGGACACACAAGCAGAGATTGTTTAGTCTGTTGAGAGAGAGAGATAGGCGGGGTCCTATTCCAACGTCATAAACTGCTCTGCTCCCACTTTGTGCACACCCCAAGTTAGTCCTTCAGATAGCAACAGTTCGCCAGTGGAAGAGTTTGCAGAAGGTTCGTCCGACAAGACACAGGCGTTTTGCTGCTTGAACTTGGCTCCACTGCCGGAAACTCACAGCTCCTGATAGCTGGAGGAGATGGCTTTGAGCACAAGCGGCTTGGTGGCCCTAGTTGCCTTTTATGTCGCTACTTTAGCAACTGGAATATGGGCTTCCTGGAAAGCCAAGAAGCTGAAAAGCAGGAAGCCCAGTGAAGTGGCCATGGTGGGAAACAGGAAAATGGGGTTTTGCCTTGGACTCTTCACTGCTACCGGTAAGTACCAATTTCCCAAAAACCAAGGAGGTAGTGGACTCTCCTTCCTTGGAGGTTTCTAAGCAGAGATTGGATGGCCATCTGTCATGGATGCTTTAGTTGAGATTCCTGCATTGCCAGGGGTTGGATTATAAGATCTTTGGGGTCCCTTCCAACTTACAATTCTAATGACTCATGGTGTGAGGCATCATGATGTTATAGATGGGCTTTGTAATGACACAGGATTGCCAGTTTTTAAAAGGAACTAACCTGATATCTAGGCAGGGTCCAGAAATGTGGCTGGGTGGTTATGCCAAAATTCAGAAGGGGAAAGTCAGAGTTTTTGTGTTTGTGTGTACGTTTTTGGGTCTGTGGTCTTTCCCAGCGTTAATGGGGAGATCTTGGAGATGAAACATGAGACCTTTTGAATGCAAAGGGAGTATTCTACCACTGAACTACTGCATCTGAGTCTTAGGTCTAGAAGGTTTTTTTTGCAGCAGATTGATTTTAAAGCACTTCTTTCCCAAGGTTATTTATTTATTTATATTTTAAAGTTTTCCCCCCAGTTATACAAAATAAAGTGGGGGAAAAGAAAGAAGAAGGTGCAATATAGACTAATATAGCAGTTTTTATTTTATTTTAAAGCACTTCTTTTCCAAAGTTTTTTTTATTAATTAATATTTTAAAGTTTTTCACTTATACAAAATTATATATATATCTTATATGCATATATGATTATTAATAACCTGCTATATTCTGTATACACTTGCTCCAAATATCAATATATTTATCCAAACAAAGCCTGCATCTATAAGCAATCCGTTCATATGTTGTGAGTGCTGTCAAGTCTTCAATCCATTGATTAAAGAGGGCCAGATTTTTGTTTTTCCAGTTCATCAATATCAGTCTTTTGGACATACTTAGAACACATAGAATCCATTTCTGTCCACTTGTCAACTTCCATATAATACGTGTATAATTCAAAAGAATATTTCCCTCTGAATATTTTAAGTTTTTCCATACAGTTGTATTTACACAGTTCAACACTTTCACCCAAAACTTAGTGGGAACAGGACACTGTAAGAACACCATGTTTCCAAGAGGCATTATCCTCCAACAAGGAGCTGCATTCGACAGTCCTTTTCTATGCAAAACTAATGTAGTCCAATAGATTCTAAATATTATTTTCTGTTGTGTAAGCCTTAGTTTAAGATCCATCCATGCCTTTGCTATGGAAGCTAAAACACTGTCACACTGTCTACCTGGTCTATAGGAACATCCAAATCTTTTTTTTCCAATTGTTTCTTACAGTCTGCATATCAAACTTATTTTTTAATAACAAATATCTATAAAAAGTAATTGCCGGTTTTTTTGTTTCAAAAGATTTGGACAACTGTTCTAATACCTCTGGTGTCTCAGAGGCTGAAAAAGCAGCCAATGCAAACACTGGTATATTTAATTTTAGTTTTTATTAAAGATTTTATTGTGCTATGAAACACAAACAGGGGAAAGTACCATATTTTTCCATGTATAAGACTAGTTTTCACCCCTAAAAAATAATGTCAAACATTAGGGGGCATCTTATACATGGGGCCCATCTCCCCCCATTTTCTTAAATCTGAGTCCCCCAAAATAGGGGGCATCTTATACATGGGGGCGTCTTATAGACGGAAAAATACGGTACATCTTTTGTCTGCACTTTCAATTCATAGTCTTTTTTGCAGTTTGCTTACATGTAGCGAGAGACGTTTTTGTCATGGACCTCTTGCGATTGGGGGAAAATAGAAGGAGGGGAGAGATGGGGGTCTTGTTCTTTGTTAAAAGGCATTGTAGCTGCAGATATTGCTATTGGAATGCATCTGACAGGTGATAATTATCTCTTAAAACACTTAACGTATAAAATTCGTCTTCCTCATCTATCGGTTGATCCAAAGTCATTATGCCGCTTCCATCCAATTTTTCCATGCATGCCATCTTTTTCCCAATTTTAAAAATGGGATTCCCCCACAAAGTCAATTTAGCATGGATCAAATCTGGTTTTTTATTTGGCATTATATTCCATATCTTTCTAACTAACTTAATTGTGTCAAGAGTTTCCTTAATTTTAAAATATTTTGATCCTAATATCGTCCAACCAACCAAAGGTGCTATGTATGCCACTTCTTTTCCAAAGTCAATCAATAAATAAAACCTCTCATCAGTCTGAAAGAAAATATTGAGGTAGAGGTTTTTAATGCCAAGGATTGAGACCTGAGATGTCCTAAGTGCAATGTAAATATTCTATCACTGAGACATGCTCCTTCCCTTATTCAGGGGCTTATAGGAATTGGAGCTAAAGGCAGCACAGCACAGAATTTATTTTTAGCTGGGGTGTCCATTTTGAGAGAATTTCCAAGTTTAAGTGTGTTCTTCCTGCTTTCTTTCAGCCACGTGGGTTGGAGGAGCATATATCAATGGCACTGCTGAAATTGTCTACCTGCCTTCAAGAGGACTCGTGTGGGTCCAAGCCCCAGTAGGATTTGCTCTGTCTCTCCTTATTGGTAAAGTTTTCAAAAAAGCTTAAATATGTAACTACGGTGGTACCTCGGGTTAAGTACTTAATTCATTCCAGAGGTCCGTTCTTAACCTGAAACTGTTCTTAACTGAAGCACCACTTTAGCTAATGGGGCCTCCCGCTGCTGCCATGCAATTTCTGTTCTCATCCTGAGGTAAAGTTCTTAACCTGAGGTAGTATTTCTGTGTTAGCGGAGTCTGTAACCTGAAGCGTATGTAACCCGAGGTACCAGTGTATTCCATCCAATAAAAATCAGAAATGAAATGATGAGAGACTCGTTAAAATGATGAGAGACTCGTTCAAAAATCAGAAATGAAATGATGAGAGACTCGTTCAAGGGGAATGCAGAAGTCTGACTTTGGTTCACATTGTTTCCTCACAAACTGCCGTTGTCGCACATACGAAAAGTCTCTCAAGGAGTAATCCAAACACAAGATCCGCTGGGATGAGGGGATTTCTGGATAGGTGGATCTTGGGCTGAATCTGGACTAAATTTCCCTATCTTGGGCCAGCCATAAATACTTCAGTGCAAGCCCTCCATCTCTGATCCTGTGAAACCGAAGCCAGGGAAATCCCCCAAAAGGGGTGCTCCAGGGGTGTGGCAGAGGCAGGGCAGAGGATGAGACACCCCCTATTTCAAACTCCTTTCAGCTCAGTCATGACCTAGCAACCCAGCAGGTTGCCATCCAGCCAAATCTGAAGGTCACTGTGATGACTATTCCCAGGTCAGAGTGCTGGTCCAGGCGTGAGGAGACCCCGGTTCAAACCTCCACTCAGCTATGGAACTTGCTAGGTGATCTCAGACCAGTCACCTTCTCTCAGACTACAGGATTGTTGTTAAGGATAAAATGGGAAAGAGGAAGCACATGTGCCACTTTTAGCTCCTCGGGGAAAATTTTAGGTATCTAAAAACATTGCTTCTGCCCAGATGACAATAATAATTGCAATACAACTGCTTTTTAACAGGTGGGCTCTTCTTTGTCAATCCAATGAGATCGAAGAAGTACGTGACAATGATGGATCCACTCCAAGAAACATATGGGAATGTGATGGCAAGCCTCATGTTTATTCCATCGTTGATAGGGGACATATTCTGGTTTGCAGCTATTCTTTCTTCCTTAGGTAACTAAACATCTCTTGCTTGTCTTAAGGGCTGAAGGCTTGTTTCAGTAAAGTAGGAACTGCTTTAATTACAGCCCATGAGTCCGTGCAGCCCACATTTCCACTTCATCCAATTCAAATGTCTACGGCTGGGGAAAAGTAGATGGAGTGATTTGCCCTAAATTTGATGGGGAACCTCAGACCAGGCAGCCCAATGTGGCCCTCTAGATCTCTCTCTCTCTCTCTGGCCCTTGGCATTCTCCCCAGGCCACAACCCCTCCACAGCCATGTCCTGCAACAACCCTACTTCATACCCGCCCTGAGGAATAATCAGAACTGAACTCCACATCTGGGAATGTTCATAATGCCTAGAGCAGCCTTTCCCAACCTCTGGCACAGCCTTTCCCAACCTCTGGCAGATGTTTTGGGGTTCAAAGGCCATCAGCCCCAGATGATGTGGTCAGTGATCACAGTCCAATGATTGGAACTGTAGACTAGTAACATCTGGAGGGCATCTGGCTGGGGGAAAAACATCTAGTCTAGAAGATCATCTCTCCCTATGTTAATGCTTGTATCTCTTAAGGAGCAATTCTGTCACTTGTGGTGCACACTAATATAATGATGTAAGGGAAATCGCGTAGCATTAAATTTCATGCTGTAGCTTAACATTGTCCTTTTTTCCACAGGTGCAACCATGCAGGTCATTTTGGATATCCATGGTATTTTAGTCATTGTTATCTCTGCATGCACGGTTATAATCTATACTTTATTAGGTGGCCTGTACTCGGTTGCATATACAGATGTAATACAGCTGATCTTTATAACAGTCAGCCTGGTAAGTCCTAATATTGTTATTTTACTACTCACTTGAAATACTTTTGTGATTTTTTTTAAAAACCGTAACCGTATTCTACACACATGGGGCTTAGTCTCAGTCTCTGCGAGGCTGTGATGGGTACAAAATGCTAGGACAAAATTATGAGTCTGGGGATAATCTTTGCCTGCAGTGAATCTGACCACCATCAAATTTAATGAGTGCTCTCTCTACATGTTTGGAGCTGGAGCTTCAGGTGTGAGCAGGAGCTTCTATAAGCACATTGGAGCCAGTTCTCTATAGTAATCATCAGCAACCAGCTGCTTGTAAGATCAAATATTGTCTGTGGGTGACAGCTATCGACCCATCACTCACCTGTGTCCTCTGTTTGATGGATTTTGGTGAGCAGGAGTGGATATTTTATTTTACTTTCCTCTTTTCACTTGTGGGTAGCATATTTTGCAAACCAGAGCTCAAGGCTGGTGTCCTTGAGGAAACCTGATGGGGAAATAATTCTGATGTTTCTCTTTTTACCACAAGTGGGTTTGTATCCCCTTCGCCCTCATGAATCCTGCAACGAAAAGCATTTCCTACACTGCTGGGCACGACGTCTTCCAAGCATCTTGGATTGGAAAAATGGAAGTGCAGTATCTTGGAAGGTGGCTCGATGACTTCTTATATTTGGTAAGAACTGCTCCCAAGGCAGATGGAGGGCAAGCTGGTGGTGCTTGCTGTTTTTATTTCATTCTGGCCAAACTGTAGAAATAGCTGTATTGGATGAGCTGGGGAAATGTATACCATGTCTGCAGAGGAAAAACACCCGTTCACAGGTGCAATTTGAGTCTGAGTCCCATCTGTGGGTTAAACCACAGAGCCTAGGACTTGCCGATCAGAAGGTCGGTGGTTCAAAGCCCCGTGACAGGGTGAGCTCCTGTTGCTCGGTCCCTGCTCCTGCCAACCTAGCAGTTCAAAAGCACATCAAAGTGCAAGTAGATAAATAGGTACTGCTCTGGCGGGAAGGTAAACAGCGTTTCCGTGTGCTGCTCTGGTTCGCCAGAAGCAGCTTAGTCATGCTGGCCACATGACCTGGAAGCTGTACGCCAGCTCCCTTGGCCAATAAAGCGAGATGAGTGCCGCAACCCCAGAGTCGGTCACGACTGGACCTAACGGTCAGGGGTCCCTTTACCACATCTGAGAATGGATTTCCAAGCGGCTTCCTGTAATGCCCCCATTACTGGTTATCCTGATAACTTTGAACTGCCCTGCTCTTTGCTCGAGTTTGGTCCACAGTGAGTAGGGGAATTAAAGATTTGGCCCTCAGGCTAGTATTGCCCCTTTCTAACATTTATTTCTGTGGTTTTCTTTTTGTAAATAAAATCGGGATTAAGGTTTTTTCCCCTCAGGACGGTGGAGGGTTGTTTGTGTTGCGTCGCATTTGTGAAGTTGTGGTAGCACTGGCTCTTCTGATAGGATATGCTTTGCAGGGGAGACGGACCAAAAAATGGGGTGGTGGTCAAGGAGGGTCAGTTGTTTGGGAGTCAGAAATGTCCCTACTTTCACCTGAGGAATGTTGGAGGGTATGAGATTGCCATTTATTGCTGAATAGATTACTAAGGGTTTTCCCTTGGGAAGAAACAAGGCAAGAGGGAAACCACTTGGAACCACAGCAAAATTGGGAGTGAGCCCTTTGTCGCTCAAACAAGACTCAGTTGGAACGGAAGGCCACAAGGCCTAACAGCATTTCATTGCCTGAAGTGACTTTGGGGCTGCCTGTATGTGATGGGAGGCTGACCGATATGTTCATAACCTTCTGCTTCTCTTCCAGGTTCTTGGGAGTATCCCGTGGCAAATCTATTTCCAGCGCGTTCTCTCGGCTTCTTCTCCAAACGAAGGAAGGCTCATCTCCTACCTTTCTGGACTGGGGTGCTTCATCATGGCCATCCCTTCTGTTGTCATTGGGGCTGTCGCTGCTTCCACAGGTAAGATTAGCACGCTCCATAACACCACCCGGAGGATCGCGAATCCTCCCTGACTCTTCTGGGGAGAAAGAAGTTGCCGCCTTGGGTGTGATGAATTTTAGGGACAGCCAATTTCATTCAACGATACGCTGTTCCTAACCTAGCCTACTCTACCCGTTGGAAAAAGTGATAGGGAAGACTTCCTGTTCCTTTGCATGTGTTAACCCTCACCCTGAAATATGATCAAACCTTTTAACATACATGATGCTTCTCTGTTTCCTTTCTAAGACTGGAATCAGACTGCCTATGGCCTCCCCAGTCCCAACGACAGAGGAGAGTCTGCCCTTATTCTCCCACTGGTTCTCTACCATCTGTGCCCAACGTATGTCGCCCTTGGTGGCTTGGGTGCCCTGGCTGCTGCCGTGATGTCTTCTGGTGATTCCGCCTTGCTCTCTGCTGGTACCTTGTTTGCTCACAACATATACAGGAAAGTCTTCAGGAAAAATGTGAGTTGTTGCGAATAATATCGACACCAGCAGGCGGAGGGAGGTCTGTGAGGGACGCAAGTGTCTTCACTATATTATTTTTGGTGCCTGCTAAAAAATTTGTTTTGTTTTGTCAAGCCCACCCAGATATGTAGAATGTTGATTTGTATTTTAATCTGCTTTTAGTTTATCATGGATTTTATGATACGATAATCTTTATTGTCATTGTCCTATACAGAACAACGAAATTGAAAAAAATCTACATCAGACATTCAAAAACCAACAAGCCTGCTATCCCAACTATCCCAACCTGGTTAGCCCCTAAAAACTCTGATACCCCATAATTGAATACAATATACTCACACAGAGACTACCTTACACTGCGTTTAAAATCTCTACGCTGATTTAATTGTTGCTTGCAACTGTTTTTACAAATAGTTTCATTGTTTTATTCCTTTCATAAATTGCTTTGAGGGTCTTTTTTTTAATACACTCAAGCAGTGCATACATTTTTATGAAATAAACGTAAACAAAATAAAGCAGGAATTTCCTCCTAATGCAAAACAGAAGCATGATTTTCCTGCACCTGGGGAGGAAAAGGTTAAATCCTTTCTCCATGTCTGCTCTGATGCTGTCAATTGTCCCTCCCCTCACCCCATGATATTTGTATTAAAAAAAAGAAAGAAACTGAATGTTAAATGCAAGGCCAAATCTAGGTTCTCTCTATAAGAAGAGAGAAACTTGAAAGGCCACAACAGAAATATGCACTGGAACATAATAAAATTTAAAGAGAGGAAGCCAGTAGTTACACAGAGTTACGCCACTCAGAATGATCATAGGAAATAGATTCGTAACATTTCGTAAAATATATTGCAAGGCTCCTCCTCTCATTATCTCATTAGCTAAAATGGCTCTTGGGGTTTGCGGTAAGCAGTTGACTTTACCAGAAAGAATATTGCAGAGACCTTTCTTTTAAAACGAAATAAAATTCTTAATTTAAAGGGTTTCTGGGAATTTCCAGGAACCAGTAACAACAGGGTTCAAAGCCACCCCAAATCCCAGAAAGACAATTTAAATAATAATACAGTGGTACCTCTAGTTACAAACTTAATTTGTTACCGAAGGTCCGTTCTTAACCTGAAACTGTTCTTAATGAGAGGCGTGCTTTCGCTAATGAAGCCTCTTGCTGCCGCTGTGCCGCCGGCACACGATTTCCATTAGCAAAGTTCTCAACTCGAGGTAACTCTTCCAGGTTAGCGGAGTTTGTAACCTGAAGTGTTTGTAAGCTGAGGCGTTTGTAACTCAAGGTACCACTGTAATAATAAGTGATATTGGTAAAAGTTACCCAGCTTTGTGTAGTTGTGTTGTAGCACCCTGCTTGTGGTTAACGCTTAGCTGGAATGAAATATTCAACGTAGCAATAGAGAAATTAAAATAATAATTTATTTGTCAGACAAATAAATGATAGGCACAGTGGTATATGTTTACCAAAGCTCTGCCTGCCCTCCAGCCCTGATGTCCAGTACTTATATTTCCTCAGCCCAGCCCCCTTGCTCCTCCTTTGGCTGCCTCTGTCCAATCAGCCTGGTTGAAATTCCTATTGGCTGTTTGCTACAATCAATCATAAAAGATACACCCATTTCCTATTACCTTTTATGGGAGACAAAGAGCTATATTTCCTTCTATCCATAAATGGCAGACAAGTAGCCATATATCTTACATTTGCCTCAACAAGGCACCTTAATTACCAGATCACCTTTTGCCCTGTTGCCCCTACATTCCAAAACAAATGGCTAAAACAGATGGCTCGTGGTATTAAGCTCTATCTAAACAGAGATCTTACTATTTACCAACTCTTAATTAGTGGTTTTGCAGCTTGATTGTATTCTGTAATATGTAGGGTCAGTGTAACCTTTGCTCCCAGCCTGTATTTCCCTTTTACAACTTTGAGAAACCTGTCTCCTGCTATTACTATAAATCAGGGGGGCCCTTGTCCAGGAGGATAAACAACTGCCAAAGTCCTTAGCCAGCTGGTTTTCTGCCTGGCATGAAACATTTGCAAATCTTTAAGCTCATTTTAAAATACAGGCCTTGATCAGATGCCTCAGTGTTTAGGCACTAGCAGCCCACCTGAACTCAGCTATGAAGCTCCCTGGGTGGGCCAGTTGCCACGTCTCGGCCCCCAGCCTACCTCAAAGGGTTGTTGTACGGGTAAAATGGAGAGGAGGAGAGTCATGCACACCACCTTGAATTCGTTGGAGGAAAGGCGGCTGTAAGAATAACGGAGGATGGCAGGAGGTTGGAGACAGGGAGCTGTGTGTGAGCAAGCTGAAGAACAAGCTTCGCAGAGCCTCTTTTTATTAGCAGAAGTCAACAATTGGAATCAGTAGTGAAACCACTCTGAACATGACGTATTTCCATCTAAGCACATTTCCAGCGTTATCAAATACACGTGTTAGCAGGTGTTTCCCTAAAATGTTCCCCGATACAGTGGTACCTCAGGTTACATACACTTCAGGGTACAGACTCCGCTAACCCAGAAATAGTGCTTCAGGTTAAGAACTTTGCTTCAGGATGAGAACAAATATCATGCTCCGGCGGCACGGCGGCAGCAGGAGTCCCCATTAGCTAAAGTGGTGCTTCAGGTTAAGAACAGTTTCAGGTTAAGTACGGACGTCCGGAACGAATTACCGTATTTTTCGCTCTATAACACGCACCCGACCATAACACGCATGTAGTTTTTAGAGGAGGAAAATCCGTAGGCATGCCACCTGTAGGCATTCCCTCCATAACATGCACAGACATTTCCCCTTTCTATTTTTTTTTGTAAATTATTTTTATTCAATTTTTCCAATACAAAATTTATACAAATCATACATCTTTTTTATATCCATTCTCTTTTTGACTTCCCTCAACTTGCCTGATACTCCTTCCCTTCTTAATTTCTTACACATTTCTAAAGCCTTTCTTCAATTATTTTTTAAAATTAATTCTTAGTTTTACTCATATTATAACATTTCTTCTTACAGAGCTTCATTAAAGCTTACAAATGTCATTTGATTATCACTTAATTTATGCATATATTCTGTAAACTTTTCCCAATCTTCTATAAATCTCTGATCTCGTCGATTTCGGATCCTTCCAGTCAGTCTATCGAGTTCTGCATAGTCCGTCATCTTCATTCTCCATTCGTCTAGTGTAGGTAACTCCTCTTGCTTCCATTTCTGAGCCATCAGTATTCTTGCTGCAGTCACTGCATATAAAAATAACTTCTTTTCTTTCTTATTAATCTCATTCCCTGTAATACCAAGTAAAAACGCTTCTGGTTTCTTAACAAAAGTGTACTTAAACATTTTCTTCAATTCATTATATATCATTTCCCAAAAGCTTTTTACTTTCTTACACTCCCACCACATATGATAGAATGTACCCTCTTTTTCTTTACATTTCCAACATTTGTTACATCCTTTATACATCCTTGCTAACTTCACTGGTGTTACATACCATCGATACATCATTTTCATCACATTTTCTTTTATTGTTGTACATGCAGTGAATCTTAAACCTTCTTTCCATAATTTTTCCCAATCCTCCATTTGTATATTATATCCAAAATCTTTGACCCAGTCAATCATAACCGATTTTATCTCTTCGTCCTTTGTGTGACACTCTAGTAATATCTTGTACATTTTAACCAGCACTTTAAAACCACAATTTATTATTTTTTTCTGAAATTTCGGCTCTTTATCCTCAAAACCTCTTAATCTTAAATATTTTTTAAACATTTCATAAATTTGAAAGTAATGCAGCCAATCATTAACATATTCCTTAACTACCTCAAACGGCTTCAAACTCCATTTGCCTTCAATTTTTGTTATTAGGTTCTGATAAGTTGTCCACCCCCCTTTCATATTGATTTTTTTCACACTCAACGCCTCTAATGGTGATAACCAATACGGAGTTTTGGTTTCCAACAAGTTTTTATACTTTTCCCAAACCTCTATCAGAGACTTTCTTATGATATGGTTTTCAAAACCTTTATGTACTCGCTTTTTGTCATACCATAAATAAGCGTGCCACCCAAATCTGTTATCAAATCCTTCTAAGTCTAATAAATCAGTATTTTCTAATTTCATCCATTCCTTTTTTTTTAATGAATATTTATTGGCATTTTCAAGTACAAAACACAAACAAAAAAAACAAAAATACAAAACTTAAAAACATTTAAAAACACATAAAATTTCAATTACTTATTTTCTTTTAACTTGTTTCTCAGACCTCCTCACACCACCCCTTCTTGTATTCCAATTTAAATTATTAGCTCAGCAAGTCCTTATTACTTATTTCTCATCTTTAACTAATAATTTATTTTAACATTTTACTTTTCCTCTTTCTTCCATTTCCTCAATTTATTTTTGCAAACCTTATTTTCTTTTGACTTAAACCATTTTAAAGACCAATTTTCACTTATCTAAACTTAAACATCAATACTTATACATCATTTCTCATTCTTAAACATATTTCCTAAGGTCAACCAAAATTTCCCTTCCACGACTTCCCCAATTTCATACCAATAGCAAAACAAAATAAAAACAGAACAAGTTATAATTAGGAAGAACTTCCTGACAGTAAGAGCTGTTCGACAGTGGAATTTGCTGCCAAGGAGCGTGGTGGAGTCTCCTTCTTTGGAGGTCTTTAAGCAGAGGCTTGACAACCATATGTCAGGAGTGCTCTGATGGTGTTTCCTGCTTGGCAGGGGGTTGGACTCGATGGCCCTTGTGGTCTCTTCCAACTCTATGATTCTAGGATTCTATGATTCTATATACCCTTTGGATTCCCAAACTCCACCCACCCCTTTCTCGGTTTCAGTCCCCTCAAATGTCCATCAGTCTCAAAATATTGTTTAGCCTGGAGATCTCACATCCGAGGCACTTAAATCTCTCTCAGTTCCTCTCTGCCGGTCTTTTTGATAGTCCTTAATGTTAAACCCCAAATCTCGGAGAGGCTCCGGCCCAACAGGATCCATGTTTCTTCCAGCCAGACCTCCATATTTGAAAGTAAAGCCTATGGGGTACTCCAAATCTTGTTTCATACTCTTTTTTTAGTCCAGATGTCCCCAAGGCTCCAGCTTCCACCTTAATCAAATTTATAATCCTTCGGTCTTCAGATCTCCACTTAAGGAGATCTCTCTGTTTTCCACTCTCCAATTCAGGCCGGACTTTCCACATCAGATTTTTATTTTCCTTTGTTGCCATCATGTCAGGCCTCGATTTACAGCTTTCCTTTAACATCTGCAAAATTACAGCTCCTCCTTCCTTTTCTTCAGGGGCAACATATATCTCCTTCTCCATGTTCTCAAAGCTTTGAAATTTCTCTATTTGTCCAATTGAATAGGCTTCCTGTTTCAAATCCTTATCAGGTTCAACCATGTTATTTACTGTTAAGTCCAGAGTTGTGGCATTTGTAGCCAAAACATCGATTTGACCTTGTAACTTTCCCAAGAGAACAAATGCTCTGGCTAATTCAGCCTGGATTTTCCCTCCTCCAGCCATTCTTGTAATGTCCCTAAACCCCCTCTAGAGGGATTTTAGTTCCTTAAAATTCCTTTCAACTCAAGTCCAAAAGTCAAGTTAGTTTGTATCAACAAATTATATCAAATGTAACCAGCAGAAGCAACAAACGCAAAGTTCTCTTTTTCAGTCTTGACAGCTAACTTGACAGCTGTCAAACTCTTCAGTACTTCATCAACAAGCTCTCTCGCGGGACGCTCCCGGATACGGGGGGGGGGGGGGCTTGGAACTTCAGCTCCCAAAATTAGTTTTTTATCCTCCAATAAAATTTCTTTTAATGTCAAGCCGTGAGGTTAAAATCTTTTACACAAAAGAAAGAAAAGATTCTCTCGACCTTAGTTGACAGGTCCTTTGCTTTAAATTATTTACAAATGGGGGGGCGGACTTCCTTTTTACACCTTCCCCACTCGTTCCCAATTCATCAAAATTTTCCTTTAAAGTTCCAATTTCCGTACTACTTACGGGTTCTTACTTTAGAGTCCAATTGTTCCAAAGAAGAAGTCAGCGCTCTCCGACAATGGCTTGCGGCTTCACTCCGCAGAATGAGCAGTCCACTCTCAGCACCGCGTCACTCACCCCCACACCGTTCCGGAGCCTTTAAGCAGGCTCTTTCGCAGCTGGGGGGGGGGCGCAAATGGTGCCCGCCGAGTCACCACGCTCACAGGCTTCCGCGCCTGTGATTTTTAAGGGTCCCCGCGTCGCCGCAGCGGCAAGACCCTATCCTGCAGAGCCGATTCCCTCCCGGAGCTTGGAGGGAATCCGCCATTAGTCGATGGCACTAACCCGGAAGTCCATTTCCTCCATTCCTTCAACCAGCAGAGGCAAGATGCTTCATAATATAATTTCAGGTCTGGCAGGGCGAAGCCTCCTCTCTCTTTCGCATCTGTCAATAGCTTAAACTTTATTCTCGGCTTCTTACCGTGCCATATAAACATTGAAATTTCTCTTTGCCAAGTTCTGAAAATAGCAGCCCCCCTGATTACTGGAACGGTTTGGAATAAAAATAACATCTTAGGTAGCACATTCATTTTTATTCTTGCAATTCTTCCCCAAAATGAGAATTTCATTCTTCCCCACACCTCTAAATCTTTTTTAATCTTACTCCAGGTTGGTATGTAGTTGTTCTGATACAAATCGATACTTCTGGGGGTTAACCAAACTCCTAAATATTTAACCTTCTTAACCACTTCTATTTCTAATTGTTGCTGCACTTTATCAATAGTTTCTCGGTCCATATTTTTACTAATCATTTTTGTCTTTTTCTTATTCAAAATAAATCCCGCTAATTGGCCAAACTGCTCTATTTCATTCAGAACTTCTGTTACAGTGTTTGTTGAATTTTCCAGAGTTAGTACCAAGTCATCAGCAAATGCCTTAACCTTATATTGTTTACTTCCTACTGTTATCCCTTTTATCTGTTCATTACCTCTTATTGCTCTTAAAAAGACTTCCAGGACCGTGATAAATAACAATGGTGAAAGTGGACACCCCTGTCTTGTACCTTTGGTTATTTTTATATTTTCTGTTACCACATTGTTCACTATTAATTTTGCTCTTTGGTCTCTATATATTGCACTAATACCATTCATAAATCCTTGTCCAATATCCATCATCTCAAAGTTTTTTAACATAAATTCCCAAGAAATATTATCAAAGGCCTTTTCCGCATCCACAAATATCAACATAGCTTGCTTGTCATTCCTGGCATTCAAATACTCCAAAATATTAATTACATTCCTAATATTATCTTTCATTTGTCTGCCAGGAAGAAAACCTGCTTGATCTTCATGTATCAAACCCTTCAACACCTTTTTCATCCTATTTGCTAATATGTTAGCAAACAGTTTATAATCATTATTTAGAAGCGAGATCGGCCTATAATTCTTAACTTGAGATAAATCTGAGTCTTGTTTGGGTATTAAAGTAATATATGCTTCTTTTCAAGTGTCTGGTATTTCTTTTTTTGTTAATATATCATTCATTACTTCTCTCAGTGGTACAACAAGGATGTCCTTCATTTCTTTATAATATCTTGCACTAAATCCATCCGGCCCTGGAGTCTTTCTGCTTTTTAATTCTTTGATTGCATTTCTTATTTCTTCTATTTCTATCCTCTCATTTAGTTTACTTTTCTCTTTCGTCAGAATCTATTTCCCCTTACTTTCTAGGAGGAAAAAAGTGAGTGTTATGGTGCAAAAAATACGGTAAGTACTTAACCTGAGGTAGCACTGTACTTGATTACAACTGCGTCCCTGGTCATGCTCCAGCCAAGTGTTATGTCGAGTGACCAAATCTGTGAGAAGACAAACGGTCAGGGGAAACCCCCTGTTTGCTAGCCAAGAGGCACAAGTTGAGGGATAATAATAATAATAATAATAATAATAATAATAATAATAATTTATTATTTGTACCCCGCCCATCTGGCTGGGTTTCCCCAGCCACTCTGGGCGGCTTCCAACAGAGATGAAAAATACACTAAAATGTCACATATTAAAAACTTCCCTGAACAGGGCTGCCTTCAGATGTCTTCTGAATGTCAGGTAGTTGTTTATCGCTTTGACATCTGATGGGAGGGCATTCCACAGGGCGGGCGCCACTACCGAGAAGGCCCTCTGCCTGGTTCCCTGTAACTTGGCCTCTCGCAGTGAGGGAACCGCCAGAAGGCCCTCGGAGCTGGACCTCAGTGTCCGGGCAGAACGATGGGGTAGGAGACGCTCCTTCAGATATACTGGACCGAGGCCATTTAGGGCTTTAAAGGTCAGCACCAACACTTTGAATTGTGCTCGGAAACGTACTGGGAGCCAATGTAGGTCTTTCAAGACCGGTGTTATATGGTCTCGGCGGCCGCTCCCAGTCACCAGTCTAGCTGCCGCATTCTGGATTAGTTGTAGTTTCCGGGTCACCTTCAAAGGTAGCCCCACGTAGAGCGCATTGCAGTAGTCCAAGCGGGAGATAACCAGAGCATGTACCAGTCTGGCGAGACAGTCTGCAGGCAGATAGGGTCTCAGCCTACGTACCAGATGGAGCTGGTAAACAGCTGCCCTGGATACAGATTTGACCTGTGCCTCCATGGACAGCTGTGAGTCCAAAATGACTCCCAGGCTGCGCACCTGGTCCTTCAGGGGCACAGTTACCCCATTCAGGACCAGGGAATCCTCCACACCTGCCCGCCTCCTGTCCCCCCAAAACAGTACTTCTGTCTTGTCAGGATTCAACCTCAATCTGTTAGCCGCCATCCATCCTCCAACCGCTTCCAGACACTCACACAGGACCTTCACCGCCTTCACTGGTTCTGATTTAAAAGAGAGGTAGAGCTGGGTATCATCTGCATACTGATGAACACCCAGCCCAAACCTCCTGATGATCCCTCCCAGCGGCTGCATGTAGATGTTGAAAAGCATGGGGGAGAGGACAGAACCCTGAGGCACCCCACAAGTGAGAGCCCAGGGGTCTGAACACTCATCCCCCACCACCACTTTCTGAACACGGCCCAGGAGGAAGGAGCGGAACCACTGTATGACAGTGCCCCCAGCTCCCAGCCCCTCAAGACGGTCCAGAAGGATGTCATGGTCGATGGTATCAAACGCCGCTGAGAGATCCAGCAGAACTAGGAAACAGCTCTCACCTTTGTCCCTAGCCCGCCGGAGATCATCAACCAGTGCGACCAAGGCAGTTTCAGTCCCATGATGAGGCCTGAATCCCGACTGGAAGGGATCCAAATGGTCCGCTTCTTCCAGGCGTGCCTGGAGTTGTTCAGCAACCACTCGCTCAATCACCTTGCCCAAGAATGGAAGGTTTGAGACTGGGCGATAATTGGCCATCGTGGCCGCATCTAAAGATGGTTTTTTAAGAAGCGGTTTAATAACCGCCTCTTTCAGCGGGTCTGGGAAGGCTCCCTCACGGAGGGAAGCATTCACCACCCCACGAAGCCCATCGCCCAGTCCTTCCCGGCTAGCTTTTATAAGCCAGGATGGGCAAGGATCCAGGAGACAGGTGGTTGGCTTCACTCGTCCAAGCAGCCTGTCCACATCCTCGGAGGTAACAGATTGGAATTGATCCCACACAACTTGACCAGACAGGACTCTAGCACTCTCCCGCCCCGGCCCTGCTCCCATGGTGGAGTCTACTTCTTCCCGAATCTGAGCGATTTTATCTGCAAAAAACTTTGCAAAATCATTGCAGGAGAACATGTGGCCCGTACTGGGCCCCGATGTTACAGGTGGTTCCGCTAAATTGTGAACCACCTGAAAGAGTCTCCTGCTGCTGTTTTCTGCAGATGCAATAGAGGCGGTGAAGAAAGTCTTCTTCGCCGTCACTATCGCCACTTGGTAGGCTCGACGCTGAGCTCTAACCTGTGTCCGGTCAGATTCAGAATGAGTTATCCACCACCGGCGCTCTAGCCGTCTCAACGATTGTTTCATTGCCCTCAGATCCGTGGAAAACCACGGGGCTCTCCGGGCTCCATGCAATCGGAGAGGGCGCTTCGGAGCCAAACAGTCAATAGCCCTGGGAGGGAGCGTGGGCGCAAGGCTCCTGGGCACGCTGTTGCCTGCCAGGTTCAAGGTGTGCCTCAGCACAAGTGGAGCGTTACCTCCACAGCGGCATAGAAATGTAATAGCACCTAAACAAATAATAAAACACCTATTTCTTTATTTCCAGGCGTTAGAGGAAGAAGTGCTATGGGCAATGAGAATGTCCATGGTGATCTTTGGGATGATGTCCGCAGGTCTAGCTTTTTACGCCCATTCCATTTATGACCTCTGGTTCCTGAGTGGAGAACTCGTCTACGCTCTCCTCTTCCCCCAGCTCTGCTGCGTCCTCTTCATTCGCAACACCAACACTTACGGCTCCGCCGCCGGGTTCTTCTTGGGCCTCCTCCTGCGCCTCTTGGCGGGGGAGCCCGCCCTGAACATCCCCCCGGTCATCCATTACCCAGGATGCTCTCTGGTGGATGGAGCCTACATCCAGCTGTTCCCATTTAAGCTGTTCACCATGCTGGTATCTCTGCTGACCATCGTCTCCGTCTCGCATCTGTCCACCTTTCTATTTAAGGCAAACGTCCTTCCCCGCAGATGGGATGTCTGTAAGATCGTGCGAGCTGACAGGGTGGTCATTTCCTTACCCCAGAGGCGTAAAAGAGTTGCCTGTGCCAGAACAGAGTTTTGAGCAAATTGCATTGGTATTTTATCCATGATCCTTCTTGAAGGTTCCTTAGCTCTTTGAATGAGGTCATCTTCCATGTTGTGATTTATTGTTGTTGTTGTTATTGAAGTCCATAGTCACAGCAAAGGGCCCTCTCCCATTGTGGCACAACCTCCAACACCTTTCTTTTTTCCTAGTCCTGTTAATTCAATGTCTGGGCTCTTTTTGGAAAACATGAAGCCTTTGAAGCCCTTTAATTGGTGCTGCAGCTACAGAAATTCAGTGGGTGCAGAATGCTGCGGTGAGACTCTTTACGGGGTCCTTGCCTCGGGATCACATTCACCCGGTGCTATACCAGCTGCGCTGGCTCCCGGTGGAGTACAGGATCAGGTTTAAGGTGCTGGTTTAAACCTTTAAAGCCCTATACAGCCTAGGACCCTCGTACCTACAGGACCGCCTCTCCTGGTATGTCCCACGGAGGACTTTACAGTCTTCAAATAAAAACATTTTAGAGGTCCCAAGCCACAGAGAGGTTAGGCTGGCCTCAACCAGAGCCAGGGCTTTTTTGGCTGTGGCCCTGATCTGGTGGAACGCTCTGCCACAAGAGACTAGGGCCCTGCGGGACTTGACATCTTTCTGCAAGGCACAGTCTGACTCCCTCCTTTGCTGATTCTCGTAGAACTCTGGCCCAGTGGTTGCCATTTGACTTTGAATTGATTTTAGAATACTGATGTTAGAATGCTGTGTTACTTTTATTGCTGTTAGCCGCTCTGAGCCCAGCTTCGGCTGGGGAGGGCGGGACATAAATTAATAATAATAATAATAATAATAATAATAATAATAATAATATCATTTAGTTGTATAGAGTGTCTTAATTGATTGGTTACTTTTGCCAAATTTGTAGCCCTCTGTGTAATGGGGGGGGTGTGGAATTCCAATTCTGAAATGCATCCTTTATCAACAGTACCATCAACGGTAGGAATGGAGCATGTGTCCTAATTTATAGAGGATGGTCCTCTATTTGAAGGTGTTGCCTGAAGGGCTGACATTTTAAAGATTCCCAAGGAGGGAGAGCAGGAGGAGCTCCACAAAGCTACAATTCCCAGAGTGGCTTAAGAGTCAATGCCTCTTCACAGGGAACTCTGAGATTTGTAGCTCTGAGAAAAGGAACAGGAATCTCCTAACAACTCTCAGCACCCTTAACAAACTGTCTAAATGAATGGTGTGAAAGTGACTCCAGTTTCTAAATAGCAGTTGCTCAGCACAAATAATAAGAGAGGTCAGTTGCCTCAGTGCCTTCTGTTTGTGATTTCCAGATACTGGACTTGATGGATCTTCCTTCAAAAACTTGATTTTCTTTTTGTATTAATAAAACGCATGATCTAAAACAAGACCTGCTTTGATGGTTTGATCACCTCATATTGCGCCTCTAATTATGTTGTCTTTCATATATTTTGCCGTGCATTTAACTGTTATTTGTAAGCCACTCTGAGGCACTTGTGTAAAGTGACTAATAAGCCCCCAACATGCAACAGTCAGCCATCATTCTGTACCCACTGAAATTAAAATTTTGCAATGTTAATTTCAGAAGGTACATATTTCTGTTCACAAGTTGTGGAGGCTTGTCCATCTGAAAAATCTGTTGGATCTGAAGACTCTGAAAGCAAATATAAGAAATTATTTTCACGGTCTACTTTTAAAGCCCTGTGGCAGGCTTCCTCAGCTTCGGCCCTCCAGATGTTTTTTTGGCCTACAACTCCCATGATCCCTAGCTAGCAGAACCAGGGGTCAGGGATGATGGGAATTGTAGTCTCAAAACATCTGAAGGCCCAAGGTTGAGGAAGCCTGCCCTATGGTTTGACCAGCCTCTCTCATCCCCTCATGCTTTACTTCAATGTCTACATTAACTCAAGCTTCAAATGAAAATTCTAACTCAGCCTGGAAGCTAGGCAGCATATATCAGTGTTATAAGTCTGTAGTTAACTAACTGTATACCCTAAAATGTTCCCCACAATCTTTTGCTGAAATGCAAGAGGCTCTTCAGAAAACAAGTTAACACGGAAAGGGATTCCCTTAAGGTAAAGAATATGCTGGGTATAGGGAAGAGGATAGATCAGTTATATCTAATCCTCTACACACCCACATATGTGGGTTAGCAAACAAAAGAAAAATGGCTGGTGCCTGTTTTAACAAATGTAGGTGTTGCGCATAAAGAGCCCCAGTAGCGTACTTTAAATCCCACTGTTAGGCGCATTGTTCTTATCAGTAATAAGAAAATGCAGGTAAATGTTCTTAGTGGAAAAAAGACATCAAAGAATGTTGAGGCAACTACTGAAATTATTATTTTTTAACAAAAATGACAAAAAATGTTATTTTTCAATTGACTTGCCTTTGAAATCCAAGTAATGTCTGTAAAGATGCGGACGTATAACAACCCTAGGCATGTCTGCTTCTGTCACTTGCAGCAAGAGAGAGAGAGAGAGAGAGAGAGAGAGAGAGAGAGAGAGAGAAACGGAACAGGAAATGAGCCTTACTTCCTCTCAGGAGTAGAGGAGATGCAACACCACTGAACCTTCTCTAACAATTTGGAACTCTGTGATCCGTAACCCTTTCGCATACTAACTAGCATTGTTAGGTTTGATTTCAAATCTCCCACAGATAGATACTTCTAACCTAAAGCATCATAAAATTGCCACCACACCATTTGAAGAGAGATGAAAAGAAACAGAATTGTAACCTTTGTGCAAAATTTCTGAAAACCCTAATGCAACATATGGCAGATAAAGAGTGTTGCAGCTCCTGCTAAGCCTTTTTGTAAATGCCTTTTTGTTCCATTATTAATGACTTTAGGTCCCACTCTTTATAGGAACTTGAAAAACCACAAGGGACTGCAGGAAAACTGCACTCAGAGTGATCTTGAAAGATGGATCTCTGTTTACAAAGGCAGACATGCAAAGGAAAAGGGCCCTTTGAAAACTATGGCTCTTAATCAGCAATCTAGGTTCAGATTTCACAGCAGAGACGGGCAACATTTTGTCTGTTGAGACTTGAGCACCACATTCCCTTGGGGGCAATGTGTTGGGAGGTGTGTGGTAGCAGAGGGTAGGGCCACCCCTCTTTCTTTAAAACATAAGAAGAGGCAGCCGGATGAGGCCAATGGTCCACCCAGTCCAGCATCCTGTTCTCACAGTGGCTGACCAGTTGCCTGTGGGAAGCTCACAAACAGGACCTCAGCGCATGAACCCTCTCCCCTCCTGCCATTTCTAGCAACTGCTATTCAGACACATTTATGCCTCTGAAAGTGGAGGTAGAACACAGCCGTCCTGGCCAGTAGCCATGGATAGCCTTGTCCACCATGAACTTGTCCAATCCTCTTTTTAATCCATCCAATGTGGTGGCCATCACTGCATCCCATGGAAGCAAGTTCTATAGTTTAACTATGCGCTGCATGAAGAAGGACTTTCTTTGATCTTCCAACATTTAGATTTAAAGCTTTTCACTACCCACTCTTTCCATGGGTGTATAACAAGTGTATAACATTTTACACTTCTGTTGTGTCAACTCTTATTCACCTTTTCAATGATGATGATGATTATGATAATGTTATTATTTATACCCTGCCCATCTGGCTGGGTTTCACCAGCTACTCTTGGAGGCTTACAGCATATGTAAAGGTAAAGGTAAAGGTACCCCTGCCCGTACGGGCCAGTCTTGACAGACTCTGGGGTTGTGCGCCCATCTCACTTAAGAGGCCAGGGGCCAGCGCTGTCCGGAGACACTTCCGGGTCACGTGGCCAGCGTGACATCGCTGCTCTGGCGAGCCAGAGCCGCACACGGAAACGCCGTTTACCTTCCCGCTGGTAAGCAGTCCCTATTTATCTACTTGCACCCGGAGGTGCTTTCGAACTGCTAGGTTGGCAGGCGCTGGGACCGAGCAGCGGGAGCGCACCCCACCGCAGGAATTCGAACCGCCGACCTTTCGATCGGCAAGTCCTAGGCGCTGAGGCTTTAACCCACAGCATCCAACGTTAAAAACTTCCTGATACAGGGCTGCCTTTAGATGTCTTCTAAAAGTTGTAATAATAATAATTTATTATTTGTACCCCACCCATCTGGCTGGGTCTCCCCAGCCACTCTGGGCAGCTTCTAACAAAGATTAAAAATAAATTAAATTGTATAGTTCTTTATCTCCTTGACAACTCAAGGGAGGGTGTTCCACCAGGAGGGTGCCACCACCGAGAAGGCCCGCTGCCTGGTTGCCTGCAACTTTGCTTCTCTCAGTGAGGGAACAGCCAGAAGACCCTCAGAGGAGGACCTCAGTGTCAGAACAAAAAAGTCCCCATTGGTCTCATCCACTCAATCTGGTGGAGCTGTCTTTGCATGCAGGGCAAGTCCCTAATTCACCCATCAGCACCTCTCACCTGGTTTAGCCAGCCACGTGCCCACAGTCGCATGCTGACAGCTTCTAAGAGCTTCTAAGGGGAGCATGATGTGCAGGGGCGGAGGAAGGGGGGTGCGGGGGCGCGTTCTGCCCTAGGTGCCACCACTGAGGGGGGTGACAAAATGCCGGGCGGCACTCACCACAGGGCCTGCAGCGTGCCCGAGCCACGCGTTTCTCCTGGGAGAGATGGGGTGGCGTGGATGTGCACAGGCTCCACGCTGCCCAAACGGTCCGCCCGCTGCCTTCCCCCCAGCTGTAGGGCGGCTGAGTGGGAGGAGGAAGGCAGACTCTGGAGGCCCCGTGGTGTGCCCTGCCCCTATGGGCGGCTTGCCCCACCCCTGGGCGCGCCACCTCAGGTGCTAGAGCGGCTTCCTCCGCCGCTGATGACGTGTCCCCCACCAGGGGTCCCCTAGCACCCCAAACACTCCTACTCCCTGAAATTAGACCTACTGAAATTAATGGGCCTAACCTAGTTGTGCTCACCAGTGTGGTGTAGTGGTTAAGAGCAGTAGACTCGTAATCTGGTGAACCAGGTTCGATTCCCCACTCCTCCACATGCAGCTGCTGGGTGACCTTGGGCTAGTCACTCTTCTCTGAAGTCTCTCAGCCCCACTCACCTCACAGAGTGTTTGTTGTGGGGGAGGAAGGGAAAGGAGAATGTTAGCCACTTTGAGACTGGGTAGTGATAAAGCAGGATATCAAATCCAAACTCCTCCTCTTCTTCATCATTCATTCATTCCAGTGGGTCTACTCTGAGCTGCATATGACCTTATGGCTGTTATAGCTGAAGTCCGGCAGTTTACCGTTTCCCTCAGAAGCATAGCCTGGCTCAGTGCAGTGTAACAGGCAGAACAGAAACCAGAGGAATTATTCATCCGCTTGTCATGCGGCAGAGCCGGCTGAGTGGCTCATTTCCTGAAAGGAACATTACACTGCGTGCTGCTCCTGTTCTCCGCCAATTGCATCCTAAATCAATATCGGAGGGAGGGTTAGATATTTATTTATTTTAAGGGCGTGAGAGCCGAGGCAAAGAGCCAGCCTTCACCTCACAGTTTGGTGTGGGTTTTCCGAGGGAAGGCTCTGCGTCTGAGGGAACGCAGTGAAACCTGAGGGAACCTGCAGAGACTGACACCACACAGCCCTCGGGTATCCGATTGTTTGCTGGCTTGCAGGAACAGGGGATGGAAGAGAAGAACGGGGTGTGGGACGGACAAGATACACACGCGCACCCCAATCTGGATTCTGACATGCGGTTCTCCAGACACTGGATTAAATGAAGGCCGGCAAACGTTTCCCTTCTTCTGATGAGGCCTCTTGGCTGTCTGCAGAGCTGCAGACAAGACGTACAGCTAGCAGTCGCCATCCTCTGCCTGACGGCTGGCTGGGCTCTGCCGAGTAAGTGCTTTGGGCTCCTCACAGTCCCCACACTTCGTTCCGCCGCCAGACCAGGTTGTGGTGCCAGGTGCATTGTTGAGCTTGGGTCCTGCGCATAGGTGTCAACTTTTCCCTTTTCTTGCGAGGAATCCTATTCGGCATAAGGGAATTTCCCTCAAAAAAAGGAAAACGTTGGTCCTGCGTGCAGGTTTGCCACAGGCGTCATCTTCTTGGCCGCTGTGAGAATGGTGTACTGGGCTAGATAGGGTCATTGCTCTGATCCAGAAGAGCCCATGAACATGGTCCCACAGTGGCCAGGCAGATGTTTGTGGGAAGCCCTTGAGCAGGATCTGAGCATAAGAGCCCTCTGCTCTCCTCCTGGTTTCCATGTTCCTTGTGTTTTCCTTTCCTAAACAGTCTCATCACTTCCATCCCTGCTGCCTCCCTGTGTGGTGTGTGTTTGTGTGGTTCGAGATGCATCTGTATGGAATTGTCTTTTTAAGACCTTTCGAAGTTGCTTCTGTTGTTTGCGGGAAAGAAGGGCCGCGTATAAATTAAACAGATTAGTGCCTTTTGCTAATAATCCCCACCTAAGCATGCAGCTCCTAAAGCCCAGCACTGCTAGAGGGGGGAACTTTAGCCTAATAAATTGTCTTCCTCCATCTTCTTTGCCTTTGGCTCCCTTCTTCCTTTGTGGCGAAGTGTAGGCGTTTGCTGGGCTGTGGGCCAAAGCAGGCATGGCAGGTCGCTTAGATTTAGAATAATAGAATCACAGAATTGCAGAGTTGGAAGGGACCACGACGATCATCTAGTCCAACCCCCAGGAATCTTTCGCCCAATGTGAGGCTTGAATCCATGACCCTGAGATTAAGAGTCTCACGCTCTAATGACTGAGCTATTCTCTGGGGGTTTTTTCACTGAAGGTATTTGGGCTTGGCCTGAAAAGGAACACAGCCTGGTGTGCGCTGTCTCTCTCCCTCTCTCTCTCTCTCTCTCTCTCTCTCTCTCTCTCACACACACACACACACACACACACAATCTCTCTGCACACTAGAGTTATTCCTTTGGGCATCGGGAGTCCATATATTACATATTTTCCAAACCGTGTACAGTGGTACCTCAGGTTAAGAACTTAATTCATTCTGGAGGCCCATTCTTAACCTGAAACTGTTCTTAACCTGAGGTACCACTTTAGCTAATGGGGCCTCCCACTGCCGCCGCACAATTTCTGTTCTCATCCTAAAGCAAGGTTCTTAACCCAAGGTACTATTTATGGGTTAGCGGGGTCTGTAACCTGAAGCGTCTGTAACCTGAAGCGTCTGTAACCCGAGGTACCACTGTATGTAGTTATACATGGTTGTATGTGTACCCAACCAGTCATTTGAGGCTCTGGTTGCCCCTACCATTGGACAGAGTGAGGCAAGTGCTTCAGGCGGCAGATGCTGAAGGCAGGCAGCAGTGGCGATGCGCTGGAGAACACATCAATTTGTGCCGCATGGCCTGTCCTATGGACCAGCTAGCTTGCTGTCCTCAGGTGTGGTTGGACATAGGAGACCACTTCTAGGGTCTGAGGTCCCTCCCCCCCCAAAATATTTGAGCAAGCTGCACCCCCCCAAGCAGATGGGCATTTCCATTCAAATGGTGTGCATCATGTGATAACATATGCAGGGCAGGACTTACCTCCCCCACCCCAATATTTTGTTCAAGTTGGTAGAGCATGAGACTCTTAATCACAGGGTTGTGGGTTCAAGTCCCACCCTGGTAAAAAAAATAATCCTGCATTGCAGGGGGTTGGACAAGATGACCTATGTGGGTCCCTTCCAACTTCACAATTATAGGATTTTAAGTTGGTGGAGGGTGCTGTCCCATTGCCAGTTTTGATGTAAAATCCCACTGCCAGTCTGGTCAACATCTGTATGTAATTCCCCACCTCAAGCAGCAAAATGCCCTGTTTGAGGCCAGTGGCGTAGCGTGGGTTGTCAGCACCCAGGGCAAGGCAAGTAATTTGTACCCCCTAACCCGTGGATTTGTGCCCCCTAACCCTAACCCCCAGATGTTGCGCCCGGTGCGGCCGGCCCCCCCTGCACCCCCCACGCTACGCCACTGTTTGAGGCTGAAGCACACAGGTGTATTCATCACTTAGAAACATAGGGAGCTGCGTTATACTGGGGCCATTTGTGTTCATCTATCTCAGCCTTCTCTGATCTGATGCCCTCCTGACAGCCCCAGCCAGCATGGTTGATAGTCAGGGACGATGGGGGTCAAATCTATGTTGGAAATGTAAAGAAAAGGAAGGGACCTTTTACCATATGTGGTGGGAATGCAGAGAAATTAAAAAAAATATCGGGAAATGATATACAATGAGTTGAAGAAAATGTTCAAAATGACATTTGTAAAAAAACCCAGAAGCATTTTTGTTAGGGATAAAGAATTTATTTATGTATGCTACAATGGTGGCAAGAGTCTTGATAGCACAAGGATGGAAGAAAGGATGGCAAAAGAACAGTGGCAAGAGAAATTGATGAACTATGCAGAACTGGCAAAACTGACATGTAAATTGCGAGATGAGGACAACTGTGACTTTAAAGAAGAATGGGAACCTTTTACAATCTATTTAGAAAGACAACAAAATGAACTGGATTCCTTGGCAGGTTTTGAATAAACATACACAAATTTATTGGGTTAAGATAGTGGATAGATAATATAAGGATGTATACAATTTTACAATATGCAGAGAACAATATGAGTTGAGAAATCAGAGAGAGGAGCTGAGGGAAGTCTGGAGGGGGGGGGGAAGGTTTGTTGGGGAGGTGGGAGGGGAAAAGGGGGGAATAATGAAGATGACTTGTATTGATGATTTGTTATGTTGAAATTGTTAATAAAAAAAATTGTTAAAAAAAAAGATAGTCAGGGACGATGGGATTTGTAGTCCAAAATTATCCGGAAGGTATCTGGTTGGGGAAGACTGATCAAGCCCACTGCCTGCTCTGAATGGCAGTCATGTTTCTGAACGCTGGTTGCTGGGAATCCCAGGTGGGCAGAGTGTTTTTGTGCTCATGCCCTGCTTGCAGATTTCCCTCTGTGGTATCTGATGTGAGAACAGAATGCTGGACAAGATGGGCCATTGGCTTGATCCAGCAGAATCTTCTCAAGTTCTAACTTTCTGACGCAATACCCAAACTGAAACAGGGCTACAAACATCTCTGACCTTTGCAATGCAATTTTCCAGCCAAGCAATGTGTACAAAAATGTATGTATTGGAGAAAATAATGTACGAAAACGCATTATATAACGCAAAATTGCATACAGAAACGTGTGCGTTGGGAGAAGTTGCACTAAAATGCCAATGAGTTTCATAAGGATCTCTTTAAAATAATAAAAAGCAAACTGATGTGGACTTGCGAGAACTTAAGGTGTAGCAAAAATAGACCTAGAGAGAAACCAAATGTAACGGATTTGTCCATCCCGAGTGACACTGAATAGCTGGCCTCCTCACAACCAAATTTATTTTTATTTATTGCATTTATATACCACCTTTCACTCCAGGCAGCACACATGTGTCTCCCCCTCCGTGTTCAATCACCACAACAACCCCAAGAGGTTAGGCTGAGAGGTAGTGACCAGCCCAAAATCACCCAGAGAGCTTTGTGGTTGAGTGGGGATTCGAATCCTGGACTCCCTGGTCCTAGATGAATGCTGTAAGCCAGGGTTTCCCAAACATGGGTCTTCAGCTTTTTTTTTGAACTACAACTCCCATCATCCCTAGCTAGTAGGACCAGTGGTCAGGGATGATGGGAACTGTAGTCCAAAATCAGCTGGAGACCCAAGTTTGGGAGATGCTGCTCTAAGCATTGTTTATATGCCACACTAGCTCAACACGGGACGCGGGTGGCGCTGTGGGTTAAACCACAGAGCCTAAGACTTGCTGATCAGAAGGTCGGTGGTTCGAATCCCTGCGACGGGGTGAGCTCCAGTTGCTCGGTCCCTGCTCCTGCCAACCTAGCAGTTCAAAAGCACGTCAAAGTGCAAGTACATAAATAGGTACCACTCCGGCAGGAAGGTAAACGGCGTTTCCGTGTGCTGCTCTGGTTCGCCAGAAGCGGCTTAGTCATGCTGGCCACATGACCCGGAAGCTGTACACCGGCCTCGGCCAATAAAGCGAGATGAGTGCCACAACCCCAAAGTCGGCCATGACTGGACCCTTTACCTTTTAGCTCAACACACACAAGGCCAATCTAGCACTTAAAAAAAGGACGACTTTCCCCTTTGCTTTCTTTTTCCAGCCCAAGGAGGAGAAGCATCGTTGCTGGTCTCACAACCCAACGTGAATACCACGGTGGCGCAGAACGTTTTGCTGTCCGTTGCACACACCTTTGGGGGCTCCCCCGTCATCAAGTGGACCCACACGTCACCCAGGGGCACGTCCAAAATTGCCGAGTGGAAACCACGAAGCTACGCCAACATATCCAGCAGCTACGTAGACAGAGTGAAGATTTATGACAACGGTTCTCTTCAGCTGCTGAACGTTGATATCAGAGATACTGGTTATTACTTAGTCACGGTGAGGGAAGAGTTTGGGATCACCATCTATGGCACCATCCTGTTGAATGTTTATGGTATGAAATCAGAGGATTTAATATTTTCTCTAGGGCCGACTGCTCGCAACTCGCTCTTCGGCAGGAGTTGGGAGCTGAAGCTGGGCTGAATATCCCCATCCCACAATTTCATAGGAATGCTTGGCTCATGCAGAAATGGGAAGGTGATAGTTGGAGAGTTTTCAGGGGGCAGGCAAACTTTTAAGACTGTGGCAAAGGTTTCCCTTCTTTCTTTATTTTACCTCCTGCCTTGCCACCCAAAAGCAGGTAGGTCCCTGGTCACCACAAGGTGTTTTTTCACACATCCAGGTGAATATGAGTTAGAAGCCTCTTGCAGATCTTCCCTGCTCAATTCAGGGGAGCTCAGGAACACAATGCCCACGAATAGATCATTCACCTGTTCAGGTAAATGTCTGAGAATGTGCCAAGAAGCTGCCATCTGGCTAATAAATGAACAGATATTTATTTATCTAGCAAATTCATTGCCACCAAATTACCAGTAGTGGTTCAGGGTTGGGTCATTGTCAAATGCCATCATGGATCATTTGCTAAATGTGTGTTGTTGTTTTAAAGGTTTATAGGATGAATAGATGTATATCCTTTGATTCAAGGGGACTGCCATTCTACCTCTTGTTATCCTGATCTTGGAATCCTAAGGCATTACAGCAGGACAAACACGTAATGGGAAATAGAGAATTAAAAACCTGATAAAGATCAGGTTTTCAACAGATAGAAAATGGTGGTCAGTGGCTTTTCCTTCTCTCTGTGTTTGTGTGCTGTCTGCCTTTGCCTTTCTGGTTGCTGAGGGAGACTTCAATGAAAGTGAGATGCAGCCAGGATCTAAGTCAGACCATGGCAACAGAATGTAAAGTCTTGGGGGAGAGTAACCTGTGGCAGGTTTGTGGCCCCGTTTCTGAACGCTTCCTACATATCAATCCGCAACTCCTCCCTGAAAGTAAACAATGAGCATGGGGTGGTGAGCACTTTCTATTTGCATAGGGAAACATTTCAAAATGCAATGGCTTTGACTGCCGACCTCCACCAAAACCCCAAAACAGATACAGCTCATTTCTATATCATTGCTCTACTGCAGGGGAGGCCAACTCCCAGGAGACTGCAATCTACTTGGGGGTAAGTTGTATAGCTTTTTTTTAAGGAGGAGGAAAGCCCTGTTTTTTAGAAGAGAAGGGCAAAGCTGTTGAGCTTCTTTGGGGGCGAGCCAGTGATCTGCCAGCGATCAACCACAGACATCCAGTGATCTACCGGTAGATCACAATCTACCTGTTGGACATCCCTGCTCTATTGGATAGATAGAGCAAACTCCAGATAAGTCACAAGGGTGATTGATGGCAGCGGCAGTGGGGAAATTTGGAAACAGAGAGGTCAAAAAGCAATGAGGGCTTGGCAGAAAACAAGGCTGATCTGGGATCCTGCCAGACAACCTGTTTATTCAGTATTCATCCTGATTTGATTGCACAAAGCTTATTGTTGTTGTTTAGTTGTTTAGTCGTGTCCATCCGACTCTTCGTGACCCCATGGACCAGAGCATGCCAGGCACTCCTGTCTTCCACTGCCTCCCGCAGTTTGGTCAAACTCATGCTGGTAGCTTTGAGAACACTGTCCAACCATCTCGTCCTCTGTTGCCCCCTTCTCCTTGTGGCCTCAATCTTTCCCAACATCAGGGTCTTTTCCAGGGAGTCTTCTCTTCTCATGAGGTGGCCAAAGTATTGGAGCCTCAGCTTCAGGATCTGTCCTTCCAGTGAGCACTCAGGGCTGATTTCCTTAAGAATGGATAGGTTTGATCTTCTTGCAGTCCATGGGACTTTCAAGAGTCTCCTCCAGCACCAGAATTCAAAAGCATCAATTCTTCGGCCATCAGCCTTCTTGATGGTCCAGCTCTCACTTCCATACATCACTACTGGGAAAACCATAGCTTTAACTATATAGGCCTTTGTCAGCAAGGTGATGTCACACAAAGCTTATGCCGTGGTTAAATGGCATCTGATATTTACTGAGCATTTGTTTGTGGGGAGCTAATTCAACAAGGAACATTCCCCCCGATTTGCTTGATTACACATCCTCCCATTAATCATGTGTTCACCCCACACTTCCCAGTGCAGTTCACTGTCACTTTCCTAGCTGCAAAAGGTGTTATGGTTTTCTTCCTTTTCAAAGTGCATTTGTTGTGCTGGGGCAACAGAAGACGTTAAACCCCTTTAATTGTGCAAACCTAAATAAAGGGCGTGCACCTGAATCTATCCCACAGCATAGTGATAATCTGGAGGCACCCCTCAGTGACTCGTGATTTCTTTTCCAAGCGTCCTGTCAACTTCCACTGTGTTGTCTGTCTCCCCTTTTCCTTCAGAGATTATCTATGAAGACCTGCATTTCGTAGCCGTCATTTTTGCCTTCCTCACAGGTGTGTCTGCCATTCTAGTCTGTCTCATGTGGCTATGCAATAAATTAATGCAGCTGTTTCAGAAGGAGAGGCACCGGATCAAAGGTAATCTTTGCAGCAGCACGTAATGGAACCAAATAATCTTTCACTTGCTCCAACTGAACATGTTTGCCAAAGATAGCTCCTGATTTTTTTTTGGGAGGGGGGGTTGCTATCCATTCCCGGAAAATTGTTGTCATTTTGGAGGATGCTTTGTTGAATTGTTGTTATTGCGAGTTGCAAACATTGTTCTTCAGCAGGAATCGGAAGCCCAGTGGCGTAGCGTGGGTTGTCAGCACCCGGGGCAAGGCAAGTAATTTGCACCCCCTAACCCGTGGATTTGCGCCCCCTAACCCTAACCCCCAGATGTTGCGCCCGGTGCGGCCGGGCCCCCCTGCACCCCCACGCTACGCCACTGCGGAAGCCAGCGACTCTGCAGTTGGTGTCCGGCTCCCATCAGCCCCAACAAACATAGCAGTGTTGTAAACAAAATCTGCCCCCTTTCCCTTATGGGGTATCCAAGAGCCCATATAGAGTCCTTACATGGGTTCCCTATTGGCAGGAGAAAATAACCAGCCAGAGAATATTGAGAAGCAAAGCAGCTAGTAAGCTTGATCTTTATTGAACTGTTGCAACAGGGTGCTCCCCTCACACACAGGAACGGAGGAGGACCTCGAACAATGGCGCCCAAGGCCTTATATAGACATTTAAATTCTGTGCTCTGGAGCTCAAGACCACCTCTCCATACATCATACATATATCACAGAAGGGGTGTAACCCAAGACCACCCACCCCCACAAACATCATACCTACATCACAGAAAAGGTGGTCTACAACAGAAATTTGAATGTTGTTGTTTTTCCTGGCTGCCAGGTTATCTGATAATGCCTAATCTAATTGCCTTTCCTGGTAGTCTGTCACCCTTTGAGATGGTGATTTCCCAATTCCTGAGACAATGGGAAGGCTCTCTTACCCCCTCCCTCCTTGCAGAGAAAACATTTGGTCAGTTTGGGAGTCATAATGGTTTCAGGTCGGTCTTCCTGTGCTGATCTATGTACGTGCTTGGTTGGTACATTTATGAACATTTATTATATATATAAAACCTTAAATTTTATTATTACAGCAGCGATCAGGAATTACAAGAGTTGTAGTTCTCCATTCCTCTTGAGAAGAGTTTAGCTCCATGGACATTAATCCAGAAAGCACATGCATATTTCTTTAATGCACATCTGTAACTTCAAAAATACATGCGCATGAGCGCTAAAGCAGCTAGTGCCACTGGCATTTTACACACGGCAGCAGCAACAGCATAATTTGAATTCTGATCCTACTCAGAGACAATGCTGAATGCATGCCAGGAAACTTGCATATGTGCATACTTCGACTCCTAAAACACACTTGCAAAAGATGCGCATCCTTTACAATGCACCACCCTTGGAATGTGTCTAAGGGACACCGGGACCCAGGGATGTTCATCTACACAGAGATCTCAAGTTGAATGCCAAAGCACAGTTAGACACAAGACAGCTGCAACAGTAAATTAAACAGCTGTGACATTCTTCCCCACCTCTTCAGGAGGCAGGAATTCCTTAGGAGGCAAATCAATGTGGAAAGAGTGCCCTGAAAGTAGGACATTAAAAAAAAATCTGCCCTGAGTGTAAATCTGGGTATATGGTACAGTCAAACCTCGGTTGTTGAACATAATCCTTTTGGCTTCCGAAATGTTCGACAACTGAGGCACAGCTTCCAATCGGTTGCAGGAGCTTCCTGCACTCAAGCGGAAGTTGTGTTGGATGTTCGGCTTCCGAAAAACGTTTGAAAACTGGAGCATTTACTTCCAGGTTTTTGTCACCCGGGAGCCGAAACATTCCAAAATGGAGGCACTTGGGATCCGAGGTTTGATTGTACCAGCAACAGTGCTGCAGTACAGTAGTACCTTGGGTTACATATGCTTCAGGTTACATACGCTTCAGGTTACAGACTTCGCTAACCCAGAAATAGTGCTTCAGGTTAAGAACTTTGCTTCAGGATGAGAACAGAAATCATGCTCCAGCAGCAGCGGGAGACCCCATTAGCTAAAGTGGTGCTTCAGGTTAAGAACAGCTTCAGATTAAGAACGGACCTCCGGAACGAATTAAGTACTTAATCCGAGGTACCACTGTATTCAGACTTAATCTCCCCCCACCCTTCTTCAGTTCCTCTGCACCTTGTTTGCAAACTGCATTATCTATTTGGCTTGAAAGATCTTCAGGAGATTTCAAGCATGCAAAGACATAGACAAACACAGCAGGCTGTTTGCTTTGCAACTATGGCAGTGGCAGCTGAGAACACCTGCGGAGAAGAAAGGCCCCATTGTGCCAGAGCCCTTGTGTAAACAAGCAGACTGGTCACATCCCCTTTCATGGAATGTCAGAAGTTGCCTTAGACAGGAGACAATTCTTTTCCAACTGGTGGTAGCAGCTCTCCAGTGTCTCAGCTAGAGATCTTCCATATCGCCTACAGATAATTTTTTTAAAACAAGAGATGTTGGGACCTTCTGCTTGCTAAAACAAAGTACACTGCTACTGAGGCACGCCCAGTCCATTTAAAGCCACAGTCCCTTCCTCTTTTGACATGTTGCAGTCCTGCTTCCTTTGCCTCTTGTTGCAAGGCAAAACCGCAAACTCTCCCGCTGCTCAGATTTATAAAACATTATGAGCTTCTGATCAGATTTTTGTGAATGGGACAACCACACCTTCCACCATCCTTGACTACTGCCCATCTTGGCTGAGGCTGATGGGAACCAACTTCCTTGCTGAGTGAAAAGAGCCTCTCCTTTGCATATAGAAGGTCCCCCTGGTTTAGCTTCATTAACTCCAAAATTTAGGATCCCATCCAAACCTGTGCCAAAGTTCTGCAGCCATTTTGCAGCAAAAATCCTGTGTTTTGCAATGCCCCTCCCAAAAAACCCGAGTAATTGATACATCAAACCGGGGTTTTTAGTTAATCTTTTCCGAATTGCTTCAAACCGGAGTCAAAGTTTGGCAATTATTTTGCAGTGAACCCTGGCATCTGCCCATAGGGCTGGGAAAAGGCTGGAGAGCCACTGCCACTTAGCATAAACGATACCGAGCTGGCCTGTCTCTCCTACATTCCCCCTCCCGGCGACTCCATTGCCTTTCCACGTTCCATGACTGGCTTTTCTCCATACAACTGACACCAGAGCAGATCTGGAAAAGGAAGTAGTAATTATCAAGAGAAACAGCATCTGCAAAGCTGCTGCAGATGTAATGCACACACTTGACACTGGGATCTTTGGTACTGAATGAGTGGCTCCCCATTAGAAGTCTTGGTTTAATTGGTACAGATTTCGGAGAGGTGGTGTAGTATAAACATAGGCCCTGTTTAGAGGAAATCGTGTAACACTAATGCCCTGTTTGCAGCAGGTTTCCACTATGCTCATGAGTTGTATCTCTTAGCTATATTTTTATTTTGGAACTGCTCCTTTCCAGTCGATCCGTTCTCAAACAACTACGTTCTCCTTTCATTTACAGCAAGCGCAACTGAAGAGACAGAGCTGCAAATGATGGGGTGTTAAATGTGGAACGGTTTAAATGTACGAGACAATTTTTCTACCTCAAAAAGAAACACGAGTAAGAGAGGAGACAGGCATCCAGAAGACACAAGATGTACGTTTCTTCGGTTGCAAGCTATTTCCTGAACCAGAAAAGCAAAGATTAATTGGAAGCTGAGCCAGAGACGCTGTGAGAGATACTGTGGATTCACAGTATCATTATTTACAATGGACAGAACATGTAAAGAGGACAGAATGCTTCTGTTGTTTCAACCTGTATCAAGAACAAACACTTAAACTTTGCATTGGCAAATGTCGTGACGATGTGACCGAGGACTTCATGTGCTAAAATCTGCACCCACGATAGCGGACAATCTTGAACGTGCATAGGTAGGGGAAAAAATGCAGCCTTTTAAAGAAGGTGCAACTGTTTATTAACTTATTGCATTTTAAAAACATATAAAAGTAGTTGTGGGCAACTCACATCAAAAACGGTTACCGATGATTGGGTGTTTCATTTAAAGACTAAACCAACATTATAAGGATGCTGAAGCTCAAGTTCTCTCATTGACTTTTTGATGTTAGATGACAAGATGAGCATCTCATTTACTTATTTCTAGCCCTCCTCTTTTCTCTGGCACTCAAGACGGTGTAGATGAGGATCATCTCATTTTGTCCTCACAGCCACCTTGTGAGGTAGGTCAGGCTAAGAGTGATATGGCTCAGTGGGGATTTTAATATGGCTTTCTAACTTCTAAATACAGTACTGCAGACACTATGCCACAAGCTTGCATTGATATTTTACATTTAATTCCCTGTGCTTGTATGTCTTTGGAATGACAATAGCATTCCAATAGAATGGTTAAACTCAATGGTGCTCGCAACTGTCTTTAGCTGTGGCTGTTGGTGAATGTTTCAGGAATAAAGCTGACAAATAAGTTGCCTTGTTAAGTGTTTTGATCATCATTAATAAAGAGTTATTACCTGAAAATACATTTTCATTGGTTTTAGGACCGAGACATCATACAGAGCCCATTCGATCTAACCCCCACCTCCTCTGAATTTAGTGGCACTTGCTCCTGAATTCAAGGTGGGATCAGTAAGAGCTTGTAAAGGTTTTCTTCCACTTTGCAATCTTTCACCTTCACAGGTGGTGTGTAAAAATCAAATCTAAACCTGTATTCAGCAGTTATCAAGAGTCACAGATGCAGATCTGAGCACTGCAGAAGTAACTACTACTATGGCAAAGACCTCCTCTAAATGTATAGAAATGTTCCAGCCCGTTCTGGGCTGCCCTTGCTAAGCTGGGCATAACCACATTTTCTACGGAAGCAGTCCAGGTAACCCCTTTGTAAAGATGGGAGCAAAGATGAGTTCCATTTTACAAACCTTATGAACTATTCATCAAGAACCTGAGACTCGGGCAAGACAACGGCACAGTTTAATTCAACATTCAGAAATGGCAGGAGAAATTGCTTCCAGAAAGGAAGACTTTTGATATTATTCGGGGGGGGGGGGGGAGAAAGAAAAATGAAATTAATGGCGTTTCACAGGTTATGCAACTTGGCAACTATAGGAGTGTAGGAGAGTCATTCCCTTTTGTGCCAAAACAATAGTCCTTTTCGTTTCGTCGCTAAGCCTAGGAGCAGGGTGTCAGGGCCGCCATGAGGAGTTCCATTTTGTACACAAAGTTGCGTCCTTCCATTTTGTTCCATTGAACCTCTTTGAATGGGCCACGAAGGTTGTTCCATTTGCTGTCTTGAAGCACGTCGCTTTTGGGGAGGTCTTTGCACTGGGAGCGTGGGAACTGAACCATAATCTTGCTGCCGCTTTCTGGACCATTGCGTACTGCAGAAAACAAGCGCAGCAACAAAACAGCATTAACTATGCACCATTTTGTAAAGTTTTTAAAACTAAAATTGTAATCCACCTTTTAACCCAAAGGTTCCCTTGGTGACATAACCCATCTGTTAAAATATGCAAATATATAAAATGAAACCAAATAAAAAATATCAGTCTTGTGATTGTGTCTTCAACAATTCTTAGGAACCACACCAGTCCTCATTAAGTCATACTGTGCCATTGTTGACTTTCCAATCTGAGTGAGTTGTGGTGTTTTTTTTAAAAAAACTGCAGTGTAACAATACTGCATTTACTGTACTGGTTCCTTTAACTGCAATTTCTTTCTTTTTAGCTCACATGCATGCAGCATATAGGTTCTCAGCAAGTTTTAATTCCCAGTACAGTACCTGAAATAGAATAGTCTCCATTTGGTGACGCCACAGTTATGGCTGACGCATTGCCAATACTCTCCACTGGGCCTAGACCCACGTGATTACCAAAACTGAGCACATGCCATCCCATAACTTTGGCTAACTGCTGGACTGCATGCACTTGATGCTGTGACATCTGAAATAAAATTAAAAAAAATGAATGGGTGGATATTTCAGTTGCGTTTTCCCCCCTTAGCCCCTGCCTCCTGCCACATTCTCTCTCATTACTCTCTCAAAACACAGAGCAGCTATTTCATTAGCGACTGTAAGATAAATACACACCTGCATTTAATCTACAGCAGTTTCAACACTCAAGAGTCACCAGTGCAAAAGTTCTAGTACCAAACAGGAGTGAAAGACATTCAGAGATGTCAAGTGACACAGTACTGCACTTTTTAGTTGTCTGTGATTATGAGCAAGCCACTCAGCTGGAGGCTCCCAAGGCAAAAAGAATAATTTAACAGAAAAGTATACTTTCTAAAAGGGATGCGGGTGGCGCTGTGGGTTAAACCACAGAGCCTAGGACTTGCCGATCAGAAGGTTGGCGGTTCGAATCCCCACGATGGGGTGAGCTCCCGTTGCTCGGTCCCTGCTCCTGCCAACCCAGCAGTTTGAAAGCACGTCAAAGTGCAAGTAGATAAACGGGAAGGTAAACGGCATTTCCGTGCGCTGCTCTGGTTTGCCAGAAGTGGCTTAGTCATGCTGGCCACATGACCCGGAAGCTGTACGCCGGCTCCTTTGGCCAATAAAGCGAGATGAGTGCCGCAACCCCAGAGTCGGCCACGACTGGACCTAATGGTCAGGGGTCCCCCCTTATACTTTCTAAGCATACTACTGGTAGAATCAAGCTGACTCAACAAGTTCGCACTACAAACTTTGGACTGAAAACAGGTCCCTAGTCACAGACATCATTTCCCTGTTCTTGCTATTTGCCACTTCGAACTCCTACAACTGTATTAAATCTACATCTGCAATCCCAAGAATTCCATTTAAAAAAAGAAGGCATCCAAGGTCCTGCTGCAATCACACGCCCACCACAGAAAGGCAAAAGATCTCTGGCTTTTACCTGAGAGAGAAGAAAATCTTGTAACTCTTGTTCTTGGTGGGATAGCGTAATTACTCTTCCGTCTCTATGCACTACTCGGATCTGCTCAACGCCAATATTTAGTTGCAGCTGAATGGACCTTTGAAAGCAATAAGATATGAGCACAACTGGTGTTTCAGGGTGGTGGAACAGGGGTTACCTCCATTGCCCGAGAAAGTCAAAAGGATAGCACTGCACCACAGTTAAAAACCAATCCTTCAACAGCAGCAATTCTTAAAAGCAGAGTGAAGTAGAGCACTACTGTGAATAGGGAAATGATCTTTCAATTCAGCAAATATGCATTGCAAACCCCAATGGGAATAAGTTCACGCTTAGTGCTCCCTTTTTCAAAAAGGCATTTGAGCCTCTGAGTTCTGGGTATTGGGGAATGACCTCCCCAGCTGGGTATACAGAGACATCCAAATATCTCCTCCACCAAAGGAGCAAAGTGCAAACATTTGCCCCCCTTTCACACTCACTTGCATATCTGCTCATAACCTTGAGAGGTGATCAGGACTTTGACACTTGATTCATAGACATCATTGATGTTTGACCAGTGCGCCTGAATTTGGGGATCCTCAATACGGCTGGCAAGACTGTCAATGGTTCGAGCAGTTCTGAAAACAAAAAGAACAAGATCCCAGAAGACTTGGAGGCACTGCATTTTTATAGTGGTGAGGAAAAATAATAAGCTCTGCCTGGTCAAATTAGACACAAATGCCCATAAACATAAATTGATATTGATAATACTTAAAGCCTGACACATCTCAAATGCTACCGAGACTATGATGCCTAACTTTAAGCGAACCTTACGATGCACATCAATGTTTTATAGGTATTCCTGAAGACACATTGATCGGTTGAAGCTGCACGTCTTGCAAAACAAGACAATAAATGTAGGAAAAAGACTCTGAGCATTGCAAAGAAGACAGAAACAACCACCAGTAAAACATACATACACTGAAAAAAAGAACGAAAAAAGAAGTGGGTTTTTATGCAATCAGCTTTCCTGAAGTAACATTAAAAGGTAAAGGGACCCCTGACCATTAGGTACAGTTGTGGCTGATTGGGGTTGTGGCGCTCATCTCGTTTTACTGGCCAAGGGAGCCAGCGTACAGCTTCCGGGTCATATGGCCAGCATGACTAAGCCGCTTCTGGCGAACCAGAGCAGCACACGGAAACGCCGTTTACCTTCCCGCAGGAGCGGTACCTATTTATCTACTTGCACTTTGACGTGCTTTCAAACTGCTAGGTTGGCAGGAGTAGGCACCGAGCAACGGGAGCTCACCCCGTCACGCGATTCAAACCACCGACCTTCTGATTGGCAAGTCCTAGGCTCTGTGGTTTAACCCACAGCGCCACCTGCGTCCCGAAGTAACATTACCTTACAGGTAAAACATATTAGGTTTGCTCCCTCACTCTGTTTTTTATTCTATTTTTAGAATAGAAGGGGCTCAGGATGCTGTTTCTCTTCGCAGCCATTGTATTAAGTTAAGTCAGCCTGACAAGCTTTTCCTGGTCCCCAGTCAGCTTGTGTGGAGATCTGAAGCTGGGTCTGCCTGGGTGCAGTCTGACATTCTAACCACCTAAAGTGCACTAGCTAAGTCTAGATTTCCCTGAACAGATATCTGGACCACCCAACATAATTGAAATGCTACCCACTACTCATTGCATTCTCCCCTGAATTGAGCCCCTTTCCCGAACCAACTCCACTCCTTTTCCATTCTCATTCCGTGTTGTCCCTGGAACATCAGTCTGGCCATCGACCAGCAAGGCTCTCCCAAGCAGAAGAGTCCATCATTTGGACATCATTGTGCACTGATCTATATAGCACATACGTAACACTTACAATTAAACACGCTGAAAAATCAGTGTGGTCCAGTACAGACAGTGGACAGTCTTACTTAATATGTTTATGTTTATCTGCCTGTGATAAATAGCTTCTGATAGGAATCATCTGGGAGTGTAGTCAATGCTCTGTTTGCTGATGAAAGGAATCCCCCCCCAATCTGCTGTTCTCCCCTAAATTTTCTCCTGACAAGAGCTGTTATTCAGCAACATCTGCAGGGCCAAAGATTCCCCACCCCTTCTCTGAAGAATTCCTTCCATAAATTGACAGAAAATATTGGCTATAACCCCTGATGCACAAGCAAAGCATCCAGGCGAATTAACTTGCAAAGTATCGACATTATGCAGAAAGCGCTCTCCAAAAAATGCAGTTGCATACCTGCGTCTCAGAAAGATGTGTTTTGCCTGCTTTATAATCTTCTCTAGCAGCCCCTCGCTTGGTTGCAAGGAATTGATTTCATTTTTATCAAAAGCCTGAGGCCCCGCTAGTCTCATTCTCTTATGGCCAAAAGGTGCACTAGCTGGGTGAGGCATCATGGTGGAGCTCAGGGTCTGCTTGTGAAACTGAGGAGGAAAAAAGTTCATATAATGAAGCCAAGAGAACAAGCGGATTCTAATCTTAAGTCAGAAACTGTGCAAAGACCAACAAAACAGAACTGTTTGTACACAACTTGATTAAACTTTTACTACTGAGAAAGTACAAAAGCAAAAAACACACCATGATTTTGTATCAAACAAGCAAAATTTCTCCTGGGTTTTGTAAGGAAGAATACTGGCTCAAGAATACTGGCCAGGATAGGGAACACAGATCCTGAAAGCCATTTCTCAGGAGAAATACCTAGTTCTTCTCTTTTTGATGTAAAGGAGACAATTAAGAGATTGTCGCCCCCTTCCACCTGGGAGAGGGAGTGATCATATGAACTAGTGGGGATTGTTAGGTTGTATTTGTTTTTATTACTTTTTTTATATTTTTTATATTGTAATTTTTATGTTGAAAACTGCCCTGAGATTTATGGGTACAGGGCGGTATATTAATTAATTCTCATCAGTAGGTCTAGCAATCAGAGACTTGTCCTGAAATCCTTTACTGCCTTACCTGTGAACAAAGCTCTCCACTATAGTTCCTGAATGTCTTCTGTCTTTTCTCTAGTTTGCAGGAGCACCAGCTCTGTATCACCTGGAGCAGCTCTGGGGAGCCTACAGTCCTCCAAATGTTACTGGATTCCCAACTCCCATCACACCCAGCCAGCATGACCAATGCTCAAGGATGAGAATTAGTAGGTTCCCCACTGGTGAGCTTGAGGTTATCAGGAAACAATGACACTCAAAGGAAATCGTTCTCGGAAGAACAAGAGCTTAAAAGATATTTGCTTCCCAGAGATCTGTAGTTTTAATTCCATTCGCTTTCTTAGATCCTCATGCACGTATGATAAACCTCTCCATAGATACTCAAGTACATCACATGACTTCTCTCTCTGCATTGCAAAAATAACAGTGCCTTTCCTCACCCCCAAAGTCTTTTATACTAATTCTTCCTGTAATGCATTTGCAATTGTACTCTGGGGAGAAGTTCTCAACCATACATGGAGATCAAGGAGGGCTAATGGAATAAAAACCATAGGGAACAATATTCTGTCATGATTAGAGGCAGACCCACAAGTTACCAGTTTGCACACTGAGATAATAAAAATGCTTCTCAAGAACCCATCAAGAAGCTGTTCTGCAAATGGAATATGCTCTTAATTTTTTACAGTCTAAAAGTTCCTGCTACCAGAATCCACAATAGAGGAAGGGAAGAGTCAGTTGTGTGCTGGTTCCAGCAATCAAAAGACACAAATCCCATGCAATTATTTTGTTTTCATTCCCCGCTTCAATTGGCCTTGCGAGAAGATCTGCTACAAGTCCCACTCAATGATACAGGGTGGGACAATGTTTGCTGGATAGTGATGATTGTTTTATCTAACTGGCAGCACTGTGAGAAAAAGCAGCACAGCCTAGGTTCTTGTTCTTGTTTAGAATTAGCCACTAAAGTAATAATAATAATAATAATAATAATAATAATAATAATAATAATAAATTTTATTTATATCCCGCCCTGCCCAGCCGAAGCAGGGCTCAGGGCGGCTAACAACAATAAAACAGTACAAAAGTACAGCGCAAACAGCACTCTAAAATCATTCATTATAAAATTAATTAAATTCAAGCCACTGGCCACCATTGGGCCAGAGCTCCGCGAAGATTGCCGAGGGAGGGAGTCAGGCTGTGCCCTGGCCAAAGGCCTGGTGGAACAGCTCTGTCTTGAAGACCCTGCGGAAAGATGTCAAGTCCCACAGGGCCCTAGTCTCTTGTGACAGAGTGTTCCACCAGGTCGGAGCCACAGCCGAAAAAGCCCTGGCTCTGTTTGAAGCCAGCCTAACTTCTCTGTGGCCTGGGACCTTCAAAATGTTTTTATTTGAAAACCATAAGTTTCTCTGTGGGGCATACCAGGAGAGGCGGTCCCGTAGGTACGAGGGTCCTAGGCCGTATAGGGCTAGAAAAAGAAAACATTTAGAGAAAATGCCACAGCTCTTAATGCAAATATTACACACCCTCTTAGCAGGCAATTAAAACAACAACAGCTGCTTTCTATAAGTGAGCTAACAGGAAGGACAGAGCAAGCTGACATTACCTCTCTAATCAGCTGGTGCAAATTATGCTCTAGAACGTAAAGATGATCCTCTGGACTTTGCTTATCAGAAGCAGATTTCTGGGATTTCTTGTCATCTGAAGAGTGACACAAGGAAATAGACAGCTGCAAGCCTATATAATGAAATGGGGCAGAGAGAAAGAATGGCTTGGTTTTAACATATAAGAGCACAGCAGCACATACAACATATCTATATATATTTTACTCCATTTGCCCTACACATAAACTTGCTGATTTCTTGAATATAAGACATAAACATTAGAAACAGGAAAACACTGGCAGCTTTGCCTAGATCAGTCCATGCAAGAAAGTTCTGGGTATCTTTTGAACAAATCAGAGCCATGCACCTGAAAGAGTCTTAAGACTTGAGAGGTACTGGGTTAAATGACACATCTTTTGAGAGCTGCTCTCTACACGCATGCAAAAATCTGCCAGATCCTTCATTTTAATTTGTCTCGGAACTCTTACCTGGAAATGGCTGGGAAATTATTTGGTTCTTCACAACTATGTGGGGAATCTGAGATTTAATTTGTACAGCTTCTCGAGACAGTTGAGCAAAGATTTCTTTACATAGCAATACATTCTGTGCCGTCTCCAGCTTCGTTTGCCAATGCAGAGCCCCTGAAGGAGAGGAAGGGAAAAACACCATTGTAAAGTTGAGAGAAACAGCTCTATTTATATGGAAATTCAAAGTATTACACAACCTAAATGATGAGAAAAAGATGGCTGATAAAATGTGCACACTATTTGAATTTTTTTAATACAACTCAAGTTGAAGACAGTACATATCACCTATGCAGAGCTCAGTGAGGGTGGGCGAAAAAGAACACATTTAATTTCACGTCTAGATCTTTGAGCAGAGTATTATGATTCAGTGAAGATATTGGGCTTTTCAAGAGTAGGTTTATTTTTTAATAGCTCTATTCAGTTTTCATGCTTATACAGTCTTTTGAGACATAGCATTCAAATGCAGACCATAACTATACCTGGCTTTGATTTCAGAAGCGGCCTTTTAAATAGATTTACTGTACCCAGATCCCCTATATCGGGTGCTTGCTTCTGAATAGACACCTATATTCAAGAAGAAGAAAACAGCGTCATTTTGTATTCAAAGAACACACTAAAAAAAAGTTTAAAACAACAACTGGACAAACCTTTATATAGGCAGATCCCTCTAAATCACTTGGGATTTGAACATCCAGTGGACAGTAATCTTCAGGAATCTTTTTATCCAAATCAATGTCTGTGTTTTTTATGACCTCAAATGTACCGTGATGAGGAAAGAGAGACCCTAAAAATAAAAATAGTTTAAATGTTTGGTATTTCTTACAATGTTCATACCACAATAATAAGACCAAATGAAGTACATACATACATACTTGTAATCTGTAACTTTTTAAACAACATATTACTACTCTATGCAACAAATAACTGCTATCACAAGCTACCAATATTCAGAGTACTGCATTTTTATTCTATGTCACCCTAGTATTTTCACCGAAATAGTAACCTGAATTATCCCAAGGAAACAGAGTGTACAGTGTTGCTTATTCACAGTAATCCTTACAACAACCTTGCAAAGTAGGTCAGTACTATTATCCCCAAATTATACACTGGGGGAGGGATATGGGGGGGGTGGATGATGCTGAGAGACTGTGGCATGCCTAACAAATTCATGGCAGAAACAAGAATTGAACTGGACACTATCTTAGTTATAGTTCAAAGCTAAGGAGTAGCTGGTACAATACAGGGGTTGGCAACCATATCCACTACCTAGCTCCTCAGTTGCCAATATGCCTTTCTCCTTCTGCTCTATGTTTCTTGACAGGGCCAGCCCTATTATTAGTGAGTCAGCTGCCTCGGACAGCAGATCTGAAGAGGGCGTCAGTGACAAGCTCCCCGCATTCCCCTCTGCTAGAGAACATTGTTGCACACGTCCCCTAAGCTAGTTGGCTGCCTTCAAGTGCAGTGGAGGATGCTGTCCTGTTGCTCATGTTGAAGAAAGATCCAACAGCCACTCCAGGCTGTTTCTGTACATGCAATGTAGGGGGGTGAGGCACCATCTTGTTCTTCGCCTCAAGCAGCAAAATGTCTTGGGCAGTCCTGTTTCAACTCAGAAAGAGGAGATACAGAGCTCTAGCATGCGTGGAAGAAGAGGTGATCAAAAACATTATTATTAGATTCAGTAAACTTTACACCAACCCTTTGCCTACCATACCTGCACTTTTGTAGCTCAAGTCCCCAAGGATCTTATCCCCGACCTTCCTCAGCTTCCAGTGCTGCCTCAGTCTTAGTAACTCAGAGTTGAAGTCTCTCTGTCGCTTATTTTCCTGGCTCTCTGCAACCGATTTAGATAACCTTTCTGCTCCCTTCAGAAGAATCTGGGCTGCTCCAGCTAATGACTTCTTCTTGGAGATCAGCTGCAAAACTTGATTCTAGAAATGAGGAAACAGAACTGCAGTTTTATTTAAATGTGACCTTATCTGTCGACACCAGGGATGGGGCAACCTGTATCCCTCCAGATGTTGCTGGATCACAACTCCCACCATCTACAACTAATGGCCATGCTGGCTGGTACCAGTGGGAGTTGGGAGTCCAACACTATCTGCAGAGCCACTTGTTCTCCTTTTACATTATAAAAGCAACAAAACAAAACCTCAAGCAGAAAGTAAACTTATATTGTGTCTTCTAGGCAACAAATGAAATTTCAGCTTAAAAGCTGGTGTGGACAAATCCTAATTCCCTCTTTAAAAGGAAACTACTTCATATTTAACAATGTAGCCCACAGTTAACAATAAATACAAACAGAAACAAGTCATGAAGTTTAACCAAAATGGAACAGTTCATCTTTCCCAATAGTTTTAATAGTGGTCTGAACAGAACAGGTATGCTGTACCTGCTTTTGGGTAAGTGGTTCTTGCACAACTGGATCCAGAGTCATAAATTTTTTATCCTTGACAATGCTGAGAACATCATAGAGCACACACATCTCTGTCAAAGCGCTTCTCAAGTTATTCCTCACTGAATCCCAGGGCCAGAGCGAAGGCTGGAACTTTACCAAACCTAGAGCGCACAAATGAAGGAAAAACACAGGATGTCTTTATACTATTGCTGGAATCATTGAGAGAGCTATTCCTTTACACAGATGCTGCTATAACTATGGGTAGAAAGCTACATGCCATGGAGTTACATCCCATTCGTGAAGGGTCAAAGGTCAGTGGCAGAGCATCTGCTTTGCACGCAGAAGGTCCTATGTTCAATTTCTCACTAGCTCCAGGTAAGGCTTGGAAGAGACCCACCTGAAACCCCGGAGAATTGATGAACCAGTAGTCTGAGTCACTATAATTCAATTCCCCATCCTTGTTCAACTCAGTGAGAGGGGGTGGGCAGCTTTAGAAGCTTCCCAATAAAAAAAAATGACTATAAATACTGATAAAGTGTGCAGGAAAGCAGTTTTCACCTATAGATTAGGAGATACATGCTAGTGGAGTGGACTGCCTAAGTTCTTCTTTGCCTGCAAGTATGTAAGCAGAGGCTGGATAGCTATCCATCAAGGATGCTGCAGCTGCAGCCTGTGTATTGTAGATCCTCCACTGAACCAGGGATTGCATTAGATGAAGTCTTTGAAAACTTCTAACTTCATTAATCCCTGATTCAGTGTGGTTGAGGTGTGTACTGAACATCTTCCAGAATGCAAAGAGTTGGGGAGGGGCCACACAGAAGTCCAGGAATCCTTAGTAGCAAAACGCAGAAACTGAGTGCATACAAAAGCATGTTTATGGCTCAGAATCCTCTGCAACTCATCAAAGTTCTTCATTAGCCTTGTAGGAAATTCCTTAATAAACAAACCAGTGCAGAAAAAGTTTCCCATCCACCAGCTGATATTTTGTCTCTCAGGTATAGGTATCAGATATTTCACAAAATAAACCAGACATTTTGAATTAGGCGAGAAGCTTGGTTTTTTTCTCCCCCTAGAGACCCAGCCTCCTCATGTGTCAAAATCCACCAAGGCCTTTCCCAGAATGCCTTCTTCAGTTGTCCACACCTACCAGATATTTTTTAAATATCTAAGCTGACAACTCTGAGAAAGGAGTTGGCATAAACACCCTCCCCTCCAGCAGAAATAAGGGAGTGGGCCAGATTGTTGTCAGAGGGGTCACATTTTGTATTGTCTCCCCAACTAAAACCAAATAGTAAAAGCACCTTCTAGAAAGAAAAAAAAAGTGTGTTGGGGGCTTGGCTACACCTTCACTAGATTTGGATTCGCCTGCGACTTCTACAATGGAAAGAACACAATTAAAAACGTGATTTCTCTACCTGCAGCCTGAAAGTGGCTCAGTGTTTCCGTTTTGATCGTGTAATTTATGTTCTTGCTTTGTATTTTTATGCCCTTTTTAAATATATTTTTTTGGTGGGGCCTATTGGGTTTTTTATTTTTATTATGTATTTGTGGTTTTATATCTTGATTTTATTCTGTGAACTGCCCTGTGACCCCGGGTATTGGGCAGTGTGTGTGTAAATTAAATTTTTAAAAAATTGTGGTGGACCGCCTCTCGATCTTCAGAGGAAGGGCGGCATGCAAATACAATTAATAATAATAATAATAATAATAATAATAATAATAATAATGCTTCTGGTTCGGGCATGGCAGGGGGTTGGACTACCTGACCCTCAAGGGACCCCTTCCCAAGTCTACGATAGCGGTGGCGACGGACAGGCCTCGCTCCTACCTTCCTCCTCCTCGTCCTCCCCTCCTGCGGCTCCGGGCCACTCTCTTCCCCCGGCGGCCGCGGCGGGCTCGTCCTCCTCGGAGCCGGAGCTGCCCTGGCTGAAGTCGATGCGCTGCGCCAGGCGGGCCAAGTTCTGCGACATGGAGAGCGGCTGCAGGTAGGTCTCGCTCCCGTCCAGGCCCACCTCCTGAACATGCTTCTCGCAGGCGGACTCAATGCTGATCCGCACCGCGGGGACCCCCGACATCTTCGCCTCAGCCTGGGTTCCCCTCAGAAGCTCTGCGTTCAGGTGTACGAGAAGGCCTCGCCGAGCATGCGCGTTAAGGGCTACGGTGCCTGCGGAGGGACAAGCCAGAGCAGCCACTCAGCTTTCCCTCCTCAGCAGCTGTGTGAGAAAGATCCCGGCTGGCCTTGCCGAACATGCGCGTTAAGGACTACGGTGCCTGCGGAGGGACACGGCTGAAGCAAGCGGCGTGAGTAAAAAGAAAAAAAAAAGGAGTTCAGGCTCCCCCTAGTGGCCGCCCGAGGTTGCTCCCGGAAGAACTCGGGATTCGAAAGGGGCGGGGATAGAACGGAGGCGGGGGGAACCGCGAAACCAGTCTTCCCCAACCTGCCGCCCGCTGGATATTTCAGACTACAACTCCCATCAGCGTGGCTCATTGGGATTTGTAGTTTTTAGCATCTGGAGGGCACCGGATTGGGGAAAGCTGAACTAAAGTGTGTGGCGGCAGTTATTTATGAGTAGCTTTTACATGCATCTTTATTTATTTGCATGTTTGCTCTGTGCGGAAAATTATACTTGCTGGGTTTTTGTTATGTAATGAGTTGAATAGGATCCAAAATGCAGCAGTCTGATTGGTCCTAGAACAATAGGATTCAGAATGCAGCAGTCTGATTGGTCCACAGGAGCCACCCAATCCAGCTCCAGGTGGAAGTGAATCCGCAACCTGATTGGACTACAGGAGAATCCCAGAATTAGCCAATCACGTGGGGCCCATTGTGTAAATAATGTATATAAAACAGACATTCTGGGGGAACTTCCATTCCTCCTCACCACCATGAGCTGAATAAAAAGCATGAAATCCACTCTCAACTCTGAGTATATTTCAGTTTTCCATGCTCCAACTCAGGAATGGGGAGGCTGCCTGCCTTGTTGGTGTTGGACTTCAACGCCTTTCATCTGATCATCTGTCTGTTCTGGCTGGTGCTGATGGGAGTGGAGTCCAACAACACCTGGAGGGCAGCAGGTCCACCCATCCCTGCTCCAAGCTCCACAAGACTCATCCGAGACCTTGGAAGCAGGATTGCAGCAGGTGTGCAGTGCAATACCACCAAGGTTTATTATGGAGCAAGTCCTGCACTGAATTCCACAGAAGATGCTCAGAGACAAGCATTTGTAAGATTGCAGCTGCATGTTACAAACCTTGTGCATGCTAATTTGGGGGCCCAGTCCTGTAAAACTCCAATCCAAAGTTCCTTTCAGTCATATGCAGTTACTACCAAGCCCAGGGGGCTGAGTCAGGTTCCCCACAAGCAAATTTCCCCTTGTTGGCAAAAATGAGCAAAAAAGGCTCCCCATCAGATGGATAATTTGATAAGCAGAAACAGCTGTTTTGCATGCCTGTGTGTGTCCTATGAACGTGTGTGAGGTGGCCACACTTTGCACTGCTAATCAGCTCCTAGGGGGTAAAAAAGCTTAGCCACTCCACTGTAAGTAATATAAAAATAACTTGCTTGAGTCTTTGAGGTGCCATCAGGGGCTTACTGTACTAGCACAGCAGAGGATCCTACACTGAACAAGAACTGTTACGGACATAAAGCTGCGCTACTTTCCCGCCCTGACTTGGCCACAGTGATCCATGCGACGGTCATCTCCAGGCTTGACTACTGTAATTCGCTCTACGCGGGGCTGCCCTTGAAGCTGTCCCAGAAACTCCAGCGGGTACAGAATGCTGCAGCGAGGCTCCTCACGGGGTCTCTGCCATGGGAGCATATTCACCCAGTGCTTTTCAAGCTGCACTGGCTCCCGGTGGAGTACAGGGTCAGATTTAAGGTGCTGCTTTTGACCTTTAAAGCCCTTCACGGCCTAGGACCCTCGTACCTCCGGGACCGCCTCTCCTGGTATGCCCCACGGAGAGCCTCAAGGTCCATAAATAACAACACCCTAGTGGTCCCGGGCCCTAGGGAAGTTAGATTGGCTTCGACCAGAGCCAGGGCCTTTTCAACTCTGGCTCCGGCCTGGTGGAACGCTCTGCCTCATGAGACCAGGGCCCTGCAGGATCTGATTTCTTTCCGCAGGGCCTGTAAGACAGAGTTGTTCCGCCTGGCCTTTGGCTTGGAGCCAGTTTGATTCCCTCCCTCCCCCCCCTCTCTCTCTTTCCCCCCCTTCTTTTCCTTCTCCTCCTGCGATGAGGCTACATTTTAATATTTTAATGTTCCATTATTTTAATTGTTGTGTTTTATTTTTGTTTTTAAGTTTGTAATCATCTTGTTTTTTATTATTGCTTGTAAGCCGCTCTGAGCCCGGCCTTGGCTGGGGAGGGCGGGGTATAAATAAATTATTATTATTATTATTATTATTATTATTACTTGCAAGGAGAAAATTGTCTAAAGAAACCGAGTGCAGCAGATGACTCAGAACTGCCACTTTCCAACCAGCTTTTTAGTTTATGTGCATGGGGGTGGGGGGAGAAGTTTGCCTATCTTGCCTGGAAGACAAAACGGATAAAATAATAATAGATTCAAGTGCAATTTTAAGATGTTTCATCTGGGACAAGATGTGCTAAGAAAAAGAGTCACACCCAAATGAAGCACCCATGGGTGAAATGGGCAGTTGAGTAAATAAGAGACGTGTGGTTTTTGTTGCAACCCAAAGTCAGGAGGAAAACACAGAATAAATTCAGTGCTACAGTCCAACTTTTGGCTCTCTTGATAACGCAGCAACACAAGTCTCATGTACAAGGAAGTAAACCCCACTGAATTCAATAGGGCTTAAGTAGACGGTTAGGATTATGCTGTAAACTGGAGACTTGCCCAAATAATAATAAAAAGTATGTTTTTCAGATCTCTGTGTGAATCATTGAAATTCGCCGTGCTCTTCTACGTGGCTGGGGAAACTCAGCCAGATGGGCGGGGTATAAATAGTAAATTATTATAATTATATATATATAGAGAGAGAGTGTACACCAGTCCATCCCATGTATTCTCTCTGCTGCATCCAAATCCTGTTTGGGGATGGTCACATCATTTCTAAGCAGCAAATTTGTAGGTGTGGGATGAGTTACTCAGGGATACGGCTGCAAGGGTGTGTGACTATCATGAGGGAACCTTGCATTTTTGAATTTGTTGGTGTTAAAGCAAGGGAGGTTTGGCAACTGGCAGCCTCGGGCCCAGACTGCTCCATTTGAAGGTGCTGCTTGCTCCAAGAGAAGATATTACCCTCTCTTTCCTGAAGCGGCTTAGGGCAGGAGGCAGGCAGGCTCCCAAACAGGAGAAAAGGGCTTACAGAAATCAACCCTTCCCCCGATCTCTCTCCCCTCCACCCTCTCGGGTGTTTCAGGCATGGACAAAATGGAAATATATATGTTATATGTGTATGTGGCAGCTGGATTTACTAAACAACAAAAAAGCAACAGGGACGAACTCCTCACCTTTCACTCAGTGGCCTGTTTGTAAAAATGGTTATTAATGAAAGAAAGGAAGTTGAGAAAACAACTGGTAGACAACCCTTCCGGCAATTAAATAATTGACTCCAGGTGTTCCTTGTCATCAGATTAAATTCAGCTGTATTTCCAATCACCCATTAATTACATGCCATCCCCCCTTGAGAACAAGCAAAATAAGTGCTATCTTCCTGTGGTTATTGGAGTCCATCTTGTGACCGACGTTTCATTCCGGTTAAAGGCAAATTTCTACCAATTCGCCAGGCTTCCTGTTCCTTGGCCGAGGTGGCTTCCCGCTGCAACCTGACCCCGTCTCACTTCAATCCCGGCCAACCATGTGCGTCTCTTTGGGCTTGTCAATTCGGAAGAGAAATTCGGCGGGTTCAAAATACCCCAGGTACTCGACGGTCTCTGGGGTCGTGTCTTCATGGTAGTGGCCTCCCTCGCCATGGTGGCTGAAGCAGTGCGTGTGCTCGAGGCGCAAATCAAAGCCCTGGGGAACACAGGGAGAAGTAAAATCAAGCTCAGGGACAAGGCCATGTCGCAGGCCCAGCCCTCCGTTATATGCTTCCTTAGAATGAATTGATGAAAAGAGAATCAGAAAACAAGGCGAAGAACTACCCGGTTGCTGTGCTGTAACAATTCAGATTGCAGACAGAAAGCAATATGCTGGAATGCTCCCCACTGGGGTTGGTTGTGACTCCCAGTAATGTCTGCGTGGTTAGACAAGCCAACATTTCTTGCCCCCCCCCCCCCCCCGCAGAGCACACCCAAGAGAACCCACGCCGTATGCCAACAAAGTGACTTACTGGATCATGGGAAACCAAAACGGGTTGGCAAATTAGTGGAGCCTTCATTTCATAAAACTTGAGCCAGTTGTTCACGTCCTCGTCCGTTTTCAAAGGACAGGCAGAAAATTCTGAGGGCTGTAGGAAAAACACAACTACAGTGGTACCTCGGGTTACATACACTTCAGGTTACAGACTCTGCTAACCCAGAAATAGTACCTCAGGTTAAGAACTTTGCTTCAGGATGAGAACAGAAATTGCGTGGCAGCGGCAGCAGGAGGCCCCATATATATATATATATATATATAATAATATATTATAATAAGGGTAAGAACAGTTTCAGGTTAAGAACGGACCTCCAGAACGAATTAAGTTCTTAATCCAAGGTACCACTGTATATTTGAGGAAAGGAAAAGTGGGGAATGTTGGAGCAAAGGTCAGCCTGGTAATGTCCATCAGAAAAATATCCTACATCTCACCATAGTGGGCAAGACTGGGCCCACCCAGCCTACCTCTCTTTCTAGATGCAAAGTGTTGATGAGGCACTTCAAGACCCCTGGTCTTTCAATAATACTGCTACTAATAATAATTTATTATACCCCACCCATCTGTCTGGGTTTCCCCAGCCACTCCTTGCAGGGTTTTTTTAAAACTTTAAACCAGACTTAAACTGGCCAGTCCTTCAAACAGAGGACAATTTTAAAAAGAAGACTATCTTCTTACAGCTCTTTGAAAATAGGGGGCTATAAAGTAGGACACAGGGCCATCCTGAATAGTAACTATGGTTTGTTTATTGCCAACAAACCACATTCTGAAGCCATTGTTTGTTGTTGGCTTTCAAACCTTGATTCAACAAGCAATTCCAGCACCCTTCCTTAACTGCGGTTGGTTTGGGTGCCTGGGACACTTACCAAGCGGCTGTAAGTTCAAATTGCATACAGCAAACACAAGTTTGCAATTCAGAATATTTTCTACATGCATTTTTTCCTCCTATGCAGAAACCTAGACCTTGTTTATCACGGCAGTTGTACCGCTGTTGTATACTCTCAAAGAACAAGGGAAGAGAACCATTACTTACTTATTACTTACCATAATATGAATTTTTGCTTTTCCTTTCTGGATAACGAACGTACCTCCCATGCCAACTGGCTTGTCACCGTAATATTTTTCTAAGGCTTTCCTCATGCAGGAGATGAAATTCTGCTCCCCAGTTCTTCGATTTGCTTTCACTTCAATGACCTTAATAAAAAGGAGAGAAGCTGTGTTTATATTATGGGCACTAATTGGCACGAAAATGTTTGATTATGCAACTTTCAATTCCTGTTTTGAAAAAAAGCAACACAGCATATTTTAATATACAGCATAGCTCTCAGTAATATTGTAAGAAGGCTTTGTAGCTACATAAAGCTTCTTTCCTAAACAGCAAATGCTGTCACTGCCTTCCCCACAGAAATTCGGTCAGAGCAGTGCTATCATTCGCCTGAAACCTTAGAGAGAACAGTTTCCCTTAACACAACTCCAATGAATTTATGATGGAGGCTATTCACCACAAACCAGGCTTCCAGGTAGGGTCTTTCCTAGAGATGTTGAGGACTGGATCTGGGACAACTAGCAAGTCCTCTCCACCTTCAGCTACATGCAAAGACTGTATGCGTTAAAGTCAATGAGACCATATACCTTGCCAGGAAGGCCTTCACTGGCGTACAAATTGGCCAGCAGCCCAAATTCACAATCCTTATATTTGGAGCTGTACTGTTCCAGCAAGCACCCACCATCCTCCGGATTAATCTTGGCCAAGTAACTCCGATTGACAGCTGGCTTTTTCTCGTTTTTAGCTTGAACGATAGGGATAAGCTAGAGAGAGAGAGAGAAAATTAACTTTCCTGAATGGATGTGCTCTGTTTACCGGGCATTGCGATCAATAAAAAGAACCACCACTGACACTCCAGGTTAAGGTGTCTTTAAATATAGAATGTACTATCCAGAGGAAGGTGGAGGTCCTGAACCGTGCAGTCCTATATGTGTCTAATCAGAAATAATTCATGTAAAGTTCAGGATGGGTGGGGCTGACCTGCTGATAAGCAGGTATAGGGATTTCAGCCTAGGTTCCGCTGAAATTAAGTAGGGTGCAACCAGGATTTGAGTCCGCTTAACGAAGGGAACCTTTCTTCTGAAAGAAGCTCTATGTACCGAGATTATTTAGTGTTTAAACACTGGATTTTGAGCATTCTAAGTTGAAATACTGTACCAACTTACATGGCTCAAGTCCCAAAGGGATAAGACCCTTGGGAGCTTACCTTGTGCCCTCTATTTTAGGGTTGCCATATGCCTGGAATTTCCTGGACATACATGGAATACTGCAGTTGGAAGTAGTGTCTGGGCGGAAATCGGCAAAATTATTCAGGGAAAATCCAGACTCATGGCAGCCCATGTCAGCAGTGTTGTTTTAGCTGATTTCCCTTAAAAATAGCTCAAAAACGTCAACTTTGCGCAAATCTGAAAAATATGACAACCCTACTCTATTTTGATCTTTAATTGTGCCTATTTGCTTTTAAAGCTTGTTGGTTTTATTTATTTAAACAATTTATGTACCGCTTTGCCGCAGGAGTCTCTCAACAGTTTAAAAGGCATTTTAAACAGGTATTTTATACAATTTCACATAGGTTGCTTAGAGATGTGTTTATCCTTTATTAAGCAGCCAACATACGGCTCGTTTAAAGGAATAAAGGAAGGCACGTTTTTAACGTCACATGCAGCCTGGCCTTGACCCAAGGTCACCTGAGCAGGAGCTTGAACCCAGACCTCTCCAGATGAGCCCTCTCAATCATTACACTGGCTCTCTTGAACGAGTCTGGCATACATGTGAAGAGCTAATATTTACCTACCTCAGCGTTGCCTCCGACAACTCGGGACGAAGCCGCTCCGGCTCCGATAAAGAAAGCTCCCGGTAGCTGCATTTCCTTTGCAATTGTGTTCAGGTCATAAACCTAAACAAGAAAGGCGTGTTGGGTTTTTCACTAGAATTGCTGTTCTCCGTTGGATAATCTATGCCTGGGACATGGTTTGAAGGCGCATAACAGAAGGGCCATAAGCTCAGTGGGAGAGCTAAGTCCCACTCAAGAGTAAGCCCACTTGGACATATCTAACAAAGTAATATCTAACAAAGTAAATCCACCAGCACAAGCATCTCTCCTTCCCAATGGAACTTGCCCTCCCCGCCTCCTCTCTCCATGTTCCCTCCCACTCCCCAAATATGCTCTGGAGCAGGGGTCGGCAACAAGGGGCCCATGGGGGTCATGTAAACGGCCCCTGAGTTGCCCCCAAACCAAGCCGTCTGCTCCATGAGTCCCTGCACGCTGTGCTAAACCGGCACAGCGCAGAGCAGGAACTCGCTTCCGTGGCGCCGAAAATTGCATCTGCACAGACACCGACGCCAGAAATTGCATCTGCGCAGACGCGATCCAGCCCATGGAGCGATCTCCATGCGAGTGAACCGGCCCAGACAAGGTAAACCTTGCCAACCCCTGCTTTGGAGAGTTCAGGGAACCCCCAGAACAGATCTGGGGTCATGGGGAGCAGACAGCGAGAGGGGAAGTTCCATTACACAGCTGAAGTCTGCTTTGTTGGGATGCCATGCCCTGAAATTAATGGACCTAAGTTAGTCATTATCCATCAATTTCAATGGATCTTGAGTACAACTCGCATTAGATACAATCCCATGTTTGCAGGCAGATCTGTTATGTGGCCACAACTAGTAACAACTCACCTTCTCTTTTTGGACAAGAGGCAAAAGGTATGGAACGCCGCCCACGTCGGCGATTCTAGGCTTGCCGCAAATACCTGTAAGGCGACCAAAAGAGTTTAGTTTCTTCAGAAAGCGAGGGCCAATGGTGGGGAGTCCAAGAACATCTTGGGGACAATATGCTCCCTATCAGCAATTTAGCGCCATTATGGATCTGCGCTAGCCAGCGGGGGGCAAATAAGAGGGGAGGCTGCTGCCTCTATGTTCTGCTTTTCAGGGAGAGACTCCATCAGGCAAGGCCTCTTTCCATCTGCCTTGTCCCACTCTCCAGTCTCTGCTTCTCAGTTTGTACTGTATTAAGTTGTCACTGTGGTTTGCTGTGTTTTATTGACTGGAGTTTAGAAATTACTTATTGTAACTGTTAAGAGTGGATTTCTGTTTAATTTTGAAATGCTGATATTTAATACTGGTCCCGGGCCCTAAGGAAGTTAGATTAGCTTCAGCCAGAGCCAGGGCCTTTTCAACACTGGCTCCAGCCTGGTGGAACGCTCTGCTCATGAGACCAGGGCCCTGAAGGATCTGATTTCTTTCTGCAGGGCCTGTAAGACAGAGTTGTTCTGCCTGGCCTTTGGCTCGGAGCCAATTTGATTCCCTCCCCCTCTTTCTTTTTCCTTTCTCCTCCTGTGATGAGGCTGCATTTTAATATTTTAATTTTTCAATATTTTAATTGTTGTATTTTAATCTTGTTTTTAAGTTGTATTCATTCAACTTGTTTTTATTATTGCTTGTTAGCCGCCCTGAGCCCGGCCTTGGCTGGGGAGGGCAGGGTAATAATAATAATAATAATAATAATAATAATAATAATAATAATAATAATAATATTCTATATTATTTTAATGAATGTTGAATGTTATTTTATTTGCGTATTGTATACTGTATTACACAGATTGACTTATTTATATGATGATAGCTGCTCTGAGCCCGGCTTTGGCCGGGGAGGGCGGGATACAAATAAAATTTACTTTTATTATTATTTGGCCGGCAACTGCTGGACGTAGTTTAGTAGAGAAAACAGATCACTAGTATAAAATGCAGAGGCTTTCTTCCTCAAGCACAGCCATTAAGGGCTCCATCTTCTCCCAACTTTGAGACAATGATAACCAAAGGAATCTCAAACTTATGACATGTTTGCAGCATTGGACCTGCCTATGTTATATCAACATCCCCACCGCCCCCATTTCAGGCTGTGAGTGTCATTAAGTAGATCAGTGGGGAGCTGGTGGTCTTCAAGGTGTTGTTACACTACAACTCCTATCAGGCCTAGCATGAACACCCAATGTCAGGAATTAAGGGAGTTGTAGACCAGTAATTTTTTAATTTTTTGGGGTGGGGTTGAGGTTCCCTATCCCTGGAAGTATCAGCAGACTCAGAGGAATCCTGGAGGGTTTTGGAAGTGATTTCTTTTTAAAAAAGAAACACCCCCCAAGAAAAGTGGGGACACTCAAAAACATCCCAGTGGGGACCATGGACATAGCTGGGGGGGGGCAGCTGCCCTCCCTAGATCACGTAAAACAATAAAAATACTTAACCGAGGTTCCATCCCCACAACATAAATCCTGTCCACACCCAAGATGGGGACTAGGTATGCTCAACACAATGAGGATTAACTTTTTGAGGAGGGTAAGGAGACAAACGGACGCTGGTGGCGCTGTGGGTAAAACTTCAGTGCCTAGGACTTGCCGATCGTATGGTCGGTGGTTCAAATCCCCGCGGCGGGGTGAGCTCCCGTCTTTCGGTCCCAGCTCCTGCCCACCTAGCAGTTCGAAAGCACACTTAAGTGCAAGTAGATAAATAGGTACCGCATTATAGCGGGAAGGTAAACGGCGTTTCTGTGTGCTGCGCTGGTGCTGGCTTGCCAGAGCAGCTTCGTCACGCTGGCCACGTGACCCGGAAGTGTCTTCGGACAGCGCTGGCCCCCGGCCTCTTAAGTGAGATGGGCGCACAACCCTAGAGTCAGACACGACTGGCCCATAAGGGCAGGGGTACCTTTACCTTACCTTTACCTTTCAGGAGACAAAAGTGGGAGCAGGGGAAGAGGAGGAACGCAATGGAGTATCCTGGAAAAGAACGTGGCTGGCTGTCACCTTGAACAGAAGTCCTCTGTGAAATAGGTATTTCATATATTTCACTAATTACCTTTAACAGGAAATGTGAAGGGTTCTTTAGTCAGATCAGGGCAGTCCACTACAGAAACCTGAACATCTGCAAAGTTTTCTTTAAGTCCATTTTGCAAAACTAGAAGAAGGTAAAGAGTGCATTATTACTGCTGTCTTTAGAAATACTTAGGACAAGCTTTCTGCAATGAAACGAAACAAAAAGCACCAACTTAGTAAGGCAAGGATATCGCATTAAAATGTGCGCCCAACATTCAAACACCTTCTGGGTGGTGCAATAGTAGTGCAAGAAAGAGCTTAGTTATTTGTTGCCTCTTCTCATTAGGCATAGATATGGGACTAGTGGAGAGAGAAAGGTTTTTCTCCCTCCCTAGAACTCTTGGACATCCCAAGAAACTGCATGTTGGAAGAGGCAGAACAGAGAAAAGAAACTACTACTTCATGCAGCTCATTGTTAAACTATGGAACTCGCTTCCACTGGAGACTCCAAAGGTTTCCCCTCCCATTTCGTACGTCACAACATTTCTGTAACATCAAAGAGTCATATCTACTCACCTCCAACAAGTTCTTCCAGACTAGGAACATGAAAAGCAAACATCTCAACATTGGCCATCTTTTTATTTCACGAAGCAAAATCAACAGCTAAGCTGCGGAGAGATCAGAGTACACCCCAGAACAGCTTACAAGGTCTGTTAATGAACACATAAGTTTAGTGATTAAATACAAGCTGTGCGTGTTTGCACAGGCTTTTTACAATATACTTTTTCAGTTACTATTTGGGATACAGGCATCGCTCATGTTATGTGAGGCTGCATCCTGAGTAACTAGAAACCTAGCTGTGCAAATAGTCCATTTTCAAGGCTGCACATTTCCCAAGCTTTCAACATGTCTATTTTTCCCAGCTGCTCTCTGAAATCTTGTTCCCTTTCCATTGTCTCTGACTAAGAGGGTTACGAAACTCAGCAGCCTGACACCACTCCATTAATCATACACCAAATAAAAGAACAACCCATTGCTGGGTTTGCATTTGGCTCCTAAATTAACATTTTCTTCCAACCACTAATTTATACAAACCGCTATCATGTTCTCCCATTTGCAGCTTTGCTCAGGCGCATATCCTATTAAATTCAATGGGATTTACTTCCAGTTAAATGGGATTAGGATTGCAGCCTTAGCCTCACACTGAAAGGATAGGGGCAGTAGGCTAATTTCTGACACACAAAAATGAGAATAGCACCTAGACATTTTGTCTTGTCTCAGATTCTACAAATTAGCATAATTAATGTAATCTAGGGGTTGTGGTTCATGGGATGGAGGGGACAACACCCTCACCTGGATGCCCCAGTCACTCACCCAACGACTGCCTTATGTGGTTTCCCCAGTGTGTTTCTGGGACGAAGGTTGCAGTTATCCATTAACAAGGAAACAGGCAGTGCAACCTTAAGGCTTGCTCAGAACTCCTGGTCCCTCTGAGTTCAGTGCAAACCTGCATAGGTCTACACAGAGATAAGCCTCATTTTCAACAGTTTGCTCAAAGGTCCGTATAGTTAAAGCTATGGTTTTCCCAGTAGTGATGTATGGAAGTGAGAGCTGGACCACAAAGAAGGCTGATCGCCAAAGAATTGATACTTTTGAATTCTGGTGCTGGAGGAGACTCTTGAGAGTCCCATGGACTGCAAGAAGATCAAATCTATCCATTCTGAAGGAAATCAGCCCTGAGTGCTCACTGGAAGGACAGATCCTGAAGCTGAGGCTCCAATACTTTGGCCACCTCATTAGAAGAGAAGACTCCCTGGAAAAGGCCCTGATGTTGGGAAAGATGGAGGGCACAAGGAGAAGGGGACGACAGAGGAGGAGATGGTTGGACAGTGTTCTCGAAGCTACCAGCATGAGTTTGACCAAACTGCGGTCAAACAGGAGTGCCTGGCGTGCTCTGGTCCATGGGATCACGAAGAGTCGGACACGACTAAACGACTAAACAACAACAACAAAGGGAGAATGGGATTTCAACGCCAACCACAACGTTGTAGAGTTGGAAGGGATCCTAAGGGACATCTAGTCCACATTAACAATTAACAAGTTGCTTAAGCCCAGCTCCATGTTGCATGGCTGCAACTCGCTCTAGGCACCTCGGGTGGGCAAGAAGTTTAAAAAATAGCAATGCTAACAATAGTTAGGAAAAAAGCCTGGGTTTGCAGCCTCGCCTTACAAACCCACGCCCAATTGCTCAGGCAGTCTCAATGAGCTTACTTCTGAGCAAAACATGCATTGCATTTCAGCATGCATCCCCCCAACCCGTGCAAACAATTCTTGGCATACACACACACACCCCGCCCCATGGCTGCTTCAACTTACAGGAATGCAAACTTCAACTCCCTGCTCCCGTCTCAAGTTCCTTTTTCTGACTGCCTCTTTCCTAGGGCAGCGTCACCTGCCCCTCGTCCAATCACCTCGCAGCTGGAGCGCCGCACTCAGCCACGCCCATTTCTGCCCGTCGACACTCTCAAGATGGCGGCGCGAGGCTGTTCCTTCCAGCGCATCCTGTCCCTTCCTCCCATCGGCGCCGAAACCTAACTCTCGCGAGATCTGGGGGAAAAAACAGAGTACTTAAGCGGCCCGGCGGCGCTTGCGCGGCCTTGTTGAACCAGCAAAATGGAGGAGGTGGGTTCCTGCAATCGTTCGGCATCGGCTTAGTTGGCGGCCTGTGGGGAGATAGGCCTATTGGGAAAACGTTTAGGGGCGCCTAATGTAGGATGTGGGTAGGATATTGTGGGGTGAGGGGGAACTATAAAAGGTGAAAGGCCTGGGTCCCCCCCCCCGGCCGCTTTTCCGTTGCCTTCAACGGTTGAGATGGGCCTGGGCTAGTCCTGGTTGGTAGACCGGGGAGCCGAGGGCGGGTTAATGCTCGCGAATAGCTTTAGTACATAAATAAAAAGGGTTTGGGAGGCGATCCGTGTTTACTGTTAAATCCTGACTTTTCTCCTAAAGGGCGCAAAGTGGTGATCGTACAGTAGCTTGACGGGGTATAAATGATAAATTATTATTATTTTATATTCACAACAATCCTGCGAGGTGGGCTAGGTGGAGAAATCAGTAACAGGCCCAAAATCATGGGGGTAAACCATTTTGAATGCAAAGGGCTGACCTAGCTGCGGCACCAGGCTGATTTAATCAAACTCATTGGATTGAGCTGGCCTACCTCTTAACATGCCTTGGTAAATATGTGGAGGATTAAAAAGTACTATATTGTTGTGTATAAGTGCCTGACGTGCACTTGAGGCAGCTTAAAAATGATCTATTGATCTATTCCAAACATGCAGATAATGAACATGTTTTACTATCATTTTATGGAGGATGCTATGCAGATTTGTGAAAATCCCACTGGATTTTAGGGTGGATTTATTTTGTCCTCATCAGAGCATGCTGATAAGAGCCTTTGTGATTATACTAGTAAAATGTATGTGCGATGAGATAGTTTATTTTCTAAATGTGTATCATTACGGACACCTTTTCAGTAACATGCTTGGGCTTTTTCACATCTTTGGTAACTCGATCAATTGGAAGCAAAAGATAAATAAGTCTAGATTTTAAAATGTCTTTAAGGGTCTGAAGTCGCCTTAATAATTTAGCAAATAGTTGATGTGCGTACCTGACAGAATTTTTTGCTGAATATTGCTGAAGGCAAAAACTCAATTGTTGAGCAATGCTGAAGACCACCAGCGGCCATGCTTCCCCAGACTTGATACAGATGCCAGCATGCTCAATTGGAGTTTGTTCTGATGAGCACCCAAATTTCTGAATCATGGTTCTTTTATCCTTTTTATATCAAAAAGGGGCCTACACTGAAGATTGTAATTAAGGTTAGCGTCTGATTAAATGGTTTCTGTATTTCAGACACAGCCTGACAAAGATAAAACCTGTTCACTGTCCTTCAGCTTTAATCAATTCTCCCCCCATCTGTGTAATGGCTTTGCTACTTATATCAATGCCTACATTCTTCTTTTAGTGAGACCCCATGATAAATTTTCCTAGCTGGAAAGGCTTTCTCCATAACACCCATATCCCCAATCTTGCCTTTTTGCCCAGTGGGTCTGCAATATGACTGATAGTGACAAGATCTGCAACAGTCAGTAAAACGATAAAATAATTAAAAGATCAGTAGAATGTAAAGTTGACAAAAATGGGAGTAGACTAAAACACTACAAGAAACAGTTTAGGAAGAATCTACCTTGTCCCTGTAGGTTTATTGAATATGAAGGCTGCAACCTTTCCTAAGCACTTGTAGGAAACACAACCTCATGGGCTCTGGAGGTGAGGGGTCACTGCTGTAAATGCACTCTGCTAAAGATTTTCTGTATTAGACTGGTATGCTCTGGTCTAAATAGATTGATTAAAATACCATCAAAGAGTAATCATTTTCTTTCATTGTTTCAACAGGATTAACTGGTTTGCATTCACTGAAGCCCTCAAACAAAATGAAAGGTATGCTGCCAGCAAGTCTTGTTGGTCAATCTCCTGAGAGTCCATCTGGCAATAAAACACAGAATGGCTCTCTAAAGCCCAAGTTGCCCAAACCTAAACTTGACCTCAGAGCCCTCTTTGACTACTTCAGAAGGAAGCAGCATCTGAAGAGGAGAAAGTGGAGGCCAAGCGCCAGGAAGAAGAAAGTAGCAAAGAATAAAACTGCAAAATGCAAGGAGCGAGAAACATGTGAGAGGAGACAGCAGCCAAGAGTCCCAGGAAAGAAACGGAAAAAGAAACTTACTGAGAAAGTGGTTAATTTTCCTTTTGTGGAGAGACTGTACGGAGTGAAACGCATTCCCTTTAGAATGGTGTGTCTGTATGAGGTAAGTAGCAGTTAAATTAGAGCAGAGGTTCCCAAACTTATTTGGCCTACCGTGCCCTTTTCTGGGGGGGGGGGAAATATTTCACGCACCCCTGGAAATTTACCTTTAAGTGAACACACAGAAAGATTCAGTGACAAATTTGCATTCTTTTATGTATGTATATTTACCTCTTGTAACATAGTAAAGAAACATGTTATAAAATAAGACACCTTGAAGCTTGACATTATAAAATTATTAAATTCAACCAGAATAACATTCACATTATACACAGAAATGAAATAAAAATTATGAACAACCTTTAAAATAATCCTAATGAGAAGGATGAACCTAGTACGCTGCTGTCAGTATATTGATGTTTGGATCTACTTTTGTCAGCAGCATTTTTCAATCACTGCAATTAGCTTTTTGCAGTAGATTTCTTTTTTTAGGTAACCTGCGTTTGCGTTTATTTGGAAAATGAAGTTTGGGAACTTGGGGAAATACTGATTTAGAGAAAGCAACTGTATACAATAATGCTTTGGTCTTTTGTACTGCATAGTGTCAATAATTTGCTTCCTGACTAACAAACTTGATTGGGAAAAACTGCTTTGCGGTTGAAAGACAGCCTCATTGGTACACTGCATAATCAAATTTGTGGGCTTTCAGAGTCTTTTGTCCTGGTTTATGTTCATAGAGCAAATTTCTTCTCCCCCAGCAAGCAGCTTTAAATGGATACTTCAGATACATTGAAACGCTGAAATTGGAGAAGCTCATGGAAAAATCTTTGACGCAGTTGAATGCTGTGGACGATCTAGAAAACGAAAGTCTGGAGTCAAGAAAGTACAAATACGTGGATGAGGATGGACCTCTTTCTCCCATTGTGGAGACAAAGTATGTATAATTACGCTTTCTAAAGCTCTGTCACATCTTTGCACTCAGTAGAAACTTCAATGCAAGGGAAGAGTTGAAAATGGGAATCTGCTGATCTATGTCATGCTAAGCCATCTTCCTCAACCCTTGCTTGTATCAGTAGCTGATTGTTCACAGCACTTATATTATACCATAGAAAGTATACTCCTATAGACACACCCAGAAATTAAACTTTGAGAGAAACAGATAAAAACCTATAAATCTCTTGGGAATGTGTCTGACATGTGGCACACTTTCAGAAACATCAGGATTGCTATATTGTAATGTGCTTCCTATTTAACGAATGCATTCCTGCAGATTTGAGAGGAACACACCTTAATTCTTGAGTTTCTCAGTGGACGGGAATAAAATCCTTCCAAGTTCAGACTTACCACAAGATGCAGTCCTGAAATGAAAAGGTTTCAGTAACAGTCTGTAGGGGGGATAATACTGACACCTTGCACTCTGTATAGGGGAGTTGTAAGAATTATAACTAGGAAATGCACAGGAAGCACTTTGAAAGCTAGAAAGCGCTATATGAATTATTCAATGTTTCTCCTATTCTCATATACAAATAACTGGGCAATTGCTGTATTTCAGTGGAGATGACCAAACTGAGAGTTCTGCAGATAAAGAAGAAATGGCTGCCAAGATAGTGGTAAGTCTTTGCTGACTTAAGTCAATCGCTTTAACTCGGTGGTTTTCAACCAGTGGACTGTTGCTCCCTGGGATGCCTTGAATTGTCAGGGGTTCCACAGGCAACTAGCCTCCTTCCCTCTTTCCTCCTCTCCCTGTCTCTGTCTCCCAAAGGCTTTCATAGCTGTTGCAGCAGCCCTGTCTACAGGCTCCCCAGGTGAATGCTGCCTTTGGGGCTGGTTGGGGTGCTGGATGCCAGGAGCTGAAGGAGCATTGGAGTAAGCAATCAAGCAGGCTATGAAGCTCAGCCAGCCCTTGCTGTTGGGTATGGACAGACAAATCCTAGGCCCCTGTGGGGCAGTGTGAGGAGGCACCTCTCTTTGGGGCAGGTGGGACAGTGGCTGACCAGAGGACTCCCAAGGAGAGGGGAGAGGAGGCTGAGGGAACACTCTACAAGGAAGGGAGCTCTGCAGGCAAGGGGTGACAGAACTGGGCTCCTGGACCCCACAGGGGTGCCGCAGAAACAAAAGTAGTTGGTCAAGAGAGCCGTGGACTCAAAAAGGTTGGAAACCTCTGCCTTAACTTGTTGCGATGATCTGCAAAACGCAAAAGCTGCATTTTTCATTCCACTTAATTTGAGAACAATTCAGTGAGATTTCAGACCAATCATTTTGAAGGCTGTACTTGACTCTTGCATGCAGCAACAATACCGCTCATCAGGACGTCCTGATCGTTGACTTTGGTGGTGCTGTGTGATTAAACCCTTTCCCCAACCTGCCTTATTTCTGTAGCTTAGCTGACAACAGCATCTGCGGGAGCTGGAACCCATACTTTGTATAGTGTTTCAAAAGTCTCCCCTTTAAAAATGTTTTGGGACTTTTTCCCCCCTTGGCCTTTCCTGTGATGGGCACATGCTCTTTAAGCATGCCCGCATTTAATAGGGTACAAGGACTGGACATTCCCTCCTGTCTTCTGAACAGAGAGGTACAGAGAGCAGCTTTTTGTAAGCCAGTTGTGGTGAGTGATGTAGGTGCCTCCCCCATTTTATGGTTGTCTTCAGCTCTTGCATGTGGCAGCCGTTTTGTTATGCCATGCTCCAATGGTAGCCATTTTTTAATAATAATTAAAAAACCATGGATGGGTACTCCACACTAGTCCTACTCAGTGTAGACCCATTGAAGTTAATGGACACAACTAACTCAAATTTATTTCAGGAGGCCTGCTCTGAACAGGACTCAATTGAATAAAACCCCATGCACCTAGGATGTATGGTTCTATAATTATGTGTGTCGGGAATTAGCTTTGTAACGAAAAACCTCTGTATATTTGGTTGGTTTGATCTCTATATTCACATGTTTGTGTGTTACATTTACCTTGTCTGTTTCTTTGCCATAGGAAAACAGCTGTTTCATACTAAGTAGTGAAATTCCAAAGAAGACACGCAAGAGGAAGTCAAAGTAAGTGGGCCTATTTACAGAATATAGCAAAGAAAGTAAGGAAGGAAATGAGCAAATAAGCTTCAGTAGTGGATACCTTTAAATTAAAATGTTAAAATAATATGGATTCAGACTTGGGCTTGTTCTCACTAACCATAGCTCAATTAAATTACAATTGGAAGTTGGAGGTTCTGCTCTTGCTGCTGCAATAAGGTGGAGAGTGCATGCACCCAAGTTGTTAGATTTTCCTGCTTTACACTAGAGTAGGAGGGTAGTGGTGGAGTTCTTCTAGACAGGCTATTAGCTGTGGTCATACGTTCCTTTAGCTAAGGGACCCTTTAACAAATGGCTTTTGAGGCAGGTATTTCAGCAGCACTACTGTTCATCCCCTTGTTGACTTGATTCCAACAGGGTTTTTCTTGCAGATCAAAAAAAATTCCTTCCAGTAGCACCTTAAAGACCAACTAAGTCAGTTCTTGGTATGAGCTTTCGTGTGCATGCACACTTCTTCAGATAGTATCTGAAGAAGTGTGCATGCACACGAAAGCTCATACCAAGAACTGACTTAGTTGGTCTTTAAGGTGCTACTGGAAGGAATTTTTTTTGTTTTGACTATGGCAGACCAACACGGCTACCTATCTGTTTCTTGCAGATGTTATGGATAGCTTTTACAGTTGCTAGCTGCCTTGCTGAAAAGGTGGGCAAGGAATCTGTCATGGGGAGCTGGCAAATTGCAGTTCTAGGGGCTTCCATCAGTGTATTGTTAAATATGTTGCCCCATTAACTAGGTGCAAAATCCAGCTTTATTGGACTCTGTAGTGTTAGCAAACATTCTTTTTTAAAGGGAACTTTTGTGAGCTGGGGTATTTTTTATTATGAACCCAGTAGGACTTCAGGAGAGTGCATGGGATTGTGGCCTGAGCCATTTAACAGCTAAATAGCTTCTGTGTAAATCTCCTTACTTGAAAATGGCAATGAAACTATTGTATTACCTTAGTGTGCGTTGCTTCCTTGGGGCTTTCTAAGTGAACCCGTGGCAGTTTTTCTGCACGTTCAGCTCATAACTCTGCAGCCTTCCTAAAAGCAGGAGTTGGGCATCTAATCTAGCAAGATGTGATAACTGGGTACTGATCTTCATAAGCTCTTCCCATCCCCAAAGTGCTTACCTGATCAGCCCCTTTTGATATGCAAAGCATGCACAGCTTATATGCTGCACATGCTCATATCTGAACATTGCTTGACTTGATGAGTTACTAGATCTCAGCACAGTGTAGCAGCGTTTATCATATTCCATATACCTCCAGTCGCTTGTTCTGGAGTAGTACCAACAGTGCCAGCAATCTTTTTATCACCTGAAATGAGCGCTCATGAGGTAGTAGGATCTAAATTTTTGGTGTGATTGTACTATTACTGGTATTTTATTAGTAGTATTATTTTATTAATATATTGCCATGTACATGTAGGTGGCACTTCACAAAGAACAGGTATGACAGAGCCCTGCCCCCGGGAACATACAATCTTAAACAGACAAGGGAATGGAGGGAGGAGGAAAATTAGGCAGGGGGAGAACATGTGAATATTTCATTTCCCTGTACTTTGACTTTGCTGCAATAAGGTGTAGATGTTAAGGAGATGGGACAGCAGCAATTCAAGATAGAACAGAAGAACCAGATTTTTTTTGGGGGGGGGGGTGTCTAAATGGAGAAAGAGGGCAGTTGGATGTTGGTGTTCAAACCATGTGTATATTAACCAAGGACTTGACTCAGTAATCAATAAAGTGGCATTCATAAGTGAGTCTAGATTCTGCACAATAGTTCATGTGATGACTGTTTTTAAGTTCAACTGCTGAGTGATTCAGAAATGAACTAAAACCTAACACACTGACCAGAACTGAGTGCAGAATGAGAGTTGCCTTAAGCACACAACTGGAGTGCATGTACATCTGGCAGTGTCGGGGGGTGGGGGAGATGCTTTTAGTAAAAACTTCAGGGGAAAAAGCTGCCTGAACAAAATTTGATAAAATCAGCACACAGCATCCGAAAGGCATTTGAAGATTCCTGTAACGCTAAGGCCAAAGATCTTAAATTCAGTCTGAAAGCCTGAAGAACCACTGCTAGTCAATGCAGATGGCACTAGATAAAACAACGAACTATTTATGAGGCAGTTGAAGAGAATGCAGCCAAAGCTAAGTGTTTGTGTATGTTTGACATGTGTTCCTCCAGCACTACCAGCCACTGAAGCTACTAATAGCCATGATAAGCAATGGCTCTGAGAACATATGGAAGCAGCATTTGTCCATGTCAGCAAGGAAGATGACTTCACCCACACTGGTTCCTATAGTTTGCAGCTAGCCTTGGATTTGTTCTGCTTCACCAGGTATTCTTTTTCCTTCACCGGTCTTTTCCTTAAAAGAGTGGCAAGAGCTATAGGAAAGCACAACACTAAACTCCTTAACTGGCACAAATACACCAGCCATGGTTGGTACATCTAAAGAACCATCCAAAAATTATGCCTTGGCACAAAATTTTAAATGTGAGCCCTGTATTTGCTGAAGGAGACACCTGTGGCATTGGTGTGTTCTTTGGTAACATCTTTACTATGTTCCATTTCAGTGTTAAATGTCCACATTTTTAAGATTTATGTGGGTCTGTGTTTTTTAAAAGCTTCGTTCACATGCTTTCTTGACACTGGGAATGGGACCTTGCTGCTGACATGAACTGTAAACTTGTGAAATGGCTACTGGAAGCAACATCTAGTGTGGCACAATACGTTCCAGAAGCAGTTTCACCATAAAATACCTACCTTGCTTTTCACTTGGCCTTCATCCCAACTGGAAAAGGGGGTGGGGTGGGATGCTGGTTTGGCTGATCGTAGGTTTGTGCTTGGAGAAATGTGTGTTTGAAAAGGAATTGGGATGTTTGTCTGAATTGGTGATGACCTAGAGCAACCTGAAAATTTTGAGTAGGTAACAATAAGTTTAGACATTTATGCAATGTTTTTTCTACCTTGAGCACTTTGCTTATCAGCACAGCTTCAGGTTTTGCCTACTCTCATAGACAAAAAACCATGGAGTCAAGTGCTAAGAATAAATCCTTTTTTGCAACCCACAGCTGATCTGTATTGGCTGTGTTACTAATAGGAAGGAACATGACTTGTTAGTCCCAGGAATACTGTACTTTTTGCATAGGATAGTTTTTCTGATATCCCATAAAAGCTCTTTATCTCAAAGAGGCCACAGGTAATTAGAGGATACAGTGGGGTGGTAATTCTTGTCAAATAGTGCTTGGTCACTATTTTGAATATTCATAAGAATGTTTGTGAAATAAATCAATTTCTAAGACTATTCCCAATTACTATTTTCAGTGTTCTAGACAGTGATGGTTAGAAAAAAACCCGGCTTGCAAAAGAGGTATGTTAAGATCCATTTATGTTCTGCATTGTGCTGTGTACCAGTTTGGAATATATCAGAGGGTAGAGGAATAAATTGATAAGTGCACTGTATGGTATCTGCATCCAGCAGTCTGTTCCTGATGGCATGTTCAAAAAGCAGTGCAATAATAATTCAGCATATGGCATCGTTGGTTCTCAAGCTACTGTGCTTGCTAAACCTGGTATTTTTGTTGAAACAAATTACATCTGTTATTTGAAGGATTTATAAAGTACACAGTTATTTGATTCTAGTTTATTCTTTGTTCCCTGGGTGGTTCTTCAAAGTTCTCCCATAAGCACATACAAAAGGAATTTTTTGCTTTTGGAATACATTGTCAAAATACTTTTGGACTGATGGCTGAAAGCAGGAATCTGCATGCCTTTGGAGCTATTTTGGGTGGCATTATGGATTTGGTTTTCCTAAATCTGCCCATAGAAATGTGATTACAATCACATAATAATTTCATGTACAAGCTAGGTTCTGATTCTGTATAATTTTGTACCGTTTAGTGCATGGGAAAACACTGGAAAATGTTTTGTATCCTGAACCATCATGAAATGGTCCAATTGAGATGTGATGTCTTATCCATCAAAGCAACAGCTTTGTGCTAAAGGTAATGTGTTTTTCATTAATGTGATGCTAAGAAGTGGTCTGGGGGTTGGTATTTGCCAATTTAATGTGCTCTGCCTTGTTGGGTATACAAAATGTAGGCGCACTTCATTGTGCCTGAAGTAAGCAACAAGGCTATAGAAAACACAGGTTATGCTTCCATCCTTGTAAGACAAATTTCATTGGTGACAATGAGACCTGTAATAAGCTTACTCTGACATCTCTGCTAAATTGTGGGTGGACAATCTTGGCGCTTGGCCTGTTTTCATGTGGCCCTCTTCAAGCAATCAGTTAAGCCAGGAAATAGCCTTCCTCCTCCCCAGCAGGTTGCTGGATGTGGAGGAAGTGAGAGAGAAGGGTTGTCAGAAAGAGAAACCTGGGGTGGTTTTGTCCGTTTGGCTCTGGCTTTAGGCTCTGCCCACTAACAGCAGATGAGTGACAATTCCTGAAGAAACACAGCCATTCACAGAAAGATTGTCCACTTCTGCTGAATGGAGATAGAAGGTAAATAGGCTTGCTTTAGTGACAAAATCCATTCCAGTATTAGCAGGCCACGTTCACAGAATTCAGAGGGGGAAAGTCATTTTGTCCCAAGCAGGACAGTATACTCACCAGCTCCTTACAGGTGAAACTTTACCTTGTGGTTCATATTTTGACTAGAAGAGTTAATTGGTGGTGATCTACCTTGTTTACAGCCACCTTGTTTACATGCTTGAAGGGTTAAAACTTTCATGGCAATATATTGGCCCATAAATGAAGTTCTATACTGATTTATTTTTTAAAAAACCCTCTCTTTTTTAAAGGAATCCAGATAATGAACACCTGTCACCTAAATTGGTAAGAAACTATTATGCCTGAAACATAAACATGGCTAGTGAAGATATATTTCAGATGGATAATGTTCTAATTATTAGTTGCTGCTTGCCTAACCTGCTTCACTGTATAAAGGGAATTATGCAGATATGTTCCATTCCATCTCTTTGGAAGAGACTGAACTTTAAAGGCACTATCTGTGTCAAAGTGATCATACTTTTCATAGCAGAAGCTATGGTAAAGTATTGTTAATGATGATTGGCAATATGTTCAACTGCTCTGAAAAGAGTGAATGATAAACAGCCATTCTGAACAAACAATAGGAACAGCCAGTCCAAATTAAGTACGTAGGTTGCTGGCTGTTGCATTCTTTGCAAAGGAGACTTCCTGGAACTTTGAAAGCCAGGTGACAAGTGGGACCAATGAATGTACTGCTGTGTAGCTGGGTCTCAGTTCTTGCCTGGAAGCAAGGCAAAGCCCTCATTTGCAAACCGTATGGTGAATAGCATGAGGAATCTCCAGGAAGCAGATTCTGCTGAAGCGTCATTGGGATACCCAAACAGCTTTTGCTTGACATGTGCTCTCTTGTGGCTGCAAACTGGCAGCTGGCTCTTTCAGGTAGAAAATTCAAATGGCATGAAGCTCCTCTAGTTTGGAACAGAAGGACGTTGAGGTATGTGACCTTATTTTAGCTTAACATAAGGCCTAGGGCAGGAAGAAGTGCAGGCCTTTGTCTGGCCCTTAAGACTTCCTAGACTGTACACCTCACTAGCCCTTTCTTTGTGCACCCCTGAGTGTTTCTGGCTGGCTGGAGTGTCCTTGAACTCTTGATGTGCTTGCTTGCCTGCCTGCCTGGATGGAGGATAGGGAGGGAATATGTAGAAAGGAGGCTACAGTACAAAGGTAAAATTCACATTGGTTCTGGCATGTGGCCCCCTGACCCTGGGGGAGGAGGGAATATAAATAACAAGTACCATATTTTTTGCTCTATATGATGCACCTAGTTTTTGGAGGAGGAAAATAAGAAAAAAAAATTCTGAATCTCAGAAGCCAGGACAGCAAGAGGAATCGCTGCGCAGTGAAAGCAGCAATGCCTCTTGCTGTTCTGGCTTCTGTGATAGCTGCGCAGCCTGCATTCGCTCCATAAGACGCACACACATTTCCCCTTTTTAGGAGGGAAAAAGTGAGTCTTACAGAGCAAAAAATACGGTACTTTATGGTTTTCCAGTATAGCTCAAGTTGGCATTGCAGCATTGGAATCAAGGTAACAGAATGCACATGCTATTTGATTAAAGCTGTTTATCTCAACAATGCATTAACTAAAACGCAAAGTCCTGGCAAGAAAATAATTTGCTTTGTGTGTGTAAAAAAATAAATGGACAGAAACATTTGACACCTTATCAGCCTAATAGTAATGTATTATTTGTACCCTGTCCATCTGAATGGGTCACCCCAACTACTCTGGGCAGCTTCCAACAGATATTTAAAAATATAAAACACTAAACGTTAATGTTGAGGTCTATCCCGATGCCACCTTGCCGTAGGTTCCTATCGTTGGAAATACCTCACAGAGAAAACTTGTGGTTTCGCTTTACCCACTAAACTGTATGTTAGGTTAGTGGGATAAAACTGCAAGACAGCAAATTCTTGGGTACCTGCAGCTCTCACTGTGTGAAATTGAGCATTAAGAAATGTCTGTCTGTCTGCAGGCATGGACTTGGATGAAAGCATGTGGAAAAACAATCTGCTTGAAAAGGTAATGTTGCTCTTAAGTATTTGATATATTGTATTTGTAACCAACCTCCTGTTCCTTCATATTATATGAAGGATATAATATCCAGGTAGTGCTAACATGCACAATGACCCAAAATGCAGTTCCTGTGTAAATGGGGAGTTGCCTGTATACAAGGCTATAGGGAACTGTAGGTAATGCTTATTTTTAGTCTTCAACATCTTCCATCACTTGTGAAACCATACGTTTCACAATACCACACTTTTAACACAATTTTTAAAAACTCTTTGGGTGCATTACCTGGTCTCTACCAAGGCTGCTAGGAAATATCATTTCTGGTATGCTGTGGACGTGACCATAAAGTAAAGTCCTCCAGATTTTTATTGTTGCTATGGTAGCATCAAATCTGTTGGAAACATCTGGAAAAAGCTAGGAGCATGTGGCCAATAGTTTGAACCACTGCTGCAATTCAAAGTTGGGTTTCCTAGAGCTACTTAATCCTAATCTTGTGCCAACGTTTGTTTTCCAGTGCTTCTAGAAAATCTACAAGCCTGAAACGGAATCTGCAATTTAGGCAAATAAGCTCTGTCTGGTGCTAAAGGTAAATATTATAGGTGCTGTTTGAACTGCTTGTTGCAAGGTCACTTCAAAGAGGGCTGTATGCTGTTGAACAAATGGCTCTTAACGCAATGACCTAATATGGAAATCCTTTGCAGGATGTCAAGGGTACTTTATATGTACTCTGTGGTCTATCCCAGAGGAGATATGTGCTTGAATCCACTTTAGGCTTTGCAGGGCAATTTGGAGGTGGCATTGGTTGAATTTTGGCCTCAAATGGGCCTTTGCATAAAATGTTCGTTTGGGATGAACTCTTTAATCACTGTTACAGATAGGTAGCCGTGTTGGTCTGCCATAGTCAAAACAAAAAAAATTCCTTCCAGTAGCACCTTAAAGACCAACTAAGTTAGTTCTTGGTATGAGCTTTCGTGTGCACACTTCTTCAGATACACACTTCTTTAATCACTGCAATTGGAGGAAGTACACCTCCAATATTAACTATGGGGTGGTTAGAAGGGAATGAAACCACGCTGGTTTTATAATGTATTCACTATTTTTCTACACATTTAGGTACCTTAACAGCTGGATAGAAAATGGAAGAACACGCCGGGGTGCTCTTTTGTCAGACAGCTTTTAAATTACACGAATTGGTGTATTTCTTAAAGCTTCAAAAGTGAAACTTATGGAATTCTAAAATGTCTGCTCAATAAACAAGTCCTTGCTGGAATGGTGTGTTGGTATTCTGTATTAATGAAGCTTGTGCTTATTCGAGTTCGCTCCTGCTCCCTTTTCTTTACAAATGCTGAACTTTTCTCACACTATACAACCCATTTGACCACTCCATGAGATTCTGGGATCACAGTGAGAAGCTGTCTCAGATGATTGGTCTACATGTACAATGCAGGACTGATAAAACTATCTGAACGTGGCCTGCTGTTGGACACAGCAACATAACCACTGAGCTTGGAACTGGCTATCTACCTGGAGTTGCTGGAAGGATCATTTAGTCCAACCTCCCTGCAATGCTGGAATCTCAGCTCAAAGCATCCATGGCAAATGGATGGCCAAGGAAGGAGAATCCACAACCTCAGCTATACCAAGAAGGTGGAGACTGATAGGCTAGCACAACTAAGGCCCGGGGGTTGGATCCGGCCCAATCGCCTTCTAAATCCGGCTCGTGGGCAGTCCAGGAATCTGTTTTTACATGAGTAGAATGTGTCCTTTTATTTGAAATGCATCTCTGGGTTATTTGTGGGGCACAGAAATTTGTTCATATTTCCCCCCCCCCTCCAAAATAGAGTTTGGCCCCCCACAAGGTCTGAGGGACAGTGGACCAGCCCCTTGCTGAAAACGTTTGCTGATCCCTGGGCTAGCATATAAAGCACCCTGCCAAACAAGCCATGTCTGTAGTTAGCCCAGCTGGCCCCCCAAAAGAGCAGAAGCTGCTGAGAGTAATGACATACTCTCTTGAGTCCATACATGTTAAGCCCCACTAAGAACACTTACATGCTGTGGCTCTTAAGACATGCACTTCCAAGTGAACAGTGAATACTTTGCTTAAAGCCCAAAGCAAGTTCAGTAGTGGACCTTCTTAACTCACCTGTTTAGCTCTAGTTACAGATAGGTAGCTGTGTTGGTCTGCCATAGTCAAAACAAAAAAAATTCCTTCCAGTAGCACAGAAGTGGTGTGCATGCACACGAAAGCTCATACCAAGAACTGACTTAGTTGGTCTTTAAGGTGCTACTGGAAGGAATTTTTTTTGTTCTGCTTAGCTCTGGTAAGCTTGTTTCCATTTTGTCTCTAGCCCTTGCTCCAGTACAGCGCTTGACAAGAAACTCCCCTCATGTCATGAAAGGGCAGGTGGTTATTTCTACTGATGGGGCTGGTCCAAAGCACACAAATCTGATTTCCATTTTCAGTACCGTATTTTTCGCTCTATAACACGCACCTGACCATAACACGCACATTGTTTTTAGAGGAGGAAAACAAGGGAAAAAACATTCTGAATGAAACAGTGGATGTATCATTTTTGGGCTTCATGCTGTGGCCACAGACATGTGATCTGATGGTGAATTTGGGGTGACCCAATGCAAAGATCCTGAGAATTCCCGTGGATCCATGCTTTGTAACCACGTTTTTGCACCATTGCAGCCCCAGGCAACAGTGGGTGCGTGATTTTTTTGGTGCAGGCTGTAGCCGTGGACATGCTATGTGATCTGATGGTGAATTTGGGGTGACCCAATGCAAAGATCCTGAGGATCCATGTGGATCTATGTTTTGTAACCACATTTTAAGTGGGGAGCGAAGGAAAAACAAAGAAGGGACATTAGAGGGGTGTGCAGAGAAGCAGCTGGCTAAGAATGCAGGAGAGGGATTTAACGGGTTGGAGAAAAGAAAGGCAAAAGTTTTCCCCCACCCAAGCCAGCCAGCCATCGCGCGCGCTCTCTCTCTCTCCCTCCCTCCCCCCCTCTCTCTCCCTCCCCCTCTCTCTCTCCTCCTCTCTCTCCCTTCCCCCCTCTCTCTCCCTCTCCCCCAGCAGCACCGGAGCTTGCCTGGAGGGGAGGGGCTTTCCCTGCTCTTTGTTCCGTTTCAGCAAACACAGCAACGAAACAGAGGAGGGTGGGCAGTAAGACCCTGAGGCAGAATGCAGGAAAGCAGACGCTTCCTCTTTTCAGTTTTCCCTTCTCCGTGAAGCGCCGCGATTTGATTTTTGCCTGGCGATTTGATTTTTGCCTGATTTTTCGGCTCCAGGGACCACACATTCGCTCTATAACACGCACAGACATTTCCCCTTCCTTTTTAGGAGAAAAAATCTGCGTGTTATAGAGGGAAAAATACGGTAATTCTGGGTTTAGGTGCTGCTTGGGGCTACCCCGTCCCAAGATGCCAGAAGCAGGTCTCTACTTTGTCTTACAGCCTGTCATCAGTGACTGACTGGTGGCAGTTCCAGTGTTAGACGCTTCAGGTTACAGACTCCGCTAACCCAGAAATAGTACCTCGGATTAAGAACTTTGCTTCAGGATGAGAACAGAAATCATGCAGCAGCAGCAGGAGGCCCCCGTTAGCTAAAGTGGTGCTTTAGGTTAACAGACCTCCAGAATGAATTAACTCAAGGTACCACTGTATCCAAAAGGTAGGATGGGAGCTGTTCTTAAAAAGTAGTTGGTGCTTGCATATACCGGTAGTTGCTTTTGGGTTAAAGCCCCATTTCATGTGCTGGTCATTACACACTGAAAGCCCAAAGTGAATTAGAAGATAGTTTAAAGGAACTACCACCTCCCCTTTAGTTACAACTGTGACTCTCATTGTTCTGCTGCCAATGACTTGTAACTTTCTGGTGGTGGTTTAACAAAACCAAATGCACTAAATTAGTGCAATATGTTTTAAGTTTTATAGTCCTCTTTTAAAAGTAAGATAAAGTATTTCCTTTGAACATAGTTTTCCCTTGCTAAAACAAACTCAATACCTAGATGTTAAAATTTTATTATAAATAACAAAGTGATACAAAAGCGGGGGGGGGGGGGATGTGAAGTTTTTTTTAAAAATTCCTTGATTTAAAAAGTCATAATTGTAGAAAATATGGCAATTTACCCTATAGAGCTTTGGCCATATTGGCAAATTATCCGAATTGAATGTAATATATATAAGGCTGGCACATCATATATTTACAAAGGTGACCTTGAGTCGTTTTTTTACTTTGCAGCGAAAAATTAGTCCACCTGAAAGTTCCTTCTGAAGCACATTATTTTTTCGCTGTTTTTCTGGCTCTTAGGTTTTCCAATGTTTTCTGTATTGAGATGGGAGGAAAAGTCAACTGTCAGCTAGGGAGAGTCAGCAAATAAGATGCACATAACCCACTCAATGGGTTTCAAGGATAATCAATGGGCTCTTTTCCCTAATAAATAGCTCTAGAATATTTCTCAACTTTAACTTAAAAGTCATACATATGCTTGCAAAAATCTTAAGATTTCACAGAATAATAATGTAGCAGCAGCTGCTTTTTCATTTTGGTGCATACAGCTTAGGCCCTAAATATCTTCTCCCCTATAGTCCTGCCCATCTGTTAAATTCCATGGGACTCTCTTGACTGCCACATTTTGTACATGTCAACATGGGAATGAGCATTCTTGAGGCAGGTGCCCTGATTGTGGAACTCCCTCTCCCTTTGAATACAGTTGAGTTTTCAGCGTCAACTGAAGACCCTCCCAATTGTTCAGGCCATTGTGAGATCTGCTGACTTTGCTGTTACGATTACAGTGGTGCCCCGCAAGACGAATGCCTCGCAAGACGGAAAACCCGCTAGACGAAAGGGTTTTCCGTTTTGGAGGTGCTTCGCAAAACAAATTTCCTATGGGCTTGCTTCGCAAGACGAAAATGTCTTGCGAGTTCCTGCGGGGTTTTTTTCCTTTCCCCCCGCTTTTCCCCAAGCCGCTAAGCCGCTTATCAGCTGATCCGCTAAGCTGCTTAACAGCTGATCCACTAAGCCGCTAATGGGCTTGCTTCGCAAGACAAAAAAACCGCAAGACGAAGAGACTCGCGGAACGGATTCTTTTCGTCTTGCGAGTTACCACTGTATTTTAAATGCTGTTTGCATTTTCTGCTGTCATGCACTCTGGGATCACTCCTGCAATAAGCAGGTAAGAAATACCTGGAGGCTGAATGGTTTCTCTATTCAGCCTTCAGGACTCCCCAGGCCACACCCAAATGTCCTTTTGCCATGATGGAGGGGAGTGCAGGGTACAATCCTTGTTTGGCAATAATGTTGGCTACTGCACAAAGGCAACCTATTGCTCCACCCACTTCTTGCCCTGCTTACCACCGATATTTCCCTCCTTCCTCCCCAAAGGTTGTCTATGAGAGAATGCATGCCTCAGGTTGAAAAAACCCTGCTTCCAAACCACATGGAGTTTGCAAGCATTTTACCTTTTGAAATGCCTTTGCTCTTTCCCGGTTTTTGGCATAGTTTTCTCGTCGCTCTCTCTCCTGCTTTCTGGTTTTCACTTCAGCTAGATTATTATACAACCTGCCCAAAGGTTTAAAAAAGTGCACATTAGCAGTGGACTGCCCGAAACACTCTCCAGAGGGGAGATTAGACAATAAAATAGTAAGATTCAGTGTTTATTAATAATGAGGCACTTTAATGAATAATGAAGGGCTTTAAGGCAGCTCTTGTTTCAATCTGAAATGGGAGCATGAGGCTTTTCAAGTCTCCAGACCCTCCCATTTTAAATTTCCAAGGCACAGCTTAAAAGGGGAGGTGGTTGGAGATTTGCAAAGCCATGTCTTTGACAGATGGGCAACCTCTCCCACCTGTGACTGACAGCTGAGGATTGTTGCTACGTTGGGAAGTGCAAGAGTCTTCCAACCAACTTGGATGTTTTTCGAATGCACCCCATGTTTTTGTTTTAAGGAGGGGAGGGGGAAATCAATCTATTTCTCAAAGTAAAAGGCAGGTCTTCTTCAAGCAAAAATCAAGTAGCCTGATCAGCTAAACTAGTTCGGTTTCTGCCCAATGTGGCTCCCACAATACCTTGAAGTGCGTTGGTACATCTGTGCTTCTGCTGCCTTCCTGTCCTCTGCGGAACACACTTTAAAGTCTTCTACTTTCTTCAAATGAGCAGCTGCTGCACCTTGGAGTTAATCAGAACACACTAAGTTTAACAAAGTTCATGAGACCACATTCAATAGGCAGTGTTTTTCCCAGAGCAACTATATGTTTTTTATTCACAATGGAATAGGAAATGGACTGCAGCAATGTTTGAATTTTAACCCACACTGAACAAAGTGTGGAAGGCATAACAACAGCATGCCGGATCTGACCAATGGCCCATCTAAATCCAACATCATGTTCTCCTAGCAGCTGATCAAATGCCCATGGGAAGCAGTAACACTCTCCCCAGCAACTGATGAACTGTTCTATAAGGACCCAGGGTGAGCGGTATACTTTGTAAAGCATCTCTGAAGTGGTTGAGTATTTCAAGGGGAAAAGGCCCCTTAATAACAATAACTAAGAGAAGAAAACATATGGGCCTATTCCATTCCTTGCTTGGTATCTCTGTCCCCCTTTCTAAAGCTCTGAATGGCTTGCTAATAAAATTACCAGGAGGCGACAAGTTCTCTCTTGATTTATGAAGATGTACTTCTTTCTCTTGAGATCCCTGAGCTGGAGGCTTTTCAGAACTTCGCTTTCTACTTTTGATCTTCTCTACTCTTTTACAGGATCTCTCAATGAAATCTTTCTTCCGCCTGAAAAACGCTTCCTGCAAGCTCTCGGTGACAGACGTGAACTCTGGCAACAGTGCTGTAGGGGAGGGAAGGTGAAACCTCTACTCATGAAGTTATTTGAGAGACCCTATTTCATTTACCATATATCATGTGGGAGTATGGTTTTTAGTACATATCCACGACAGCTTTTAAACTTTCACAGATCTAATTATTGTATCTCGGCTTATTAAAGAAGAAAATAATTAAACTAAAACATTAAGAGGCCCATTGGTGAGGATAAGCCATGCCTTTCAGACACACACAACAACGAAGGGAAAAACACATGTTTTCTCACCAACCAGTTTCTACAGATGGGAAGAAAATGCAACCAAAGGAGCCAAAAGCATGTAGATTTCTAGACTGGGATATAATCAGTTAATTCAGAATGCACTAAAAACAATGTTTTATTGCCCACAAGAAGGCGAGAACATGTCTAATAAAGGCTTTGCAGAGGACAGCTCTGTGCCTTTCTGGTCTTGGCATGGCCTAGAAGGATGCTCTCCTGAAAAGATGGATAAATCATTAGCTAAGCATCCATCATTCTTTTCCTGACGTAAGCTGATACGCTGCCTCAGCTCTTGTCCTTTTGCTGAAACTACTGCACACCTACCTTCTTGTTTGGAGCTTTGACAAGAATCCTCTTGGGTGCTGCAAGCTGCTAATGGATAGTCAGGCTGAGAGCAAATGGAGTTGTCCACTTCTGAATTTAAAGGTAAAAATTCTCTGCTCTGCTAAGAGAGTAAAATTGGCTGTAATAAGTAACGTGATGATCGTAAACTTTAATGTCACTTCATTACGAGGAATAAAGTACTGCTACAAAAGGAATTGCAAAAATTTAAAAACCAAATCGAAGCATAAATTGTCTTTTAAATTGGAATTCACGGGATTTGAGATACGAATTTGATCTCAAGCAGTGCGATGATTCTTAACACAAAGGACTTCAAGCATGTACAGAACAGCATAAGAAGCCACAAGAAGCCCCAGTTGATGTCGCTTTCCGGTGGCTTGGCTGTAGGAAAAAACTTACTGGGGGAACCTATAAACAACATAAACATTGTGTGTGTACTGGACACTGTATAGCAAAGGCTCAAAGGGTGGAATAGACACACAAGCACAGGAAGGTGCAAAGAGATGGAATTTGTCAAAGCAGCTTAACTCCCACAAACAGCAAAAGTATGGAAGGCTTGAATGCCCCTTCAAAGGATTCTCAAAGAGCCATACTGAATTGGTGGGAATGACTACTCCTCCCCTCGCTCTGTCATTCCAATCTGTTGTTTAATTTTAATGAAGTCCCCCTAAGGAATAGCAGTGCCAGAATCTGTGGCCCAACTTCTCACACTCCCACAGCTGGCCACATACACACAACTGTGCAAAAGTAGTGCATGCTCTAGTTATCTCCCACTTGGACTACTACAATGCGCTCTATGTGGGGCTACCTTTGAAGGTGGCCCAGAAACTACAACTAATCCAGAATGCAGCAGCTAGACTGGTGACTGGGAGCGGCCACCGAGACCATATAACACAGGTCCTGAAAGACCTACATTGGCTCCCAGTATGTTTCGTGTTGGTGCTGAACTTTAAAGCCCTAAATGGCCTCGATCCTATATACCTGAAGAAGCATCTCCATCTCCATTGTTCAGCCCAGACACTGAGATCCAGTGCTGAGGACCTTCTGGCAGTTCCCTCACTGTGAGATGTGAGATCCCAGTAGTGGCGCCTGCCCTGTGGAACGCCCTCCCATCAGATGTCAAGGAAGTAAACAACTACCTGACTTTTAGAAGATATCTGAAGGCAACCCTGTTTAGGGAAGTTTTTAATGTTTAATGCTGTATTGTGTTTTTAATATTTGGTTGGGAGCCAACCAGAGTGGCTGGGGAAACCCAGCCAGATGGGCGGGGTATAAATAAAAATTATTATATTATTACTACTACTACTACTACTACTACTAATAATAATAATAATAAATAAATTTTATTTATATCCCGCCCTCCCCAGCCGAAGCTGGGCTCAGGGCGGCTAACAACAATCAAAATAGTTCAACATTCTAAAAACATTCATTATAAGATTAATTAAAATCAAATTAATGGCAACCATCAAGCAAAATTCTGTGCAGGTTGCCAGAGGAGGGGGTCAGGCTGCGCCCTGACCAAAGGCCTGGTGGAACAGCTCTGTCTTGCAGGCCCTGCGGAAAGATGTCAGGTCCCGCAGAGCCCTAGTCTCTTGTGACAGAGCATTCCACCAGATTGGAGCCGCGGCCGAGAAAGCCCTGGCTCTAGTTGAGGCCAGCCTAACCTCTCTGTGGCCTGGGATCTTTAGGATGTTTTTATTTGCAGACCGTAAATTTCTCTGTGGGACATACCAGGAGAGGCAGTCCCGTAAGTACGAGGGTCCTAGGCCGTATAGGGCTTTAAGGGTTAAAACCAGCACCTTGAACCTGATCCTGTACTCCACCGGAAGCCAGTGCAGCTTGTATAGTACTGGATGAATGTGATCTTGCAGCGAAGACCCCATAAGGAGTCTCGCCGCGGCATTTTGCACCCGCTGGAGTTTCTGGGTCAGTCTCAAGGGCAGCCCCACGTAGAGCAAGTTACAATAATCCAGTCTGGAGGTGACCGTCGCATGGATCACAGTGGCTAGGTCAGGGCAAGAGAGATAAGGAGCCAACTGCTTAGCTTGGCGGAGATGAAAAAATGCCACCTTTGTTATAGCTGTAATCTGCGCCTCCATAGAGAGGGAGGTATCGAAGATTACACCCAAACTCTTAACGGACGGTGCTGGCACTAATTGCACCCCCGCAAGAGATGGGAGTTGCCCCCTCAATCCCATATCGCTCCGTCCCAGCCAGAGGACCTCTGTCTTCGAAGGATTTAACTTCAACCGGCTCCCACGTAACCATCCAGCCACAGCTTCCAGACATCTGGTCAGTGTATCTGGGGCCGAGTCAGGATTGCATCCATCAACAGATAGAGCTGGGTGTCATCGGCATACTGATGGCAACCCAGCCCAAAAATCCGGACAAGCTGGGCGAGGGGGCGCATAAAGATGTTAAAAAGCATCGGGGAGAGAATCGCACCCTGAGGCACTCCACACACCAAGGGGTGGCGCGATGACAATTCCCCCCCAAGCGCCACCCTCTGTCCCCAACCAGAGAGAAACGAGCGCAGCCATTGAAGGACTGTGCCCTGGATCCCCACATCGGCAAGGCGGCGGTCTAGGAGTTCGTGATCGACCATGTCGAAGGCTGCTGACAGATCTAGAAGAATCAGCAGCCCCGACCCGCCTCGATCCAGCTGCCTGCGGAGATCATCTGTTTGGGCGACCAGAGCCGTCTCGGTCCCATGACCAGCGCGGAAGCCGGACTGGAATGGATCGAGAGCCGATGTTTCATCCAGAAACCTACCAAGCTGTTCAGCAACCGCTCTCTCAATCACCTTACCCAGGAATGGAAGATTCGAAACCGGGCGGTAATTGGATAGATCTAAAGGATCTAATGATGTTTTCTTTAAGAGCGGACGCACCACTGCCTCCTTCAGTTCCCCTGGGAATATCCCGGTGCCAAGGGACAAATTGATGATATCACCCAGGGGGGCCCGCACCTCGTCTGGACACGCTCTAATCAGCCAAGACGGGCACGGGTCAAGAGGACAGGTGGTGGGCTTTCCAGCTTGGAGGAGTCTGTCCACATCGGCTGGGGATATCCAGTCAAAGTGGTCCATACTACTACAAAGTGGTTATACTACTATAAAAGGATCTCTGTGCACTCGTCCACGGGTTGTTGCTGGGCTGGTGAGAAACATCCAAAGAAGGAGAGAGGTTAAACTCAAAGAATTTGCTAAACAGGACAAGAACACACCTATGCAATCATGCACACACTTAAAACCCAATAGGCTAAAGACTTCTCTAGCACACTCCCTCTCTCTTCCATCATACATCTTTATTATAAAGCACATTTCTTCCTAAGTTATGCTAGGTGTGTGCTCAGACTGCACATATTTCCACGCCCTTCTTAAAGTTCAGTTTAATAGCTAGGATCTTGTTAAACCTAAATATCTGAAAGACTGTCTCCTTCCCTACAGACCCTCCAGGTTGTTAAGGTCAGCAGAGGTGGCTCTTGGTAGTTCCACCTGGTTCAGAAGTTTGGATGCGGTGGCCAAAAAGAGGAGAGGACTGTCTCTGTGGCAGCTGTGGAATTCCACCCCCACCGAGGTGCTTCTGGCTTCTTTATTATACAGCTTTTGGCAAAGGCAGAAGACACACCTCTTGACCCCGGCTTTCAACATCTGAGACAGGTGGTTCAGGACACATCTCTGAATGTAATATGTTTTAACTGTTTTTAATTCTGAACTTTAAAATGTTGTAACCCACCCTGGAACCTGTTGAGGAAGGGCAGGCAATCGGTTTGTTTATTAATAAAATAAATAAATAAATGCTGCAAATTCAAACCATGCTGTGATTTAAATTTCACGGATTATCCCTTTTTGCAAACTAGTAAAGACAACAATACCCTCACCCACAGAAAATGGGTCTATTGGGGAGGGGGAAGAACCAAAATGTTTACCATGGGACAGCTTATTGCTTCAGAATGATCAACGTAAGACAAGTTTTCGGTTTCCTCCTTTCTGCTCTCTGCTTGTCCAAAGAATTCCAAATCTGATTCTGCAATGCTGATGTCATTGGAGCTTATTAGAGTCAACTCGGGTTCTTCCATAATCCCTTGCCCTGTATGTGATTCCTAGAAATTAAAATGACAGAATGCTATGTTTTGGATGTGCATGATTTAATATAATTTGCACAGACATCACACATACCAGTATTGTTGCACACATACTTGAGATGCCAAGCTACCTTGACATTTAGCTCAATATTCCTTTACACCTGTTGAAAATTCAAAAACCCCAATGGAAGCTTAGGTGCCGCAGATGACATTTCAGAAGGCTCACAGGTAAACCGCAGACCTTGTGCTGGCTCTCTGTGATTTAGGTCAATGCTCTACTTTCATCAATATGCTAAGAAAGGCATGATTTGGACAGTTTCAGACTAAGCCCCAACTTGATACCACATGCTACTTAATAGTTTTAGTTCACTCACCCAGACTGGTACGTTTCTTGACAAAGAGGAACGTGAACTTTCAGCCTGCATGGCAGTCAAATTTGGTTGCTGAAATGCATCTGGCACTCTGCCAGTTTGCTGCACAGAATTTTGCACAGGGCTCACTGAGATCTTAGAGTTCATTTCTGGAGTCAAACTCGGCATCGTCTCTGTTATTAGAGGACTCTGATCTCCCACAGTTTGCAAAGTACACTGAGAGAGATCAATTTCTAAATCCTCATTTATAGCTGCCTTTTCTGTAACTGTATTACACTTGCTGTCGGTTGATGCAGTGGGTAATTCGGCAAAATACAGGATCTCTTCTTTCGTTGACGTGTCTTCTTTCTCCGACTCTGTGATCCCAAGAGCACTATTTCTTTTTCCATTATCCGGAACTAGCTGATAAAATGAGCCTCCATCTTCTGCTAGGCTTGGACTACGGAAATTTTCAATGGAAGAATAAAGGGTGGTGATCTCCTCATTTCCCTGCTCCTCATACTGTGTGCTCTCAGGTGCGATATAGATACTGCTCCCATTAGTTTTACTCATTTCAAGGTTTTGTTCTGACTCCGCGCTGAAGGATCCATACTTATCACCACTCTGTGGAAACTCTCTTAAGGAAGATTGCAGAGGTAGGTGTTCAAACGATTCTTCAACACCTGGAATGGAGAAACAAAAACAAAAATTCTAACCAGGCTCAAAGCAGAACTGAATTTCAAGAAGAGGTGGGGTGATTTTTGTTTCTTTTCTTCGTTAGAAACACAGGATACTAATTGTAGCTTAGTACAATACTGTACATGATTTGCATGCAACAGATTGCAGGTTAAATCCTGGTGTTTCCAAGTAGGGCTGGGAAAGATTCCCGGAACCCCTGAAGAGCAGCTGCCTGTTAGTGTCAACAGTACTGAGCTAGATGGGCATATGGTCTGACTTTGCATAAGCTCAGACTACTTGACTATACAGCCAAATACTGTCTACTCTGGCAGGTAGCGGGTTTCTAGGTTCTCAGGCAGAGGCGTCTTTCACATCACCTATATCTTAACCTTTGACTAGAGATGCCATAGACCAACTTTCTGACTAATTGCTGAATTATAAGATAAATAGGTAAAAGGTAAAGCACCCCTGGACAGTTAAGTTCAGTCAAAGGCGATTGTGGGGTTGCGGTGCTCATCTCACTTTCAGGCAGAGGGAGCCGGGGTTAGTCCACAGACAGCTTTCCGGGTCATGTGGCCAGCATGACTAAACTGCTTCCAGTGCAACGGAACAGCCGTTTACCTTCCTGCCACAGTGGTACCTATTTATCTACTTACACTGGCGTGCTTTCAAACTGCTAGGTTGGCTGGGACAGAGCAACGGGAGCTCACCCCGTTGCGAGATTCGAACTGCCGACCTTCCGATCAGCAAACCCAAGAGGCTCAGTGGTTTAGACCACAGCACCACCCACTGAGTTATAGCACTTCCCTTATAAAGCTCTCTCTAATAATGAGAGAAGACTGTGCAGAAGCTGATTAACCAGACAGAGAGACTGTCTCTAAATGCCAGATGCCATTGTCCTGGAAGCTACAGAACATCAACGGAGTTAACAACTAATCTTATCAAATGCTCATACCAGCATGCTAAGAATGTTTACCATTATTGTGTCTTTGGCACCGGATTTACTGAGAAAATCAATTAAGAGTTTCAGCCAAGTCAAAAGATTTCAAACCCAACTGAACCACTTATCCAAACTTAAAGGATTAATAGAAATAGACCACACTCTACTGAAAGAACCCCAACTTGATGATGGATTCTATTAACCAAGTATGCACACCGTGGGAGTGGTGAGTTGTTTTCTCACAACCGCACATACATATATCGCTTAGCGCTTCCAGCAAATGACTATTTGAAGAATGCTTTGGTTGCTCCAGCCATGTAAAGTAATACCTACTGTATACACAACCGGTATAGTAAAGAGAGAGACATTAGTTCAGTCTATGTTTATGAGTAGGGACGCGGGTGGCACTGTGGGTTAAACCACAGAGCCTAGGACTTGCTGATCATAAGGTTGGCGGTTCGAATCCCCGCAACGGGGTGAGCTCCTGTTGCTCGGTCCCAGCTCCTGCCAACCTAGCAGTTCGAAAGCACGTCAAAGTGCAAATAGATAAATAGGTACCGCTCCGGCAGGAAGGTAAACGGCGTTTCCGTGCGCTGCTCTGCTTTGCCAGAAGTGGTTTAGTCATGCTGGCCACATGACCCAGAAGCTGTCTGCGGACAAACGCCAGCTCCCTCGGCCCATAGAGCGAGATGAGCGCCGCAACCCCAGAGTCGGTCACGACTGGACCTAATGGTAAGGGGTACCTTTACCTTTATGTTTATGAGTATCTCCAGGCTTGGTTATGCACATTGCACTTTAATTTATTGCTTTGTAGGTTTATGAGTTTATATACCCATTCTAGTAAAATTGTCCTTTATATTCATAAGCCAGTTTTTGGTGTTGCTGGTTTGTTGGATTCCATTAACCGGCAACCAGAACAGTTTCTGTCCTGTGAATTACCTTGACTCTGCTCCTTTGCCTCCTTGCCACTCTGTTGCGTTGGTGGAATATCACTGAGTTTTCCTGTACTGAGAAGAGAAAGGTTGTTGCTTCCTTCTTCCAAGCTGGAAACTGTTAATTCGTGGCTCTTCAATAAAGTGGAATTCTGCGGACAGAGAGAGACCAAGTACGTTATGAGAAATTTAAGAATTGAGAGATTCAAATTTTACTTTCAAGTAATATATCTGTTAAATGACAAGCTAACTGATAACATCCACTGTGGAATCTTACATGGCTATGTAGGAATCTGAAGATAATTCACATCCCCACAGAAGAAGCCTATTTGAAGACCTAACCTCTAGGGGTAAGGTGCGCTAAAGCTTGTCACCCACCAGGTAAGGGGGAAAGAAATCTCCTGGACTTGCCCCTACTTCCCCTGAATTTTGTAAGATTACAAACTGCTTCAACACTATAAATACCAGAAATGGTTTTATGTGAGAATAACAGTAATCAGTTCTAAACTGTAATAACCCGCGATGTGTAGGAATAAACACTTTTTTAAATACCTTGCTTAGGTTCTTGCTGTTCTGAGAAAAGGTTGAGAGCGTATCAAAGTCAGGTCTTGGTTCCAAAGGCTTAAAAAGCTCACGGTGGAAATTTGGAAAACTTCTCTCAAGGTCAGTAGTATCGACTGCTAGATCTTAAAAAAACAAAAACGAAAGGTTAAAAGGAAAATTGACTGTTGCCAAAACAGTATGCTTCACATCACACATCAAACACACTGGCGAAGAGGCAGCATGTGCATTTAAAAATAAACGGCTAAGCACTCTTTAATGCTTTCACATCTTCAAAGATGGTCTTCTGGGATAATCTCAACTCAATCCAGCAGTCTCAACATTTAAAAGGTTGTACCAAATGGTCACAATCATTTAAAAATACAGTGGTACCTCTGGTTAAGTACTCAATTCGTTCTGGAGGTCTGTTCTTAACCTGAAGCACTACTTTAGCTAATGGGGCCTCCTGCTGCTGCTGCTGTGCCGCTGGAGCATGATTTCTGTTCTCACCCTGAAGCAAAGTTCTTAACCAGAAGTACTATTTCTGGGTTAGCAGAGTCTGTAACCTGAAGCGCATGTAACCTGAAGCGTATGTAACCTGAGGTACCACGGTATGTATTAATTTATCATACTTTTAAAACGCCCTTAATCCTGTAGGACCCCAAGGCATGGTTATTCTTTTTTCTTTTTTCTTTTTAATAGATATTTATTAAAGTTTTAACAAAATACAACAAAGAAGAAAAAAACACAAAACAGAAAAATACAAAAAACACAAAAAACAGATAAAAATAAAAAGGAGGGGGAAAAATCCATTATTCTTTTGCTAACTTTAAAGCTCATATCCTTATTTTCCTGACCTCCTCACACCTTCCCTTTTTGTATTCCCATTTACATAATCAGATCAGCAAATCCTTACCCTCTTTTATCTATCTTAACTCTATATCTTAACTCTATTTACCTTAACTCTATATCTTAACATGTTACAACTCTATGTTTTCACCCATTATCAATTCACTTATTGTATACTCTTTTTAACTTTGTTGCTAATACCACTTATTTCCAATCCAACATCATTTTAACATTCATTAATTTTATAATGTTTCTGCAGATAGTCTTTAAATTTCTTCCAGTCTTCTTCCCCAAGGCATGGTTATTAAAACTCTTAACACCCCAAACTATACAGCAGGAATGGGGAACCTGTGACCCTTCAGATGATGTTGGGAGTACAAACACTCATCACACCACTGGCTGTCAATCATGCTGGGCGGAGCTGCTGGGAGTTCTAGTCCAACTTTATCTGCAGGACCACAGGTTCCACATTCTGCTATACAGCAAAAACATTTCCATCAGTACACAGCAGCAACAGCCGCAATACTCAACCCTATGCAATCTCTCAAAGGCCTGAATTTAAAAAATGTGTCTTAAGTTGTCAACAAGGAAGACAGCCATACTTCCAGGAGACAGAGTGCCATAACCAACCAGTAAGCCCCTATATCCCATATAGAGGTTATAGTCATTGGCAAGACTTGAAACAGGGCTTTCCCCACAACTCTCAAGGCTCCAAGTCACAAGGTGTAAAGACTAAGGAGAATCAACCAGCACCTCATCCCACCCATTTCTCCCAATAAGGGTGACCAAGGTGGTTTTCTGCGCCAAACCCAGAACTGAAGCCAGGTTGAAATGGGTATAGAGAGATGCATTTTTAGTATAGCTACAAAACTGTTTACCAACAATACAAACTGCAACAAGAATGGGAAATCCAAAAAGGAAGTAGGTGAGGAGGTTATATCAAAAAAGAGGTTCATTGAATCAACATGTTGCAGACTCTACTGGTCTTTGTTCTGTGAAATTCAGATATATCTCCTATTTCTCATGCTATCAAGCTATGGTATAGTATTATGACCTTAGCCGTGCACCTTTGTCCAGCCCTATAAAGAAGAATATGTTGCTTGGACAACACACAAAATTAAGTTTAAAAAAAAATACAAATTCATTCCCCCTGAATACTTCTGAATTTGCTATTTTTCACCTTCTACTAACATTACCATGGGAAGAGATGTTGCTTAAAGATGACCAGCTGAAATCTCTTGTATATTTGTCTATGATCTGTTGAATTTTACGTCGATCCGAGTGCAACATTTCTCCAAACAGATGGGAGCCAGGAGCTTCTGAAGGATCATCCTGTTTACACAGCAGAGAAACTGAAGGACCCAAAGCAGTATTTGCTTTCTCTTTCAAAGGAGAACTGAAATGACCCGGTTGTTTCCTGCCTGAATGCGACTCTGCAAGACATAGCACAACCATGCTCAACTTCATTAAAAATTCTGTGCAAATCAAGAAAATAAATGGTTCGATCCATAATTAAAAGAGCTGTGCAACTTATTCAGACTACTCCACAGCACACTTTCATGTCGGACACAGCCATGTAAAATAAACAGAAAAACCCAGTCTATTGTATTACAGTTTGTAAGAAAATGTACCTGTATTGGCAAGACTTCTATCAGGATTGGAACTGGCAATGCAGCTGGTAGCAGAAAGCGAAGATGAAGCGAAATAGCCACATGCTACCTGTTGTGTAGATGTCTGTGGACTTAATGAAGAAGGGCACCATTCTGTAGAAAGTGTTACCTAAGGCAATAATACATATGAAATATAACGATTATGAGTTCCAGAACCCCAAGTGCTCGGAATTGCAACACATTTTGTTCTGAGCTCAGGTCAAGTGTATAAACCTCCATGTATTCAATTGTCAGTACACATCAGGCTCATCATTGCTCAGTAAAGTCTCTCTGTCTCTCATTCATTCATTCATTCATTCACTCACTCACTCACTCAAATTCCACTCACTCATTCACTCGTTCCATTCACGCATTCATCCAACAGTAACCATACATCACAAATCACCATGCTCTCAATTCAGACTTGTATTGCTTCCCAGAACAGTTTACAAATCATGCACCGCACAGACCAGTTGATCTTTTGGGCGCTCAGATTTGGCTAATTCTCATCACAGAGTCACCGAGTAAGAGGCTCTCAGAGGAAAAGTGAAGCAATGCAAGACACAGTCGTGCTTATTTACTAATGGAAAGTGGTTTGTGTCTTTTTCTAATGTTATACGGTATGAGAGATGTAAACGTCAGGTTTTTAAAATAAGTAATACTATTCAAAATATTATGCCTTGTTTCCCAGATTATTATTTTTTAATAGTCAAAGACAATTAAATGAGAATTTTAACTCCACAAATGAGGGAAGCAGACTGCACAGCTGGTGCTATATTCAGCAGTGCTGCGTTCCATTTAGTATTTTGCCGCCAGAAAACTTTTGCAAAACAAAACTAGATATGAAAGTTAAAGAAAAAGAGCGGAGCTTTTCAGAGCTCCCTAAAGCAAAACCAAGAATGAACAGCTCTCATATCTGAATGCAAGTTTGTAATTAACAGTTCCAATTAATTTTTTTTTTTTGGAAAAAACACAAAGATTAGAGAAAAGGAAGCAAGCTCATTTAAAATAAATGCTGTGTATTACACGTTAAAACCCAGTAGTGACTAACCATACAATCAGGTCTAAATGAAGGATCAGGATACGTAGCTATTATCTTTCCAGTATCATCAGAGCTTGGTAAGCCTCGATCTCTAAGACGGAGTTCGCAGGAGTGGGCTGAACACACAAAAATAAAATAAATCAGAATGAGAAAGAGTAGGAAAACAGCAAGCATTTTTGAATCTGAACAGGTTTTATTCCATAAGCCATTCCCACTTCTTCATTTCTGCCCAGGTTTGCTACCATTTATCAGAGAGTACATGCTCTGCTCCCATTTCATATGTTGCAATCTCACCTGCACACAGAATAGCACGTCCTTCATAGACTTTGTTTGGAAATACCAGCTACTGCTCTGCAGAACAGGAGTGCTCTCAGGGACTTAGAATGATTCATACCAGGACAGAAAGAAAACCTAACTTATTCAGAGCTGAAAATGTTCTAACAACCATTTAATACATTATGGCGTTGTCAGTTTGATTTTAGGGGTGAAAATCAAGGTGCTGCTTTTGATAACAGGCCAATTAATGGCTTCGGCTCAACAAACTGCCATGTTGTTGATCAGAAGTCCCCAAACTTTGGGGGCCTGGGGGCACATTTGGAAAACTAAGAAACGGCTGCCACTGTTGCAACATGGTCTCCTTTATGAGGAAGGGCACGATATAAATTGGTTAAATAAATCAACAGAAACAAAATCAAACCCATTTCACAGACGAACCCCTCTCCTAAAACTGGACTAAACACTTACACATACCAAAACAAATAAAACACAGATAACAAAACAGGCAACTCCATTTCCCCAAAAGAATGCACTCCCCACCCCCCAAAAAATCTAAAAGGTGTTTTTTTAAAAAAAAAAACACACAAACCAAACTTGATTATTTTTTTGACGGGGCAAGCGGACTTAAGAGGCACCAAGAGGGGTGATTGAAGGGCACTGTGTTGCCATCAGGTGTTCTGCTGGAGACCAAAGGAAGCTCTCAGCTATATTACCCATGCACCAAATGGAATCAACTTGTTATGGGAGCTATTGTGCAATGATGTAATGGCCTCCCCTTGGAGCTTAGGTGTTCTTTAGAAGCAGTGCCATGACACATTAGCTTTCCATGGATCTAATATAAAGCAGACACAATATTTGGCTTAAGCTAACATTATCATCATTAGGTTTGATGAGGCAGATTGCAAACCAAAAGGGCCCCCAAGACACCCATGCTTCAAAAAGCAACACTTCTCACCTGAGTCACACAAGCCACCGGTTTCCATCGCTGACTTCTCACGCCATAATTCACTGAACTGGATCTCACTTTCATCAGAACTTGGTTCTTGGCCATCCACCGTAATTCTTAATAAATCTGTTTCTTCATGGAGATCTTCATCTAGACTGATGCTGGACTGCCACTTATGGGCCCTTGAAGCCTGGCAAGTATCTCCAGTAAGAGGTTCTCTGTAACCTGCAAGTGTCAGTTGCCAATTGTTAGAAGTAAAACCAATACTTGGCTGAACTTTTAAAATACCTTATTTCAATTGGAAGATTAAAAAAGGATCCCTTTTGAAAGCAGCTTGATTCAGCTGCTGCGCAGCCCTAACAGATTTTGTAGCGGCAATACCGTATTTTTGTAGGTTCCTTCTGCTCTAAGCACTACTTAATGAGAGGATATTGGATTTGTTCACCAATCATTACCTTGGAATTATGCTCCGCAATTTCTGATAAGTCTAGGAAAGGTCAGAAGCTTTGGGATTTTACAGCAAGAGAGGATGAGCCATAGCATGTAAGAACTTCTGATCAACACCACACTTTTACAATTTACCTGTAGAGGAAAGTCTGCCACTCCGTGGTGTGTCAAGTTCTGGTATAGCGCTAAGTTCATGCTGTTCCAAATCGAGCCCTAGCTTTATTTTTGACAAAGGCGGCTTTGAAAGTCTCCATGTCTGTTCTCTTCCCCAGGTGTCTTGAAATCGCTCTGTAAAGTAAAGGTAAGTTCAGGTGACCTGCAACTGATATAGCAGCTGGAACACTGAGCTACAAACTAAGAGATCCCCAGTTAACATTTCACTTCTACTCAGCCTGAGGCATGTCATTCTCTCAGCAATCCAAGGAAAACAATACTTACCTTTGTTCCATGGCTGGGAAATAAATACTACTACCCTACTAGGTAGGTGCCTGCAGGCATCAGGTTACACCTGGGATTCTGATCCCCATTTTTGAAAACCTGTGTTTCACTTAAGGCATGAAATAGGTCTGAGTAGCAGTCAGGCTTTCCTCTTTTAAAAAATGGGATCAGCCAGTTCATGCTAGAATCCCTGATGAAGAGTTCTGGAGAGCTGTGCAGTATATTTTGTTCCAACAGATCAATTTGAAGGAAGAAGGGAACTCAAAACAGACACAAAAGCAGGTTAACTTGACATAACAAAAGGTGCTTACCGATCTGTTCATTTGGACGAACACTATGAAACAAAATGTCCTTTTCAGCATGACTGCTCATATCAGCGACGTGAACCATTTCTTGGTTGCTGTCTTTTGCTCCTAGTGTTGGCAGCAGATGGAAGTCATCAGTCTCTCGCTGCTCTGTCATATCTCTGCATGTGCTGGACGGTCCTGCCTATAAGTAGAAATTAAGAGTACCTAAACACAAGCATTTTTTCCCCACTGTAAGGCATCACACACATCCAAGAGATGATTAGATATTTAGAGCAATTCTATGGTTGCTTACTTATAAGTTCTACTGTGTTTAATGGGGTTTACTCCCAAGTAAATGCACACCAAATTGCAACCTATACATAGAACTGGAGCAGCCTTATTACTAATCCATCTACCCAGGAGTATGTCTGCCAGAAAGAGGCTAGATCCTTTAACTAAATATTAAAAGTTTTGAATCTGGGATCTCCAAATTGCAAAGGATGCACTCCACCACTGAACTGTGCATGTCGCCTCTTTTCCAGGGACTTTCAGTTATGTTCACAGAGCTGATTCAGAATAAAAAAACTAAGATTAAAAAATGATTGCAAAAATGCTCTTCCATTAATACACTGAAGAAGGGAGGAACATTTTCCTTTAGAACTGTGGAAAGAATAGAGCTAATGGGAAGTGTGTGGGTGAGAGAGAGAAGCAGAAATGTTTTCTGAGGCCTGAAATAGAAGTATTCATAACTTTGAAGGGAAATTGGTATTTTCTCCCAAAGTTATGAGTGAAATACTTTCAAAAGCTGTGCTTTGAAAATATTGCTACAGCCAACTCACATTGCTGCCACAGTAGTTGTTTGAACAAAGGCACTTAAAATTTAATATACCAAAATTATATGGTAAATTATGCTCTTCACATACTTAAAAACAGAAATATTTAGGATACATTTCAGTGCTTCCCAAAATATCACCCCCCTAAAAAACAGAATTCATAATTTCCAGAAATTGTACATCTCTAGACAAGAGTTGACTGAAACGATGGCAACGAAAGTGCAGCTGCTCAAACTTTAGGAAAACAAATCAGAGAAAAGTTCTCATTCTGAATTAAACTGAAGAACAGTCAAAATGTTTTCACGCCATGTATTTAAAGCATACCTTTTTAATAAACTCCTTTAAAGCTTCCTGCTGCTGTTCCATTTGTTGTTTCAGCTGAGTATGTTTTTTCAGGAGCAAGTCCTCTTGTACCTTCTGCCGAGAAAGAAGAGCTTCCCTTTGCTTATCTAGCTGCTCTTGTAGTTCTTTCAAGTGTTCTTGCTGAGCTTGAATGCTCTCAGAGGAAGACATCATTCTGTCCCTTAATTCCACTATATCAGAATAACCGGGAATGGATCCACTTCCATTTTTTAACGCGTAGGATTCCTGGGTCTTTTGACTCTCGCTAGAAACAAAGGAAAGCACAGACGAGAGGGGCTGCAAAGGAGAGAGGTTAGCTTGCTCCAAGGTTGTTCTTGTCCAACTTTCGGGAGGTTTGTGCTGGTACTTTAAGGTTGCTGGCAGGAGAATCTTCTCCGCTAAACGTGCATGAGACGTCAGTTTATCAGACCAGAGTGTTTCTGCAGACACAGAAGAGCTGCCCACAGGGAAATTGAATGGGGAATGCTGTGTTTGAGCCACCGGCTGAGTTGTAACAGAAGTGTCCTGTGACTTAAGCGTTAATGATTCTGGAATGCTGTGAAATTCCAATGACTGTGCTGAAGGTGTCTCCACTGCGCCCGGTTCTTCTGTCTGTTGGTGTGAACTGTAAGCCTGTGTCAACTGAAAAAGCCTTTGGTCATGCCCACTGCCCACATCAAACCGTTGTTCTGTTCCCCCCTGCTCTGATGATGGCACTGCCAACATCCAAGGCGGTTTTGAATGCTCAGCTGACTCTTGTACAGGAGCAGTCCCAAATGGCTGGTCTGCTGCTAGATGAACTCTCTGCAAACCACGATATCCTTGTAATTGTGAAGGCGCGTCAGGGACAGAATCTTGCTGTGTACGTCTGTTAGCAGGACCTAACAAGGACGCAGAAACTGAGCGGTATCTCTGTTTCAGCTTGTTCTGATACTCATGCAGACGCTTCCTGGCTTCTTCGACCGACACTCTGTGCATCCTAAAAGAGACATATATTTATATATTTGAGCAGGTAACACTTTTCAGGAGCAGTACTGCCAAGATAGCATCAAACAGGTAGTCAGGAATCTCGTGTTGACAGAAAAATACCTGTTTTGGATTAGAAGGCGTTGCTGATAGTCGCGAATCATCTGTATATGATCGTCCTCTGTATGATCACCCTCTACAGAACTGCCGGCTGCCTGTAGCTCTATGGCTCTTTCAAGCTAAAGAGAAATTAAATGAAGAAAATATCAAGCACTGTGCAAAAGGCAATCACTTGAATCAGTTCTGTGGGGAACAGTTAGTTTCTGTTTCAAAGCCAACAGCGGTCACAATATGACAGTATTTACTGAGGTGGATCTTCTTTGAGGGTAGCCATATGCTTTACATGTATGGTGTGGATCCACCCTTATAAATACATCCAAACTGGGGGTCATGATTTGTTTTACTCCAAACAAACCACGATCTTAAGCAAAGGCTTATGATTGGCTTACAAATCATAGTCTCTTTGAGCAGAATCAACCATTTCAAGGGAAAACCTGTGGTTTGTTGCTCCTGCTCATGAGGTGGCAGGAGTGATCTTCATTTTCACATGGAAGCATCATCTATGGCTTAGTATGATGCGAACAGCCACAGAATTAGCAAATCCAGCATTATGTCAGGCAAAACAACTTTTCTCCTTCACCTTATGTTGTACTTCCTGCTGCTGGTGTACAAAGGGGACCCTAATATCCACTTGTTCCGTTTGGGATTCTTGATCTTTCATTTCTTGCTCTTTTTTAAATTCCTGTTCCTGGCGCTGCAACTGAGCCTTCAGAAAATCAGCCTCCAGACGTTTCTTCTGCTGTTCAATTTGCTGTAGCAATGCCAACTGCTGTTGCTTTTGGTGCTCTATCTAGTCAAAGGAATAGCAATTCCATATGTCAGTTACAGAAGGAATCCATGGTACACAATGACCCTCCCATTAAATAAATTCTTTGACAGAACAACATTTATCACAAGTATTAATTTGGATAAAATACAGAATCACAAAATAGTTACTCATCAAGAGATTCTTGCAATTAGTAAAAACTACACTGCTTCCCTGTAATTAAACTTTCTATGGAAACAACACTGAGAATAAATAATAACACCCATAATTTTACAATACAGCTTTGAATTGTATGATACTACAGTCATATCATAGTGATCACAGATGTCTAAGAAAAAGAAGAGTGAAACCTAGAAACTAAATTGAAGTTAACTGGATATTTAAGACTGACTTCTATGCATTCCTGGCATTGTGACTGTCACAGGTTTGAAGCCATGCAAGTACAAGCTTACATTAGCAATTACTCTTGGCTGTCAGAAGGAACGAAACGAGAGAACTCTATCAATTGTGTAGGTTTCCATTCCTCTCACCCCACAGAGTAGAGCAGGGATAGGAATCTCAGGAAGGGCGGGGGGGGCAGGCCACACACCCCTCCCCAACCATCCACTTGTGTGTTGTTGCCTTGCTGCAATGTGCCCTTGAACTCTGACAACTGCTTGCCTGGAGGATGGAGGTGTCTGTGTAGAAACTAGGGTACTTTACACAGGTATATTTGCATTCATGGCTCCACCCACTTTTGCCTCTGACCCTGGAAGGCTGCCCAGAAGGGAATGTGGAAACTCAGGCCAAAAAGGTTTCCCATCCCAGGTGTAGAGAATAGTTAAAGCTATTGTGCAGGTCACTGTGGGAAACAGCCGGGTGTTTTTGTGTTTCATACTTTTTCATTATCCTGACGTTTAGCCTTAATTGTTCTTGAAATGAGTTTTCTGACATTCAGTTTCCTGTAATTTGAAATCGAAACACTAGTGACTTAAGTGCCCCATCTTATTGGTGTTAATTTATACTCTGCTCTTCATTATTCACACAACCCCAGAGGGAGGGACAACACTGGCATATCATAATGGAACTGCTGTAGAATGAAAAACAGTTATACCTGGTTTTGTCTTTCTGCTTCCTTTCTGAGTTTAGTTGCTTGTTCTTGTGGGTGATCTAGAACTACATTTCCAGCAACAATACTTTGGTCCAGTATCTGTGGCAGTTCTAGGTAGACACACATAAAACATGAATATGTAGATTAAGGATAGTTACTTATGTTAGACCCTGCATCATTTTATATAATTTATTATTTTAATTTCTATGCCACCCTTCATCTGAGATGAAGGGCAGTTTACAATATAAACACACAAAAACCACAGTATAGCCATAGTTCTTTTGATAACAAATTAAAGTCATCTTATAATTTATGACAGTCATACTGATGCCACCACTGCTGGTCAGCTTCCAAAGAGGTGTTTCAGCTCACAGAAGGGGTTTGTGTCCTCACCCTGTTCCCTATCTAGCTTTTTTTTTTCTGCTGGCAGGAAAAAGTTATTTGAAGGGGTGTAGGAATAATTCTGTGTCCAGGGCAGTTTGTACGCAGGCTGAGATCCTACCTGCCCATGGACTGTCTTGTGCATGCTCTGGTTATCTCCCGCTTGGACTACTGCAATGTGCTCTACGTGGGGCTACCTTTGAAGGTGACTCGGAAACTACAACTAATCCAGAATGCGGCAGCTACACTGGTGACTGGGTGTGGCCGCCGGGACCATATAACACCGGTCCTGAGAGATCTGCATTGGCTCTCAGTACGTTTCCGAGCACAATTCAAAGTGTTGGTGCTGACCTTTAAAGCCCTAAACAGCCTCAGTCCTGTATACCTGAAGGAGCATCTCCACCTCCATTGTTCAGCCCGGACACAGAGATCCAGCACCGAGGGCCTTCAGGTGGTTCCCTCATTGCGAGAAGTGAGAACAAAACAAAATTCCTTCCAGTAGCACCTTAAAGACCAACTAAGTCAGTTCTTGGTATGAGCTTTTGTGTGCATGCACACTTCTTCAGATACACAGTGTATCTGAAGAAGTGTGCATGCACACGAAAGCTCATACCAAGAACTGACTTAGTTGGTCTTTAAGGTGCTACTGGAAGGAATTTTGTTTTGTTTTGACTATGGCAGACCAACATGGCTACCTATCTGTAACTGTTGCGAGAAGTGAGGTTACGGGGAACCAAACAGAGGGCCTTCTCAGTAGTGGCGCCCGCCCTGTGGAACATCCTCCATCAGATGTCAAGGAAATAAGCAGCTATCCTATTTTTAAAAGACATCTGAAGGAAGCCCTGTTTGGGGAAGTTTTTAATATTTAATTTAATGCTGTAGTGTTTTTAACACTCGATTGGGAGCCGCCCAGTGTGGCTGGGGAAACTCAGCCACATGGGGGGGCAGCATTATTATTATTATTATTATTATTATTATTTGCTCCTTTGGCTCACAAATTAGTTTCAAAGTTCTTTGAATCCTGATCATCATCATGGTCAGTTTTAATTCCTAAGTGCAACCCCCCCCCCCAAACATACCCCTGGCTTCAGAGACAGGCTCATTCTTTGGTTCAGGCTCAGATTCGGAGTCGTATAATCTTCTCTCTCTACTAGAAATTGTTCCAGATTCAATTGACTCAATTTCACTTGTAATTTCTGGTTCACTTCCCGTTGTCCAATGGTCTTTTTGGTTCCTGATCTTGTTTAGCAATTTTTTAAGAGCCAATTTTGACTGAGGCTTGGGTGGCTTTTCAACTTCACTACCTAAAACAAACCAACAGTACACACATGAGCAAGAAAACCAAGGAAGCTGTTCTTACCAGAGAGTAACCCATGTAACTCATGGTTTGGTGCGACGTTCAAATGCGGTCAATATGTTAAGGCCTGGCATCCCTGGACAGGACCTGCATAGGCCAGAGTCACTTTCAAGTGACGAATATACAGAGGAGGGCAACCAAGATAATAAAGGGTGTGGAAGCTAAGCCTTTGGAAGGACAGTTGAGGGAAAAGGAGACTGAGAGGGTGATATGATAGCCATCTTTAAATATCTCTGGGCTGTTACATGGAAGATGGAGCAAGCTTGTTTTCTGCTGCTCCAGAGGGTAGGACCCAAACCAATGGATTCAAATGGTAAGAAAAGATGTTCCGACTAGGCATAGGGAAGAACTTTCTGATAGTAATAGCTGTTTGGCAGTGAAAACAGACTGCTTTGCAAGGAGATGTACTCTGCATGATGGGAGGCTTTTAAGCAGAGACTGGATGGGCATCTGTTAGGGATTATTTAGCTGGGATTCCTGCATCGCATGGCGTTGGACTAGATGAGCCTTTGGAGTCCCAGTTCCAAGGTTCTGAATTCTGAACAGATTACAAACTCATGAAACGGGCTGAAGTTTGCCAACCCAGGTCAATCGTTATTTCTTGTTACAAATATGAAATGTTTCAGTACTCTACCCTGCCACATACACTCTTAATCTCTGGCACGTATACCCTTAGACTTTGCAGTGCCACCAAACTGCACATTCCTCCCCAAGGTCACACGGTTAACAGACTATTCTGAAACCACTGAGCAGGATCCAGCTCAACCCACTGAAATTTCTCAAGTTTACTGATTCAAATAGGGCTACTCCAAGTATGACTAGCATTTTGTATCATGCAAACATCATATGCCAGTGTTTGGCAAGATATGCATCAATGTTTATTTCTATCCTTATCATTTGACAACTGCTTTATACCATCTTATATCCAGTAGTGACTATAACTGATAGGCCATACTTGTTTTCTAAGTGAATATTAATTAATAAGAATCAAGTTTTCAAGTTTTCTCTTACTACTTGGCTCACTGTCCTTCACCTCATCCGACAAACTTGGTGGCACCTCAAACACAGAACCTGGCTCCTGGGAAAGTTCCAGCTCATCATCTTGAGATCTACTTGGCAAGGGCTGTGGGTCAAGGTGCAAAATAAGGTCTCCTTTCATTTCTGTGTAAAGAAATTAGACCATATGAAACCAACACACAACATTCTCTACTGAAAATTCCAACTACAGAGGAGGTGAGCAGCAGACATTTAATATATTTTTTTAATCACACAATGCCAAGGAAAGTGAAGCTATGAAGGTATTCAATTACACTAAAGACCAATTCAGAAGAACAACTATTTCTCTTGCCACTAATGACTATCACTTAACATAAATTTATATTGTAGTGAAGCAACATGTAATGAAACTTCAGTCAATAACTAGTTGCAACATGGGCAAAATGGATGCCAGAATTCATTGTAAATATCACATTTGTAACAAAAATGCAAAAGTGTCAACCATCTAAGAATTGAAATGGTTTTTGAGTTTAAACCAGTACTTTACAAACAAAGTACACTACCTATGGTAGGGAAAAATAAATAAGTTACCTGGGATGCTCTGTCCAAAAAAGTCCTGTATTATATATGTGAAAATTAGTTCACTGGGGGCGCAAGCTGCAATATGGCAATTCCAGAGAAGCCCTAAAATAATCCTAGTAACTGAGAATATTCAACTGTAGGCCAAAGATGGAGAATCTGTGACCCTGCAGGTGTTGATGGACTGTCAGCCCTCACCATCAGTTATACAGTAATACCTCTGGTTGCGAACCATCCTCCTTGCGAACGCTTCGGGTTATGAGCTCCATTAACCCAGAAGTAGCTGCTCCTGGTAGCGAACCTTGCCCCGGGATGCGAGCAGAAGTTGTATACGAGGCGTGCACGCAGTGGGAGGCCCCATTCACAAAAGTGCGCCTCAGGATAAGAACGGTTTCCGGTTACGAACAGGCCTCCAGAACGAATTAAGTTCGTAACCAGAGGTACCACTGTACTGGTTGGGACTGAAGGAACTTTGGAATCCAACCTAAACTGGAGGGTCACAGGTTCCCCATTCCTGCTGTAGGCCTAAAGTAGTATTCCCCCAATCTGTGCTGGTGTGGAGTTTTCAATGGAAGATGAGCTTCTGTGCAAGAGCAATGGAACTGGCTAGGGACTACACAGAAGGTTATATCATTGATCTTTCCAAAGCAGTGGTTTTCTAATGTCCTGTTTCTCCTAATCAATTTGTCTAGTGAAGTCCCCCCTGAAATCTACCACGGAAAAACCAATGAACAGCATCGTGTGTATGCCAAAATATGCATTCAGATTATGGGATGCACTGGCCAGGCCTGCTGGGCTTCACCACTGCCCTTTGGAAAATGACTGTGCAATACTAAATATGCTCAACCAATGTAAAACATAACGGTGGGCAAGCTTGTGTCTTTCAGAGAAGACTGCCTGGCATTACTCCAATCTCCAATAAGCTGCAAAGGAATCTCTGGGTTCCCCATAACAGTCCAAAAGTCACTTATAAATACTTACTCCTGTCTCCAGTATACATGTCTTCGAAGGCACACTCCAGCTCTCTCTGCCATTCTTCCCTGATTTCCACACGCTTGTAGGGTGGCTGAAACAACTGAGGTGGCATCTGGGCAACAATCTGTCTTCTGCGTGCAAGGTCCATATTCTGCATATGTTCAAGCTCTTTCATTAGCTTTTCCCTGTCCTTTAACAGCAGAAAAAAATGTCCTATTAATAAGCTGTCACGCAAGCCAAGCCAGTTTATTTGACACAGCAAATATACTTTTAAAGCTATGATGATGATTGCTTAATGTTGGGTACTTTCTGAAGACTCTCAGTTAGCAGGTCATAAAATTAACTTTAGAGGAGCGGCATTTATTCATGTAAATTACACTCTGCTGGACAGACAAGTTTGAATATATGCATGCGCACGCACACAAACAGTAGGCAGGGAAATGGAAGCTATCCATTTCAATAAGTACAAATGATGTTGTTGAGTTTTCTGCTAAATATACCGCTTTAAAAGCAACCTGCAATTCCTTTAAAAAGGGGAACAGTAATCTACTTCACATGATTTATAGATTAAATGCAGACATTTATTAGTCATACTTCATTATCAAACGTCAGCTTCATTTGAAGATATTAAGTGTATAATTTCAGAAGGCATATTTTGTTAATTACCACTTAAAATGAAATATTGTTTCCTTTCTCCACAACATCAGGTGCATTAAAATTCCATTAAATATTATGTGAAGACAAGCCCACATTATTCCCCCTTAGTATCCTAGCTTTCTAGTGCATCTGCTGAATTAATATAGCCACAAGAAATAAATCTCAAATGCCGGAAGCTGAAGTTACAGAGCAGAGAGAACAAGGGTTGGGCTTTTTAATATATCACCTCTTAGTACCCACTAGAAGTCAGGCCTACAGGACAACCCCCAAGTAAGTGAAACACTGGAAACAAGTGCATTGATTTTACCTGCTTTTTACATTAGATTTAAAGCCTTCATTTCTTTAATAGACTTAATTCTATTGTGATTTTCAACATGGTACACTTTTTTATTATTCCACATTGGCTTGGGTGCTGAGTTGGCAGAGAGGGGAACTGCTGAAAACTGAGTAGAGGCACCTTTCAGGAAGGCTTTTATGGAAGAAGCAAGAATGAACTCCTTCTGCAAGCTTCCTTCTACACACTGAACTCAGGATCCGCTCCTTTATATCTTTGTGTAACTACACCAGAATAGGTAGCTACATTCTGTGAAAGTAGGTCATGCTGAAAAGAATTCTAGCTGTATTGAAGTTCAACTCTGAAGTACCTGCACAATGCAGTTAAAAAACAACAGCCCTCTTCTCCCATATATTAGAATGCTTTGCGTTTCATCAATCTTACGCCCACAAATGCCAAACCTTACCTACCCTGAGGCCTGAATTACTTCAGCGTGGCTTTCTAAATGTTCAACTATATTTCATCTTTGACAGTGGAAAGAACATTGCACACTGTGAACTCAGAAAGTGAGGATAAGCACTACGAACGCTTTAAGGGCTTGAACTTTAAACAATCCATTATTTCAACATCTTTCTGGAGAAAGGTTAGGTGATTGTACTTTGAATTCATTAAATATACAGTGCCCAATTTGCTATTATTACTCATCTGATGTTGAGAGAATGTTTCTGCTTTGCTTACTCGTGCAAGACGAACCATCTTCAAGGCATGCTTCCCTCTTAGGCGAGCTTTTTCTTGCTGTTCTCTCCTCTCTCTCTCTTCATTGCTTTGCAATCCTTCCTTCCGTTTGGCTTCCACCTTGGCAAGTAACCGAGCATCTGTCTGGGAGTCAATGAGCAACAAGTTAGGAATAACAAGTTCTATGGTGCCTCAAAAGACTATACCCAGAAGTATAGTTTTGTAGGTAAAAGGTAAAGGTAAAGGGACCCCTGACTATTAGGGTTGTGACTGTGGGGATGTGGCGCTCATCTCGCTTTATTGCCCGAGGGAGCCGGCGTACAGCTTCCGGGTCATGTGGCCAGCATGACTAAGCCGCTTCTGGCAAACCAGAGCAGTGCACAGAAATGCCGTTTACCTTCCTGCCGGAGCGGTACCTATTTATCTACTTGCACTTTGATGTGCTTTCGAACTGCTAGGTTAGCAGGAGCAGGGACCGAGCAATAGGAGCTCACCCCGTCACAGGGATTCGAACCACCGACCTCCTGATCGGCAAGTCCTAGGCTCTGTGGTTTAACTCACAGAGCCACCCGCGTCCCCAGGTAAAAGGTACTGAACCCAAATATATTTGGGACTAACTTCCCCACCCAACTACCCAAGAGTGGCCCTCAAACAATATGTCAAGTCTCTGTGATTTCAACCTCAATTAGACAGTAAACTATAAGGAAATAATGTACTGTTCAGTCTGGCAAGTGATTCAGTGGCATGGCCTAGCAGAGCAGCAACTGTGTGCCCTACTAAGGGCAACAGCTTTGAAGAATGGAAAATAATTCAGTAAATTGTGTGAAGTGTGGCAGGACTGCAGCAGAATATACTGGGGACCTCCAAAGGACCCCGTAAGAGCCTGCTATAAGAGCATGCCGTCCCTGCTTCTGGTTTAATCAAATGAGAATCTGCTGCTAGAGTTAAACACAAAATAGTGGGAAGACGGAAACAATGAGAGGCAGAGAACATGTGAACTTAAGAAGAGCCTGCTGAATCAGGCCAAAGACCCATCTAGTCCAAGACCCTGTTTGTTCAATGGCCAACCAAATGGAAGCAGCACTCCCCCCCCCCAGTTGCATACCATGTTGAAGTGGTGCTTCCTTTTGTGTTCCTGAATTTTCAAATATTCCACTTCATTTAATGAGGGAAGGGGTTGCAGTTCAGCAGTAGAGCATCTGCTTTCATGCAGAAGGTAAGTTCCATTTCCCACAGACATGCATAGTAACAAGGAAAATGGGTGAAACAAGCTTATTTAAGGACTTGCTATTTAGGTTCTATGATACAGCCCAGGCATAGGCAAACTCTGGCCCTCCAGATGTTTGGGACTACAATTCCCATCATCCCTGACCACTGGTCCTGTTAGCTAGGGATGATGGGAAGTGTAGTCCCAAACATCTGGAGGGCCAGAGTTTGCCTATGCCTGATATAGCAGAACATAAACAGCGTGCACAAAAAATGTATTCATTTTCTTTCGTAGATAAGGCAATGCTGCATCAACAGTCTCAAACTTTTACAGGTTTTCAGTAAGAAAAGCTCCAGTTTTAATACTTGTTTTTGCAGGAATGACATACGTTAATTTCAAGTATTCTACTTATGAATTCCATACCCACAAGAAAAAAGTGGCTATAATCCAGAAGGACACTGGGATTCCAACTGTTGAACAACAGAAAGGCAAATATTTGTACTTCCCAATGCTTAATGCTGATTGTCAATTTTCCATAAATTCAGCAAGTGCTTCTGGAATACTGCTACTGCTGTTACACAAAGTATGCCACATGCAAAGTAAAAATCAGTCACCTGGTCTATGTTCATTTCTCTATCTACATATGGTTCACAGAGATGATGGTGAAGATCACAGAGATGATGGTGAGTAATCGAAAAAGTGTCAGTATCACAGACTTTCACTGTAGAAACACTCTTCAACTCAATATTCTGAAAAGTTTGAAGAATAAATTTGTTTTAATAGGATGGCTGTGCTAAACAACCAAGAACATGAACAGTACAAGGTCACCCATTACAAACAATGTAAAACCCATCTAAAGACAGATGTCTCCGAACTCCCACCAAAACTGACCAAAGTGAGAGATTTAGGCATGTCTGTAAGAGGAACTCCACATTTTCCCATATATGAGGCTATAAGATTATATGAATATCTGTGTGTCATTATTCTTATACTAATGTTTGGGGGGGTCCCCCCAAAATTGAAGTGCAATGTAGCTAGAGATCGGCACAATAAATAATAGGAATGTGCATAGCTCTGTAGGAAGGTCAAATAAGAAGACAAATATAGGTGATTCAGGAGTTCTCCCCATCCCAAGTCATTTTTTTTTCCAAAATGATTTTTATTTAGTTTTCCATCCATAACAAAAGAGACAAGACAATAAAGAAAACATGCAACACGTATAATTTCAGGCTCTTAATTTCATGGTCCTTACTCTCCCGACTTCCTCATACCTCCCCTTTCTGCATTCTCATGTCGAATTAGTTAATTAGCAAATCCCTCCCTTTTTTTCAAATTGATTATACAAATTGTTCAGATTCTTCCACTTAACCATTATTGCTGTTAACCCCTATTTTTCTCATTCAACATCAATCTAGCATTCACTGATTTTAGAATATTTCTTTAAATAGTCTTTAAATTTTTTCCAATCTTCTTCCGCCGTTGCTCTTTCCTGGTCTCGAATTCTGCTCGTCATCTCTGCCAAGCCCATGTAGTCCATCACTTTCATCTGCCACTCTTCCACGGTGGGTAAATCTTGTGTCTTCCAGTACTTTGCTATAAGAATTCTTGCTGCTGTTGTAGCATACATAAAAAAGGTTCTATCCTTCTTTACAATCAATTGGCCGACTATGCCCAGGAGAAAGGCCTCTGGTTTCTTAGGGAAAGTGTACCTAAGTACTTTTTTCAGTTCGTTATAGATCAGTTCCCAGAAAGCCTTAATCCTTGGGCACGTCCACCAAAGGTGGAAGAATGTTCCCTCCCTTTCTTTACACTTCCAACATTTGTTCTCGGGCGAATGATAAATTTTTGCAAGCTTGACTGGGGTTATGTACCACCTATAAATCATTTTCATAATATTTTCTCTCAAGGCACTACATGCCGTAAATTTCATCCCGGTGGTCCATAACTTTTCCCAGTCAGCAAACATTATGTCATGGCCAATATCCTGCGCCCATTTAATCATTGCAGATTTAACCATTTCATCTTGTGTATTCCATTTCAACAGCAAGTTATACATTTTTGACAAGTTCTTAGTACTAGGTTCTAGCAATTCAGTTTCTAGTTTTGATTTTTCCACCTGGAAGCCGACTTTCCCTCCCCATCCCAAGTCAAAGCAACATGTCAATAACCCTGGGTCAAATCAGGATCCCAGCAAAGCCTTTGTCACATCTGTTCCATATACCTCTCTATTTTCCTAGGGTTTTCATCCTTCTCTATACTCATGAGCTTTGCAGAAATAAGGCTATTCAAAATGTTGTCTGTGGAGCACTGAAGAGCTCTGGATTGTTTTTGTTACTACAGTGGAACCTTGGGTTGCGGACGTAATCCGTAAGGTAATCCGCAACTTCTAGGCCTCTTAAACTTTTTTTTTAATTAACCTTTTTTTTTTTTGAAAGGAATGCATTAGTCCCTAGGATGAGACTTTTAATCAGCTAGGCTCCAACATCTTTTAAAGTTTCTGAAAAGAATACTCACTTCAAAGGGGGGAGGGGGAGGAGGCGGTAGGCTTGCAATTTTAGCAGCTCTCTCTTTTTCGACATCCAACGCATTCTTCCGTGCATTTGCTCGCCTTGTTTGGAAGGGGGAAAGCAAGAAAGAAGACATTCAAATCAGATTTTGTGCATGGCTAAATCAAACAAAAAGTTAAGACATAATCAATAGTTTTGTTAGTTGGCTATATACTGAATTTCAAGGATAATAAAACTAAGAGGCAGCAGGCTGTTATCCAACTCAGTGACAAGCGTTTTTAAAAAGGGCGAGAACCAGAGAGCAGAATGCAACTGCAGAACACCCTGCACCCCAGAACACCCTGCAGGCTATTTTGACTTGCTTCCCTTTGTTACGTTGTCCTTCCAATTCCCACAAAAAGGAATAGGCTGGTCTATACCACATGTTTTGGGCTACAACCCCCACCAACATGGCCAATAGAAATTATGGAAGTTGTAGTCACAAACATCTGAAGGGCTACAGGTTGGGGAAGGGTAGTCTGTAGACAAGAGCCAGTACAGTGGTGCCTCGCAAGACGAAATTAATCCGTTCCGCGAGTCTCTTTGTCTAGCGGATTTTCCGTCTTGCGAAGCACGGCTATTAGCGGCTTAGCGGCTATTAACGGCTTAGTGGCTATTAGCGGCTTTAAGAAAAAGGAAAAAAACTCGCAAGAACTCGCAAGACGTTTCGTCTTGCAAAGCAAGCCCATAGGGAAATTCGTCTTGCGGAATGACTCAAAAGACAGAAAACTCTTTCGTCTAGCGAGTTTTACGTCTTGCGAGGCATTCGTCTTGCGGGGCACCACTGTAATGGTTATAGAGTGTCAGACTAGAACCTAGGAGACCAGGTTTCAAGTCCTCACTCAGCCATGAAACTCACTGTGTGACCTTGGGCCAGTCACTCACTCTCAGCCTAACCTATCTCACAGGGTTCTTGCAAGGATAAAATGGGGAGGAGGGGACCTACGTACACCAATTGAGCTCTATGACAAAAGGTGGGGAAAATAAATGCAATAAATAAATGCACAGCTGCTGCAGTCCTTAGACCAAAACAGAAATCCAATGCTGTTAGGATGGTAATTCTATGCACAACTGCACGCAAGCAAGTCTCAGTGAATTCAGCAAGTCATAATGCAGAATGAAAACACATACGATTGGGCTATAGGAGTGTCTTTGCACAGCACAAACAATGTATCGCAGGAAGTGGAAGTTAAAAGGAACCATGGAAGGAGACGAAGGGAAGTCCATCAATGATCGTATTTTTTAATGTAATAGAATATGTAATATGTAATTTTCTTTTTCCTATTACTTTTGGGGTTGTTTTTTTCTTGTGTTGAAATCTATCAGAAATGCAAAACAAAACTAAACAAAACCTCCAAAAAACAACTGTAATATTCTTCAGAAAATGCAATTCCTAATACAGTGATACCTCGGGTTAAGTACTTAATTCGTTCCAGAGGTCCGTTCTTAACCTGAAACTGTTCTTAACCTGAAGCACCAATTTAGCTAATGGGGCCTCCTGCTGCCGCCACGCTGCCAGAGCACGATTTCTGTTCTCACCCTGAAGCAAAGTTCTTAACCTGAGGTAGTATTTCTGGGTTAGCGGAGTCTGTAACCTGAAGCGTATGTAACCTGAGGTACCACTGTAATTACTGAGAGGTTCTGCCAAAAGTACAAGTAAGCAGAAAGGCACGTGCTAAAGCAAGGCAACCCCATGCCCTCCCTCCTTAACAATTCAGCCTTCTGCTGCAGCCCCAACTCAAGAGATACCATTGGGCTGTGCAGGGGGCTGGAAAGCTTCAATACATGAACCCAGGTGCAACCCTACATATGCACACATGCAAGAGACTTTGGGACATTAAAGCAGTGAAGGTTCATTTTATGTACAATTTACCTTGCTTGCTCCCTTAGCAACTTCTCTTTTTTATTTTTCTGCTCCTTTAGCGCTTCCTTATGCCTCTTTTCTGCTCTTTGTTTCCTTTCCTTTGCCAGCTTGGCCAGAGCCTCCAAATCCGGTTCCTTTGAAATTAAATGTATATGTTGAACGATTGTCATAGAAACAAATTAACATCAGACTTTTAATTCAAACAGCTTAAAAGTGTATCTAAGACGTCAGGTAAGCTTCCCTTTTGTGCAGATGTCATGACCTGTCTTTGTGCCAACTTTTAATAGAAAATGTTTGCAGGGGCTCAATCTAAGGAATAATTTTGCCATCAAAATGTGCTGTGGAGCTAGTGTTAGCTCTAATGGCTGCCTTTCCACCAGGACTGGGTCTATACTCATTGCTATTGAAGCAGGACCCACCAGAGTAAAGCTACTGTATCAACTTATGAGTAAAATGGATTTTTCTAATTCCATGGAAAGTTTTGGCATTTTACTCTAATACCTTTTCTTTGTCTCTATAGATGGTCCTATGTTAAGTACTTGCTTCACTTTAAGTGGATGTTTAATGATCAAAATGTTGATGGCATTAATATTTTGCACTGATAAAAGGGCAAGGTTTATTCTCAGTATGGGAGCATCTTTGTAAATATCAGCGTTCTACACCATTTCCCAATTAATTCGCTTTCAAAGGTTCCAATGATCATTATAAATTTCAAATCCACTAATTTGTCATTAGCTGCCTCTTCAATATACAAGTTGAACAGTTTCACAGCTCCACTTATCCTAGGATTTAACATACTTCAATTATCAACAGATTAAGTAGTGCCACCCCCCTTGACAAACAAAACTGAAGTCTGCAGCACAGCTGTGTACTACCATTTTACACCTGGCCAACATTTAACCATTTGCCTTATTTTGCTCTATTTGCATGTTTAAATGTGTGACACATAAATTCATAGTCTGAATTTCCATGTCTTCCTTCACATATATAGATGTAAGAAAAAAGTAACACCTGTCAACTTGTTTTATTAGTACACAATAACATATATATTAGTAAAACATACAGCTTTTCTAATTTCAGTTGAGTAGATATTTGCAGAAAGTCTTGGTTGCTATAGTATCACATCCATAATTTACCTACATTTTCTTTTGCTTGTCTATGCCCTTCTCCTATAGCTCTTAAGCTTGACAGATAAAGCTTTTCCAAGGCTCGAATCTTTTCATCTTGTGCTCTTTGCCACTCTGCTTTCAGTTCTTCTGCCAAATGATGCAGCTGCTCATCTCTTCTCTGCTTAACATCTTGCCTTATCTGCAAAGCAATATTCTTCTCCTGCTCTCTAACCTGGAGGAAAAAATATATTTGTTGATGATTTTATATTTTGTAGAGGACTGTAGACTTCTTTTTAAATTGTTATTCTACTTGAATTCTTTGCTCACCTTACTTAATCCCACTTACTTTACTATGCTAGACCATTATCTGCTTCTTGACAAATAGGACACCTATGAAATAAGGGCCAGCAACAAGGAAATAGAACAGGCATAGGCAAACTCGGCCCTCCAGATGTTTTGGGACTACAACTCCTATCATCCCTAGCTAATTTGACCTTGTATAGCTGACACTTCAGCAACACTGTAGTCAAGTTCTCTCTACCCTTTTTTGCTCCTGAGTGGGAAAGTATATGTGGCTGAAGTGCTCTGGTGTCTTGGTGACACAACGGACAGCTCTTCTCTCAACCATGGAACCAGAGGGGGGCAAGAATTGCCATAAAACTGAAGATAGGACCCGCTTCAATCTCTGCAGCTCCCAGGTTGGGGCAAATGCTACAGCTTGTCAGACTCAGAATCAGTCTGCTCCCATGCAGAATGAAAATGTGGAAGGCTGCAGATTCAATTGTCTCATGCAGGGTTTCCCAAGCTTGGGTCTCCAGCTGTTGTTGGACTACAACTCCCATCATCCCCAGCTAGCAGGACCAGTGGTCAAAGATGATGGGACCTGTAGTCTGGAGACCCAAGCTTGGGAAACCCTGGCCTAAAGGAAGGCCATTCCCAACAATGCAAACACACCTGCTGTAGCCTTAATTTCCTTCTCCTTTCATGTTCTTCTTTCAGCAGCTGAGCTTCTTCATTGGGACTAAGTCTAAGTCCCACAGCTTTGGCCACTTTTCTTTTCATCTTTGCAGACGTGTAATGCTCTATTCTGCATTAGCAAAACAAAATACAACAGGAATAAACTTTCACTCTAACTTAGTGAAGATAAAGCACAAAATCAACAAGTGTCTGCAACAGGAACCAAAAAGCTTGTTCTCATGGCAACAATAATTATGTTCAGGTAAGACAACAGCATGGGCAGGAAATGAGACTGAGATTAATCAGCTAACCTTCTGTAGGCATACCAGCCTTCCTCCATCTACCAATCCAAATAACTTTATTGTGGTTAGTGGAGAACACTATCTGGCATTGGCACCACCTGACTATAATTAACAAGAACAATGTGCAAGTTGTAAGAATGGACTAACATTAGTTTTGAGCCATTTCTCTTCAGCCATCAATGAAATTAAATTCTAGTTCTTTTTTTTTTACCCAATACATATTTAGCCCTCTTCAATATGGCATACAATCTTCTAAGCAAATGCTGAACATTTTAGCCGTACATCCTTCTGGAAGCACAACAACCCATTCACTTCATGAATAGCGTATAAAGAAGACTACTTCCACCCTTTCAAATGGAATGCTTTTTAAAGTAATGAAGTGTGCACAAAAATAAAAGGAAGAGAAAGTAAAATGAATGGGGTTTGATTACTTGTCACTGTGCTTTTCAGACACACTGTCATCTTGTTTTCAAATTTCTCACCGCAATCAAAATGCTGTTCTGAAGAACTGAGCTAAAGCTTTCCTGGAGAGCTGAAAATGTAACAAGCAATATGAAAGCACCTCAAGGTCACGCTGCTTTGGGGGCATATTCCCTCCATACTTCAGAACTCGCACAGATACATAATTACTCTGGTGGATAAATGGGCACAGGATTCAGCTTACATTTTTCAAAAGCAAAAGTGTATCGCACAAGCTGCTTCAAAAGAAAAGCACCACTGAGGGTTCATAAGGCCTCCAGTGGGTTGAATTTCATAAAGTTTAACCAACAAGCAAAACCTTAAGATCTTCCTTAATGCATCTTTACCCATGGTATGTTCAAACAAGACTGTCTTGGGAGCCCTCTAACCTTGTGTAAAAAAAAGAATTTTAACTATGTAAAAAAAATGAAAAAGAAAAATGAAAAGCAGACATTTGCATTGAAGTGACAAATATCAATACTACGAGGATTCTCCAGAACTTAAGTCTTCTCTGACTAGAGTGGCTTGAGGCAAAATAGCTTTTTGCTTTACTGCCCTAAGGCTCCAAAATAAATGACAAAAACCCCACGCACTGCCAGTTAACCTGCCCTTACTAACACTTAATCATATTCATGCAAAATTAGCTGTTGCTTATGAAACATTTCAAAACGAAGAGAAACCTGTTTGCTGCCTTAGGGCATGTTGCTATTCTGAGAACAGCAGCCACATCAGAGCCCAGCATTTCCAAAGCCCACCCAATGCTCTGAATGGTAAACAGTCAAAAGTCACTTACACTGTAGAAACTCACAGAGCATCTTCTATAACATGGGAAACAGTTCAAAGAAAACACTGTTGGGAAGGAGGGAGAGCATATTTAAACATGTTCAAAGTGAAGGGAGCTTAGCTTAAGAGAACTAATAATGCAATCCTCAACAAACTTGCTAGAAAGTAAGCCCTGATTAGTTCAGGGTGACATACTTCTAAATAAACAGCATAGGATTGCACAACATGTTTGTGGTGTGGATGCTTATTTTTAACTCAAATTAATTTCCTTGTTGAACAGAAACCAATTCTATATCAGCCCTGGAATCAACATCAAGATATAGTTGGGACACCAGTAAGATTGGATTCAGGAAACCCAGTTTAAAAATCATGCTCAAGGCTAATTCTCAATGTTGCAACAAATGTATGTTATTGATCTAAAACAGGAATGAGGAAAGCCTATGTCTGTCAAAATGTTCTCGTAACCACTGGCCATGGGGCTGATGGGAGTTGCAGTCCAATAGCATCTGAAGGGCCACAGCTGATCCCTAATCCTGATTTGAATTACAGATAGGTAGCCGTGTTGGTCTGCCATAGTCAAAACAAAATAAAAAAATTCCTTCCAGTAGCACCTTAAAGACCAACTAAGTTAGTTCTAGGTATGAGCTTTCGTGTGCATGCACACTTCTTCAGATACACACTTCAGTGTATCTGAAGAAGTGTGTATGCACACGAAAGCTCATACCTAGAATTAACTTAGTTGGTCTTTAAGGTGCTACTGGAAGGAATTTTTTTTATTTTGTCCTGATTTGAAGTATTTTGATCTTGCCTCTTGATCATGATGCTTAGTGAAATCGCTAACAATATAAAATCACAAAAAGCAAGGTAAGAGCAGTTAAAACAATTAACAATTGAAAGAAACAACCAACGATGTCTGAGTAAGGAACAGTGCTCGATTTCATTAAAAGCTTTGGAGAACTATGTTTTCAACCTCTTTCCAAAGGTCATAAGGCATAGCCCCCCCCATGGAAAGAGAAAGGGTATTTCAGAGGCTTGGCACCACAACCCAAAAGGCCCCATTTGTTTCTGACATGTGCATGTGGGAACAGTTTGCCTTGTCTTATTCATGCCGTAATGCAAGAAAGCATGACACACGCCCTACACTACACAACACAATCACAGTTCATGGCACATGTATGCAAGTATTTACAGGCAACTAACACTAGTGTACATACAGCAAATCTGAATTCCTCATGAGCTGCAAATCAGTTATTAGTGATGAATCCTTGTAAGTCTTTAAAATGAAGTGAGGAAAGTCAACATAATAAAGAACCATGTCTGGTTCAGAGGAGAGTTATGGAGCAGTAGAGGTCAAATGTGACTAGTGGATGACTGCAGAATTGGGAGTTTGCAAAACAATAACACCTGCCCTCCCAACCCCAAATTTACATTGGGCATACTGTATAAGAATATACTCCGTTGGTACTATGCTGTTTTTCAGTGATACATTACAGCCGGGTATTTTTTCTCTCTCATTGCTATTAGCCAAGCATCCTTGGAAAAGCTATTCCCTCTCAAACTGGGGTTTTTGTGAGGGCAAAATAGGCAAACAATAGCAAATTAACATTTAGCATCTATATCAAATCTGAAGCATTCTAAAAGCTAATTCACATATATTACGCAATAGTAAAGGTAAAGGGACCCCTGACCATTAGGTCCAGTCGTGACCGACTCTGGGGTTGCGGCGCTCATCTTACTTTATTGGCCGAGGGAGCCGGCGTACAGCTTCCGGGTCATGTGGCCAGCATGACTAAGCCGCTTCTGGCAAACCAGAGCAGCACACGGAAACGCCGTTTACCTTCCCGCCGGAGCCTACCTATTTATCTACTTGCACTTTGACATGCTTTCGGACTGCTAGGTTGGCAGGAGCAGGGACCGAGCAACGGGAGCTCATCCCTGTCACGGGGATTTGAACCGCCGACCTTCTGATCGGCAAGTCCTAGACTCTCTGGTTTAACCCACAGAACCACCCCTATATTACGCAGTAACGCTACACATATTGAAAACTGTTGAAGAAACTGTTCACTTGGAGAAGAGTATACTAAGATTTAACGTGAATTCTTACATGTATCAATAAGTCTTATGGTACCTTAAAAATTAGAAAGTTTATAATATATGCTACTGTTAGAGAAGTAAAGACTCCCAAGGTGCCCTAAAAACAGTACATTAAGTACTAATGCATTTAGAATAGTACGGTTCTTCTTGAGGGGCATTTGATTGAATGGCTTTGTTCAGAAGTACATTCCACAAACCAGTTTATGAAGCTGGAAACCAATTCTGAGCTGGTATATTCCTTCCCACACCCTGCCACATTCCTCTCCCTCACAGAGCTTGTTTTAAAGCAAAATTTCCAGCGGCACACAAGCCAGCATAATGTTGGTTAACTAACCAGGATAATAAGCAGATCATTTGACACAAAACAGGGTTTTAACATAATCACCCATTCCCACCACACTCCCACCCTCTCACTATATATAAGGGTCTGGTGACTTGTTTCAGTGTATCTGAAGATGTGTGCATGCACACGAAAGCTCATACCAATAACTAACTTAGTTGGTCTCTAAGGTGCTACTGGAATTTTTTCCTTTTGTAATAGGGAACTTCAGTTTAAGACCAAGTCAGGATCTCTGCACCAAAACAAATGTACATGGAGAGGGGCAAATTCTTACCTCTGAGTAAGTCCTGCTACTTAAAAATGAAATTGGGCTTCACTGTATTTTCCTGAACGTGCTTTTGAGATCTCCTCTTCTTCGCTCCTGCGCAGATTCCTCCAATAAGCTTCCATAGGTCACAGCCTACTTTGCCAGGTACTTAAAAGTTAGCCACCTAACGTGGCGGACGTGGAGTTGATTACAATGTGCCGATTCATATTGGGCCAAAGAGGGTAGAGGAAGAGCTGAACCGATCCCCCCAGCGGATTCCCAACTGCTCTTTTTATGCTAGCTGGATAATCACTTCATGCATGTGATAAAAAGTGGGCTATGGCTCATGAAAGCTTATTTATTCAATTTATTGTCATTTCTCTACAATATTTATATACTACTTTTCGGGAGGGTCTCACAAAGCGGCTTATGCCTCGATACCTACGTTGGCCTTAACGATGCCCACGAGGTTCTTCATTAAAACGGACTCCTCGAACAGCCTCGCCCCCCTCACAAGAGTTTCCGCCTCTGGTCGCCGCTGCCGACGTCACATCCGCCGGCCCAAACCGCCTTCCCGCCCCGCCCCCCACATGCCTTCTCCGATTGGCCGGTGGATGGAAACCGCCCAAGCCGCGCGGGAAACCGGGCGGGCTCTCGCGACAGGGTGGTGGGACAAAAGAGTTCTGCGCGTGCGCGGCTGGTCCGGAAAAGGCGAGAGGAGAGGCGGTTTCACAGGGCGGACCCGAAAGGGAGACTAGAGCCTCGAAGTGCGCCTGCGCGGAAATTAAAGGCGCGTTCTCCCGGCCTCACCCGTAAAGGGAAGCACGCATGCGCAGCTGTTGGTTTTCCGCGTAGGGGGTGAATACTTTTAATTACACGGATAATGGTTTGGTGTTTTTCCCCCCTCAGTCGTCATGGGTATTGATTGGAGATCAAAAGGAGATCCTCTTTGAATGCATGGTTGTATCGGAAGGGGCGGGGTCGAGGTATTGTCCGCGTTAATGAATGTACACGCATACTTTGCTGCCGCTAAATTAACGTGGGAATTCCAAGAAGCGTGTACTCCTTGGGAATGTGATGCATACCTGACTTCTTGCTTAAGTGGCTTTTTTAAAAAAACTTCATTTGCCTTTGGGAATTGTGTCGTGTAGTTACATGGGCCCTGAGTGCTTGTCACAGAAATCATGCAGGGGGCGTTTTGCCAAAACGGGGGTGCAGATTTAGACTATTGGTTGTTGTTTAGTCATTTAGTCGTGTCCGACTCTTTGTGACTCCATGGACCACAGCACACCAGGCACTCTTGTCTTCCACTGCCTTCTGCAGTTTGGTCAAACTCATGCTGGTAGCTTCGAGAACCCTGTCCAACCATCTCGTCCTCTGTCGTCCCCTTCTCCTTGTGCCCTCCATCTTTCCCAAAGTCTTTTCCAGGGAGTCTTCTCTTCTCATGAGGTGGCCAAAGTATTGGAGCCTCAGCTTCAGGATCTGTCCTTCCAGTGAGCACTCAGGGCTAATTTCCTTAAGAATGGATAGGTTTGATCTTCTTGCAGTCCATGGGCTATTGGTGCCTTGACTTTCTGGCTCCCTAGTTGCTGGGCTACAACTCCCATCACACACCAGCGGAACGTCCTGTCAGCAGATCTTATCAACCATTACTAAACGTCCCCCTCCCTCAAAAACCCTCTCCCGTATAGCTGCTCTACAATGCCCATCTAGCTCAGCACTGTCTATACCAGGAGTAAGGGGCTTCGGGCCTGGGGGCCTAATGCATCCCCCACCCCCACGCCTTTATTTGATCCACAGAGCTTTCCCCACTGCTCACTTCACACCCTGGGTTTTTTTACCTGGAATGTGGTCTTGAAGTCTGATATTGCCTCCTTGTCTGATATTGTCTGATTGTCTGGTATTGGGTGGAGGATAGAGTAGAAACCAGCTTACAGTACAAAGGTAAAGTTTACTTTTGATGCACTGCCTACTTCCGCCTCTGGTCCTACCCACCACGGCCATGGGGCCCTCTAAAAGTTGCCCAGAAAACAATGCGGTCCTTGGGCTGAAAAAGCTTCCTCACAGATAATTAGAAGGTACTTGAAAGTATCAAACAGGCCTAGGATTAGAATAAGAATGTTGTATAGTAATATGGATTTAAACTAATAAGAAAAGAGATGAATATAGTAAATGGAAGGAGTTAATTGCATTAGAAAGAGGATATTGGAGAACTGTCACAAAGGTGTCACAATGAAATTCAGTTAGGAGGGATTTGAGGAAGTCAGATAACAATGAAAGTTAATTTGGATTTTAGAAGTAATAAGTGTTTTTCTTTTTTCTTTTTAGTACAGTGGTACCTCGGGTTAAGTACTTAATTCGTTCCGGAGGTCTGTTCTTAACCTGAAACTGTGTTTAACCTGAAGCACCACTTTAGCTAATGGGGCCTCCTGCTGCCCGAGCACAATTTCTGTTCTCATCCTGAAGCAAAGTACTTAACCCGAGGTAATATTTCTGGGTTAGCGGAGTCTGTAACCTGAAGCGTATGTAACCCGAGGTACCACTGTATTGTAATGTGTTTTGTTTTGTGTCTTTTATATGTTATATTTGTTGTAAATGTGGAAAATTAATTAAAAAATTGAAAAAAGCAAAAGGTTCCTCACCCCTGGTTCATACTGACACTGACAGTGACTCCTCTAAATTTCAGACAGAAGACATTCACAACCCTACCCGGAGATTATGGGGATTGAACCTGGGATCATCTGCATGCAAAGCAAGTGATCTCCCCCTGAGTACTTTCCCTCCTTCATTTGGTTTTCTCCTCTTTTCTCCAGAGTTTGCCTCAGTCTGAGAATGAACAAGCAGAAGAAGGCAGCATATACTGAGCAGACCACAACCCTTGACAAGTTTGGTTCTGATATCATTGCTGAAATTGAGAAGCTCTTTGGGAAGAAGTTCTCGTACATCAAACCACCCAACAATGAATGGCAGCTGCCAGATCCTAACCAGGCTTTTAGCTGCGATCACAAAGAGTTCAGTTCCCTTGCCTCCTTGAAGGATTCCCTGAATGAAGTCAAGAACCAGCTGAGCGACAAGAAATTAGATGAGTGGCATCAGCACACATCCTTCACCAACAAAGCAGGAAAGATCATTGCTCACATCAAGCAAGCCGTAAATGCTGAGTTGTGTACCCAAGCTTGGTGCAAATTCCATGAGATCCTGGGCAGCTTCCCTCTCCTCCCAAGCGATGCTCTTCAAAATGGAGAACTCAACTCTGTCCATCTCTGTGAGGCTCCTGGCGCCTTCATAGCCAGCCTCAACCATTACCTCAAGTCTCACCGCATCCCTTGCGACTGGAATTGGGTAGCTAATACCTTGAACCCGTACCATGAAGCAAACGATACCCTTATGATGATTATGGATGACAGGCTTATCGCAAACACTCTGCCCTGGTGGTATTTTGGCCCTGAGAACACGGGGGATGTGATGACTCTCAAACATCTCACGGGACTGCAGCAGTTCATCAGCAACATGGCCACCGTTCACCTGGTCACATCCGACGGGAGCTTTGATTGCCAAGGAAATCCAGGTGAGCAAGAAGCCCTGGTTTCCTCTTTGCATTACTGCGAAACAGTCACTGCTTTAATGACCCTTGGCCTCGGGGGCTCCTTCGTTCTGAAGATGTTCACTCTGTTTGAACATTGTTCCGTTAGCTTGCTGTATCTGCTGAACTGCTCTTTCGAAGAGGTTCACGTGTTTAAACCAGCCACTAGTAAAGCTGGGAATTCTGAGGTGTATGTGGTCTGCCTTCACTATTTGGGCAGGGAGGCCATTCACTTGCTGTTGTCCAAGATGATGCAGAACTTTGGGAGGGACATGGTCGAGAAGGCCCTTTTCCCCCAGCACTCCATTCCGGAATCTTTCCTTAAAGTCCACGAAGAGTGCTGTTCGTTCTTCCACAGGCACCAAATCGAGACCATTGCTGAGAACCTCCGACTCTTTGAGTGCATGGGCGAGGTGGAGCAGGCGAGGCTGAACGCTTTACGGGATTGTGCCGTCGCGTTCTTCTTGAACCGGTTCCAGATGAAGCCTATTGCCAGAAATAACTGGCTTGTGAAGAAGCCCCGTGCGGGCTGTGGCATGAACTCCAAGTGGTGCGGGCAGAGGAACAAATACTTTTGCACGTACAATGAGAGGAAGATTCTGGAGTCTCTGACATGGGAGGAGAAAGTGGCCAAGGGCTGTCTTAATCAATGGGCTGAAGAACATTCCCTCGGTAACGTCGGGAAAAATTGCATCTTGGAAGGGGCTTCTTGCAGCCTGGAGTGTCGGTTATGGTACATCTTGGAGGGGCGGAGGTTGCCGAGAGTGAAGTGTTCTCCCTTCTGTAATGGTGAGGTCCTGAAGAGCCTCAATGAAGCTCTTGAGAAATCTTTCATTGGCAGGGCAAGCGTTGGCGCCCTCAGAAGCCTGGCACAGCAAGAGTGCCAATCTTGCAATGTTCTTACGGAGTCACTGATATTGTCTGAATTGTCTGAACTTATGGAGGTTCCAAATGAAGGTTGCGTTGGCCATAGAAAGTGCTTGACTGTAGGCTTCCCATTGCTTTGTGATGCCAACAGCCCATCTGGCTTGGAAGTTAAATGCTTGGAGTCTGCATCACTCTCAACGTTTGGCTGTTCGTTGCTTCACGACGGGGAACCAAAATACCAGCAACAGCTCCTGGAGTGCCTTTTGCGTTTGTTCCCAGAGCTTCAGGAAGGGGACGCTTTGCTCCTGCCCATTCTTTCTTGTTTTACGCGCTTCAGTGCTGGCTTAGTTTTCATACTGCACAGTTGTTTCCAGCACATCTCATTTGCTTGCCCAACCTCATCTCATCTCTTAGGGGCCAGCGCTGTACTGCTTTGTGCTGGCTACCAAGGTCTTCCAGATCCGGTTTTCCAATACCTGCAGCAGCTAAAGAAGCTCATGGGTGTACTGCTTGACTCAGACTCCCCGCAGCAAGTCTTGCAGTTTGTGCCTATGGAAAACCTTCTAAAGGGGCAGTTGCTGGAGTTTCTGTGGGACCTAAATACCGCCATTGCAAAGAGACAGCTGCATTTGATTGTCCAAATTGAGCAACAGCAAATGACATGACTTTTAGTTCAAAGCTGCAAGTTGCCTCCACCTTTTTCACCTATCTGCTGGGGGGGGGAAATGCTTCTTTTTAAACCATAGGGAACCCTTTTTTAATATATGGTATTTTGAGACAATAAGTCCTCCTCTGCTGTCCTTTGTACTTTACTATTCTGCTGCTTTATTCTCTGTTTATATACAACTTGTGAGGCCCTGGGGAAATTTTATTATACAGGAGCCACAGCTGTAATGGAAAAAAGAGTCCTTTTCTATGCCTAACTCTGACTTATAAGTTGCCTAACTCTGACTTATAAATCTGCCTAGCTTAGTGCCTCTTCAGAAGTGGCACTGGCTTCCATTAAAGGTGCCTTCAGGTGAATAGGAGCAGTACATAGCTGGGACGTGTATGCTCATTGTGTGGCTGCATGCGCAGAGCGAATCACCTGAGTCTTTCCCAACTGATCGTTGCCCTTTGTGGAGAGCAGCAATAATAATAATGACCCATTTGGCAGAGTTGCTCCATCTGATATCACTTGATAAAGACCTGTACCTGCTTGGCTGGTTCATGCATCTGACTCTGTGGCTGCATATAGACAGGTGCTTCTGTGGAGGTATTAGAAATTAAAGACAACCCTTCCACTAGACTCACCTGGGTTTTGTATATGTGCTTCAAACACTCTTATCCCTTTCTCTCCCCCGCCTTTTAACTGTGAACCTAATTGTGCCTTTTCAGTGCTGTTGAGTGTTTCAGCATATGTGATCTTACGATAAAACATTTACCCACTTCTCCAGTTCTGCAAGGCCTTGCCACTCCCGTCCTGGATTACCCTTCTGCGTTTCTCTAAGAACAGACCCCAGGGTCATAGCAGGGACAGAACTCAGGTGAATGTGCAGGAAGAGCTTCTGTTATGAACATAAAAGCCACAAGATTGAGTCATCAGGAAAGTCCCTGTAGACTCTTGCTGTCAGTCAAACAAAGGCGGGCCTTTGTTCTTCTTCCGCCTCCCCTTTGCAACACAAGATAAATGGAATTCTGGCATTGTTTTGGTTTGGGAACTGCCTGTTTAACGTGGGATAGTGTGAATCTTGGACGCATTTTTCCATTTTTCATGGTTTCAGTTCACCTTTTCCTCATTCGGGCGCAATGAGTGTGTTGTGATGGCTCAGAGCTGCAGGGTTGGATCCTAACCACGCTGTGAGCAGCTGGTCTGGAAGAACATTGGCCAGCAAGGGGCTGTTCATGCAGTGTTAGTATGTGAATAACAAGCAGCTATTGAGTATCTGTCAACCAGCAAGAGCATTCAGCTGGCTGAAACTCCCAGTGCTGTTATGGAAGCTGCGTGCAGCCTTTCCACCTGAGAAGGTGTATCTGCCAAACAAATACCTTAAACTAGCATCCCCTGGGAGGTTCTCCTGTGCAAGCCCTACCAGAGCAGACAAGAGCTGTGTGGCTCTGCTTCACTATGAGGCTAGGCCGTCACTTCCTAGTAAACTGTGCTCCTAATGTGCCTGTGGCCTTGAGCTAATGTCCGTATCCAACCCTGCCATTGTGCAGTGAAGATAGGCCTCCAGCTTGTGCAAGAGGACTTCCCCTTCCTTTTCTCCTCCTTGCAGCCTCCCACATGCCCCCAAAATCTGCTCTAGAGGGTTGGGGGGACCCTCTGGAGCAGATTTTGGGAGTGCCGGTTGCAGGGTGAAGAGGAGGAACGCTCTGCATGAGCAGTGTTGAGTGCATCATGGTTGCAGAGGGAAAGCGAAGATGTGCAGTTTCACCACTGTAAAATGCATCCTCTCCCTGCCAGGTTAACACTTCTTTCCATTTTTTTGCAATAAAGTTTTCAGCCCTCTGCATGTTGCCAAACATCTCTAGTGGTGATTATTGGTCCACAAGTGTCCACAATCTTGTAGCTCAGGCTCCTGAGCTGTGCCCTTCTGACTCTTCCCCCATTTTCCAGAGAGAATTTTCATTCCTTTTCACCTGTAAGTTCAATGTAGTGTATTTTGAGGAAACTGGGTGTTTCCAGATGTGCTTGATAAGCTGGATTTGGTTAAAAAAAATCTCCAGATGTTGTTTTCCCCTTGATTTTTTATTTTTTTAAATTCTTTATTTCTTTTAAGCTGTCAAAAGGATGGTTGACATTGTTTTGAAACAAATGGTTGGCACCTCATGTTGCTACTTTGATTTGGCTACTCTTATTTCTCTTTTGAGCTTTGTAAATTATGAACAGCAAGAAAGTTTGATCTAGAGGAAACTAAGAAAAAGTGATTTTGAAAATACAATTTATCTTTTATTTTCTGTGTTGTGTGTGATTCTTCTTGAAGCGTACACTTTTTTTAAAAAAAACCCTTTTTGTGGCTGTGAAGAAACACCACACACGTTTGGAAATTGCTGAAGAAAAGTAGAACTGATTGGGTTATTGCAAAAAATAATAATAATTGTAATAGGAATTTCAAAATAACTTAAGGTCTTTGTGGGGTTTTACTCGTTATAAACATTGTGCTTCCAGTTAGTTTTAGCCTGTAATGTTAACTCTATCTGAGAATAATGCTTTCTGCTGACCCAGTTAATATTTTTGCTGCGCTCAAACTGGTGTCCACATCAGGCAATACTGATGGACTTCTTAAATTCAGTTATTCGCATTTTCCATTGCAATCTGAGATACATATTTTTTAAATCATCATTAGAATTTGTAGGCATTCGGTGCGAATTTCTCCAAATAGAAACACCTTTGTTTGCAATTTTGACTAATGTCCACATTGGGAGAGGGTCCCTCTTTTTCCTGTGGAGGAAGCTAGGCTGAAAAGAAGTTGTCCCACGTTAAAGGAATGTGCTTGAGGCCTTTGTGGAGATTTGCTTGCCATTTGGATCCTTCCTTTTATCCATTGTGGAACTCAAAGCAGAATGTTGTAGTTCCATTTTGGCTATGTAAGGAATGGCACTCCCGTCCTGAACATCAGAAATAGGGCAAGTGAGACCGGGTTTTAGCCAGCCTGCTGGCAAGGTCTTAAGCCAGGAGACTCCATTCCATTCCCCTGATTTTCTGTTCCCCTTCTCTCTAACAGGGAGCTGGCAACCACCATCCCTGCTAAGTTTGCACTGCCTCCATTGAGCAGTGTGGGTTCCTCCTTATTTTTTTTCTAGTTCTGTAAACTTCTGGAGTCCCCCAAACCTGCCACCTCCCTTTTGTCTGCAGGTGGTGCCATTTCTGCAACCAAAAAATTGACCCCTGGAGAGTCAGGTTCTCTGTTAGGGTATGTGTCTATGTAAGCAGAAGTCCCATTTGAGTCTCTCATTTAAATTGCTTCCTGTCCCCTCTCTCCAGAGCAGGTGGATCTGCACAGCAGCCAAGTATTTTGGAGGAAGTTAAGAGGCTGGGTATAAATAATTATGTTCTCCATCTCTGGAGATTAGCTGGAAAACCTCAGATGCCCCAAGCATATGCACAATTATTTCACACAGACCACACTGTGCATCTGCCACATGCATTTTCAAAAAGAACCCTACTACAATCGACCTGAAAAGCCCAGGATGCCGCACAGCAGCCATAAAAGTGATGCTCCTTCAATTATAACGATATGCATAATTATCTGCAATAAATAGGCCAATTAGCTCTCAATCCACTGTGCCTGCAGCTGCTCAGGAACCTCGCTTGAACTATTGTTCCTGGCAATGCGTCCTGTCGGGACTGACAGGCTTCCAAATTTAGAGGACCTGCTAGACGCAGTTTCGAAACCTATGTCGAGAGCAGATGTTCCCTGCCTAAGACTAATGCAAAATTACCGTATTTTTCGCTCTATAGGATGCACTTTTCCCATCCTAAAAATGCGTGTGTTTCTTATGGAGCATATGCAGCCTCCGTGGCTTCAGTGAAAGCAACACAAAGCCTCTGGAGCGCAGCGGGAGCGCTCCCGCTGCGCTCCGGAGGCTTCAGGCGCCTATCCCTGAAGCCAGGAGAGCAAGTGGGATCAGTGCGCACCGACCCCTCTTGCTCTCCTGGCTTCGCTTCGCTGGAGAGGCGCTGCACAGCTTTCCCTCTCTGCGCAGAGCCCCTTCAGCGAAGCGGGAGGAGAAACAGGCTCCATTTCTCCTGCCGCTTCACTGAAGGGGCGCTGCGCAGAGAGGGAGAGAATGTTTTTTTTCTTGTTCTCCTCTAAAACTAGGTGCGTCTTATGGTTGGGTGCGTCTTATAGAGCGAAAAATACGGTATCTCTCTGACTTGGTGTTCTGTGTTTTAAGGAGATGCCCTGAATCAGTAATGTGTCCCCCACATACAGGACTCAGCACTCGCTATGGCAAGTGTTGCAAAATTTAGATTGGGGTGGCCATCCCCCAGTTGGGGAGCTGGTCGTCCCCACAAGATCTCACTTATTTTGGAAGCAACAGCAAAGAGAAAAAAAAGGTTAAAGTAAACACATCCCTGGAGTTCATGCAGAGCCCTAATAGACAGTGCTATTTTTCTAGAAAAAGGGGTGCTGGAATTCTCCATGAACGCCTCCCTTGTTCTCTTACATAATGGCAATGGCGCCCACCTGAGAGGTGCCGGAACTGAGTTCTGATGGGTTCCAGTTAAAAAAAAAGCCCTGCTAATATCAATGCAAATCATGTCTTCCCTGTGCATCAGATGAGCAGAGAGGGGGTGATAAACCTCAGCTGAACTGCATGGAGGCTTACAAGCCAACCAAAAGTATATCCTCCAATTCCAATAATAACTGTTGTCATTTTTGGGGGGGTTGGAATCAGTCTGTATGATGAGTCCCTTCTAATTCTTGGACTCCTGGATCCAGCAAGGGTTAAAAAATCTAACAGGATTCCATTGCAGAATTAGTCAGGTGAGCTTCTTGGTGAGGAAATGGCCATAGCTGCCATTTGAGGGCCACCATTACTATAACGCGGGTGGCGCTGTGGGTTAAACCACAGAGCCTAGGGCTTGCCGATCAGAAGGTCGGCGGTTCGAATCCCTGCGACGGGGTGAGCTCCCGTTGCTCGGTCCCTGCTCCTGCCAACCTAGCAGTTCGAAAGCACCTCAAAGTGCAAGTAGATAAATAGGTACCGCTCTGGCAGGAAGGTAAATGGCATTTCCGTGCGCTGCTCTGGTGGCTTAGTCATGCTGGCTGTATAAGCCAGAAGCTGTCTATGCACAAACGCCAGCTCCCTCGGCCTCTAGAGCGAGATGAGTGTCGCAACCCCAGAGTCATCCGCAACTGGACCTAATGGTAAGGGGTCCCTTTACCTTTACTATTACTATAACAAAAGAAGTGCTGGTGCCCTCTGGGGCATCCACACCTGACTGATAACTCACCTGGCTGATACTCAGAAGGGCAATAACTTGCTTCTCTGTGACTCTGCTCCATTCAACAGCTGTAATGTCCTTGCCTTTTAATTCCTGAAGGAAGAAATTCCTCCCCCCTTGCCCACAGCCTCGATTCCTTCCTGTTTATTATGGCTTAACTAAATGCACTGGTAACAGAAATAATATTTCATGCTGCATTCATTAATTTGCCTGTTTTACCTCTGAGACAATAAAAATGCCAATAATCATTGACAGTTCTGCCAACATTTGACTGCTTTTAACAAGCTGCTCTCTGATCCTTCAAATTATTTCCCGTAATAGATGGGCTCCCCGCTGTCAGCGCTGATTTCATCGTGAAGTGTATTAGTCTAACCAGTGTAGGCACTCAAAGTAGGTGCCGTTTTGGCAACAGAACAACTGGCAAAACCTTCCGATGCGACCAGATTACGTTTGGACATCATCCTATCGCTGCGAGGCTTGCAGAGCACAAAGTAGTGAGATTGGCATTATCCCTAATTTCTAAAGACTTCCCTGAAGTTGTATAAATACAGTTCTCACCTCAGTTGATGTTGAGCTTTTAACCGGGAAAGGAAGCAGGGAATTTAGAGGGAGAAAGTGAGCCAGGAAGAGGATTTTGGCTGCGTTCAGTCAGCATTTTATTCCAATGCCTGAAAATTTCCACATTTTAATGTGCTCTTTCACATGTCATAAAAGCCACTTCTGGTAATCTAGCAGTATCTAGTGAAAGTTTACATGCTCATTTCACGCACACAATGATTTTCAGTTTTATACATTTCAATAATTATACTATCATCTTAACTCTTCAAAACTTGATTTCCTTCCCCCTCTTTCTGCAGTTCCTTAAATTTATTTTTAATATTTTCTGCATATCCAAATTAACTTAATTTGCTTGTTTATTCATCTACTTTAAATATATACTCTTATAAAACTGCAGGTTATTACAATAATCCTGTCAATGTTCTTAAATGTTTACAATTTGTTTGCAAATATTCCATAAGCCATTTCCATTCTTTTATAAAAAGTTGATTATCTTGATTTCTTATTTTTCCAGTAAGTTTCGCCTTTTCTGCACATCCATTCTTTCTTTGCTGGGACTTCTTTCCATTTTGGGGCAAGTAACATTTTTGCTGCTGTAGTCACATACACGAATAAATTTCTATACAGTTTGGGGAGTTCTTTCCCTATAATTCCCAAAAGGAAAGCTTCTGTTCTGCATTTTTTTAAACAAAAGTTATTTTAAACATCTTTTTCAATTCATTATATATCATTTCCCAGTAAGCCTTAACCTTACTACAAGGTTTAACCTTACTGTAAGGTCACATGTTCATTTCAATGCTGTTTCCGGCTGGGGTCAGGAAGAGAGCCATTTGCAACCAAACCCTGAAACTCAGAAAAGTATAAGTGTTTTGTGTTGTAATTTCACATAACGATATTTGGGGTGGTCTCCTGGCCTAAAGTTCTTTCCCACCATTTAAAAGTTAGCAAAACACTGTGGAATATTGATCCCATAACTCAACAGGTACTATACGTGTAAAAGGAATTCAAGTAGTTAGCCGTGTTGGTCTACGTGAATCTGAAGAAGTGTGCATGCACACGAAAGCTTATACCTAAAACTACTCAGTCGGTCTCTAAGGTGCTACATTATAATTTTTAAATTCTTTCGGAAGGATTCTTTTAAAGACTTTCTTAGATCATATAACTTTTTTGGAGACTTGCTTCTTTCAAGGGAGTTTTTAGAAGAGTCTTTTAAACTATATTTTTAAAGGATTGTTTTAATTTATTGTAAAAGGAATGTTAGCAATTGGGCCAGAAACGCTATCATTACAACCAGTAATAACCACTATAACCTAGTAAAGCCCATTGTGGTACCCTACAAGCCCTTCCAGGGCTGTCCGCTCTCAACAGCTGTGATCCCAAGTGAGGCTCCATAACTGGTTTTCTTAAAAACCCTCCCCAAGGATCACCCCCTCCCCTCATCAGCTGTTGAGCAGAGCGGTCGACCCCAATTTCTAACCTCCCTTTCGCACAGGTGTGAGTGAATTTAGGGTGACAGAGTGGTATATAGGTTATGGTTACCAGACGTCCTCGTTTCCCAGGGACAGTCCCCAGATATGTCCCCGGATTTCATTTAATGTCCCCGGATCTATTTTTTACGTGTTGTAGATTTATTAGTAGGGAATGAATGTTCCGTGATTGGTTCAACGGCACAAAACACATCATATGGGGACTTCCAGCAAGGCAAAATGGTGGGCGGCACGGCAGCAAGCAACTCCTGAAGCCAGCCAGAGCCAACTGCGCTACCAGGCTGGCTCTGGGCTGCTGAGACTACCACTGCTGCTGCCGCTGCCAAGGGGGAACCATGGATGCCCGGCGCGCCAACTGGGGGAACTGCTGACACACACACCCTGTGACCGAAATTGAGCCGGGAGCGAGAGCGCCCGGTCACCCGGCTGACTGCCCAGTGTCGCTACGGGGCCAGGAAAACCCCAGAGCCAATGCAGGGAGAAGGAGGAGAGGAGAAGGAGAAGGAAGAGAGAAAGAGGAAGGAGAAAAAAAGAGGGGATCCCCGATCTTGCCACGCCGCTGCCACTGAGGAGAGGAAGGAGAGCACCGGGAGGGCAAGAACACATGGCCAAGCCCAGGTCCGACCCTACTCCATGGCGGCTAGCGCTCCAAGAGAGCAGGCCAGGGTCCAGAGGAAGGATGTGCGACAGAGGAGACCACAGAAGAGACTTCTTTTTTAAAAAAACAACTTTTTAAATAACTTTTTTCTCTATTCAATAAAAAAGTGTCCCCGGATTCTTTGAAAAAAAATCTGGTAACCTTAATATAGGTACCAGAGTGAGAAAGGAGCATTAGAAATGGGAACAGAAGCACTGCCTGCCATTATAATTAGTAAAACTAACGTAATAAATGCTGTGCTTGGACGCAGTCTTGGCAAGCAGGGATAGAGGGAGGTCCCAAATCGAGGGAAGTTTGTGTGGTGGGAAAATCAGAAGCCGAATGGGGGAAAAAGGTGAGCAGAGATGCGGCTGGATACCTGTAAAGCACTTTAGCCGTCATGGCTTCCTCCCTCCAAAAGAATCTTGGGAACTGTTGTTTGTTACGCAGAGAGTTGTTAGGAGACCGCTGTCTCCCTCACAGAACGACAGTTCTTAGTGTGGTTTAACAAATCTATCTGCCTTCCTAAGGAACTTGCTAAAAGAGCAAACATATTAAATTATTGAAATATTACTTTAAAGACATGTTTGTTTATTTAGCAAACTTTCTGATTGCAAGAAAACCTCAAAAGCATTTTCCCTCTCACTGTGCGCATGACGTCAGGGTAAGTTTGCCTAACCAAAAATGTTCTAGCAGGGGTTTGCAACCATGCAATGAAGATACCTAACTAATATCAATAGGCAGGAAGTTACAGAGAAAAAGCATTGCCACACTGGTGGGGAGAAAACCTGATTTCCTCCAAACGCAATCCAAACCTTGTTTTCACTGAATGTCTTTACCAGTTTAAGGCAACAAATCATGGCTACGTATGTGGCCCGCACCAGGCCAATGATAGTGTTACAGTACTACTTCCAAACAAAACGTGGCATTTCCGCACACAGAAATTGCATATCCGAGTTCAGCGTAATTCAATTTTCTGCCAATTTAAAATGACATAGCAGCCCTCAAAGAATTGCCGTTGGGTGAGGCTGTTGCAGCCTGCCTGTTAGAAATCCCCAGCCCTCCCCTTGCTGGGTGTTCCAACAATACCCCGTGGAAAATAAAATTACTATTAACAATTTAAGTCTGGGGTGTTTCGATAGGTGTGCTGAGGATGCCAAGAATTGCACGCTTCAAACTTCCTAGAGGGCGCCAACAGTCAGGCAAACCACCATTGCACCTTAACAGGCTCGTACGACATGCTTCTTCTGCTTCAACATCAATTCTTAGCCTTGGGGCTCCCTAATATGACGTTCTTTCTCAGCTATCCACAGAAAGAGAGAAGCAAATGTGTGTTAAAGGGAATCTGTCGAAAAGAAGCCCACTGCTTTTGAGCTGTAATAATGTCTGGGGAGACCAGGCTGCTTATTTTCTCAGTTTGTTTTCCATCTCTCTCTCTAAGCCTGAATGTAAAGGAACTCCCTTAAGTCGCTGAGGGGATTTGCGTGGCGTTTTTCATGCCAGCTCCAAAGTTTCCTGAAGACAGGGCCGGCCCACCCATGAGGAAAGGTGAGGCGGGTGCCTTGGGCAGCAGAATCCACTGGGGCAGCAGATCCAGCCTCCAAGGAATGCCTCGCCTGCTGCCGCCAAAGCCGTGTGCTCCTTGGGGGGCCGATTCTGCCCCCTCCTCAGCAGCTCCCCTCCCAATGCCGCCTCTATAGCAGCGTCTCCACGAATAGGAGGTGCTGCTGGTCTCCCCTGTAATAAACGAAAATCTGCCCATATTCCCACAAGAGCCGTTTTAGAGTCCTTGGCAGGTTCTCCCATCGGTTGGAGAAAATAGCAGAGGCCAACCAGAGAATATTGAGAAGCAAAGCAGCTAGTAAGCCTGATATTTATTGAATTGTTGCAACAGGGTGTCCCCTTCACACGCAAGAGAAGGAGGAGGACCCAGAACCCAGGTGTGCCCGCCCTTATGTAGACATTTTAAATTGCCTGCCTTGGAATCCAAGACCACCCCCAGATGCATCATACCTACTGTAGTTCCTGAGCCAGATCACAGGCTCACCCTATTCATACACAGACAAACCCTTAAGACAGGATTTGACTTTGCAGAGAACATTTGGTCAGTTTGGGAGTCAAAATGGTTCCAGGGCTGTTTTCCTGTGCTGCTTCAAACATGTGGTTTATATATTTATGTACGTATTTGCTTGGTACATTTATTATATATTGAAATATACTCCGAGTCTCAAAGTGATTTCATGCTCTTTATTCAGCTCATAGTGGTGGTGAGGAATGAATGTCCCCTCAAAGTATCTGCTTTATATACATTATTTACACAATGCGCTGCACGTGATTGGCTAATTCTGGAATTCTTCTGTAGGCCAATCAGGTTGTGGATTCACTTCTATCTGGAGCTGGATTGGGTGGCTCCTGCCGACCAATCATACTGCTGCATTGTCCTAGGACCAATCAGACTGCTGCATTCTGAATCCTATTGTTCTAGGACCAATCAGACTGCTGCAGTTTGGATCCAATTCAACTCAGTACATAACATATATATAGGACCTTATTTTTTTTATTCCACCCCCCTTAAATGAAATGGTGGGGGCTGCCCTCTGGGGACCCCTGGGTTTTGAGTCCCACTTCAACCATCAGGTAAAGTTGATTTGATCCCCCACTTGTTCCTGAGGTAGAACCTCACTCACCTCTTCTTCCCTGGCAGGGGTGGCACTTTTTTTGTGGTTTGCCTCAGGTGCCAAAATCTATTGGAATGGGAATGTCTACAATACAGGCAGCGACTGTTTTAGGTGCGTACCAATAGGCATATACTGTGCACATGAGCATTGTGCCGAGCCTGGAAGTGGCCAGAAAACGTGACAAAAACAGGTCGGACAGGGGCTGAACAGGGCAGGGAGGCCTTACGTGGGCTCTGCCAATATCTGTAGGGGTCCAGAACGTAACCCCTCTATACAAAACCATTACTGCCTGTATCCTTTCTGTTCTTCCTTTTTTTTTTTGTATTTATTTTATTTATACTTTTCAGGTTTATACATTTCACTGATTTTACAATCATTTCGACATTCCAAAACTTGACTTCGTTCCCCCTCTTTCTGCGGTTCCTTAAATTTATTTTTTAATATTTATTTATTTTTAATATCTTCTGCATATCCCAATTAACTTAATTTGCTTGTTTATTCATCTTTGAATATATACTCTTATGAGACTGCAGGTCATTACAATAATCCTTCCAGGGTTTTTATCTGTTTACAATTTATCTGTAAATATTCAATAAACCATTTTCATTCTTTTATTAAAAAAAAAAGTTTGTTATCTTGATTTCTTATTCTTCCAGTAAGTTTCACCAGTTCTGAATATCCCATAAGTTTTTGTATCCATTCTTCCTTTGCTGGGACGACTTCTTCTTCTTTCCATTTTTGGGCGAGTAACATTCTTGACGCTTTAATTGCTTACATGAAACTTATTAATGTATTCATGTATCCATTCTGTTCTTCCTAATGGAATGGGAGTCATTGTATGAAAGCACATCATGTGGAGGTATTCATGAACAGCAGGACATTTCAGCATAATCTCTTCAGCAATTGCCCTGTGTGCTAAGTATATCCAGTACTGTGGCATTTGTGGGGTGGCTGCTTATCAGTATATTTTCTCAAAACCAAGCTTTGCAACATGAACAGCGAAATCCAAAGCAAAGCTGCTTGGATGTGAATCCCACAGAATTCCATGGGATTTACTCCGAGGTAAGAAAAATCACAGGGGAGAAATCAAAGGTGCAAACCAATACTCTGCCTTCCCTTGAAATTCACATTTTTTCGAATTTTGCCATGCAGTTCTCTGGCAAATCAATGTGTACAAAACTGCATATATTTACGCACATTTTTATAACATGTAGAAGTGCATTATATGAGGGGAAACTCCTTTGCAAAAAAATGTGCAAATCGGGCAAAATTCCGTACAAAAATGTGAAGTTAGGAGGAATCTGCAATAAAATGCTGATGAGTTTTCATGAGGGCTTACCAAAAAAAAGGCAAACTGATGAGGAAATGTGGAGAAACTGAACTTAAGACTCGAAAAATGAAAAATGGAGAGAATCAGAAATTGTCAGATTTGCCTATCTCTACTCTAAAGTAAGCTAGTGTGGGATTGCTGCCTAATTAGATTACTTTCACATCAGTATTCTGTGCTGCTAACACTTTCCCCTCTACACAATGAGAAACTAAGGCGGAAGGGAATATTTTTTTCTGCGCTTAATAAGGTCAGCAGTCTGTGAAAAAACAAAGATGGAAAAATGCATCACTTTTTATGTATAGAATTCCACTTGAGCAGAAACGTGTCATTGTCCCCCACCCTGCATTTGTGTATTTATAGAGTTTACCATTTGGCAAAGAAACAGCATTAAAATGTTTTTATGTGCAAATGTGTTGCAGGGCCCTGTATACTGGTGGAGTTGTGGGTGGCATTGACACAGTGTTGTTGTCATTGTTTAGTCGTTTAGTCGTGTCCGACTCTTCGTGACCCCATGGACCAGAGCACGCCAGGCACTCCTGTCTTCCACTGCCTCCCGCAGTTTGGTCAGACTCATGCTGGTAGCTTCGAGAACACTGTCCAACCATCTCGTCCTCTGTCGTCCCCTTCTCCTTGTGCCCTCAATCTTTCCCAACATCAGGGTCTTTTCCAGGGAGTCTTCTCTTCCCATGAGGTGGCCAAAGTATTGGAGCCTCAGCTTCAGGATCTGTCCTTCCAGTGAGCACTCAGGGCTGATTTCCTTCAGAATGGATAGGTTTGATCTTCTTGCAGTCCATGGGACTCTCAAGAGTCTCCTCCAGCACCAGAATTCAAAAGCATCAATTCTTCAGCGTCAGCCTTCTTTATGGTCCAGCTCTCACTTCCATACATCACTACTGGGAAAACCATTGCTTTAACTACACGGACCTTTGTTGGCAAGGTGATGTCTCTGCTTTTTAAGATGCTGTCAAGGTTTGTCATTGCTTTTCTACCAAGAAGCAAGTGTTTTTTAATTTCGTGACTGCTGTCACCATCTGTAGTGATCATGGAGCCCAAGAAAGTAAAATCTCTCACCGCCTCCATTTCTTCCCCTTCTATTGACACAGTAATGATGTGTTAATGGTGGATTTGTACTAGACCATTCACATATCGTTTCACGATGGTGCTTGCTAGCTGATGGTTCCCCAGTGTTATTGTATTATCTTGCACGATTGGGGTGGTGGAGAATAAACCGGAAAATTAGTGGTAGGAAAATTTACAGAAATTCAGCAGGAAGTTGCAGGGAATGAACCAACTAGAAACGAGGCAGTATGTTCACCCCCAAACCTTGGTGGAAAGTACTGAAAACTGGATCGCCTATAAGCATCCCAATACCATTGCATGTACAAATTATCATGAATGCACAATAAAAAATACATCTCTGGATGGGCCCTGCTTTGTATTGGTTCCCCTTCTTGCACTCTGCTTATTGGAAATCGAAATACACTGAAATCACTGGGGGCAGGAAAATGCCCATTTAAATATCAATAAACACAATGTATTTTCATTTTGTGTCCATTCCATAATCCCAGTGGTGTGTTTCAGAGCATGGATAATATATGCAAGCTAGTTAATTGGACTGAGTTTGCTGCCATGACTTAAGAAAAAAGGGCATTGTGATTTTACATGACATGCAATATTTTTTATTTTTTTAAAAAAAAATATAAACCATTCCTGTAGGAAGTAAGCCCAATTGATTTCAATGGGATTTGCTTCCTAGTAATGATGCTCAGAACTGCAGATTCTTTGCGTAATTGGCTCTCTCCCTAGCCTCCAATTTTAACATGAAACTGAACAGTGATAGGCAACTTGGGTGAGAACTATAATTTAGTGGGGTTTTAGAAAAACATATATTTTAAATAAGATAACGATCAGCTGTCTGTAAACATGGTGTGTTGTGTGTTTCTGTATAGGGTAATTATAAGAAAGACGTTCATAAAATGCAAGTAAATAATGTTTTTGGATAGATTTGTACATGATAATCAAGACAGTCCATCACTAGGGTTATGCCTGACAAACTAATGGATATCAAGGGGTTCACAAAAGAACATTAGTGTTTCTTGATGATGGGATATCTCTCTCTCCTGTCTTTGGAATGTGACACCCATCATAGTTTTGAGGAGGGACAGAAAGCAGTCATATATTATAACTTGCCTGGTGTTGAGGCATCTAATCATAAGCCTGCATTTTTTATCAGAGCTTCTATATTTTATCAAGGCTTGTATTTAAAAATGAGCTTAAAAAGATTTTCAAATGTTTCATGCCAGGCAAAAGACCAGCTGCTTAGAAAAGGCCTTGGCAATGTTTTTCCTCCTAAGACAAGGGGGCCCCCTGATTTATAGCAGAAAAACAATTCTCAAAGCCATAAAAAAGGGGGAATTACAGACAACTGACCTTGCAGACTGAGAAAACACAATTAAGAATGGGTAAATAAGTAAAATAATACCAATGTGCCTCCCAGTAAAATGAGCCAGATCTTCTTTCCAAGGTTGAAAGGCCAAGAGCAGTGAAAAAGGCAACTGGCTTGGCTAGAAGAAAAAAGAGCATTTTTGGGAAATTTTCTAAAGCTGTTTCTTTCTTAAACTGAGAGAGTTAAAAAGGCAATAAATGTTGGGAAGAGCTAATGGGAGAAGCATCTAGCTGGCTGGGAAAGGAGGGGGAAAGGGGGGAGGTGTACACTGAAGAGGTTTATTTTAAAAGCTGTGTTTTTTTTACTGAGTTCCTTTTTACTTTGAGAAGCTTTATTCTTTTAAAAGGCTACCTATGATAAATGAATGAAATATATTAGCTTAAATACATTGGCTTAAATGTAATTATGCAAAGGATTTAAGGAATGCTAGATTCTTATTTCATATGGTTGTAAGAGTTGTATTTATCCTGAAATTAAGTCAGCCACCAGTCTAGCCCCCCTGCTAGACAGAAGACGCCATCCAAGCACTCTTGATATATGGTTGTCAGGCATTTGTTTAGAAACCTTAAATGAAGGAAATCTTTCAATGTTGATGTGAACTCAAGATCCTTGACATCTGTTGAACATAAAAATGTAAGATTAAACATTTGTTTTAGAAGGCAATAGGGCAAGGAGGGCAAGAGGTGAGCTGGTAATTAAGATTCCATGTAAGATATATTATTACTTATTTGTCATATATATAGCTCTTTGTCTCCCTTATAAGGGCAAGGAAGTGGGTGTATCTTTTGTGGGTGTATCTTTTGTGATTGGTTCTAGCAAACAGCCAATAGGAATATTCAACCAGGCTGATTGGACAGAGGCAGCCACAGGAGGAGCAAAGGGGGCTGGATTAAGGGAATATAAGTGCTGGCCAGGATGGCAAGAGGCCAGGCCAGAGCTTGGTAACCATATACCACTGAGCCTCTCATTTATTTGTCTGACAAATAAATTATTATTTTAATTTCTCTATTGCTGCGTTGAATATTTCATTCCAGCTAAGCGTTAACCACAAGCAGGGTGCTACAGTGTCAGTACCCTGCCGTGCCCCTTCTGCTACGGCTGGAACACTCCCCTCTCACTAGTGAGAGGGAGGCGTTCCTGCATATGGCATTGCCACTCGTCTTCCCTGCCCTGGGACAGAGAAGGCAAATGGTGACACCTTGTGGGATGCCCTGTCTGTCATTTGGCAAGGGAGGGGGCATTTCTCGGCCTCAGATGGTGACATGGGACAACACTGGGACAGCCCTCCCTTGCTACTCTCCACCCCTACTCTCACCATGGATATTAGACATTGGTAGCCTTGTCCTCTACAAAATTTAATATCTACACAACTCTCCGCTTTTTCTTTCTCCTCCTCCTTCCTTCCCACTTTTGTTCCAACACCTTGCCTGATGAAGACTTCTTCGGGACTCAAAAGCTTGCAAACTTTCTTTCGTTTCCTTTAATACACACTTCCGAAATTAAATGCAGGGCAGCAGCCGTAATTCATTTCAAGGTTTTAGTTAAAGACAAGGTTCCTCACTCCTCAGCCCTGCATGAAAATCTCAGGATGGAAGTAGTTCAGACATGCTGCAGATTTATTACTTGTAAAGTAATAGAAAATCCTTTTCACATTAGATTCCATCAGTATGTAAGTTCCCCGAGAAAACCAATTATGTAAAACTGATTGCAAGGCATTCTTTGGGCTAGGAAATTAAATCCACTTGGACTTCAGCAGAACTTCCTTGCTGCATATTTCTGATATTTTATCTCTCGTGGAAATGAAATTCAGGGCATGGAAGTACCCCCAGTTACAAAATCAAATCCTGTGTGTCTCTGAAAGGAATTGGGGACGTGTGGTTAGGCGTTTTAGTTATCATCTTGCTCAGACAGGTATAGGCAGCACCTTGGGATGCCGAATTGGAATGTATTTGCACATCCCCACTGCTTTACACAGAACCACCTGGGACCCGTACATCTTAGGTAGTCTAGTACTGCAAAGATATGCTTGTTTACATGGGAATAAATCCTACTGAGAGCAACATGGGTGCAAGTTTGCACAGGGTTGCATCTTAAGCGCAGGGCTTGCATATTTCTTCCCAGATGTGTTGTGTGGCATAGGACACAGTGAGTTGACTGTGCATTGTCCTTAATTATAGCTGAGCTTCCAGATTCCCCTTTTCCTTAGCCTAGGTGAAGTCTTGCTGCAGGCCTGTGCTTAGATCCCTACCAGGAAGCTATAAATAGCCGCCTTAGTCAATTTGTTTCATTATCAACACATGGGAGGAGTTTGAATTAAGGATATGGGAGAAGCCCTGCCATTCCAGATGAAGGACATCTACAGTCAGGTGTCCTGTTTCCTACAATGGCTAACTAGATGCCAATGGGAAGACCACAGGCAAGACATGAGTACCATAGCTCCTGGTTCAGCAAACCATGATGCATGTATATTTCCTGTCTTGGGGGAAAAGCTTAACACTGCATCTTATTCCTTATGGACACTGAAGAGGTGGAACTTGCCTTTCTGTGTGAAGGTGTCAATAACCACACTAATATGACTCTTCTAGCCTTTATTGCTGGTGGTCAGCTGTCACCAAGTGAATACCATTTTCTAGCAGAGAATGCAATTTATAAATGCCCAGACTGATTGACATAGACATTTTTAAGTATGCACCTGAGAATAAAGCCAAACAATGCATTTGCAAACACATGTATCCTGCAGGGTCTGCCTCTCAGAGAGTCATACTGTATAAACTAGCCACAAGAGCCATGTTCTATTGTAGATGTTAATATTTCACAGCATGAAGTAACTAGATACATAAAACAGACGCCTTCTGGAATAAAACATTGCTGTTTTATACCCATGAGTATTGTTCATAACTTTACTTGCCAGAACTTCTTCAAAAACAGGTACAAAACCATCAAAGACACACCCAAAGAATTTCATAAGGTAATGTGCATGTCCAGCATAGGTTCATCTTAGAAATAAAGATAATTCCAAACAAACCTAAAAGCAAAGGTCTCTCTCTCACACTCCTTACTGCCTCCATTTTGCCCGGAGCGGTATTCATTAACATATCTTTACTCCCACAGAGCCTGGGAACAAAACCCCAAAGCCCAACTCCACAAGGTGGTGATTTGCAACTCAATAGTCTCCCGTGTGATTTAAGGTTAAACACCTTGTGACATCTAGCAGAGAACAATAACAGTTCATTATCAACCAGTTAAAGCCCAGAGAACACTTATTATAATGTAATGGAAAAAAACTCCAATGTTAGCAATACACATTTAGCCATACTCCATTTCAGTGTCGATTAAACAATTGCATTTGTTCTCCCTCAACAATGGGTAAAACAGTCATCCTGGCATGTGATTCCCAGCAAATGGCATTCGGAGGCATACTGCTTGCAACGGTGGAAGGAGAGCACACTATGCTGCTGGATGCCTCCAAGCTGCATGTTACCATCAGCAAAGGATGAATTGGCATTAGGAGAATCCAGTTTAAAGAGAGGTTCCGGACCTTGTGAATGCAAAAGCCTGTTTGTAGATGAGATTAGGTGCTTAAAACGTTTCTGGGAAAGTAAATACTTAAAAACACTAGATTTATTGTTAATTGATGTATAGCGGCCATTCGTTTCTCAAACCAGTGCTGCAGTTTTCCTTTCTTGCAGCTGTGATTTTGAACACTTAGGGACATTTACTATGGGCTACCCAGTACAGGAATCTATCTATAGCGGTAGTTGGAGGAGTTGATGGGTCTTTCTTGTTGGAAGAAGAATGACAACCTCCTGCAAGTTAAACCTGTTTTGAAATCCGGAAATCTGCTTCAGGTGGAGGTGGCGGCTCAGGACTTCTTGCAAGCAGTGCCATGGCACAAAGGAAGTGGCTTTTTTGGTGGCTTTTTCTTCGGTTTTTGTTTTTACACCGATGCAAAGAGAGGGCTTGCTAATCCTTTACACTCATCCTGGTGGCAGTTCCCCCCACTGTTCTGCCAGACAATACGGTTTTGATTGCTTTTGCATCCTGCCAGGCTTCCCAACTGTAAAAAATGCATAATCAAAAACGAAAAGACACGTCCAAGACATAAAACCGGAGACGAATGCATTGGGGGAAGTTATATATGTGGATGTCTGTTTGCAGGTAATTAGGGACCAGCGCCTATGAAGGAAATAAAATGAGGGCACTGCATAAAAGCTTTGATTAGCGCGGCAGGATTATAAACGGCTGCTAAAATAACACGGGGATAGAAGGAAAATGGGGGGGGGGAGGGAATAAAACTTAAATTAGGAAAGGCTAAAACCATATGATGCTGCTTGCATGGATTTCCATTTATAGCAAAGGCTCTTGAAAGAGCCTTTTCATCCGGCACAGAAACAAACATGAAATATTTCCCTGTTAACAGCTGCAGTCGATAATAAGAGCACCTGAGCAGGCTCCTTTCTGCCGCTTTGGCCTGTTGCTGTGATGATCATTACGCGCTTTTGACCTCGAGCTAACGAAGCAAGAAAGAGAGGCAGAGCCACAGGGAAATGCCAATGATGGAATTAATAATAAATTAAAACGCGAGAAAGCTGGCACTCCTTTCTTTGTGACCCGCATAGAAAGCTGCAAGAATGCTCTCGTGTGGAGAGATGAGGGAAGGGCCACGTGGCTCAGTGGCAGAGCGTCTGCTTTTTATGCAGAAGGCTCCAGGTTCAAGTCCTGCCAGAGATGTAGCGTGGGGGGTGCCATGACCCAGGGCGCAATTTTGAGAGGGGGAGCAAAAGGCGCCCCTACAGCAGGCTCCTGTTGGGTGTGGGGCCAGGGATGCTATGGATCAGCGTTCCCCAAACTGGAGTCTCCAGCTGTTTTGGGACTACAACTCCCATCATCCCTAGCTAATGGTCAGGAATGATGGGAATTGTAGTCTGGAAGAAAAAAAAAAACCCGGCTGGAGACCCAAGTTTAGAAAACACTGATCTGGCTAGAATGTGTCCTTGAATTCTGATAATGCTTCTTGCCTGCCTGGATGGGAGACTGATAAAGGCACATGTAGAAACTCGCCTACTGTACGAAGGTAAAAAAAATCCCATTCATTACTCCGCCCACTTTGTCCTCTGGCCACGCCCACCACTGGCATGAGGCCCCTGAAAGCTCTCGCAGGTGGGAAATGTGGCTTAAGGGTTGGCTGGTGGCAAAGGTAGCCAGCTCATGTAAGCAGCCCCTCTATCAATCCTGGTATGCCCCGTGGAGGACCTTAAGGTCCACAAATGACAACATTCTGGAGGTCCCAAGTCACAACGTGGTTAGGTTGGTCTCAACTAGGGTCAGGGCCTTTTCAGTACTGGCCCCAACTTGGTGGAACGCTCTGTCACAAGAGACTAGGGCCCTGCGGGACTTGACATCTTTCTGCAAGGCCTGCAAGACAGAGCTGTTCCACCTGGTATTTGGTTTGGACTCAGTCTGACCCTTATGTCCCCCCCCCCCATTATGGTTTTGACTTTTAAAATGAGGCTGCATTTTAAATTGCATTTTAACCTGTATTTTTTTAATTGTTTTTCTTTTTTTCTTCTTCTTATGTTTTTACTGAAATTTTATTGATGTTAGCCACCCTGAGCCTGGCTCTGGCCGGGGAGGGCGGGGTATAAATAAAATTTATTACTACTACTATTATTATTATTTACAGATCATTCATATTTGGTCAAGGCCTGTCCCTAAGAATGGGAAAAAAACTGTTGTGGATGGAGATTTATAATACGCGGAGGCTGAATTATCGCGGCTGAGGGAACGTCAACCTATTGTTCCTTCTGGAGTCAGCAAACATGCTTTCAACATTGTTGTTGTTTAGTCGTTTAGTCGTATCCGACTCTTCGTGACCCCATGGACCAGAGCACGCCAGGCACTTCTGTCTTCCACTGCCTCCTGCAGTTGGTCAAACTCATGTTTGTAGCTTTGAGAACACTGTCTGACCATCTCGTCCTCTGCCGTCCCCTTCTCCTTGTGCCCTCCATCTTTCCCAACATCAGGGTCTTTTCCAGGGAGTCTTCTCTTCTCATGAGGTGGCCAAAGTATTGGAGCCTCAGCTTCAGGATCTGTCCTTCCAGTGAGCACTCAGGGCTGATTTCTTTAAACATAGAAAATAACTAATGAGGGCACACTGTTTTGTTGTAGCTATAATTAATAGTGGAATGGGGCACCTTTTTCTGTCCCACCTGTTCTGCACACTTAAATTGCTGAGTACAATACTAAGGACCATAATGGTCATTAGGCACCAATGACCTGTTTTTCTAGCTGGGCCTACCTATCATTATGCTGAGATTACAATTAGCCTCATGGTGTCCTGTTAGTTTTGCTCTGCTGCTTGCGCTGAATGGCTGTCTCGTTGGGTTAAAAGACAAAGGAATTGACCTTCCAGTTCTGAGATCCTTACTCTCACCAAGTGTCAGAGACTGGCAGGACGCGGATGTATTGGTAGAAGGGGAACTGGAATCTGACTTGGGAGAGAGGGGTCAGTGATTTGTGGGGAACTGAAATCAGCCCTGAGTGCTCACTGGAAGGACAGATCCTGAAGCTGAGGCTCCAGTACTTTGGCCACCTCATGAGAAGAGAAGACTCCCTGGGAAAGACCCTGATGTTGGGAAAGATGGAGGGCACAAGGAGAAGGGGACGACAGAGGATGAGATGGTTGGGCAGTGTTCTCGAAGCTACCAGCATGAGTTTGACCAAGCTGCGGGAGGCAGTGGAAGACAGGAGTGCCTGGCGTGCTCTGGTCCATGGGGTCACGAAGAGTCGGACACGACTGAATGACTAAACAACAAGTACCACCCAGGAGGAAAAAATCAGAGGCAGGGGAAGCTTCAGAGCTAAAGGAAGAGGAGGAAGAGGCAGGTCAGGGAAGTGAAGATCCAGGTTCTTCCCCCCCTCTCAGACCCTCCAAGTGTCCCTATTTTTCACGGACATCCCTAATTTACAGAAGTTGACCCGGTTTCTGATTTGATCTCAGAATGTTCTGATTTACCTTAAAGGTAAAGGGTAAAGGGACCCCTGACCATTAGGTCCAGTTGTGGCTGACTCTGGGGTTGAGGCGCTCATCTTGCTTTATTGGCCGAGGGAGCCGGTGTACAGCTTCCGGGTCATGGGGCCAGCATGACTAAGCCACTTCTGGCGAACCAGAGCAGTGCATGGAAATGCCATTTACCTTCCCGCCGGAGCGGTACCTATTTATCTACTTGCACTTTGATGTGCTTTCGAACTGCTAGGTTGGCAGGAGCTGGGACCGAACAACATGAGCTCACCCCATCATGGGGATTTGAACCGTCAACCTTCTGATTGGCAAGTCCTAGGTTCTGTGGTTTAGCCCACAGCGCCACCCACGTCCCTCCCTGCTTTTCCTTAGGATGTCCCTATTTTCATAGGAGAAATGTTGGAGGGTATTGAGTTATCCGACCTGCCGAGCCATCTGAAGGCAATCCTGTATTGCAAAAGTTTGTTTTTTAAAAAGTTTAATGTTTTATTATGTTTTTGTATATGTTGGAAGCTGCACAGAGTAGCTGGGGCAACCCAGTAAGATGTGTGGCGTATAAACAGTAAAATTATCATGATGGAATGGGACGTCCCTATTTTCACCGGAGAAATGTTGGAGGGTATGCCCTCTTCTGCACCACTGTCTCCCAGAACCAGGAGGGGACTGAAAAGGGACAAGCAGAGGAAGTTTCCAAGCAGACCTAGTCTCTGGCTGCATGTGTGTAGCCAGTTGGGAGAAGGTACATAAACTGGCAGAGGGCAAGTTGTCCCCAGTTACTGCAACTGCTCCGTATAGCGCAGACCTGGGAATAGCTGCCTGGACCCCACAGCAGGTGCTTACCAAAGGAGGTGTGCTGGTCCCGGGGGGTTACCATGCGGCGTGGTCCGAGTCCAGTCCGAGGTCGAGGGTGTGGTATGGGGGCTGCCCATCAAGGCTGAAGCGGGGTCCAAGGCAAGGAGTCAGGTGTGATCAGGAACTCTGGCAGAAGAGCAGGACAGGGTGCAGGCAGGAACAGGTTACCAACAATGTTGCTGCCGCAACCTGGGACTGGGCTGGCTGGCTTTTATCTCCTTTGAGGCATAGGGCGGTCCCGGTCCACAGGTGACTCGCCTCTCCTGGCCTGGAGGCGAGCACTCCTCCTGCGGGAACTTAGTTCCCTCCGCCTCTCTGCCCTGAGCCTCTGCAGCTCAGGAGAGGCTGGAGGGTTACTGGACCCAGAGACAACCTCAGCTTCCTCTAACAGGGCTGAGTGTGGAGCACCTGCAGGCAATGGGTCCTCAATCACCTCCGGAGCCAGAGCAGATTCAGCTGGTGTCTGCTCCTGAGGATCAGGCACAGGTGAGGGCCCTTCAGGTTCAAGCCCCAGCCCCAGCTCAGCTGGTCCTGGAGGCAGGGACTCCTGTGCAGGCTAGGATTCCTCAGGTTCAGCCTCTGAATCTGATTCCCAGGCCATCACAGGAGGGAGGCAAAGCTGCAAAGAGGGCAGCATAGTGCTAAAGCAGCAGTATAGTCAATCCAGTGCTCTGGACAATGTGTTTGCACCGCGCCACCCTCCTCCCTTCCTTGCCTTCCTCTCCTCTTCCACTCCTTCCCCCTGCCAAACAACCAGTCAGATGGGCAGGGTATAAATAGTAATGTTGTTGTTGTTGTTGGACATCCCCATTTTCATCAGAGAAATGTTGGAGGGTATGATACACGTCCAGTTTTAATAATCAAGAAAATAGTTCACAGTCTGCGAAAAGCTATACAGTGGTACCTCCGGTTATAAACTTAATTCGTTCCGGAGGTCCGTTTTTAAGCCGAAACCACTTGTAACATGAGGCGCGCTTTCACTAATGGCGCATCCTGGGGCAAAGTTCTCAACAAGGGGCGTCTAATTCTGGGTTAGCGGACCTCGTAACCCGCAGCGTTCGCAAGAAGGTACGTAACACGAGGTTCCACTGTACGATGTAGAGCCAGCGTCGTGTAGTGGTTAAGAGTGGTGGACTCATAATCTGGTGAACTGGGTTCGATTCCCCGCTCCTCCACATGCAGCTGCTGGGTGGGCCAGTCACACTTCTCTGAAGTCTCTTAGCCCCACTCACCTCACAGAGTGTTTGTTGTGGGGGAGGAAGGGAAAGGAGAATGTTAGCCGCTTTGAGACTCCTTTGGATAGTGATAAAGCGGGATATCAAATCCAAACTCTTCAATGATGTGTTCAAGCTCACCTTCACCCCTTTGAATGCCCACTTCTCGTTCATTCTGCAACCTGCCCCCTAAGTAACGCATTTACCCCCATTGTTGAGCCAAGCTTGGAGAGAGCCACTTGTGTTGAACTTGCCGCGGTGATAAAAGAAGCAGAGGCCGGTCTCGTTTCATTTCCACGGGGGAACAGATCAGTTTACACATCTGAAAATTGCTGCCGAACGCTAGTTTTCCTCCGTGCCTAGAAAATGGCTCGGGGGTTTGTTTCTGTTTTTCTGCAAGAAAGCAGGCCAGTTCGCAGTTGCGAGCTGCAGAGCGACTGGGCCGGCGGAGAACATTGATACTAGCTTTTTAATAGCCCCCTTGCTGCACAGTAAGCAATATCCTGTTCCCACAGTGCAAAGTAGCCTACAGTCATACTTAGCAAGGTCTAAGACACCTTCACGCAAAGCGCTGGCTGGCTAACTTAAATAAACTCTTTGAAATTTAGAATGCTGCCTTTTAAGGTGTTTCAGCCATCTGAGACAGTCTTCCTACCTACCCAGTTCCTTTAAATCTCTTGTTCCTTCCCAGCTCAAGTTGCTTTACAGATGTGAGGGAGGGCAGGACAGTAGTCTGGCTAGGCAGCTAGGAATCAGGGTTGCTGTTTGCCCTTGAAATCAAATCCAAAGCTTAAACCCTCTCTAAAGTCCTCATAAAAATTCATTGGCGTCTTAGTTCAAAGTTCTCCTAATATATACAGTGGTACCTCGGGTTACACATGCTTCAGGTTACATACACTTCAGGTTACAGACTCTGCTAACCCAGAAATAGTGCTTCAGGTTAAGAACTTTGCTTCAGGATAAGAACAGAAATTGGGCTCTGGCGGCGCGGCGGCAGCAGGAGGCCTCATTAGCTAAAGTGGTGCTTCAGGTTAAGAACTGTTAAGTTGTGGGTTGACATAGCCGACGACCAGCGATTTCTCCAAATAGCTCTTTATTTCGTAAGCTGGAATAGAACTGACTGCAAACAGCTCAGCCGGCCTGCTTTTATAGGCAGCCGGCTGTCAACAATGTAACAACAGCCCAGAGTTCCCGCCTAAAATAACTGACGCAGACCTGAGGGAAAACTATCTACAGACCTGAGTGAAAACTATATACAGTATCCCCCTGCTGGCCCAGGGTGAAACTTCACTACATAACACCCCTCCCCACCGAGATAAGGCGTTAGTTACAATTGTAATGGTTTCCTTATATACAGCACTACGCGTAATGGTTCAATTAGGCACAAAAGCATATTGGTTACATTTCCCATACTTAGACCAACAGTGATACATGTCCAACAACATAGTCCTTTAAATAAGTTGGGCGCTTGGAAACTCTGCCAGACCGCCGGGGACTGGTAGCCAAGTCCGGAGAGCCACACAGTTCTTGCTGAGGCTGTGGTGCGACCCTAGGTGGCGTTGGAACCAAATCCCCTGGATCCGCTGCTGTGGGTGAAGCCTCCGCAAGTGGAGTGGTCTGAGTCTGTGGTAAGTCTGGCAGACCCTCTGAAGTGGCTTGGTTCGGCTCCACGCTGGCAGTTTGCGAGGGAGGTGTAGGTGGGGCCTCGCCATCTGTACGTGTCTCTTCTGGAGCTGCAAGCGCAGTTGGGGGCACCTCGGTAGTGTCCAAGTCCCCAACCCTGCGCCTAAGCTGGTCTATGTGCCATCGCCACAAGCGTCCGTCTTCGAGTGCCACCTGGTACGAGCGAGGTCCAGTGACTCCCACTACTGTGGCTGGCACCCAAGGAATGTCCCCCACATAGTTCTGGGCAAAGACCTGGTTTCCTGGGACAAATGACCGTGGCGCGTTGGCACAGCCTGGGGGTTCAGCCACGGCAAAGTCCGGGTGTAGCCGGTCGAGCGGTGACCTGAGGCGGCGGCCCATAAGCAGTTCAGCAGGACTCCTCCCTGTGGCCGCATGAGGGGTGATGTGTTGCACGAACAAGTATTCGGCGACCCGCTCATGCCAGTCTCCCCGGTCCAGGCGCGCCAGTGCCTCTTTTGCCGAGCGCACCATTCTTTCCGCTTGCCCGTTGCTGGATGGATGAAAGGGTGCCGTTAGGGCATGGCGGATGCCCAGTCCCAAAAGATACCGCTCAAACGTGCCTGACGTGAACTGTGGTCCATTGTCAGAGACAAGGACATCAGGACACCCATGCGTTGCAAACAGGCCTCGCAGCACCCGGATGACAGCTTCGGTAGTGGTGGAGGGCATCAGGGCGACCTCCAGCCATTTGGAATAGGCGTCCACCACTACCATAAAGGTCCGGCCATGAAAGGGGCCAGCCAGATCAATGTGCACCCTCGACCAGGGTGTCTTTGGCGTCTCCCAGGTGTGTCCCTTAGCTGCCGGTGGTGCAGGCCTCGACTCTTGGCACGCTTGACAGGCGGACACCCAGGCAGTGATGGCATCGTCCATATTAGGCCACCAGACGTAACACCGAGCCAACGCCTTCATTTTGACAATTCCCGGGTGGCCAACGTGCAGAGCCTCCAGGACGCGCTGACGGAGTCCCTGGGGAATCACAACGCGGTCTCCCCACAGCAGACAGCCGCGATGAGCTGAGAGTTCATGTTGTCTGGTTGCGAAGGGCTGGAACTCCGATGCAAAAGGCCCTTGTGGCCACCCCCTCCACACCCAGTTGAGCACCCGGCTGATGGTGCGATCCTGGGCAGACGCGGAGGCCACAGTGGCAGCTGATACAGGCGCTGCCGGAAGATCCTCAATCAGAAGGAGCAATGAAGCTGGAGCCGGGTCTTCCACAAATGCTGGAAGAGGGCAACGGCTGAGGGCGTCGGCATGGCCCATCGATTTCCCCGGGCGATGGATGAGCCGGTAGTGGTAGGCAGCCAGGAAAACAGTTCATCGCAGCATGCGTGGCGAGAGGACCGGTGGAGTTGGACGATCACCGGCGAGGAGGCTCAGGAGTGGCTTGTGGTCAGTGATGAGGTCAAAAGTCCTGCCATAGAGGTATTCATGGAACCTCTTCACTCCAGCCACAAGTGCCAATGCCTCCTTGTCGAGCTGGCTGTAATTCCTTTCCGTCGGAGATAGTGTCCTGGAAAAGTAGGCGAGTGGTGCTTCTCTTCCATCTGGAAAACGGTGACTAAGGACAGTACCGATGCCAAAAGGTGAGGCGTCGCAGGCAAGGACCAGCGGCCTGGATTCACTGTACTGTACCAGCACACTGTCTGATGAAAGGAGAGCCTTGACCGCGTTGAAGTCCGCCGTCTCCCGATGACCCCAGGCCCAAGGCGTCTTTGTACTAAGGAGTCGGTGAAGAGGCTCAGCCACTGTGGCTTTGAGGGGCAGGAACATGTTATAAAAGTTCAGCAGCCCCAGGAATGCCTGCAACTCCGTCTTGTTCTTTGGGGTGGGGGCCTGCTGGATAGCGCGGATCTTGGATGTGGTCGGGTGAAGGCCGGAGGCATCGATAAGATAGCCCAGGAACTCTACCTGTGGAACGGCGATCTGGCACTTCTCCCTCTTTACCTTGAGCCCGGCCTCTTGGAACCTGGTCAGCACGGCACGGAGGCGCTCGAACAGCTGCTGGTGTGAGTCTGCAGACACCAAGACGTCATCAAAATATGGTACCACGCCCGGAAGCCCTTGCAGGAGACGCTCCATAAGGCTTTGGAAGATGCCAGGAGCCACACTCACCCCAAACTGCAACCGGCGGCAACGGAATGCCCCCTGGTGGGTGACGATCGTCTGGGCTTCAGCAGTGGCATCATCGACTGGCAGTTGTTGATTGGCTTGGGCAAGGTCCAGCTTAGCGAAGACCTTACCCTCACCCAGGGAATGCAGCAGGTGTTGGACAACAGGAACCGGATAAGCGTGCTGCTGAAGTGCCTTGTTGATCGTGCACTTGTAGTCAGCGCAGATTCTCACCGACCCATCTGGCTTGACAGGCGTGGCGATGGGGGTTTCCCACTTGGCGTGGTCAACCGGCTCCAAAACTCCTTGGGCGATCAGTTTGTCCAGTTGTTCGTCCACCTTAGCCTTGAGAGCAAAGGGAACTCGGCGTGGCTTTAGCTTGATGGGGGCGACTTGTGGATCAAGGCTAAAGGAGATGGGCGTACCTGTATATTGCCCCAAGGTGCCGTCAAAAACCTCGGCAAAGTCTTTGACCAGACCCTCAGTCTCTGCGTTAGAGATGCAGTTGATGCCGGTGACTTCCAGGCCGAGGGCATCAAACCAGTCTAGCCCTAGGAGGCTTGGCCGCTGACCTTCGACCACCACCAACCGGAGCAGGCCCGAAAAATCCTTGAAGGCAATCCGGAACCGGCCAACGCCTACCACGGGAATGTCGTTTCCCTGGTAGTCTCTCAGGTGTACGCGGTGAGAGTCAAGTTGCCTTTTGGACACTCTGGGTACCAGTCTTTTGATGGTGCTCCACGACACGATGGACAGGGCAGACCCGGTGTCGATCTCCATGTCACATGGAGCTCCTTCAATGAGCACCGTGACGTTCAGCTTGCGTCGCGTAGGCGAGTCGGTTTGGCCAATCGTGGTTCCAGACGGGCAGCGGCAGTTGGTGAGAGCGAAACAACTTTCCTTGGCAGACTGGAGTGAAGGCTTGGACTTGCGAGTCGATGAAGGGGGGGTGTCAGACGGAGCCGATCGGCAAACCTTAGCGATGTGGCCCCTTCTGGAACACTTCCTACAGATGGCGTCTCTGAATCGACACTTGGCACGGGAATGGTTGCCTCCGCAGCCGGCACATTCCGGTTGGCCCTTGGACTTCTGTTGGAACTTCCTGTGCTCCCGCTTTGTCTGGTGCACGTCATCGCCTTCACTGGAGGATGCCTCATCACTGCTGGCCTCTTCATGATGCACCGGAACTGGCTCCCTAGCAAGACGCTGGCTGCTGGACTTGCGGATCTCCTGGGCGGAGCGTTCAGCAGCTTCTGAGGCCACAGCCTCCTCCATGGCTTTCTGCAGCGTGAGGTCTGGCTTGGCGAGGAGACGCCGTTGCAGATGGATGTCCCGGACCCCGCAGACGATTCGATCCATCAGGGCATCGTCTAAGTCTCGGAACTCACAGTGCATTGCAGCCTGTCGCAGGGCGGTGGTGTAGTTGTTGATTGACTCCCCCTCTGCCTGGTTCCGGTGGTAGAACGCATGGCGGGCAGCAATCTTGGATGGCTTTGGTGCGTAGTGGTTGCGGAGCTTCTCTTGGATCGTGTCCCATGGTGTTGCCTGGACTGCTTCGGGCGCAACCAATGCTCAGGCCGTCTCAAACACCTCAGGCCCACAGAGGCTGAGGAATAGGCCCCGCTTACGATCCTTTGATACTGCTGTCAGCTCGTTGGCTTGGAGGTAGCAGTCGAACCGAGCGAGGTAGGAATCCCATGATTCAGAGGCTGGCGCAAACGGCGGTAGAGGCACAAGTGAAGCCATGATTCCGATGCCGGCGTGAAGGGCGATGGATGGAACACAGTGCTCTAGCCAGAACAGTCAGCTCTGAATTGGTTCTGTCCAGTGATTTCGCTCAGTGATTTCGCTCTGTGATTCAGCTCAGTGATTCAGCTCAGTTCAGAGGCTGGCTGCATCTGGCTGTGCTCTGATGTCCATCGATCCCACCTTCGTCGCCAGTGTTAAGTTGTGGGTTGACATAGCCGACGACCAGCGATTTCTCCAAATAGCTCTTTATTTCGTAAGCTGGAATAGAACTGACTGCAAACAGCTCAGCCGGCCTGCTTTTATAGGCAGCCGGCTGTCAACATTGTAACAACAGCCCAGAGTTCCCGCCTAAAATAACTGACACGGACCTGAGGGAAAACTATCTACAGACCTGAGTGAAAACTATATACAGTATCCCCCTGCTGGCCCAGGGTGAAACTTCACTACATAACAAGAACAGTTTCAGGTTAAGAACGGATCTCCAGAACAAATTAAGTACTTAACCCGAGGTACCACTGTACATTCTTCTAAGCTAGTTTGCCTAATATATAGATTCTCCCCCCAAAGCACTTTTCTCTGATACAATGCATTTTTATAGGTGTGAAGGAAATGGATTGTTTAAAAAAAAGGACCCTGTATTGTGGTTTGTTTGGGGATTATGGATTTAACTTGTTAAATCTTGTTAGTTCAGGGACCCCCTTCCTACTTGTTTTAAAAATGTTTTTCTATAGAACATTTCAGCATGAAAGAGACATATCCTTTGTATCAGGAAAGAGATCCCACAGTCTCTTGTCCTTTAATCTCTGTACAATGCTTATTAAACATGTGGTGCTTTACAAACGAATAATAAGAATACGGTGCAGCCGCTTAAGAGTTTGTTCTAGTACTTGGTACCAAAGAAATGTACCGTATTTTTCCGTGTATAAGACTTGGTTTCCCCCCTAAAAAATAATGTCCAAAATTGAGGGGGGGCGTCTTATACACAGATAGATCTCCCCCCATTTTCTTAAATCGGACTCTCCCAAAATAGGGAGCGTCTTAAACATGGGGCTGACTTATAGACGGAAAAATACGGTACCTCTTTTGCTTTTCTTACTGAGTTGGGGGCTACAGCATTGAAATATTCAAAATTTTCCTGTGGGTGGGGACATAAATCATGAGTCTAAACTCAAATAACTGACCTTGTTTGAAAATAAATAAAATGTGGTATTGCATGCCACATGTTCTCGAAGCTACCAGCATGAGTTTGACCAAACTGCAGGAGGCAGTGGAAGAGAGGAGTGCCTGGCGTGCTCTGGTCCATGGGGTCACGAAGAGCTGGACACGACTAAACGACCAAACAACAACAACAATTGCATGCCACCCCATTCCCTGAGTGGTGCGAGATTCCAGGGGTTCTGGGAGCTTACCTGGCGTTCTGTTTCCTTGGAATGAGTGGTATCTTTAGATATATGGATTTTTCATATGTATATACTGTATAGCCTGAGCCCAAGATGGAGGAGCTCACAGCATTAACACCTGCAGAAGGTCTTGCTTCTCCCATAGCCACAGTGGTGTGCAATTGGTGGACTAGGGGAACTAGGCTAGTCCCCTAATGTTCCCCTGGCACCTCCTTCCGAAAGCCCGGGAAGCTTCCGTCCAGCTTAGGTAGATAACCATGATACTCCGGCAGGTCCAAAAGCCCTCCTGCCACTTTCCCAAAGCCCACCCAGCAATGCTCACACCTGTGATGTCGCCCCGTCAAATCACCCTTGCAAGCTGCCGCCTCTGACCCTAACTGTTCCCCTAGGATTCCAGCAGAAATTAAGCATTTCTCTCCCTCTCAGGCTTCTGCCTGCAGCCTGCTTCTAGCTTCAAGCACACAACTCTGGCTTTCCCTCCTTCTAATTACCAACCAGTTAAGGGAGGGAGGGGCGACCCATTTGCCCTCTGACACAGGGCCACTTCCTTTGTTATCCTAAAGACCCATACTTAGGGCCCTTAACCAAGAAGCTGGTCTGCCTATTCCAACAACTGAAACCTTGCTATAACAACAACAACAACAACAATTTATTTATACCCCACCCATCTGGCTGGGTTTCCCCAGCCACTCTGGGCGGCTCCCAACAGAATGTTAAAACCACAATAAAACATCAAACATTAATAACTTCCCTAAACAGGGCTGCCTTCAGATGACTTCTAAAAGTCAGATAGTTGTTTATTTCCTTGACATCTGGTGGGAGGGTGTTACACAGGGCGGGCGCCACTACCAAGAAGGCCCTCTGCCTGGTTCCCTGTAACCTCACTTCTCGCAGGGAGGGAACTGCCAGAAGGCCCTCGGCGCTGGACCTCAGTGTCCAGGCTGAACGATGGGGGTGGAGATGCTCCTTCAAGTATACTGGGCAGAGGCCATTTAGGGTGCTAAAGGTCAACACCAACAACGTACTGGGAGCCAATATAGGTCATTCAGGACTGGTCTGGATCCAGGAATGAGAAGGGATTCAGGCATACAGCCTAACCCCCTCTTCAGACTCACAACAGTGAGATTAACTTACTGTTGTGCTCCCCTGCCGAGTTTTGCGCAGTGGATGAATACTAAATAGGCAATGAGCACGAAGTCGTCGCAACCGACACTTGTAAACGTCTTGTCTGAACATCTGTCCGCAATCAGATAACCGCAGATGATGTATGGTCCGGGTGAATAGTACTTCCTCTTCTGCTTGGCATAGTGTTGTTAGCGGAAACAGTTCCAAGTACTGTAATTGGGTCTGCATGGATATATTCAAAGCTGCATGTGCCGTGCTCTTTCAAAGGGGACGTGTGGAGAGGCGATGCAAGATTCTGCAACAAGAGAAACAAACTTCCACACCAAACAGGTTCTGGATCCTGGAACCTGGCTGCATCACACAAATTATGCATGTTTGTTATTTTGTATAGTGGGTTTTGATTCAGCTCGTTGATGGCAAGAAGCCATGGGAGGGTGTTGAAATGTTATCTGCCAACCGCTTGGAGCTCTTACTCATAAGCCTTTTTGAAATTTTATCAGCTGTGGTGTATATATATTCTAGGAAATCTCTGAGTTCAAAAGGACTCGAAACTTGCATACAAACAACGTGTGTGAGAAAACAGGTTCTCAGAGTGAGGAATTTAGGAGAAGGAAAACTCTGATCTTAAACCTCTGCCTTATCGGTACAGTGGTACCTCTGGTTACAAATGCTTCAGGTTACAGACTCCGCTAACCCATAAATAGTACCTCAGGTTAAGAACTTTACCTCAGGATGAGAACAGAAATCGCGCGGCGGCGGCAACGCGAGGCCCCATTAGCTAAAGTGGTACCTCAGGTTAAGAACAGTTTCAGGTTAAGAATGGACCTCCAGAACGAATTAAGTTCTTAACCCGAGGTACCACTGTATACTCATTCATGGGAAACGCTTTGGGAATAAACCCTGAGGAAAAACCCACACCCTCTGCCTTGCGGGACATCTTCAGGAAAATAAAAGTCTAAGGAGTAAACCCTACAGAAATGCAGAGTGGAGTCCCTAAGACAGTTGGATGGCGCCTTGTACACCTCCTTCCAGGAACTCCTGCAGCCAAGCTGGTGTCAAATGTCTTGCTCTGCTTTCCTTTGGACAATATCAGCAAGGTGGTCTTGTCATCTGGGCAGCGCAGGACCTCCACACACACTGCCCAGGTTTGCACCCTGGGGAGGTCATTTTGGTGCGGTTTGACTTCACCTCCAGAGGAGCACTCTCAAGGCAGATGTATGCCAACAACATACACTCAAACCTCAGGTTTGCCAAAACCCGGAAGAACTGGAACGGGTTACTTCTGGGTTTCAGGGGTCACACATGCGCAGAAGCACTAAATTGCGCTTTGTGCATGTGCCGAATCGCTGAATCGCAACCCGTACGTGCACAGACACGCCGCTGCGGGTTGCGAACGCTGCGGGCTGCGAACGTGCATCCCACACAGATCACATTCGCAACTTGAGCGTCCACTGTACACACATAGACCAATGTACAGAATACTTTCCTTCAGAAAATGTGCTGCTGAAGCCTCTCCCCCCCCCCCCGGGTGTCTGGTATCAGGGAGATAAAGGATGCAGTACAGTCGTTTTTAAGGCTGTTGGTTTATTACAATTAATGAACTCACTCGCTCTTGATGAACTCCTCATTGAAAGACAGTGAACTCAGTGGGACACCAGTTTAGGATCAGGTGGTTCACAGTGTGTCTATTCAGAGGCAAGACCCATTGTCTCCAATGGGGGTTGTTCCCAGGCAATTGGGTACAGGACTGTGGCAGCCAAGAAAAATCAAACTCTTACATGGGGGAGAATAGGCAACAGTCAGCTCCAGTGCTGAAGACCCAAAATAGAGAAAAGAGGATGAGAGATGTCCTGTGATTTAATCCTCAGCATAAAGTGAGTCCAAACAGAGCCTCTGTGTTTTACAAATACAGGTTGGCTACCCTTCAACCCCCCCCCCCTTTTTTTCCATTTTTATTGACAGTACAATTATATCTGTATAGCTCATTCAAGTTTTCCATGACAACAGCCTGCACTTCACCATATCTAGCCAGTGGTGTTCCAGAAAACAAAAAGTATAAGAATACAAAGAAACTCTCATAGCAACAGCACAACAGTAAGAATTTTAAGGAGGCAAAATTAGGTAACACACAGAGCTGTTCACGTAGGTAATTGTATTAGCATCAACCGAGCGCAACAATAATATCTCCTCCGTAAACACAAATCCCTTGCATGGCTGGTTCCCCCCCCCCCACAGGTTAAATGCCTTGAATTTTGCCGTTCCTGCTGTTGGGTTTCTGAAGAGGCAACACCTACATGAATATATGCAGAGAACATAGAGAGATGCCTTACACAGAGTCAGGCCATGGTCCATCTACCTCCATATTGTCTGGCAGAAACTCTCCAGGGTTGCAGACGGGAGGAGGGATAGAATAACAGAACTGTAGAGTCAGAAGGCGCCCCCAAGATTCATTCTAGTCCAACCCCCTGCAGTGCAGGAATCACAGCTAAAGGCAGCTGGCCATCCAAGCTCTGTTTAAAAAACCTCTAATGAAGGGACATAGGGACGCGGGTGGCGCTGTGTGTTAAACCACAGAGCCTAGGGCTTGCCGATCAGATGGTCGGCGGTTCCAATACCTGCGACGGGGTGAGCTCCCATTGCTCGGTCCCTGCTCCTGCCAACCGAGCAGTTCGAAAGCATGCCAGTGCATGTAGATAAATAGGTACCGCTCCGGCGGGAAGGTAAACGGCGTTTCTGTGCACTGCTCTGGTTCACCAGAAGCGGCTTAGTCATGCCGGCCACATGACCCAGAAGCTGTACGCCAGCTCCCTCAGCCAATAAAGTGAGATGAGCGCCGCAACCCCAGAGTCGGTCACGACTGGACCTAATGGTCAGGGGTCCCTTTACCTTTAATAACTTAAACCTTCAATGGTTTTAAGTTGCATGATACTGCTTTAAATGTATATTACAGTCATACCTCATGTTATGTCCGCTGCATGTTACGTTCTTTCAGGTTGCGCCCCACGGCGACCTGGAAGTACTGGAAAGGGTTACTTCCGGGTTTCGCTGCTTGCGCAAGCGCAGAAGCGCAAAATGACATCACACGCATGCGCAGAAGCGGCGAATTGCAACATGCACAGACGCGCCGCTGCAGGTTGCGCTCTTTTCATGTTGCGAATAGGCCTCCAGAATGGATCCCGTTCGCAACCAGAGGTACCACTGTATTATTATTATTATTATTATTATTATTTATTAATTGAATTTATATACCGCCCTATACCTGGAGTTCTCAGGGCGGTTCACAGAACAAAAGTGCAGATGGGACTCAAAGTGGGCATTGCAAAACAAAATGTACATTTTTAAGAGAGATGGTAGGCTTCTGATGGCAGTGCGCCTTCGGGGGTGAAGTCGAACCACTGCGCTAGCAGCACCAAAGTGACCTCCCCAGGGTGCAAGCCAGGGCAGTGTTCATGGAGGTCCTGGACTGCCCAGAGAACGAGATGCCCCTCACAACCTCGCTGGCGTGGTCCAAAGCACAGCTATGCATTTGGCATGAGTAGCCGGAAGGAGGCATACAAGACGCCATCCCACTGTCTTAGGGACTCCACTGTGGATTTCTTTACCCCTTAGTCTTTTCTTTTCCTGAAGGTATCCACGAGGGAGAAAAGGTATGGCTCAGAGTTTTCATTCTCCTAGATGGGCTACCTTCCCAGGTTGATGAACCCCATCTGCCCCTCATTTCCATCTAAAGCATTTGCAGAAATAATAATAATAATAATAATAATAATAATAATAATAATAATAATAATAATTTATTATTTGCATCCCGCTCCTCTGGCTGGGTTTCCCTAGCCACTCTGGGTGACTTCCAACAAAGATTAAAAATACATTAAAATGTCACACATTAAAAACTATCTGAACATAGTTGTTTATTTCCTTGACATCTGATGGGTGGGCGTTTCACAGGGCAGGTGCCACTACCGAGAAGGCCCTCTACCTGGTTCCCTGAAACTTTGCTATTCGCAGTGAGGGAACCGCCAGAAGGCCCTCGGAGCTGGACCTCAGTGTCCGGGGTAAACAATGGGGGTGGAGACACAGTCATGGTTCCTCCAAAGCATTCTGGGAGTCGTAGTTTGTGAAGGGTTCTGAGAGTTGATAGGAGACCATCTCTACGATCACTCGTAGCTGAGTAAGATTGTCTTCCATGAACACGGTCTTAACGGTGTGTCGGTAAGTGACTGTGGAGGCCAATTCTGGATGTGCATGTCCTTCCACAGTGGGGACAGAGGTTTCCGGGCAGAGATCTACAATGACCTGAGTTCCCTGAGAAGAGGGATGACTGTTAATTTGCTCTGAACATTGTCTGAAACAGACAAAGCAGTAAAGTGAGGAAGGGAGTGCACAAACCCACATCTTGTTCCTGAACCTTGTTGCCAGATTCTTCTAAGGACACCAGACTGAACTGCATTCTTGTGCTTTACCCAGGAAGGTCTTCAGTGGCGACACAGCACTCTTAGAGATACAGCTGCAAAGAAGGTGGAGAAAATCCATCAGGCACTGTCTGGAGAAGCATTACTTGCGGACCTCGTGGGATAACTCTGTGGCCCCCTGAGGGGTCCGTGGCTCTCAGGCTGGGAGTCAATACTCCACAACACCAAATAATGCAAACAACTCAGCAGGCATCCCAGAGAAGCCAGGAGAATTAAGTCTTTAATAGTCTATTTATTGCATCTAGGCAGAGACGGGGAAAATCTAAGTTGACCCCGTGGAGAATGTTCGCTTATTAAAGGCCAGACGCAGCTCTGTTTATGTTTCATAATTGAAGATTGCCCTAGTGCCGCACAGACGTGTTGACACAAAATCTATGCAATCTTCACCTGAATGTTCAATCCGCCACGATAAGAGCGAAAAGTCGTCATAACAGCCTAAGTAAGAGATCTTCTCTCTCTCTCTCTTTCCTGGGCGGCTTCAGCTGCAGTTAAAAGAACTGCCACCCATTTTAAGAACACGGGAAGCTATCTCATACAGAGTCAGAGCACTGGTCAGTCTAACTCAGTCCTGTTGCGTTGTCACGTGCATAAAAACATTGGCCATTTTCTCCAGAATGACCACCCCTAATCTCACTATGAGAAGAAAGAACTAGCAGCTTTCAAAAAGAAGCCAGCCTGTAAATTGTAGGCCTGCTTCCTTGAGAGAGAGGCACAATAAATGTGATAGGACTTGATTTTGAATAGAGATATATATAAGGGACGCGGGTGGCGCTGTGGGCTAAACCACAGAGCCTAGGGCTGCCGATCAGAAGGTCGGTGGTTCGAATCCCCGCGACAGGGTGAGCACCCGTTGCTCAGTCCCTGCTCCTGCCAACCTAGCAGTTCGAAAGCACGTCAAAGTGCAAGTAGATAAATAGGTACCACTCCGGTGGGAAGGTAAACGGTGTTTCTGTGCGCTGCTCTGGTTCGCCAAAAGCTGCTTAGTCATGCTGGCCACATGACCCGGAAGCTGTACGCTGGCTTCCTCGGCCAGTAAAGCGAGATGAGCGCCGCAACCCCAGAGTCGGTCACGACTGGACCTAATGGTCAGGGGTTGCTTTACCTTTTATACCAGTATATAGGTCTGCCGTGTTAACCTCTAGAAACAAGGACTACCTGCTATGTTCTCTTTGGATTTTGATGTAAAAGGAGGGGTTGTGTTGATAGATGATAGATAGATGATAGATAGATAGATAGATAGATAGATAGATAGATAGATAGATAGATAGATGATAGAAGATAGATAGAATAAAAACCTACCTGGCCAACTAAATGATAGAGGGGGATGGTTAGGATACTGAGATAAAGATGTCGGCTGCACAGCCCACTCTTATCACTTGGGCTGTTTTTCCCAAACTTCTGATGGAATATAACAAGGAACTGCTATGAACCACGGTCACGCATGTGAACCTTTAAACAAAAATTTGACATTTTATTGAAAATTTTCAGTGAGAAATAAAAAAAAGAAGAAAAAGAAAACAGATACATTACAAAATATGGGTATATAAGTAATACTGTTATTCCAACTAATAAAAATCAGTAAAACGTTTTAAATTTTATAAATGCATTCCAAATATCATTGTTTTTATCAACAAACAATCTGTGCCGAAAAGCAATCTGTCCATATGTTGCAAGAGCTGTCATATCCTATGCAGTGCTCAAAGGGGGGCGGGCATAGTATTATCTTTCCAATGAATCATAGAATCATAGAGCTGGAAGGTATATCCAAGGGTCATCTAGTCCAACCCCTTCAACACATCTTTTGCCCAATGCGGGGCTCAAATCCATGACCCTGAGCCACTGTCAAACCCCATATAGTTGGTATGGGGTTTAAGATAACATTATCAATTGAAAATTTCAATCCCCTCCCCTGGCAAGTAGTATTTTTTATTTTATTTTATTTTATTTTATTAGAAAACCTTTATTAATTTTCACATAGACAAATATACATAACATATAATACAAAAGACTATACAAATGAATAAAAACAATAAAGTCAGAAAAGTCAGAAAAACAAACATAAACAAATACAATATATTATACTTTTGTTTAGTCGTTTAGTCGTGTCCGACTCTTCGTGACCCCATGGACCAGAGAACGCCAGGCACCTCTGTCCTCCACTGCTTCCCGCAGTTTGGTCAAACTTATGTTCCCAGTAGTGATGTATGGAAGTGAGAGCTGGACCATAAAGAAGGCTGATTGCCAAAAAAATGATACTTTTGAATTATGGTGCTGGAGGAGACTCTTGAGAGTCCCATGGGCTGCAAGAAGATCAAACCTCTCCATTCTTAAGGAAATCAGCCCTGAGTGCTCACTGGAAGGACAGATCCTAAAGCTGAGGCTCCAATACTTTGGCCACCTCATGAGAAGAGAAGACTCCCTGGAAAAGACCCTGATGTTGGGAAAGATGGAGGGCACAAGGAGTAGGGGACAACAGAGGAAGAGATGGTTGGACAGTGTTCTCGAAGCTACCAGCATGAGTTTGACCAAACTGCAGGAGGCAGTGGAAGACAGGAGTGCCTGGCGTGCTCTGGTACATGGGGTCACGAAGAGTTGGACACGACTAAACGACTAAACAACAACAACAGTGGTACCTCGGGTTACAGATGCTTCAGGTTACAGACGCTTCAGGTTACAGACTCCACTAACCCAACAATAGTACCTCGGGTTAAGAACTTTGCTTCAGGATGAGAACAGAAATCACGTGCTGGCAGCGCGAGGCCCCATTAGCTAAAGTGGTACCTCAGGTTAAGAACAGTTTCAGGTTAAGAATGGACCTCCAGAATGAATTAAGTTCTTAACCCGAGATACCACTGTAGAAGCATGCCCATCACATTGACTTTTGGGAAGAATGCTGGGATGTAAATAAAATAAATGTGAGGTACCAGCAAGAGAGAATACTTAAAGGTGACCTCTCTTCCCAGGAAGGTCTAACAAGCTCCCATTCTTCCCAGTTTTTTATTCATGTTGCACCTACTGGACACACCGCTAAGACGGTGTTCATGGAAGACAATCTTACTTGGCTATGAGCGTTCGCCAAAGAAGAAGCAGCAAGCTCGTTTTATTACAGTGAGCATTTTATAAGCAATTTCTGTGGTTTTAACAGCCTTCCCCCCCCCCCCCGCTGGTTTTTACTGCAGCTGTGGGTGGCTCTCCCCCCGCAAAAAAAAACCTCGCTATATTTTTAAATATGTTTATTACTAGTATATTTTTATTTGGATGTGCCATGCTGCTTTGATTGCTTGGGCAAAACGCGGGATATAAATAATTCGAAAGGAACAGAAGTATTTTTAGATCCCGCGTTTGATTTCCTCTGCTCACAGGTTCCTTTTTGAAGTTGGTTCTGTGTTCAAATGTGCGGGGTGGACTTCAAAAAAACAAATAAATCTATTCCTCCGCTTTAACATTTCACGCGAAATGCCTTAATAAAGACCAGTGGGTGAGAGGAGACCAGAGACGGGTCAGGAATCTAAAAAAATCAAATCAAATCCCTGCGTGTTTCTTCTTCTTCTTCACCATCATACCCCTCTGCCTAACACACCGCGATCGATCGCCTGCAAGTTTAAATCTTGGTGGGGAGCGCAAACGCGCTTTCCGCCGGAGCCTTTCCAGTAAAAGAGACTTGGCGATCGTGCGCTTGGAGCAACAAGGAAACCAGGAGGAGGCGAAGCTTGCCAGACCAGAGCAAGGCGGCAGCTCAACGAAGCGCTGGACTCGCTTGGCCAGGGGGCGCAGGCGGCGCTCGCTCGGCAGAGGGCGTCCCGGTTGCGGCTTCGAGCGGAGCCGGGAGGAGCCTCGTGCCTTGCGCGGCTGGGCCGGGGAGGAGCTGCGCCACCGCCGCCGCCGCTTGTGCCACGTCCATCGGGCTGAGCCGAGCCGGGAAGCGGCTGGAGCGCCCGCACGTGCGCGCCGGTGGTGAGTCCAGGCGGGGTAGCGGGGCGGCCAAGTTGCAGGAGCGCGGCGATCTCCGTTCTTCTCTCCTCCTCCAAAAATTTAAAAAGGAGCCAAAGACCCGCAGCCCCGATCGCTGCCTGCCCGGGACTTTCTTTCCCAGCTGTAGATTCCGCAGGCGGCGTAAGTCGTGGGGGGGGGGGGGGAGGAGCGCGTGTGCATGCTGGTTACTCACGAGTAGGAGCCGCCCCGAGCCCGGCAGCGCACTTTGCGCCCTGCGTAAAAACAACCCGATTGCAAGCCTCCCCAAAGCCTTTGCGCCGAAGGAGGGCCAAGTCCGGGCCCCGGGAGGAGGGTGGGGGGAGGAAAGCGCTGCCTGGGTTTGTAGCCCGAGACTACGTGGCGCGCTTACTTGAGAGTAGAAGGTCGTCTGAACTCGTGCATAGGGCGGGCGCGTAGGATTTCACCCCGGTGTTTACTCGGCGGAGACTTCCGCGGTGCCGGCGAAGAAAAGCGTGCGTTAGGTAGGATTGAAGCTCCTTTTTTTGGAGGGGGGAGCCAAGGGGCGCAGGAAAAGTGGCGCGAGGTTTCAAAACGCGTGGAAATCGGGGGGCAGAGAAAGAGTTTTGTGTGTTTGGACGGGATGAGGCCTCTTTCGAGTTGCAAGGAAGGCGAGAGGCGGGAGTCCCGTTGGAAACTTTGCAAAGCAAAGGGAAGAGGCGTGTTTAAAGCTGGGAGGGGAGGTGGGTGGAGGGGAGGAGAGGGTTAAAAGGGGGTCGCGGATCAAGTTGCTGCCCTGATCGCGACCCGGAGACTAGTCCTTCCCTCCACCCCACCCCCCTTTAAGTCAATTTCCAGGCGCGCAGCTGCTCGGCTTTGTAAGCGCCCTAGTAAGCGGATCTCCAAGAGACTAGTTGCTGTGTGGATCGAAATGGGGAGTCGTGCAGGCTGCAACTTCCTGCGCAACTTGGCCAGGATTTCCCCAGCTCCGATTGAGGGAGAGAGGAGGCTCCGTACACGTAACGCCGCTTTGCTGCTGATCCAAGAAGGCGCCGTCCCTCTCTCCTTTTTACCCCCGCCAGCGTGTTTTGGACTTTGCGCTGTTGCATGTCTGGGGCGATTTTCCCGGTCCCTTTTAAAGTAGGTCTTGGCTGCGTTTTGGGGGAGCGGAGATCAGGACTGCACCTTGCTTAGGCAGGGGCGTCTCATGGATGTTTTCCTCGGATGTAAGCCCAGCTATGTTCAGCGACATATGTTACGCCTAGTCGCGTTGCAAATCCTAAGCACCTTTAAGATTTAGTGCAGTTTTGGGGAGCAGAACTTGAAACAAGAGACTTGATGAATATAGCAGCGCTGCATGAGACTCTGGGAACTGTAGTTCTTTTAAAATCAAATTTAGCCTGGCCCTAAGAAATATGAGTAAAGGGGAAGAAGTCGTAGCGCAACAGCCCAATAAGTTGAGGTTAGTGGGACACCAAAGGCTGCTTTATCATTTTCGCTCCAGTAGCTGTGAAGCTGGCGACTACTTTTGATCTTTGGACACAGTGACATTCATCAGGCACACATTTCTTCGGTTAATATTATGCTCAAGGTGTATGATTTTCTTTATTGCATTTATATCCTGCCCTTTCTTCCGAGGAGGTCAAGGGAATGCACGTGGTTCCTACCGTTTTATCCAAGCAACAGCCCTGTGAGGTAGGCTATGCTGGGAAAGAGCGACTGGTCTGAACCCTCGCAGTGAGCTTTGTGGTTTAGGATGCGATCCTATAGCAAAATCCACTGGGATGAGTGGGTTTGGGATTGAGCCAGGAAGTTCCTGGCACAGCTGGGCTTTATCTTCCCCCATCCCAGCTCAGCTTAAGCCAGCTCTGAAAAAGGGGGCGTTCAGGGATGTGAGGTGGTGGCAGGAACAGAGAGGGATCTTAGGCAGGATCCCAGGCCACTTTATCTTGGTCACATGACCTGGCAACCCCGGCTACCTTTGAAGGTGACTCAGAAACTACAAGTAATCCAGAATACGGCTGCCAGACTGGTGACTGGGTGTGGCTGCTGGGACAATATAATGCCAGTCCTGAAAGACCTATGCTGCCTGCTGGTACATTTCTGAGCACAATTCAAAGCCTTTAAAGCCCTAAATGGCCTCAGTCCAGTATACCTGAAGGAATGTCGCCACCCCCATTGTTTGGGCTGGATACTGAGGTCCAGCTCCGAAGGCCTTCTCTGGTGGTTCTCTCACTGTGAGAAGTGAGGTTGCAGGGAATGAGGCAGAGAGCCTTCTCGGTAGTGGCGCCCACCCTGTGAAATGCCCTCCCATCAGATGTCAAGGAAATAAACAATTATCTGACTTTTAGAAGACATCTGGAGGCAGCCCTGTTTAGGGAAGTTTTTAATGTTTGATGTTTAGTTGTGTTTTTATATTATGTTAGAAGCCGCCCAGAGTGGCTGGGGCAACTCAGTCAGATGTAGTAATAGTAATAATATAATAATAAGAATTTTAAACCGGCAAAAAGGGCAGTGTCACTCAAAAACTATTTTAAAGGCTTGTTTTGCCAGGCTCTGCCACCCTAAAGCAACCCCGCTGCTGAACAGAGTTTGGATCTGCCAGCTTAACTTTCACCAACTTGATTTACATCAACTTATTGTGCGAAAGGTATTGTTCCTGTGGTGTGGATTTGAATCCGGGCATTGCCACCCTTTTTCTGCCCATGGGCACATTTGCACACCGGAGAATCTGTTGTGGATGCACCCCACTTCTCTTGCACACCTAGACATGTGCTGCAACCTGTTCTATTGCCTATGCAGTAATGTAATGCTGCTTTCAAAACTTTCCTGGTCAACTGGTGGGGTAAGAGCGGGGGTACCAGGAGGGCATTAGGGATGGCCTTAGTGGGCACATAGGTGCTATGTTGGCAATAATAATAATAATAATTTATTATTTGTACCCCGCCCATCTGGCTGGGTTTCCCCAGCCACTCTTGGCGGCTTCCAACAAAGATTAAAAATACATTAAAGTGTCACACATTAAACACTTCCCTGAACAGGGCTGCCTTCAGATGTCTTCTAAATGTCAGGTAGTTGTTTATATCTTTAACATCTGATGGGAGGGTGTTCCACAGGGTGGGTGCCTATACTGAGAAGGCCCTCTGCCTGGTTCCCTGTAACCTCACTTCTCTCAGGGAGGGAACCGCCAGAAGGCCCTCAGAGCTGGACCTCAGTGTCCGGGTAGAACGATGGGGGTGAAGACGCTCCATCAGGCATACTGGGCCGAGGCCATATAGGGCTTTAAAGGTCAACACCTACACTTTGAATTGTGCTCGGAAACATACTGGGAGCCAGTGTAGAGAAGGCAACCCCTTCTCTGAGCATTGCCCCATTCTGGTTTGAAGGAGGGGAGCCTGCAGCAGGAAAAGAGAAGGGAATTTGTGCATTCCCATTGACCTAAGAGTTATTTTTAACCTCCCGCCTGTGTTTTTGTACCAACGTTGTGTTTTTCACTTGGGGAACCTGTATTGCATTGTCCTCGGGACTGGTTTCGTTTGGGGAGGTGGCAGCACGCCCCCCATCCCTCTTCGCACACCCATGATGGAGGTTCCACCTGCTTCCTCTCCCTATAGGCCAGGTGTGAGAAACCTTTGGCCTTTCAGGTGCTGCTGAACTACAACTCCCATCAGCCTCAGCTAAGCTTGACCAACCAAACAGTCAGGGATGGAGAGCGTATCACTTCCTTTTGCAACCGTGCTTTAAGCTTCCAATAAAACAAATGCAAGCTTCAAAGGGGGGGGGGGGGGAATCAGACCTGGAAGGCCGAACGTTCTCCATCCTTTGCTGAAAGTGTTGTGGTGGGACATTGCTTCTCCAGGTCCCTGTTTTTCAGGCTGTGTGTGGGAAAGGTGTGGGAGGCAGGCAAAGAGAATGTAAACCTGGCACCGAATACTTTACAAAGCTTTAAGTACAGGCAGGGCTCTGAGCTGGCAGCAGGAAGGAAGATGATGAGTAGGGGCGTTTCAGAGATCTGGGAATGATTGGCCAAGGAGCCAATCTTTTCAACATCTGAAGGGCAGAAGGCAGAGCAGACTATTGCTTCCTGTTGTTCCAGAGGGCAGGGCCAGGATCAGACGGCTAGAAAGTCGTGTTTTTCAAGGTGAATTTGGGTTCCTGAAATTCGTTCTGATTGTGCAGATAAAATACAACAGATACAGTGGTACCTCGGGTTACATACGCTTCGGGTTACATATGCTTCAGGTTACACACTCTGCTAACCCAGAAATAGTGCTTCGGGTTAAGAACTTTGCTTCAAGATAAGAACAGAAATCATGCTGCGCAGCGGGAGGCCCCATTAGCTAAAGTGGTGCTTCAGGTTAAGAACAGTTTCAGGTTAAGTACAGACCTTCGGAACGAATTAAGTACTTAACCTGAGGTACCACTGTAGAATTCTACAGGCTGTGTTGCTCTAGCCTGTGGAAACAGTCCGGGTCCAAGGATCTCCAGGCATACACCTCCAGTGGTGGAGACATCAGCCGCTATACTGGGCATCCTTTCTTGGTCGCAAGCAGCCGACAGCCAGGTGCAAAGGGCGCCTGTCACCGGGGGAATTACAATCGCTGCTCCAGATGTTTTGAACTTGCCGTGGCTGGTGCTGATGGGAACCGTAGTCCCAAAACATCTGGAGGGTGCCACATTGACGATGTTCTAGAGCTGATGATGTAGCCGTGCTGCCTTTAAGACCAGTGTGAGTCTAAGGTTCTTGGCTCCCTTGCCCTGATTTTATTGGACGCTGGGCAGCTTGACAACAGCACGTTAACCATGATCCAGGATTTAATCAAACCCTCTTTTCTCACTTCCTTTTTTAATTTCAGTAATTCGGCTAGCACCCCGTGGGGCTCCGCATTAGGGAATGTGGGGAAAACAGTAGCCTCGGATTCTTGGCTGCCATCACTAACACAGATTAAAAACCCCACAATTTGCTAATGAGAATGTGTGTGGGGGGGGGAGTGGGCAAGTCTAAAAGGCAGGCAGGTACTCCCTCCCAAAGACATTTACCTGGCTGCTGAATCCAGCACCCGTAGACATTTGGCAACCCAGGCAGTTGCACAGTTGGCCATGTGGTTGGTTTCACTCTTCAGATATTGCGTATAAGGGGAACTCTGTTGCTTCTATACCTTTATTGAAGCATTGTGATCCAAAGGAGCTAATTATGGCCTGGAAGTGGAAGAGAATTTCACATACAGTGGTACTTTGGTTTACAACCGTTTTGGATTACAACCATTTCAAACCCTGAAGTGTGTGTCCCTTTTTTTGGATTACAGTGGTACCTCAGGTTAAGTACTTAATTCGTTCTGGAGGTCTGTACTTAATCTGAAACTGTTCTTAACCTGAAGCACCACTTTAGCTAATGGGGCCTCCCGCTGCTGCTGGAGCATGATTTCTGTTCTCATCCTGAAGCAAAGTTCTTAACCTGAGGTACTATTTCTGGGTTAGTGGAGTCTGTAACCTGAAGCGTATGTAACCTGAGGTACCACTGTACAACCCATTTGGGGGGGGGGGGATTACGACCAATTCTTTTTGGAGGCCCCGTTGGCGAAAGCGCGCCTTGGGTCACAACCAGTTTTGGTTTACAACCGGACCTCCGGAACCGATTATGGTTGTAAACCAAGGTATCGCTGTAATTGCATTTTGAACATTGCAACGGAGTCAGATCATTGGCCCATTGCGCTCAGTGCTTCAGGGGTTTCCAGACTTTTTAGGCACCACCCCCTTTGTTCCCTACTCTCCCCTCTCCCCCCAAAGACAGAGAAAATGTGTACGTGCTCCCTTTGCTTTTTCAAGAGCTCTGAGTATAAGATCCTGTAGAATTAACCTGAGCCTTGGAAAGCACATAGAGTTGTAAAAGGAAATGGGAAAGAGGGTCACTCTTCCAACTTCCTGTTTCAGCACTTTGTAATTTTCAAGGGAGAAAAAAATGTAGGCACCTCATGGCCAAGGGGGCAGTGAGTTCTTCCAGCTGTTTTGGACTACACCTCTCATCAGGTCCACCCAGCATGGGGATTGTAGTCTAAAAAAGCAACCGGAGAGCCCCAGATTGGTGAAGATGTTGGAGAACTTCTAGATGTTGGAGAATATTGGTGGCAAAGCATTTTTCTTGCAAGCAGAAGGACCCAGGCTCATTCCTTAGCCTCTTCAGCTGTGGCTGGGAATGTCCCTCTGTCTGAAACCCAGAAGAGTCACTGCCAGTCAGTGTTGACAGTACTGAGCCAGATGGACTAAAGGTCCAACTCTTTCTAAGATAGCATCCTGTGTTCCAGACCCGTTGCTTAAGATGAGGTTGCTAATCTAGCAAGCGTGCGTAGATCTGCTCTTTAGCTGTTTGGTGGTACAGTTGCCGGCGTCCGAAAATAGTTCTTAAGTGCTTTGAAGAGATTAAGCGGGGCGTACTTGGGAAAGAAAAAGAGAGCTCCATTGTTAGGCTTTAAGAATTAAATGTCCTAAACCGCCAGAATTGTTGTAATTGAAAAGGAAAAGGGGGGGGGGATCAGAAGGCTCATATTAACACAGCCTACTAAAGAATGTCGGGAGATTATTAAAAGGAGAACCCTAATAATTGGCAAGATAATCCGCTCTGAATGTGAGCAGTACAGCTTTGCTTAAGTTTCTAGGCACAGTTTGAAGGGGGCACAGATATGAATTGTTTATTGAGCCAAGTTTAATTTACAACTTTCCCTCCTTTTAAAAAATATTCCGAGTTTGACAGCTATCTGCACAAATGAAAAAAGAGCCCATCTTTTTTCTTTTTGTAAATCGCACACTTCCTTAATATTAACAGATCTTACCTACCTGCCCCAATAATACTTCAGTTGTGCAAAACCCCATTTCAAAACATCCGGACTGTTGGGTGAACACGAGACCTTGTAGCTTTTAATGTCTGAAGGAGTGATATTGTCAGTAGCGCCAATTCCATCTGTTGTTGGATGCTTCCTTTGAACTGGAGGTTGATACTATACGGGAGATTAAGTGTCTCTTGAACTCATAAACTTGAAAGATGTGGCTCAGTGCTTTAGATCTGAAAAGGAAATATGATTTGGTCCACTTGGGTTACATAGTGGTTTAGGATTTGACTTACACAACTTGCAGCCCATCAAGTTGAATGCAGCAGCTGTTTAGCGTTGACTGCCAGGTGTATGACAACACATGCACAGCCTGTGTAATAATAATAATAATAATAATAATAATAATAATAATAATAATAATAATATACATTATTTATATGCTTCTCATCTGACTGGGTTGCCCCAGCCACTCTGGGCTGCTCCCAACAAATTATAAAACCACAGTAAAATATCAACCATTATAAACCTCCTGATACAGATGTCTACAGAAGGTCCTAATAATCGTTTATCTCCTTCGCCCAGAGGGCGTTCCACAGGGTGGGTGCCACTACCGAGAAGGCCCTCTGCCCGGTTCCCTGTAACCTCACTTCTCGCAGCGATGGAGCCGCCAGAAGGTTCCCGTAGGCTGGATGCAGTGTTGAAAATTAGCCTGGCGCCTTTTGCACCTGGCTGTAGGCAACTTGCAACAGTCAAGATCCAAGGATCTTGGTACGCATGAACCTCCAGATGATGGAGATGTTGGGCGCCAGGTTGGAACTAATCCCACATCCTGTGGAATTCTGCCTGCAATGTTTTATCAGAATGAATTTCAGGAACCCACATTTTTTTTTTCCTGTACTAGAAACAGGGAGTAGCTCTAACCAGCCTAGCCTTGTGCTTCTGTTGCCTGTGTTACTGAAGCATCAGAGAGGGAAGGCGTAAGTGGAATGTGCCTGATCTACCCTTCCAGTCACTTAGTCGGGTGCTGCTTGTGTGTGCTTGGAAATGCAAGGACTGTTATTGTGGTGGGATGAGCAAAACAAGATGTGGGCTAAGCAATGTAATTACTTTTCCAAACACTCAAGGCCCCGGTTAGCTTGCTGGCGGGAACATACCTAGAAGTGTTTGTCATGCGCCAGGATCTGAGACGGCGAAATGGGATCTTCTTGCCCCTAGATGAAAGAGGCATGCAAATGAGGTGTTGTGCTCAGGTGGACACAATGAAGTGCAGTCTCCCCTTTGCTGTAGGCATCCCAGATAAGGACAATACCTGTGCTTCTGCAGTTGCCGTATTGGAGTTGCTGAGCTCATTCTTCTGGGCTCTGTATCTACAACAGGGCGGCAGGCGTTGCAGCAAAGAAGTGTGTTCAGGATTAGAAGCTCAGGTGTAGGCGCCAAATGGCTCCTGAAACCAGGGTTGCAGTCGCCAAAACAGAATGACTAGTTGCCGTTTTGGGGCCAGACGGCTCGGAAGTCATATTTTTCAATATGACGTTTTAGTTCCTGAAATTTGTTCTGATTGTGCCAGTAAGATATCACGGGTAGAATTCTGCAGGATGTGCTGCTAGTGTGTGAAAATGGCCCAGATCCAAGCATCCCCAGGCAGGCAACTCCAGGCGGTAGAGATGTCAGGATTGCCTTGCACACCACCATTTGGTAGCCAAGCTCAAAACCCAAAGTCTTGTTCCGATGCATTTTGGCTTCCCTGCTGATGATACAGTGGTACCTCTGGTTAAGTACTTAATTCATTTCGGAGGTCTGTTTTTAACCTGAAACTGTTCTTAACCTGAAGCGCCACTTTAGCTAATGGGGTCTCCTGCTGCCGCCGCACCGCCGGAGCACGATTTCTATTCTTATCCTGAAGCAAAGTTCTTAATCTGAGGTAATATTTCTGGGTTAGCGAAGTCTGTAACCTGAAATGTCTGTAACCTGAAGCGTCTGTAACCCGAGGTACCACTGTATTGCTGATGCCTTTGCTCCTTTCGCATCGTTCTGCGAGACCAGGTGGGAGGGGAGTTGGTTACAGCAGGAAGGGGAGACACCCTGTCTTCTTCACCAGCCAGACCCATCTCTGCCTCTTGGCCTCCCTCCTCTTCTGCTTCTTTTTCTACCTCTGATTCTGCACTTCCCTCTGCCACAGCCTCTTCCTGCTCACTAAACCCTGTTACCTCTTCAGCTCCTGACACCTCCACTCTCCAGCCTTCTCCCTCTGACTGCTCATCATCACCCCACCACCACTTCCCAGGATCTGAACCTTCTTCCTTGGAGGTTTCCCAGCTGGTTCCTCCCAACATAACTCTGTGTCCAGCCAGTCTTGAGACAGTCCTATCAGCAAACTCAGGTGGTGAGTGCCATTAAAACATGGGAACCATTTTCCAGGCTGAGGGCTGCATTCCCTTGTGGGCAACCTTCTAGAGGCCACTCCTATCTGGGATGGTTGTCCTCTTCCACCGAGCGCGCAGCTTTGGGAGGGATGCACACGGAGCGGTGAGGGAGGAATGAGACACCCGCCTAGCCAGCCAGATCAGCCGAATCAACCCTGGTGATCAATGGGGTGACAGATGTCGCAGCCAGATCGCCCTCACATTACCTCACATGAGATCATTACCCCACTCTTACTTACCATCCCAGGCCGCCCATCTGAGGCCACATTGTTCTTTCTTTTATCAGATCAAAAGGATCAGACAACAGCAAAGGTTGCTAGGTTTATTTAGGGTGTAGTGAGATTAAGGGCCACTAAGGGACGCGGGTGGCGCTGTGGGTTAAACTACAGAGCCTAGGACTTGCCGATCAGAAGGTTGGCGGTTCAAATCCCCGTGACGGGGTTAGCTCCCATTGCTCGGTCCCTGCTCCTGCCAACCTAGCAGTTTGAAAGCACACCAGTGCAAGTAGATAAATATGTACCGCTCCAGCGGGAAGGTAAACGGGGTTTCCATGCGCTGCTCTGGTTCGCCAGAGGCAGCTTAGTCATGCTGGCCACATGACCCGGAAGCTGTACGCCGGCTCCCTCGGCCAATAAAGCGAGATGAGCGCTGCAACACCAGAGTCGGTCATCACGACTGGACCTAATGGTCAGGGGTCCCTTTACCTTTACTTTATCTGAATGACAACTTTGGTCATTTGATTGCCCTTTTTACCCGCTGCTGTCTTTTTTATTTGTATATATTTTATTTGTATATATTGCTTGTTTTGTGTTGCTATGGCCGTTGGCTAATGCGAATAACGTTTCTCTATCTATCTTCTAGAGGCTACATGTCAAAGGCGGGCATGGCCAGAGGCCGTAGTAGGCAGGACAACAGGTGGGCCTCTTAGCTTTGTGCATCAGTTGAATCCCTGACTAAGGACAGTGGAACCCCTGCACAAGGACTTTTGCTTGTGCAATGGGGGCTTCCCCCCATCCTCCCCCTGCACACCCCCCCCCCAAATTAGTTCTGGAGAGGATGGTGGAGAAAAGCAGAGATCCAAACTTGAACAGTATTATCAAAGCATCAGTGACAGGGGCGAGTCTTCTGGGTCAAGGAAAGAGATGTCTCTATGAGATATCCGAAGTGGCTGGTGGATACTGCTTCACTTTAGAACATAAGTAGAGTTCTGTGCCAGTGGCCCACATTCTCCAGAATCCTGTTCTCACAGTGGCCAGGCAGGATCTTGGCGAAAGCAGGGCACACTCTCTGTTCAGATTTCTTGGCCTGTAGCCACTGATAGACAAATCAAGCACAAGCCTCATGGCTTCCTCAAAAAACAAAACATCGAGACCAATGACCGTCGCTACCGTAGCAAATTAGATAAGTTAATTAAGACCAACTTGGCCCAGTTCTTCAGCACGGCTGTGTTTCAGCCATCTGCAGCTCGCCCGCATCTCTGTAGCCATCTGGTTAACACATTTTGTTAATCCTTAACTCCTCTCCCCTGCCTTCTGTTTAGCGTGGATTGTAAACTCTCTGAGTGGGGACTGTCCAGCATGCGGTGCCTAGCAGTTTCTGGGTAAAAGCGTCTGGCAATCCCCCCTCCCATGGGTCTCCCTATTTGTTTAGATTCAGTCATTCCTCTCCGTGCAAGAACATTTCCCTCGGCACGTCACGGAGCTCCTCGCGTGCTGTTCTGGGATGCCATGCCAAAACCAATTGTGCCGAGAGCTGTTGCGGTTGCCTGCAGCGCTGAGGGCTTCCAGACTGGCTTGAGCTTATGAGTTATTTTGGAAATAAATTAGCCTCTCGATGGCTGTCATCATGCCTATAGCAAGAAGTGATCGCAGGAGAGCCATCAGAATCTACGGGCAGAGGAAAGGGGACAAATGGCAAGTTTCCAGGCATTATATACTTTGGAAAGTCGTGGCTTCTCCCCTAGGAATGCTGGGAACTGTAGTTTAAGGGTGCCAAGAGTTGTCAGGGAGACCACCAACTGCATCTTGTGGCAGTGAGTGCCGTAGGTCCCCTATCCGTAATGTGAAAGTCATCCATTAAGTCCCGAGTCCATTGTTGACCAGCTTCAATGAGTGAACCAATTTTTTACGGTTAGAGAACCGTAAATTGCCATTGTTAATCTTATAGATCTTTGCCATATCTCCTTTCAGACACATTTCCCCCCCAACCCCCTTAAAAGCTCACAGATGCTTTACAGTCTTTCCCTTAGGGAAGGCGCTCCAATCTTTCTATCATTTTAGTTGCCCTTAGAACAACACCAGGAAGCTTCCTTATGCATTTTCAGACCATCGGCCCATCAAACTCCGTTCTGCACTGAGCCAAAGTCTGCAGTTCCTCTCTGCCCCCCACTTGTGCTAACAAACTTCATAGAACCAGCTGCATGGAATTATCAAATAAATCCTTAATCTGCAGGCTTAAAAAGTTTCTTTCTAAACGGATAAGATTATCAGAGACTGGCAGGGAGGAGGGATAAATTCTGTGGCAGGTTTAAGCAAAGTACACGGGGACTGTGTGTGCGGGTGCGTTTTGCAAAAAAGCTTTAAGGGAAATGCTTTAACATTTGTGGTGAGATCCCAAGCAACAAGGCTGGAAAACATTGCAGCCGGAGACCTTGAATAGCCACTACCTGTTCGTGTAAGTAGCTCTGGGATCTGTGGGCCAATGGTCTAACTTAAACTTAGGCAGAGCTGGTGCACATATTTTGTGCGCGTACAGACATACATCCTCTTCTTGGTAAGCCTACTGTGGATTTTTGCATATACCGAAGATTCATGCCTTGCAGGGGGTCAGACTAGATGACTCAAGGTATTCCTTCCAACTCTACAATTCTATGAAATCAGAAGTGCCCCTTCAGCTTTTGTGCTGCCCTGGCCTCAAGGAGGAAATTGGAAGTTTCCACTTCCTGCCGTTTAGGGTTTGGATGAAACTCTAAGTCGTGTCTAGTCTTAATTATGGTTTGTTAGAACCACCTGCTGCCTGGGGTATTGCCTCCTCTTCTGGGTGCTGCTGTTTCATAAAAATATTGATGCACTGGAACATGTCCAGGAGAGTTTGACATAGTTGGTGATGAATTGGGAGATGGGAGTTCCATGAGGAGCACTGGGGATGTTTAGTTTGGTGAAGAGGTCAGAAGATAGTGTTTCTCATATATGTGAAAGCCTGGCTCAGAAGGTGGAGCAAGTCTTGTTTTCTGTCACGGGTAGGAACAGGGCCGGATTTAGGTTTGATGAGGCCCTATGCTACTGAAGATAATGGGGCCCTTTATATCTCCAGCTGTCCTTTGTCAACAACAAATTGTCACTGTTTTGTGCGTGGAATATATGGTAATTTATGGACCTAATAGGTATCTAAAGCCATTTGCACATAACAAAATATGTATTTTCTCAAAGTAATTTGTTTTTTATCTTATATTTTGGAAATGTACATCCAGATTTTTTCCCCTTTAAATTTTTTTGGGGCCCCCAAAAGAGTGAGGCCCTAAGCTATAGCTTGTTTCGCTTACACAGTGGTACCTCGGGTTAAGCACTTAATTCGTTCCGGAGGTCCGTTCTTAACCTGAAACTGTTCTTAACCTGAGGTGCCACTTTAGGTAATGGGGCCTTCCGGTGCTGCCGCACTGCCGGAGCACGATTTCTGTTCGCATCCTGAAGCAAAGTTCTTAACCTGAGGTACTATTTCTGGGTTAGCAGAGTGTGTAACCTGAAGCGTATGTAACCTGAAGTGTCTGTAACCGGAGGTACCACTGTACATAAATCCAGCACTGGGTAGGAACCAAACCAGCAAGTTCAAATGACAAGAACTCTCTGATTGCATGAGTTGCTCAATAAGAGTGTACTGCCTCTGAAAGCAGCAGACTATTCTTGTTTAGATTTTTTTAAAGCAGATTCTGGATGGCTGTCAGCAGGCACCAGGAATATTTTGCACCTGTCTTTCAACTAGAATGGTACCTCTACTTATGAGCACGTATCCTTCGGTTACGTATCCTTCGGGATACGCATGTGGCAAACCCGGAAGTATTTTTCCGGGTTTCGCCGCATGCGCAGAACAGGCACCTCCGGTTGCAAAAACCTCGGGATCCGACTGGAGCTCCGGAACGGATCCTGTCTGCAACCGGAGGTACCACTGTACTTGTGACCAAGTGAATACAGTGGTGCCCCGCAAGACGGAAAACTCGCTAGACGAAAGAGTTTTCCATTTTGGAGGTGCTTCGCAAAACGAATTTCCTATGGGCTTGCTTTGCAAGACGAAAATGTCTTGCGAGTTCCTGCGGGGTTCCCCCCCCTTTTTCTAAGCCGCTTATCCGATAAGACGCTAATAGTGCTAATCCGCTCATCCGTCAATGGGCTTGCTTTACAAGACGAAAAAACCGCTAGACGAAGAGACTCGCAGAACGGATTCTTTTCGTCTTGCGAGGCACCACTGTATGTTGCTCCAGACATCACCACCATTTGGTGGCGCATGCCTAGGGATCATTGGATCTGGACTGTTTTCACACACTAATACCCCCATCATGTAGAAATCTATCAGTTCTGTTTTACCTGCCCAATCGGGATGAATTTCTGGAACCAAAATGCTTTTTCTGTGCATGCTCAGCCGGAGCAGTCACCATTAAGAAAAAGAGGTCGGAATAGGCCAATCTATATGTGGACTGTCCCTGGGTCAAGTGACTTTTCTTCTTTAAGTTCTCAAAGCTCTTAACCTAGCTCAAGGTTATCATCTGAACCAGCCAGATGTTTCACTGAGAATCAATCACAGTCGTTCCATCATTTGAAAAAACAAAACTTTCAAGCCAACTAGCCCCAAAATGGCAACTAGACCAGGAGTAGGCAACCTAAGGCCCATGGGCCACAAGCCGCCCACGTGAGTTATTTAACCGGCCCACGACTCACTTCCTCGGTGCCAGAAATCGCATCTGCGCAGACGCTGGAAATCGCGGCCGTGCGTGCGAAATCCGGCCCACAGAGGGTTCTCCCAGGCGAGGTAAACCTTGCCGACCCTGAACTAGACATTCCGTTTTGGCAACTATAACCTTGGTTGAAGAAGCCATTTGGCACCTAGCTCCTATATCTTGAGTTTCTAATACTGGCTGTCAGTCAGGGATTCTACAACATGGATTTCCTACGTGATCAGGGAATCCAGCATCATAAGTCTGTAGTCAATTGAATGCAAAGTGAAAGCCTCTGAACTCTTTGTGCACTGAGGAGACAGCCAGACACAGGCAGAGACCTCGGATGATATAGGTAGTCAGTAGCTTTTGGTTTAAGTGTTAGACATATTTAAAGAATATATTGTCTCGTGATATTACGGAATTGAATAAATCAGCCGTTTTGAGTCACAAGTAAATAAAATATGTAGCTTGTATTCACCCGAGATGTCTCGTAGCAAACCTACTTGACTCTTAAATGTCTAATTTCTTCATTTGCAGTACAAATTTGATGTACTGCGTTTTTTCCTTCTGAGAAAATGGCTATAGAGAGCCCAGCCCCTCACCATATCTCCCACGACAGTATAACTTCCCTGAGAACATTGGATACAAATTCAATAAATAATAATATTAATAACGAAAGCTTGAAATGTGGACTATTATTTCACCATTGTGGGGAGGGCTGTGACCAGCTGACCGGTGCGCCTGATCATAGAATTGTAGCGTTGCAAGGGACCCCAAGGGCCATCTAGTCCAAACCCCCACAATATAGGAATCTCCTGTCCAAAATGGGACTCAAACCCACAACCCGGAGATGAAAAGTCTCCTGCTCTCTTGACTGAGCTATCCAGCCACAGCACAATCAGTATGCATGGGTTGCCTCTAAGGACATGACATGCAAGTTTGAAAAAAAGTTGCGTGAGCTTGAGAAGGTCCCTTATACCCCTGGTCCAACCTAGCTCAGTTTGAGGGCATCTCTCCATGGATATTGACAGAGGACTTCCCCACTTCTCCCATCTGAGCTCCTTTCAACTCATGGTATGAGTGATACGAACCTCAGACCTCTTGCATGCAAACCAGATGTTTTACCACTAAGCTACATTCACCTCCTTGCCCGAGATCCTTCTGAAATATCTTGAATGCCTCTTGAGCTTTTCTTTCAGCGTGGATTAAATTGTTTCCCCGCTCAGTTTTCTTATAAAATTCCATTTTCTGCCCGCTAATTGTATTTTCACCCCCTCACTCCCCACCTTGGTTTCATGTTAAGTTGTCCCCCTTTCCCCAAGTGCTGCCTGTTAGCCAGCCTTGCTCAATTTTTTTTGAAACGGCTAATCTCACGGTTTCTGCAGCTCCCGCCCAGCGTAGACTCTCCCCATCTTAATTTTGTTTAGACTTCGATTTTAGACTTCGATTTCTTGCCTTTCATCTCCTTTATATATATATATTTCGACCCTCCCCCCCACTTTCAACTTTCATCCTCTCCCAGGGAAGGTGCTTGTACCTCTTTGCTTTTAGTGAAACTCATTTGCATTCTTGAGACTCATTGTTTATGGCAGAAGACTAGTAATTTCCGAATAAAGCGTTCCCTTTTCTCTCTCTCCCGACACCTCGCGCCCTCCAAAGGCTTTGCTCAAATTTTCCTCTGTTTGCACAAAGAAATCGCAAAGAATAAAGAGCGGTACTAGATTTTATTTATCTTATTTTCAAAAGGGTACGGAGAAGGAGAAGCGGTCTTCCGCCTCAATCAATGTGCTGGGAGCTTTGTCACTGGGAAAGTAGGAATGCAATAACTCTCAGTCTGCCTTCTCCCCAAATGATTTGATAGGGGTGGGAGCAATGCAGGAATATTTCCCCCCCAGTTTTGGCTTCCGTGTTTTCATCCTGAGTTTGGGGTTGGAGAGTGGTGAAAGTTTTGGTTTGGAGAGTGGTAAAATTTGGGATAATTGATGTAACCACATCTTTCCCTATTTTGAAGTCAATACAGTGGTACCTCAGGTTACATACGCTTCAGGTTACAGACTCCGCTAACACAGAAATAGTACCTCAGGTTAAGAACTTTGCTTCAGGATGAAAACAGAAATCGTGCTCCGGTGGTGCGGTGGCAGCGGTAGGCCCCATTAGCTAAAGTGGTGCTTCAGGTTAAGAACAGTTTCAACTTAAGTATGGACCTCCGGAACGAATTAAGTACTTCACCCGAGGTACCACTGTAGTTGTTGACTTTGGCCTCATATTTCACATGTTTGCAATGTGTGTATGGAAAAAGTGGAGTTATTACTATATTGTTGTTGTCGTTTAGTCGTGTCCGACTCTTTATGACCCCATGGACCAGAGAACGCCAGGCACTCCTGTCTTTCACGGCCTCCTGCAGTTTGGTCAAACTCATGCTGGTAGCTTCGAGAACACTGTCCAACCATCTCATCCTCTGTCGTCCCCTTCTCCTTGTGCCCTTGTGTCTTTAGGATCTGTCCTTCCAGTGAGCACTCAGGACTGATTTCCTTCAGAATGGATAGGTTTGATCTTCTTGCAGTCCATGGGACTCTCAAGAGTCTCCTCCAGCACCAGAATTCAAAAGCATCCATTCCTCGGCGATCAGCCTTCTTTATGGTCCAGCTCTCACTTCCATACATCACTACTGGGAAAACCATAGCTTTAACTATACGGACCTTGGTCGGCAAGGTGATGTCTCAGCTGCTCTCTGACAAAGGGATTGGGCTGGTATATAGTAATATAATACAGTGGTACCTCGGGTTACATACGTTTCAGGTTACAGACGCTTAAGGTTACAGACTCTGCTAACCCAGAAGTATTACCTCAGGTGAAGAACTTTGCTTCAGGATGAGAACAGAAACCGTGCTCCGGCGGCGCAGCAGCAGCAGCAGGAGGCCCCATTAGCTAAAGTGGTGCTTCAGGTTAAGAACAGTTTCAGGTTACGTACGGACCTCCGGAACGAATTAAGTACTTAACCTGAGGTACCACTGTATATTACTATATACCAGCCCAATCTCTTTGTCAGAGAGCGGCTGCGTGCTTCTCAGCCCTTTCCAGTTCCTCCTCACCAGGGGAATTTAGAGGAGCAGAATGCAATTACCGGTGTTGAATTGTAGGCAATCGTTGATCAATAGGTATTTCCCTTATAATCAGTCAGATTCTCTTGTTTGCCTTAGTCTTGTGTGGCTCAGTCAGCAACTGGCTCCGGTGCAGGGCAATCAAATTGCAATCTTGCTAACTCCACTGTCTGTGCCACTCGCTGTCCGTGCTGTTGGGTTATCAAGTATTTTGGAGAAAGAAGTGCTAACTTTAACATCTTCAAGTGCCTAAGGTGAGAAAAGATGTGTTTTGCTGGGCTGATTCATACCCTAGTTGCTCGTTGGCAAGCGTGATGCAGAGGTGCATGTTTCTGAATGTGCGGCAGTTGTGCTTCTGGCATTAGGGATTTTTGGCGCATGGCCATGAGCCTGCTTGAGAGGCACACTTCCTCTTACAGTCATAACTCGGGTTACAGATGCTTAAGGTTGCGTTTTTTCGAGTTACGGACCGCCGAAACATGGAAGTACCAGAATGGGTTACTTCTGGGTTTTGTCGGTCGCACATGCACGAAAGCACTAAATTGTGCTTTGCGCACGCGCAGAAGCACTGAATCGCAATCCACGTGTGCGCAGATGCGCTGCTGGGGGTTGCGGACGTTCATCCTGCATGGATCACGTTCACAACCCAAGCATTCACTGTAGTTGGATATTTTCTGGTGTGGAATGTACCTGTATGAATAAAGTGGACATTCCTGCTTCTCTAAAAGTACAGAATCATACGTGTGGCAGAGTGGCCATGTTTGCACAGCACAATAAACCAGGGTTGCTGGCTAACCATGGTTTTCTGGTTATGAGCAAACGTACAGGCAGTGTTAGAAACTGGGATAGAAAAGCTAGGAGCCAAATGGCTCATGAGACCTAGGTTGTGGGCACCAAAACAGAATATTTAGTTGCCAGTTTTGGGGGGAAGTTGGCAAAAGACTTTTTATTTATTATTTTGATAAGCATGAACTAATACACAATTAACATATGTGACAAATTGTTCATATCACATTTTAAACTGAATTTGTTAATACATGTTTAATTCGGTGTTTGCAATAAAAAAAAAATGGTACCATACAGTCATACTTCATGTTACGTTCTTTCAGGATACGTCCCACGGCGACCCGGAAGTACCGGAAAGGGTTACTTCTGGGTTTTGCCGCTTGCACATGTGCAGAAGCGCAAAATGATGTCATGCGCATGCACAGAGGTGGCAAATCGCAACCCGTGTGTGCGCAGATGCACCGCTGTGGGTTGCGTTCTTTTCATGTTGCGAATGGGCTTCTGGAACGGATCCTGTTCACAACCAGAGGTACCACTGTACTTCAGTTTTCAAAATACTTTTACTCTTTATTCTTAAACTCCTTAACGTATTGTCTATCCTTAACATATACTTTGAGGCTTCAGAGCACATACATTTCAGTAATCCTTGAGTGTCAACTAGGTGCAAAAAAGGGCACCCTGACTTTCGGAGGTACTCGCAAATGGAGAATCTTCAGGCGTGAAATGTGCCTGGCACCCAGAAAATTTCGAATCCTGCCTACTGGTGGGCCCTGCTTGGCTCTTCCTGTAGCACAAGTGGAATAAACGGACAGTGGATAGCTCACTGAGTGGAGCATGAGACTCTTAATCCCAGGGTTGTGGGTTTGAACCCCACATTGGGCAAAAAGATTCCTGCATTGCAGGGGGTTGGACTAGATGACCCTGGTGGTCTCTTCCAACTCTACAGTTCTGTGATTCTATGCAGGAAGCCACAATTAAGGTTGGTTTCCTTTGATGTCTGAGCTAGGATAGTTGTTTGTTGCTCCCTTTAAAAAAAACAGGATTGCTACCCAGCCTTATACCATGCTAGTTCACAACAAATGATGATAAACCCTAGTTTATTGTGGTCCGTGAACATGGCGGTGTCTCTCCATGAAATGGATACCAGTTGCAAATACAATATTAGACAAACTTGCTAGCCGCCGATTAAAAAAAAAATTGAGTTGTGCTCGCTTCGGCAGCACATATACTAAAATTGGAACGATACAGAGAAGATTAGCATGGCCCTGCGAAAAAAAAATTGAGTAATTAATGTTTCTCAGGTGATTACCCCTTTGCTGTTGTCCCTGGATTTTTGCACCTATTTCAAGAAAAGCATTCTACATTTAAACCACACTAACAGTGTAGGGAGGCAAAATAAAATTAACATGGGGGAGCTTCTTTTGAAAGCTTCATTTACAGATTACAAGCTGAATTAATACGCCAAATTAGATCACTCATTAGGGCATGGGAACATTTTCCAATATAAATGGAAAATTATCCAATGCAAATTGCCCTAATTTGCAGAGAAGATTTTCAATTTGATTTTCAATTTTGATTTGAAAACCCATATCATTTCCTGCCACCCTAGAAACTTGCACAGGTTATTTCAAGGGTCAGCAAACTCACTGTGCCTCGGGCTGGTGTTTCCAGCGCCGATCGCGCGGAGGGTGGGTAGCACGTGCCCATACGTGTACGCACACGCTATTTCTGGCGCACTTCTGGGTTGGCAGAGCACCGGAAATAGCTTGTGTGCATGTGCACAGGCCTCCTCCGACTCCAATGGGCAACGGAAATAACGCGCATGCACACAATGCTTGTGCATGCACACAAGCTATTTCCGGTGCTCCTCCAACCTGGAAGTGGGCAGCTGCGCAGTGCAGCGCTGGTAAGAGCGGGTGGCGGCAGCAGGCGGCGGGGGTTGCAGCAGGCCGGATAAACAAGTCCCTCGGGCCTTATCCTGCCCATGGGCCTTAGTTTGGGGACCCCACATTCTAAGAAATGTGGACTATGGCATCTTTCTAGCAAGAGAATCCCAGGCAGCCAGTGATCTGCGGAAGCTGTGAAATTGATGCTTAGGAAATGGAAATATTTCTCTTTCAGCTATCATACCTAAGGTCACAGCCACCCCATATTTTTAAAACTCAGTTATGCCACTTTTAACAGTCACGGGGTGGGATTCGCCTAGCCACCCCCATCATTGTAAATTCAGTGCAAGGACTTCTGCTTGTGCAAGGACTTCCCCGTTCTCCTTTGCATGTGGCCCTTGCACCCCTGAAATTGGCTTGGCGGGGTCGGGGGAACCCCCAGAACAGAATGTGGGGGAAGGGGAGGGGACTCAAGCACAAGAACACTCCCTGCTCCTGAAGTTTGCAGCAACTTGTAACAGAACCTTAAAGTCGGCTGGGGTTGGCAACCTGTGTAGCAGCTTCAGGAAAGGTGTTACATGTGTGTGAATGGAAAATAAAAAAATTCCTTCCAGTAGCACCTTAGAGACCAACTAAGTTTGTTATTGGTATGAGCTTTCGTGGTATCCGAAGAAGTGTGCACACGAAAGCTCATACCAATAACAAACTTAGTTGGTCTCTAAGGTGCTACTGAAGGTGGTCTCTAAGGTGCTGGAGGAGAATCTTGAGAGTCCCATGGACTGCAAGAAGAACAAACCTCTCCATTCTTAAGGAAATCAGCCCTGAGTGCTCACTGGAAGGACAGATCATGAAGATGAGGCTCCAATACTTTGGCCACGTCATGAGAAGAGAAGACTCCCTGGAAAAGACCCTGATGCTGGGAAAGATGGAGGGCACAAGGAGAAGGGGACGACAGAGGAGGAGATGGTTGGACAGTGTTCTCAAAGCTACAAACATGAGTTTGACCAAACTGTGGGAGGCAGTGGAAGACAGAAGTGCCTGGCGTGCTCTGGTCCATGGGGTCACGGAGTGTCGGACACGACTAAACAACACACAAGGTGCTACTGGAAGGATTTTTTTTATTTTGTTTCGACTAGGCAGACCAACACGGTTATCTACCTGTGTGTGAATGGATCAAAGAACCATAGAATTGTAGAACTGGAAGGGGACCAGAGGGTCATCTAGTCCAACCCTCGGCAATCTTTTTGCCCAGCGTGGGTTTGGAACCCACGACCCTAAGATTGAGAGCCCTGTGCTCAACCAACTGAGCTATTCTGCAGTAAGTAGCCCAGCTGTGGCATTCTGCCCTGGTTGCCGTTCCCAAACCAAATCAACAAGGGCAGCTTCACACAGAGATCATTTGCGTTGAATGATCTGTGGCTTTTCGTGTAAGAACACTAGATTGAGAGAAAGACTTTCTCTGGGAGAAAAAGTGGCCTTTGCTCCTGCCGGGCACAAGCTTGAGCGGTCAAGTGATAACTTGCGCAATGGGTTTCAGATCATTTGGAGACTCCGTTCAGCTGTTATCGACCTTCCCTTCAGCCCAAACTCTATGAGTTTAGTGCAGAAATAAAGGAGGGGAGACGGTGTTGTCTGCTGTATTACGATGACACAGCTGGGTGAATCGCTTGAAGATGAAACTCTCAAAGTTTGACCAGTGCTTGCTACCGAGAGAACATTGTTTCTTCAGCTGCAATGAGCCTTGAAATACCAATTGCCTAGTAAAATGAAATAAAGAGGTAGAATTCGTATCGTATACAAAATAAGAAACACTTCAACACGGGCTCCTTTTTAAATAAGATTTGTGAAGAGGATTTGCCTCTTGATCAAACATTTATATAGAGTGTTCATTAACTGCTTCTTATTGAAAGAATGCGGGGTGGGATACGAAAGCACGAATAAAAAGTAATACCGCTCTCCTCCGCAGCGTATTAATGTAATTTAAAACCTGCAAATAACTTTTAACAAAGTGAAAGAAGACAAAAGCAAATTAAAAATGAAAAAAAAAAAACCCTTAAAGCAGGCATGCCCAAGTCTGTTATGGGGGCCTAATCCGGCCCTCTGGCTGGTTTTATCCAGTCCCTGTGGCAGTTTATTTATTGGGGTTAATTCCCCAAAAGAGCTCAAGAGGTTCAATCCTAAAAAAAGCTCAACCTTGGTCGGCCCTCATGTATGTTCACTTCATCAAATCTGGCCCTCTTTGGGAAAAGTTTGGGACTTAAAAGTGAAAAATCGGGCAAACAACTAAGGGCAGTATTCAACTAATTTATTGCATTAGTAGGGCGAGTACTAACACTAGTGCAAGAGGATTTCCCTCTTCCAAAGAATCATGGGAACTGTAGTTTCCCCCTCATGGAGCTACAGTTCCCAGCACCCTTTACAAACTGCAGTTCCCAGGATTCTTTTCAGGAAAGCTAAACACTTTAAATGCGTGGGTGCACATGCGGCTGTGGGTTGCTAATCTGGAGCAACAGGTATAAGACAGCTGTTTCCTTCATTCTGGTAAGGCCAGCTCTAACAGTGGGTCGAATGAGGCGCCTCAGGCGGCGAATGCAGGAGGGGAGAAGCACAGGTGAGGGGTTGGTGTGTATGTGTCACATAGCTTGCCCCGTGCCCCACAAGCAGAGGATGTGGTCTTGTCGCCAGTGTTGAAGTAAGGTCCAGCTGTCCGTCCGGTTTGCTCCAGATAGTTGGGCGTCATATCTTTCGCCTCAGGCAGAAAAATGCCTTGGACCAGCCCTGTTCCGTTTAGCTGAAGCTGTCCTTTTGGGAAGGGATCAGAGCTCTGTGGGGCAAAGCACACGGTTTGCATGTGGAATGGGTTGTGTTGTTGTTTAGTCGTTTAGTCGTGTCCGACTCTTCGTGACCCCATGGACCAGAGCACGCCAGGCACTCCTGTCTTCCACCGCCTCCTGCAGCTTAGTCAAACTCATGTTGGTAGCTTTGAGAACACTGTCCAATCTTCTCGTCCTCTGTCGTCCCCTTCTCCTTGTGCCCTCCATCTTTCCTAGCATCAGGGTCTTTTCCAGGGAGTCTTCTCTTCTCATGACGTGGCCAAAGTATTGGAGCCTTATCTTTAGGATCTGTCCTTCCAGTGAGCACTCAGGACTGATTTCCTTCAGAATGGATAGGTTTGATCTTCTTGCAGTCCATGGGACTCTCAAGAGTCTCCTCCAGCACCATAAAAGTATCAATTCTTCAGCGATCAGCCTTCTTTCTGGTCCAGCTCTCACTTCCATACATCACTACTGGGGAAACCATAGCTTTAACTATACGGACCTTTGTTGGCAAGGTGATGTCTCTGCTTTTTAAGATGCTGTCAAGGTTTGTCATTGCTTTTCTCCCAAGAAGCAGGCGTCTTTTAATTCCGTGGCTGCTGTCACCATCTGCAGTGATCATGGAGCCCAAGAAAGTAAAATCTCTCACTGCCTCCATTTCTTCCCCTTCTATTGACACAGTAATGATGTGTTAATGGCAGATTTATACCAGACCATCCACAAATCATTTAACTTTGGTGCTTGCTAGTTGATGGTTCCCCAGTGTTATTGCATTATCTTGCATGATTGGGATGGTGAAGAATAAACCGGAAAATTAGTGGTAGGAAAATTTACAGACACTCAGCAGGAAGTTGCAGGGAAATGAACCAACTGGAAGCAAAGCAGTATGTTCACCCACTAAAACCATAGCTTTTACTATACGGACCTTTGTTGGCAAGGTGATGTCTCTACTTTTTAAAAATACCCATTCCCCAGAAGGAAAAGCTGACGGTGCTCAGAAGCCTTGCCCCCAAACAGGCAACGCATCTATTACACCACACTTGAAAACAGATGAAACAGACAAAAAGCAAGCAGCAATCTCTTAAAACAGGCAACCCTCCAAAAAATAAAAAATGCAGTTGTAGAAAAATTAGAGGGGCAGACAGAACCGGAGGGCGCCATGGCGTTTTGTTTTGCAAGTAGGATTTATGGACCCCCCTCCCCGATGCTGGTGGCTGTTTTTTTGCTGAAAAGCACCTTAATTTAGAACGCTGGCTCCCTGCGTCGGAAAGCCTCATCAGTATACACTGGGCAACTGAAATCGCCACAGGAGCCTGGGATAAGCCTGTCCTCCTTTAACTCCAGAACAGTGCCCATGATTAATATTTATACAGAATGCTTTCATGTTTCCACAGCAAAATTGTCTTTCTATCAAAGGAAGTGGAGACTTTTCCCTGTTGAATCTGGGGTGTGTGTTGGGGGGGGGCAGGGGGTGGAGAAGGGATGAGATCCTTTTTCATATATATCAAAAAAGGTTTTCTGTATCTGAGACAGACATCAAGCCAGGGAGGGGGAAAACACACACATACCAGGCTTTTCTCTAATTTGGTGTTTCATTTTGTGAAATTGCCTATGCGGAGAAAAATAAAGCATTTACATGTATATGTATATGAACCAATGTTCACCAGCTCTTGGATGGATGCCAGCACTCCCCGGGCCCCAAGAATGCTCTACGCTGAATGAGTAATAATCTACTGTTGTCAGTCCTGATTTATGGAGGGCTAGGCGAGAGCAAGTGTTTGCTGTCTCAAGTCGTCCCGCGCTCGGCGCGTCATCTCTGCAGTGCTGGCTTTCAAAAGTAGGAACTGGAAAAGACCCGAATATGCTTCTGTAGAGCCAAGAGGTAATTACAGGGAACTGATTTCACATGTGCACGTAATGCAACAAGGTGTAGCTGTGCATGCAATTGCCGCTTGCTTGGAACAGCCTTGTGCCTTTTATTTGTGTTATTTCGCGTGCTTTGTGGGTACGGATTTTTTTTAGCAGGGGAGAGAGGCAGCCGTCAGGCTGGCGGGATCTTACCTGAGCCAGCTTTGGAAAAGACATGTGCTCAGCATCAAAGAACCTGGAGCCCAGGAATTCCTTTTGAGGACCAGAACTGAACTCGCAGTCCTTTCTACACAAAAACTTCCTCGCCAGAGCTTTCTCCATCTTGGCTGAATAATTGGAGGAAGTGCTATTGTTCTCGTTGCGAAGCAGTTTGGAATCAGGTCCTTGCCAGCCTACTTCAAATCGCCCAGAGTTCCTAACCTACCTTCTGTTTTAAAATGTGTTCTGAAAGCCGTGAGTCATAGCCTGTGATAGTCATGATATTAAAAATCTGCCCGTAGTAGCTATTTTCACACATTCAGGATATCAATTGCGGATAATTATTGAGTAATAAGCTGACAGGTGTCATGACTCGCCCTTAGAAATAAGTTCTGTTTGGAATTTTAATTATGTTTCCTTTGTTTATAATATCTCTTTTTGTGTGTGTGTTCAGCCCCCAAAAGTCCCCCTGTTGTCTTTCAGTTATAAACATAGATAAACACATACACACATACACACACGGCATTATAATAGAGCCATTTAATACACACTCAGAAGGAAAACAGAAATTTGATTCAGATCAAATGCCTGGCAGAATAGTAAACCTGCCCGGAAACCATCAAGGATGAAGTTAGCTGGAGCTTGCGAGGAAGGGAGTTGGACCATCTTGGGTCCCACAACAGAACAGGCCCTGTTCTGAGTCCCAGCCCACTGTGCCTCTGAAGGCAACAATAAAAGTCTCAAATGCAGAATGCAGTGGGTTGTTGTTGTTTAGTTGTTTAGTCGTGTCCGACTCTTCGTGACCCCATGGACCAGAGCACTCCAGGCACTCCTGTCTTCCACTGCCTCCCGCAGTTTGGTCAAACCCATGTTGGTAGCTTCAAGAACACGGTCCAACCATCTTGTCCTCTGCCGTCCCCTTCTCCTTGTGCCCTCCATCTTTCCCAACATCAGGGTCTTCTCCAGGGAGTCTTCTCTTCTCATGAGGTGGCCAATGTACTGGAGCCTCAGCTTCAGGATCTGTCCTTCCAGTGAGCACTCAGGGCTGATTTCCTTAAGAATGGATAGGTTTGATCTTCTTGAGTTCCATGGGACTCTCAAGAGTCTCCTCCAGCACCATAATTCAAAAGCATCAATTCTTCGGCGATCAGCCTTCTTTATGGTCCAGCTCTCACTTCCATACATCCCTACTGGGAAAACTGCAGTGGCTAGGAAAGCTCATATGAAGGAGAAGTGGTCCTTTAAATATCCTGGTGCTAAGCCATTTAGGGATTTGTGGATAGTAACTAGTTCTTGGAAACGAACTGAAAGCCAGTGGTGTGTTGAACAAAACTGGATCAATACACTTCAGCCACTGCTGTTTTCAAGAAAAAACAGGTGCAGGAACCCACCGTGAAGTTGTTGCAGTAAGTCTGCAGGCGACTTGGGGCAGACCTTGAACAGATGTCGGTTTGACAACAGCCACATTCACTGCCTAGCTGGTTTAGGAGTCGCCCCTGGTTCTGGTGAAGGCCAAATCAATGCGCCCCAGCTCTCTCATTTTCTTAGATTTGGGCGGATGGCTAGGGCAGCTCAGAATGGCCATTGCGCAAGTGCGCACACATGCAACAGCAGAGGCCTTGCTGGAAAGCTTCAAGCCCACCTCCACTACACGGGAGATGGGTGGAAGAAAAGGAAATATGAATTGGCCCCGTCCTGTAGCTTGGAAAGGAGCAGCCAGGAGCGAAGTGGAGTCCTTGATCTTGAAAAAGTGTAGACTCGCACACACTGCCTGTTTTGACTTGGAGTGTTCGTTTTGGGCTTCTCAGAAGTACGTAAAGGCAAGAAGCGGACGGGGGAAGCACCTGCCTGCAATGGCACACACCTGCGAGGTGCCGCGACTGCGTTCTGGTGCGCTGCAGCTGAAAAAAGGCACTGCCGGCAGCAACGCCTCAACAGAGCCCTGCGACTGAGCGCATGCTGTATAATCTAAACTGGATGTGACCTGGAAATGATGAAAGTCTTAAGTGTTAGCTGCAGGATAATTTTGATCAGGTGAAATATTGGCACACTGACTTTTGCTTGCTTTTCTACTTCAGTAGAGGAACCAGTTGTAGCCAACTAAATAATAATAATAATAATAATAATATATTATTATTATTATTTATACCCTGCCCATTTTGCTAGGCTTCCCCAGCCACTCTGGGCGGCTTCCAACAAATATTAAAATACAGTAATGCATCAAACATTAAAAGCTTCCCTAAAACAAGGCTGCCTTCAGATGTATTCTAAAAGTCTGGTAGTTGTTCTCTTTGACATCTGGTGGGAGGGTGTTCCACAGGGTGGGTGCCACTACCGAGAAGGCCCTCTGCCTGGTTCCCTGTAACTTGGCGTCTCACAGTGAGGGAACCACCAGAAGGCCCTCAGCGCTGGACCTCAGTGTCCAGGCAGAATGATGGGGGTGGAGACGCTCCCTCAGATATACTGGACCGAGGCCGTGTCCAGCGTGTTGTTGGAGAGAGATCACAAATGATGGGTGGAATGTTGTTGTTGTTACACTCCACCCCGCTTTTCCAAATACATTTGCTGTGCAAGAACCTATTGATTTGGATTTTTTTTTATTTTTTAGAAAGCATATTTGTACTCTCACCTGGGTGATGATTGCAGCCATTTCAGATAACTGCACTATCCGAAAGCAGCTTGTGTTTTAGCACGTTGCCACAGAGAGCCAAATCAGAAACGTGTACTGTTCTGGCATGCATCTGCGTGCGTGATGCGGAAGACCTATTGCATTTTAAAAAAGGAGGAGAAAGGCAGCCTCATTTCCATGCCTGAAGCCAATTGGATGGAGCTGTTCTGATGCCTCTTCCCTTTCAAGCACAGGATTCCGCCTGGAAATTCCAATCCTGGCAACAGATTCCCTCAGCAACCAACTATCCGTAGCTCAGTCTTTTTTGCACCAGAGAACCACATCCGTTAAGAGTCTCTTCATTCAAATTCAGGATAAATCAGTCGCGCAGGCCTCATGTTCGCTGTAGGTCAGTCTATATCTGCCTTTAAATATATCCTTGTATTTGGCAAGGTTTGAGCTGTTCCCTGTGCCAGGTAGCTCGAGCCCTTGACACAAGCACCCGAGGAACTAAAAATATTATTTCCCTTCACCTCGATATATAACCGGTTTGCAAGGCAAGGTTGAGGGAGAGTTCTATATCTGGCGCAGCGGTTGAAGCCGCAAAGCTTTTGGAAGACACACTAGCCCAAGGAAGATGTTTCCTCTCAGCCTTGGCTTAGCCTTTGAAGCGCTGGGGATTTATAGCAGAGAAGAAGTGCTTAATAAATGCACCCTTGTTTTTCCTTTTAACGAGGATTGTGCCAGAATAGAAACAAGAAAAATCGCCGCAGGCCGTGAAGTGATTCAAGTGTGACGCTGTGAGAAAGCAGAACAGAAATCCTTAGGTCAGCTGTGGGAAACTTTGCCCCTCCAGATATTGCTGAACTACAACTCCCATCATGCCTGGCAAGCATAGCCAATGGCCAGGGATGATGGGAATTGTAGTTCAGCAACAAAGGTCTCCCGTGCCTTCCTTAAAGGTTAAGAGGCCTGGAGAATGTATTGTTGCATTCCAGGAATGATGTGGAACCAACGATGTGCTCCTCTGAAGCTGCATTAGTGCAGGGTTTGCCAAACTTGTTTCTCCAGCTGCTTTTGGACTACAAGTCCCATCATCCCTAGCTAGCAGGACCAGGGATGATGGGAATTGTAGTCCAAAAACACTTTTAATGACCTTAACATACACATGTAAGATATGCCTTAGGTTAGGAGTAGCCGACAGGGTTCCTTCCAGAGGCTCCGGGCTAGAACTCCCACCACCCTCTACCAGTGGGAGTTGTAGTCCGAAACGCCTGGCGGACAGCCAGGTTGGCAAAAGCTGGCTCAATATCTGTGAGCCGAGGAGCCGTTGCTGCACAGCCAGTGGGAGGTAATTTTCTTTCATTGGTACAGCGACAGGGCGGACGGAAGAATGAGCTGCGGGATTTTGTTCCAAGCCTCCTGTTGTTCTTATTAAAGGGCAATTATGTCTCTGCCTTACCTGTCTGTACCAGGCAGAGTCCTGCTGCTTGCTTATTTTTTCTTCTTCTGAGAAAAAGGAATGAATTTTAGCAAAGGGGATTCGATTTCAGTTTTTGGTTTAGTTTTTTTTTTTGTTCTGTACTGTCTTTATGTGTAGGATTAAGAGAGACTGGCAGGGATTTGATTGGCCACCTCCCCCTTTTTCTCTCTCCCGGTGCCCTCCCAAATCTGTTCTGGGCTGGAGGATCCCCCAGTCCTCTGGAGCAGATTTGTGGGGCAGGGGGCAAGGGGAGAAGAGAGTAAGAAAGAAAATCTTGTTGCACAGGTGGAGGTCTGTACACCTGTTGACGTGGTTGGAAACACTCCAGCCTAATGTCTGCATTAGATTTCCCCCTCCCCACTCCCACCCCCAGCCAGTTTCAAAGCATTGACATGTCTCCAGTGCTGTATGTGTAGAGTTTCACTTGCATGGCGGGTCTCCCTCTCCTCTCCCTGCAGGCCCCCAAAATCTACTTTGCAGGGTCCCCATACCCTCTGGATTTTGAGGGGTTTGCCGGGGGGGGCTGCAAGGGAGAGGAGGGGGCAGTTCTGATGCTCTAGCAGAACAGCACTGGGTACTACCCACTTCTGCCCATATAATAATAGTGACAATAACAGTAGTATTTATACCCCGCCCATCTGGCTGGGTTTCCCCAGCCACTCTGGGCGGCTTTCAGCACGTATAATAAAATGTCAAACGCAGAGACCCAGCTCTCTTTCTTGGGTCGATGATGCTTAGAGCCAAGCTACACATGATGTGTCTGAAGCAGGCATAGGCAGACTCCGGCCCTCCAGATGTTTGGGACTACAATTCCCATCATCCCTAGCTAACAGGACCAGTGGTCAGGGATGATGGGAATTGTGGTCCCAAAGATCTGGAGGGCCGGAGTTTGCCTATGCCTGATCTAAAGCAAGGCTTCCCAGACTTGGACCTCCAGCTGCTTTTGGACTACAACTTCCATCATTCCCTAGCTAGCAGGGCCAGGGATGATGGGACTTGTAGCCCAAAAACAGCTGGAGGTCCAAGTTTGGGAAACCCTGATCTAAGGTGTGATATATATGCAACCTGCTCTGTCTGTCTGTCTAATAATGTTTGGAACTGGTAATTAACAGAATCCAAGCAGGTGTGGAAGGGGAAATTTAAGCCCCTGGCCTCCACACCTGCTCCGATCCCATTTATTATCAGCATCCTTACCAGCCGATGCAATAATAGGCATTTATAAAAACGAAACAAAAAACACCTATTTCCAGCCTTTGAAGTTGCATTACTCTCCTGCTGATAAATTGGCTGCTTAATTTCCTTTAGAACCAAACAAACACTTTTATTAGGTCCTTTCCACACAGGCTCAAGGCAGGGGAGAAAGATGAGCGTCACCTCTTCCTCCTTAATAAAGCTAAACCCCAACATCTCCCCTGCCAATCTGACAAGCTGGAAGAGACTAATCAAACAAGCTTTCCTTCCAGTCGGGAAGCTCCCTGCGGGCAGCTGCCTAGGCATCGCTTGGCAATTAGGGCTGAATTCCTCCGTCTGCTCACAGAGGAAACTCATATCCAGGTGAATCTAACCGTTCTTCTTGTTCAGTTCTGCTCTCACCGGCCTGTTACGTGTGGAGCAGGAATCAGGTGGCCTGCATTTCAGCTCCAGTCTCCAAAAGTCCTCCTCCATAGATGGCGCTGAGCTGTCTTTGGCGAGAGTGCATGGGAAATAAACCTTGAATTAATAAGGATGAGATTCTCCTCCATCGTGTACAGTGTTTGAAATTAGACAGGCGTGTTTTGCAACCAGCGCAGGTCCAGTTGCGACTGTGGAGATCTCTGGGTGTTACGTATCTCCACCTGGCTGGTCCCTCCAGCTTTCTTAAGCAGGTAAGCAGAATAACTTATTCATTGCATTTATCTCTCACCTTTTTCTCCAGGGAATCCATGGTTCACCCCCCCTCAGTTAATCCTTGCAACGGCCCTGTGAGGTAGGTTAAGAGCAGGCATAGGCAACCTCGGCCCTCCAGATGTTTTGGGACTACAACTCCCATGATCCCTAGCTAACAGGACCAGTGGTCAGGGATGATGGGAATTGTAGTCTCAAAAATATCTGGAGGGCCGAGGCTGTGACTGGCTCCAGGGTCAGCCAGGGAGCTTCCTGACTGAGTGGAGATTCGAACCCCGATCTCCCAGGTCTATACCATAAATTAAGTAGGTAAATAAATCCGGGGAAAGCAAAATGTCAAAGAGAAGGAGCTGAAATATTTTCCTTGAAGCTTGGAATTGGTTTTATTCTGGATTGTTTTATTTGATGTTTTAATGTGTTGTAAACCACCTTGAAACTTTTTCTTTAAAATACAAAGAGACATAGAAATGAAACGAATAATAAAAATAGAATTAATAAACCTCACTGATTTATTTATTTATTTATTTTTATTTTAAAAAGGCGCGTAGACATTCTGTTTTGGCGACCGCAACCTAGGTTTAAGGTGCCATTTGATGACTAACATATATTATATATCTGAGTTTCTAACTTCTCAGTGTACCCTTTTCCCCTGGCATGCGGGCAGAGAGAGCGATTTCAGAAACCAATATCATCAAGGAGGTTGGGAACATCTTCTCCATAAGGCACGGATGGGGAGCCTGTGACCTTCCGGGTGTTTTGGATAATTTGTGTTGCCAGTTAGGTACCGGGCTAAGTTCAAGATGCTGGTTTTGGTACACAATTTAGTACCAGGATACCTGAAAGGTTGTCTCACCCCCTATATACTGTGCTCTGCTGTTGAAGGCTTCTTAGTAAAAGTAAAGGGACCCCTGACCATTAGGTCCAGTTGTGACCGACTCTGGGGTTGCGGCACTCATCTCGCTTTACTGGCCAAGGGAGCCGGCGTACAGCTTCCGGGTCATGTGGCCAGCATGACTAAGCCGCTTCTGATGAACCAGAGCAGCGCACGGAAACGCCGTTTACCTTCCCACCGGAGCGGTAGCTATTTATCTACTTGCACTTTGATATGCTTTCGAACTGCTAGGTTGGCAGGAGCAGGGACTGAGCAACGGGAGCTCACCCCGCCGCGGGGATTCGAACTGCCGACCTTCTGATCGGCAAGTCCTAGGCTCTGTGGTTTAACCCACAGCGCCACCCGCGTCCCTGAAGGCCTCTTACAGGTGCCCTTGTACCTGGAATCGGGCCTCTAGCGTTGTGGTATCCATCTACCCTTTGCAATTCGCTCTCCTTGAAAATCAGACAAACATAGTCTTGGTTGTGTTTTCACTGTTGGCTGCAGAGCTCTCTCTTCCAACCAAGCTTTTATGAGTTGACCTCTTTCCCAGACTGCATCTGTATTGGAATTGCTTTAAAGAGGTTTTTACAGTTGTTTTATCACTTGTTGCCTGCTACCCTGGGCTCCTTTGGGAGGGAGGGCATCCCATAAATGCAATAAACACATGACTCAACTCCCCATCATTCATGACCTGGCTGGGGCTAGCGGGTGGTGGACTCAAACTTCATTCAGAGAGCAACAGGTTAGTTCTTTTTGGCTGTAAGGAAATGTTCTTCTAGTGCATTTTTCATGGAGAAGCCTTCCAGCTTGCAAACTCTGTGCCCTACAGTTTGCAGTGGTGCAATCCAGGAGCGGTTTCACCAACCTGTGCAATTGGTTTGGATAAAATAATTAGCTTGGGGCAGTCACGCAACCCACCCCACAAAAAATAGATGGCTGTCTAAGTTGGCTCTCTTGAGCCCAACTCTTTTCGTGCTACCTGGATTAAATCGGCAGTGGACAGTTTCTTAAAATGTGCATCTGTTGGCCGGAATTTATGTAGAATAGGATTTTGGGAGTTTGGGGTGGTGTGCAGGAAGAGAAAGGCAGGGCAGGGGAGAATGTGGGCAGCCCAAGATGGGCCAGAGCTTTTTGCTGGCTCTCTTGGCCTAAAGTCCTGGGGCTTGTTTTCATACTGCTTTTCTTCCATGCCAGAATCCCCTTTGGTTTTGTGGTTTTAGAATTAACAGCCCGTTTCTGCTGTGGGCCTGGTCCTGCCAAGTCCAGAGCCTGAAAGGGAATATCTGTGCCAGGATTTTAATGACCAACTGAGATCAGAATCAAAAGCGCCGATGGTTCTTTATCTGTGCTTTCCCCCATTTTTGCAAAACCATGAAGGCAAATGAGGCCAACAAATTCCTTGCACAGATGCTGCATTGCATAGGATGAAAGAACTGGTATAGCTGTGAAAGAGTGTGTGTTTGTGTGCATTTTTGCAGATATGTGGAACCAGACAGGCGTTTTTGTCTAGGCTGTTTGTTCCCTTATCTCCAATGCCCATTTCCATCAAGTGTGTTATCCAGAGCTCCAGCGATGTGCTACAGTTTGCATGCATGCCTTGCCCGCTTCTATAAATGCTGTTGGGACAACAGTTGTCTTTGTTCGGGTGAGGAGGAAGCTGCTGGGCCAGCAGCTTGCTCACGAGTAGCCCAACCAATAATCAGCTCAGCCCAGCTGGTCTGCAGGTGGACAAGGATGGAGCTGATGAGAGGCTGCAGGCTTTTAAATTCCTCCTAGTAGCTTATAAACCCTCAGAGGGAATCAGGAACATAGGGTGCTGCCCTATAGGGAGTCAGACCACTGTTACATTGTGTAGTACCTATGGGACCACCTCTCCTGGTACGCCCTGCGGAGGTCCTTAAGGTCCACAAATGACAGCATTTTGGAGGTCCCAAGTCACAAGGTGGTTAGATTGGTATCAACTAGGGCCAGGGCCTTTTCAGTACTGGCCCCGACTTGGTGGAACGCTCTGTCACAAGAGACTAGGGCCCTGCAGGACTTGACATCTTTCTGCAGGGCCTGCAAGACAGAGCTGTTCCGCCTGGCCTTTGGTTTGGACTCAGTCTGAACCTTATGCTTCCCTCCCCTTATGGTTTTGATCTATGGGCTACTTTTAAAATGATGCTGCATTTTAAATTGCATTTTAACCTGTATTTTAAATTGGTTCATCCCCCCCCCATTATGTTTTTACTGTAATTTTATTGGTGTTAGCTGCCCTGAGCCTGGCTCTGGCCGGGGAGGGCGGGGTATAAATAAAATTTATTATTATTTATTATTAGTAGTAGCAGCTCAGTTGGTAAGAGCACGGGACTCTTAATCGGGGTTGTCGGTTTGAGTCCCATGTTGGGCAAACGATTCCTGAGCTCTGACCCCTGCCTAGCAGATATTGGTCAAGTACAGACCATTGTATAATTATCTGGCAAGTCACACTATTCTCCTCACTTTATGTAGAAAAATACTTTTAAATGATGGCATGTCTCTTCCACCCCCCTTTTTGTTGCTGTCAGTCATAAGTGGTTTAAGTGTCTTTTGCTAAGTGCAGTGGTTTGGTGGTATTTTGGTGGTTGGTCATCGTCCCCCCCCCCTTACTTTTGAGACGCTGAGTGAATTTGAGCAAATAAATATACCATCCAGACAAATTGCTCTGTTTTCAAAAGAATCCCTCACAGTTGTTGTAGATTTTAAATTGGGAAGCGCTGAACACGTGGTCCCGAGTTGTGTTTGCATTGTGTAGTGGGTGTCAACGTGACGCCTTGCGATTTAGACTTAATCATCACAGGTCGATAGCAAAGTGCAAATGGTTTTCCTTTCCTTTGCAGCCCCCCCCTTTAAAGCGCCCCCCCGCCCCCAATGCATAGGGTTTTGTGGGGTATATAGGAAAGGAAAATGTTTAAAAGCAAAGCTTAAACCTGCCCTCAACGGTATCTGGATCCCCCTGCCTGCTGTCCATGAAGCCTCGCGGTTTTAATTTGGCGCAAAATTGCACCGAAGCCTAAAAAGTATAGATTGTCAGGCTTCCGCATTCTAACGACTTCCGTGCATCACATTTAGGAATTTCCAGTAGAAGTGGCTCGGTCTCCAAGGGAACAAACAATATCCATTCTCATTTAGACGTCCCTCGTGGCTGCTCTGCACCTGTTTTTCTACATAGAAGTGGCATTTGTGTAGAAACTGCGCACATCATTAGCACATGACTTACGCATCGTTCCCCCTTTAGAAGAGCAGAGTGGCTTGTTGCGAAGTAACATGCTTTTAGGATCGTTGCCCTCATTTTTGAGCTGGTGTCTTGCGTGTGAATGTGCAGAGTGGGAGAACTGGGTTGGGGAAAGATAGGCCAAAGAGGGGGGTGTTGAACACATAGCGGGATGCTTTTTCAAAAATTGTTCCCCCCAATTTATTAAAGGGTCCTCCAAAACCCACAGGGGCCGAGGACTGTGCAGGTCACGACTGTAGAGATCTATGCATGCTAAGTGTAAGTGTCATGGTCCGGTCTATGGGCGATTGAAGTCCTGGCTGAGGACATTGGGACCAGGGGCAAGATGGCGGGGTGGTAGCAGGAATGAGAGTCCAGAAGCCAGGGGTCCGAGGGTCGAGAAGCAAGGAGTCACGATGCCAAGGTCCGAGGATCAGGAAGCAAGAAGCCAACCACAGCAAGGAAGGGAATGTATTGCTGTGGCAAAGAGCCGAAGGGAAATGCTGACCTTATGTCCCTTCCCGGCTCTTGCCACCAGGTGCAGCGAGTTACCAAGTGGCCTCACCTGTGCGGCCGCGCCTTGCCTCTTAGGAAGGCCCCAGTCCTGCGAAGCCCTACTAGTCCCAGGGCCTGGCTCCTGCAAGCACTCCTGACACTAAGGGCCTTACCGCCAGGTGTGCTGGGATTCAGGTGGAATGGTGAGCAGTTGCTTGCATCCTAGCCCTGGGTCCAGAACAGAGGGAAGGAGTTGAAGACATGTTATTATTTTTCTGTATAGGCCCATCGGTTTGCCAGTTCCTGCCCCAAGGAGCTTACAATTTAAAAGTCGTCGTAGGGAAACAACAGTAGTGGTAGACTCCCCTCCCTTGCAGGATTTTAAGCAAAGGTAGGATGACGCACCTGTCCTGTACGATTTCTGCTTTGGACTTGGGTAAATATTTGATGGCGAATGTGGGATAAACCACAGAGCCTAGGACTTGCCAATCAGAAGGTCGGCGGTTCGAATCCCCATGACGGGGTGAGCTCCCGTTGCTCGGTCCCTGCTCCTGCCAACCTAGCAGTTCGAAAACACGTCAAAGTGCAAGTAGATAAATGGGCACCGCTGCAGCGGGAAGGTAAATGGTGTTTCCGTGCGCTGCTCTGGTTCGCCACAAGCGGCTTAGTCATGCTGGCCACATGACCCGGAAGCTGTACGCCGGCTCCCTTGGCCAATAAAGCAAGATGAGCACCGCAACCCCAGAGTCGGCCACGACTGGACCTAATGGTCAGGGGTCCCTTTACCTTTACCTATGTTTCACACACTTAGGCTTGTGCAAGGTTATTTTAGTGCGTTCATCAGACTGCATAGGAACACCAGGAAGCTGCACTGTACGGAGTCAATCTAGCTAAAGATTTTTTGCACTGACTGGCAGCAGCTGTCTGAGATTTCAGAATAAGGCGTCTTTTCCAACCATACCTGGGGACACCAGGGATTGAAACCTGCATATTTTGCAAGTAAGGCATGTCATAACCTTTTGCACAAGTGCTGTGTCACTTATACGATATACGTGTTGAATTATAGTCAGGCATCCTTAAGATTTTGGGGGGGGGGTTAATTAAAAAAACAAACTGCAGTATGACAACAGTGCTTTGAACCAATGCACACACTATGCATTTCAAATAAAACATAGATGCAGATTGCATTGCATTGCATTGCAGAAAAGGAATGGTAATGAAAAGAAAGATTCGCAGAAGTAGCTTGACGCTCCACAAATATATTCCCAGTTGGAACGCAGAGTTCCTTTTTCCCCTGAAAGGTATCACAGAGTGCTTCTCCTTGCTGCGAGCTCGCAAGGTAAATCTATTTCACAAATTCAGCGGTGCAGCTCAATTTTAGCCATCTCCTTAGATCTTTTAAGGAGTCTGAAAGGTCTTTTTAATGTTCTACTTGCCAATTCTAGTCCGGCAATCTTCAAGCCCGTGCTGATGTCGTCTTTCCGACAAACGTTTCAGATCTTGTAGCAGCATCACCACGGAATTCAGAATGAGCCACGAGGGCTATGCTTCCCCTCAGTACAGTGGTACCTCGGGTTACAGACGCTTCAGGTTACAGACTCCGCTAACCCAGAAATAGTACCTTGGGTTAAAAACTTTAATTCAGGATGAGAACAGAAATCGCGCGGCGGCAGCGGGAGGCCCAATGAGCTAAAGTGGTGCTTCAGGTTAAGAACAGTTTCAGGTTCAGTGCGGACCTCCGGAACAAATTAAGTACTTAACCTGAGGTACCACTGTATGTATCTTTTGAAAACTGTATTATTTAGACAGGGCTTTGAAGCATGATTCGCCCCCCTTTAAACCAACTAACGTTTATTGATGTTTTTATTTATGTTACTGAAATGTTGTGTTTTATGTTACAGGCTGCCTTGTTATATTTTTTATGAAACTGCTGTATACATATTTGAATAGGTAGCTGGTTCCTTGTTATTTCTATAATATTCTTCTCCTCAACTCCCCAAATATGGGAATTTTTTTTTAAAAATGTGACCACAAGCAGTTATCGTATTCTGCATTCCTCAAGGCACACTTCCTACATTATTGATCTGCCCTGATTTTGCAGGCGTTAAATAACGTCTAACCCCAAATTTTATGGAAATTTCCTTTTTATAATTGTGGCAGTTGGGGATTGCAAATTCATCCCCTATAAATCCCTACTTATTTTGATGGCCTGCCTGTGAGCCCATAAATCTCTGTGTTTGATTAGCGGATTATTGGCTGTTCTTTGGATTTGTAAACGATATACGTTGCTCAAGAGACCCTCGGACCCTCGATAATACATGCAAAGGTTTTATCAGATAATGCCGGCTTTCTGGCAAGTTCCGTTTGTCTGCCAAGCATTTTTTCTTTAAGAGAGCCTAATTTGCAGGAGTTGATAAAGGGTGGCCTTGAGATTAATTGTGAGACATACATAGTTATAAGTTATTAAATTATTCCTTAGAAAGAAATCACAGCATAGCACTTTTCATGCCTTCAATACATGCATCCGGTCAACCAGTGGGAATTGAATGGGGGTTTAGAAATGTAGGTCAGGGTGGAGAGATTTGGTTCTGTTTCATGTGACTTACCATACCTGTAGCACTCAGAAGCCCTTTCCCACCTTTCACAGGCAGTTTCAGATTTATAAGCCAATAACCACATTTCAGATTTATAAGAGAATAACCAAATGGCACCTTAAACCTAGGTTACAGTCGCTACAACGGAATGCCTAGGTGCTGCAATAAATGAAATTTGTCACAGTGTGGTTATTGTTCAGTTCATTTCTATACCGCTTTATATTTTAAAGAACATAATATCAAAGTGGTTTGCAACGCATTAAAACATAGCTTTCCCAACCTTGTGTTGCTACACGTTAGTGTAGGGGCTGATTTAATCTCTGTTTTGCTGGTAAAACTGAAATTACCGCACCATGGAATGATGCTGCCTGCAAAGTGCGTCACCGACATGAAAAGTTTGGAGAGCTCTGCGTTAAAACATCAAATTAAACAGTCCAGAATAAAACAAATTCAGACTTCAAGGAAAAATAATTTCAGATCCTTCTCTGAGGGATGTTTTGCTTTCCCCATATTTGTTTTATCTATAGCTGCCCCAGAGCAGAAGTACTCTAGGGAACCCGGGTGCTGTAATGGTTAGAGTATCGGACCAGGACCTGGGTTCAAATCCCCACTCAGTCAGGAAACTCCCTGGGTGACCTTGGAGCCAGTCGTAGCTTGTTAACCTCACAGGGCCGTTGTAGGGATTAACTGAGGAGGGGGGTGAACCATGGACTCCTTGGAGAAAAAGATGGGAGATAAATGCCATGAAAATAAGCTTTTTGCTTACCTCAGGCATCCGCAAACTCGGCCCTCCAGATGTTTTGGGACTACAACACCCATCATCCCTAGCTAACCGGGGACCAGTGGTCAGGGGTGATGGGAATTGTAGTCCCAAAACAGCTGGAGGGCCAGGTTTGGGGATGCCAGGCTTAGAAAGAAAGCTGGAACGGCCAGCCAGGTGGAGATGTCAGTCGCCTACTTGGCATTCAGAGATCTCCATGTGGTCGCAATTGGACCCCCTGCCAGATGCAAAACGCGCCTGGCCCCTGGCTAATTTCTAACACTGTTCTGTTGGATCCATGGAGAGAGTAGGGTGTGGATAGGACCAGTCCTGCGCTTTTTTTCCCTGACAAATTTTGCTTACCAGAAACCTAACTCTGCTTGTGCAAACTGGGAAGGAAAGAGCGGGAAAGTTCTATTGCTTTTCACTTTTCATAATACAGTGGTACCTCAGGTTACAGACGCTTCAGGATACAGACACTTCAGGTTACGGACTCCGCTAACCCAGAAATAGTACCTCAGGTTAAGAACTTTGCTTCAGGATGAGAACAGAAATCGTGCTCTGGTGGCAGCAGGAGGCCCCATTAGCTAAAGTGGTACCTCAGGTTAAGAACAGTTTCAGGTTAAGAACAGACCTCCGGAACAAATTAAATTCTTAACCCGAGGTACCACTGTACTAGGTTCCGCCATATGTCCGGAATTTCCTGGATAGAGCCGGGATCCGTCTGTCGAAAATGGCGTCCGGGCGGAATTTTCGAAAGGCGCCTAAAATGTCCAGGGAAACCCAAGCGTATGGCAGCCCATGTTGGCAGTGTTTGATTTTGGGGCAATTTTCCTAAGAAACAGGTAAAAAGAACTTCATGGGGAGAGGGGAGATTTTGCAATACTCAACAGAAAAAAGGTTTTCTTAGTGTGGCTCCTTCCCTGTGCCATTCTCAAACTATTCCCTGTAAACAGACAGTTTCAACAGCAGAGAGGAACCCCATACGCCATGGTGAGTTCCTTGAAGGAAAAAGATTCCTGCAGTAGATGACCCCTGTGGACTTGTAAAAGGGTAAGAGTATTGGGAAATAATTTATAATGAATTGGAAAAAATGTTTAAACATACTTTTCCACCCCCCCCAAAAAAAAAACCCCCGAGTCCTTTTCATTGGGGATAATTCAGATAGAAATTCCCAGGTGTCAAAAATGGCTATTTATGAATGCCACCACTGCAGCCCGTGTTTCGTTAGCGCCAAAATGGAAAACGAGCAAGGTCCCAACTAAAAAAGAATGGCGACTCATGGATATTACAAGCTACCGTATTTTCCGCTCCATAAGACGCACTTTTTTCCTCCTAAAAAGTAAGGGGAAATGTGTTTGCGTCTTATGAAGCGAATGGTGCTGTGCAGAGATGGAGAGATTTTATTTTTATTGTTTTCCTCCTCTAAAAACTAGGTGCATCTTATGGTTGGGTGCGTCTTACAGAGCGAAAAATGCGGTAACTGCTTCTCAGCCTCTTTCTCCCCCGCCTGTAATATGCAGACCATAATAATACGGCTTACCTTACAGGGGCGTTGTAAGGGTAATTGAGATAATATATGTGAAAGTGCTTTGAGCACTCAGAAAGCTGTAATGCGAATGCTAAGTAGGGTTACTGCATATGTGATGGCCGCAGGCAGTGATCAGGGCAAAAAAAATATCTTCTTCCTTCATCCCCTGCTATAGAAGAGATGTCACCTACAAGGCAGTCCCGAGACACTTGGAATTATTAAAACCTCATTGAAATAGCTCTTTCCTCCTTTTTTCTTTCTTTCTTTTTTTACTTCCTGTCATTCTGGCAGAATGTGGAGATTATTTTCATTTCTTCCAAATGCAATCGGAAAGCCCGGAAACTTTCCGAGCCGCACTTAACTGTAAAAAGCGATGTTTTTGTTAATGGCAGGTCAATTTTGATTTAGGCCTGTAATTTGGCGGGGGCGGCTGGGGGGGGGGGGGATACCTATCTCCCGTCTGAAGGATGGCAATTTCATGTGCTCTCCTAATACTCCTAGAATTGCCGTGCATATAACTAAAAGCTTTTTACCCTTGAAAATAACGGAACCGGGGAGGGGGGGGGAACGAACAGATCATAATACTTCAGTGGTATGTAATGGGCTGCCGGAAATTTCTGTGATATGCTAGAAAATTTATCTTCATGCACCAGAGGAAAGTTTCTGCTCTGTGTTGCAGTGCAGACAGAATACTAACAGCCACTCAGCCATTTTTAGGAATTGGGGAGTATGTTATGGGGTCTTCTGCTCCCTTCTACTTCCTTTGCGGTTCCCTCACTGCAAGAAGTGAAGTGACAGGGAATCAGGGAGAGGGCCTTCTCGGTGGTGGCACCCTCCCTGTGAAACACCCTCCCACCAGATGTCAAGGAGATAAACAATTATAGGACTTTCCGTAGACATCTGTATCATGTGTCAACTTTTTTTTTTGAATTTGCATTTTATTTATTTGTTGACATTCTTATATTCCATCGGTAAACGTCATATTGCATTACAGGACTTACTATAATATAATTTCCAACATGTATACAAAAATTATATACAAATTTTATATACCTAGAAAGAAAATGAAACAAAAAAAAAGAACAAAGAGGAAAAAACAAAAACAACCCCCCCAATCATATACACACTAGACTTCCTGTCTTTCCTGTTGTATATTCCTTTTTTACAAGTGAATGTACTCTTATTATTGTATATTTCTTTACATATTATCTAATACATTCCTATATCAATATGTGCTCTTAGTCTTATTTCTCAACTCAGTGTCACTCCAACGTCAATCAAATGCTAGCATAGATAGCAAACCTTTACTGTATTTTTGAACATACGTTTTATATCTATCCCATTTTCCCATAAATTTTTGTTTTGAATTGCCTCTCAGGATATTTCTTAACTGCGCCATTTCAGCAAATTCTTGTAGTCCGAGTCATGTGTCAACTTTTAATGGTTGTTGTTTTACTGTGGTTTTATAATTTGTTGGTAGCAGCTCAAAGTGGCTGGGGCAGCCCGGTCAGATGGGCGGCATATAAAGCATAAAATTATTATTCTTACAAATTCCCTTTGTTAAGTGTGGTGCATTATTATTACACCTGAACCAAATGTGAAAGGGGACAACATAAATCACTTCTGAGAATAGGTTTTCCTCCCCACACCTCTTGTAGGTATAATTCTTCAATACATTATTTTTAAATGATGCTTCAGATACATTTTATTTTTAAAATCCAAACCCTACTGACCTTGATAAACAAGAATGTTGTAAGTATATATATATATATTTTTAGAAAGAAAGAAAAAGTTCAGTAGCATTCAACGCAGTGACTTGAAAATTACAAGTATCTGGTCTTTTAAAAATGCATAGTGGAACTACTCAAGGACAGTTCTTTATTTTCCTGGTCATTTATTTCCTTTCAGCATTTGCTTGTAGACTGAGCCAGCTTTGGGGATAAAATGAAGCCGCTGGCATCAAAAGCTCCTTTCTGGATTGTGAGCACTTAATAAAGCGAAGGAACGTCTAGCTTAGAAGTAGGTTTCATCACCACCAACCTTGTAAGAGACAAGACACACACAAAAAAAGCTACAGATAGGTAGCCGTGTTGGTCTGCCATAGTCAAAACAAAAAAAATTCCTTCCAGTAGCACCTTAAAGACCAACTAAGTCAGTTCTTGGTATGAGCTTTCGTGTGCATGCACACGTGTTGGGAAAGGGGAGCCCTTTCCTCCTGGCTCGGGGTGGAGAGAGGGAGGGGAGGCTGCTGGCTCGGGGTGGAGAGAGGGAGGGAAGGCATGCACACGAAAGCTCATACCAAGAACTGACTTAGTTGGTCTTTAAGGTGTTACTGGAAGGAATTTTTTTTGTTTTGACAAAAAAAGCTGCCATTCTGACAATTACAGGGCTTATTGGCACTTTGCAATAGGTTCAAAAGTGGTGAATTTCATCCATTGTGGGGCTATAACCTTCTTTCTAAAGCCTTCCACGTTGGTGACCACCACTAGGTCTTGTGATGGCAAATTCCATGCATGGTATTGGGTGCTCCAGTAGTTCCTTGAGGGAAAGACCTCAGGTTATGGACCTCAAGTTAGAGAGACACTGGTGTAGACAGTACTGAGCTGCATAAGGCAGCCCCCCCCCCCCCCCCGTATACATAGAAAGGGCCATAGCTTAGTGCTAGAACATTTGGCCTGCATGTAGAAGACCCAAGGTTCAATCTTTGGTATCTCCAAGGTAGGAATGGGAAACGTTCCCAGTCTGGGACTCTGAGCTTGATGGAGCAATCTAAGGCACCTTCCTCTGTTTTGACCACTTCATTTACTTCTCCAATCTGATTTCCACTGTATGTGTTGGAATCATAGAGTCTTAGCATTGGAAGGGATCCAAGGGTCATCTAGTCCAACCCCCTGCAATGCAGTAATCTCAGCTCAAGCATCCATGGCAGGTGGCCATCCAACCTCTGCTTAGAAACCTCCAAGGAAGGAGAATCTACAACCTGACCGTTCCACTGCAAAACAGCTCTTACTGTCAAAGTTTTTCCCCGAATGTTTAGTTGGAATCTCCTTTCTTGCAACTTGAAGCCATTGGTTCGAGTCCTACCCTCCAGAGCAGGAGAAAACAAGCATGCTCCCTCCTCCATTTGACAGCCCATAAGATATTTGAAGAAGGCTATCACACATCCTCTCAGTCTCCTCTTTTCCAGGCTAAACATTCCCAGCTCCTTCAAGCGTTCCTCATAAGGACTGGTTTCCAGACCCTTGATCATCTTGGTCGCCCTCCTCTAAACACATTCCAGCTTGTGAATATCCTTCTTAAATTATGGTGCCCAGAACTGGACGCAGTATTCCAAGTGTGTCTGACCAAGGCAGAATAGAGTGGTACTATTATTTCCCTTGATGTGGACACTAGACCTTTGTTGATGCAGCCTAGAATAGCATTAGCTTTTTTTTTTCTGCTGCTGCATCACACTGTGGACTCACATTAAGCTTGTGTTGTGTTTCCATACATTGCAAAATAAGTATAGCAACACCGCAGCTGACTTGGAACAACCATATTGCAAGTCTTGGCGCACACATGTGCAAACTCCACAGAAACTGGCTTTGCTCTACTTACGAAGCAAATCCTTTCATGGTCTCTTTTCCTCATGCAGATCCATCCTTTCCATCTCTTGGTTTGCTTTCTGCTGTCTAGATAATAACCATGTGCCGACTGAGATTTGTTTTTTGTTTTAAAGAAGCTTCCTCTAAAACAATGATTTTTTGAAAAGAAAAATAATTCAGCCATATTCTCTCACCCGGTGTAGATTTCTGCGCAACCATCAGGCATCCGCTGATGACAAGAGTGACATTGTCTCCCATAATATGCTGCCGGGCCGGGGGGGGGGGGGATAGAGGAATTTTGACAGTAGGTACAGTTCCTTCTGAGGGACACAGGTGGCGCTGTGGGTTAAACCACAGAGCCTAGGGCTTGCCAATCAGAAGGTCGGCGGTTCAAATCCCCGCGACGGGATGAGCTCCCGTTGCTTGGTCCCTGCTCCTGGCAACCTAGCAGTTCAAAAGCACGCCAAAAAGTGCAAGTAGATAAATAGGTACTGCTCTGGCGGGAAGGTAAACGGTGTTTCTGTGCACTGTTCTGGTTCGCCAGAAGTGGCTTAGTCATGCTGGCCACATAACCCAGAAGCTGTAGGCCGGCTCCCTTGGCCAATAAAGTGAGATGAGTGCCGCAACCCCAGAGTCGTCCGCGACTGAACCTAATGGTCAGGGGTCCCTTTACCTTTACCTTTACAGATCCTTCCAAAACCCTTGGTTGAACTGAAGACAAACCTCTTCTCCATCCCAAGACTGAGAAGAAGGGAGAATGCATACCTGTTTGATACAGGAACGTGCATAGACACCTATATGTGCTGCATTGTAAACATTCCAAGTTTGGTATGGCAAGAGGCTCTGGAGGGATCGGCTCCCTGGTGGTGGTGGACCCTACACAGACAACTGGGAAACACTGGCCTGCGAGCGCCCCACCTGGAGAACAGCCTTTACCAAAGCTTTCATGGGCTTTGAGGGTGCTTGAACTCAGGACGAAAGGGAGAAACGTGCGAAGAGGAAGGCACGCTTGGCAAACCCTCACCGTGATCAGCTCCTGCCTGGAAACCTATGTCCCCACTGTGGAAAGACGTGTGGATCCAGAATTGGCCTCCACAGTCACTTACGGACTCACTGTTAAGACTTTGTTCATGGAAGTAAATCTTACTCGATTACGAGTGATCGCAGGAGAAGAAGAAGAAGAAGAAGAAGAAGAAGAAGAAGAAGAAGAAGAAGAAGAAGGTGGTGGTGGTGGAGGACCCAGCCCAGAAGATGTGGAGAGCTTGCCAACACTGACAGAAGGAGCTTGCTTTGTATTGTGGGATTATTTCCTGGTATGTTCTTTCCCCATATGAGTCCAGAACATTTGCTTACTCCATGGGTAGACAAACTAAGGCCTGAGGGCCAGATCCGGCCCAGTCGCCTTCTCAACCCGGTCCGCGGACGGTCCAGGAATCAGCGTGTTTCTACATGAGTAGAATGTGTCCTTTTATTTAAAATGCATCTCTGGGTTATTTGTGGGGCATAGGAGTTCGTTCATTTCCTCCCCCTCCAGAATATAGTCTGGCTGCCCACAAGGTTTGAGGGACAGTGGACCGGCCCCCTGCTGAAAAAGTTTGCTGACCCTTGGCTTACTCCTTTATAACATTTCCATTTGGCCTCCCTCGCTGTTTTCATGCTGCTTTACAAAAATAATTTTGAAAACAACGCACTGCAAAACCCAGCACTTTGGGGAGAAGAGAGCGGGGAGCAAGCTCTCACAGCCAACCTCAAGCTGCAGATCCAAACCACAACACTGTTCAACACCGCAATTTGGACTGCCAGGGGTCCCCGTTCTGCAATGGGGTCCCGAGAACCCATTCTGTGCGTGAACAGCTCGCGATATATCGGTTTGGCCACCGACTTCTCAAAATTGTGGGGCATACGACGGCGCATTCTGCAGATACACAATTATGGATGCTGTGCGAACATGTGGGCCAATGAATACCCGATCCCCTGTCTACATCTGTGAAATTTTCCTGACAAAGCCTGTTCTCTTGCAACTCCAGGCGTGACCATTCTTTCGCAGCGAGCTTTAATTCTCCTGCCCTTGCCAGGGGGGGAATGAGCTAGGTTTTGAGCTGTCCACAGAAAGCCCTTTGATTCCTGCTCCTCCTGCCTTGCAGAAATGATGAATGCACCTTGGGTCTGAATGCAGTGGGAAAAGATGCATGTTTCCTCCTTGCACCGTCTGCCTTGCATATAAGCAGAAGGCTGTAGACCTCTGGCTGGGACCTGTTGTTCAAGATGGCAGCCGAGGGCCCTGTTATCGACAGGACACTTAATTCTCGTTATTGCCATCAAGCCCTTAGCTGGTGTTATCTTGTTTGTTTGTCTGGCTGCCTGGAATGAATGGGGTCCTGCCTTGTAGCTGAATTAAACTCGGCCACAACTTTGGTGGCCTTGGAGAAGTGTCTGCCGCATGATGAAGTGCTGTAATTTTTCCACAAGGAGAGCATTGTTACGGCTGTCTGGGCCTTGGTTTCCCAGAGAGACGGCCTGGCTTTTTAGGAATGCTTTGGGTAGAAGCTCCTGAGCTATTCTAGGTATTCACAACAACGTTGGTGGTGGGAGGATCCGGGTGCAAGGAGCACAGGGCTCCTATGATTTCCTTAAAAAGAAAAAGAAAAGTCATGTACAGTGGTACCTCAGGTTACATACGCTTCAGGTTACATACGTTTCAGGTTACATACACTTCAGGTTACAGACTCTGCCAACCCAGAAATTGTGCTTCAGGTTAAGAACTTTGCTTCAGGATAAGAACAGAAATCATGCTCCGGTGGTGCGGCGGCAGCGGGAGGCCCCATTAGCTAAAGTGGTGCTTCAGGTTAAGAACAGTTTCAGGTTAAGTACGGACCTCCGGAACGAATTAAGTACTTAAGCTGAGGTACCACTGTATCGGGAAGTTTTTTATTGTGATGTTTTATTATGTTTTTATATTTTACTGGAAGCTGCCCAGAGTGGCTGGGTAGAATCATCATCATCATCATCAGGGGAAGACAGGCTTTATTTACTTTTACTTATTTTACAAAGCCAGCGTTATTTTACAAAATAAAGTGAGTTGTTTGTTTTACATATTGTACAAAGCCAGCCTTCGCCAGCATGATGTTGTGTACTACAACTCCCATAACTGTGCTGGCTGGGACTGATGGGAGTTGTAGTCCCAGGAGTGCACCTAGGGGGAGAAGGTGGCTCGTAAGTGATGTATAGGCAAAGGAGATTAAAAACCTGAACACAACCAATGCAGACGGTTAATGAATCAAAATGCACCAAAAACACGAAAGAAAAGGGGTTTCTTTTGTCCCCCTGTTGTTCAACAGGAGCATCAAAAAGTCTCCCCTCTTTCCTCCCTGAGAGTTAGGCTGCTAAAATGAAGAAATCTTTTTTGGGGGGGCACAAGGATGGGAAACCCGGAGTAGATTTTGCTGAGCTCAGTTTGGATGCAGAGAACAAATTCTCGGGACGAACATGTGCTCAGTTTCCTAATTCTGGTTATCTGCCCCTACTTCCCATACCACTAGTTTTCACGTGACTTAGGGTTCATGTTGATCTCCACAAGCCTCACGTCTGCCCAACCTTCCTGTTGAAAAAAAAATCAGTCTAGTTGTGATTGTAATGCTGTGGTTATATGGTTGCGACCTCCCCTGGGACACTTGTGGGATGTGCAGGGCCTTTGTGGGATGTGAACTGGGGGGGGGGGTAGTTCCAAGGTCCAAACAGAGCAGCTTTGAGGGCCGCATTCAGCATCTGGGCCTGAGGTTCACCACTCTCCCCTATAAAAGCATTTACTCCTTGTCCAACACAATGGATGGAAGAACCTACTATTATCCAATATGGAGGAATAGTGCTGGGAACTAACAGAAACTAATTAATAACAAGAAAAAAATGGGATTCCCTCTTGGGAAGAAGAAATGAATGGCACTTTGACTATGGTTAAACAGAAAGTAGAAAAGATGGATGGACTGAATATCTTAAATAATCATTTTCTAATGTAACCAGCAGATGGAAAAGCAGAGGTCCCCCCCCTTTTATCTTTAATGTTTATTATCTCTCCGTTCTTCTTTTCCTCTGTTTTCTTTCTCTCTTTCCCCTCTTTCTTGTCTTTTGATTCTATCTGTTCCAGATATTGTATTGTGAAAACCGTAATGAATTTTTAAAAAATCTTTGTTCAGCAGCTACCCCTGTCCTTGCCTAAGAATCATTTTTTCTCTTCTGTTTCTTTTCCAGGTTTTAAATACAAGAATTCCTCAGAATCGGGAGGGAAAGAACTTTTGACTCGAAGAGGCGCTTCTTTGTTCGCATCCCGGCACAACCTTGATTCCCGTTTGTTCGTTTTGGCTGATTGACGGCGAGTCCCGGAGGAGGAGAATGAGACAGCTGAAAGGGAAGCCCAAAAAAGAGACGTCGAGAGACAAAAAGGAGCGAAAACAAGCCATGCAGGAAGCGCGACAGCAGGTCACCACCGTGGTGCTCCCTACGCTGGCCGTGGTTGTGCTTTTGATCGTGGTCTTTGTGTACGTGGCGACTCGCCCAAACACAACGGAATGATGCGGCTGTCGAACTCCGCCGCAACTTTTGCCTCCTCTTCTGCCCAATGCCAAAACCAAACCAAAATGAAAAGTCCCCGAAAGGAGGAAGAGAAAGACAGCCTTTTCTCTATCTCCGAGTTTCATAATAATAATAATAATACTTTTGCAGAAAAAAGGAATCTTCTTTCTTTGACTTGAACCAAACTCCACAGTAAACACAGAACGTATTTGCCGCCATGGCACAAAATAATTTTTCTCGCCCAGCTCATGTGCCTTTTTGACTTTGAGGGGGGAGCACAGGGACCTCTCTCCTTTTTTGAACCCTTGTGTCATAAAGGGGGGGGTGGGGGTCACTGTTGCTTTCAAAAAATTGTATAAATCGAGTTTGAGCTATCAATTTGTCGGCAACATTGCTAGTGTTGTTACCGTGAGTCGTCGTACGTTGGCTTCGCAACTTTCCAAAGAAACGAAACTGCCCCCCCACCCCCTTTCAGGATGTTATAATGGCATTTGGAAAACTTTGACTAATATATATATATATACACACATATATTTATTTTTGGAATAAAGAAGATGAGTCTTGCATAAAAGCTTTCTTTTCTACCTGACCCTCAAGAAACACAAAACCCAGCTCCGTTATGTAACGTTTTCCATCAAACACACGTCAGAGGGCAGACAAAAGGCTTCCCCGTGAGGCTAAACTGGTGTTAAGATAGTTTTAAGATTTTGAGGGTGTCCCTGAAAAACTGCTTGTAATCAGTGATAACTGTAGCTTTAACTGGTGGCTGGAATGGTTTGAGAAGCTATAAGAAATAGCATTTTGGAAAGTGGTCCACATGCAGGTGACTTAATTTTTTCCTAAATAAAAATAAAAATGAAGTGACCTTACTTCCAACATTTACTGAGGGTCTGCTCAAAACACAGCGTAAAAACCACATACAGTGGTACCTCGGGTTACATACGCTTCAGGTTACATATACTTCAGGTTACAGACTCCGCTCACCCAGAAATAGTACCTCAGGTTAAGAACTTTGCTTCAGGATGAGAACAGAAATCGTGCTACGGCGGCAGCAGGAGGCCCCATTAGCTAAAGTGGTCTTCAGGTTAAGAACAGTTTCAGGTTAAGAACGGACCTCCAGAACAAATTAAGTATACTTAACCTGAGGTACCACTGTACATTAAAACTGAGGGTAATGAAATTTAGCAAGCTGCCTTACACTGGCTCCAATTATTTGTCCCTCTGGTTGAGTATTGTCTTGATTGGCAGCTGCTCTCCAGGGTCTCGGCCTAGAAACTTTCTCCACCGCTTCCTTCCCAACGCTTTTAAGTGGAGATGCCGAGGATTGAACCTGAAACCTTCTGCATGCAAAGCAGATGTCCTACCCACTGATCTACATCCCCTCCCTGAGCCTCCAGAGACTATGGTGCCCAATACAAAATGGCGCAAAGGAAGGAAAGGAGAACGGGTGATGCAAAACTTTTCAGGGGCTTAGAGTTCCAAGGAGGGCGCCTTCCCAGCCCTATTGAACCTGGAACCTTCTGCATGCAAAGCAGGTGTTCTGCCACAGAACTATGAGCCTTCCCCAACCATCAGTGGTCAATCTTCAGGTCCATTAGGCTGTAGGAACATACGTAGGAATCTGCTCTCTAATGACCAGGCCCTTCATTCCTCTAGCTCCCATCTTTCCCAAACTTGGGTCTCCAACCATGGTGGGAATGGTTGGTGCATGAAACAATTTTTAAAAACCCCGTATTTTCTGATCTATAAGACACACTTTTTCCCTCCTAAAAAGTAAGGGGAAATGTGTGTGCGTCTTATGGAGCGAATGCAGGCTGCACAGCTATCCCAGAAGCCAGAACAGCAAGGATTGCTGCTTTCACTGCACAGCGATCCCTCTTGCTGTTCTGGCTTCTGAGATTCAGAATATTTTTTTTCTTGTTTTCCTCCTCCAAAAACTAGGTGCGTCTTGTGGTCTGGTGCGTCTTATAGAGCGAAAAATACGGTATATGTGGGAGAAGCATTTGCTCTTCAGATGTTGCTGAACATAAATTCTGGGTCTGATGGAAGTTGTAGTTTGGCAACATCTGGAGGGCCAAAAGTTAGCTCTGCTGTATAGAAAAACAGTAACAGCAAGTGAGAAAAGACATCGGCTTACAAATTTGCTGGTCATAGGTCTCTCTCAATACTCTTTTTTTTAAAAATAAAATAAAATTGTATACATTATTCTGGTCAAAAACTTCTAAGTGTTTCAGCAGTAGGATTTCAAACTGTTTCTGGGCGTGAAGAGGCGGCAACAGAATGGAATGATTTATTAGAATCCTTTTAGCAGAAAAAAAAAATCACACTGTGCTATTTCTTCGAGCCCCATCATGTGATAAGCCGCCAAAGGTGCTCATTACCTGATAAAACCATTTTGCATATATTCTGTCAGCCCTCCCTTCCCCACAAATCCATTTATAGCAGTGATTTTATTAGCAGCAAAATTTTCTTAGCGTGAATCCCATCTCGGTGTAAGATGTTTGTAAAGGGCCAAGACTTTAATGGAGCTCTTGCAAATAAGTTTTTCTTTCCTTTTCCTTTTTAACTATTATTGTTTTGAGTCGGAAAAAAATAAAGGGGAATAGGAAGGATTGTCCTTTCCTCGTTACAATGGTGAGAATACTTAGCTCTTTCAAATGAGAGGTGCTTTAAAAAAACACAGCTGTAGCAATTTGAAACTGCCAGAGGACTCAAGGGATTCCTGTTCGTTTGTTTAAAGTTGGACGCATTACTAAGGTATCAGAATATTTGACCTCTGAGGTGGATCATCCTGAATGACTTGTGTCCCCCAAGAGAACCTTGCTATTTCAAGATCTCCCTCCCACAAAAGAAAAGCACTGTTGAGAACCATATGCTAGGAAGAAATGGCTCAAGGGTGACTGGAGAAGAAGTGAAGTTGAGAAATCTAGGTCAGTGGTGGAGATCTTGTGGTTTCTCCCCTCATCCCCAATATCAGTTTCTTTCCGTACTTGAACAGGATCTGTGCTTCCTTTTTTTAAAATCCTATATTTTATTGCCGCTTCTGGCTTTCAGGGTTGCTCTTTGAAAACCCCTTATAAACAAAACTTTAAAAAATATTCTCAGTGGGGAGCTCTTTGTAGAGTGAAGGCTGCATTCTTAAACCCACTTCACGGGGAGGAAGTCCTCTTGTTGACCCAAAAAGGAACCATGAGTAAACCTATTTAGGATCCCATCTGCGAGGACAGGAACTGTGGGGTGGTTATGGGGAACACGACACTCTATGAAGTGCCACATGAAACCAGTTTTAATTCTACCTTCATCCACTACCTTGCAGGACACCTTCGGGAGAAGAAAAGGCTAAGGAGCTTTTGGGGGGATATTTTTTGGGACAGATTTATTGGGGGAGATAGCTGGAAGGGACACTGTCTCTGGTGCCCTCTTGCCCCCGTGCTGCCTGGTGCGCCCTGTCCACCCCGCCCCTGCTTTCCTACGCTACTGGCTGGTGCCAAGCGTATTGCTCTGCTTTCCTTTGGGCCACATAAGTGAGGCCAAGAGAGAGGTCTTGTTTTCTGGGCAGCCCAGGACCTCCATCCACACTGCCCAGGCTTGTGCCCCAAGGCGGTCACTTGGGCACTGCTAATGCAGTACTGTCATACCTCTTGTTACGTTTGCTTCAGGTTGAATCTTAAGGTTGCGTCCCGTGGCGACCCAGAAATAACAAAGCTGGTTACTTCCAGGTTTCTCCGCTCGCGCATGCACAGATGCTCAGAATGATGTCACGCGCATGCGCAGACGCGGCGAATCGCGATGCGCAGGCGCGGGTTGCATTCTGCTCATGATGCAAACGGGGCTCTGGAACAGATCCCGTTCGCATCCAGAGGCCTCAGGTTACATACGCTTCAGGTAACAGACTCCGCTAACCCAGAAATAGTACCTCGGGTTAAGAACTTTGCTTCAGGATCAGAACAGAAATTGTGCGGTGGCAACGGCAGTGGGAGGCCCCATTAGCTAAAGTGGTGCTTCAGGTTAAGAACAGTTTCAGGTTAAGAACGGACCTCCAGAACAAATTAAGTTCTTAACCCGAGGTACCACTGTAGTTTACCTCTGGAGGCGCACTCCATTTTCTCTCGAGGCGGATGGATGCTAGCCACAACAATTCTACCTGTAGCAGATTGTGGAAGCGGGATGCTTCATAGAAACATGGAATCATGATTGGAAGGGACCCCAAGGGTCATCATGTCCAAACCCCTGGGATGCAGGAATCTCAACTAAATCATCCATGGCAGATGACCATCCAACCTCTGCTTAAAAACCTCCAAGGAAGGGGAGTCCACCATCTTCTGAGGGAGTCCGTTCTGCTGTCAGAACAACTCATACTGTCGGAAAGTTTCCCCCAATGTTTAGTTGGAATCTCCTTCCTTGTAAATTGAAGCCATCGATTTGAGTCCTACCCACTGGAGCAGGAGTAAACAAGCTTGCTGCCTCTTCCACGGGACAGGCCTTGATATTTGATGGGCATCATATCTCCTCTTTCTCTGCTGTTCTTGGGTGGAAGGAGATATGCATGCGAATGACATGAAACATAGCCCCGAGCTTTGGTACCTAACTTAAGCAATCTGCTTTCAACCTGATTCAGTTGTGTTAAATTTATTTATGCTCCTCCAGGCTGCGTATTAATGACCATGCTTGGGGAATAGGACTTGTGGTTCTGGGGCATTCTGTCTGGTGTTGCTAACTCGAGACTTGCCCTGGCAAGCAGGGCAGCCATCAAATCCGCTAGTTGTTATTGCTGCGGAAACCTCTTCCTTCAGGAAAGGAACCTCTTTGATAATTGCTACACATGCAGAGGAACGGGAAGGTTCCTGCCAGAATTCTAATGCGACGGAGGTCCGTGGAACCGGTTCTCCGCTGGAAGAAAAGCACAAGGGGAAATTAACTCTCTATATCTTTCTGACGGCTGGAGGCTGTTGGAGTTTTGACAGCTCTATCCCGTGCTTCCGTAAAGGATCCTGGCGGTTTTCTCTCACAGCCCCCTGACCTGGAAAGCTCTCCTGGATAACCTACGGCAGTCCTTTGGAGGTCTCCTTAGCCCGGGTCAGCATGTACAATGGTCAGGGATGGGAAGTGCTAAAGCTTAATAATGTGTGATGGACCAGTTTCTGCATCCCTGGCTAATGCTATTCTTTGCTCCATCTCTGGAGTTCTCTCTTCCTTACAGCCCTTCTCAGTAGCCCTCAAACCAAGCTTTCCCCCCCCCCCCACTGATAGGAGTGTCAGGAGTTCAGCCTACACTCGAGTAGGACCCTGGTAGAGACACATGCCCAACTGGCATGTTCCCTCCCTCTTGGTCAATCGTTCAGGAGCTTCATAAGCTTTCTTCAGCCCGAACATCACAGAGACTGATGCCAACCGACACCGGCACACTTAGGGATCCGCAGAGTCTTCACAGCTTGTGTAACAGACCTTGGCAACTCAGCATTTTGGCTAATCTACTTTATTTACATATAAACACACATGGAGCACTGCAACATGGCTCCCTCTCTCTCTAGCATCAGACAGCAAAGAGAATGAACAAAGGACAATAGTCCCACTTCAAGGAACACAGTAACACAAACATCCTGTCTTCATCACTTCCCACTCTATGGAGTCAAAACATACACCGTGTGAAAGACAACAATCCCATGACTGCAATCATGGATCAGGAATTCTAACAAGGAGAACCATTTTGTTTTAAAGGGGTGGGTGGACAAGCATTGGTAGGAGACACTGCAGGCCTGACTGTATATAATTTACCCCACATATATTTTTCCCAACAGGCCCCTTCTTGTAATAATAAAGAATGTTTGGGGTAAAAGTTGTAGAGTCAGCTTATGGTGCTAATGGATACATGTGGGAAAGGTAACAATTTTGGGTTTTTTGTCTTTATAATCCTTTGTGGATGTCTAAAGACCGTTTAGTAATTATTGGAATAATGTCAAGACTGCCTCATAATGTACAGGACAATTCACTTTCTGCACCATATACTTCTCATAATGTGCTTTGCATCTTTAAAAAAGCAGTTTAGGCAACTAGCAGCATTTTAGTGGCTTTCAGGAATTTGGCAAAGGAGAATTCCTGGAGGCCAAGATTCAAGTATAGGACAATATTCTTTGTTGAGAGAACCCCAGCAGAGATTTAAAGGCACAAAATATGCATGGAAATATCAGCTGTTAGGCCTTTAAAATGTGCCCTTCTAAGTGAGTTCCAAAATGCACTCTTAAAAAGTTTCTTCCTAAACTTTCCTTCTTCTCCCAGCATAGGAAAAAGACCACAAATTTGGTAAGTTAAAAATGGTATTACTTACCAACTCTTCAAAGGTCAGATTCACATGCTTCAGATGCGCAGGCAGAAAAATATAGCTTAGTTTCATCACTTAATAAAGTTCCTAAATTTTTGGTATAGGAACTCAAGAATGGCTGATGAGAGCCATGCGGCTGAGCTGGAGCAACCAGCTCAATCCACTTTACATGCTGGGCATCTCAGACAGAGGATGCGGAAAGCAATAGGCTTGATTACCTATTTCTTCCAAAGGTAAGGGGAAGTGACCTGACAGGTCACCTAACTCTGTGGTATTAACCCCTTCATGCATTAATTAGACCAGGCTTCCTCAAACTTGGCCCTCCAGATGTTTTTTGGCCTACAACTCCCATGATCCCTAGCTAGCAGGACCAGTGGTCAGGAATGATGGGAACTGTAGTCTCAAAACATCTGGAGGGCTGAGTCTGAGGAAGCCTGAATTAGATTTAAGCATGTTGGTTATATGAGGCTGGTTATTCCACAAAAAGCAGTCACAACCTTAGTACATGAACAGAACTGCAAAGGTGTAGGTCTTGGGGTAAGTGTCCAAAATCCTTTAAACATGGGTTTTCACTTATGACTGCTCAGGGTTCATAAATATTTATTTGAAGAACAATGTAAATAAAATTAACCGTAAACCAAAGGCTAGAATGAATGAAAATTGAATTAGTAATCTGCTAAATCTGCTTCCACCCAGCTAATTTCTTCTTCCCTCCACCCTCTTCCACTGGTCAACGGATACCAGTGAGCCAGTAGAGGACCCATCAGTATTGGCATTCTGCGGGCTGTTGAAGTCACACCTCTTTAAACGAGAGAGAGAGAGAGAGAGAGAGAGAGAGAGAGAGAGAGAGAGAGAGAGAGATTGCACATACTTTTGTAAATCAAGAAAATCTTTAATAAAAATACATTAAAAAAAAAAGATCCCTACTCTCCTGACCTGAACCTCCTGTTCTGAATGGTTTTGATTGCTCTTTTAACTATTTTAATTGCTGCTCTGCTTTAGTGGGCTTGTTTTATTGTGCCTTTTAATTGAGGGTGTTCATTTTAAGGCTCTGATGGAATTGTTTGCGTTAATTATGTGTGGACCAAACTGCGGGAGGCAGTGGAAGACAGGAGTGCCTGGCGTGCTCTGGTGCATGGGGTCACGAAGAGTCGGACACGACTAAACGACTAAACAACAACATATTTTCTAAAATTGTTATTATAGTTTTGAAGCCACTTTGGCAATTAAGCAGCCTATAGTATTATTCTCACTGCCACCATTGCAATTGTCCGGCCCTGCTCCCTCTAATGTCTCTTTCCTGCTCCCCTTAACTTTCCTTCCCTCAAGCAATTTCTTCTCCCATTCCTTATAAAACACAAAACTTGCAAGTCTATTCCTGCAAGTTTCCCAGATGTTGGCTATATGGGGCACTGGTGATTTCCCCCTTTCTTTTCCTGGTTTTTGTTTTTAATAAAAGGTTATTTTAAATCCCCCCCCCAACTCATTATATCTCATTTTCCATAAATGATGTGCCATCAGTATGCATAGTGCTCTTACGATTTGATCCCATAGTTCACTTTATGGGTCCACAAAGGGGAAAATAGGGTGGAAATAATCCAATCAAAACAGGAATTGCCCGGCCTTTAAGGAGCCCACCCACTGAATTGTTACGAGTCGTTTATCAAGGGATGCCTCTTGGTCTAGACACAGGCCTAGAGAAAGGGGTTTTACGGAGAGAATGGAACCTTCATCTGAATCTGTTTCTAACGGCACACAGTTTAGAAATCACAGTGTGAACCTGCATGGTATAGTGCAGCAATTCTCAACCTAGGGTCTCCAGCTGCTGTTGGGACTACAACTCCCATCAGCCCTAGCTAGTAGGAACAGTGGTCAGGGATGATGGGAGTTGTAGTCCAACACTGAGAAACACTGGTGTGCTAGATAGAATACTGTAGCATAGCTGGAGAGACCTGGTTTCTAATCCCTACTTGACCGCAAAGCCAAATGGGTGACCTTCAGTAAGTCATGATCTGTCGGCCTAACCCACCCCCCCTCACAGGACTGTTGTTGTCCATGCTTTGTAATGTCTTTGTCTTGTAAGGCACCTTGAGTGTAGCTGTGTACACAAATTTAAAAAGAAATAAAAAGGAGGTTCCTTGAAGGAAGGGTGTAATTAGGAACGTAATTAATAACCATTACTCGTCTATTATTTTTGCCCTTTCTCCTGCGCAAGTCTCCTTCACGCTCCTAGTCAGCATCCGTTCCAGGTTATTGCTCTTTGCCTGCCAACCCCTGGATTTACCTTTTGAATAATACAATACTCTATCCGCATTTCCTGTAGTTACCTTCAGGTGTCTTATTGAAGTTGGGTCATATCCCTTTCCGAGTACATCTCTCCTTGACTGTAAAAGCTATCTCCTGCAGGTACTCATTAGTTTTATCTCCCAGTTATTATTTCTGTATAGCACTGCTCCACAAATCATTTTCTCGAGAGAGAGTCGCTAAACGCTGTCAAAAATGCATCGCATTCCAAGTTGCCCAGATAGTCCTGGGCTGCCTCCCTGTCCTTTGCTAACCTGACGCAGGCGGTTCCAGCTCATCAGAATGTCTGTATGGCCTTGCATCCCTAAGAGGGGAAAAAATGAAAAGCATTCTTATGAACTTACAAAGGGTTCCCCCCATAGCATTTGCAGACAAGCAAGACTGGCCTTTGACCGCACTCGGAACACTGTGTACCGTTCTGGTAACCTCACTTCAAAAAGGAGCTGGAAAAGGTTCCAAACAGAGGAATCAAAAAGATCAAGCAACTCCCTTATGAGGAATTTTTACTTTTTTTAGTTTAGAAAAATTGAGGTGTTTAATATTATGTGCGGTGTGCAGAAAGTGGGTAGAAAAAGTTCTCTTCTGCTTTCATAGTACTAAAAAGCATGTCCTCCTTCATGGAGGAGAACGGTTGGGGCCGCCAGGACACTCCAAAGTTGTGGGGCAGGCTAATTGACCGTTGGCCACTGATGTGATTGGGCTTCCTTTGTCATTGGGAAGAAGTTAATTTTGCCATTTCTGGATTGAGAGCCAGAAATGCTAAAACTCCTTGCACGAGGCTAGGGCTTCCTCTTTTCGCCTGTGCATCGGATTGCCCGTCCCCCCCCCCCTAGAATTAGGGTTGTTCGCTTGACCTTGCTATGCTTGTCATGGGGTCGTCTGCTCTTGGGGCAGGGGCCCAGTAGGAATTTTGTCCATCGGGCCGATTGGCTGGGGCCATTTGGTTTTTGCCTACTGCGTAGCAAATCGTCACAACTTGTAAGGTTGCGGTTAGGCATTGGTTTATGGTTTGGTTGGTTGAGGGGCATGGATTGGCTGTGCCTGCCCCTCTAATGCTGCTGCTGCAAGGGATTCTGTTAAAGGAATTGGGGGCTAACTATTGCTTGTCCACCCTGTCAAGGGGGCTCGGGCCACTGCAAGAGCTCCTGGCTGCATTTGGGGTGGGCTGGGGGCAGGTTCCCTGCTCCGTCACTAGCCCCAAGTGTATTCCCCTTTTCTGACTTTCACAGGCTTCCGGAATGCCAGACTGTCCCCCACGGTGGGGGCAGCTAGTCGCAACCAATGCCTAAGCAACCACTCACATGTTTGTATTTTAGTAAAGTTGTGGCCAAAATTATGCCAAAAACCTTAAACAAAAATATTGGTGTGATGTGTGAATTATTGGGGTGGCCCTGGGGACCTTGACACGCAACTTGTTGGCCACCTAGTGAAGCTGAATTCAGGAAGATTGAGGACAGTCAAAAGAAAGTCCTTCTTCACACAGGGCATGGGCAGCTTGGACTACTGCAATGCGCTCTACTTGGGGCTACCTTTGAAGGTGACTCAGAAACCACAACTAATCCAGAATGGCGCAGCTAGACTGGGAGCGGCTGCCGGGACCATATAACTGTCATTTAAATTGCTACTCATTATTGATCCAGAGGAGATTCCAATGTACAGTTAACAGAGTCAAAACTTAAACACGTTGCAGGATTCCCGAAAAATAGACCAGAGGCGTTTCATCTAGCAGCGCTTTACTGCTACTGAAGGCAAATGAGCATAATGGTCACAAATCCAATACAATCAGGATTGGCACTGTTCATAAGAAATCCAGTTGCAGCAGACTTAACTTACAATATCTTATAATAAGTCTAAACCTGAACACTATATACAGAACACCACACCAGTACGAAAGAGAGACAGAGAGAGAATGAAACCCAGGCTCCTTCTGGCCTTACTATTATAGTCAGCATGACCTTGACAGAAAGAGATAACAGAACCAGTTTAAACCAGCTGTACTCAGCTTCTCTGAAGGAATAACCCAAACATCATTAAGTTTCTTTCACAAAGAGAAGCTTCCAGAACCCCCTGAATTAATTAGAATAGGAAATATTCACATCAGATCATATCCTATGGCCCATGAGATTCACTCCAAGGGGCAAGGAACATTGCACCTTTGGTTAGCTGGACCTTTCGCTTGGAAAAATGAATCATTCGCAATAATAACTTCCCCGTTTTTTAAACGCTGGACCTTAGATAACCCATTTACTTAACTCTAGCCTCCGCAACTCTCCAGTAATTGACTGAAATTGTTTCTCAATTTCTGTGCAAGTTCACCGACACCTCCCAGCTGTATCACGTCTTGATATAAGATTTCTGGCTTGACAACGTTCACATACTTGATCATTTTCTTTTCCTTTGCCGTTTGTTCCTCTCTAGTGGTTCCTAATTACCTCCTGGAGTTTCCCTATGTGCGGGTCTTTGATGTCCTCATTACCGCAGTTCATCTTGTACAGAACGAAGGCAGGGCTGAATCGTTCCCGGTGTTCACAAAGGGCTTGGAACACGTAGCAAAACCATGATGAAAAGGATTCCTTGTCCCTTCCCTGTGAAAACCCACCTGCTTGAAATATCGGCATTATTCGGAGCTCCTTGAATTGCTCCCTGAATGCAGCAGTTGCAAAGATTAGGGTAGCAATGACGGCACTCTGTTATCCTGTCGTGGCTTTGCTAAACGTTCAAAGAATTTTGAACATATAGCCATGCAAAATGGACTCCTGCTTTCATGTTTCCTGACTTGGGTTTTAAAGCAGCACTAGGAAGCTGGCTCTTGCCTTTGTTTTCGTTTCCCACAATGCCTTGATGTAGCGTTCCCCTGGGGCATTGTGGGAAATTAAAAGGTGGCTAAACCCACCTGCCTGGTGCTGCCTGTTCTGTTGCTGACCTCTGCCATTGCCAGGTAAGCCTGACGCTGGCTACCTACCTAGAGTTGTTGTTGTTTAGTCATTTAGTCGTGTCCGACTCTTCGTGACTCCATGGACCAGAGCACGCCAGGCACTTCTGTCTTCCACTGCCTCCCGCAGTTTGGTCAAACTAATGCTGGTAGCTTCGAGAACACTGCCCAACCATCTCGTCCTCTGTCGTCCCCTTCTCCTTGTGCCCTCCATCTTTCCCAACATCAGGGTCTTTTCCAGATAGTCTTCTCTTCTCATGAGGTGGCCAAAGTATTGGAGCCTCAGCTTTAGGATCTGTCCTTCCAGTGAGCACTCAAGGCTGATTGCCTTAAGAATGGATAGGTTTGATCTTCTTGCAGTCCATGGGACTCTTAAGAGTCTCCTCCAGCACCAATTAAGAGTCTCCTCCAGCACGACCAGCCTTCTTTATGGTCCAGCTCTCTCCAGCTCTCACTTCGGGGACATATCAGAGGCACTATGATGCGCCCTCAAACTTGGAGCTGTCTCTAGCCATATAAACCTGCTTAACAGCATCACATGGTATCTAGAGGACCATCTTCGCTCATATGAGTCTGCCCAAATATTGCAGGCGCTGCTCTGATTTGTCTTGGTGCCATAGTTACATAGGACAAGACACCTTGGTACATAGGTCTCTTGTCCTACGTAACTGATTATTGTCTCCCATGACTGGCAGTGGCATTCCATGATCGCCTGCAAAGGTTTTTAAACCCTGCCAAGATCCTTTAACTGAACCCTGGACCTTATTAATGAGTGCTAACACAGAGCTGCAAGCTCTCACCATTATTATTGCAGTCATCGTTCGGCTTTGGTTGCCATCAAGTTTTGCCCAATGTGCGATTTAGTGAAAATGCCCTTTTGGAAAAATACATACACAGGGACTTAGCAGGGTTCATAGATGCGGGGTGTTCAAGTTTCCCAATGTATGTGTTGTGATGCTTGGGGCAGCAACCTTTGTATTTAGTGTGGCCACCTCTTTAGGGAGGGGAGACAAGGAAACTTTCATTCTTGCTGTCCTAAACAGCTTGCCAAGAGGTTTTTAGGTTCTTGTGTGTGCAAACCTTTCCTACGGCCGGTGCGAGCTGAATCAGAGAAACGGTGGTGCTGTATGAACTGATTTGACTGGAATAAGTCTGGAATGGCTGGTACTGAGTGTAGGGAGAATTCCATTGGAAAATGGGAACAGAAAATCAGATGTTCCCCTAAGGTCACGAACAGAAATCATGCCAACAAATATCAGTTGTATTCAGTACTATTGTTTTAAGTCCACTAATGTTAGGTAATTAATTACATTATTTCATGCATATATATATATCGCTTCCATTGAAATGCATTTAAATTAAATTATGTAGCTAATTAATTACATGAATTTTGGCCATAGGGAATAGCAAGATGAATAACTGAGGTTTTAGCGGAAGCCCAACTGTAGCAGAATGGAAACAGCAATGATGGCGATGAACCCGCATCATGGCAGAAACCGCTGCCTCTTTACACTCCTATCTGTTGGTCACACTTTTCTGGATGTAGCAAATGCAATGCCTGAGAGCTTTGCGCAAGGCATGTGCAACAGTTTTATATATAACAACTTATCACTGCACATGTTCTCAGTGTCTTTAAGTAGGTCAACATTGTTCTTCAAATATGAACGCTCCTTTCAGGAAACATTTATTTTTACATAAAGACCTTTTATTTTCAGTAGTGCATAAACTCATTTTTCTTCACAAGAGTCTTTGTTATAGCTGAGTTCTGAGAGCATAAGTTGGCTCTAATGTGTCAGTGCAATGCAACCTGGGAGGAAGATAATGTGCCATCCTAATTCAAAGGTATTATTTCATTTCGTTTTTAATTTTGAATACTGCCTTTCTACATTTCTGTATTCAAGGCATTCTCCATTTCTTCCAAAGTGCGGTATGAAGTTTCTTGACAGCTTAATGGGATTCATTTCCTTTGTCGAAGGAAGTACGGGCAATGTAAAAGAAGTCTTGCAATAATACTTCGTGATTCACAAATGTGTATGTTTGGCAGGAAGCAATTCTGCAGAGAGGTGCTACGCCAACTCTGTATTAATCTCCAAAAACAACAGTCCAGCACTCCCTTCCTTTTTACATAAGGCTTGACAGTTAGAAACAGGAGAACAAACTTGGAGCACCATTGAGGCTGCAATTCCATGGCCCCTGTGATCGCATCCCGGAGATGACTGTGGGATATCAGATCTCGCTCTCAAACCTCAGAGAGTCTGGCACCAGAGAGGTAGAACGAATACCAAACCTCTCCTCCCTGCCACTGCGAAATTCTGTCCCAACCAACATTGGTGGGACCCCAGAGTGTATGTCAGGAAGAGTAGCAAGTGTAGAAGAAGAAGAGTTTGGATTTGATATCCCGCTTTATCACTACCCGAAGGAGTCTCAAAGCGGCTAACATTCTCCTTTCCCTTCCTCCCCCACAACAAAGTGATTTGTACTCGGAGGTGTCTCAGCTGCCTGGCCTAAATCTTTCCCTCCCCTTGTTTCCAATGGGAAGAAAGACGTTGTTTGAGGAAAAGCACTGTGGCGTTTGCCCTCCTCGGTGTGTGACATCATACTGGGTTCATGAGGAAAGGGTTAACTAATTGTAAAATAACTAAGCAATAGGAACCTAAGGGGAGGAGTTAGAGTTGTTAAGAAGTAAGAGAAGGGATAAGTCTGTGGGTTGGGCTAGTCTGATGTGAGAGAGTGAGTGAATCTGTTAAGAGGAGTCAGTCAAATACTTGAGATAATCAGTCAGAAGGTATTAGGAAGGTCTAGGCCAGTAAAGAAACTAAAGTTAAGAAACTGAGAAGAATATTATCTGAGAAACCATAAACTTGTTAATGTTTGTAAAATAAACTTGTTTTTTTTATTCACTTTTAACAACTGACTGGACTCATTGTTTTACCAGAGAGTAACTGGTTGGTGGCAGCAGGGAATCATAGAATCATAGAGTTGGAAGAGACCACAAGGGCCATTGAGTCCAACCCCCTGCCAAGCAGGAAACACCATCAGAGCACTCCTGACATATGGTTGTCAAGCCTCTGCTTAAAGACCTCCAAAGAAGGAGACTCCACCACACTCCTTGGCAGCAAATTCCACTGTCGAACAGCTCTTACTGTCAGGAAGTTCTTCCTAATGTTTAGGTGGAATCTTCTTTCTTGTAGTTTGGATCCATTGCTCCGTGTCCGCTTCTCTGGAGCAGCAGAAAACAACCTTTCTCCCTCCTCTATGTGACCTCCTTTTATATATTTGAACATGGCTATCATATCACCCCTTAACCTCCTCTTCTCCAGGCTAAACATGCCCAGCTCCCTTAGCCGTTCCTCATAAGGCATCGTTTCCAGGCCTTTGACCATTTTGGTTGCCCTCCTCTGGACACGTTCCAGTTTGTCAGTGTCCTTCTTGAACTGTGGTGCCCAGAACTGGACACAGTACTCCAGGTGAGGTCTGACCAGAGCAGAATACAGTGGCACTATTACTTCCCTTGATCTAGATGCTATACTCCTATTGATGCAGCCCAGAATTGCATTGGCTTTTTTAGCTGCCGCGTCACACTGTTGGCTCATGTCAAGTTTGTGGTCAACCAAGACTCCTAGATCCTTTTCACATGTACTGCTCTCAAGCCAGGTGTCACCCATCTTGTATTTGTGCCTCTCATTTTTTTTGCCCAAGTGCAATACTTTACATTTCTCCCTGTTAAAATTCATCTTGTTTGTTTTGGCCCAGTTCTCTAATTTGTCAAAGCGAGCGCAGTGGTGGCACAGGGATCAATAGACCGTTAAACGTCCGGGGACCCTGTGTGATCGCCATAAGCACCTTCAAAATGGGCAGAGATGGGCAATTTCTTAATGTTGTACTTTTATTTGTTGTGAATCTCTCTGGGGCCTTAGGGTGAATCAAGAGTGGCTTAATAAATAGGGCTTTGAATGGGTGGGTTAAAATGCACTCAGCTTTACCTCCCCACACACCACCGCCCCTGCACCCAACTTCAGGATCACAAGGTAAATACTTTTGTTTGTATTTATGCGGCACATTTTTCAAAACTACAAATAGGAGTGGCTGGGGGCTGAAAATTACTGGGATTGTAGCAGATGCGGAGAGGGGATTTACCCTTTCCTAGCCTGCTGTCTTCATTTGAAGCTGCTCTTTGAACTGGGAGGAAATAGATTATTTTATTTAGTGATTCACATCATTTTGATGATACCGCCCATTAATAAGCCATCTGGCCACTTTACAGCGGAAAAAATGCAATGCAAATAGCAGCTTCAGGGGAGCAATGTTCATCGGAGCCCCAGCAGATTGGCAACCACCCAAATCACAGACTGGATTTTGGCAAACTTAAACAGAGTGATCCGTCTTGGAGGTGGGAGGAGGGTAAACTGGGATTTTGTTTTCGAATTTATTTTTTCTCCTAATTGTTGTCATATGATGAAAGTCAAGAAAACTGTATTTATAATAAAAAGCCTAACCACAATGTGCAAAATAGATCAGAAAAAGGCAAAGGACACGTGAAGTTGCCTTTACTGAGTCAGACCATAACCAGCTCAGTATTGTCTACAGGGACGCAGGTGGTGCTGTGGGTTAAACCACAGAGCCTAGGACCTGCCAATCAGAAGGTCGTGGTTCGAATCCCCACAATGGAGTGAGCTCCCATTGCTCGGTCCCTGCTCCTGCCAACCTAGCAGTTCGAAAGCATGTCAAACTGCAAGTAGATAAATAGGTACCGCTCCAGTGGGAAGGTAAACGGTGTTTCCGTGCGCTGCTCTGGTTTGCCAGAAGTGGCTTAGTCATGCTGGCCACATGACCCGGAAGCTGTACGCCAGCTGCCTCGGCCAATAAAGCAAGATGAGCGCCACAACCCCAGGGTTGTCCACGACTGGACCTAATGGTCAGGGGTCCCTTTACCTTTACTGTCTACTCTGACTGGCAGCTGCTCTCCAGGGTTTCAGACCTTGAGAACCTGGGACTCCCTGCATTTTAAGAGATGCTCTAACACTGAGCTACAGCCCTTTTCTGAGACACTGACTTTACGCTGCAACCTTCGGGGTTTCCCATATCCAGTCCTAAACAGATTCCTAATCTGCAACAGATCATCTGTTTCTCAGCCTAACCTACAGGGTTAATATGAAACTAACACAGCTTTGAGGACTTTGGAGACAGGGTGGGATAAATAAATAAATGAAGGTTTGTAGCCGAGCTACTGTTTGCTCTCTCTGTATATTTGCTTTACGGTGCAGTGAAGGACAGACAGAATCCAAGCTGAGGGAGGAGAGGTCTGGGACCCTCTTGAATTATTATATTTTAGCATCTGCTGCAGTTGGCTGGGTTTGTGAACAGGGTGCATCTTAAATAAAAGTTCAATATATTGTTACGGAAATTACGGGGGGGGGGGCACATCTTTAAAATTTAATGTTACAAATACTATGCCTGAATGTATCCTTTCAACTTGACAGCTCAGGGAAGTTACCTAGCTTTAAAAATAATATAAAATCAACTCCTTTGCCAGTTTCCTCCATTCCAAAGCTATTTTCCCCTTGAAAAGGGACTCCAGGAAGTTCCCAGAGGTGACATTTGCTGAGCTGATTGTTGGCCAAGGAAAGCCTAATCCCATCACCAGACTTGCCAAGGGGGCCAGACGTGCAAAGGAAGTTCTATTGTACTTTGGGTGGTGGGACTTCAGAGGTGTTTGCCTATGCTAATCTTATACCTGGGTCTTGCCCTGCCATGCCTGCTTATGCTAATCTTGTACCAAGACATGTTTGCCAAGGTTAAACTAGTGTAACCCCTGTCTACCCCTCCCCTTTTGTGACATGTCAGTGATGTAGCAATGATGCTGTACGAACTGTATTCTGGGATATGGTGGGAAAGTTTTAAAAGTCTTTGTCACCGCATCCTCGGGGTTCAAATTTCCTCTTTGAACCTATTGCGGAATAAACTTTGGTCTACAGCTATTTGCTCTGGTTGGTGGTTGGAATCCTTCCTTTATTCCACAGGGACCTGCGGGCTCTGCCCGACGAGCTGGGTGACTGAGCAGCCTCACACCTAGATTTTTCCGTAACAATATGGACATCTGGTATGCATTTAAAGGTTAAAAAGTTTCCATATTTAATTTCCAGGTTTCTTTTTTTTAGATCTCATACACTCTGCAATACACAATATTCCAAATTCATGTTGAAATGAAATCCACAGTCGAAGTATATACAAAATCTCACATTACAAACACTTCTTTGCATAAAGGCAATTCTTTTCCCCCTTTCCCCCTTTTATAAAGCAGCAGCTGATTATTTATTCCGGGACTGTCACTACATTTTAGACTTTCTTTTTTTCCAGGCTCATCTGTGCCTGCTTTGCTTGAAAGCGGTGTACTTCTTTATGGTGTTCTCTGACTGCCTTTGCAGCTCTTCAATGTGAGAGTTTAAAACCTGCTCAAAATCTCTCGCTCGCTTCTCCTCCTCCTGTAGGAACTTCTCTGTCACCGTTGCAGCAAATGGAGTCTCTGGGGAAGCCTGAACGACACAAAGAATTGGCACAATTAGGACGGGGTATAATTAGCCAGCTTTTCTTATTAGCTTTCACACTGACAATACTGCACTGGTGAAACAATCTCTCCTTCTTTTGCACATTCTGTTCCACAGAGTACTTAGCCCAGCCAGTGGTATTATATCCCGCTGGGATAAGTCCGTGTCTATATCGGGACGCCACTGCCATCAAATTGGAAGAAGAAAAACTACAATAACCATGCTGGGACGGATCCCTTATTTAAGGTTCCTTACTATAAAAGCGCATGAAAACCAGTATTTTAACATTACTGAAACTCTGCCTCATTTCACATCTTAAATTTTAAGTCTTGATTTTTGTGTTTTTTATTCCAAAGAGGTATTTATCCAATCTCTGCATTTGTCTTAAAACCATATGCATCACCATTTTTTTCATAAGCTAACTTAATGCGGCTTAGAGTATAAAGGGTCATGTACGCGGATTAAACCACAGAGCCTAGGACTTGCCGATCAGAAGGTCGGCGGTTCAAATCCCCGTGACAGGGTGAGTTCCCGTTGCTCGGTCCCTGCTCCTGCCATCCTAGCAGTTTGAAAGCACACCCAAAAGTGCAAGTAGATAAATAGGTACCGCTCCGGCGGGAAGGTAAACGGCGTTTCCGTGCGCTGCTCTGGTTCGCCAGAAGCGGTTTGGTCATGTTGGCTACATGACCCGGAAGTTGTACGCCAGCTCCCTCAGTCAATAAAGCGAGATGAGCACCCCAACCCCAGAGTCGGCCACGACTGGACCTAATGGTCAGCGGTCCCTTTACCTTTACCTTTACCTTATAAAAACATGCCCATAAAAAAAAATAATCCTGTATCACAAAATAGCAAGCACTAAAATAGCATAGCTAAGAGATCAATCAACTAAAATCCTCTTGGAACAACCATGTTTGGGCCAGATCCCGAAAAGAACGACGCGCTTGGGACAGATCAGTTTCCCAGGAGAGGGCGTTCCACAAAGTAGGCCATCGTCAAAAAGGCAGCAGGTGTATGCTGAATCTCATTTATCCAAGCGATCTGGAGCAAGGCCTCAGATTTTTGAAAGGCATGTGTGGGGAGGAACATATCAAAAGAGGCAGCCCTTGGGGAAATTTAGGATTTTAAAGGTTAAAACCAACACTCTGAATCGAACCTGAGAAGTTTCTGAACAGTTTTCAAGGGCAGATCCTCTCTCTCTGTGTGTGTGTGTGTGTGATTATGGCATGAACCAAAGTGGTGTGGTTGTGGCTTAGGCAGGAAGGGTTGTTGTAGCTAGTGTACCACCCAAAGCTTGGAAAGAAAAGTGTACCTCTCACCACTGATGTCAGCTGCACATGCAGCCACATCAAGGAGGACTCCCAAAGCTGTGAACCTGATATTTTAGGAGCAGTGAAATCACATCCTAAAAAGCCAGGTCAGCTAACCCTGTAGGTTAACCCACTAGCACTGGGAGTTTGTCCTCTCTCTGCTGCTGCCGCCACTTGATCTCCTCAAGAGTAGGGGAACAAGCAGCAGAATCCAAGCCTCTGGTTTGGCAACTTCAGCCCATCTACACTCCGCTCTCCCAGCAGCGTAGACCCGGCAGCCTAAACCACATGGCGAGACCCTGAAGCCAGTACAGCCCAGAAAGGATTTTATTCAAAAGGAGGACATGTAAATAGAAAGAGGGGAGAGAAATAGCAAGGGCGGGGCTCCAAAGTGAAATGAAACATTATATTATAGGTCTAACTAACACTTCACTTGATCCAAACTAACATTGCTAAACACATGGTCACCTCTGGTCCTGGCAGCTTTCAGAAATCAGTTGCAGGTTAGACGGGATCAAGAGGGACAAGAACTGCCTGAAAGAGTAACCTTCTAAAGAGCCCCTGACCCAGGTGGGTCTTGATTGACACATGGCCATGTCCTGCCAATCATCTCTCAGGTCAAGATGGTCAGCTTGACACCTTTTTTTATAGGCAGGTGGTGAGGCAGACACCTCCTAGGAGCAGGAAAAGATGGCTGCCGAGGATGTAATTCACTGCCAGGTTTCTCTATCTCTTTGCTAGATAGAATTTAATTAGGCACTTGTCAGGGCCGTCTTAAGCATATCCGGCGCCGTGGTGCAAAGGTCCCTCCTGCCCCCCCCCCGGTTTCCCAGAGTTGCTGACCTTTTTTAGGGAAGATGGCGCTGCCAGTGACGCACCCAGCTTTGCAGGGCTGGAGGAGGTGGGCAGTGGCTGAAGGGCAGCTCCTCCGGCGGGGAAGAGGCGGAGGCTGTTGGCCACTTTGTGCCATGGTGGCCACAGCAGACGGAGGCTCTGGGCGCTGCGCTGCATGGCGGAGGTGGGCGAGCTGATGCAGGGAGGCACTGCGTCCAGCCTCCGCCTCTTCCCTGGCACCCTCTAGAACCTGGTGCCCTGGCGCCCTGCGCCCCTATGGGTAAGATGGCCCTGGCACTTGTGTATTTAAGAAAGGACCTGTCTTCTTGGCCAAAGCATAATGGCGGACAAGAGACCAGACTTCCTTACAGGCTGCACACCTAACTCTGAGTCAGCATTTCCAGCTTGTCTGGATTAAGTTTCAAATTGTTCTGTCCCATCCAGTCCTTTGCGGCTGACAGACAGCATTTAAGGTACCTCTCTTGTACCTGCGATACATTGACGATATTTTTATCATCTGGACACATGGTCAACAGACCCTGGACACCTTCCACCAGAAATTCAATGATTTTCACCCCACAATCAACCTAACAATGAATCAATCTATGCAAGAAATACATTTTTTGGACACTACTATAAAAATACAGGATGGGCGCATAGACACCACCTTATACCGTAAACCAACTGACCGACAAACATATCTACATGCCTCTAGCTACCATCCCAAACATACCAAACAGTCCATTGTATATAGCCAGGCACTACGTTACAGCCGTATCTGTTCCAATTCTACAGACAGAGACTCTCACCTAAGAGATCTACAGCAAACCTTTTTAGAACTAAAATACCCAGCAGATGAAGTTAGACAACAGATCAACAGAGCCAGACTGATACCCAGAGAGAACTTGCTGCAAGACAGACCCAAAAAAGAAAATAACAGAACACCCCTAGTCATCACATACAGCTCCCAAGTTAAAACAGTACAACGCATCATCAGAGATCTACAACCTCTCCTGGACAATGACAGTTCTCTTTCTCAAGCTCTGGGAGGAAGACCTTTCATTGCCTACAGACAGCCACCCAATCTTAAACAACTCCTAACCCACAATAATACTACAACCAGACTTAACACGGACACTGGCACCAGAGTCTGCAATAAACCCAGATGCCAACTTTGCTGCCACATACACCTGGACAACACCATTACTGGCCCCAACAACATCACACATACCATCTCGGGACTATTTAATTGCTCATCGTCTAACATTGTGTATGCCATCAAATGCCAACAGTGTCCTTCAGCTCTCTATATTGGACAAACAGGCCAAACCTTACGCCAAAGAATAAACGGACATAAATCTGACATCAGGAATCACAAGACAGAGAAACCAGTAGGAGAACACTTCAATCTCCCAGGACATTCTATACAAGATCTCAAATTAGCTGTTTTACTACAAAGGAATTTCAGAAATAGACTGGAAAGAGAAGCTGCTGAATTGCAACTTATCACCAAACTTAAAACCATGGAGAGACCTGGTCTGAACAAAGACATTGGATTCTTATCTCATTATACATGACAAAGCCATTTTTCACCTTCTCACCCCTTGCTTTTTCCTGTAAGACCTATTGCAGTCGTTAAGAGTCGTCAACAGGCTCATCACAGCTATCTGCCAATCACCCATTCCCACCACCCTTCTGAGTAGTACCCCTCCCCACCTTCTCACTATATAGAAGGGTCTGGTAACTTCTGTTTCAGTGTATCTGAAGAAGTGTGCATGCACACGAAAGCTCATACCAAGAACTAACTTAGTTGGTCTTTAAGGTGCTACTGGAAGGATTTTTTTTATTTTTTATTTTAGCATTTAAGGGATCCATTACCTCCCTGTGTTCAGAAGGAAATGACCGAGCTGGGTATCATTTACACATGCAGCCAAATCTCTGAACAGCTGCTAAGAACAAGAAATAAAAGAGAAGGGAATGAAAGAGAAAAACTCCAGAGGCCGCAAGCCAAAGGAAAGGGCAACGAATTCCTAGTGCTACCTTCTGGGTCCTACCTCACAGGACTGAGCAGAGCCAACTCAAGATGGTGCTCCTAATAGCCACACCTGCCAAGGCATCCCAGAAATGCACCACAGTTAATGGTGACTAAACACCACCGAGATGGCCAGGAGAATCAACAGGATCACACTCCCTCTGTCCCAGCACAAGTCATGGACAAGGGTAACCAAAACAATTGCAGTCCAAAGCCAGAGAGGAAGAGTTCCTCATAATTGGTTTTACCCAGAAACCCAGAACTAAGTTGTAAAACACACACACACACACACAATTTGCCAACAGGTAACAGTTCAAATCAGAGCGTTCCTATTATTATTTCCAATAAAAGCTACGCTACACTTTACTTCAGTACCAAAGGAAGGAAGCCTTCTCTAAGGAAAGTGTTCATCACTGAGCTGTTTCCACAAAGTGAGGGTCAAGTAGACACAGGACGCCCCACACTTCTTCAAGAATCTTGTTCATACCTTGTGCGCTGTTTTAAAGGTTTCGAAGCTAAGTGCTTGTTCACACACACACATATATTAATTGTTTTTTGATTGCAGCATCAAGTGATGCCCTATTACAGGTTAATCACCACACAAGATTTTTTCATAGCACTTGACCCCTCTTCCAACAAAATACTTTTGTTGAGAGTGATCGGGAGACCAAGGGAAGCAAATATATTTGTGAGACTTGAAGCTGCTTCCATTTATAAGGCTGAATTCAACAAAATAGTTGCACAAGTAGGAGCCAGGCCAATAAGTTCCACTAGTGCAATGGGGCTTTCCTCTCACCTCCTCTCCCCTGCCCACCCCCACAATTGGCTCAGGGTTCAAATTCAAGTGGCATCAACATTACGAATGATGTAGTTTTTACAACTGAACATCATCATCGTTATCACCAGTAACACCAGTCCTGAGAGATCTGCATTGGCATTGGCTGGGGAGACTCAACCAGATGGGCGGGGTATAAATAATAAATTATTATAATTATTATTATTATACGTACTTCTGAGAAGCCCCAAATGAACAAGTCAAAACATAAGCTGGCCATCGTGTGCAAGTCAACACTTTTTTAAAAGATTTCTGACTCTACCTAGCTGCTCCTAGCTGCAATTGGTCAAGCTACAGGGTGGGGCCAATTCATATTTCCTTTTCTTCTATCCATCTCCCGTGTAGTCGCAGTGGGCTTTAAGCTTTCCAACCAGGCCTTTACCATTGCATGCGTTTTTGCGAGGGCCCTTCTGAGCTGCCCATGCCATCTGCCTGAATCTAAGAGAATGAGGGATGCTTCCTTTACACAAGCTGCCTGAGTCTGAATCATTCCCATCTCTACCCTGCTTCCTTCAATCTTTTCCTGAAGATCCTCAGGAGAGACTTTTCAGAGGACCAGAGGCGAGAAAGCTCAATCGCACAGCAACCTTCCACTTGCCCAAGTTGTGGATGCAACCCAGTGTTCCTCTTACAAAACAAGATCTGGAGATTCTTACCATCCGGATTTCATCTGCAACATAGATTTGGCTCAGTAGCGTCTCACACTTGTTCTTTTCAGGGAGGCAGCTGCTGTAACGCGCTGGATATGCCTCTTGGGGTGATGGAGACCTGCCATCTGCTGTGGGTTCTTGGGTTCTGCTTGGTCTTTGAAGAGGCAATGAGCAGCTGCTCTCGACGCTGATGATGTCGCCTTGGCCATGCCAGGCAGGAACCTGTGTCCTATAGTGCCCGAAGTTTTCATAAGCTGCAGGTTGCGGTGCCCATTCGCTTTCGTTCTGCGCAGGTCTAAAAGAGGAATTAAAAGGTTTACAGGCTGGTTTATTGCCAAGAAATATCTGCTGACATGATACAGTCTTTTACAAAATGTCCCATGGAACGTGGCTTTACAGGACTCAGAGTGAGGCCTCCTTTTGGGCTGGATGGCAGAAGAAGCATTCAGCTTTGAAATTTGGCTTGACTTTTGCCAAATTTGTGTGGGATGTGAAACACAAGAGCAGTCAAGTACAACATTCCTAGAGTGAACATGTTTACACATGGGTAGAAATGTTTGTCCAGCCAGCAGGTAAACTTCCTGTTTCCTTCTGGGCTGGGACAGACTTCCTCTGCATGTGACTAGAGGTGGGCGTGGCCTCACCTGTGCAGGTAACGACAAAAGCACAGGGCAGGGCAGCCATCTCTCTTTCACTACATGCATAGAAGAAGCAACATCTGCTTAGCCAAAGATGCTCTCTTGGCTCCAGCCAAGAGAGGACAAAGGGACTGTCTTCTTATGAGATAGATTCTAGGTCTATGTTACTTTTCTAAGCTAAGTCTACCTTCTGGGATCCTATTGTGAACAGAATGATATGTGAGTAAACTCTTTTTATACTTTTATAGAAGACTGTGTCGTTTCTTATCTTTTATGAGGGAATAAGGGGGAAATACCAGAACAGTTATTATAGAGGCTTTAGCGAGCCTGAGCAAACGCATCCACTGCAAGTTTAAAAGGGGGAATGTTACTCTGCTAAATTGTGAACTTGTTAACACAAGTTGGAAAGGCTATTATCAGACAATATATCCTCTCCTGCATCTCTGAACATTCCCACAATTTGCAGTCCAACGTTTTCATTGCATATGCCAGATGTTGACCATACATTTGAATGGGAAGGCCATGGGAAGGCCAAAGTATTCACAGCCCATTTTAAATTGTATGGATGTATTAAGTCAGACCATTGGCCTATGGAATCTAGTACAGGCAAGGGCCTGGGGGGGGGCTGGGGGGCCTTTGTGCTGGCATGCCCCTTTGACAATTGCCAGGGTGCCCTCCCTAACTCTTGGAGAGCCTTTTAACTGGGGATTGAGCCTGAGGCCTTTTGCATGTCCAATTCCCAAGTTCTTCCATTTGAGCTAATAATCCACAATGCAGCGCCCACCCCTGTAACAAATATCATGCTTAATCTGGTCCTAACTGCGTTTCCGAGCACAATTCAAATTGTTGGTGCTGACCTTTAAAGCCCTCAACGGCCTCTGTCCAGTATGTCTGAAGGGGCATCTCCACCCCCATCATTCAGCCCAGACACTGAGGTCCAGCGCTCAGGGCCTTCTGGCGGTTCCCTCATTACGAGAAGCCAAGTTACAGGAAACCAGGCAGAGGGCCTTCTCGGTAATGGCATCCGCCCTGTGGAACGCCCTCCCATCAGATTTCAATGAAATAAACAACTATCTGACTTTTAAAACACATCTGAAGGCAGCCCTGTTTAGGAAAGTTTTTAATGTTTGACACTTTACTGTGCTGTTAATTTTCTGTTGGAAGCTGCCCAGAGTGGCTGGGGAAACCCATTCAGATGGGTGGGGAATGAATGAATGAATGAATGAATAAATAAATAAATAAATCAGTGGAGACACACTTTCTACTGTTTATTCTGAAGTTATTTCTAATCCGTTTCTGCCGGGTAAGTCATAGGGATCGATCTGTCAGTTTCTGTTCTCTCCGCTTTTCATTTTTGTCAAACTTAAAATCAATTCTCCACATTCCTGCAGCAATTTGTGGATTTTTGAAGAGAAATCCTCATGAAAATTCTTCAGTATTTTATCCTAATAAACATATTTTTGTATTCAGTTTTGAATTGTGTACGCATTTTGAAGGCAATTTTTCCTAATGCCTTTTTTTGCATGTCATTTTCACTTATTCATTTTTTAATGCACATCCCCTCCCATTGTAAACATTGTTTGGAGAGATGCATTGTAAAATTCAGATAAGTGCAAATTTCAAAGGATGGCTGTGCTTCGGTTCTTACACTGTTTAAGAACATGCACATTTGATTTGGCTTTAAATGTGAACCAAATTCAATTTCTTTCCCCTCCTTAGTGAGTGTTAGCCTTCAGTAATGCCTGCTGCAAATCTCCCACTGAGGCGTTCTTGGAGATTACACACTTCTGATTCTATACAGCTACAAACTGAAGGAAACAATTGTGAAGTTACTAGCATTGACTCAATTCTTATTTTTTTATTTTTGCTTTCCACTGGGCAAATGTTACCAAGACGCATAAACATAAACAGCACAAAGACATTAGCATGGCATCTGGAAATTGCCAATTACCAACTCATTTCCCCCAAAAAACCTCACCACATGTTTTCTATTTTTACTATCTCAAAGATATCCTTTTACCCTTCATTCCTTGGCATAATTGCCATGGAAACAGAACAGCAAATTAAAATAGAAAAACATGGTTTATGTCCACAATAAAATAAAACATACCCTAGAGTCAAAATAAGCTAGCAACAATAGCTTGATTTGTCTGCTTCTGTTTGATGTTTGATAATATAACAGAGGCTTTTGGGAGAAAATATTGGTGCCTTTCCTGATTTACAAAACCAGAACCTAGATACTAGGATTTCTGGCATATGTTTAAAACTATGTATGAATTTTCATGTTGAGGCACCACAATTTGTAGATAAACTATATGGACTTGACATCCGCATTAAATCAACCCATATTCATATTTGCCTAGCGTTCTCTGCTGTGGTTTTAACAATTAAGTCTGGATTGTGTGCTCTACCAACAACCCAGTTGTGGCACCTTATTCTCATCACAGCACGCTCTCAAAGTCAACCACTGAAACTTTGCGCAACTCACAATTGTCTATGGAATAACCAAGAGGTCCATAGCCCACATAGGAACTCCTTGTCCTTTCTGACAACCAGTTGTTAAATAATAATAATAATATTAATTTATTTATACCCCACCCATCTGGCTGAGTTTCCCCAGCTACTCTGGGTGGCTCCCAATCAAGTGTTAAAAACAATACTGCATTAAATATTAAAAACTTCCCTAAACAGGGCTGCCTTCAGATGTCTCTTAAAGATAGGATAGCTGCTTATTTCCTTCACATCTGATGGGAGGGTGTTCCATAGGGTGGGCGCCACTACCGAAAAGGCCCTCTGCCTGGTTCCCTGTAACCTCACTTCTCGCAATGAGGGAACCACCAGAAGGCCCTCGGTGCTGGATCTCAGTGTCTGGGCTGAACGATGGGGGTTAAGATTTTGCTACCCCCAGATCAGAGAACGGTGTTGCACGATCCAGGTAAGCGATCTTAGCATATACATTTCTGTCTACCAATCAGCCTGGCCCTATTTTGCAAAGGAAAAGGAATTAGTAGTCCCTTGGGAGATGTTCGAGGTAGGGCAGTTTTGCTGCACAAATTCTGAGGACCAGGTGCAGGTGGGGTCATCCATGGGATGCTCAAGCAAAGGTAAAGGAATTCTGGTAAGATTTCAGCTGGGTTTCGGCTTGGATTTGGAAGACAAGTAACCATTTGAATTGCTCTGACAAGTCCCATCAATGGGCAGAGAGGGTCTTGTGCGAGAAAGGAATGAGTGCTAGGAATTCAAGCAACTTTGGAAGGCGAGAAATCACTGGAGTTCGACAGTAGCAGCAGATCTGTAGGGTAGCAAGGCTCAGATGGATTATTGGGGGAAACTGCAAAGCCAATACCCGCCCCCCCAAATCAGCACTCTCTGGAAGTTTTTATGGGTTTAAAGGTAAAGGTAAAGGTACCCCTGCCCGTACGGGCCAGTCTTGACAGACTCTAGGGTTGTCTGCTCATCTCACTCTAGAGGCCGGGAGCCAGCGCTGTCCGCAGACACTTCCGGGTCACGTGGCCAGCATGACGAAGCTGCTCCAGCGAACCAGCACCAGAGCAGCACACGGAACGCCATTTACCTTCCCGCTAGAAAGCGGTACCTATTTATCTACTTGCAGTTAAGGGTGCTTTCGAACTGCTAGGTGGGCAGGAGCTGGGACCGAATGACGGGAGCTCACCCCGCCGCGGGGATTCGAACCGCCGACCATGTGATCGGCAAGTCCTAGGCGCTGAGGTTTTACCCACAGCGCCACCCGCGTCCCTCTTTTTATGGGTTTACAGGTCCTCAACTGAGCCCGTCTCTCTGGTACATCTCAGACACAGGGCCTGTCCAATGAACATGGCCCCAGTACAAATTCTTAGGCATTACACATATTGACATATTTCTACCTCCCAGAATTGCAGAGCCAGGTTACTTTTTCTTTTTACTCCTTCCCCTGTGAAATTTTGGTCCTCTGCCTTTGTTTTAATTTTTAAAAAATCTGTGATTTTTTCCTCACATGAGCATTTTTGCAAGCAGTTTCCCCTAGAATAATTCATTTTTATATGTTGCCTTTACCAATATATGCATTTTGATGCATACATTCCCATAATATGCACAATTTTCTACATCTTATTTGGTTAGAGAACTACACTACAAAATTTAGGGAAAATGTGAATTTCAATGCACAGCTGTCTTTCAGTTTCCACATTGTTTTGGAAAGAGCAAATAGCTTTGCCGTAAAAGCCAAACTAGAATGAATTTCTCTTCTTCCTACCATTTAAAATATTTCATCTTATCCAAACTTCATACCTTCCTCTTTCGCTTTAAGTGAGCAATTCAGGATTATTTTTAAACTGTGTGTGTCAGTATTTATGAAACATTTAAGGTAATTTAGTGGGCGACTGGCTAAAAATGAACGAGCCAGAGATATATTTACAAATTATTTCTTTCTATTGAGCTCAGGATATTGTTATATATTGCACTGCTCTTTCATGGCGCGTATGAGTTTAATGTGATATTAATTTATTCAGTACCATCTGAAATGCTGCAGCTTTTCATGTCGACTCAATGGGGAGCACTAAAAATCACAAAAAAAGCATTGAAACACTTTTAATGAAACTTTAAAAAACTGAAACTGGCAGGAGAGAAAGAGATGATAGATGGCAGGTGTAGTTCAAGATGCTTATTAAAATAATCTCCTGCTGAGCAGTTTACATCTCACACTGCTTTCTCTGGCCCTCGCTTAATTTTTTTTTTTTTTAATTAGACAGTATTAACATATTCTCTGTGGCTTGTAAAATGAAAAGCAAGGGGGAGAATCAAGATAATATATTACAAAAGGTTGTATCCAAAGTAGTGCTGAGAAGCAGGGCAGCGGGAGTTCTGTTGCAGTAGGGGAAATCCCTTTGCTGCTGGACCGTCTCATCCAAAAGTTTATGTCGCTATGACACAAAAGGTTATGTCTATTTCCAAGATTTGGAAGCACCTGACTTAGCAACAAAGACCTCTTCTGAAATATCGTACATAGTTCTGGGCTGGACAACCTTAGATATATGGCTCTGAGAGCAGATCCAATATACAAGATGTTTTGGTGGGGAAAAGATAGAAAAGAGAATTTCTGGATGCCAAGGTCCAAGTTTGGGACAACCCCAGTAGAGATTAAAAAAAACCACCAAGATATGCAGCAAAGCAAAGCGTAGAAATACAGTAGTACCTCAGGTTATGTACGCTTCAGGTTACAGACGCTTCAGGTTACAGACTCTGCTAACCCAGAAATAGTACCTCGGGTTAAGAACTTTGCTTCAGGATGAGAACAGAAATCGGGCGGCAGCGGGAAGCTCCATTAGCTAAAGTGGTGCTTCAGGTTAAGAACAGTTTCAGGTTAAGAACGGACCTCCAGAACGAATTAAGTTCTTAACCCGAGGTACCACTGTATAGGCTGTTAGACCTTTAAAATATGTGCCCCTCCAAGTGAGTTCCAAAAGGTCCCCTTAAAAAGTTTCTTTCCAAAGTTTCTACCTTCTCCCAGCATAGGAAAAGACAACATGTTTTGGAAGTTAAAAATGGGCTTACTTACAAACGCTTCAAAGGTCAGGTTCATGTGCTTCCAAAAAGTTGTGCAAGCAGTAGAACTTCGCTTAGTTACGAAAAAGTTTCTAGATCATTGGTATAGGAACTCAAGAGAGTCAGGGAACAACCAGCTCAAAACTCTCCACATGCTGAGCATCTCAGGTAGACAATACAAAAGTAGGGTTGATTACAAGTGGCCTGGCAGGACAGCCTGCTCTATGGCATTAACCCCTTTATGCACTAACTAGACATGTTGGTTATATGAGGCTGGCTACCCCACAACAGGAGACTAAGGAGATCATAAAATATCTGCTCTTTCTCATCTTGCAATTCAATTTTAGAGAATCTGCAATAACGCATACAATATTCTTTTTGAGGCATTCTCTTAAGAAATGCCCTTAATGAACTAAGAAAAAGCTTCAGCTTCAATAAGGTTAACAAATCCCAGACAAAGCTGATCTCCTTCATCCCAGGCTGGGATAAAGAACGCAACTTCCCCCAAAGAATCCCGAGAGCTGTAATTTATCCTGCACAGAGCTACAATTCCCAACATCCTGAACAAACTATAGTTCCCAGGATTGTATGAGTAAAGTAATGTGCTGAGGAAGTGAGAGAGGCTGAAATCTGTCCCATTCTTGTTCATCACTGCAGCCGACAATGGGCCAATCAGAACACAGAGAAGAAAAACTATAGAGGTAAAAAAATTTAGAGGAGCAACTATCCACATTTTATCAATAAGCCAAGACCTGGAACTGTGGTTCTAATGCCTGTAGTGTTGGTAGTTTCCCCCAATGGGTAGATGCTTCCTGCTTCTGCCATATACAAATGGAAAATTAGTACAGTCGTACCTTGGAAGTCGAACAGAATCCAACTTCAGAAACGGTTCAGAAACCAAGGTGTTTTGTGTAAGCTGCGTCGATCATTCGGGTTCCAAATAACGTTTGCAAACCGGAACAATCCCTTCTGGGTTTGCAGCGTTTGGGACCCAAAACGTTCGACTCGCAAGTCTTTCGAGATCCAAGGTACGGCTGTACTGTGGAAGAAGAAGAAAAGGATTTTCCATTAAATGTTTTCAGAATCAGGAAAGCTTCCATGTGAGCCTTGTGCCAAATTCAGTAACAGTTAGAAATCATTGCTACACAGATAAATAAAAATAAATAAATTCCCACGCCAGACTTCTGAAGTTTACAAGGGGCGAAGCTTGTTGACCACCTTTGCAGAATGCAGAGGTAAGGCAAATTGGTTATTATTTTGAAGAAATCCTAGTAAGATGCCTAAAAGCAAGAAATAGCAGGTGTTCAAGACAAACAAAGGCCATTTAATAGGAATAAAACACACACGCCCATGTGTTTCATCAGGAGTTATCATAAAAGCTTCATAGCTCGGTTAATATATATGCCATTTTTTCACTCATCTACAAGTCTATGTCTAGACCTCAGCGGTGTGCTTCCATTATTAACTAGTTGCTGTACAGATTACGTTTCCAATTCTGATGGAGCCGTGAAACTGATAATAGTGTGTAGGGCAGTACTGATGCGATTGTCATGGAATTTACTCTGGGCGCTTCCAGTCTGTCACAGTTTCCGGGTGGGATTCAGTCACGCATTGGCAGGTTCAGGTTGTGCAATTGTAGTTGGGATGCCTTGCATAGCCAAAAGATCAGTCCTTTTTTGTGATCAGGAAAGTGATGAGAAGATGCTCTGGAAAGGAGGAGATGCTCTGACGCAACGTCATCTAGCCTCCGCCAACAAATCAGACCCAAATTCTCATTAAGCAGCCCACCTTGTCTAATCTCCCTGCAAATAAATCAGGATGAGTGCTTCATAAACAGGGCTAGAGCAATTCCCCTGTGAGGGGAAAAAAGGTAGTAATAACTGGGCTTTTTTAGTTACAAGTAGGTAGCCGAGTTGGTCTGCCGTAGTCGAAACAAAAAAAATCCTTCCAGTTGCACCTTTGTTGTTGTTTAGTCATGTCTGACTCTTCGTGACCCCATGGACCAGAGCACACCAGGCACTCCTGTCTTCTACTGCCTCCTGCAGTTTGGTCAAACTCATGCTGGTAGCTTCGAGAACACTGTCCAACCATCTCGTCCTCTGTCGTCCCCTTCTCCTTGTGCCCTCCATCTTCCCCAACATCAGGGTCTTTTCCAGGGAGTCTTCTCTTCTCATGAAGTGGCCAAAGTATTGGAGCCTCAGCTTCAGGATCTGTCCTTCCAGTGAGCACTCAGGGCTGATTTCCTTAAGAATGGATAGGTTGGATCTTCTTGCAGTCCATGGGACTCTCAAGAGTCTCCTCCAGTACCATAATTCAAAAGCATCAATTCTTCGGCGATCAGCCTTCTTTATGGTCTAGCTCTCAATTCCATACATCACTACTGGGAAAACCATAGCTTTAACTATACGTACCTTTGTTGGCAAGTTGATATCTCTGCTTTTTAAGATGCTGTCTAGGTTTGTCATTGCTTTTCTCCCAAGAAGCAGGCGTCTTTTAATTTCACGGCTGCTGTCACCATCTGCAGTGATCATGGAGCCTTAGAGGCCAACTAAGTTTGTTATTGGTATGAGCTTTTGTGTGCATGCACACGTATCTGAAGAAGTGTGAATGCACACGAAAGCTTGTACCAATAACAAACTTAGTTGGTCTCTAAGGTGCTACTAGAAGGAATTTTTTATTTTCTTTGGGCTTTTTTAGTTTTGAGAAAAAGCAGGTAAGAGGGGAGGAGACATGACAGAGGCATAATAAAAAAATATGCACCGTGTTAGAAAATGCTAGAATCTGGGGTTATCCAACAAAGCAAAAGGTTGGAGGATCCAGGACAGAGAAAAAGAAGCAGCTTGCCTTCATACAGTAAATAAACTACGCCATTGGCTATCACAAGATGCAGTGATGGCCACCAATTTAGATGGCTTGAAAATGAGATTAGGCAAATGCATGGAAGGCATGGATCAAGCCTTGATCCACCCTTGATATGGATCAAGATCGCCAGCCTCAGAGACAGTGCTGTCAGCATCCAACTGGCTTGGGAGAAAATGATGGAGTGTGCCATTGGGGGTGAAGTCAAACTATTGGAAGGTTTCAGCGCCTGCTGTGGCTGTAGAGACCAATACGGGAGAGACATGTTTTGTTGCAGCTGGGGTAGATGAAGGTGTCTGGTTGTGCTGCTGCAGATGCACCATGGTGTTTCTTCTCTCTGCACTCCTCCCAGCAGTCATTCCGCCTCTGGTCACTGCTACGGATGCAGAACCTGTCTCCAGGCACCGCAGTCACCTGCAAAGGATTCCCATGGTTGATGTTGCCAGCCTTCATGTCGCATTTGCAGACATCTTGGAAACACCAGAATTGGTCTGGTGGCTGAAGCCAGCTCCCCGTCCATGGGGATCCTGCCATCTTCCATTCTGTGGACCCGACCAAGCCAGTGTAGACGTCGCGGAGCCAGGAGTGCGAACATGCTGGGAATGTGAGCACACCTTTGTTTGAAACTCTGTCCTGCCATGTGATGCCCAAAATCTTCCTGATGCGGCGCAAGCGGAAGGCATTGAGGTGTCACTCCTGGAGGTTGCAAGTTGCTGATGACTCACTACAATAAAGCAGCATGCTCGACATGCAAGCTTGGTAGACCTTCATCTTGGTGCTGGATGTCAGAGACAGTCTGTTCCTGTTTAACAGCTGATGGGGCAGTTGTATTCAATTTAACAACTGGGAGAGGGCAATTGTGCTCACGTGCTGCTTGTGAGTGTGCTGGTCCTGGGGGATTACCGTGCGGCATGGTCCGAGTCCAGTCCGAGGTCGAGGGTGTGGTATGGAGGCTGTCCGTCAAGGCTGAAGCGGGGTCCAAAGCAAGGAGTCGGGTGTGGTCAGGAGCTCTGGCAGAAGAGCAGGACAGGATGCCGGCAGGAACAGGTTACCAACGATGTTGTTCCTGCAACCTGGGACTGGGCTGGCTAGCTTTTATCTGCCCCGAGGCATAGGGTGGTCCCGGCCCACAGGTGACTCACCTCTCCTGGCCTAGAGGCGAGCACTCCTCCTGCGGGAACTTAGTTCCCTCCGCCTCTCTGCCCTGAGCCTCTGCAGCTCAGGAGAGGCTGGAGGGTTACTGGACCCAGAGGCAACCTCACCTTCCCCTGACGGGGCTGAGAGTGGAGCACCTGCAGGCAATGGGTCCTCCATCACCTCCGGAGCCAGAGCAGATTCAGCTGGTGTCTGCTCCTGAGGATCCGGCACAGGTGAGGGCCCTTCAGGTTCAAGCCCCAGCCCCGGCTCAGCTGGCCCTGGAGGCAGGGACTCCTGTGCAGGCTGGGATTCCTCAGGTTCAGCCTCTGAATCCAATTCCCAGGCCATCACAGTGAGCTTCCCACTGGCATGTGCTTGGTCACTTTGAGACCAGAATGATGGTCTAGGGGTGGGTCCTTGTTCTGATCCAGCTGGGCTCTTCTTGTGTTTTCAGGTCACCCTTTTTCTGCCTTGAAAGAAACCCATTAACGGAGAGCCGTTCAAGAGGGGCAAGGCCCCTGTTTCTCCTTGGCAGAGGTTTAGAGCTGAGCAATCCCATCAAAGATGCATTTTCTTTCAGGTCATGTAACCCATTACAATCGCATTATAATTGTCCCCCGACTGTTGTGGAATGTCCTGCTCCCTTGGTTAACGTATGAAGGATAGCAGTGTTCTCAGCTTCCCTGGCTTGCTCCCTGCTATAACGGATATAATTGCAAATGCACCGTCAGACAGAGCCTCCCAATAAACTACAGTGTCCTGAAGTGTCATTAGAGAAGAGCAAATGGGGTCAAGCTCACTTTCAATACGCTGCCATCTCCAAAGCAGCGGGGATGAGGGAGGGATGGAAAACAGCCACATAAACCACGAGGCTCTCGGACAGTCATTATAACACCTCACCGTAACAGGCATTCTACAGATTGTGGAGGGACTCCCTCTTCATCCTGAGATGTCCTATCCCTTGGTGAAAGAATTGTTTCCCAACTCTCCATTTCCAAAGAAGAGCTGCACGAGGCGGCAGGGCACAAAAATATTTTTGCATGTTGAAATCTTTTATTAAAGTTTTTCATGATTAGAGAATAGAGAATGAGCAGGAAGAAGAAAGGAAATAGAGAAGACAAAGGAAAGGGAAAAATAAAGAAAAATAAAAAAGACTTCTGATTTTCCATTTCATAAGAAAAAGGCATTTAAGACATTCAGTCCACAATGATGACATAATAATAATAATAATAATAATAATAATAATAATAATAATAATTTATTATTTATACCCCGCCCATCTGGCTGAGTTTCCCCAGCCACTCTGGGTGGCTTCCAATCAAGTGTTAAAAACAATACAGCATTAAATATTAAAAACTTCCCTAAACAGGGCTGTCTTCAGATGTCTCTTAAAGATAGGATAGCTGCTTATTTCCTTCACATCTGATGGGAGGGTGTTCCATAGGGTGGGCGCCACTACCGAAAAGGCCCTCTGCCTGGTTCCCTGTAACCTCACTTCTCGCAATGAGAGAACCACCAGAAGGCAATATTTCCTTTAAATCAAAGCATCTCAAAATCATTAATTTCCTTTTCCCATGAAAAGTCCAAGAGGACTTTCCAAATTATTATTACTAACAGTAAATGTCAACTGAGCTTCTTCTTTAATATCAACTTGACCTCTGGTAATTCCCACCACCATGCCTCCATACTGAGTGACAACAGTAAATTCTTCCGCTTGTATCCGTGTTAGTGTCTCTCCGCTGTGATCGCATATTGAAACAACATTCCTTAATTGGAGAGCACAAAAATATTCAGTACAAAACCCTGTTAAGAACTGTGTGGCATGGAATGTTTAGAGACTGACATTTATTTCCACTTTTCACAAATTCTCCAAGTGTGGGCAGGTGACACACATGCCAAGTCTGCCTCCGGTATCCTGGGGCATGCTGTGCCCACCTCCTTGAAGTCCCTGACAGTCCTTGTGCTTAGCAAGACTAGCACCTTCCCGCCCTCAGTTTTACAGCTGCAAAGGAGAACTGTGTCTTAGATTCTAGGACCCAGGCTGCTGATGCTGATGCTAAACAGCTGCTTGCAAGCTAGAAGCATATGGTTTAGCTCATAGGTAGGCAAACTAAGGCCTGGGGGCCGGATCCGGCCCAATCGCCTTCTAAATCCGACCCTAAATCCGATGATCCAGGAATCAGCATGTTTTTACATAAGTAGAATGTGTGCTTTTATTTAAAATGCATCTCTGGGTTATTTGTGGGGTATAGGAATCTGTTCATTTCCCCTCCCCAAAATATAGTCCGGCCCCCCACAAGGTCTGAGGGACAGTGGACCGGCCCCCTGCTGAAAAAGTTTGCTGACCCCTGGTTTAGCTGTTATTGGAAAGAGAGCGTTGACCACATTGACCGTTTGGCCAGCAAGGCACCTTGTCAATCACAGAGCAATTCCCCTTCACTCGCCATGAAGACGTCAAAGAAGAAAAAAGAATAGCTTCGGAGAGACAAAGTGCAGTTATTTGTGTACAGTCATGCACCTACCTCTCTTCTGTCTCTTCCACTTTTACTGCCGTCTGCTTGGCACAATTTCTTCCAAAGTACATAATGGGGTTCACTCGCAAAGGCATTTCTTTGTCCTTTGGCAATTTCGCAAGGTCATTGCGTAACATTCCACTCTCGCGCTCCAGCTTATCGATGGAATCGGAATAGGCCGTGTGTTCTTTCTTGTACAAATCTATCATCTGTTGAAGGAATTGTTTTGTTTTTTGTTTCTTTTTTAAAAAAAGATCAGTTTGTTTACAACTTCATCTTAATTGAATTCACACAATTCAACAAAGAAACAGGCACAGGGCAATATTTTCACCGCTTATTTACCATATGTAATCATACAGCATTTATTGTAAATGATAACCCTCACAGAACTGCCTCCAGAAACTGCAAACAAGACAAATGGGTAGAAAGGATAATAGCTTGTGTAACACAAAAAAGCACCATATTACAATTGCTCAATGAACCCTGCAAACTGCGTTTTCATTTTCTTTTTTTTAAATCACTCAACACATTTGAACTGCTTGCCTCAGAAGTCTTAAAGAGGCACAGAAGACATCCTTAGCTGCCAGAGTTGTAAATATTTTCATTATAATGCTCCCTCAAGTTATACTTCCAGAAAGGGAGAATTGTAGAAAAATGCTGAAGTCGTAACTACATAATTCCTTCAAAATCTTTATGTATAAAACTGCAATATCCTCGTGTCAATGAGAAAAATTGCCTTAAAAGTGCTGACTAAAAAAGCATAACCAATGCCATGCTAAATATTTTGGAGGCGGTTTATTAAGGAAACGGGAGACATGATCCCACTGATTAAAACAGAGCAAACTCTCACACACAAACTTTCCTCTTCCATTAAAAAGCAGTGGGACTTTTACAAAATGTTTCATTTGCTCAGCTTCTACAAAGTTAAATCATAGATTTGCAGTGACACTAAGAAATACAAGGGGAGGCGGTTTTTCATGGGATGGGATATAAAATATGAAAGGGACACACACACACATATATATTTATTTTGTAATGCAATGAACTCTTCACACCTCAGTGGGAGTTAAAATAATAATAATAATAATAATAATAATAATAATAATAATAATAATAATAATAATAATAATTTATTATTTATATCCCGCCCATCTGGCTGGGCCTCCCCAGCTACTCTGGGCGGCTTACATAAAAACCAAAAATACAGTAAAATATTACACGTTAAAAACTTCCCTGAACAGGGCTGCCTTAAGATGTCTTAAAAGAGGGGAAAAGCTCAAATTCTGCTCTCAAACACTCCATTATCATTCAACTGCAGGAAAATGCTAGATCTGAACTTCAAGCACTTCGTATAAACAGCCTAATTCACCATACACTTAAACTGGAATACCTGACTATAAGCTGATTTACAGCACAACCCTAAGGATGTTTATTCAGAAGTTGGAGTTGATGGAACTCGCTCTCTAGAGTTTAGAAAGTATGTTTAGGATTACAGCCTCCATCCCATTTACTTCAGACCTGAAGTCTCTCTTGTGGGCTTTTGCATTCCTTAACAAAAACAGTTCTTCAGATAAATCATCTTTGCAGGTTTATCTGATCACTGGGGCTTTTATTGAATGGCAGATAAAAAAAAGGGAGACATGAATGCCAGCGGGCTCTCCAAAGCGATATTACTGGCTGTTAAGGACAAATATAATATTTTGAGTCTGCATTTCTTTTCCAGGTTGAAAAGCACTTGATGGTGGAGACAAGGGTTTATTCCCATATTTCCCCCTTGATTTATCAGAGAGGTAGAAGCTGTGGCCCTCCATATATTGCTGGACTCCCATGTCCCATCAGCTACATCCAATATAGCATGGAGTGTTTTTTACCAGCTGAGGTTGATACCCCAGTTATGTTCCTATGTGGATGGGATAACTTGGGCTTAGTCGTTTGTCTTGTTCCACTGTCTTTATCGAATAATGGCTCTTTCGTGCTGGATTGTTTTTTAACATTTTACTGTAAGTTGTCCAGAGCAAGGGTCAGCAAGGTTTATCTTGCCTGGACTGGATCGGTCCCGCGGAGATCCTTCCGTGGGCTGGATCGTGCGCCCGCCCACGATTTTCGGTGCCTGCGTGTGCACAGATGTGATTTCCAGTGACTGCATCCGTGCAGATGCGATTTCCGGAGCCGCGGAAGCAAGTCCCCGTGCCATGCTGCACCGGTTTAGCACAGCACGCGAGCGGCTGGCTCGGTTCAGGGGCGGCTTGTAGGCTGGTCAAACGACCTCTGTGGGCTGCTTCTGGCCCATGGGCCTTAGGTTGCTGACCCCTGGTCTAGAGGATGCACCAGTAGTGCTTAAGAAATTGAATTAACCAATTTTGTTTTTGTTATTACTACTAATCATAACCATCATACAAAATTATATGCTTCTATTTTTGATTATATGCTTCTATTTGCAGATGATTCACTGCAGATAATGACAGCAGTCACGAAATTAAAAGACGCCTGCTTCTTGGGAGAAAAGCAATGACAAACCTAGACAGCATCTTAAAAAGCTATGGTTTTCCCAGTAGTGATGTATGGAAGTGGGAGCTGGACCACAAAGAAGGCTGATCGCTGAAGAATTGATGCTTTTGAATTATGGTGCTGGAGGAAACTCTTGAGAGTCCCATGGACTGCAAGAAGATCCAACCTATCCATTCTTAAGGAAATCAGTCCTGAGTGCTCACTGGAAGGACGGATCCTGAAGCTGAGGCTCCAATACTTTGGCCACCTCATGAGAAGAGAAGACTCCCTGGAAAAGACCCTGATGTTGGGGAAGATTGAGGGCACAAGGAGAAGGGGCGACAGAGGACAAGATGGTTGGACAGTGTTCTCGAAGCTACCAGCATGAGTTTGATCAAACTGCGGGAGGCAGTGGAAGACAGGAGTGCCTGGTGTGCTCTAGTCCATGGGGTCACGAAGAGTCGGACACAACTAAATGACTAAACAACAACAGCAATTTACAAAGGGGGTTGGGAAGTTTAGCAGACGTTTCACAAACTTTAAATGGAGGCCTTGAACAGCTCAGATTTGTTAATTAAACACATCACTCTGGAGCTAACTAACTAAATTCTTGTTTCAATATCAAGATGCTTTGTGTTTTCCAAAAAGACAAGAAGTAATCAGCATAAATCTATCAAGTGTAAAAAATTCATGTAATATCCTCAAGCTTAGACACCGTGCGAGTGATTTCCTGTGGGCGGAATGGAAAATAAAAGCAACTTTTGATAGACAAGATCAGTGGCCATTCTGCTGTTACTTCCCAAAGCGGCCTGCCCAGACTATAAATATAAACAACTTATGTGATTTAACAGTTCCTTGGTGTGCTATATGCCCTTGATTTCCCCACCCTCTCTTTGAAAGCTGATTCAGGTACACTACACTCAGACACAAACACTTCAGCATGGTGTGGTCTTAGGCTGCAGGCCACGGAACTGACCCTGCTCACATGGTTTTATGTTATTCACCCACATGGTCCTGCAGGGTGGGATCACACTATGCTGAAATAGTTCTGACGTATGGTTAGGAAGGCAAATGTGTGTCAAAAGCAGCACTTCAGAGCACAGGTGGGGAACTGCACATTTAAATGTTAACACACACACACATCTATATGCCTCCATACAAACTGCCTAGGCTTGTGCTCAGGGGAGGTCAATTTGGTGATGCTAACACAGATATTTGACTTCAAGCATGTAGCCGTAACTCCCCTTGCAATTTCTGGTGGTTCAGAAAGAACTGCAGCGCTGTTAATTGCTTATTAGCACAATTTGAACTGCAGGGTCTACAGGTGTCATCATGGACATAGCCAAGGGTGCTAGATCCACAACTATTTTTGAAAAGCATTAAAAGTACTCAGTTATCTGAGGTTCTCCTCTAGCCCCCAGCAGAAGCCTGACCCTCACAATGTCCTATTCAGAGTATTTTTAACCGTGATTTCCCAAGAAAAGCTTGACAACTTGGATTTCCTTTAAAAGTCTCAACAACTTTGGCTGCTCCCCGCCCCCTGTAACAAAAATCCTGGCTACACCCATGGGTGCCACACCCAAATAATCTCAACAAGAAATTCAGAAAAGTAATGCAGATCAGCAAATATTGCTAAGAAACTGCAGGTTATAGGGAAGAGACATGAGCAGAAACGTTGGAAAGATTTCCATGTGTATGCTAGGAGTATAAACCCCAGAATGCTTGGTTCTGTATGATAAGTGTAAGATTAGTGTTATGTCAAATGGTCTTATTTCCTTCTGTAGTCTTGATCCCCCCCCCACTCCCTCCCCATATTCTATGAGGCAATCGCTTCCTTAAACGTCAATATGTGCTAATCTCCGTAAGGACCAAATGACCTCCGCTGCTTTTTATTCTGTTTGCATACCTGTTGTTTCCCTAACATTTTCTCTTTTATCTCTAACTCCGTTTGTAACTGCCTTTCCAGTAGAGCAGCTTTCTCCATGATAGTTGCTATAGTAATTTCCTTCTGATGAAGCTCTTCTGTCAGGTCAGAGATTTCCGTCCTCATTCTTTCCACCTCAGAGCGATGGGACTGTTCTTCCTGATAAAGGCGGTCCCTTATCTGCAGCAAATAGGGAAGAATGAGCGCTGGCATTGCAGATAGCATCGTTTTTTTCACATACCACCAACTTTTGGGGTTCTCCGTTTCCAACACGGCAGCCCTACCAGCCATGTTAGCGATAGCACAGAGATTTAGAAAGGCTTACGATTCAGACCAGCTTCTCTGTGTTTCACTTTAGAGTTCACACTTTCTACCTCCTCTCTTGTTTAAACGCTACATGCCGAGAATCATGGGAGCCAACTCTGAGCTGACATGGGGGCTTTGGCCCCCACAATAAAATATTTGAGGAGGCCGGGCCACCACAAAGTTGATTGGCATTCCCATTCAAATGGGGTGTGTATACTGTGTCATGTGATCGATTTTGTGGGGCGGGGCTTACCTGGGCCCCCACAATATTTTATTCAAGTTGGCACCCCTGCCAAAAGGAAGTCAAGTGAAATAAAATTTACCCACCAATGTTAATGTACCCGGCAGTCCAACCTCTGATATTTTATAACAGTGGCGGGGAAACTTTTTCAGACCAGGGGCCACATTTCCTTCTATACAACCTTCTTGGGGCCACATGGCAGTAGGGCGTGGCCAGAGGCAAAAGTAGGTGGAGCAACAGATGCAGTCAAGTTGTATCGTTGTTTGTAGCCAATAGCCATTACGATATAAATATAAAATGAAAATGCAAGTTAAATTATCCAGGGCAGCAAACTTCTATTTGACAGAATGCCTGGTTTTAATAATTATTTTAATTGTGTTGTGCATTTTATTTTCATAGAACCATAGAACTTTAGAGTTGGAAGGGACAACGAGAACCATCTAGTCCAATCCCTTGCAATGCAGGAATCTATTGCTCAATGTGGGGCTTGAACTCACAAACCTGAGATTAAGAGTCTCATGCTGTACTGACTGAGCTATCCCAGTTATGTATCTTGTTTGTTTGTTCTCAAATGGTTTCAGCTACACAAATAAATATTCACAAAAAACACAAATGTGTGAATCACAGAAAATGCGATGAACCTAAATTTTTACCTTTGTACAATAGGCTAGTACATCCTAAATATCTTCGCAGAAGCTTACGAAAAGCTTGGCTTGTCACTCAACATCCAAAAAACCAAAGTGCTGCACCAACAAGTACAAAATAACTCCTTTGCAGCGCCACAAATCCAACTCAGTGGTGTAACATTGGAAAATGTCGATCACTTCTCCTGCCTAGACCTCCACAAGGGTCAACATTGATGCTGAAATCCAGCATCGCCTGAGCTCTGCGAGTGCGGCTTTCTCCCGATTGAAGTGCAGAGTGTTTGAGGACCAGGACATTAGCAGGGAAGCCAAAATGCCTGTTTACAAAGCTATTGTACTACCAACCTTACTGTATGCTTGTGAAACATGGACCACTTACAAATACCATCTCCAACTTCTTGAAAGATTCCATCTACGGTGTCTCCGAAAAATCTTACACATCACTTGGGAAGACAGGTGAACTAATATCAGTGTACTGGATGAAGCAAAGATCACCAGTGTTGAAGCAATGATTTTTCAACATCAACTTTGTTGGACTGGTCATGTTGTGCGGATGCCTGATTATTGTCTTCCAAAGCAACTACTCTATTCTGAACTTAAAAATGCAAAGTGTAATGCTGGTGGTCAACAATAGAGATTTAAAGACTGTCTCAAGGCAAATCTAAAACAATGTAGTATAAACACCAACAACTGGGAAACACTGGCCTGTGAGTGCTCCAATTGGAGAAAGCCTTTATCAAAGGTGTCATGAACTTTGAAGACACTCAAACTCAGAACGCAAGGGGGAAACATGCTAAGAGGAAGTCAAGCTTGGCAAATCCACACCGCGATCAACTCCCACCCAGAAACCTATGTCACCACTGTGGTCCAGAATTGGCCTCCACAGTCACTTGCGCACTCATTATTAAAACCGTGTTAATGGCAGACAATCTTACTCGGCTACGAGTAATCGCCAAAGAAGAAGAAGAAGGAGGAGGCTAATTTCTAACACATTCCTCTTTATCTGCCACCCAGATAAGGAAGAGGCATTTTCAGAGGTCAAGGACACATCCCAGCCAGTCAAAAACATTCAAAATTTGGAGCAGGATGCAACCTGGGGAGATTTCTGAGAGGCATAGAGGCACGGAGGTTCCCATTTTGCTCCCTGCCTACCACTGTTTTAAAACATTCATAGGATGAAAGTGGTTGGTGGGCTATCAAGCTGCATATATTGCCTTGTTGGTCCTTCACTTTACTGTGATCACCACACAGCAAACGCGACTTGTTCTGTTCAGTTCTGAACAGAATTGCAAAATGCCATTTTTGGCATTCGCAAAAAACAGAAGGATATCTGCATCAGCAAACAAATGCTCAGAGTATGTTCCGTCAATGCTGTTGATGTCACAAAGTGTAATGTTACACTGTTTGGACATGATGTTGACCAATTCGTACCCTGGAGAGTGAGCATCAGGGAAGCAGTTGTATGTAGATTCCCTTCTGCACTCTTATTTACGGAGAAAACTCAGACACAGGGACATCCTTCACCTTGCAATTCAAGGTATTCTCTTATCCCTGCAGCAAAGAGAGTGGGAAGGAGTTTGGGATAGCAAACCCAGAAGCCAAGGGCCCACCCCAAATTTTCTCCAAGGAGAATCCGGAGAGGCAAAGGAATTTTCCAAAAGGGCTAAATGGTTAGAAACTACTTATATCAGCTTTAAAAGCAGGTTGCACGTAGTAACCGGAGTCTACTGTTCCCCCTCTAAGCAAGGAAAGTCAATAGTTAAAGTACCAGGTACTACCAGAAATAACTTTTATCAGCTCACTAAAGAGAAAATATGATAAAAATAAATAAAGGCTATGCTGACATAGTGTTACAAAAAAAAAAAGGCCCACTCTCAGAGAAAATAAGCTTGCCACTAGTGTTATTTAATGGGTTGTTCTATGCTATTAGCTTTGAAGGTCACATTTCCTGTACTGCTTCGCTCTCCCCCGAGAGTATAAAGAAGCTTGTGGGTTTTCATAAGTTTTCTGCCAATAACAAATAGCAAGATGCCAATAAATCCTCCTGTTTCTTGGAACAATACAGCCCTTCTGGATGCCAATATAAAAAGGGCCAATCAAGCAACGTTCAGTTGTATTCTGTTTCCTTATGAATCGCCATTGATTTTCATTGCACTCTTACATGCAATTTGCCCCTTTGGCGATATTAAGGGTTACTGGGCACACGCTGAAGATGCGTTTCAAAGTCGCTAAGAACTAAGGATGCCTCTCGCCTTAAAAACTGATGGCTTTAGGAGGCGGGTGTAAATGGAATAAACACTTTTAAATGATGCAATATTTAAAAGCACCCCCCCCCCTCCAGGCAGCTTCTGCCCACTTGTGCCCTCCAGATGTTTGGATTACAACTCCAGACTGAAGTACTGTTATTGTGGGACAGGGGACGGGCAGGTGTGGAGGACTCCCTGGTCCTGAATGGGGTAACTGTGCCCCTGAAGGACCAGGTGTGCAGCCTGGGAGTCATTTTGGACTCACAGCTCTCCATGGAGGCACAGGTTAATTCTGTGTCCAGGGCAGCTGTCTACCAGCTCCATCTTGTACGCAGGCTAAGACCCTACCTGCCCACAGACTGTCTTGCCAGAGTGATGCATGCTCTAGTTATCTCTCGCTTGGACTACTGCAATGCGCTCTAAGTGGGGTTAACTTTGAAGGTGACTCGGAAACTGCAATTAATCCAGAATGTGGCCACTAGACTGGTGACTGGGAGTGGTTGCCGAGACCATATAACACCGGTCCTGAAAGATCTTCATTGGTTCCCAGTACGTTTCCGAGCACAATTCAAATTGTCGGTGCTGACCTTTAAAGCCTTAAACGGCCTCGGTCCTGTATACCTGAAGGAGCGTCTCCACCCCCATCGTTCAGCCCGGACACTGAGATCCAGAGCCGAGGGCCTTCTGGCGGTTCCCTCACTGCGACAAGTGGGGTTACAGGGAACCAGGCAGAGGGCCTTCTCGGTAGTGGCGCCCACCCTGTGGAACGCCCTCCCAGCAGATGTCAAGGCAATAAACAACTATTTTACTTTTAAAAGACAACTGTTTAGGGAAGTTTTTAATGTCTGACGCTGTATTGTTTTTAATATTCGGTTGGAAGCTGCCCATTGTGGCTGGGGAAACCAGCCAGATGGGCGGGGTATAAATAAATTATTATTATTATTATTATTATTATTATTATTATTATTATTATTATTATTTAATCCACATGGGCAGAGACCAACAGGCCTGGCTGGCATTCAGTGGGACTTCACAGCATGACCTCATAGAATCATAGAGTTGGAAGAGACCACAAGGGCCATCGAGTCCAACCCCCTGCCAAGCAGGAAACACCATCAGAGCACTCCTGACATATGGTTGTCAAGCCTCTGCTTAAAGACCTCCATAGAAGGAGACTCCACCACACTCCTTGGCAGCAAATTCCACTGTCAAACAGCTCTTACTGTCAGGAAGTTCTTCCCAATGTTTAGGTGGAATCTTCTTTCTTGTAATTTGGAACCATTGCTCTGTGTCCGCTTCTCTGGAGCAGCAGAAAACAACCTTTCTCCCTCCTCTATGTGACATCCTTTTATATATTTGAACATGGCTATCATATCACCCCTTAACCTCCTCTTCTCCAGGCTAAACATGCCCAGCTCCCTTAGCCGTTCCTCATAAGGCATTGTTTCCAGGCCTTTGACCATTTTGGTTGCCCTCCTCTGGACACGTTCCACTTTCTCAGTGTCCTTCTTGAACTGTGGTGCCCAGAACTGGACACAGTACTCCAGGTGAGGTCTGACCAGAGCAGTCTGACCTCGAACAGGCTGCAAAATTATCTGTGGCATGTAAGGCAAGTGAATGGATAGCTCAGTCGATGCTGATGACACCAAGGTTGCAGGTTCAACCCCCGTATAGGACAACTGCATATTCCTGCATTAAAAGGTGATCCTCTGGGCCTCTTCCAGGTCTACAATTCTCTAAAAAGAGGCCGTTTGAGAAGCACCAATTCCATCTGCATCCACACTTTCCATTTACTGCAGAATGGCCAAACTTTGACCACTTCCCTTTCTTACATCTGTGTGATGTTCTGATCAAGACATACCCTGCCCATATTTTACCTGTTCAGCTTCCTTCCTTTTTCAGAGCTCAGAAAATCCAACTTTCTTGCTTTTTTAAAAAACACACACAAAGCGACAGCTATGCAGCCACCCCAAGTGCAGACAGCCCGCTGTGCAGCTGTTCGATAGCTTTTCGGGCAGGTTATTGCCTGCTGAAGCCAATTCCGTCTCTCACCTCTTTAAGAGTCCGTTTTATCCCTCTGGCTGCTTGGCTGGCATCTCTCGCTCCCCTTTCCAAACATCATTGCCTTCCTTAAACCACAGCAAGGATGGAGTGGGGCAGTAATCATAACTGGGAGTGCTTCTCTCCCACACCACAATCCCAATGAAAATTACCCCAACCCCTGCAAAACACTCGGGGTTTGGGAAAGGCGGACTGCCCAGTAGGCAAAAGAAATGTGTAAAAGTCTGGAAGTAGAGTTGTTATTCCACTTCCAGCTTTAACAGCAGTGACTGGATGCTGATGACACTGACGGCACACTGGAAATGCATTTAGAACACTTGCATTAACTGGTACAAAGCTGGAGAAGAGAGATCTGAGACCCTCAATTAGCCCAGAAAGCTTCTTTCTCATGCTCCAATGTCCTTCTACAGCCTGGATCATAGTTTTTCCTTAATTGTGACCCACGGAATAAGATCAGAACATACCTGGTTCAGTTCTTTCTGCTGATTTTCCTGCTGTTGTTCCAAGGCAAGTATCTGAGCTTTTTTTATTTCCAGGTCCTTGATGCATTGTGCATAAGCTGAATGAAGTCTAGAAAGAAAGAAAGAAAGAAAGAAAGAAAGAAAGAAAGAAAGAAAGAAAGAAATTTATTACAAGTCCAGTTTTCCTTTCTTAAAAAACAAACCAACCCAAATTTATTGTTTTATTATATGAAACACATTACATTATGTTTGAATGACACTACACATAGCGTAGTCATTCCCAAACTGTTTTTAGTAAATACCAGTGTGCTGAGAGGGTGAAAAAATTGTAAAAATATTTAGAGGTTCCTACAAGTTGCTTCTTCCTATCAGGGGCCACACTCAGGTCAGTGGACTCAAGACAGAAACCATTCAGGGCATAAAGAATGAAATGTGCCCCCAACTTTAAGTCAGAAAGAAAGTGTGCTTCAAGCATCAGCAATTGTGAAGAAGCTAGGTTGGCAAGTATTGTTTACGAATACATCATTAGACTGGGTTGAGGGCGGAAGGTTGCCGTTGCAAATACGCTGGCAAGGGAGCGAGTCCTATGGAACACAGTGAGACTGACTTCTGAGTAGCGCGGTAGGATTGTGTCGCGCTGAACTCAGCCCAAATGAGGAAGCTTTGCAACACACTTCAGAAAGCTATGGCTGGTGCAAGCTCTAAGCTACGGGGAGACCTTGGGCAAGTCCTCAGTGGGCCCACTGCCTTCTCTCTCTCATCTATCTATCTATCTATCTATCTATCTATCTATCTATCTCACTCCATCGTGGGGATTCGAACTGCCAAGCTTCTGATCAGCAAGCGTTTAACCTATAGCGCCACCCGTGTCTTAGGTGGCCCAAACTGCAGCATCGCCCAGAGGCAGAGAGAAGCACCCGGCTCCCGCACCTTCTCCTTGCTCCACTGCCGGTTGCTTATTCAGAGAGGGCAGGCAAACAGGTAGCAACATTAAAGACAAAGGGTAGCAGCAGCAGCAGCAGCTTGGCAACAGGCCCCTTGCTGGGTCATGAGCTGTAACAGGGGTTCAATCAGTGTTGATCCCCAATAATGTCTCTGGCTTATAACCTTAGGCTTACTAGGCATTTGGCCACAAGGGAGAAATACCCAGCATTCTGCTCCTGCCCTTTAAATGTAGTAAAATGCTTGTACTGGCATCACACTGTCAGGTGCCCTGATGTGAACACAAAAAGCAACCTTAAACAACACAGTTCAGAAGCTAATTATTTCGAGGCCAAGTGCTCGAGGTTCCCAGTTATCTGCATAACGCCAGACCCCTCCGATGAGCCACCATCACACATGCTATCAAACAAAAGGTGTCACAAAATACAGCTATTAAACTGTCCATCCCTATCGATCAAGCTGCAAAAAACAAACAAAAAAATAAAAATAAAATTCAGGATTCTCTTGATGACAGCTTCCCCTCCTATATTTGAAAGTTTATTAAAAGCAAATTGCTTGTTTCTTTTTAAAGTAAGAACCCAAAGAGAAAAAGGGGACAAAATTATCCTGTTCTTCCCATTCATTTGTGCTTGGGGGGCGCCCCACACTCAATTCAGTGTGGTTGCCCATCCAATTCAACACGGCATATGCAGGAGAACTTTCCACTGTACCGGGCCTATATTTTCAATAGGAACAGTGTGCATTGCTGTGCACGTCACTATTCGCGTAGTGAACTTATATTGAGTCAGACCACTGGCTGGTGAATCCAATAAAACCAATGGACAGGTTTATCTATTTCAGTGTCTCTGCTCTGAGCAGGTGTAATGTTTGCTATCGCCACCCAGAGGCACTCACTCTCATGTCAACATGCACCAATTCACGCAGGGGAGACTTGTATTTTAAATACCTACTTCACGCGGCTTTCTTCGTTATTTTTATACTCTTCCATTTTGGCGACTTCGTTGCGCAGCTGCTGGCACTCCAGCTCGACCATATTCAAGAGATCCTCGCGTGACTTCAGTTCGTTCGTCACTTGGGTGAGCCTTGCTTCAATATTCTAAGCAAAGACAAAGAAATGCATTCAAATTAGCCTATCCAGTGATGGCTTCACGGAAGGTGTTTCTGTCACACAAAGAACCCAAGTGTCTGTAAACTAATTCACATATGCCATGGCTTGTAATAAACTTCTGAAAGATGTTATTCCGCTCTTCACCTCTTTTTTAAAATTATTGTTTCCCTAAGATTTTCCACTTGCAAACATCTCTCCGCAGAAAAGTCTCTTGGAAACCAAACAAGTCCGCTCACCTCTCTTGGTGCGGGAGGGCCGAGGCTTCACTGGGGCCCTGATGAGGGAACTGGAACAGCGGCTCCCTTCCTGGTAGGGGTGGGGGCTTAAGCCTATCGGGAACTGGATCCTAGCCAGCACCTGGCTTTGGAGAATGGGGATGCAGGCGGTGCCAATGGAGCAGGTAGGCTTCCATCGGATCTGCCCCCTGCCCATTTAAGCATTGGACGTGACTGGCTGTACGTTTGAAAAAATAATATATACCATTCATTGTATTGAATTGTAGATTTCAACAAAAGTAGCTCATAAAGTTCAACGAAAAAAAGTAGAAGACCCAGTGGATCAGTTCATTCTCTAATCAGTTTATGCATAAGGTCCATATATGTGAAAGTGTCTATTCCACCTGTCTGTTCATAGAGTCCAACAGTCCACAAGAAAGGTTGTTGCAGTTCCACAGAATTAGCATTGTTTCACTGTCAGTTTGTACTACAGTGGTACCTCAGGTTAAGTACTTAATTCGTTCCGGAGGTCCGTTCTTAACCTGAAACTGTTCTTAACCTGAAGCACCACTTTAGCTAATGGGGCCTCCTGCTGCCGCCGGAGCACCATTTCTGTTCTCATCCTGAAGCAAAGTTCTTAACCCGAGGTACTATTTCTGGGTTAGCAGTGTCTGTACCCTGAAGCGTATGTAACCCGAGGTACCACTGTATCCTCAAAGTAGTTAACAAACTTTTGTTGAAATCTACAATTCGATACAATGAATAGTATATATTATTTTTTCAAACGTACAGCCGGTTACGTCTTGTGTGTTTATTGAGTATGTTTCATGTAACCAGAGGTTTGTTGTTGTTTTGCGCTTTTAAGCAGTGGGGCAATCCTTTGTTTTGGGTGGAGGGGAGGTGGTAGTATCCGCCCGCCCCTCCAAACGCTGAGGTATCCTGTTAAAGGGAACTGGGGGGGAGTGGCCACGTCTGCATGCCTGGGGGAGGCATGCGAAGGCACTCCCCCAGACAGTGGTCCTTGCAGGGGTCATCCTGTTTGATGTAAGTCTTAGGAACCCCCCCTCTGGATTGAACACATGGCAGGATCAGGTTAAGATTTTTTTTTTTTTTATGCCACCATGTTAGGAGGATAAGAAGCTGTCTGATATTGAGTCAGGCCAAGGATTTATTTTTTATTTATTTCATAAAATTTATATTCTGCTTGATTGTAAAAAAAGAAGAAGAAGAAGAGTTTGGATTTGATATCCCGCTTTATCACTACCCAAAGGAGTCTCAAAGCGGCTAACATTCTCCTTTCCCTTCTTCCCCCACAACAAACACTCTGTGAGGTGAGTGGAGCTGAGAGACTTCAGAGAAGTGTGACTGACCCAAGGTCACCCAGCAGCTGCATGTGGAGGAGCAGGGAAGCGAACCCGGTTCCCCAGATTACGAGACTGCCACTCTTAACCACTACACTGAGAGCCAGTGTGGTGCAGTGGTTAAGAGCGGTAGTCTTGTAATCTGGGGAACCGGGTTCGAGTCTCCGCTCCTCCACATGCAGCTGCTGGGTGACCTTGGGCTAGTCACACTTCTCTGAAGTCTCTCAGCTCCACTCACCTCACAGAGTGTTTGTTGTGGGGGAGGAAGGGAAAGGAGAATGTTAGCCGCTTTAAGACTCCTGAAGGGGAGTGAAAGGCGGGATATCAAATCCAAACTCTTCTTCTTCTTCTTCTTCTTCTTCTTCTTACACCACACTGGTGGTACCTCGGGTTAAGTACTTAATTCGTTCCGGAGGTCCATAGTTAACCTGAAACTGTTCTTAACCTGAAGCACCACTTTAGCTAATGGGGCCTCCTGCTGCTGCTATGCCGCCTGAGCACAATTTCTGTTCTCAGCCTGAAGCAAAGTTCTTAACCCGAGGTACTATTTCTGGGTTAGCAGAGTCTGTACCCTGAAGCGTATGTAACCCGAGGTACCACTGTACCCTCTAAGTAGTTAACAAACACAATCCATCTTGCTCAGTATTTACATTGACTGGCAGTGACTGGCAGTGAGGGCTTCCTACAGAGGACACTCTTAGCTCTACCCAGAGACGCCAGGGATTGAATTTGGAACCTTCCATGTTGAAAGCAGTTGCTCAACTGTTTTTATGTGATGACCACATGGAGGCTTTTTGGGGGAAGAGTCAACATACAGACACATGGGGCACAATGCAATGCAGAGACAGACTTGGAACCTGGTGTTTTGGGAAGTTCCATGCAGCGACTGCTTCTCAGTCCCTACATTCAACATCCAACTCTCGTATCTGCATTAAGACATATATAGGTTTTATATCAGTTTAACTGCCATGGTTTTCACTGAAGAACCCTGGGAACTGCAGCTTGGTAGGGCAAGAATTTCTTCCTAGAGATCCCTAGTCCTCCATCACATAAATACATGCCCAATATTTTCTTGGGAAAGGGAATGGCTGTTTAAACCAATTTAAGTCTGTAATTTAGAAGCACCCCCCTCCAAAAAAAAAAAAAAGATCTCCCAGAAATACATTCACTATATTTGGAATTATATGTTTTACTGTTATGGTAAGTGGTAACCGTGTTATCCACAAGGCAAGCTATACCATATGACGGTAACAAACTAAATTATATCAACAGCCATATCATCCGTCAACAGGAGAAGGAGAAAGGCTGCAGATTTCAGCATTGGAACGTGCAAGTGTGGGAGTTATTGCTTCCATTTATTTGACTACATTTCAAACTGAAATGCCAAACTTTTGAAAGCTTCTGAAATAGTCATGGTGGTGACTCACAACTCCAAAAATGATCTGCTGTGATATGGAAAACAAGTGCCTTGAGAGGCAGAGAGGCTTTTTGGAGACGTTTTTCGAAATGGTAGAAGGGGAAGGGAAGAGAACTAACTACACTGAATGAATGGAACATGCATCCTATATGAAAATTAATGAAGAGATGATTCACGGACCACTGTCCTCTACAATTCAGTAGTGGTTCCATCATAACTCTACCCAAACACAGGTGAGGTGTTGCACAGAAGCAATCTACCCAGGATTAGAAAAAAGGGGGTCTCTTTAAAGGGATGCTGGTCTCACAAGATCATGGGAGACCATACAAAGGTGAGATGTTTTGGTTTGCTTGTTCACTTCTGCCCCAAAGTGAGAGAAGGGGGAGGAAGGAATTGAGCTCCGGGTCATTCTTCATCTCCAGTGTGGCGTAGTGGTTAAGAGCAGTAGTCTCGTAATCTGGTGAACCGGGTTCGATTCCCTGCTCCTCCACATGCAGCTGCTGGGTGACCTTGGGCCAGTCACACTTCTCTGAAGTCTCTCAGCCCCACTCACCTCAAAGAGTGTTTGTTGTGGGGGAGGAAGGGAAAGGAGAATGTTAGCCGCTTTGAGACTCCTTTGGGTAGTGATAAAGCGGGATATCAAATCCAAACTCTTCTTCCTCCCAGGTACAATCCCAACTCATAGACCCTATGAGCAAAGCCAGTTCAAGCTCATTTGCGGCCACAGGAGAAAATGACCCTCCCCTCCAATGGCAACCACCTCCGGCTATTCTGATCGGGCTGTTGAGCCATTTATTTGCAAGAGAAAATGGAACACAATTAGCAGAAGAAGGGAGGGGGTACAACTCCTTCAGGTGCTGCAAGGAGCCCAGGCGAGACTGTACCATCTTCACAAGGTCATCTTCTTAATTAGCCGGGAGCCACCTGTAGTTCTGCTACTCAAATGCTTTCTAGGTTTCCCTCTTGCCTTACTCCTTTCCTGGGGAAAGCCCACTCTTCAAAGGAAACATCTATCTGGAGAAAACCCGAATTGCAGTTTGCACCAATTGAGCGTTAAAGAGCCGTTTTCCCAGGGGTGGGTGGAGCTGAGAGCCAAGAGGATGAGCACCCCAGAGTTCAAGGGCACATTCCAGCCAGGAAGAAACACCCAAGGAGCGTATGAAGCAAAGCTGGAGAGGGGTTGTGCCAAAGGGCCAGAGGTTTCTACCACTTGCACTAGACCAGTGTTTCCCAACCTTGTGCCTCCAGCTGTTTTTGAACTACAACTCCCATCATCCCTGACTAGCAAGACCATTAGCAAGGGATGATGGGAATTGTAGTCCAAAAACAGCTGGAGGCACAAGGTTGGGAAACACTGCACTAGACAATACTGGGAAGAGAAAAGTCGGACGTGCATAGCTATTTTTAGAAGCAGTCCTACTATCTACTATAATACCTAGACGCAGCCATCTGTACTATATGGTGTCTTGGGTAGCTGCTGTTGCTTCGCCCTCTGCTGGTCCTTTTATTTTATCTGAGCTTTTAAAAAATGCAGCTGCTTCGCAAAGGGGACCCGGGTGGGAAAAGTACACATGGTTATAGCTGGGGTACGAGAGTCTGTTAGTGAATATTAGAAACTAAAGAACGGTAGTATTTATATAATATTTGGGATCCGAAGGGGAAATGCAAGCTGCAGAACTGGGCCAAGCTGGCTGGGCTAGCTGAGTGCAGAGCTATTAAGCCAGAGGTTTTCAACCTTTAGAGTCCACGGCTCCCTTGGCCAACTACGTTCTTTCTGTGGCACCCCTGTGGGGCTCAGGAGCCCAGTTATGTCACCCCTTGTCTGCAGAGCGGGCAGCCTTTTGCCCTTTTTCAAATACCCTCCCTTGGAGTGTTCCCTCAGCCTCCTCTCCTTTCCCCTCTCCCTTGGGAGTCCCTCTGGGCAGCCACGGCTGCCACCCTGGTCTCTGAGCTGCCCCCCTCCCGCCCCAAAGAAAGGTGCCTCTTCCCACTGCCCCACAAGGGCCTGGGAAGCACCTTCTGGCCAGCCCCAGAGGCACCATTCACCTGGGGAGCTTGTAAATCAGGGGCATGGCAATAAACAGCTGTGCAAGCTTTGGGAGGCAGAGACATCAGAGGGCATCAGAGGAGGGAGGGAAGGAAAGAGGAACAGAGGCCAGTGTTGCCCACGGCACCCCTGACCATCATTTAAGGCACCCCAGGATGCCACAGCATACTGGTTGAAAACCCCTGTATTAAGCAACAATGGGGAGACAGGTGCTGGACCATTTAAAGGTAAAGGTAAAGGGACCATTACGTCCAGTCATGGCAGACTCTGGGGTTGCGGCGCTCATCTCGCTTTATTGGCTGAGGGAGCCGGCGTACAGCTTCCAGGTCATGTGGCCAGCATGACTAAGCCGCTTCTGGTGAACCAGAGCAGCGCACGGAAACGCCGTTTACCTTCCCGCCAGAGCAGTACCTATTTATCTACTTGCACTTTGACGCACTTTCGAACTGCTAGGTTGGCAGGAGCAGGGACCGAGCAATGGGAGCTCACCCCGTTGCGGGGATTCGAACCGCTGAGCTTCTGAACGGCAAGTCCTAGGCTCTGTGGTTTAACCCACAGCGCCACCCGCATCCCTTTTAATGTAAATTAATGTAATTTCAGCATAGGACAAAAAACGTGCAGTGAAGGTGTGGGATGCACCTCTGTAAGGAGCGAGTTCCACAACTTAGGGACTGACTACAGAGAATGCCCTCTCCAGCTTCTGAGGGTAGTGGCACTACCAAGAGGGCCCCCCTCTGCTGATCTTAACACCTGGGAAGGTCCTTATTACCTCCGATGGCTCTTTACCTGGCACTTCCTTTGGTACATTTTCACTTCCTGCTGGAGCTTTCGGTTTTCCTCCTGCAGCCTGTTCCTGTTCACGGCTATTTCGCTCACGGTCGACTTCAGTTTTTCCATGAAGAGCTCATTCCTTTCGGCGGGTTCTACCAGGACGTCGCGCTGAACGCCGGGGTGCTCGGTTTGGCACTGGCTGCAGGTACCCGCGTCGTCTTGGCTTGGCTTCTGGCACTGTGTCTGGATTTGACAGTGCTGCGCTTGCTTCTGGCGAGACAAGGAAAACAGCCCGCATGAAATCCATCTTTTTTGCACAGAGGTGCCTCTCCCATTCTGTGAGTTGCAGAAATTTAGAAGGCTGAAGCAGAAATCCAACACTGGAGAAGTTATTATTTTTTTGCAAGCAGGCTTCTGGCATAAGACTCGCTACCAGAGTTCTACGCTCCTGAGACTTGGCCCAGGCTACCACTGTGGTCCCCAAACATTTGGGCATGGGGAGGCAGATTACACAGGACAGATCTACACAACTGCAATGGGTCGCAGGCAATTCCCTATAAAGTGAGAGTGGGGTGGAGACTTAAAGGACTGCACGGTGCTGCCCCCTACAATCACTCCTTCCCCGGTTAATTTTTCTCCTGGGACTACCTAGGAAGCTGCCTTATGATGAGTTAAACCATGGATCCATCCATCTCAGTGCTGTCTGCACTGACTGGCAGCGGCTCTATAAGGTTTCAGACAATAGCCTCTCCCACCCCGACCCGGAGATTCCAGGGACTGAACTGGGACCTTATACCACTGAGCTGCAGTGTTTCTGCTCACAGTTTCAGGGATTAAAAACAGGGCTGGGGAAAAACTTCAGCTCCTGCTCCTGCACTTTTAAATCTCCCTGTCCTCCCACTTTTTTTTTTAACCAATTAACTGTTATTAGTTTTCAAAAAATTTAATGAATCTACATCCAGCTAATACAATACGAATTTAAAGTTGACTTCCCCTCCTGTTTTCCGCAGTGTTTCCCTTCTCCCCCCTTCTTGCTGCATCGTAGTGCGTACAATCCTTCGCTTAAAATTCAATGTGTTGGTGCTGACCTTTAAAGCCCTAAACGGCCTCGGTCCTGTATACCTTGAAGGAACGTCTCCACCCCCATCGTTCAGCCCGGACACTGAGATCCAGCACCGAGGGCCTTCTGGCGGTTCCCTCACTGCGAGAAGTGAGATTATACTCAGAGGGCCTTCTCAGTAGTGGCACCCGCCCTGTGGAACACCCTCCCTTCAGATGTGAAGGAAATAAGCAGCTATCCTATCTTTAAAAGACATCTGAAGGCAGCCCTGTTCAGGGAAGTTTTTAATATTTAACGCTGTACTGTTTTTAACACTTGATTGGGAGCCGCCCAGAGTGGCTGGGGAAACTCAGCCAGATGGGCGGGGTATAAATAAATTATTATTATTATTATTATTATTATTATTATTATTATTAAATAGCTTAACATCTTATCATTATCTTTATCTTTTTCCTTCATCCTTTTCTATCGGCTGTTCCCACTTTTGTAGCGATTTGCACAAGCCGCAATGGACTGTGCTGCTTTCGTGTCCAGCTGGTGGAGGTTGGACCATTACGGCAAAGAATCATAGAATCATAGAGCTGGAAGAGACCACAAGGGCCATCGAGTCCAACCCCCTGCCAAGCAGGAAACACCATCAGAGCACTCCTGACATATGGTTGTCAAGCCTCTGCTTAAAGACCTCCAAAGAAGGAGACTCCACCACACTCCTTGGCAGCAAATTCCACTGTAGAACAGCTCTTACTGTCAGGACGTTCTTCCTAATGTTTAGGTGGAATCTTCTTTCTTGTAGTTTGGAACCATTGCTCCATGTCCACTTCTCTGGAGCAGCAGAAAACAACCTTTCTCCCTCTTCTATGTGACATCCTTTTATATATTTGAACATGGCTATCATATCACCCCTTAACCTCCTCTTCTCCAGGCTAAACATGCCCCACCAGCTGCAACCCCAACTGACCACGTCTACTTCGCTCCATTCCAGGGTGTGACACCAGCTGTCCACTTCCTTTTCCATAGCCTCATTGTTGCCCCCTGTGGAACTCAGCATGGAGGAGGATGGAGACAAAACATTGCCTCTAGCACCACCTACTGCCAGTCTCCCTGCCTTCTTCCCCACCAGCCCTAATGGGCACCAGCCGCCGGCCCTGCATGCCCTGAACACATCCACACCTGCAATTGTTGTCTGTTTTGAGGAGGCTAGGAAAGCTGATATCAAACAGTAAGAACAACCCAATACAAATGTGACAATAAATGGCTATGCGTAGTTAAACTCATTGCACAACAGAGGCACATCATTTAGCTGTATAAAAATAAAACCCTTGTTACCTGCTACGTTTGTTTTGTTTGATTATGTTCCATTGATTTCGCTGAGCGTTTCTTACATGCCTTTTTTCGAGGGCAGAAATGCACTCGTGGCTCTCTGATTGACACCAAACAAGCCAGGCAGAAAAACGATGTTACTATGGTAATTGTGCTGCTCTGAGAATGCTGGACATCTGCTTTATCCACATCAAAGGCAGAGTCCATTAAATCAGACAAAAATATGAAAATGAGAGTGACCCAGTCCATTATTCTCAAGCTCATTCTTCTAATCCAATACTCTGTAATTTAGTAAACCCTACAGAGTGCACTGAGCAACAAAAATGGGTGTGTGTGTGGCTAATTGAGCCCAAGTATCATACTAAAAGGAAAGGGAGTTCATGATGGCTGGGAGTTTGTTAAGAGGGAGATAGTAAAAGCACAACTTCAGGCAATACCAATGAGACGGAAACATGGAAGGTGCCTAAAGAAGCCAGGGTGGCTATCTAAAGAACTTTTAACTGAGTTAAGATTAAAAAAGGATGTGTACAAAAAATGGAAAATGGGGGAAACCACCAAAGAGGAATTCAAACAAATAGCCAGCACGTGTAGACACAAAGTCAGAAAAGCTAAAGCACAGAATGAACTCAGGCTTGCTAGAGAGGTTAAAAGCAACAAAAAAGGCTTTTATGGGTATGTTCGTAGCAAAAGGAAGAACAAAGAAACAGTGGGGTCACTCAGAGGAGAAGATGGTGAAATGCAAACAGGGGACACAGAAAGGGCTGAACTCCTCAATGCCTTCTTTGCCTCAGTCTTCTCCGATAAAGAAAACAATGCCTGACCTGAAGAATTTGGAGCAAATGATTCAGCAGAGGAAACACAGCCCAGAATAACTAAGGAGATAGTACAAGAATACTTGGCTAGTCTAGATGTATTCAAGTCTCCAGGGCCAGATGAACTGCATCCAAGAGTATTAAAAGAACTGGCAGATGTGATCTCAGAACCACTGGCACTCATCTTTGAGAATTCCTGGAGAACAGGCGAAGTCCCGGCAGACTGGAGGAGGGCAAATGTTGTCCCTATTTTCAAAAAGGGGAAAAGAGAGGACCCAAATAATTACCGCCCAGTCAGTCTGACATCAATACCAGGGAAGATTCTGGAGCAGATCATTAAGCAAACAGTCTGTGAGCACCTAGAAAGGAATGCTGTGATCACCAATAGTCAGCATGGATTTCTGAAAAATAAGTCATGTCAGACTAAACTGATCTCGTTTTTTGACAGAATTACAAGCCTGGTAGATGAAGGGAATGCAGTGGATGTAGCCTACCTTGATTTCAGCAAGGCATTTGACAAGGTGCCCCATGATATTCTTGTAAAGAAGCTGGTAAAATGTGGTCTTGACTATGCTACAACTCAGTGGATTTGTAACTGGCTGACTGACCAAACCCAAAGGGTGCTCATCAATGGTTCCTCTTCATCCTGGAGAAGAGTGACTAGTGGGGTGCCACAGGGTTCTGTCTTTATCAACGACTTGGATGATGGACTCAAGGGCATCCTGATTAAATTTGCAGATGACACCAAACTGGGAGGGGTGGCTAACACCCCAGAGGACAGGATCACACTTCAAAACGACCTTGACAGATTAGAGAACTGGGCCAAAACAAACAAGATGAATTTTAACAGGGAGAAATGTAAAGTATTGCACTTGGGCAAAAAAAAATGAGAGGCACAAATAGAAAGATGGGTGACACCTGGCTTGAGAGCAGTACATGTGAAAAGGATCTAGGAGTCTTGGTTGACCACAAACTTGACATGAGCCAACAGTGTGATGCGGCAGCTAAAAAAGCCAATGCAATTCTGGGCTGCATCAATAGGAGTATAGCATCTAGATCAAGGGAAGTAATAGTGCCACTGTATTCTGCTCTGGTCAGACCTCACCTGGAGTACTGTGTCCAGTTCTGGGCACCACAGTTCAAGAAGGACACCGACAAACTGGAATGTGTCCAGAGGAGGGCAACCAAAATGGTCAAAGGCCTGGAAACGATGCCTTATGAGGAACGGCTAAGGGAGCTGGGCATGTTTAGCCTGGAGAAGAGGAGGTTAAGGGGTGATATGATAGCCATGTTCAAATATATAAAAGGAGGTCACATAGAGGAGGGAGAAAGGTTGTTTTCTGCTGCTCCAGAGAAGTGGACACGGAGCAATGGATCCAAACTACAAGAAAGAAGATTCCACCTAAACATTAGGAAGAACTTCCTGACAGTTAAGAGCTGTTCTACAGTGGAATTTGCTGCCAAGGAGTGTGGTGGAGTCTCCTTCTTTGGAGGTCTTTAAGCAGAGGCTTGACAGCCATATGTCAGGAGTGCTCTGATGGTGTTTCCTGCTTGGCAGGGGGTTGGACTCGATGGCCCTTGTGGTCTCTTCCAGCTCTATGATTCTATGATTCTAGGAATTTTAAAGGCATTTTAGACTGTTCCGAGGCCATTTCTGCACAAGTTATTTTCATGCAGTGCTCTTATCCTCATAATCTACATAGAACTCTGGCTTAAGGTTACCAGACGTCCTTGTTTCCTGGGGACAGTCCCCGGATTTACAAATCAGCCCCCTGACAAAATCCATCTATTTAGTAGGAAGTTGAAAAGAGTCCCCAGATTCATTGAAAAAAAATCTGGTAACCTTAGACTTGGGCTGGCATTTCCCATAATTCTTAAGCACTCCCCCATCTCCTTGAATGAACATGAGTTGCTGCTTTGTCCTGAATCAGTCCACCTAGCCTGGGATGCCAATAAGATTTCCCAGGCCCGGTATATTGTATGTGGCTTGCTCCCCACTGCAATCTATTTACAAGACCCGCTGCTTATGAACATATAGCCAACCTCAAAGGGCTGTTGTTGCCGATATTGATATTATTCATTTATTATTTGATTTCTTACCTGCCCTTCCCCTGTCAGGTCCCAGGGCAGGTTATAATGCTGTAAGATTCGGATTTTTTGGTGTGTTTTTTTTTAACAATTTAAAGGACAAATTACAGTCACAGGAATAAGGCAGTTTCTCTTGCAAATATGAAAGCGTGGGGAGGGGAGGATAATGTACAGAACCTTCAGCCCAAGAGTGGAAAAGCAAGGCATATACCGTAGACTCTGGTGTATTAGACGACTGGGTGTATAAGACGACCTCTGCCAATTTGGGGGGTCGACTTATATGCCCAGTCTTATACGCGGCAGCTTCGTTGGGCAGCGGCAGTGGGCGGCAGGCTCCGCGCCGGGAGGAAGCTGCCTGGCGAAGTTGCCCAGCGAACCCATACCTGGCGTATAAGACGGCCCCCGACTTTTTAGAGGATTTTCTGGGGTTAAAAAGTTGTCTTATACACCAGAATCTACGGTATATACATAACGTCATCCACAGCAGCCCCTTTGCTTTAACTGCAACATTTCTTGGTTCCGGTATTTACAACAAAATACCCCACAAATGTTTGGTCCCAGCAAATGGTAGCACTCCTGAAGCTGCTATTAGCTGCAGACAGAAAATACATTTGCGCGCGCACACACACACACACACACACACACACACACACAAGCCCATCTAAGGAAACCCAGGGCCAGGATATCTGATCACAGATGTCCAAGGTCACCTGTCTCGAGAGGGTAGAATCAGTGAATATGTACCTGCTCCAGAAAGAATATGCAATATCCTCAAAACATACCCACCCCACATCTAAGTGGCTCCCCTGGCACTGCTAGTGAGCAGACAACAATCTCCAGCACCAGTTATTTCACAACAGAGATTGAGACATTTACATTTTCTTACAACACAGAGATGTTTTGTGTACTTATATCAGAAAATCCTTTAATGACACTGCATTTCAAACATTTAGAGCCTGACTTGCAATGATCTCCACATAGCCATTTCTGAAACGGTATGATATTGCTATCCAGACCTGCACAGTTTTAGGTACAATTTCTCTTTGAAAGTAGAAACAGTAGCGTGGTACCTGAAACAGATTGCATTTCTCAGACAGCAGTTTTCGCTGAGCATCTAATGAAACGAGGTGGTTCTGATACAGCGTTTCTTGTTTATCCCACTCTCTTGATTTTGCTCTAAATTCCTGAAAAATTAAAAAAAGAAACCCACAAAAGAAATGAATCACATCTCTAAATATGTATATTCTCTGTATACGACCAGAAATATAATGTATCTTGCAATTATATATACATCTAAGAAGAAGAAGAAGAAAGACGCTCCTTTTAATACAGGAACTGACCTCCAATTTCTGGTTCAAACTGCTCAGCTGAAATGGGGCTTCTTGATTTTCTGTACATTTCTCCAAGCTGTGAGCTTTTTTTTGTTTTAATTGGTGCAGCTGTAGCTTTTCATAGCTTTGTGTCAGCTTGGCAAACTGGAAGAGGAATGAACGTCACAAACGCCTTATTTTTTTGCCTCGGTTTTGGAGGTGTAATTGGCAAAGGCAGTTAAGCTTAAATAATCTAATCAGCCATCTAATCTGGGTTGCTGGTTTTTTTATTAAGAAAAGCACAGTTAACTTACATGCATTCAAGTACAGCAACTTACGTGCATTTAACTGGTGCGCATTCAGCTTTATGCACTTGGCAAATTAAATAGGGAGGCAGAAAGGAAGGGGGCAACCAGGAAGAAAGTCTTTGGCAATCCCACCCCCCATTGAACCCAATACATTTCGACTATACTGTACTTGATTTTGGCTTTATGTGCTATCCCAGGAATGCAATCCCAGCAGAAATTGAGAGCCACCTGTACCAGCTATTACAACTAAACAGTTATGGGTGAACAAGCCAGTGCTTTCATACAACCTGTGATGTTAATTAACTGCACTTTTAAACACAGATTGCCTGGATATTTGCTTTATACATGTAGAGTAGAGCTTTCCAAAATCTGCATCATAACACATTAGTGCATCAGCTGCAGTGTGTAGGTGTGTTGTGTGAACACTCCCCGTGCTCCTCTCAGGGCTGGAAAGGGGGTAGTTTAACATGTGGCTTGCTAGTAAAAATGATTTACTGCGTCGTGAAACAATGCATGTCTAAAAAGCGTGTGCCCAACATGATAAGTTTGGAAAGCTCTGATGTACAGGGATGTCTTGGCTGGTGTTTGTAGGAAGTGTTTTGCATCAGTTTAGCGCCATCTTGTGTTGGTGCTTTAATGGTTCTTCAGAGTTAGACAGTGGGGTTAACTAGCTTGATCCTGATCTAAAAAAAAATAAAAATCACCTTTGTTATAAGTTTTAAGCCTGACACTTGTGTGGGGTGGGGACTGCACTAAGCTGGATAGATGTGTCACTTGTTGAAAACTCCACTAGGGTTGGTGCAAGTAGCAGGAGAACACAGACAGTGTGTCTATATGCACTCATCCTCTCTCTGTGTGTATATCCTGTGTGTTTGCACACATGAGGGGATGGGAAGGCTTATCAGCCCCCGTCCCTGGTGGGTTTGGCGAGAATGAATTGGACCCTCAGGGCGAAAAAGATCAAGCACCACCTGACTCAGTACATCACAATATAGGCAGTCATTGAGCTAGTTACAAAGCAGCCCGCAATCTACTAAACCTAGCTTGAAATATTATGAACTGTAAAATAGGAATGAGATTTCCCCTTCCTTACTTGATTCTTCAGGGCTTGAAGCTGCGTGTCATAGTTCTGAGCCATCTCATATTTTGTCTTTTGCAAACTGTCCAGTTTCTGCCTCAGTAGCCCAACCTGTATTTGAAGTGGACATGATATTGGGCATCAAAAGAGTTCCAAAAGCCAAAGGCATTTTTAAAAGCATAAAGATATCACTGCCAAAAACAACAACAAACAGCATGCTATCAACATGTATTGCAAGTTACAGGCACGACATAATACCCATTCCACATTTGTAAGACCTTGATATTTTAGTGCACACCTACCCTTGGGAACTCCCTGCATATTGATATCAGGCAGTAGCCTTTGCTGTATGCTTTTCAGCACCTGCTAAAAACATTTTGGTTTTGGCAAACCTACCCAGATGCATGTTCTGATCCATTTTTGTTGGACTGCGAGAATTTTACGACAATTTGATCATAAAGGGAGATCTATGAATCTTCCGAAAAGTTTCACTTTCCCCCTACAAACCTTTTGCATTTGATTAAAGCTCAAGTCGTTACAATTCATGTTCTGAAGCTGCCTGACCGCAGCCTAAGAAACTAAATCAAAATAAGTGGTTTTGAAGTCTGTGTCTGAAAGGCACACAGTGATAGATTGAGACCATATAAGAGTGCAGCTGAGATTATCCTAATCTAAGAGGGTTCTCACAGGACGCGGGTGGCGCTGTGGGTTAAAGCCTCAGCGCCTAGGACTTGCCGATCGAAAGGTCGGCGGTTCAAATCCCCGTGGCAGGGTGCGCTCCCGTTGCTCCCTCCCAGCGCCTGCCAACCTAGCAGTTCGAAAGCACCCCCGGGTGCAAGTAGATAAATAGGGACCGCTTACTGGCGGGAAGGTAAACAGCGTTTCCGTGTGCTGCGCTGGCTCGCCAGATGCAGCTTTGTCATGCTGGCCACGTGACCCGGAAGTGTCTCCGGACAGCGCTGGCCCCCAGCCTCTTAAGCGAGATGGGTGCACAACCCTAGAGTCGGACACGACTGGCCCATACGGGCAGGGGTACCTTTACCTTTACCTTTTTAAGAGGGTTCTCACAATCTAGTAAATGTATCTTATTTCTTCTCTTTATGAGGCTATAAAAATGCTACTAATTTTACTTGTAATGAAAATAGGATCTTGGGGCAAGGTGATTTTCGTCAGGGCTATGTCAGAGCAGAAAGGGTTAAGCTCCCCCTCTCCATCCTATTGGCCCTGATCCTGCCTGCCTCTCCAGAGGCTGCTATTTGCAACTATAAAAACATTCATGCAATTGTTTGGCCTTAAAGAGTGCCTAGGAAGTTCTGAACTAGAGCTAATGTATGTAGACATGAATGAAGTGCATGTCAAATCCTTGGGTATCACATGGGTAAAGGTAAAGGGACCCCTGACCATTAGGTCCAGTCATGACCGACTCTGGGTTTGCGGCGCTCATCTCGCTTTATTGGCCGAGGGAGCCGGTGTACAGCTTCCAGGTCATGTGGCCAGCATGACAAAGCCGCTTCTGGCGAACCAGAGCGGCTCACGGAAACGCCGTTTACCTCCCCGCCGAAGTGGTACCTATTTATCTACTTGCACTTTGAAGTGCTTCCGAACTGCTAGGTTGGCAGGAGCAGGGACCGAGTAACGGGAGCTCACCTCATCACGGGGATTTGAACCGCCGACCTTCTGATCGGCAAGTCCTAGGCTCTGTGGTTACACATATGTGGGTACACATAGCACAATTCAAAAGCCATGCTGTAATAGCTGTGCACTCCAAAACAATATATTTTGTTAGGAGTAGGGACAAGCCACCCCTCCTAGTTTGGAACATTCTGCTGCTGCTGCCTTTAAATGGAGCTCTTTCCAGATGGCAGATTTGCAAGGACAGCAATGGACATGACAGCTGGAGATGGTTCCATTTGATCAGGAGACAGGAGCCCTCCAAGCCAACAGAATGGATCTTCCATGTGATGTTGGATTTTCTGCAGAGCCTCACCAGGAAAATACGAGTGCATCTTCAAAGAGAAATTTAAAGGCAATGGGCACCTGCAGATGTGGTGCTGCTCAGGTATGTTGAGTTCTCAAAAGAAATAGAATAAGTATGGGGGAAAGGCAGGAGAACGATTTGATGATAGGCACCCCAGACAAAGAACAAACAATGGGTGGCAAACGAACAAAATTCTAGAACAAATACCTAGTGTAGCAGCATACTTACTTTCTCTGAACCAAGCTTAGAAAGGAAGCAATTGCTCCTTCTAGATTTCATACAAAGAGTACTGATTAATACATCTGAAGGCGAAGTGAGTGAGAGGAGAAACTGGTGAAAAAGCTTCCCCAATACATCTAATGCATTACTGCAATGGTTAGATATAAATGTGGGCTTAATTGCTTTGTAAAACTTTACGGCTGGGGCAGATCTCGGCTTGATTTCAGGTCCAAGGTAGGTAGTTTTTCAGTTTATTAAAAATTGGGTGACTTGTCCAGGATGGTGGGTCATAGCGGGGTAGCTGCAAAGAGAAGGTCTATGTATTGCAAATGCCCATAGCCATTGCTTTTTCGGCAAAAAATAAAGTAAAATAAAATGAGGTGCTGGTATCTAGCCGACAGCAAAATAATGAGACGATGGTACTCTGTGCCAGTGAGTAAAAAGGTAAAGGGACCCCTGACCATTAGGTCCAGTCGTGGCCGACTCTGGGGTTGCGGCGCTCATCTCGCTTTATTGGCCGAGGGAGCCGGCGTACAGCTTCCAGGTCATGTGGCCAGCATGACTAAGCCGCTTCTGGAGAACCAGAGCAGCGCATGGAAATGCCGTTTACCTTCCCTCAAGAGCGGTTCCTATTTATCTACTTGCACTTTGACATGCTTTCGAACATCTAGGTTGGCAGGAGCAGGGACCGAGCAACGGGAGCTCACCCTGTAGCGGGAATTCGAACCTTCTGATCGGCAAGTCCTAGGCTCTGTGGTTTAACCCACAGCGCCACCCGCGTTCCCTGTGCCAGTGAGTACCACCCCCCAAAAAGCACTGCTGCCAGGGTTTCAGTTGATCTTGGTGCACTCTGCAAATAGACACACTGCACTCCCTAGCAGGATTCTAGTCTGCAAGGACCAGACCATCCGAGTCAGGATAGAGGGCAACTTTTGCCCTCACCACAACAGCCAGTTGCGTTACCCCATCCTGGGTTCCTGGTCATACCCGAGTGGCAAAATCTTGGGAACTGACATATAATACATAATACAAACACATGTATGTTACATCTGTACACACCTAATTCCTCCCAGCCAAATCTATATGCAGTGAACAGATCTCAGGCATATTACTCTTTCAGAGATTGGATTTTGCAAGTTTGGGAATTCCCAGCTTCAAACCAGTGTCCTATATCCCAGCCAAGCCACTACATTCCACACATATACCCAAGACAGGGCAAGAGAGTCAGAAGCTCAGTTCTGATCTCACCGTGCACGGAGGGTCTGGGGTGAGGGGAAATATGTGTACTCAAATGTTCACGGCTGGGTACGGGATTAGAGCTGTTGATAAGTGCACTGAACATGTATGTTAATAAAGCGGGCAATGAAGTAGTACCTCCAGGCCAATGCTTCATTCACAAAACAGTGGGCGTCCCATACCTCTAGACCTTTCTGATCCAACCTGCTTTGGGCACTTGCCAATTCTTGATCGCGGACAGTCATTCGCGCTTCTAAAGCCTGCAATTTCTTCTCCCATTCTCGTTTCTTGTTGTTTACCATGATATCAATCTGATGCATTAATTCTTGAAGCTCAACATTGCAAGGGACAGATCTTAAAAAAAGAGAGGTCTTTTTAAAATGTACTGCATAGAACAGATTGAAATAGTATTCTTCAGGCTATTTTTCCCCTCCAGTGAGCTCATATTCGACTTGAGAATAACTGAATGGCTTATTTTAATGTTTTTTTTCCCTTAGTCAATGTTTCTTTGGTCCAGTTTGGATGTAACACTAAACCGTGATTTGTTTAGCTGAGCTACAGGTGATATCCTACTATGTTTTACTCCTAGTAAAACCCCTTAAAATTAATGAACACAATTAAGATAGGTGCATTCATTTCAACAGACCTACTCTAAGTAAAACTTAAGTTGAATACTACCCTATGGTTTGGTTGTATATCAGAACCTAGGCCCCCTCACAAGCTATGGTTTGTAGGCTGTAAAACCAGGATCTTAGATTTGAAGTTGTTTTATGAATCCTGGCTTGCTCTGTGGCCTATCATTTACATCAACACTTGCTATCGTGGTGCAAACGCAATGTATTATGGTGCCTCGTCCTAGCTACCCACCTGGTGAGAAACATAAAGAGCAGCTGCTCAAAAATGAACCTGCCCATGTGAGTCATGGCCCTATCAAAAAAAACCACCCTGTCCCGCCACACACTGGTTGGGCTACAGACTCCTTTCGCTCCATTCTTCTTGCTGGCATCACCAATACAGCTTGGCAGAAGAGGGACTATGTCAGAGGAGTGCAGTAATTTTTTGTGTAAGGGAACAGTTAGGGCCAGAGGGCCGGCTTGTGAGGGCGATTGGATTGATATGTGAGCATTTTGCCTCCCTCTCTAAACTGGGCATAAGCGCCCTGGGGTTTGGGAAGGAGGTGCCAGGGCTCTGATTGAAATTGAAATAAATTGGAATACTTTATTGTCACTTGTACTACTTGTATACAGTGAGATTACTAGAGCACCCCCCATTCAGCTCTCTTAGTCTTAATTCCCCTTGTTTACTGACGCACACACACCAAACCCGAAAGTCAGTTGCCCTGTTGTTATCTTTTCATTCAGCAGCCTAACAGCCCACAGATGAAGCTGTTCTTTACCCTGTTGGTGCGACTAATCATGCTTCTATATCTTCTGCCTGAGGACAGGAGATCAAGAAAGTGCCGGACGGGGTGTGAATCATCCCTGAGAATTTTCCTCACTCTCCTGAGGCAACGTTCTTCCGCTATTTTATCCATCGGATTCACAGGACACCCCATAATATCTTGTGCTGTATTCACCACCCTTTGTAGGCACTTCCTATCAGATGATGTCAAACCAGTGTACCACACTGTGATGTAGTATGAAAGGACACTTTCTATTGTTGACCGGTAGAAGGAGATCATCAAATGTTGATTGACATAGTTCTTCCGCAATACTCTGAGGAGACGGAGTCTCTGTTGGGCTTTCTTAACCACTTGGGTTGTATACATTTTCCAAGTAAGGTCTTCACTGATAGGATGCTGAAGCCTCTTTCCTAAAGCCAGACGGTCTTTGGGAAGGCACCTGGACCCCTTTGGAGCATCACACCTCCCTCCCTAAGCCAGGCAGAAGCTCTCCAGGCTTTGGGAAGGAGGCACCAGGCTTTAATACATTAATACTCTAATTTACCCCTATTTAAGGAACTTGCCTAGTCCCCCTAGTCCACTGACTGTGTGCCACCGGAATATGTGGAACTTCTATGCCACCCCTACAGTGGATAGGAAGGAAATACCTATTAAGTGGTTATTAGGTGCCATATGGTGCACAAGGTTTCATCTGGCCCTGTAAACGCTCCAGGTGTGTCCCCCCAAAAATTGTCTTTAGAAAAGAGACACATGTCAGCTTGCATGTGCCCAAGCGCTGGTCAGTTTGCCTGAACAGATTCACCTCTGCCTGCAACCCGCCTTGTGTTTTGATGGAGCCTCCAGATCAACAGCCCTCACATCATCTGCCAGGGAACGCTGCAATTAAGAGCAGAGTTAAACAGGGCTTCAGGCCCTGGTGCCAAATCTCCTTGGCATCCTCTCTGCCAGGGATCCTGAACTGTGCTTTCAACAGCCACAGCGGGGCTCTGTTGGCTCACCGGGTCAGACAGCAAGCTGTGTGCAGACAAGACCTGCTGTGGAAATGTGACAGCACAAAATGGAATGAATTAAAGCAGCTGAGTATGCTAAGAAAGAGGGGAGAGAAGAAGAAGCCCTGCTAGGAGAAAATGCAATTTGCTAAAACTATGCTGTCGAATCTACAGTTGCTTTTATATCCCTGTGGAGTAGGTTTCTCACAAAGGAAACTGCTCCGGAGGCCAGGAATGAAGGTGGCTGTGGATTGCTGCAGGAAATTGCCATATTACTGACATAATTCCTGCCTTTTCAACCGTATTCCTTCAGCTTTTGTATGTGAGCAATGGGTTCTTGCGAGTGACAGCAGGTTAGGGAGGGACAGTTTTGATGCTGAAGCCTCTGTTAGCGATTGAACTAAGCTGCCTTAAGGTTAAAGAGGGGCAGAAAGGGGTCTGGGTGCCCTTACTGGTTGAGCTGCTCAGGTTTTACAAAGGAATAGGAGCAGGGCGGGCAGAGGAGCCACAGGGAAAGTAGTGACAGGAGGAGAGGCTTAGTGAGGGAGGATGCAGTAATAATAATAATAATAATAATAATAATAATAATAATAATAATAATAATAATATCTTTATTGTCATTGCCCCCTCTCAGGGACAACGAAATTTACTTGGCTGCTCCATCCACCCAGGTAGGGCACTCCCCACAAAATCAAAACAACTATAAAAACACTAATTAAAACAATACAATATAATACAGCAAGGAAGATTAGATGACTTTCAAAGTCCAGGTTTCCCATTCAGGGCTGAGATCGCTCTGGAGAAGAAGCTGTTCTTGAGACGGCTCGTTCTTGTCTTCATTGTCCTGTATCTCCGTCCCGACGGCAGGAGCTCGAAGAGACAGTGACCAGGATGCGATGGATCTTTTACTATGTCCAGTGCCTTCCTCTGGCACCTTGTGGCATAAATCTGCTCTAAGGTGGAGAGTGGGCAGCCAACAATGCTCTCTGCTGCCTTAACAACTCTGCACAACCCCATCCTGTCCTGGGTAGTACAGCTTCCGTACCACACACATAAGCCATAAGTGAGCACGCTCTCAATGGCACAGTGATAGAAGGCAAGCAGCAGTTTCTGTGGAAGATGGTTTTTCCTTAGGATTCTCAAAAAGTACAGTCTCTGCTGCGCCTTCTTCACAAGCCCCCTTGTGTTGACACTCCAGGACAGATCCTCTTGTAATTCAATGCCCAAAAATCTGAACGTTGTTACCCTCTCCACACAGACCCCATCAATCAAAAGTGGCTGGACATTGCTCTTCTGGCTGGACATTGCTCTTCAGTAGGCAGGTGACGTGAGGCTGGATAGGCTAGGGAAAGAGAGCGTCAAGAGGGAGTGGTCCAGTGAAATGAGAGGAGGCAATGTAGGGAAACTATATGCCCAGCCTTCTCTGAAAGGTACCAAATTTGATCCTTGGCATATGGTTACCAGATTTTTTTTCAAAGAATCCAGGGACATGTTCTTTTCTTTTTAAAGAGGAAAAAAAGTTATTTTAAAAAATTATTTTTTTAAAAAAATTAAGAAGTAATATCTTCTCTTTTGTCGCACGGGTTTCCTCTGGGAGCTCTCTTGGAGCGCTAGCCGCTGTGGAGTAGGCTTGGGTCAGGCCTGGGCTCGGCCACATGTCCTTGCCCTCCCGGCACTCTCCTACCTCTCCACCTCAGTGACAGCAGCAGCGGCGCGGCAAGGTCAGGGCTCCCCTCTTTTTTCTCCTTCCTCTTTCTCTCTCTTCCTTCTCCTTCTCCTCTCCCTCCTCCCTGCATCGGCTCCGGGGTTTTTACTGGCCCCGGAGCACCGCTGGGCAGTCGGCTGGGTGAGCGGGCGCTCTCGCTCCTGGCTCAATTTGGGTCACGCGGTGTTTGTCAGCAGTTCCCCCAGTTGACGCACCGGGCGTCCCCGGTTCCCCTTCGGCAGTGGCAGCGGCAGCGGCAGTCTCAGCAGCCCAGTTGGCTCTGGCTGGCTTCAGGGGCTTCTCGCTGCTGTGGCGCCTGCCATTTTCCCTCACCAGAAGTCCTCATATGATGTGTCTTGTGCCATTGAACCAATCACACAACATTCATTTCCTACTAATAAATCTATAACACTTAAAATATAAATCCAGGGACATTAAATGAAATCCGGGGACATTCCGGGGACGGATTTTGTCCGGGGACAGATTTGTAAATCCGGGGACTGTCCCCAGGAAATGGGGACGTCTGGTAACCAGGCATCTACAGTTTAAAACATATTTGGTAGCAGGTGATGTGAAAGATCTCTGCATGAGACCTGGAGAGTTGCTAAAAACCAACCAACCAAAGACACTAATCTGTCAGCGTAAGCCATCAGGAAGTATTGACATTCAAAGAAAAAGGTGTATGTTGGAAGTGTGATGAAAATGAGGGATCTTTTTTCACATGTGGTGGCCCTGTAAAATAATTAAGGAACATTGGGAAACTATATATAATGAATTTAAAAAGATACTTAAAAAAACTTTCCCCCCAAAACCTGAGATTTTCCTCTTGGGGATGGTAGCCCCCCCCCAAAAAAATGTAGGGGCAAGGGTAGACCCCCCCCCCACACAAATGGGTTTATTACTATATGCCACCGCTGCAGCTAGAACCTTACTGGGACAAAGGTGGAGAACAAGTATAGTACCCATTAAGGAAGAATGGCAGTGTAAAATGTTTGAATATTCAGTGTAAAATGTTCGAATTATTTGTGGGACTGAATGTAGGTATGTTTGTATATATTTAAGGATTGTATGAAATGTATGTTTGTATGCTTGTATATTCGCAATATGTGTGTATTTTATAATTAAAAATAATTAAAAATTAATTTTAAAAAAACGTTCGAATATGCTGAACTGGTCTGACGAACAGGATAAGTGAAAACGAAGATAAGGAATATAAGGAGGAATGGATAATGTTTATTGAATATTTTAAGAACCAGTATAAACAAATACACAGCTTAGCAGGTCTCAAGTAAATCCAGCAGAGTTGAAATAGATAAAAGAGTATTTAATAGACAACGAATTGGATGATTAAAAAGATGTGGATTACGCGGAGTAGCAGAAAAACAAAGGAACCAGGGAAAAGGGTGGAAGTGAAGTCATATGGTATATGTATATATGCTGTATTTGGTACGAAGTTGTAGATAGGACAGGGGGAGGGGGTTAAAGGTGCTCTCTGTTCCTGTTTTTGAAAATGCAAACAGAAAACCGAATGAAAAGAGAGGAAGTATTGACAGTCGAGTCAGTGATGTTCATAGCAGACAGAAAGTTTGGTGTCCTGCTGACAGGCATATTTGCATTTAATCTTCACTTGCATGAACAATGAAACTGCTATTATGCCAGAAAAGAATCTTTATATTTGTTCCTTTGAACAATGATGATTAGATGGTTTGTTAATTTTCCCACCAAAGTGACTAGTTTGCTCCAGGTTTTTGTGGGCACTTGGGAAACAAAATATCTTTGGTCCCCTAAAACATCACTTTTTTGCCACCTCTGCTTCCTCCTCGACAAACTCCCCACCCTCCTCATCTAACCGCCCTCCTACAACCATTGTCCAAGATGGAGAGAGAAGGGAGAGAGAGAATGAGTTTTGCATGATCAGGAACTGCAAAGGTCAGAAACAATGTTTTCACATGTTGATTTGCAAATAACCAGCCCAATCTTTGACTCTGGGCAGTTAATTGTATTGAATCACGATAAAACTGCAATCTCACAAACGCATACATCTGAGTAAGTCTCAGCAGGACTGAGTCAACACGCATAGGTTCATGCTGTGCCGCTGATAAACATTGCAATCAAAATGTCAAAAAGATAAAGGTGGAATCTAGACACATATAAAAAAACGTTGTGAAGATGCTTTTTTTACAAAAAAGTTTTGAAAAAATATATTGGATTTGCCATAGGTCACCATCGCCATCTAGTGTCATGGTTGTATAATGCATTTTACAACACATTTTAAAACATTAAAAAATAAATAAATAAATAAATCCTTCCAGTAGCACCTTAAAGACCAACTAAGTTAGTTCTTGATATGAGCTTTTGTGTGCATGCACACTTCTTCAGATACACTGAAAAACATTTTAATTATGTATAGCTGAGCCCAAAGAATTCTCAAGCAGGTTGATGACATCACTTCTGCAGAAAAAGATTTTTTTTTTTAAAAAAAGTGTCGTCTTCATGATACAGTAATCTTATTCTGTTGACATAAGGCTTCCAAACTACTCTAATTAGGTAATGATTTTAAAAAAGCTTTCCAAACAATAGTCTTTCGACAGGGGTGAGTTTTACAGTGCAATTTCCAGATCGTAACATTTTCTAATTGGAAAGGTTATGTACGCTGAAGGTTTAATCAAAAGACGCCTCTACTGCTTTGACCAGGCCTGAAAAGTAATTTCAATAAGAAATGTAGGTCAATTAGGGGTGCACTCTTCATTAAAAGCAATAAGTCACATTACCGCTTCATGGTTTGCCTAATAAACGAAATCGTAAACTCATCAGTGTCAAGTGTCACGGTATGGCTAAGAACAGGTTTATTACGTTTTACCACAAATGATTAAGTGATGTCTGTTTTTAACTTTCTGATATGGTTTTCTTTGTACTGTTTTACTGTTATAAACTGCTTTGATTTTTTTTAATGACATAGTGGTATATAAATATTTTTATAAACAAACAAACAAACAAGGTGGCCATTGATGCTCAATATAGTTGCTGTCTGAGCAGTCTAGGCCTGGTGTTTCTTTCTGAGATAAGAAGTAATGAAGAATCAAAAGACCACAGAACTTTGAAATCTTGAAGTGTAAGGTTTAAATTCTACATCATATTGAGCATACAGGTAAGATAAGATAAACCAGGAACAACCAGGAAATTATTATGCATCAACCTACCTAGTCATCATTTGTTCCTGAAGTGCTTCTATTTTCTTCTCCATTTTAGCATTTCTCCAATCTATTAAGAATATTTTGGGGGTGGGTGGGTTAATGTTTTTCCCCTTAATTATTCATTTACATAGAAGACTCATAGTTAAAAGGAGAGACTTGAGAAACAGCAGTAACAGAGTACAAGAGTCTTACTCTCAGGGTTGTGGGTTTGAGTCCCGTGTCAAACAAAAAATTCCTACATTGGGGGGCTAGATGACCGCTCATGGTTTATTCCAACTCTACAGTTCTATGATTCCAAGTGCAAACATGCCAGGTCAGAGGGGTGGGAATAGGGCTGTTTGCTGTGGCTTAACTGTTAAGCTAACATCAATGTGCACATAATATGTGGTCTTCAACTGATGGGACTATTAATCTGCTTTGGAAATATCTTGACATTAAAGGGTGGGGCATAACTTCATTAAATAAATAAAACATCCAGCCCAGTGGTGGATTTGTGCCTGATCAGAAACTGACGGGTCGGAGGAAGCCGGGAGAGATAAAATTCTCACTGCTTTGCAGAATGAGCTCACTATGTGGCATCATAGAATCTTAGAACTGCAAGGGACCCCAAGAGTAATAATAATAATAATAATTTTTATTTATTTATACCCCACCATTCCCGGTTCAGAAAACCAGGCTCAGGGCAGCTAACAACAAATTAAAAACACTTAATTGATGAAACAAAAAACAGCATAAAATACAGTATAAAACGTGAATAACAATAAATTCAGAATTCAAAAATCAATTTAGGGGAAAAATCCATCCAATAAACCAGGGCTAGCTGGCTAAATTAGTCCTATTTGGGCCAACAAGGAGACCAGGGGAGAATTAGCTGTGAGATCCCAGAGCGGGTAATCTTCATAAAAAGGAGAGGGGAGGGGAGGAAGGGGAATAAAAGATCAGGCTAAGTTCAAATTGAAAGCCAGGTGGAATAGCTCTGTCTTACAGCCCCTGTGGAAGGAGGTTAAATCCTGCAGGATTAGTCCAACCCCCTGCAATGCCGGAATCTCAATGAAAGCATCCATGACGGATGCTGTGACAGATGATTGCCTTTTTTCAAAAAGTGAAAAAAGGATCCCCTCAAGAGATCTGTGTGAGTCTCTGATAGTCTTTCGGAATCCTCTAATCTGGTCATTTCATTAGCAAAAGCTATACAGTCGTACCTTGGAAGTTGAACGGAATCCATTCCGGAAGTCCGTTCGACTTCCAAAACGTTCAGAAACCAAAACTCCTGCAGCCAACTGGAAGCCCTGTCGGACGTTCGGCTTCCAAAAAAAGTTCGAAAACTGGAACACTTCTGGGTTTCGGTCGTTCGGGAGCCAAGTACCAAGTACGAGTACCAAGGTGTTCAACAACCAAGGTAGGCTATGTGAGATGGCATTTGGGAGGCTGCAACTCTTAACTGGAAATATGTCCTGTAGAATCCGCTGGAAACTATTTGTGTTCTGAGTTAAACAGGCGTAGAATTGAGCTGCCAAGCAGCACGTCACTGGGATATACTAATGACACAATAATTAGCATTTATAGTGGGGGTGGAGGCTGAGAGAGAAAACAGCTTAGTCTAAGGCTACCTAGCGAGTCAGAAGAGCCAAAGCTCAATGGAGCGTGTTATATGCAGAAGGTCCTGAGTTCAATTTCTGCTCTCTCCAGGGATGGGGGCAGGAACCCTGTCTGAAACCCTCGAGAGCAGTTCCCAGTAGACCATACTATGCTGGATGGACCCATCGTCTGACTTGGTACAAGGCAGCTTTTTGTGAACATCGAGGGGCATACCTTGTCCTGGAGTGTGTCGACTCCAGGGGGAATGTGCTTCTGAGCATATACAGAGGGGCTTCCTCGGTCCAGACTCAGTCAGGGAGGCAAACCTGTGACTTTCCAAATGTTAAACTACAACTCCCACCGGCCCCAGATGGCTAATGTTTGCAAATTAAGAGAGCTGGAATCCAGTGTAAGAACATAAAATGAACCTGCTGGGTCGTGTCAATGGCCCTGCCAGTCCAGTAGCCTGTTCTCACAGTGGCTGACTAGAGGCCTGAAGCAGGATGAGAAGGGAACAGCACTCAGCCGCAACAAAACTGCTAGCACATTTGCAAAGCTAAGCAGGGTCCTGTATGGTTTCCAACTGGATGGGAGACTGCGTGTTGAGATCCCTGCATTTCACGGGGTTTGACTAGATGACATTCAGGTATCCTGCCAACTCTCCAACTCTGATTCTATGATTCCCAGCAACTGATACTAGCATTATGTGGAGTGCCACAGATGGACCCTCCTTGCTCTCAATGGTCTGCCATGGAAAATGTGGGAAAGGGTGGAATGGTTCCTCTGAGCATACGCAGAGGGGCCATTCCCCCCCCCCCAAACTCTCTCCATACACCACCCTGGAGCAAGTGGGAAAGGAAGAGATAAAAAAAAGCCTCTGAGCATGCACAGAACAGCTTTGTCCATCCTCTCTCAGTATGCCGCCAAGGTGCACGTGTGGGAATGTGAGGCAGAGGGGAAGTGCCTCTGAGCATACCTAGAGGGCCTTTTTTGCAGGATCTCACCACTATGCCGAGAGCACGTGGGAAAGGAAGGGCGCCTCTGAGCATATGCAGAAAGGCTTTGTCCAGCCTCTGTTGGTACTCCGCCTTGGGGAAGGAGAAGCAGAGAAAATGCCTCTGAGCATGCACAGAACAGCTTTCTCCAGGCTCTCTCAGCACTCTGCCCTGGAGCTGTGTGGGAAAAGGAGGAAGGAAGGAAGGGTGCCTCTGAACATACACAGACGGCTCTCTCCAGGGGTCTTGACCCCTAGGGTTATGAGCATAACTAGAGAGGCTTCCTCCAGACAGTCAATAGCTCTGGAGCACACAGAAACCGGGCAGTAGAAAGAGGGCCTCTGAGCATGCACAGAGTGCCTTTCTCCAGAGGAAGACTCCCTGCCTCCCGCAGCCCTAAATGCACAGCTCTCAGAAACCTAGCATGAATGGGTGGGTGGGGGCCCGCTTACCTTGCCCCTTCCCCTGCTGCTGCTGCTGCGAGCCGCGGCTGCCCTCGCTCTGGCGGGGAAGGAGCCCGTCCGCCCCGCCGCCCTCCTGCCCTCCCGCCGCGGCTGCCGCCTCGCGCAGGCCCCGCCCCCTCCGCCCGGGCGGCAGTTGCAGGGAGGGCCCGGCTGGCTTCTCCCGTTGCCGGGGCAACGGGGCGGCCTAGGGAAGAGGCACCATGGGCGGAGGGAGGGAGGGAGCAGGCCCGGGGAATCCCCCGATGGAGGGGCGGGGCCTGAATCAGAGGAGGGGGCGCCCTTCTCCCGTTTGCCTGTGTGCCAAATATGCACTGCAACAAAATAGACTTTGGTAGCTCTCTCACTGCAGATGGTGACAGCAGTCACGAAATTCAAAGACGCCTGCTTCTTGGGAGAAAAGCAATGACAAACCTAGACAGCATCTTAAAAAGCAGAGACATCACCTTGCCGACAAAGGTCCGTATAGTTAAAGCTATGGTTTTCCCAGTAGTGATGTATGGAAGTGAGAGCTGGACCATAAAGAAGGCTGATCGCTGAAGAATGGATGCTTTTGAATTATGGTGCTGGAGGAGACTCTTGAGAGTCTCATGGACTGCAAAAAGATCAAACCTCTCCATTCTGAAGGAAATCAGCCCTGAGTGCTCACTGGAAGGACAGATCATGAAGCTGAGGCTCCAATACTTTGGCCACCTCATGAGAAGAGAAGACTCCCTGGAAAAGACCCTGATGTTGGGAAAGATGGAGGGCACAAGGAGAAGGGGACGACAGAGGACAAGATAGTTGGACAGTGTTCTCGAAGCTACAAAGATGAGTCTGACCAAACTGCAGGAGGCAGTGGAAGACAGGAGTGCCTGGCGTGCTCTGGTCCAATATTGACATCCTGGGCATCAGTGAACTAAAATGGACGGGAATGGGCGAATTCAGCTCAGATGACCATATCTACTACTGTGGGCAAGAATCCCATAAAAGAAATGGAGTGGCCTTCATAGTCAACCTCTGCTTAAAACCCTCCAAAGAAGGAGAGTCCACCACTTCTCCTGGGAGTCCACTGTTGAACAGCTCTTACAGTCAGAAAGTTCTTCATGATGTTGAGTCTGAACCTCCTTTCTAGCAAAATAAAGCGATTTTTATCTCAAGCATTCCAGACTGCCAGAACCCTAGGGTACCCTAATTATTTAGCAACTGACAAAGATTAGTTTTATCTCATTGCACCGAGGTTTTTAAAGGGAAGCAGGACCGATAGCAGCAAAGGGAGATGAGCTCAAGACTGGGGACTCGGTTTCTCTTTGTTTTGTTTCCAGAGTGACATCATGCTGCTTTTCTTGTCTGTTGCTATTTCCGTGAAAACTGCAAATCTCTGATAAAAGATCCCATCAGTTCCAGGTCTATGAAGGGGAGCGAGGGAAATCTTGGACAGCTTTTAAAGTGATCTTATTCCCCTCCAACAAACTTCAGGGTTACCCCTAAGTTTGCCACCCCCTTTCCCCCCTGTAGCCACCACATTCCTCCAGCTCAGGATGTGGCAACAGAAGAGGGAGGTGAGCATATAGGGAAATAAGGGGGCAAGAGAAGGATTACGCATCCCTCCAGCAGCACCCTTACCACCCAGCGCCACTTTTTAGACTGTGTCAAATTCAGGTCTTTGTCAAACAACACGGCCCCATCTGCACTGTAGATTTAAAGCAGTATCACACCACTTTAAAAAGCCCCTCAAGAATCTTGGGAACTGTAGCTTGTTATTTGCTTATTTGCTCTCAGCAAGCTATGTAAGGACATAAGAAGACCCAACTGGATGAGGCCAATGGCCCGTCTGGTCCAGCATCCTGTTGTCACAGTAGGCAGCCATAGATGCCTGTCAGAACTGGGCAAGCAGGATCTGAGCACAAGAGCCCTCTCAAGCTATTGCCTCTGACTGTGAAGGCAGAGCATAGCCACTGATAGTAGCCATGGATAGAGTTATCCCCAATGGATTTTTCCAGTCATTTTTTAAAGCCATCCAAGCATTGCAAGGGGCTAGACTAGATGACTCTTCGGGTCCCTTCAAATCCCCCCGGTTTACTATCCCTAGTACTTCAACACTCCCATAAAAGTGCCTGGCTTAAAACCGTCTATCAAAAACTTCACTCTTGTGGCCTATCCCCACAACACGTACTAACTATGGGCCTCACTAAAGCAAACAGTCTAATTGGTCAACGTCTAAAAGATATCAAGCATCAGAACAACCTGGCCACTATAAGGAAATTCTGCCCTTGGTATGTCCAGTTTCCACCTCTCCATTTTGATTCTCTGGCCCCATATCTGCACAAACTTATTATCCCAAAATACAGATGTGCTTTTACACTTGCAAGACTGGATGTTTTGCCATCTGCGGTAATTGAGGGTCGATTCCAAAAGATCCTGCCTGAGAAACGTCTTTGCCCCTGTGGAGACGGTAGCACCGAAACAGAGGCACACGTCCTCCTGTCCTGTAGTCTCTACAAAGACCTGGGGAACGAGATCATCCCCCCACTCGTACTAACCATCCCAGGGCGCTCAACCACTGCCACAATGTCCTTTCTTCTATCAGATCAAAATGAGCAGATAACAGCAAAGGTTGCTAGGTTCATAGCAGGGGCAATCAGAATAAGGGCCACTAACTGACAGCTGATTCAGGACTTTAAATTGTGCTGTTATATCAAATTTCCTTTTCTGCGTATACTGTAATGTTTTACTGTTGCTCTGGCCATTGGCTAATGCGAATAGTTTTATCTCTGTCTCTCTTGGGGTCCCTTCCAACTCTACAATTCGATGATTTGGCTCGAGTGGGAGGGAGTTCCATAGTTTAACTAGGCCCTGTCCTGAATCTTCCAACATTCAGCTTCATTGGATGGGTTCTAGAGCTATGAGAGAGGGAGAAAAACATTTTTTTTCTGTCTACTTTCTCCATATGATGATAATTTTATAAACTTCTTTTATGTTACTTTTTTCCAAAACTAAAAGATCTCAAATGCTCCTAGAAGTATAGTCTCCAGATCAACAGAAGTAATAAAAAGGTAAAGGGACCCCTGAACATTAGGTCCAGTTGTGACCGACTCTGGGGTTGCGGCGCTCATCTTGCTTTATTGGCCGAGGGAGCTGGTGTACAGCTTCTGGGTCATGTGGCCAGCATGACTAAGCCGCTTCTGGCGAACCAGAGCAGCGCATGGAAACACCGTTTACCTCCTCACCAGAGCGGTACCTATTTATCTACTTGCACTTTGACGTGCTTTCGAACTGCTAGGTTGGCAGGAGCTGGGACCGAGCAACGGGAGCTCACCCCATTGCAGGGATTCGAACCGCCGACCTTTTGATCGGCAAGTCCTAGGCTCTGTGGTTTAACCCACAGCGCCACCCGCGTCCCGAAACAGAAGTAACAGTACTGCTCTATTCAGTCAGATCCCACCTGGAGTCCTGTGTCCAGTTCTGGGCGCCGCAGTTTAAGAAGGATGTTGACAAGCTGGAAGGTGTGCTGAGGAGAGCAACCAAGGTGATCAAGGGTCTGCAAAGCAAGCCTGATGAAGGAGCTGGGTATGTTTAGCCTGGAAAAGAGGAGACTGAGAGGAGATAGGATAGTTACCTTCAAATATCTAAAGGGCTTCCACATGGAAGATGGAACAAGCTTGTTTTCTCCTGCTCTGGAGGGTAGGACTCAAGCCAATGGCTTCAAGTTACAAGAAAGGTGTTCAGCAGTGAAATGGACACTCTTGGGAAGTTGTGGTGGACTCTCCTTCCTTGGAGGTTTTTAAGCTGAGGTTGGATGGCCCTCTGTCATTGCTGAGACTCCTGCATTGCAGGGGGTTGGACTAGATGACCCTCAGGGTCCCTTGTCAACTCTATGATCCTATGAATGTTCTCCAATAGTTCAAGAGCAGCCCCAGAAAAGATGTGGGTGGGGGATTAAAAAAATATATATCACCAGAAAATTATTTTTGACTCAGTTTGTCAGGGAACAGCTGCTCACTGCCCCCATGTGGCAAACTCTACAATTCTATTATTATCGTCCCACTGCTATTTTTGTAAAAGAAGAAGAAGAAGAAGAAGAAGAAGAAGAAGAAGAAGAAGAAGAAGAAGAAGTAATACGTAATTATTTGTACCCCGCCCATTAGGCTGGGCTTCCCCAGCCACTCTGGGCGGCTTCCAACAAAGATTAAAAATACATTAAAATGTCACATATTAAAAACTTCCCTGAACAGGGCTGCCTTCAGATGTCTTCTAAATGTCAGGTAGTTGTTTATCTCTTTGACATCTGAAGAAAAGATGGGTCCAAGCTGCTTGCTTTTCTATGTGTTCATCTCTTTTTCCCATTATGTCACATATACATACCATCTCTCCCCCCCCGCCGCCCCCCCGTGATATGGAAACATAAATTTTATGGGCTGCGTGTGTTTAAACCCTGCATTATTATTCCCATTCTACTCTCTCCATTTTCGAATGGCAATTGAAATTGCCACCTAAATATGTTCTTAAGCTGCTCAGAGGGCTTTGAAAATAGTGACCCAGAGGTTGAATACCATCAGCAACCAGGAATACATTGCCTTTTCATTACAAGAAGCATTTATGAAAGCAGACGAGGGAAGCAGAACGGGAGATCAGCAATGAGGCTCTGTGATCTGCGAATAATAACACTCTTTTGTCCACCAGAGTTTGAAAAATCTTCAGCAGTGCCCCAGATCTCATGCTCTGGGTACAGAGTTAAAAATAAAGCAGCTTCTGGGTGAGTCGAATAGCCATGCCTTGTTCACACACATTTTATGAGGGATCCAAATGACCTCTCTATCCTTGAGTAATCAGCCTCTTTTCTCAACAACCACCCCCTGTTTTTGCTCACCACAGAAAAATTCAACATTTTAAAGAAAGGAGCAGATCTATAGGAGAAACTCCACAGGTGTGGATGCTTCCGATCACTGTTTTCCATTTTTTTTTTATTTAAAAAAAGTCTCCTCCTGCTGGTTTCAATCCAATTAATTGCTTCCTCTTTCCACAACTGCTCCACTTTTCCCCTTCTAATTTGCTGTTTCCTGATGCTTGTGTTTTTAATTATTCGGGCTGAAAAGAGGGAAGGGCAGCTTTTGAACTTTTTTTAAGTACAGAAAACTAGGGCAGGCCCATAGAATAATAGAATCATAGGATCTTAGAGTTGGAAGGGACCCCGAGGGTCATCTAGTCCAACCCCCTGAATTGCAGAAATCTCAGCCAAAGCATCCATGACAGAGGGTCATCCAACTTCTGCTTAAAAACCTCCAAGGAAGGAGAGTCCACCATATTTCGAGGGAGTCTGTCAAATAAAAAGTTACAGTGGTACCTTGGGTTACAGACGCTTCAGGTTACATACGCTTCAGTTTACAGACTCTTCTAACCCAGAAATATTACCTCAGGTTAAGAACTTTGCTTCAGGATGAGAACAGAAATCGTGTGGCAGCAGGAGGCCCCATTAGCTAAAGTGGTGCTTCAGGTTAAGAACAGTTTCAGCTTAAGAACGGACCTCTGGAACAAATTAAATACTTAACCCGAGGTACCTCTGTACATAGAATATGGAACAATCCACTGTTCAACCAACTGGTAAGATCAAAATGTTAGTATAAAAACCAGGCACTCAGCTACATTAGTTACCGTAAAAAACCCCCAGCATTTTGAATGCGTTATAAACATGCAACACCAGATGGCATTTGCAATTTTCCATAGCATCTTTTCCTTTTGTTATAAAGATTTAATTTCTGACTTTTTTATAGTGGGTCCCCCCCCCCCCGTGTGTAGATCCACTCCAGGACAGTTACAAAACTAATTTTATAGCTGCTTCCCGAACCTGGCTGGATGTGACTTTCCCTAAACACTAACCGCATAACTGTCCTGAACCCCTGTCATACCTGGCAGCAAGTCAGTATGTCAAATCCAAAGTTCAAAGGCCGGGGGTCAATCCACGCCAGCAAAGTCCAGAGGTCAGCTCTAAGACCCATGCCAAAAGCCAATGCCCTTCCACCAGACATCCTTGTGTGCTTCTCCCACTACAAAAAGAAAGAAGAAGTATGGAACAACCTCAGAAACTCAACCAACCTCTGATATGGGGAAAAAAAACCCCAATTCTGGTCTTTCAGGATTAATCGCGAGACCCTAAGCCACCTACGCCCATGTACCCAATGTCTTCAACAAGCAGGAATCAAGTACAGTGGTACCTTGGGTTAAGAACTTAATTTGTTCTGGAGGTCCGTTCTTAACCTGAAACTGTTCTTAACCTGAGGTACCACTTTAGCTAATGGGGCCTCCCACTCTCACCGCGCGATTTCTGTTCTTATCTTGAAGCAAAGTTCTTAACCCGAGGTACTGTTTCTGGGTTAGCGGAGTCTGTAACCTGAAGCATCTGTAACCTGAAACGTCTTTAACCCGAGGTACCACTGTACTGATGGGGCTTTCCCCTTCACCTCTTTGTAACAACTGACAACACAACACACGGCCATTGACATGCCTGAAGCCCTGCAACGACTGGAGAACCTTGAACCGCCCCATGTGGTGGGATTGCCCTAAAATCCAACCCTTCTGGACAGCAGTCCTACAAGAGATATGCAAAATAACTAAAAAGCTATTAGAACTCACCCCAGAACTGGCCCTAATGAACATCTTCCAAGATCCTAATGACCACTCATGTTATACAGAGCTTATAACCCACCTACTCTCAGCAGCCAGAAACCTCATAGCCCTGTTAGGAGTTAATATCTTAAACTTTATTCGGGGCTTTTTGCCCTGCCAAACAAACTTAGTGATATCCTTCTGCCACCTTCCAAAACATTCCACCTTGTCCACGATCTGTAGGGTCTGAAACAAAAATAACATTTTTGGCAATACATTCATCTTTATAGCTGCTATTCGGCCCAACAGTATGCTTTGCAATTTTGTACAGTGGTACCTCAGGTTACATACGTTTCAGGTTACAGACTCCGCTAACCCAGAAATAGTGCTTCAGGTTAAGAACTTTGCTTCAAGATGAGAACAGAAATCGTGCTCCGGCGGCGCGGCGGCAGTGGGAGGCCCCATTAGCTAAAGTGGTGCTTCAGGTTAAGAACAGTTTCAGGTTAAGAACGAACCTCCGGAACGAATAAAGTACTTAACCTGAGGTACCACTGTACTGGTGTTCAGAGGGCACAATTGGAAGTTAGTTTCACTTCTGCATGCGTCACAATTTCTGTACTGGTGTTCAGAGGGCACAGATGTACATACTGATGGAGTCTCTGTATTATAAGACTGTAAATAAAGTAGTTTAGAATTATGATTGAGTCTTTCTTCTGTTGTGATATACCAGAAGACTAGCGTGCTCTTCTCAGGAGAGAAGGGGCACTTATTACCGGTCTCTCTGGACTGAGGGAGATTTACAGCCAGAGTGGACCACCGGAGAGACGCTCCGAAGACTTGGCAAGTTGGCAACCTTCCCAGGGCGTGTTTCCAACAAGCCCGACACTGGAGACACCTGTCAGGAGTAAACATGGACCAATGGTATCAAATTGTATAGGAAACGCCTTACACTGGTACCTCAGGTCAAGTACTTAATTAGTTCCGGAGGTCCATACTTAACCTGAAACGGTTCTTCACCTGAAGCACCACTTTAGCTAATGGGGCCTCCTGCTGCCGCTGCTGCATGATTTCTGTTCTCATCCTGAAGCAAAGTTCTTAACCTGAAGCACTATTTCTGGGTTAGTGGAGTCTGTAACCTGAAGCGTATGTAACCCAAGGTACCACTGCACTAGAAAAGCTAACCAATAAACTGAAACTGACACAGGGGCAAATAGAAGAGGACGCCAGTATGGCTCCCGTTTATCACATACCCAGCCCAACAAGAAGAATCCACTGATAGCATACAAATCAGTCTGGCTTACCTGACCCAACAAGCCCACCCCTCTTCACAAACGCAAACAAACCCCACTGCAGCCAACCACAGCCAACCAACAACACCCTGCCCCACAACACCCCTCACTACCAAGGAAATGTAATAAACCAATAGAAAAAAAACCTAGCCAGTTGACGCTGACCCCAAACCCCACATGTACATTATATAAACACCCCACCTCTCCTCTCCCCCAACCTTATACTGTACTCAACACTAATGCCTCACAACAAATGTAACTGATTTGTAAGAGACTGTACAACCCGAAAAAAGAGACACGGTTTCGTTTACTTTCATAAACCAAGAAAATCTTTAAATAAAACAAAGAAAGAAATAGAATAACTGGTTGTGTAGTTCTTCATGTTCCAGACTATAGCTGCAAAGTCAGTAGAGCCTGAGACTCAGGTTTGTGGGTTCGAGAAATAGTACCTCGGGTTAAGAACTTTGCTTCAGGATGAGAACAGAAATCGTGCTCCAGCGGCGCGGCAGTAGCAGGCGGCCCCATTAGCTAAAGTGGTGCTTCAGGTTAAGAACAGTTTCAGGTTAAGAACGGACCTCTGGAACGAATTAAGTTCTTAACCCGAGGTAACACTGTATGTCAGCCTGTGACAAATACGGTTCTATCAAATGTGAGAATTTTTTTGGCGTTCCACATGGTGGCAGCAAAGCCCATAGTAATGGGACTGCATCAACTGCAAGCAGAAAGGAGAGAGAGAGGGAGGGAGGGAGAATAAAAAATGGAAAACTAGAAAATGTTTGTGCAATCATGACATTCTAACGCAACCAACAGCATGATGTCTGACCTAAAGGTCCCAGGTTATTGCTGATTTTTTAAAAAAATTGTAAACCGCCTGGAACAGATATATGACGGATGATATAAAATGCCTAAAAAAAGAAGTTCAAAGACATTTTGATCTAAGTAATGGGCTTTTAAAAGAGTCCATGGGAGTGCCAACATATGGAAATGGTATATGGGCACTGGTGATTTCATTTTGAGGAAGGCTTTTGAGCTAAGAGAGGTTTTTCAGTTCTTATTGAATTGTTTCAATTGCCGAAAGGAAGCTGTGTTGCTTTTAATGCTGTTATTTTTCCTGCTCTTTGGCATGGTTTGCTATTGTAATTTACAACTGTATTAATTGTATTGCTGCCTTGTCTTTTGTGCCCACTCATTTCCCCTTTGAAGATGGGGAATGATGATCAGGGCCTCAGTTGTTGGTTGCAGGACAGAAATAGGTATATATAATTCTGGTGCCTTATTTGTCTAAAGATACACAAGCCCAGCAAACAACACTTAAGTTGGGTAGATTGAACTAACTGATATATCCTGAATCAATATAAGGCGATCTCCACAATCATCAATGGCATGTTGACGCAGTGTGATTGGACAGCGACATTTCACAATGTGCTGGGAAATGGGGAACAAAATGGGGCTTGCAACACAATGTTGCAGTGTAGAGCGATTATGTTCAGTGCTCTGTTTTCCCTCAGCAGATATGCCCACTGATAATGCTACTCAGTCCTCATTCCAGTGTGGTATTTATTTATTTTTGGCTGGGGGTGTGGCCCCCTTAGGTCTCTCTCAATTTTTTTTTTGTATTTCTTCAAACTTTGGGGTTCTCTGCTTTCTAAGAAAACAGGTGAAATAAAAAAATTAAGGTCATATCTATCTATCTATCTATCTATCTATCTATCTATCTATCTATCTATCTATGGTAAATGTTCATAAATGTACCAACCAAGCGCATACATAGATGTGTGCACCACATGTCTAGAGCCCCACAGGAGGACCGCCCTGAAACCATTTTCACTCCCAAACTGACCAAATGTTTTCTCTACAAGGAGGGAGGAGGTGGGGGAGCCTTCCCATTGTCTTTTTGTTCACAAATCCTGTCTTAAGGGTATGTCTGTGTATGAACAGGGTGAGCCTGTGATCAGGCTCAGGAACTAAGTATTTATCATTATAAAAGACTGGCCAGGTTCCCCAGGGTATCCAATCAAGTGAGCATTAACAGTTAACCTGCCAGACAGGAAGTAAACAACGCACTCAGATTTCTGTAGTAGACCGCCCTTTCTTTGATGTATGTATGATGTTTCTGGGGGTGGTCTTGGACTCCAGGACTGGCAATTTAAAATGTCTATATAAGGGCGAGAACACCTTTGTTCTGGGTCCTCCTTCTTTCCTGCATGCGAGGTGGGCACCCTGTTGCAACAGTTCAATAAAGATCAGGCTTACTAGCTGCTTTGCTTCTTAATAATTCTCTGGTTAGCCTCTGTCATTTTCTCCGATCAATGGAGAACCTAACTTTGAGGAAAGCTCCACTGAATGTATAGAGGCTTACTTCTGAGTAAAGATCTGTAGGATCGGGCTGTAATTTCAAAAGCGTGACAGCAGAACTGGCTTAAAAGTATGGAGAAAAGGATGCATCGAGAGTCGAGGTATCATCCCCGGCCCCTTGGAAAACTCAAAAAGTCCTTCACACTGGAAGAGAGCAATTTCAGATCAAGATAATTGCAGGTTAAATGCAAGATATTTACCAGCTGGAGTTGGGCATCTGCCAGGTTTATAAAAATGACATGCACATCTTGTTAATTATGTGCAACTAAAAGAGCAAATTAGTGGAGGCCCTGGGGCTTGCAATGTCTTCCCAGCGTAGCGCTCTTGATGTTGAATGAGGCTGGCCACGCTGTGATTTAGATCTGGATTCACATTTAGTCACGCAGGATCTGCCTGGCTTGTCATCTGTGCCATATTGCTGGCTTCTTTGCACCGTAGAAGCAGCCAACTCCAAAGAACAGTCGCTGGTGCCCTCCCTCCAACAACTCAGGCTTCATGACAGAGAGGGAGAAGAGGAGATGACAAAATGACAGTAGAGAGTAAAAAATCACACCATTCAAGTGGGAGTTGTTCTTTATCTGCAAGAACATGATCTGTACCTACTTGGCAGAGTATCAGGCCGCTAGGTCTTGCCCCGTGGATCCGTTGCCAAGACTGAAAGTCCTTGGCTCCCCAAGCAATTGGAGACTATGCCTACACGAAGCCAATCTCTACTCTGCCCTGTTCATGCCTCTTTTGGTTCTGGGAGACCAGAGGGAAGGGGAGCTTGTGGCAGCAAGCGGGAGAGACACCCACAAAACTTTAAAAATAATTTTAAAGAACCTTTAAAAAACAAACAAACCTAGACTTGGAGGAATACTGGGGAGAGAGAAATCCTGAAGAAATACTTCTAGGGTCGGACAAATCTGTCAATTTTGGTTTCTCCCACTTTCTCCTGTTCCCAGTCTTAAAGTTAGCTCTCCACATTTCCACAGCAATTTGCTGTTTCTTACAAAAATATCCTCTGGAAGATTCTTCCCAGGAGATGTCAAGGCAATAAACAACTATTTTACTTTTAAAAGACAACTGAAGGCGGCCCTGTTTAGGGAAGTTTTTAATGTCTGATGCTGTATTGTTTTTAATATTCAGTTGGAAGCTGCCCAGAGTGGCTGGGGAAACCCAGACATATGGGCAGGGTATGAATAATTATTGTTGTTGTTGTTGTTATTATTATTATTATTATTATTATTATTATTATTATTATTATTATTATTAAAGTATCCTTTCATGTGTTTCTCCTACACATTTTCCCTAATATACATATTCTGAAAGCAATCCCCCCCCCCCCCGATAACAATGCATTTTTGGACATTATTTTCACCAATGTATGCAACTCCATGCACAATTTTTTGGATTTTGAATGATATTTATTAGAAGTTTAAAAATTACAGAGAAAAGAAGAAAAGAAAACAACAAAAAAATTAACAAAACACATATACATAAAAAAAGAGAAAAAAGAAAAAAAAACATAAAAACCAGTACAACAATAACAATAAAAAACACACATCCAATATTCCATATCTTTATCTTCCATTTACTTGTTTCATCGACCTCCTCACACCTCCCTTTTTGTATTCTAGTTAAGTTATTTGTTTCAGCAAATTCTTTCCATCTTTCTCAATTTTTATTGGGTAATTTTATTGGGTAACAGTCTAACCTATTAATTAACTCAACAAATCCTTTCCATCTTTCACTATATTCTGTCGTTCAGTTTACCTTAATTTATTTTAACCTTATCTTACCATAAAATACCTTAAAGCTTAAAACTTAATACTTATTTATACTCAACTCCATGCACGATTTTGCCTGATGTATGCATTTTTGCACACATTGTGTGGGGAAGGACATTTCAAAATTCAGGGATGTGTGAATGTTGAAAGATTTCAGTATTCTTGTGTTGATTCGAGAAGTGTGAATTAGGTAGTTTCTCATTAAAATGCAAAGAAAAATTAAAATTCTTCTCCATCCCTTTAAGAGGAAATAACCACACTCATCTCATTACAGAGGTCTGCCTCTGAACACCAAAATCTGGGAACAAAAAAACACACAAAACCCACCAGAGACTTGTTGCCTTTATGTGCTGCTTGTGAGCATCACAAAAGCAGCTCCTAATCCCAGCCCCATTCATCATCTGCCTTTTTGTGGCATTATTTTTTCCTGAAGAAAATGGGGGAATATCGATGTACTGTAATAAAGAAATTAAAAGCCTCAAGAACTGAAACCTGCTGTCCTTGTTTGTTTCAAATCGCCTCATCTCTGTTTCCCCCTCTTTAACTGTTAATTGTTTGCACCAGGAACTCAGTTCCAGTTTCCTGGAAAATTAGAGATTTTTGTAGTTTTAACAACTGACAAATGTTTAAAAACAGTGCAGCCCCACAGACCCAATAAAACCCTGCCCAATGTATAATTTTCTTGCCAAACTAGAAAATCACATCTCAGCTCCCTGCCTCCCAAAGTCCTTTGTGCTAAATTGTCCACCCAAACGAATAATTACCATGACAGAAATAGGATTTTTTTTTTGGAGGGGGGGGGATGCTTTAAATATGTTGCAGTGACACATTGGATCATGCCACTGCCACCCCCGCCAAGAGTAGGTGGCCTTATCCCTGTCCTCAATATCGTTGCTGGGAGGGGGGAGCTGTCAAGAGTCTCTGACCAAATTTCTTATGGAAGAAAAGCAGCCCCTTTTGCATTCGGATTGATGCTTTTGAATTCTGGTGCTGGAGGAGACTCTTGAGAGTCCCATGGACTGCAAGAAGATCAAACCCATCCATTCTTAAGGAAATCAGCCCTGAGTGCTCACTGGAAGGACAGATCCTGAAGCTGAGGCTCCAATACTTTGGCCACCTTATGAGAAGAGAAGACTCCCTGGAAAAGACCCTGATGTTGGGAAAGATGGAGGGCACAAGGAGAAGGGGATGACAGAGGATGAGATGGTTGGATAGTGTTCTCGAAGCTACCAGCATGAGTTTGACCAAACTGCAGGAGGCAGTGGAAGACAGGAGTGCCTGGCGTGCTCTGGTCCATGGGTCACGAAGAGTCGGACACAACTAAACAACTAAACAACAACAAGCATTCAGATTGCATTGCACTCTTGACTTGAGCAGGAGCATTTATTAGAGTGTGTATTTTACCAGACTGTTCCCCTCCACCCCTATCCCCCCCCCCCGTGTAAGGAGAGGGAACTACAAACTGTTTTTCACCTTTGCAGCTTGTTTAAAAATCCATAAGGGGGGGGGCACAAATGTCCACCCACACAGAGTTAGTCTCTCAGTGTCGCCACTTGGCATGGTGGGGTAAACAGCCAGAGGAGGTGACAGCAGTGTGGCCTAGTGGTTAGAGCACTGGACCAGGGAGACCAGGGTTCAAATTCCCCACTGAGTCATGAAGCTTGCTGGATGAGTCTTTCTGCTTCTCTCTCTCCATCAAACCTACCTCACATGATTGTTGTGAGGATAAAATGCCAGTCGGGGCGGGGGGGGGGGGGAGAACATAAATAAATATTGATTGGTTAAAAGAACAAAAATAATGTTTTAAAGGCCTGTCTAAACCATGTCTTTTCAAAGGATGTCTAATGGAAACAAGGGATGGCCTTCGAGCCGTCACTGTGCATCAAAAAATCATACTTTGCTAATGCCGGTAATGTTTTGAGGGGCAGAAAGGATCCAGCATGAATCCAGCTTTACCGAAAGTCCTGAGGTAAAGATAAAGAGCCTAAAGAACAGGGGTCTGTCGCGAAATTCCACGCGGCGCTTTCAGCAGAAACGCTAAGAGTCCCAGGTTTTTCCCAGTGCAGTCTTTTAATGTGAGCAATATACAGGTATTTACTGTTTCAGCCTTTGCTGTTGGGTCAAACACTTCATCATAATGTATCATTTTCCTTTGTGTAAAGCCCCTTGCAACCAACCTGGCTTTCCTCTGACAACTACCATCAGCCAGCTTTTTCACTTTAAAAACCCACTTACAGCTTATGGGCTTTTTACCTTCAGGCAATTCTGTAGGTACAAACACATTGTTGTTTAGCAGAGAGTTATACTCTGCCTGCATTGCCTTTAACCACGCCTCTTTCTCTAGAGTAGGTAACTCTTGCACTTCTTCAAAGTTTTCTGGCTCAGTTACACAAACCTGGTTTATGGTGGCTGGGAACCCATAACGGTCTGGAGGTTGACCTTTATTACTTCTTGCAGACCTCCTTGGTTGATTAACCTCACCCCCTGGGCTACCTTCAGGACTGCTTTTGGGGTGGATTGATTCTGGAGATTTACCTCCTCCTGTCCCTGTTACACTCTCTCTTCCCCCTTGCTCCATGCTAGCAGCTGGAGAAAAATGCTCAACCTTTACCTCCTCCCTTTCAGTTTCTCTGGGAGAGCTGCCAATTCTCAGCTTTGTTTCAACTGCCTTATCAGGTATGCTCGGCAGTAAAACTTTTTCTGGCAGCAGGTTTGCATGTATCTTGGGCCAATTTCTTTGCTCATTAAAGCTGGCTGATCGACTATAACTCAAAAGATTTTTATCATCTTCAAACCTGTAGGCTTTCGTACCACTTTCATACCCAAGAAACAGCAACTGCTGTGCCCTTTTCCCACCTTTTCTTCGGTTCTTTACAGCTATGTCAACCCACGCCTTTGTCCCAAAGATTCTCAAATGTTGCAAACTGGGACTTTTGTTATAGAGAATCTTATAGGGTATGTCATCTAGTACCCTTGACCACAAGCGATTCCCAATATAATTTGCAGTCTTAATACTCTCCGCCCAGTACTTAATTGGAAGATTTGCATCTGCTAACAATGCTTTCATTTGTGTCTGCAAGACACCTCCCCTACGCTCTGCTACTCCGTTCTCCTGAGGCGTTGCCACATTGGTAAGTCTATGTTTAATCCCTTGGGAATGCAACCAGTTTCTTAGGGAGCTTGCCATAAACTCTCCTCCCCTGTCTGTCTGAATAGAGCACACCTTTTCGCCAAGTTGCCTTTCTACCCTTCTTACCCAGAACTTCAAAGTTTGGGCAATGTCAGACTTTTGCTTTAATGGATAGACCCAGCCAAAACTAGAATAGTCATCCACTAGAATCAAACAGTACTTGTTATGGGAGACACTTGGTGGAAAAGGACCAGTTACATCAGCATGAATCAACTCCAGTGGTTTTTTGGTTTCTCTCTGGCTTGCTCTTGCTACTGGGCAAGCCCTGCTTTTAACCTCCTTGCAGATATTACAGTCTAAGTAATTATCACAACTTTTAATGTTTTTCATTCCCCCACACAACTCCAATGTTTTGTTTAGCACCTTATAGCTAGCATGAGCCAGTCGCCTGTGCAGGAGATGAATACACATATCATGGGTTGGGACATTTTGCACATTAGCAACCTTAGACTCACACTGCAGTACATACATATTAGTTGTAAGGTTAGCATTTGCCAACACTGCCCCATTTTGCTTTATCTGGCACTGATCTCCCACAAAGTTTACTTCAAAGCCTGCTTTTGCCAAGTCAGGAATGCTCAGGAGATTGTTTTGCAAACTAGGCACACACAACACATTCCTGAATGTGTGTCCCAGCTGTGGGAACACAACCTCCCCCTCACAAACCATATTAGCTTTCTGGCCCGTAGCAAGACTTACATGTTTTTTGTTTGAGGCCCTAGCATCAGTCAGCAATCCTTTTCTTTTACAAAAGGTTTGAGAAGCTCCACTGTCCAGAACCCACAGCTCTTCATTTTCTTGACCATCTGCCGACACCCAAGCAGTAGACTCTCTCTGCTGCCTCCTGTGCTTCTGCTGTTTTTGTTGTTTTCTCGGGCAGTCCCGCAGCAGCTGTCCACTGGACTTGCAGCAAAAACACCTTTTTACTTTGTTGACCACCGGCTGGTCTGCAGCAGCTCCTCCTGGCTGTTTCTCCGGCTCCCGACACCTCTGGTCTTCCCGGCTGTTGTTCCCTCTGGGATGCTCCAACAGCTGGGCTGAGGTCATCTTTCACTCTGCACGCCTGTCCTCCTCTGCATACAACCGTCCGGTAACGTATTCCAGAGTCAGCTTATCAGTCTCTACAGACTCGAGGGAGTTGACCAGCATATCATAGCTGTCATCAAGGGAACTCAGGACTATAAAGACTTTGTCCTCTTCCCCCACAGGCCTCCCTCTTAAGGCTAGCTCCTGGAAACAGTCTGTTAGGAATTTTAGGTGGTTTACCAGGGAGTCCCCCGGTTTCTTCCGACACCGGTACAGTCTCCTGGTCAGTGTTATCAGTGAGCCAGCAGTCTCTCGCACATGGACAGCCTTGAGCGCATTCCACGCCTCACTTGCTGTCACCTTATCAGCTACGTAGACTAGCTGGCTGTCGTCCACTCCAAGGATGATCGTAGCCACAGCTTTCTCATCCTTTTCAAGCTGGGCCTCTGCTAGTGCCAGCTTTTCATCGTCCTCATCCCACTCAGGGGGCTGCGGTGTAGTTTCCACCACCTTCCACAGGCCCTCACGCTTGAGGAAGTGTTGCATGCAGACCGACCAGGTGCTGTAGTTCGTGGCTGTCAGCTTCTCCAGCAACACGCCACTTCTGGACTGCTCCATCCCTGCAGCTCACCTCCAGCACCCACGGCTAGATAACTGCCACCTGTACTCTTGCGCAGCGGGAGCGTGCTGGGCCCATAACCCTGTCGCGAAATTCCACGCGGCGCTTTCAGCAGAAACGCTAAGAGTCCCAGGTTTTTCCCAGTGCAGTCTTTTAATGTGAGCAATATACAGGTATTTACAAAAACAGTCCATACAGAGTACTTACAAACGAATACTCTCCACCAGCATCTCCACACCACAGCACAACCACCACACCAACCACACCCACTGTTAAACAGGCTTTCCTTTTTAAAACAGGTGATAGCCAAACCCACTAATCACACTCCTGCTGAGTCACTCTGACCCAGCAGAGTATTGCATCATCCTGTTGAAGCCTGCAGACTTATCCAGTATCCTGCGAATCCCAACAGGGTCTTTAAAGTTTACATTTCTATATAAATTATATGTATGTTTACATGTTTGTAAATCATATGTAAAATCATTATTTTACAACACCTCCACTTTGGAACTGCCTGCCTATTAAGAGCATGCAGGCACCTTCACTGTACACTTTTTGGGGCCTGCTAAAAATATTCTTGTTTAGACAAGCCTTACCCAGCTGTTTAGAAAGTTGAGGTAATTTTAATTTTAGTATTTTAATATGTTTTAAAGCAGGGTAGTAAGAGCACTCTTGATTTTCTTGCCTTATCTTTCTGTAAACTGCTTTGATGTGGGTGGGTGTTTGACAATCAAGAAATGTAGAAATGTTATGGAATAAATATACAATTATAAATATGTACACATTGACACATGCAAATCATATTTGCATTTCCTTGTCTTTGGCCATGTATAAGCTTGCACAATATTGTGACATTTTGCTTGGCCTAATGTAAAGATATTGCCATAAAATGGAGCTGTTTATATTGACGAAGTAGAGCCTCACTCCCAAGTTCCTAGGTGGCTTCCCAAACTCTTAGTGGCACAACTTGTGGGCCTTTCATATACGGAATAAGCAAAAGCTTAAGAAACTTCATTTGCCCTGGTATTAAGATATCAAAGAGCGGAACAGTGCATCTGTGTCAGTTTGATCCCTCCAAAGATGATGTTCCTGTGGTGAGACGCCTTTTATCTTGCTCACAAAATTACATAACGGTCAAATTATCCAGATATTCCCCATTCACTGTGTTTCTAATGGCTGCTGGTTAAAAGCAAGCCATATAAATTTTACCTGCTTTCTGACGTAGGTCCATGATATTCTGCTACTATTCAGATAACCGGACTTAAAGATTTAGATAGAAAAGGGAGACTGGAATGCATATCTGCAGTGTGGTGTAGTGGTTAAGAGTGGTGGACTCGTAATCTGGGGAATCGGGTTTGCGTCTCCGCTCCTCCACATGCAGCTGCTGGGTGACCTTGGGCTAGTCACACTTCTCTGAAGTCTCTCAGCCCCACTCACCTCACAGAGTGGGGGAGGAAGGGAAAGGAGAATATTAGCGGCTTTGAGACTCCTTAAAGGGAGTGAAAGGCGGGATATCAAATCCAAACTCCTCTTCTTCTTCTCTTCTTCCAAGCTTCATCTAGTCCAACCCCCATGCAATACAGGAACTCAGCTAAAGCACCAGGTTCTGGGTATGCTCAGTGCCCCCTAGAATCTCTCACACAGCTTGGGAAAGAGGGGCATGTGCAACAGTGGGAAATTAAATGGGGGCTGGATCCAGCAGCTTCAACTGCTGGGTCAGATAAAAATTAAGATGGCTGCGGATGGCAGAGCTGGGCCAAGGTGTGTGTGTGTGTGGAGCTCAGGGCAGGCACCAGCAGTTGGCCTTGCCAAGCACTGGGGTCTTAACTGCCCAAGTGGCGCCTGATACCGATGCCAATTTCTGATGCTTTTTCATTCATCCTGGGTTGAATTTCAATTTAGCAGATGTTCCAGGCTTTTGAAAGTATAAGTGAATCCCAGGTATGCATATGAGTGTTTATGGGATGTGGTGTGTGTGTGTTTTTTTTAAATGTTGCACCCCCAGAAGCCATTTGCATTTTCTTTGTCTGAAGGAAAACAGCTTCTGTTATCGCTTTTCATTGAACTGTGATGTCAAGTAGAAATAAAAACAATAACAGCACCTTTTCCCGCAGCATTAAATTGTTAACTTCACAGCACAGCTTCTTTCAAAGTGGCTGCCGTCATGCTCTTAAGTGCTGTGTGTGACGCTGCAGAGCATTTTTCTCCGTTCAAAAGCGGCTGTGGGATGTAAAAGCAGCTGTGGAAGGAGGGAGGGGGGTAAAATAGTCTCCTTCTCTGCTCCTACCCACCAGCACCCCAAAATGAAAGCTTATATAAGTGACATTTAACAACTCTACGTAAGCAAGCAAACCTGATTGCTGACATTCAGGTATTAGTGTAGGAGGATAGAAAGCTCAAAGAGGACTGCAGAGTTCAAAAAAATGCAAAGCACAAACTTCTTGACGCTGTTGGGAATAGGTACATTTCTCCTTATTGCAATTCGACAGTAGGAGGAGAAGCCCTTCATCTCCCTTCACCTTTCAATTCTGACTCTAACTAAGGATAAACTGCTTTCCAAGTTGTAGGGACCGCCTATAGTCCACAAGCGGCATTCACGTGGTCCGTGGCATGTCCATATTCAGTATTCATATCGATTTTTAATGGCATTTTCATCACTTCCTTCCTTTATTTATTTTTTTACGCTGTATTTTATTGTGTTGCAGTTTGCACTCCATTACGTTCAAACTGCCATGTAATAAAATACAATAGAAGAAAGGAACGAAGCAATAAAAACACAATTTAAAATTACAGTATTTTTTGCTCTGTAAGACTCACTTTTCCTTCCTAAAAAGTAAGGGGGAATGTGTGTGCGTCTTATGGAGCGGATGCAGGCTGCGCAGCTATCCCAGAAGCCAGAACAGCAAGAGGGATTACTGCTTTCGCTGCGCAGCAATCCCTCTTGTTGTTCTGGCTTCTGAGATTCAGAATATTTTTTTTCTTGTTTTCCTCCTCCAAAAACGAGGTGCGTCTTGTGGTCTGGTGCGTCTTATAGAGCGAAAAATACGGTATATAGCATCTAGCACAGCGTGCTCCCATTGGTACAAGCAGAAAAATCATTAAGGGGTCCATCAGTAATTTTCAAGAGGTCCATTGGTGGGGAAAGGTTGGGAACTGCAGGTTTGATTTACACTTTCATCTTATAGGTTACCTGCAGCCACTCTAAGATAGACACAACACTTCACTTAATTATCCTGAGCACCTCTTCAGGATTTGCTAAGAAATAGTTACAGGTAAGTCTCCCCCCCTTTACATGCTTTCAAAAACTCCATTCCACTGCTCCTACCCTACCCCTGTTCCGCCCTTTGAAGGACGTTTCAGGGACGTCTTTATGACATCTCCTCTCACTTCTGTGTTCGGTGTAATGCGCATCTACACGGTCACACACATATTGAATGTGTGTCAACGGTGGGGCTGCCTGTACAAGCATTGCCAGAAAAGAAAGCATTGAGGAAGTCATGCGCATGGAAAAGCGAGTAGCAGAAAATGACAATTGATCTACCCCAAACACACACACACACACAAAAACAACAACCACAAATTGACTGCAACCCTGAGTGGAGCAGTTTGGAGCCTTATTTCCCCAAACGTATTGGATTATTCGCATACAGTCGTATATTGGAAGTCGAACGGAATCCGTTCCGGAAGTCCGTTCGACTTCCAAAATGTTCAAAAACCAAACTGCGGCCACTCTGAAGCCCCCTTGGATGTTTGGATTTGAAAAGAACGTTTGCAAACCAGAACAATAACTTCCGTGTTTGTGGCGTTCGGAAGCCAAAACATCCGAGTTCCAGGGCATTCGGGATTCAAGGTATGACTGTATTTGGTAAACCTGAATTTAAAAAGGGAAGTGTACCGATGTGTGTTGTTTGAGGGTAACTGGTATGTACTGAGCTGAATCCTAGAACAATAGGATCCAGAATGCAGCAGTCTGATTGGTCCGCAGGAGCCACCCAATCCAGCTCCAGGTGGAAGTAAATCCACAATCTGATTGGCCTACAGAAGCAGCCCAGAATTAGCCAATCACACGGGGCCCATTGTGTAAATAATGTATATATAAATCTAGACGTTTTGGGGAAAGCTTCATTCATTGCTACTATGAGCTGAATAAAGAGCATGAAATTCACTCTTGACTCCAAGTATATTTCAGTAACACTACATGGACCATGCAAATCAGTGCATTTTTTCTGGGGGGTACAGTATCAGCACCTTCTCCCCCCCCCCCCAAAAAAAAAAATGTTACAAGTGTGGCACTTACTGTAACAACTTCATGGTGAGTACCAGCACATTTTTTCCTTAAAAAAAAAGCACTGATGCAAATTAAATAGGAACACTAACAGCAGCCAACACAGAGTATACTCTGGTGTGGACAAGCCCACAGAGACTGATCAGGATGAAGAAGCTGACCCATGTATGGTTTAGGGTTTGGGAAAGGAAGTAATCATGGTGGGGTCAGCCAGGATGTTGGATGCTGAGCTAGTGAATAGGAAAAAACACACACCATTTGCCCAAGTTCCAGCCATAAGCAACAAAAACAACCTTTGCGCTCATCCCTAGTGCTAGAACCCATTTTCTATTCATATTTCCAGTTACATTGAGTTGCCTGGAATGACTCAGAATGCCAATAAGCTGTACATTTGCATGAATAATCCCTAATAACTTTTGAGTCATGCACAAAACTGAATGTTAAATACAGGTTCCAAGGGCTGGTACGGAGCGCAAGTGAATTGACCATGCTGAAAAGGAACACCGCCCCTAGGACTTCACATCCTCCCCACTTGACACTTCTAACACAATTACTCCAAAATTGTTTGTGCCTAACTTGTAATTGGGAGAAAATTGGAATTGATTATTTATCCACCTTGAATTACAGCTGCTTTGAGAAGAAAATGGCTGGTCCACTTCTGAGTCACCGTTTTTCACCTTGAAGGTTGGCGTTAGGATGTAAGCAGCACAGCTGAATGCTTTTTCCAAGAGATCTTTTGTAGAAAGGTCCACCCAAAGTAGCTGTGCTTTTCAGAACAGGGTGATGGGAAATGGAATCATAGAACTGTAGAACTGGAAGGGGCTACAAGAGTAATCTAATCCAACCGCCTGTAATACGAGAATCTTTCACGCAACGTAGGGCTCAAACCTACGATCCTGGGATTAAGAGTCTCATGCTCTCAGGTGTCAGCAAACTTTTTCTGCAGGGGGGCGGTACACCGTCCCTCAGACCTTGTTGGGGGCCGGACTATATTTTGGAAGCGGGAAAAAATGAACAAATTCTTATGCCCCACAAATAACCCAGAGATGCGTTTTAAATAAAAGGACACATTCTACTCATGTAAAAACACCAGCCAGGCCCCACAAATAACCCAGAGATGCATTTTAAATAAAAGGACACATTCTACTCATGTAAAAACATACTGATTCCCAGACCATCCACGGGCTGGATTTATTTATTTATTTATTTATAAAAAAGGATTCGTCATTTATTATTTTATTCACATAATATACATTCTTTACAACAAACAACTCCAAAATAAAACCATATGTACCAAAGTCGTAAGTCTCATGTTTTCATTTACACTGATCTCCTCTCCGATACCTTTACTTGATATTTCTTGCTGCTTTCTGCTTTCCTTATAGAATCCTTATGAAAATTTAAATCTCTTAAATCCTATACCAATCTTTAACAGTTTCAATTAATCCCTTCACCTCCCTCCCCAACAGCTCAGTACTTCCTTCCACCTGTGTACAGGCCGGATTTAGAAGGCGATTGCGCCGGATCTGGACCCTAGGCCTTAGTTTGCCTACCCATGCACTACCTACTGAGTAAGTTCAGGTTTTTGGCCCAGGAATCATTGTGCTCCCCCATCGTGGGAACCCTTTCAAACTTCTAAATATCATGTCCAGTTTTTCCTGTGCTGTAGGAACTGCTCTCTCTCTCACACTCTCTCTCTCTCCTTTCCTTCATCCTGCAACATCTACATGCACAGGAGGTGGGGAAGTTAATTTCAAGCAGTCCTGTCATGTAAGGTGTAGAACACTGCTGCTGCAATGCTCTCCCAGCTGCAGAGGTGAGAGATTGCACTGTTGAGAGTAGAAGAAACGCTAGGTCAGATGGGTGTACCTACTGCCACCAGATATCACAGACAGGCTGGATGCAGTTGGAGAACCCGCAGGGGAAGAAAGCTCAGAGCCGAGGGATTGGTGGTGGGACGATGATGTGTGGTCAGAAGGAGAAGAGGGAGACGACAGGGAGGAGGAGGTGTCAGAAACTGAAGAGGCAACAGGGTTTAGTGAGCAGGAAGAGGCTGGAGCAGAGAGCAGTCCAGATTCAGAGGATGGAGAGGAGGGGTCAGTGGTGGACCAACATTTTGGGGGCCCTGAAGATTGAACTCTGCAACCAAAAATGAGGTTGGAGTAACCACTGTTATCTTCTTCAATGGGGTTGTTCCATGACAGATCACCACATTTTTTAAAAAAACCAATCAACTACTACACCCCAGATTTTGCTTAAAATTCCTGTACTCCACCTTTACAACATTTGTGCTATTGACTCTTGCTGCGTTGTTGTTTTTTAACAAGTGGTTGAAACTTTTTGGATAGAAGGTTTTTTAAAAAATGTTTCAGACTCTCATTTTAGAACATTAACCTCTGCCAAATCTAGTTCTGTTTTTGTTATGTACTGAAGTTCTCACCCTGGGCCAGCAGGGGGATACTGTAGATAGTTTTCACTCAGGGCCACATATACAAATAAGGAACTGAAAGTGACATTCAGTGATTGGATAGTTACAGAAAATGGTTACTGTTGCATTCTAGTGGAGCTCTATATAAGCAGGCTGGCTGAACCCTTCAGTTTTGTTCTGGCCTGTGAATAAACAAGAGCTGTTTGAAGAATCGCTGTGTCATCTGATATGTTCACCCACAACTTAACAGTTTTTATACGGCCAGTTTATCTCTTTGGGATGGCTCCGTTTTTAACTGCTGCAAACAGTTCCAGCTGCATTGGAAGGCTGGGGTATAAGTTTTCTGAGCAAACAAAAATGGATCCTTGTTACAGGAAGCCAAATATTTCTAAGAATCCTTAAAATGGCGGAGGAGTGCAGCGAAGAAATCATTGGGCAGTTGCTGAAGAATGCCATGTGCCTTATTTGGAGCACCTAGATTGTATGCAGGCAGTCAAAGTGAGCTTAAATTAAACCAGCGAGAGAGTTCAATATTGGTCCTGGCTGCTACTACACCAGGTGCCAGCTGAAAAGTACCGTATTTTTTGCACCATGACACTCACTTTTTTCCTCCTCGAAAGTAACTGCTGCAGTCGTGAGCAGAGGATCCATGGTTCCCCTTCCTTCCCTCCTCCGTTGCTCACTTTGAAACAGCAAAGCGGGAGAAGAGCCGCTGAGTGGGGAGGAGAGAGGGACAGAGAGCCTGCTTCTTTAAAGGAGCAAAGCGGGAGAGGAGAGGAGCCGCTTACATGAGTGTAAGCGGCTCCTGTCCGGTTGGTTCCTTTAAAGCAAGCAGGCTCTCTGTCCCTCTCTCCTCCCCACTCAGCTCGCTAAATAGCAGCAAAGTTTTTCAGCTCGCTAAACTGGGGATGAGTGGGGAGGAGGGAGAAAAGCAGAGCCTGCTTGCTTTAGAGGAGCAAAGTGGGAGAGGAGAGGAGCCTTCTCCCCTTATACCCCTCTTTTTCATTATTAGCAGCATCCTTCTCCATCCACCCCATGCATGCTCCTTGTCCCTTGAGTTCTTTTTCTTCCCTCCCCACTCAAAACGTGGTTACAAAGCACAGATCCACATGAATCCTCAGGATTTTTGCACTGGGTCACCCCAAATTCACCATCAGATCACATAGCATGTCCATGGCTACATCTTGCACCAAAAAAAATCACGCACCCACTGTTGCCTGGGGCCGCAGTGGTGCAAAAATGTGGTTACAAAGCATGGATCCACATGGATCCTCAGGATTTTTGCATCGGGCTACTCCAAACTCACTGTCAGATCACATGTCTGTAGCCACAGCATGAACCGCAAAAATCATACATCCACAGTTTCGTTTAGAATATTTTTTTTCTTGTTTTCCTCCTCTAAAAACTACGTGCGTGTTATGGTCGGGTGCGTGTTATAGAGCGAAAAATACGGTAGCTCAAAATGCTGTCGGCAACAACAGCAGATTGGCAACTGTGAAGGGAACTAGATGGGGGACTCGATAGGTCTTGCTTCATTAAATAGATAAATAATGCTTGATTGTTTTTATTTGGTGCATATGCCGGCTTGCATTAATTGCTTGGACAACATGGCTAAGCTGTCATGATGTCTGTTCCGGTGGGAGCTCATTAGTGTGGGTTAGTCGCTCAATGACTGCCTTCGGATATTTTGTTTAGAAACTTTTGATTTTTTTAAAAGAACACTTTTCCAAAGAACTGCTGCTTAAATTTCTGTCTTATCATACAGAAAGCACAAGGGGGGAGGGGCGGGAGAGAGATAGTGCAGCCTTTTTGTGAATGAAAGATGATTTTTTGTGAATGAGTTCTGCAAATGGAAAATGATCACTTTTCTCCTTGTGCTTTAGCTATGCAGCTAAAGATCTTTTATCCCAGATTTTCCTTGACCCATAAGATTGTACCCTGTTATTACTAAATTGGTATCTGTTTGCATCACACTGTTTTAGTGGGTTTTATTCTTTTCTTCTTTAAAAAAGTGAAATAAAGCATAATCCACAAAAAAATAAAATTAAATCTTGCATCCTGTTTCACACGTTGACCACCAGATGCTTGCTACACATGATGTGACTGTACCGTACTTTTCCGTCTATAAGACGCCCCCATGCTTAAGACGTGTCCTATTTTGGGGAACTCAAATTTAAGAAAATGAAATGGGGGGGGGGAGATGGCACAAGGTTGTTGAGGTTTTTTTTGCAGAGGATTCTCCATTGTTGTTGACCTTTTTTTAGGGGGGATTGCAGAAAATTGCTCACCTGCATGTGTCGCTAAATCCGCCTCCCGTCTGTCCCATTGCCAATTGCCCACACACATCAGCCAATCAACACCACCCATTGATGCAGCAACCAATAACACACACAATAGTCACTGACAGCCTCGGCAGGAACCAATCAAATGTCCACCCTATGCACTACCCATGTATAAGACGACCACCACTTTTTAGCATGATTTTTGATGAAAAAAACATAGTCTTATACATGGAAAAGTATGGTATTTATATAAAGGTTCAAAGTTTTCTCCCCTCCCCATGGAAAATACCTTCCCTGCAGATGTTTTGTAATACAGCAAGTGACTCGGGCTATTTCATACTATTACACGCAACCCCAAATCTCCAAGTGGTGTGAGATACTGGGAGTACCAGGAGCACTTGAACCCAGAGTCTGTGTTTCCTTTTGGATAGTGAGGGTCAGCGAAGACTGTGGTGTTTTTGGTTTATTTACACATAAGTCTACCATGGAGAGATTTCCACCATTATATTCCAAAAAGCTCTGGCTTCTCTCATAGCCAAAGCACTGGATTCAAAACAGACATCAGCATTCTGCTTTTTTCACTCTCTCTGTCTCTAACCCACTGCTGAATAACTTTGTTCCTTAGCTCCTGAATGTTATTCTAAACCAGGCTTCCTCAATCGCAGGCCTCCAGATGTTTTTGGCCTACAACTCCCATGATCCCTAGCTAGCAGAACCAGTGGACAGGGATGATGGGAATTGTAGTCTCAAAACATCTGGAGGGCTGAGGCTGAGGAAGAGTGTTCTAAACCATAACTTCCCCTAAAACACTGACATTTTTTTTTAAACCAAACCCTCAGTTGAGGGGGGCGGGCGGGAAACCCACACATTTGCAAATCACCTCAAAAGGAAATTACCTGAGTTTGTTAGCTTTAACACTTGGCTTAATTAAAGGATTAACAAGGCCTAGCACACAGCTTAAATCTTCTTCTCTGGTGATCACTTGTAGCCAAGTAAGATTGTCTTCCATAAACACGGTTTTAACAATGAGTCTGTAAGTGACTGTGGAGGCCAATTCTGGATCCACACGTCCTTCCACAGTGGGGACATTGGTTTCTGGGTGGAAGTTGATCATGGTGTGGATTTGCCAAGCGTGCCTTCCTCTTAGCACATTTCTCCCTTGTGTCCTGAGTTCGAGTGTCTTCAAAGCCCATGACACCTTTGGTAAAGTCTGTCTCCAACTGGGGCGTTTGCAGGCCAGTGTTTCCCTGTTGTCGGTGTTTATACTACATTTTTAAAGATTTGCCTTGAGAGAGTCTTTAAACCTCTTTTGTTGACCACCAGCATTACGCTTTTCATTTTGTAGTTCGGAATAGAGTAGTTGCTTTGGAAGATAATAATCAGGTATCCGCACAACATGACCAGTCCAACGAAGTTGATGTTGAAGAATGCACACTGGGTTTGGCCTAATATGCATATGAGTAGCTATCACCTCCAAGGAAATTAGCGTTGACACCCCAAACCTTAATTAAATTCTAGCACCTATAAATCTGTAACAATACGTCAGGGGCAGGCAACCTTAGGCCTATGGGCCACAAGCAGCCCACAGGGATCGTTTAACTGGCCCACGAGCCTCCCCCAAACCAAGTTACCTGCTCGGCGAGTTCCTGCCTCTGTGCTAAACAGGCGTAGTGTGGCACGGGACCTTGCTTCCATGGCGCCAAAATCGCATCTGTGCAGACGTCGACACTGGAAATCGTGGGCACTTGTGTGCAATCCGGCCCACGGAGGGATCTGCGCTGGAGTGAACCAGCCCAGGCAATGTAAACTTTGCCGACCCCTGCAATACGTCTATTGAAATCACCCGGGGATGTGACCTGGATTTAGCTGAACCAGATCAAAACTCTATACACGTTCCTTTTAGGGAAGATGGAGGCGAGTAAGAACACAGTGATCTCTTAAGCAGGTCAGGCTAAGGAAGACAATGGACTCCGGCTGTGCCAGGAGATTTCCGCATCCTGGTTGAGTGGCAAACAATTTGGATCAGCGGGAGGTAAATTACTTTAACAGTCTTGACTCTTGGGGGAGTGCCATATTTGCAAAGATCAAACAGTGCTCAATGCAAACTTTTGGACTAGAGTCAATGGACCTGCAGTTGTGCAGATCCTTTTTCTAGACATGTGAGAGGATGGAGAAGGGAAGACGAGACAAGGCCAGACAGAAAAAATGGGAATGAGTCATATGTAGATATCGTATAATATTGAGGTCTGTTCCCAGAGTTCCTTGAGAAGAGGGGCTGGCAATTAAACCACTGAGAGAACTGCAATTCTCCGAGGGAAATAGGGAATAATAATAATAATAATAATAATAATAATAATAATAATAATAATAATAATAATTGCAATTTACATACCACCCTTTATCAGAAGATCCCAGGGCGGTGTGCAACATTAAAAGCACATTGCAGAACATCAATGATAAAAACATAATAAAAAACATACTGATGGACAGCCTAATAATAATATAGTCATCATAACAGTCCACTCATGCCTACTTTCACAAGCCATAGATTATTTAATAGCCATAGGCTTGGGTACAGAGGAATGTTTTTGGCTGGCACCTAAAGGCATGTAAGTGATGACACCAGGTGAACGTCTCTGGGGAGAGCATTGTGCACTTGGGGAGCCACTACAGAAAAGGCCCTCTTTGTTGTTTAGTTGTTTAGTCGTGTCTGACTCTTCGTGACCCCATGGACCAGAGCACGCCAGGCACTCCTGTTTTCCACTGCCTCCCACAGTTTGGTCAAACTCATGCTGGTGGCTTCGAGACTACTGTCCAACCATCTCGTCTTCTGTCGTCCCCTTCTCCTTGTGCCTGCCATGTTTCCCAACATCAGGGTCTTTTCCAGGGAGTCTTCTCTTCTCATGAGGTGGCCAAAGTATTGGAGCCTCAGCTTCACGATCTGTCCATCAGGGCTGATTTCCTTCAGAATGGATTGGTTTGATCTTCTTGCAGTCCATGGGACTCTCAAGAGTCTTCTCCAGCACCATAATTCAAAAGCATCAATTCTTCAGCGATCATCCTTCTTTATGGTCCAGCTCTCACTTCCATACATCACTACATACCTTTGTTGGCAAGGTGATGTCTCTCAGTACCCTCAATAAACTACAATTCCCAGGATTCTTTCGAGGAAGCCCTAGCTGTTAAAAGTGATATGTGATCTGTCTCTTTTATATATAGAGTTCTACCGAGGCTTGATGACTATTGACGCAAGCATGTCCTGCTTCTATGTAACAGGGATGGTGACAACCTTCTTCCAGCCTAGGGACCACGTACCCTTCTGAGTCAACTTCCTAGGGCCACAGACCTGAGGTGGGTGGAGCCAAAGGCAGAAGTGGGAGGAGCAACAGATGGAAGCTTCACCTTTGTTGAAGTAGCTTTCTACTAGCAAGCAAGAGGCACTGTGTTCAAGCACCTATGCCAGTTGGGCAAAGACATTCAAGGAGGGCATGAAGTAGGGATAGTGAGAAGAAAGAGTTCCCAGATAGGAAGATCCACATTCAGCCCCCGGCCATGAGGGTCCTCATCCCTGCTCTATAATACCAATAATAAAGAAGCGTGATTCATCTTTTCCCACGCAGTTCTTGTTAATAGTCCAGAGTTGAGTCTAGTTTTAAGTGTTAGACATACCCTAATTACTGTTTACGATTCTGCAAAATACAAGGCAAAATTCATGACAATATATGGATTATCCCCATCATTAACGCCAGAGGCTTTTATGAAAATAAGAGAATTTGTTGTTGTTGTTTTTCAGAAAGGAGGCGGAAGCAGAAGAGGTGGTTCACTGCATGCATCGGAAGCCAATTAATATTCCACCAGCAAGACAATAGATGTCAGTGTGTCTTTTACTCTGCATATGTGGGTTGCCAACTCACCCCTTTACGTAACTGGTATTTGTGAGCAAAGACCACAGACCAGGGAGAATTAAAGCTGTGGGGTGAACGGATTCGTTAGTGTGTCAGGTTTTAATAGCCTTTACTCTAGCATTCTAATTACAGGGTAATGTTGTTCTTCAGGAATGATGGTGGGTGAAGAAACTCTTGCACACGGTGACTTTGAATGCAGAGACCGTGAACCCTCTAAAATATCAGAAACTGCTAGAACTGTTCTGAAGATGGGGCATGGAGTCAACAAACCCATTTCACAAAGGGCTGGAGCTCTACAAGGGGGACGGAGGCAACTTCTACAAATAATAAAAAGAGGGAGACAACTAATTTATTTAAAGCATTTTGTTTTACTCCACTCTTCAGCTGAAAAGACTCCCAGAGAGGCTTGCTTAAAACCAGACGGTTCCTGCCCACAACCTTACAATAATAAGACATGACACAAAAGGGGAAATGGATGGAGAGGGAAAGGAAGGGGGGGGGGGAATCAAATGTAGCCACCAGTTCTTTCAGGCTTCCCAGGGGTATCTGGTTAGTCGCTGTGAGAACTGGAGCAAGTACTCTGGGATAGCTCAGTTGGTGGAGCATGAGACTCTTAATCTCAGGGTTGTGGGTTTGAGCCTCTGGTTGGGCAAAAGATTCCTACATGACTCTCGTGGTCTGTTCCAACTCTATGATTCCAAGTCAGGTCTATGTGACTTCCCTTACAGAACTTTATGACCACTGCTCCATAGCAATTGTTGCTATACAATTCCATTCACCATATAGATGGGTTTATGAAGCCTTTCTGTATCCTTCTGCTGTGCTGAAGAAGAATTCCACGAAACAGTGGGTATATCCGGAATCGCTGTTCACTACGTCTGTTTGTGGACCACTTCGGCATCGTTGGACGTCATAAAACAAACCTTTATGGCTTGTTTTCACCAGATAAGAATCTGACCCATTGCTTCTTTCAGAGACTTGCATAGCCTACAAAGACTTTCAGACCCCTATAAGACTTATGTTTATTTGGTTCTATGTTTTCAAGAGAATCCATCAAGAGTGCATATTTTGGGACTTTCAGAGATTTAGAAGATTTCTGTTTATTTGGTTTTGCAGAGAGTGCATATTTCATATATTTCATAGTGTTCAATGTTCTGTATAGATTATATAAAGAGTTTATATTGACATCACATTGTTGTACTTGGTCATTGTGTTGCCTTTGGATATTACTACTATGTGACTTCCCAGCTTCAGCGGATACTGGTCTAAGCCTCTTGTTCTCTTGTACTCACCAGTGATATCACCCCCTTCTGGAAAAATCTCCAGTTAGTTTCCGTGGCAACCAGCCACTACTCTTTGGTCATGCAAAGAGATACTTAACAGGCTGGGCTAGAGCCTTCAACTTACCAAAGACACTGATTTGACCACTTTAGTAGCCTGCCTTGCTACAGAATTCCATCTTACAGATATAAAACCACACGCTTGACTAAGAACCCAAAGATGACATCCAGACTAACAGTATAAATGTCCATTTAGAAACAATTACTAGAATTTAATTTTCACAGAAGCCAATTCATTTTACCTCCAAATAAACTCTTCAAGTTAGTTTGCAACCCACCCCACATTGCTTCCAATTAATTTGTCACCAAATAATTTTCCACTCAAATCCTGCTCCAAAATCAATTCCCGTTCATTTATTTGTCCCCTTTCATCATTACACCAGTCCACAAATCAAAAAAGAAAACAAATAGAGTGTAAATTTCCATTTCGATGAGGAAACAGGAGGAAACATGAAAGTTACAGTACAAAAACCTACAAAAGATTAAGCAACAATGAAAAGTATAAAATAAGCAGCAGCAGCAACAGTACATTCATTCCAATGACTTAAAAGATAAAAGACCTGAGGGTCAGTTTGGAAGCAATCATAGGTTATCTTTAGAATGTGGAACAAAGCCAGTTAAAATAGTTTCTACTTTCCTGGCTTGGGAGAAAGGCTGCGAGTCAGCAGCCAGCCTCTGACTGACAGCAGCTCTTTCAGTCATTGTTTCTACATTTGCATCAAGACATATAAATCAGCAGATACATAATTTTTGCAAATCTGTGCCCTCATATCTCATCTCTTTTAGTTCTGCACTTCCTGGGGGGTGCGGATTTGTAAGTGGCCACCCTAACCTTAAGAAGAAGAAGAGGAGTTTGGATTTGATATCCTGCTTTATCACTACCCGAAGAAGTCTCAAAGCGGCTAACATTCTCCTTTCCCTTCCTCCCCCACTCTGTGAGATGGGTGGGGCTGAGAGACTTCAGAGAAGTGTGACTAGCCCAAGGTACATGTGGAGGAACGGAGACGCGAACCTGGTTCACCAGATTACGAGTCTACCGCTCTTAACCACTACACCACGCTTGAGGAGATTTCACCCCTCCCATACCCAAGAATCTCCTGAGAATCTCCCGAGGTCTCTGCTGACTCTACAGAGAGGAGGAGCAATGTACTGCTCTCTACTTAATTAGTCAAGTGAGTGAATCTCTGTGTGTGTGAGAGAGTCAGTCAGTGTGTCGGAGAGAGAGTGCAAGAGATTGTGTTTATAGATAAGATTGCTGCTAAGAGCAGCTGCAGGCACTCAGAGTATAGCATTGATTTATGCTCAGAATATTTAGCTCTGTATATAGTTTTGTATTATAGCTGTAGTTATAGAATAAAGGAGGATATTTTACAGAGCTGCTCTCCGAGTGGTTTATACTCTGCAAGACTCTGCAAAACGCTGCTGCGCAATGACTGTATTATTGAGACAGTGAATCCGGTGCTCTCAGCTCCAAGCTGTGAGTCCACAGCACTGTGACCTGTTCCTGTGGTAAAGGAGGTCTCTGGCAGCGCTACCCAGCTCGCCTAGCCCAGTCGGGGCTGTAGTGCATGAGTCCAGTTGGTACACTGGCTCAAGGGCGATGCTGACAACGCTAGCTCTCCACATTAAGGAATGTGGAGACAATGGGATATCCAAAGTTGCTACCATATGGAACCTGACACTTGGACAACGTAAATGTATTCTTCGTGCCCTTACTATGGCCAAAAGAGTGATCCTGATGCACAGGAAAGCTAAGTGTACAACTCCATTTAATCAAGCATTGAAGATAGGACTACACTTGCGATTTACGAATGGATTTCTTATAGACGTAGCCTTTGCGTGGACAAGTATAATGACATTTGGAAAGTGTTTATACATAATGTAGTAGCTTAAAAATAAACGCAAATCTATTGGGGTAATTATAATACCTATACATTAAATAAGTACCACTGGAATTGGAATTGTTAACGTTTAGAAATTTGCACTAAAATGCTGATGGATTTCATGAGGTTGTTACATATATATATTTCCAAAGTTGCTACCATATGGAATCTGACACCTCAGTTTGCTATGTATTTTTATTGATTGGGGGGCAGCTGCCCCTCCATGCCCCCCGGCTACACCCATGGCTCAGTATACTCATGTTACTATAAGAGTAGCTTATTATACTTGCACCCAAAAATTATTGTGCACAGGACTTGAGCAAAATCCCTTTGGATTCAGCATGGCTTATTTCTGAATGATTGGGTTGCAAGCTCACAATTTTTAGTACACTTGTTTAGGAAAAACACCCATTGAACATCTGTGCAGCACAGTTTATGCACTGAACTTAATGGGGCTTGTTTGCATGGTTGAATAAGCACATGGTCATGTACCCCTCTTTCCCCCCCTTTAGGTTTTAAAAAAGCCAGGCTGTTGTACAAATCCTATGCACTTACCTGGGAGTAAACCTCAGTTAACATGGAGGACTTATTTCCGAATAAGCATGAGACCGTCCTATAAGTGCAATAATGTTACCCCACAGCCTGATAAGCACTGAAAATTAACTGGACTTTGTGTTTACAAAGCAATTGCCAAATCATATACAATAGCTAGCATTAAACAATTAAACAACATACATATACTTCAATAAGCCTAAGCAAACTTAGACAAACACTGTACTAAATATGTATAAAATAATTACCAATTCCCCTGCCCCGCCCCCCGGTAAGATACAAGGTTTCAGAAGAGTTTGTTCTAAAATGCATATAGTTTAAAATCTGGATGGACCTATGCTAGTCCTTTTTAAGACTAAGGCTTATTCTCTCATTTCCCTCTTACAAGACGATCCTGGCCACCTTCTTGTTTCATTACTTGTGGGGTGAGTCACCTCCCCTGAGCAAGATGTCTACCTGTTTGTGGGGTTGAGATTTCCCATAGTACTTTGAGCTATAAGTAAGGTGAGAGTCTTCATACTCTTTTTAAAAGAGGAGTGAGTGTAAGTAGCAGCTCTTTTGCAGAGATGCTTTTCCCAGCGCTGATAGTTTTCATTTTGTTGTGCTTTCTTCAACTGATATGGCTTCTTCTGCAATTCTCTCTGAAGGTAATCCCGCAAATTAAGTGGGTTATTTATTTAAAACAGTTTTGGGCCTGTTACTGTTGCTAGTATTTTAGATTTTGGTTCTTTGTGTATTCTCAAACAAGCCCCTGGGCTCATTCACAAATTTAACGCTAATTAAAGGGGCCATTGTTTTGCTTGTTACTATGTCGTGTATTTGTGTGTGTTTACATTGCAAACTGCCCTGTGATCCTTGGATGAAGAGCGTCATAGAAATTTAATAAAACACTGCTTGTCTTTTTAATTTTTTAAAAAATATGTTTCAGTTGCCAAGTCGTTCTGGCTGCTTGTGAAAGGGGAGATTTATAATAATACAAATGTATTTATGTGTATATATGTATAAAATGTGTGTGAGAAACAGACACTAGGGAAGTAGCACATAGTATCCCTGAGATTTGGAGTTTTATGTGAGAGAGAAAACAGCTGTCTTGGGCCACAACAGCCAATAAAAAGAAAAGGCCCTTCTAGGGTTTACTTCAAAGAGCCTCGCTGGCTGTGGAATTTTCCTCCCTCCACTACACAGAGAGATGGCCGTATCTCCTGTGCCCTCTCTAGCCCCCATGCGTCTCTATGGTAAGCCGCTGCCCGCGAGCCTAGCGGGAGGGGGGAATCTGAACCGGCTTTGTAGACGCATGCGCAGCAGCTGCGGCGGCGCTGGGGCTCCACATTGGCGGAAGGAGTCGTGGAGCGAACCATAGAGAGGGCAGAGATGGAGACGGCGGCAAGAGAAGAATTAGGTACGTACCTTTATGTTTGCCGGGTGGCGGAGGGGATTGAATGGGTGGTTGGGGGAATAACTCTGATCGTTAATGGGGAGAAGTGTTGGGAGTACGGGGTGGGGGGGAAGCGAAGTGTTTTAATCTCCTTTTTTGTTTCCGTATTACCCCTCTCCGCCCGTCATGGTTTGCCCCGTTCGCGTTTTCTATATCCGAGGAGTCGGGAGAGACCATCCTGTTTGGAGGGGTGTGGGGGACGCAGGTTTGAACCGAGCCCCTTCCCCAGCTTAGCCTGGGCTGGCGCTGCAGCCTCGGGAGGGTGAGGAGAGGCCGGTGCGTTGGAGTTAGCAAAATCCGCCTTTGCTTTTAACTCTTGCAGGGGGATTGCAGTGTGTTTAAAAAAAGGGGGGATGGGGAACCATATTTTTATTGTATTTATTTCATTTAATAAGATTTATACTCCTCTTGATTGTGAAAAACAAAACAAAACAAAACCCTCAAGGCGGTTTGCAAAACCCTCAAGGGCGGTTTACAAAAGACAAAACTGTAAAGGCAGCTCCTTTTAAACGTGCAAAAGGTTGAAATCAGATTAATGGGACCTGAGCTTTCCAAGCACCTGGGTAGCTTTGCCTGAACAAGAATGTTTCTAGAGAGCGGCAAAAAACAGAGCGGTGAAGATGCCTGTTGGATCTCAATAGGCAGGGAGTTCCGAAGTGCAGGCGCTGCTGCACTAAGTGATTGGATTCCTTCCACTAGCACCTTAGAGACCGACTAAGTTTGTTATTGGTATGAGCTTTTGTGTGCATTCACACTTCTTCAAATACACAGCCAGTGTGGTGTAGTGGTTAAGAGCGGTGGACTCGTAATCTGGGGAATCGGGTTCGCGTCTCCGCTCCGCCACATGCAGCCGCTGGGTGACCTTGGGCTAGTCACACTTCTCTGAAGTCTCTCAGCCCCACTCACCTCACAGAGTGTTTGTTGTGGGGAAGGAAGGGAAACAAGAATGTTAGCCGCTTTGAGACTCCTTAAAGGTAAAGGGTAAACTGACCATTAGGTCCAGTTGTGGATGACTCTGGGATTACGGAGCTCATCTCGCTTTATTGGCTGAGGGAGCCGGCATACAGCTTCTGGGTCAAGTGGCCAGCATGACTAAGCCGCTTCTGGCGAACCAGAGCAGTGCATGGAAATGCTGTTTACCTTCCCGCTGGAGCGGTACCTATTTATCTACTTGCACTTGTGACGTGCTTTCGAACTGCTAGATTGGCAGGAGCAGGGATTCGAACTGTCAACCTTCTGATCAGCAAGTCCTAGGCTCTGTGGTTTAACCCACAGCACCACCCGCATCTCTTGAGACTCCTTAGGGTAGTGATAAAGCGGGATATCAAATCCAACCCCCCCCCCCCAAACTGGAAGGATTTTTTTTTTATTTTGTTTCGACTATGGCAGACCAACACGGCTACCTACCTGTAAGTGACTGAGTGATTGGAGTTATTGCAAATGCAGTAACAGGTGTTGAAGGGCCATGATGTGGCACCTGTAGTGGTGCTGGTTCCGCCGATTGAAGCGGTTGAGTAGGCGCATGTAGGTTGACAAGGCATCACTCCTGTTGGCAATTGTGCTGCAGCATTCTGCACTAACTGCAGCTTCTGGATCAAGCACGAGAGAAGCCCCACAACCAGCGCATTGCAGTAATCCTGTCTTGAAGGAACCAACGCATTAAACTAGTTTGTTACTACTGACCCCACTTAAAATGTGTGCAGGTTTCCAAATGGCCCACCACTCTCCAAGAACTGTGTGGCTGAGTTTTTCATATTTGCGGCGAATATTTATTTCTTCCCCTTTGCACAATGAGTGGATGGGGGTGCAAGTGGTCTCTTTGAATTTTAATTTGGGGCATTTGGCAATCCAGTGGGTGGGTGGATTCAGACAAAGTCGTACATGAGTGGTGATTTGAAGTGGAGAAGCAAGGCCACCTGAAAGGGATGTGCACGTTTTTATTTGGATGTGACAGTTCAGCTTTGCGTGTATATTTCTTTTGCATTGTCAGCGCTTAGACTACATAACCTTTTGAGGGCACTTCCAACTCTGATTCCGCATGCCGTAAACTCTCAGAATCACCTTAAATGTGGGGCAAGGAAGGAGACAATGAGTGTTGATGGATCTTGCCATGTGTGAATGTGTTCATATGAGGTGTCGCTGCACCACCTCTTAACACACACCCTGCTCCTGTTTCACATGGTGTGGCTTCGCCATCTGAGCAACTTGCCTTAATCAATCCAAATTTCAATGGAATTCTGACTTTCCAATGAGTTAAGGTGTGTGTGTGAGAGAACACCATAGCTAGGACTTCTGCCCTGTGGAGGTTACGATGGATGTAATAGCCACAAGGTTTACTTTGGAAAGAGTACTGAGATGCAATTAAGACTACTGTATTCCTCCTTGGACCTGATCATTCAAGCATTGTGCAAGAGCGAGTTGGGTAATGGAAATCTACCCTTGGCTTTTACTGTAGCTGCAAGGAAGGAAAAAACCATCAAACAAACTGCACCGAGCCACACAAGCAGCTGAGACAATAAACTATTTATTTATTTCACGAAATTTATCCACCACTTGATTGTAAAACCCCTCAAAGCAGTTTCTCTCCCCCCCAAAGATAAGCCCAACTGCTATTGATTTATTATCACGCAAGCTTCTCCTATGCTTGTTTTGCATGCTAGAAATTCTATGTACCGCATGTTCCAACTGGCTTCCAACTAAGAGAAGTGCCGGATCGAATTCTGAATTCAAAATACTTGCACCCTCCTTTTCCACCTTGACCCTGTAAGCCTTTTCACAGATCTTAATTAAAGTAGCATTAATTAAAAACACAATCTGAGGGAGCAATCCTATACACAGAAAGGTAGCGTGAAGCAAACTGGCTTAAAATTACCTCAGATTCAAACTGGGTTCAGGAGTGGGGCTACTGCTGGCTTAGAGCTAACCTAATCCTGGCAGAGAGAAAATGAACATTTTAAATATGGTCTGTTTTATGCCACCCCTTTTGCTGACTTAACTTGTGTTCACATGAGCAATCTGAACGGGCTAAGCATAACTGGTACATGGTCAGTCTTCCAAAAGAACACATGAGTTACTTAATTCAACAATTGAACATGCTTCTATCCAGGGCTTCCCCCCCACCAGCTGGAGCTCATTGGAGCTCAACTCTGGCACCTCTCAGGTGGGTGCCATTGCTTTTCAAAGAGAAAAAGGGAGAAGTTCATGGTGAGTTCCGGCACCTCTTTTTCTAGAAAAAGAGCACTGCTTCTCTCCATTTCTGAAACACTGGTGTGGTTGACTTGTTCATCCAGAAGCTTTATACGAATCTTCCACATTTCTGAAAGGCTTTACATATTTGGCTTAGCCACATGACTGCGTTTAACTACAAGCCTTGTTCCTTGACCTTTCAATATACCATTTTATTATTTATTATTTAATCTGGTGCTCTGTAGACCCGAGCAACATGGATTGCTGTTATAATCATAGTCCCCATCCCAATTCATGTATGATGAATTGCTCTTTCAGACAAAGCATTTATCCATCTTCTGACTAGCCAAGATACCAGGGTGGATAAAAATCAATGATTTTTAAAAAATAAATCGGATTAAAAAAAAATTTAATTGGATTTTTAAAATAAAATGCTTTTGGAGGAAAAATCTTTCCAAAGATAGTTTTCTGTTTAAGTTACATTATAGTCCAAAGGCTATTCATCAGGAAATAAAGATTTGTTTTAGGTTTCTCATATGTGCTAAAACTCAGTCTAAGTTGTTTTGGTTTTTTAAATCGTTTAACTACATCAGTTAACAAACATGGATACATATACTATGTTATTGTTTTACTTAAATAAATTGTTTAAATTGTTAAGGAAATGGTTATTTTTCTCCTTCCAATAAAGTACAGCAGAAAAGTTGTCCAAATATAAAGAATAATTTCATAATTACCTGTCTATTAGAAACAAATTTCTAATTGTATAACCAAATTAGTATTTTTTGATATAACTCTAAAAGCTACTCTGAAAATTTATTGTTCCAAAAATGAAACCTTCATCTGGATGTAAATATTAAGATTATACCAGCAAGAACGAGTCTTTCTGTAAAAAAATGATTTAAATCAAGACTTACTGACTAGTGATTTAAATGGATGATTTAAATCAAATCCACCCTGCTAGATACTGCAACGAGCATGTGATTACAAAATTGAGAGACAAATACTTCATTGTGTATCGCTGAGATAGCAAAGGATGCCTGCCTTGTCATTCAGTGGGTTGGGTTTAGGCCATAAAAAGTGCATTCTGTTACACTAATATGTGGGTCTTTATTTAATACAGACCGTACAGAGCTAGTACATTAATATTAATAATCTTTTCCGGGACTGCTTATTTTATTACTGGTATACTTGGCATGGTATCTAGTCTTACCTGTTTATGGAACAGTGGCTGAAGAGTTAGCATGAAGTTTTAATTTGGTTCTCTTCACGCATCTGTAAGTATGGGAAGAGACTGTGCTTGCTTGATAATTATTTTTCTTGCACAGATTGCTTTCCACCTTTGCACTAAGAATTATCTGCTGGACAAATGATACGATGGACTTAATCATTTTAATCAGTGGTGGGGAGAACCCCTGGCTCATAGGCCAAATTACGCCTCATACTGGAAGGCTGTTTCCCCTCAAACCTGTCCCATAGCTGGCATCATATGTGACACCAGGTGCAGGGCAGGTAAAGACACTTCCTCAAAGGATGGATCTGGAAGCCTTAAAAGTGTACTCTTGATTGCTCTCAATTGTTCATTGACAAATGAGGCTTGCTGTGGGTACCGAGCAGTTGATTGACACTTAACAACAACAACAACAACAATAATAATATCTTTATTGTCATTGCCCCCTCTCGGGGACAACGAAATTACTTGGCTGCTCCATCCACCCAGGTAGGGCACTCCACACAAAATCAAAACAACTATAAAAACACTAATTAAAACAATACAGTATAATACAGCAAGGAAGATTAGATGACTTTCAAAGTCCAGGCTTCCCATTCAGGGCCGGGATCGCTCTGGAGAAGAAGCTGTTCTTGAGACGGCTCGTTCTTGTCTTCATCGTCATGTATCTCCGTCCCGACGGCAGGAGCTCGAAGAGACAGTGACCAGGATGTGATGGATCTTTTACTATGTCCAGTGCCTTCCTCTGGCACCTTTATGTGGCATAAATCTGCTCTAAGGTGTAGAGTGGGCAGCCAACAATGCTCTCTGCTGCATTAACAACTCTGCACAACCCCATCCTGTCCTGGGTAGTACAGCTTCCGTACCACACACATAAGCCATAAGTGAGCACGCTCTCAATGGCACAGTGATAGAAGGCAAGCAGCAGTTTCTGCGGAAGATGGTTTTTCCTTAGGATTCTCAAAAAGTACAGTCTCTGCTGCGCCGCCTTCACAAGCCCCCTTGTGTTGACACTCCAGGACAGATCCTCTTGTAATACAATGCCCAAGAGCAGCTGATATTGGTCGCTGACATCTGGTCGCTGTCCAAATTGGGCTTGCTCAAAGCGCCAATCAGCTGACTGGTGCTCATAAGCCTTGCAGCAAAATGCTACCTTTGCACACATGAAACAAAATTAAAAAATTGTGTGCATGCACATGAAAGCTCATACCAATAACCTTTGCATGTCACGAGTCTATCTCATATATTAGTTTCACCTTTTAAGTTGAATTACTGGAATAAATGAACTTTTCCACGATACTCTAATTTTCCGAGTTACACCTGTAGTTGGTCTCTAAGGTGCTACTGGAAGGATTTTTTTTATTTTGTTTCGACTACGGCAGACCAACACGGCTACCTGCCTGTAACTTTGCACACATGGTTTGAAATCAAAGGAAATGGGACACACAGGTACTGCAGATAGGCTGACTTGAGCTCAGTCTGGTCAGCAAAGGAAAATACAATAATTTTATACATCATTTTATAAATTAGCTAACATACAACATTGTACTATTCGTTAATAGCTGGATCTTCACGATGCTTATTTTGTCAGACAAATGGCTTAGTGTTGATCTCTGCACTGGTAGGCGCTTCATTCAGAATCTGTTTGCAAGAGCACCGTCCAATTTCCTCTAGGCATGCACTTTTACAACTGTTTGCAAATCTTGGAAAGCACCATTCTGGTATTGGCTTTTGAGCAAATGCCTGATTCAGCAAAGGAGTGTGCTTCTGGCTCTGCCTCACTTGTTGAGCCAGTTGGGCCACTTGGGTAAATGATACATAAAGTCAAATCTCTGGGTGTGGGTCTGGATCCTCGGACTGCAAGGATAAGCATGTTCAGACATTTACCTGGACATGCAGATTCTCCAGGTAAGGTTGGGGACAAGGGTGTGCATTAAACTCCACCCCAGTGTTCTTGTAAACAGGTGGAAGACCCCCTGGCAGGGATGGAGGGGGGCACAAGGGATGGGATGGGGCTTGCATGTCCCTATCTCCATTGACCCTGTGATAATTTGCATGCTTAGGCAAATCTTTCAACTTAGAATCACAGAACTGTAGAGTTGGAAGGGACCATGAGGGTCATCTAGCCCAGCCCCCTGGAATGCAGGAATCTTTTTATAGCTCGAACCTACAGCCCCTGAGATTAAGAATCCAATGCTCTACCGCCTGAGCTATCCCTTGCCAACTGGAGGTTTCATCTATCTTCTCTTATTTTGTGCCCTCCCTCTACTTCCACTTTTCCTCTTTCCTGTTCATTCTACCCCAAACTTCCGCACGAAATGCTAATATAAGTGCTCAGCAGCAGCATTTTAGATTTCTTCCCTGTCTTCCTGTGTTTTTCCTACCCCATTTGGTTTTATACCAAAGAGGCTTTCTTTTTTGCTCATTCAGAATGAGGGCAGGAGTAATGCCCTCGCCCTAAATTGGCTTAGTTATGCTCGCCAAGCAGCAAAACCTCATGTTATATGGCCTCATCAAGAAGCCTATGCAGAGTGATAGTGGCACTTATTGCCTTCATTCTGATTTGGCTTCATGCCATAGCCAAATTGGATTGGTTGGTTCCAGGTGCTGGTATAACCCTTTAATGAAGTGACATATATATGTATATATAAAAGAACCAAAGCCATAGATTAGGAACAGAAACAGGATGGAACTGATGGTGACCAACATAAAAAAAAGTAAGTGAGTGAAGACTTTCGGAAAATGTAGTTTGAAGCTACAGGGGTACCTCCAGTTACAAACTTAATTCCGTTTGTAACCCAAAACCGTTCTTAATATAAGGTGCGCTTTCACTAATGGTGCCTCCTGCTGCTGCTGCGCCACTGGCGCGCGACTTCCGCTCACATCCCGGGGCAACGTTCGCAAGAAGGGGCGTCTACTTCCAGGTTAGCAGAGCTCGTAACCTGAAGCATTCGCAAAGAGGGTGATACGTAACACGAGGTTCCATTGTATGCTGATTCAATCCATTAGTTGAAGACCAAAACAGAGGGGAGGCTAAATGATGCAGAAGTGTTGACTTTGTTCCTGAACGCATTTCTCCCTCCTCTTTACACCTGCATTTCCATCAAGGACCTAAATGGATTACTTTTACTTGTTCTTTGGCTCCCACTGCCTGAAATCAAATTCAGTGCCTGAAACATTACCTCTGAAATGTACCAAGTTTGGCGTCATTGCTGTAAGATTTAGCCATCTTAATGGATAAAGTGAGTCAGTTACATTGGGCAATCATAATTTGGGAATCATAATTTGGGAATGCATTATAGAGATACCATTTATATTGATTTCACATGAAGAAACTAAAAAAAAAAAGTCGTTACTATTGTGTGACTCCTTTTTGCACTCTTGTGGGAAGGAAATTGGAAAGGGTTACTAGCCATTTGCTAGGGAAATGGATCTTTGTCAGCTGGGAAAGAACTTTTTGCCCATCAGCTGAGGGAAATGAGAGTCAACTTTGGCCGAGGGAGAACTGGAAGTAAAGGTGACCTGAGAATAATGTCCCCAAATTTCGCAGGTGGCTTTGGAAGAACAGGAAAGGAAGTTTTAAGTTACGGTTCTACAGGGAGAAAGGTCTCATCTTCTAAACAAAGTGATCAGAAGCATATTTCTGCGGCATGAGCAAAATAAATAATCCAGGACAGATGACATCCACATATATGCCCTATTGATAGTCATGGCTTCCCCCAGAGGATCCTGGGAATTGTAGTATAGCAATGCTGCTGACCCCAGAAAGCCACAGCTACAGCAGCCTTAACAACCATTGCTGATAAAATTGTATAAGCCTGGTTTAAATATTGTGGCCATAGTGATGTCTTGTCTACTCATGAACACACAGAGCCGCCTTCTGAGTTGCATCCTTGACCCAAACAGGAGATGGTCCCCCTGCCCTAGATCAGTCCCTGTTTCTAAACTCCCTTATGTTGCTTTCTAGTCTAGCATTATGCTGCAAGAGTCAATGAGCTGAAAACCTGATGAACCAGCTTTATGTGATGCCTGTGGGGCTTTGGATTTTTCTTGTGGTTTTAAGCAGAGGTTCGATGGCTATATATGTCGTGGATGCATTAGCTGAGATTCCGGCATTTGCAGCGGGTTTGACTAGATGACCCTCAGGGTACCTTCCAACTCTGTTATTCTATGTCTCTGGGTGCTATTTTCTGAGGCAGAAGTGGGGGCTAAGTTCACCTCCGGAAGCTTCTAGAACTCCAGCAGCCCTTTTGTGAGTGCCTGAAAAGACCAGTGTGTTGTTTAGCTTAATGTTTAGCTGACTGGTGGCTCACATGCATTGTTTCCTGACAGTCCAGCTGCTACACAACCAAACAATGGTAGATTTCTCAGTGGCTTCTCTGGATAAAGAGAGAGAGAAGTCAGGTGGATTAGTTGGGTCTGGCTGCAGATTTCACAGCTGATAAATGCAAGGCAAGCGGGTTACCTGGCTGTAGAGAGGCCAGATTTGATCGATTGGGAGAAATGCCATGTAATCCAGCAAAACCATCCTATCAGAGTTCTGAGTTCTTGAGCTGATATGCCAGGGCTACAGCTGATCGCGGAAACCATCCCTGCGGCGAATGTTGTTTAGGAATTGCCCTTCCTCCAGAGGCGGGCACAACCACCAATAAGCAATAAAATACACCAATGAATAAAGCATTGGAATTGTAAAGTTGGAATAATATTATTAATTTATATCCCACCCATCTAGCTGGGTTTCCCCAGCCACTCGAGACAGCGCCCAACAGAATATTAAAAACACGATAAAACATCAAACTTTAAAAAACTTCCCTAAACAGGGCTGCCTTCAGAAGTCAGATAGTTGTTTATTTCCCAAGCGCCTATCCGGTCCAACCCCCTCAATGCAGAAATCTCAGCTAAACCATACATGAGAGATGACCATCCAACCTCTGCTTAAAAACCTCCAAGGAAGGAGTGATACTGCTTTTAGTGATCAAGCCCCTCTGTTGCCAAACTCTTGAGAAGTCTGGATAAATCACCTAGAGGACCTCACTTCAGGGGGGTGGGGGTCATTCTGGAGCTGAGACCCCCACTATGGAGAAGAGGCCCCTTGCTTATAAACCCGTGGGGACCAGGATCAGAGCCTCTAGCCAGTTTTAAGATTTGAGCCGGCTGGTATTGGAAGAGGCAGACCCAAAGATATTTAGGCCCCTGAGTCATTTTAGGGCTTTATAATGCAGTACAGTGGTGCCCCGCAAGACGAACGCCTTGCAAGACGGAAAACCCGCTAGACGAAAGGGTTTTCCGTTTTGGAGGTGCTTTGCAAAACGAATTTCCCTATGGGCTTGCTTCGCAAGATGAAAATGTCTTGCGAGTTCCTGCGGGTTTTTTCCCCTTTCCCCCCCTTTTCCTAAGCCGCTAAGCCGCTTATCAGCTGATCCGCTGATAAGCCGCTTATCAGCTGATCCGCTAAAAGCTGCTAAACCGCTATTAGCGTTAATCCGCTAAGCTGTCAATGGGCTTGCTTCGCAAGACGAAAAAACCGCTATTCGAAGAGCCTCACGGAACGGATTAATTTCGTCTTGCGAGGCACCACTGTACCTTATTGCTGCTACCCAGCGACTGAGGATACCTTTCTTGCATTATGTGACATCGGGCCTAGTCTTCCAGCAGAGTTACTAACCAGTACAAGTGGATTGGGGCATGCAAAGGTGTTAAAATTTCCCCAATCTCTACCCCATGGGCCACCAGGTTGTTCCCTGGCTCCACCTTTTCACCTGAGGGCGCCAGAATCCTTAAAATCAAGATCTAGTAGCTGCGGGGGGAAAGCACTGAACTGCTTTTGCATCTCCAGCTTAGTAAGACTCAAAAGCGTTCGATTCTTACTGTTGTTATGCCGAAGCAGAATGTGCCATTGTGACGCACTGATGAGGAAATACTTAAAGCTGTCTTTGCATAGGAATTCGTCTGTAATTAAGGCATAGATAAGATGGCACTGAAATATGACCTTCAACTAATGTGTTTTTCATGAAGAGGGTATGGGGCGATCACAACTTCTGTATGCTGTATTATTTCAGTCTTCCAACTAGCTAATGTAACCTGCACAGTGAAATTTAATATGGCAAGGTTAGGCAACATGGCGTTCTCCAGATGTTGGTTTAGGGCAGTGTTTCCCAAACACTTCAGCTGTTGTTGGACTACAACTCCCATCATCTCTAGCTAGCAGGACCAGTGGTCAGGGATAATGGGAGTTGTAGTCCAAAAAACAGCTGGAGACCCAAGTTTGGGAAGCCCTGGTCTGTATCTCCCATAAGCTCCCAACTGTCATGCTGAACGGACAGGGTTGATGGGACTTGTAGTCCAGCAAAATCTGGAAGGAACCTTGTTGGCTTCCCTGTAATATGAGGGTGATGGCCTAGTTCATTCAAAGAGCAGATGAGGTACGAAACCTGCTTCTAAACTAGGCTTCCTCAACCTTGGGTCCCCAGGAGTTGTTGGACTACAAGTCCCATAATCCCTAGCAGGACCAGTGGCCAGGGCTGACGCAAGTTGTAGTTGAAGAACATTTGGAACCCAAGAGTCTGCACCACTCATTTTATTGAAGCTTCCCATCAGAAAAAAAAGTCGACCTTGGCTTATAACAGAAGTAGTAAAAAGAAATGGCAACAAGTCAAATAGAGAAAAGCACCAGTTGAAAATATCCTATAAGATTCAGAGGTATGGATAGCACGAAAAAAATGCAACTAGCTGTATGATGATAAGCCAGTGTAAACAGAAAGCTTTGCCTGGTTCCAAATGATGTCATAGTTGGTTCCAGGTCAGCTGGTCTCCCCCTGCTTCGTGAGAAAGTGCCTAGAATAATGAAAATGGTTGCAACTGAGTAGTAGAGCATCTGTTTTGCATGCAGAAGTTCCTAAGTTCAATCCTTGGCATCTCCAGGCAGGCCTGGTAATGTCACCTACCTTGAAACCATTGTGGCTAATAGCCATGGGCAGTCTTATAATCCACAAACTGGGATGCGGGTGGCACTGTGGTCTAAACCACTGAACCTCTTAGGTTTGCTGATTGGAAGGTCGGCGGTTCGAATTCCCGCGATGGGATGAGCTCCTGTTGCTCTGTCCCAGCTCTTGCCAACCTAACAGTTCGAAAGCACACCAGTGCAAGTAGATAAATAGGTACCACTCCTGTGGGAAGGTAAATGGCATTTCCGTGCGCTCTGGCACTCGTCACAGTCCTCCATGCACCAGAAGCGGTTTAGTCATGCTGGCCACAACACCCCGAAAGCTGTCTGTGGACAAACACTGACTCCCTGGGCCTGAAAGCGAGATGAGCGCCGTGACCCCAGAGTCACCTTTGACCGGACTTAACTGTCCAGGGGTCCTTTACCTCATCCACAAACTTGTACATAATCCTTTTTTAAAGCCATCCAAGTTGGTGGCCATTGCTGCTTCCTGTGCTGCCTGAAGAACATTTCTGGCAGGATGAACGGCTTGACGACCTCGAAACGTATTGGGTTCTTCCCTCTTCCCCTCATGTTTTAATAGATCTGGAAGTAATGAAGCCTTTAATAGCAGAGCAGAATTCGGACAGCGAAGACGAGAATGAAAATGAATTGCTACCGCCAGAGAAGAAGTATCAACTCGATAACCAGGACAGCATTTCGTAAGTACCGTATTTCTACTTAAGAAAACACATATCTGTATATAAAATACTATACATTTATTGCTGGGATGCAGGTGGCGCTGTGGATTAAACCACAGAGCCTAGGACTTGCTGATCAGAAGGTCGGCGGTTCAAATCCCCGCAACAGAGCTCCCGTTGCTCGGTCCCTGCTCCTGCTAACCTAGCAGTTCGAAAGCACGTCAAAGTGCAAGTAGATAAATAGGTACCGCTCCAGCGGGAAGGTAAACGGCATTTCCGTGCGCTGCTCTAGTTCTCCAGAAGCGGCTTAGTCATGCTGGCCACTTGACCCGAAAGCTGTATGCCAGCTCCCTCGGCCAATAAAGCGAGATGAGCGCCGCAACCCCAGAGTCGGCCACGACTGAACCTAATGGTCAGGGGACCCTTTACCCTTTACCTTTTTACCTTTATTGCATTTATATCCCACCTTATTCTCAAAGGAGTTCAGGGTAGTTCTCTCCCTCCTCATTTAATCCTCGCAACAACCCTGTGAGGTAGGTTGGGATGAGGGTGTGTGACTGGCCCCAGGTCATCCAGTGAGCTTTATGGTTGAGTTGGGGGAGATTTGAACCCTGGTCTCCCAGCACCTAGTCTGACACTATACCACATACTGGCTTTCAATTGCATTACTCTTAAATTTAATTGTTGAAATAATTAAATTAAATAAAATTCCCTAGTGCCCTCCCGTCTTCCTTGTAGCTGCGGGGAAGCCCTATCCTTTGGGGCACATGTGTTCTAGTTGTTTTACATTGTCCTAGTTTAGAGATGTTGGCCTCTCTCTTTCATTTTTAGGTTTTTACAGACACTCACTCATCTCCTCAAAGGAAACGTTGGAACTGGACTTCTAGGCCTCCCACTTGCAATAAAAAATGCAGGCCTTCTGGTAAGTGGCTCATCAGTTCCGGTGAGGGGGGAATGTCTAGTTTAAATTTTACTGTTGACAGCTGTGCGTTGGCAGACTCCAAATGCATCCTGCAAAAAAAGGGGTTGCATCTAATGTTAGTCCTACTTGGAACACACCCATTGAAATTAACATGCACGGTTCCCTTGGGTGTACTCGGATTAGGAGTCACTCAATCCAAAGCACTGCAATGCGGAGTCACTCTGAAATTCTTCTTCTTCTTCTTCTTCTTCTTCTTCTTCTTCTTCTTCTTCTTCTAACCTTTGGGTCACTCCCAAGCCTGCTGGCCCTGTGTGGATGGTGCTGTTTTGGCAACGTTCAGATCAGCACCAGGAGGAATTGAGTTTGCTGTTAGCGTACAGGGTTATGGACTTGCAAGCAAAGGCTTTAAACACTTTCGGACAGTGGTGGGGAATCGTTCTTAAGTCCGAGGGCCGCATTCCCTTCTGTGCAAGCTTTCAGGGGCCACATGATGGTGGTCGGCCTGAGTAAAAATGGGCAGAGCAATGAATGCAAGTTTTACCTTAGTACAACAGTCTAGTCTCACTCACTCTCACTCTCACTCTCTCACCCCCCCTACCCTCCATTCAGAAAAGCAAGAAGCATTATTAGACACATTTCAGCCAGGTGAAAAGCACAAAACAGGGGCAGTGATGGGTGGGACCTGGGGGTAATGGCCTGGGGAGAGTGTGTGGCCGGAAGGGGTGTGTGGCCTGGGGAGAGGTGTGGCTGGAAGGGGTGTGGCTTGGGGAGAGGGTGTGGCCAGAAGGGGTGTGTGGCCTGGGGAGAGGGTGTGGCCGGAAGGGATGTGTGGCCTGGGGAGAGGGTGTGACCAGAAGGGGTGTGGCTTGGGGAGAGGGTGTGGCCAGAAGGGGTGTGGTGTGGCTGGAAGGGGTGTGGCCTGGGGAGAGGGTGTGGCCAGAAGGGGTGTGTGGCCTGGGGAGAGGTGTGGCTGGAAGGGGTGTGGCTTGGGGAGAGGGTGTGGCCAGAAGGGGTGTGTGGCCTGGGGAGAGGGTGTGGCCGGAAGGGGTGTGTGGCCTGGGGAGAGGGTGTGACCAGAAGGGGTGTGGCTTGGGGAGAGGGTGTGGCCGGAAGGGGTGTGTGGCCTGGGGAGAGGGTGTGACCAGAAGGGGTGTGGCTTGGGGAGAGGGTGTGGCCAGAAGGGGTGTGTGGCCTGGGGAGAGGTGTGGCTGGAAGAGGTGTGGCTTGGGGAGAGGGTGTGGCCAGAAGGGGTGTGTGGCCTGGGGAGAGGTGTGGCTGGAAGGGGTGTGGCTTGGGGAGAGGGTGTGGCCAGAAGGGGTGTGTGGCCTGGGGAGAGGGTGTGGCTGGAAGGAGTGTGGCCTGGGAAGCGGTTCTTCTTACTGTGCCTGTGTTTTTGTCTTCTACACAGCTTGGGCCATTCAGTCTTTTGTTCATTGGGATTGTATCCATCCACTGTATGCACATTTTGGTGCGATGCAGCCATTACCTATCCCAAAGGTAAGTGCTTGTCGACGGCTGAAGGGAAGTCAAAATCTGCCTCCCCTCCACTTTGCAAGATACCTTCCTTAGTTTGCTTCTTGGTTTCTAGGAAGCTTATATTTAATTTCAGAGTGTGCCGCAGTGGCCATACGGCTGGGGCTGGCTTTATCTGCATTTCTTGGCATTATCCGCTCTCGATTGCCCCACTTCAATTAGCCTGCTTAATTTGAAATGCTTGTTAGTCAATTTGGACTTTGTTTGCTGGCTGAGTGCTTTTTTTTTAAAAAAGCAAGGCAAAACTTGTTTCTGCAAAGTTGCATCTTGTTCAATAACCGTAGTTGGGAAATAATCAGTATTTTCTTTTCTCGTTCATGCCAGATTGAAAAAAACTACCTTAGGGTATAGCGACACAGTTAGCTATGCGATGGAATTTGGTCCTTTTAACGTATTGCAGAAACGAGCTTCTTGGGGAAGGTAAGCTTCTACAAGAATTTGAAACTGATCTCCCTCTTCTATCACCCTCCACTCTCCTTGCCTCTGCCTTTTCAGTTTGTAAGTTTGATTGTAGAGCCCCTCAATACCAATATGAGGTGCTTTGGGAGGCAGTCCTTTCCTGAAAAGTATTATAGAATCATAGAATTGTGGAGTTGAACCCCCTGCAATGCAGGAATCTTCTTGTCTGACACGGAACTCGAACCCATGACCCTAGGATTAAGAGTCTCATGCTCTACGAACTGAGCTATACCATAGGATAAGAATACAGTAGATAAATAACAATACACAGAATCTGTATCGTTGCTATTCATTTATTGCTATTATTCGGTTTCTTGCCCACCTTTCACCATAAGGAGGGGTGAACAGTGCAAAAATATAATGTTCCGATCAGAGAAAAACCTTTTACAATCAGAAGGCTAGGGTGGGTCATGAAAAAATACTGTATCTCGGGCATTGAAGGCCAGGGTAAAGACATGTTTCATAGTTTGCTAAAGTTATGTAATGAAGGTGCTCTTACGTGTTGGAAGGGGATTTTGCAGTTCATATAGGTGTTGTGTTGCTAGTTTTATAAAAAATGAGTATTGGGGGAGGGGTACGTTTACTGCAGGCAAAATCCCCAGGCTCTTTTGTCCCCCCCCCAAAAGGCATCCATCAAGATCTCCATGGATCACGATAACCTACTCACGTTACCTTTAATCAAATGCAGACGCATTTTAGTTAATAGAGTTGGCATTCACAGCCTACTGATGCAAACGGTGGCAAAAGTGATAATGCCATTGCAGGCACTGTGGCGGTGTGACCTAGAATCATAGAACTGTACGGTTGAAAGGGACCGCATGGGTCATCTAGTCTGGCCCCTGGAATTCAGGAATCTTTTTGCCCAAGGTGGGGCTCGAACCCACAACCCCTGAGATTAAGAGTCTCATGCTCTACTGACTGAGCTATCCAGCATCTAGCGTGTTCCAGTTACCAAATGGTATGGCTCTGGGAATGGAAAGCAGGGGCAAGCAGAGAATGGACGTATTCTGAATCTTCTGACTGCTCTGTCCTGAGGTGGGGTCCTTGAAGGGTTAGAACTGTATTGCCAACAAAATGCTGCGGTACAGTGGTACCTCGGGTTACATACGTTTCAGGTTATAGACTCTGCTAACCCAGAAATAGTACCTCGGGTTAAGAACTTTGCTTCAGGATGAGAACAGAAATCGTGCTCCGGTAGCACAGCAGCAGCAGGAGGCCCCATTAGCTAAAGTGCTGCTTCATGTTAAGAACAGTTTCAGGTTAAGAACGGACCTCTGGAACGAATTGCCGTATTTTTTGCTGTGTAGAACGCACCCAACCATAGGGCGCACCTTGTTTTAGAGGGGGAGAACAGGGAAAAACTATTCTCCCCCTCTCTGCTCAGCACCCCTTCAGCGAAGCGGCAGGAGAAACGGAGCCCCTTCCATTTCTCCTCCCGCTTCGCTGAACGGGCGCTGCGCAGCTCTCCCTCTCTGCTGAAGCCAGGAGAGTCTTGCTCTCCTGGCTTCAGCAAAAGGAACCCGAAGCCTGCGGGAACTCGCGCTGCGCTCCAAAGGCTTCGGGTTCCTTTCGCTGGCTTTGCTTTAGCACTGCTGCACCAGTAGTTGCTCCCAGGCCTTCTGCTGAGTCGTCCCTGTCTGATTTGCCCTGTAAACCAAATGCTGCCTCGGTCTGTGCACAACACCAGCCCGTCAACAGACTCTCTTGCGCGGGTGTGAAATCTGCCTGGAGACTTCATGGAACACTTTGATCCTTGTGGTTCAGGGAGTACTAACAGGTTTAGGAAAGCTGGACGTCAACCTGAATTTCATGCCTGTTTTAAGAGAAACATATCTCTGTCCTTGCACTGACTAACTAGTCTGTTTCCATTTCCCTTCCTTAAAAAGAGAAAGAAAAAAAGGGAAGATTTGCCCACCACTATATTTTGATTTTATGTACGTTGCCTAGTCAGTGTAGGCACTCCAGAAGGAAGGTAGCAAATTGCTGTTTTGCAGGGAAAGCTTCATTTGATTGCATACGACTCCTCAGTGCATTGGATGTGACGTCCAAATCTTTGCCTCCCCGCAGATAAACACTAGTTAACTTGAGTTTTCTCTCTCTCATTGTGCCACTACAGATACGTTGTGGACTTCTTCCTTGTGATTACACAGCTGGGGTTCTGCAGCGTTTATATCGTGTTCTTGGCAGAAAACGTGAAACAAGTAAGCCAATAAATTTATCCGTGGAATTGATATTGCACCGATCTTCCTGAAGGAGCCCAGGGTTAAAAAAAGGATGCAGAATTTGAAAAACAAAACACATTCTGAAAGCTGTTACAGCTGAAAACGTTATTCCCTCCAGTGATCTTGGGGCGGCTAGGAAAAGTATTCCTCAGCCATCCAATCCCTGGGTAGACAGGAATGTTTTCAGATTCCTCCTGATAAAGGTGCAGCATGCTAGGAAGGCATCCCACAAACAAGGAGCCACTGCTGAAAAGGCCCACCTGAGAAAGGTCGCCGCCAGTTCAATCCAGTTCATGTTTTACTCGGAAGCAAGTTCCACTGAATTGAGTCAGAGTGAGTGTACGTGGGATGTTTGGCGGTCTCTTCTTCTTTTTTGTGGCGATCACTTGTAGCTGAGTAAGATTGTCTTCCATAAACACAGTTTTAACAATGAGTCTGTAAGTGACTGTGGAGGCCAATTCTGGATCCACACATCCTTCCACAGTGGGGACATTGGTTTCCAGGTGGGAGTTGATCACGGTGTGGATTTGCCAATGTGCCTTTCATCTAGCATGTTTCTCCCTTTGCGTCCTGAGTTCGAGTGTCTTCAAAGCCCATGACACCTTTGGTAAAGGCTGTTCTCCAACTGGAGCGCTCGCAGGCTAGTGCTGTTTGTTGTGGGTTGTATGTTGTCTGTTGTATGTTCTCAGTGGGAAGGAGTCATAGGTTAGTGAAAGGGGATGTTCTTTGCAAGCCCAAACATCCCACGTTCAGTTCTTTGTATCTCAAGTAGGGCTGGGAAAAGACTCCTGTGTGAGACTCTGGAGAGCCACTGTCAGTCATCATGGATAAGATCGGTCAGTTCGTATTCATGTCAGAAGATTTGCTGTTATGGAATATTCACTCTGTAGGGGGAGCCAAAGGGCTAGCTATCAGAATGGCTATTAAAGTTAATTCTATTTCTTAAAGGGAAAACTTTTTTTTTTTTTGCTGTGTGCACTTGTCAACCACCGTAAACTACCCATAGCAAATAGATATATATATAAATTGCTGTTCCACATCCCTTGTGTCACGGTATCTCTGTTCGAAACCATGCACACCTTCTTTCTCTGCATGCTGATAGAGACTCTTCTGTTTGCAAAGCAAATGCATGGTGAAGCTGTAATGTCTGAGGAATCGCTCTCTTCCTTCTGCTTTCTCTGATGTACCGGAAGGAGGAACCTAGGGAGTAATGGAAGGGGTGTTGCTTCTGAATACCTGTTTCTGGGAATCGATACTGTGCTCAAGTCCTTCTTGGCCACTATACTGAACTCAATGGTCCTGATTGAGTAACCAGGCTGCTGCTGCTCATCTTCCTTTATACAGTGCCATTAATTATTATGATTATTATTAATATACCCAGCCCATCTGACTGGGTTGCCCCAGGCCACTCTGGGCAGCTTCTAACACATACAAACACATAATAAAACATCCAGCATTAATGTTGTTGTTGTTGTTTAGTCGTTTAGTCGTGTCCGACTCTCCGTGACCCCATGGACCAGAGCACGCCAGGCACTTCTGTCTTCCACTGCCTCCCGCAGTTTGGTCAAATTCATGCTGGTAGCTTCAAGAACACTGTCCAACCATCTCGTCCTCTGTCGTCCCCTTCTCCTTGTGCCCTCAATCTTTCCCAACATCAGAGTCTTTTCCAGGGAGTCTTCTCTTCTCATGAGGTGGCCAAAGTATTGGAGCCTCATCTTCATGATCTGTCCTTCCAGTGAGCACTCAGGGCTAATTTCCTTAAGAATGGATGCATTTGATCTTCTTGCAGTCCATAGGACTCTCAAGAGTCTCCTCCAGCACCATAATTCAAAAGCATCAATTCTTCGCCGATCAGCCTTCTTTATGGTCCAGCTCTCACTTCCATACATCACTACCGGTAAAACCATGGCTTTAACTATACAGACCTTTGTTGGCAAGGTGATGTCTCTACTTTTTAAGATGCTGTCTAGGTTTGCCATCGCCTTTCTCCGAAGGAGCAGGCGTCTTTTAATTTCGTGACTGCTGTCATCATCTGCAGTGATCATGGAGTCCTAGAAAGTAAAATCTCTCACTTCCTCCATTTCTTCCCCTTCTATTTGCCAGGAGGTGATGGGACCAGTGGCCATGATCTTTGTTTTTTTGATGTTGAGCTTCAGACCATATTTTGCGCTCTCCTCTTTCACCCTCATTAAAAGGTTCTTTAATTCCTCTTCACTTTCTGCCATCAATGTTGTGTCATCTGCATATCTGAGGTTGTTGATATTTCTTTCGGCGATCTTAATTCCGGCTTGGGATTCATCCAGCCCAGCCTTTCTTATGATGAATTCTGCATAGAAGTTAAATAAGCAGGGAGACAATATACAGCCTTGCCGTACTCCTTTCCCAATTTTGAACCAGTCAGTTGTTCCATATCCAGTTCTAACTGTAGCTTCTTGTCCCACATAGAGATTTCTCAGGAGACAGATGAGGTGATCAGGCACTCCCATTTCTTTAAGAACTTGCCATAGTTTGCTGTGGTTGACACAGTCAAAGGCTTTTGCACAGTCAATGAAGCAGAGGTAGATGTCTTTCTGGAACTCTCTAGCTTTCTCCATAATCCAGCGCATGTTTGCAATTTGGTCTCTGGTTCCTCTGCCTCTTCTAAATCCAGCTTGCACTTCTGGGAGTTCTCGGTCTACATACTGCTTGAGCCTTCCTTGTAGAATTTTAAGCATAACCTTGCTAGCATGTGAAATGAGTGCAATTGTGCGGTAGTTGGAGCATTCTTTGGCACTGCCCTTCTTTGGGATTGGGATGTAGACTGATCTTCTCCAATCCTCTGGCCACTGCTGAGTTTTCCAAATTTGCTGGCATATTGAGTGTAGCACCTTAACAGCATCATCGTTTAAAATTTTAAATAGTTCAGCTGGAATATCATCACTTCCACTGGCCTTGTTATTTGCAGTGCTTTCTAAGGCCCTTTTGACTTTACTCTCCAGGATGTCTGGCTCAACGTCAGCAACCACACTACCTGGGGTGTACGAGGCATCCATTTCTTTATGGTATAGTTTCTCTGTGTATTCTTTCCACCTCTTCTTGATGTCTTCTGCTTCTGTTAGGTCCTTTCCACTTTTGTCTTTTATTATGGTAATCTTTGTACAAAATGATCCTTTCATATATCCAGTTTTCTTGAACAGATCTCTGGTTTTTCCCATTCTATTGTTTTCCTCTATTTCTTTGTATTGCTCGTTTAAGAAGGCCTTCTTGTCTCTCCTTGCTATTTTTTTGAAATTTGCATTCAATTTCCTGTATCTTTCACTATCTCCCTCACATTTTGCTTGCCTTCTCTCCCCCGCTATTTGTAAGGCCTCGTTGGACAGCCACTTTGCTTTCTTGCATTTCCTTTTCATTGGGATGGTTTTAGTTGCTGCCTCCTGTATAATTAATAGGAATCCAGCATTAATAGGAATAGCAAAAAGTCACAATAACTTTACAGTAAAGAAATTATATCAAACTAACCAACATTAAACAATCCATCAGAATCTAATAGTAAACATTAAAACTAAACACCAGCGAATAATAATTAAACAATTACAATGGTACCTTGGGTTAAGAACTTAATTTGTTCTGGAGGTCTGTTCTTAACCTGAAGCACCACTTTAGCTAATGGGGCCTCCTGCTGCCACTGCGCCGCTGCTGCACGATTTCTATTCTCATCCTGAAGCAAAGTTCTTAACCCAAGGTAATATTTCTGGGTTAGCGGAGTCTGTAACCTGAAGCATATGTAACCCGAGGTACCACTGTATTGGACATGGACCTTTGCAAAGTAGTAGAGGATAGGCTCCTGCCCCAAGGAGCTTATAGTCTGAAATGCAACACAAAAGAGGGGGCCGGTATAAATAGATGGAACTGTTATACTAAACGGAGAACAAGGGCTGGGTGATGCCTGGTTTTCAACATTGCTATATATCACCAGGCTAAACATGGTGATTTTCGGCCAACCTAGCAGTTCAAAAGCACGTCAAAGTGCAAGTAGATAAATAGGTACTGCTCCAGCGGGAAGGTAAACGGCGTTTCCATGTGCTGCTCTGGTTCGCCAGAAGCGGCTTAGTCATGCTAGTCACATGACCCAGAAGCTGTACGCTGGCTCCCTCAGCCAGATGAGCGCCGCAACCCCAGAGTCAGCCACGACTGGACCTAATGGTCAGGGGTCCCTTTACCTTTTCCTTAAACATGGCAATATACCGATATACTATGATGTCTGAAATAAGGATGGAGCTACAGTATGTAGCGGCACTGGCATAGCACACACACACACATCATGGTTCGCAATCTATTGCCAGGTCAGAAGTCATGCAACTGATTCACAATATGGAGTACAAACCAGTTTTGGGCGATACATCGCCCAGCCCTGCTGGGAACTTGAAAAGGAGGGGAGAGCACTTGAGCGCATGGCTTGTTCCCGATCATCAAACCATGGTTAGGAGGCTGGCGAAGGTGAGGCCTGAATGCAGCCCCTTGTCTTCATAAAAACGCCCTGCAATTTTGCCTCCTTTGTTTCTTGCTGTGGCAACTGCGCTGAAATTTGTGGGTACAGTTTAGCTCTGGCTGCTTCGTACACCTGCTGTTCAAAAGAGCTGTTGCGTACGCCCACATGTAACACTGGTGAAAACTGTCTGTGTTGTTCTTCTGAACAGCGTCTTCAGCTTGGCTTAAGTGTTGGCTGTTCCTTTCCCATTTTCCTTTTGTGTTGAGAATGTAAGCGGCAGCAGTTGCTGATTACTCGCAAAGAATAAGAGGGAACAGAGTGGGCCCTTTCACCAGCTGTTCCCACCCAAGCAGTCCAGAGTGTTGCAGGTCCTTACAGTATTTTGGGCACAGGCCTAAAGACTTCATTTTCATAAAATCTGAATGCTGATTTGTATGTATAGGTGGAAATTTGAAATAACAACTCTCGCCAAAGGCAAACTAAACAGCTACCTCTGCAAATCGCCCCCAAGCAAGTTGTTCAAAAGCACGTTCAGCTGACTCCCCATCCCTGTATTCAATTTGTGACCATTATGCTCATGGCCAGAGAAACACATACCAGAGATAAATATTCTCTGACAGCATACAGTCTGCTTCATTGCAGAAGTTGGAGATGGGTACTAAGACCCAGATCGTCCCAAGTCACTTCCTCTTAATTTCCTCCTCTATTTATTTCCCAATAGGTTCTGCTCCCAAATCAATTCAGTTCCCCCTTCCCCCCTTCTTTGTTCCCAGCTTATGCCTAGATCAGTGTTTCCCAACCTTGGGTCTCCAGCTGTTTTCGGACTACAATTCCCATCATCCCTGCCCACTGGTCTAGCTAGCTAGGGATGATGGGAGTTGTAGTCCGAAAGCAGCTGAAGACCCAACATTGGGAAACACTGAGAGCCAGTCTTAGGGCTGCCTGCCTGTTGGGTTGCTTGCGCTACAGTGGTACCTCGGGATATGAACTTAATTCACTCCAGAGGTCTGTTCTTAACCTGAAGCACCACTTTAGCTAATGGGGCCTCCCGCTGCCACGTGATTTTTCTTCTCATCCTGAAGCAAAGTTCTTAACCCAAGGTAGTATTTCTTCGTTAGCGGAGTCTGTAACTTGAAGCGTCTGTAACCTGAAGCGTCTGTAACCCGAGGTATTTGCATGCTGCTTTTGCTCTTACCGCCATTGGCTACCTTAGGCGGTAAAACTGCATAGATGGCATATAAGCTTTTAAGTACAGTGTTACCTCAGGTTACATACACTTCAGGTTACATACGCTTCAGGTTACAGACTCCACTAACCCAGAAATAGTACCTCGAGTTAAGAACTTTGCTTCAGGATGAGAACAGAAATTGTGCGGCAGCAGCGGGAGGCCCTATTAGCTAAAGTGGTGCTTCAGGTTAAGAACAGTTTCAGGTTAAGAACGGACCTCCGGAACGAATTAAGAATGTAACCAGAGGTACCACTGTATAACGTTTGGAGTAAGTCATTTGAAAAAAAAGGAAACCCTCTGTTTTACGGTGTTGGGGCCAGCAAGACCATTGCAGGGTTGGAAATCTTGCATGGAGGAAATCACAAAGTTGGAAGTATTGTTTTGCCAAGTTACTTCCGACTATGTTTCTTTTTCTTCTTCTTTTTTTGTGTGTGGGGAGAGCGGGATAATGTTTACCATGGCCTGGCCCAAGATGACTAACTCTGTGATGTGACGCACTGGAGGAAATTGCCATTGCTTCAAAGTGATGGTGACCGAGTGGTTGGAGATGCTGATGATATTGAGTCTGACATTGCGAAGGAGACTAGGTTAGGCAGAAGATGAGTCACACGTCTACCAATCATCTTATCGCAATCAGCAGTAAACTGCTGCTCGGCCCCAGACGAAATGTGGGAGAAAGAGGCCGGTTGCTCTTTCATGGTTGTTTTGTTAACTTCCTGCATGTGTGTGTCTCTGTCCAGGTTGTCTGCTTTTCAGTCCTGGCTGTGCTGCAACTGGCAAATCGGATATTTTGCCCGTCATGTAACATGGCATCCTTGAAGTTAGTTAAGTGCAGCCATTTTGTTTAACAGCAGCAGCAACAACTACATTTTTATTATTTGTACCTCGCCCATCTGACTGGGTTGCCCCAGCCACTCTGAGCAGCTTCCAACAAATATAAAAAAGCATAATAAAACATCAAACATTAAAAGCATTCAAAGCTATTCGTTCCAACCCTGTGCAATGCAGGTATCTTTCACCCAATGTGGGGCTTGGACCTTTTAAAGCTGACTGTTAGCTGACATTGGTTGATCATAAAAAGCTTTTTAATGAATGAAAGGCATCACCTATTCTTCGGGCAGCATGTTATTTTTACACGGTTGATATTTCAAAAACCTATTCCTGTTTCTGCACCCTGATAATCATCATTTCAGTGAATCGTTATTAACACACACATGCCTGGTGTCTGCTACCGAAAAGTTTTAATGTCTTAGAAGAGCATTCTCTCATCCCGGTGCTCTCTTTGATATTTTGGATGGCGGCTCTCATCAGCCGAACCAGCCAATGCTTGCTGTTTCGTTCCAAACAAATGTAGCACACCAAGATGGGGAAGGCTATCTCAGAGGCACTCATCCACAGGAGCTAGTTCCTGTTACTATAAAGAAGCAATGCGGCAGCTAGAAGCAGCTAAGTCAGCTGCTTGTGGCTGCAAAGCCAAACAGGATGTGTGTGACTGTTGCCATGTAAACAAAGGGGCAGTCCATTCTCCTTATTGAGCACCGGATGTGAGCTCAGTGTGTGTCATATGACCTGTACAGGAAGTACATGGGTGGAGTGAGATTCTCTCTGCTGTTCGAAGAGTGCAGACATCTTTATCTGTATGGCTGCGAAAGACAGAAATAAAGACATGTAAAATACGTTTCTGTCTGAGTCTGATTCCCCTCCCTGGGGAGCAGGGAGGAGGAGAAGCAGTGATGTGTTTTTCTCACAGCCTGGGAAAAATCGCCGGAACGGACCTCGTCTGTTTTCCTGCCGGGAGGCGCAGGAGGGAGGTCAGAAAGGAATTCAGCCGGTGCCTGGAAGACTGGCACATCCCTCTGACCGAGGCTGAATCCAACAGTTCCTCTCTTAAGGTCCCGTCTGGTCTGGGATGCATGTGTCAAAACACCGCACGCTTTCCTCCTTCGAAACTTGTTTTTATTGTCCAGAATCAAATGTGTGCAGGTTTCACAGGCAAAAACTTGCTTTGATTGACCAAGATTTCTTGGGTTATATGGCAACTGTGCGGAAAACGCAAAGGCTGCAGCTTGTCAGTGGTTGATCGGGTATTTAAGAGGTGAGACGATATTTCAGGTATCCTTGCCCCAAACTGCAGGGCTTTTTACACCAAAACCAGCATCTTTAGCTTACCCTGATAGCTAATTGGCATAAAGGAGGTCTAAGACAGGGGTTGGCAAAGTTTTTGTGGCTTGGGCTGGTTCACGGTCCTGCAGAAGCTGCGGTGGGCCGGAGTGTGCGCGCACACACGAATGTGCAAATGCTATTTCAGTCTCTCCTTCTGGCACGGAGGAGGTGGGCACAGCTTCCCATTGGCTGCAGGAACTTCCTGCAGCCAATGGGAAGCCGGGCAGCATCATGGAAGGCGGTCCCTGCTGTGCTCTGCACCAGTTTAGTGCGGTGCATGGAAGCCAACTGAGCGGGTGGCGGGGGTCCATGGGCCTTAGGTTGCCGACCCCTGGTCTAAGAGCTGAACATAAAGGTGCCCTATCCTGGAAAGACAAGGCATTTCCCTCATTTTGAAACTGTACTAATTGACTAATTTCAGTCATTTAAAAATAACCTGTATTGTTTCTTGCAGGTTCACGAAGGGATTGTTGGAAATAAATCTGGCATGAACACCACAGGAGTCAGTGGCCCCTCAGACAAAATGACTACTGATCTGCGAATATATATGCTGTGTTTCCTCCCTTTTACTGTCCTCTTGGTCTTCATCCGCGATCTTCGGAGTCTGTCTGTGCTCTCACTCCTCGCAAACATAGCCATGGCCACCAGTCTTGTAATCATTTATCAATATGTTATCCAGGTGAGTAAGGACCTGCTTCTGCACTCATTTTTCTTTTCTTCCTCCCAGCATCACGCTTGGGGGCTGCGCTTTGGCTCGCGGGTGATAATCCATTTTAGCACTGCTTTAGCTGGAAGCATACACAGAGCCAGGTGTGAAGAGCCCTGCGAGATGTGAGCAAAGGCTGATCAAGTCCCCCATTCCTTTCCCCACACCTGGCCAACCAGATGGCAGGTAAAAAGGTAAAAGTTAAAGGACCCCTGGACGGTTAAGTCCAGTCAAAGGCGACTATGGGGTTGCAACGCTCATCTTGGTTTCAGGCCGAGGGAGCCGGCGTTTGTCCACAGACAACTTTCTCCGTCATGTGGCCAGCATGACTAAACTGCTTCTGGCACAACAGGACACCATGACGAGTGCCGGAGCGCACGGAAATGCCATTTACCTTCCCTCCGCAGTGGTACCTATTTATCTACTTGCACTGGCGTGCTTTCAAACTGCTAAATTGGCAGGAGCTGGGACCGAACAACAGGAGCTCACCCCGTCGTGGGGATTCGAACCGCCGACCTTCTGATTGGCAAGCCCAAGAGGCTCAGTGGTTTAGACCACAGCAAGCAGGGCATAAAGGGAATAGCCTTGTCTTGCTGCTGTTCCCGAAGTACTGTCATTCAGAACCATGCTGCCTCTTATCCTGGAAGCACTCAGTAGCCATTGTGACTAGCAGCTTCTGATCAATAGCCTTATCTCCTGCAACCGAAAAGGTCTCAGCTTAATTCCCAGCCCACCTTCGTTGCATACGTGTAATGAAACTTTCATCCCCATGTTGTGTGTAGGTTTGGGGGTGGATGGAGATTAGTGAAAACAACAACAGAAGTTGACAGTTCTGAGTGATGCATCCGGTGGATAGCCAGAACCAACACCGCTGAATGACAACGACCTTTTAGTCAACTTGCTCAGATTCACTCATATGTTTAAAGGTCATCGTGATTCACCACCGCATCTCCATTACTTAGGAAATACAGGGCAATTACATTTTCCTTTGTGCATTTTTAAGGGTCCGGCGCAGGGGCAACACTGACTTGTCCATTAGTGAGCCTTAAGGGGCCCAAGATTTCAACCTTTTTGTCTTGCATGGGAATCCTCCTGTCCCACTCCCCAATTATAGTTGGGCGTTTTTAACAGGTAAAATACAAACCTGGCGTGCTCCAAACCCAAGCATTTGGTATGAATGCTACCAGTCTAGGTAGAGTAGGGCTGGGCAATCTATTGATAAAGGTAAAGGTAAAGGGGACCCCTGACTGTTAGGTCCAGTAGTGGCCAACTCTGGGGTTGCGGCGCTCATCTCGCTTTACTGGCCAAGGGTACAGCTTCCGGGTCATGTGGCCAGCATGACTAAGCTGCTTCTGGCAAACCAGAGCAGCACACGGAAACGCCGTTTACCTTCCCACCAGAGCGGTACCTATTTATCTACTTGCACTTTGACGTGCTTTCGAACTGCTAGGTTGGCAGGAGCAGGGACCGAGCAATGGGAGCTCACCCCGTCACGGGGATTCGAACTGCCGACCTTCTGATCAGCAAGTCCTAGGCTCTGTGGTTTAACCCACAGCGCCACCCGCGTCCCATCGCAATATTTAGCTGGTGATATATCATGATGTTGAAAACCAGGAATCACCCAGCCCTAGGTAGAGTATAATTCTGGTATACTAAATAATAATAATAATAATGGGCTCAGGGTGACTAACAACAAATATAAAACATTGATTAAAATGTGACTTAAAAACAGCATAAAATAAAACAAAAAATGCAGCATCAGTATCAATAAAATTCAAAAATGACTCCACATAAGAAAAACCTTGGTGCTGGATAAGACCAGTGACCCATGCATCTCGTTCTCGCCAATGAGATACCTATGGGAAACTTGCGAGCAGAATCTGAGCATAATAGCACTCGCCCCAGTCGCGGTTCCTTGCAGCTGGTACTCATAGAGGCTTCCTTCCTCCAGCAGTGGAGATTTTTTTGCCATTGGGCTGTGCTAGTGCACTCAAATGGCCCAGCTCTTCCACAAATACTCAATAGTTTCCCACCTACTAACGCACCTAGAAGATGTTCGGATTTGCCTTTTACCTAGTTTCCTGGCGAAATCGGGCCTAACTTCAGTTATTCATGCCTTAGGCTGCAATCCTAGCTGTGCTTCCTGAGGAGTAAGCCCAATTGAATCCAGCGGGATTTTACTTCTGAGAAGACATGCTTAGGGCTGCAACTGTAGTTGTTTCCAGGTTAGATTGCTGTAATACCCTGTATATGGGGCTGTCCTTGAAGTCTGTCCAGAAACTTCAATGGTCCAGAATGCTCAGGACAGGCTTTGTGGGTTGGCATAACGGACTACAGAAAGTCAATATTGTTTTCGTTATGATGTCTCTTGCCAGGGTTTATCCATTCCTCGAAAACTGCATCTAGTGGCAGACTGGAAGAGGTACCCGCTTTTCTTTGGCACGGCTGTCTTCGCTTTTGAAGGAATAGGAGTGGTAAGTGCCGTTTTAGAATTTAAGATTATTACCTAAAGGCAACGGCAGTTGAAACGCATCTCTTCACCAAAAATAGAATTGGCCTCTGTTTTACTCCAGTGGCCAGAACTAGACCTTCAGGGTAAACGAGACCCCCAAATTTGTGTGTGCCTTTGATAGGGAAGATTCTTCCCACAATTTTCAGTGCATTTCCCCATTGCAAAAAAATCTGATTCTTTTCAGTGGTTGTGTTGTGCCAGGTCAGCAGGGTGCTTTAATCTGTATTGATTGTGCAAACCAAAATTTCCAGTATGCGATTGAATCACTCCCGCAAAACACTGACAGCCTGGACCTAGAATTGTTGCTAGTGCTTTTCCATGAAGGCACAAGAGGCTTTTATTCTAAGAGAAAGGCTTCAGCTGAGTTGTAGAGCATACACTCTTGTCTGCAAAAAGTTTCCTGGTTCAATCCCTGGGATCTCTGGGTAGGGCTGGAGGAAAACCTTGCCTGAAACGCTGGAGAACTGATGGCAGCTGAAATAATAATAATAATAATAATAATAATAATAATAATAATAATAATAATATTATTTTATTTATACCCCGCCCTCCCCAGCCAAGACCGGGCTAACACCAAATATAAAAACAATTGATTGAAATACAGCTTAAACAACAAGATTAAAGATTGAAATACAGATTTAAAACAAGATTAAAATACAACATTAAAATGCAGCCCCATTTCTAGTGGAAACTCAATCAAAAACTTTTTTTGGGATAAAAACGTCAAGTCTTCACCAAGGCTAATTATCCAGACTGGTCCTACATGGGCCAGAAAAAAGCCACGGAAGTCCCCAAATAGAAGTTCCAATACAGAAGGAGAAAGGAAAAAAGAAAGAGGGGGAGGGAATCAAATTGATTTCAAGCCAAAGGCCAGGCGGAACAACTCTCAATGCGATGACTTAGAAGCTCTGAGTGTGGCACCGAGTTCAGAATCCAGGTTCCTAAGAACCTAAAAACGATGTGTGTGTTTTTAGTGTTTAGGGCTGAGAATAGCATGCTTCAAAGTGCGTGGGCAGAGAGTGGAAGAAGCTGGCGGGAAGCAGATTGTGCCAGCCTCCCCTTCTCTCGGTGGAAGCAGATGCTGTACCATAGCTTCCACGGCAGGCTGCAGATCTCTCCTGGAATGAGGGAAAGGGCTTTGCTGTTTCCTCCCCTAGGACTCCCTGATAGCAGGCCAGGGCTTGGTGCTACTATAAGGTCTTCAGAGCAGCTGAGCTTAACTGGGCTCAGACTCTAGCATGCTGCTCTGCCGGGCAGGAAGGTGAAATTTTAGTCAAAACATCGGAAAGACTTTGGGCCAAAGACTAGAGATGAATGCGAAGTTTTGGGGCGAGAGGTTAAGGAGGAAAGAAAACAATCCAGGCTCTTCCACAGGAGATACCTGTCTTCCTGTAATAGACTTGAAAGCTAGAAATTGACCAGTAACTGCAGGCAAATAGAATAGTAGCCTCATTGTAAGAGATTCCTTGATCATTTGATAATCCACATACAGGTTAGATTTTTGACAGCAGACTGAAAAGTCTCCTATATGTTTCCAAAGCAGTTAGGTTAGACATTCTGTCTGAAATTACCTCTATCCAGTGCTTTTTTTTTCTAAAAAAAAGAAAAAGATTTAGGGGTACTCTCATTAAACCCTCGCTTCCGTCTGAGACTGAGGAAACACCGTGACAGAAAATGAGGCCGCCATCGGGGGTAGCAACGGAACTGACGATTCACCGTGCTAGAGAGTAAACTAAAATTTTTACTTTTTTTAGTTTCTTCTCCTGTTAGATTCACCAAATGTTTAGGGGTATGCGTACCCCTGCGTACCCCCAGGAAAAAAAGCACTGCCTCTATTTTCTTACCTCGTACCAGACAGTATTGTTAAAATTCTAGTGTCTATCTTCCAGTGTCTGATGAAGTTTGGTCTGCCTGTTCTTTCAATATTGTATTCAGTCAGGCTTATGGGATTTTTTTGTTCTTTGTTTTTAATGAGGTCAATAAAGTGGAAGTGGTGGCTTCATCCCATTCAGTTTCTTGCATTTTACTGAGCCTCTGTGTTATGTCTCAAAAGTTGGTGATGCTGCTTCAATTGCTGAGTTTTTCCAGGCTCTACAGCTCTCGGAACACCAAAGGAGTCTTCCTCATTTAAAAGCTTTCTCCCGGATTACCGCTCTTGTTTCTCTGGTTTCTTTCATGAGTTTGGTTATTGCTACCGTTATGTATTCCAGATTACGGAAATATATGGAGTTGTCTCAGAATGTGTTGCCATCACAGTTAATATTTATTGACAGCAAAGGTGGGGAACTTATGACCTTCCAGATATGTTGGGACTTCAGTTCCCATCATCCTTGGCTGCGCTGGAAGGGGCTGATGGGAGTTGCAGTCCAGCAGTTTTTGGAGTGACACAGCTTTCCCTTCCCTACTTCACAGGATAGAATGCCTATACCAGTTCACTTAGGTCTTTAGATGCATAAACTTAGCATCTGAAACTAAGAGGGTTGGCAATGTAAATCATGAGACCTTGGCTCAGGGAGTAAAGTCAGTCTCGGAAAGGTGGAACAAAATTAAACATGTCCCAAGAGGACAAAATTTATGCTATTTATAACGATCATCCTCTCTGAGTTGCAGTTCTTGTTTGTATCATTCTTTTTACTTGTTGATCTTTCTGAACTGAAAAGTTGGCAGAAAATGATAGACGATCCTATATGGCAAGGCAAGCAGCCCAGATTGGAAGGAAAAAGTCTATCAAAATAAATGAAGCGAAATAGCAGAAAGTGCTCCATAGTGAATAAGAGAAATTGCTTAGACGTGTTCACTTTGCATAACTTACTTGGGGAGCAGAATTTGAATAATAATAACAATACTACTACTACTACTAATAATATTTCATTTATATCCTGCCCTCCCCAGCCGAAGCCGGGCTCAGATCGGCTAACAACAATGAAAGTAACACAGCATTCTAAAATCAATTCATTTTAAAATCAATTCAAAATCTAATTAATGGCAACCGTTGGGCTAGAGTTCTGTGAGGATTACCAAAGGAGGGGGTCAGGCTGTGCCCTGGCCAAAGGCCTGGTGGAACAACTCCGTCTTGCAGGCCCTGCGGAAAGATGTCAAGTCCCGCAGGGCCCTAGTCTCTTGTGACAGAGCGTTCCACCAGGTCGGGGCCACAGCCGAAAAAGCCCAGGCTCAGGTTGAGGCCAGCCTAGCCTCCTGTGGCCCAGGACCTCCAAGATGTTTTTGTTTAGCCAGGGTGCAACCCTCTGCCCCCTTCAGATGCAAAATACAGAGAGGGCTGCTTATGCAGAACACCTTGAGACCATTCAGAAGCTTGCGAGATCTGTTTTGGAGCCCAGTGATAGAGCAGGACTTTAAATTGATGCTCTTTGCTTGGTCCCCATCTGCACTACACATGTAAAGCAGTATTTTACCACTTTAACTCTCATGGCTTCCCTGAAATAATCCTGTGGACTGTAGTTTGCTAAGGGTGCTGTGTGAGACTCCTATTACCCTCGAGGAGCCTGGAAAGGGTAGTTGGTTGTGAAACCATGAAGGGAACTGCTTGCTTGGACCTCTTCCATCTCTGTGGGCCTTGGAAGCTGATTCACCCTCTTGTTTCTGCCAGGCCACATTGCTTAGCAAAACTTCACTGTTGGAATAAGAGGTGCCAGAGCTTAAATACTGAATCTGTGCCTTTCAACTGACTGCTTCTGTTTACAGGACTTGGCACGGCCTTAGGACGTGGCTTCAGGCTTAAATTGGCTTTCTTAAATCTCCGTATTTTGAATTGTATATAGGGGGGCTCTGGGGGGGGGGGTCCTGTCACCGCAGAGTGACGGGCAGAGGTTACCTGCTGACCTTAACCTTGTAAATGACATGACAAGGACTTGAGGGAGTATTGACGGTAGAAGCTGACAGCAGTGTTGCAGTCTTGTCAGCCTTCTTTAATTTTTTGCATGCAAATTATAAGAGGGGAAGGAGGAAGGGTGGGACGGGAAACTAGGGAAATAAAAGATTTTAGTGCAATATATTCCAGCCATACTTGGAAATAATTCTTATACAGTGGTGCCTCGCAAGACGAAAAGAATCCGTTCCGCAAGTCTCTTCGTCTTGCGGTTTTTTCGTCTTGCGAAGCAAGCCCATTAGCGCCTTAGCGGATTAGTGCTATTAGCGGCTTAGCGGCTTAGCGGATCAGCTGATAAGCGGCTTAGCGGCTTAGCGGATCAGCTGTTAAGCGGCTTAGCGGATCAGCTGATAAGTGGCTTAGCGGATCAGCTGTTAAGCGGCTTAGCGACTTAGTGGATCAGCTGATAAGCGGCTTAGCGGCTTGGGGAAAAGGGGGGGAGGAAAAAACCCCCGCAGGAACTCGCAATACATTTTCGTCTTGTGAAGCAAGCCCATAGGAAATTCGTTTTGCGAAGCACCTCCAAAACGGAAAACCCTTTCGTCTAGCGGGTTTTCTGTCTTGCGAGGCATTCGTCTTGCGGGGCACCACTGTAGTTGCACCCTTTTATTTGGGGCTGTTCCAGACACCTGACAGTATCTTGCTTAATATTTTTGACAGCTAATAAGAATAGTAATTAACAACAACAACAACAAAAAATTATTTATACCTGACCCATCTGGCTGGGCTTCCCCAGCCACTCTGGGCGGCTCCCAACGGAATATTAAAAACGCGATAAAACATCAAACATTAAAAACTTCCCTAAACGGGGCTGCCTTCAGATGTCTTCTAAAAGTCAGATCATTGCCTGATCAACAGTCAAGTGGTACTGCTGCCCTTGAATAATACTATCTCAATCCGTAGGTCGTGGCAAGTGGTATATTTTTAGTGCCCTCTGTAAGTAGAAAAGTAGCAAGCGAGGATTGATCTTCAATTTTTACTGTTTTCTAACTCCACATCTTTGAGCTGGATTAAATAAGTTCAGGTGGCCTTATGAAGACCACCCCTCCCCAAAGCATGTAATAGCTAACTTTCACCGTAAATGATTCCCAGCAAAGAGCTATTCCTAGATATTCATATGGGTTAGGTTTCCAGAAGGCGCTAGCCTGCCTGCGAAATTTGCACGGTGTTCGTTCTGCACAGGTGAAGTCTGGCAGATTATCTTTGTAAAGCACTACGTAGGAATACTTGTTCCTATTTTCTGAACTTGTGCTGAGATATGCTTTTAACATTCCTAAAGGCAGCTCCTTCCTGCTGAAAGGAACTCGGTTGATCTTTGCATTCTGTTTAAAAGTGAATTTTTGCAGTTCCCTGCCCCCGCTCCCTGTGCGGTGTTCTAGATAATGATGAACTAAGCAAAAGGAAAATGTTTAATTTATTTTAGATGTGAACCTTCTTTGAATCAGATGCCTCCCAAAGTTTCATTTTTTTAAAAAAAAAATTGGGGATATCTCTGCTTTTCAGAGAGAACATGTTATTTTGTAGAAAGCAAACAAGCACTGGATTTGTTGAGTGGCTGCTGAATTATTATTTTTTTTCTTCTTCCTTCCCTGTCTTTTAAAGAACAGGATTATCATCTTCAAAATGCCAGTGACTTGGATCTTGACAGATGATGCAAACAGTCTTATTAATGCTTAGAGTTAAAAGCAAGCGGCCACTTGTCAGAGTTCCCTCCCTTTTTGGACAGCTTTATATTTTATCCCTGCAAACGACTCTTTTCTCTACAATCGTCTTTTATTGGTGCCCTAAGATCAGGGTGGGACGCAGGTGGCACTGTGGGTTAAAGCCTCAGCACCTAGGACTTGCCGATCGAAAGGTCGGCGGTTCGAATCCCTGCGGCGGGGTGCGCTCCCGCTGCTCGGTCCCAGCGCCTGCCAACCTAGCAGTTCGAAAGCACCTCTGGGTGCAAGTAGATAAATAGGGACCGCTTACCAGCGGGAAGGTAAACGGTGTTTCCGTGTGCGGCTCTGGCTCGCCAGATGCAGCTTTGTCACGCTGGCCACGTGACCCGGAAGTGTCTCCGGACAGCGCTGGCCCCTGGCCTCTTGAGTGAGATGGGCGCACAACCCCAGAGTCTGTCAAGACTGGCCCCTACGGGCAGGGGTACCTTTACCTTTACCTTTACCTTTAAGATCAGGGTAGGAGGCTTTCCACTGACAAAAATCTCATGTTACCTGATATCCACCAATACAGTGGTGCCCCGCAAGACGAATGCCTCGCAAGACGGAAAACCCGCTAGACGAAAGGGTTTTCCGTTTTGGAGGCGCTTCGCAAAATGAATTTCCCTATGGGGTTGCTTCGCAAGACGAAAATGTCTTGCGAGTTCCTGCGGGGTTTTTTTCCCCTCCCCCCCTTTCCCCCAAGCCGCTATGCCGCTTATCAGCTGATCCCCTAGGCCGCTAAGCCGCTTATCAGCTAAGCCGCTAATAGCGCTAATCCACTAATGGGCTTGCTTCGCAAGACGAAAAAAACCGCAAGACAAAGAGACTCGCGGAACGGATTCTTTTTGTCTTGCGAGGCACCACTGTATGTTCTTGGTCTTTTGAGTCTGGTGGTATATTATCTGATGAGCCATGAGAGAGAGAGAGAGAGAGAGAGAGAGAGAGAGAGAGAGAGAGGGATGGTGGTGAGATTTCCCAAGTGGCCTAGTTCACACATAACGCTAAACCATAGTTCACTGAACTGGTTTATATTATGTGTCCCATCTGCCTGGCAGCTTGACTATGGTTTCTTCACTTTCAACAGACTGAAACGATGGTTTGTTGGTTGGTTAATAATAATAATAATAATAATAATAATAATAATAATAATAATAATAATAAATTATTTGTACCCCGCCTATCTGGCTGGGTTTCCCCAGCCACTCTGGGTGGCTTCCACAGAGACCAAAAATACACTAAAATATCACACATCAAAACCTTCCCTGAACAGGTATAAATAACTGTAAATATGAAAAGAGACAAAGTACCATATTTTTTGCCCTATAGGACTCAGCGTCCCATAAGGCGCACCTAGTTTTTTGGGGGGGAAATAAAGGGGGAAAAATTATTTTTCCCCCAGGCGCAGGGCTGGGGTGGGGGAAGCCCGAGCTTCCCCCGACCCCAGAACAGGCAACTCTCCGCAAGCCACGGGAGCCCCCGCCAGGCTCCCACGGCTTGCGAAGAGTTGCCTGCATGCTGAAGCCTGGGTGCGCTGAGCTCAGCACGCCCAGACTTCGCTCAGCTCTCCGCAAAGCGCGGGAGCCTGGTTCTCAAAATGTGTAGCAAGAAACATTAAACAAAAAAGCACTTCTTTGATCATTCATTCTCGCCTACCTTTCCTCTCTCCCCCTTTCTCTTTCTTTTTTAATTTTTTTATTGATTTTAACATATAAATTATAAAATGTACCACAAAACTTATCACTTATACAATCTTTTTAGACTTCCATCAGCACCTCTGATCCACCGTTTTAACCACTTCTTATGCATTTCTTAACTTTATATTGCCTTTACATTTCTTAACAAATCATCCTTCCCCTTCTCCAATTTTGGAATACTTCCAATAATACTCCTCAGAAAACTTCTTGCAAACCTACAAACGTCGTCTGATCTTCACAAATACTTTTCAAGTAGTCTGTAAATTTACTCCAGTCTTCTGTGAATTTCTGGTCCCGCCTGTTAGTTTCCTGTTAGTTTATCTAGTTCTGGCATAGCCCATTTACTTCATTCTCCATTCTTCAATCGTCGGAAATTCTTCTTGCTTCCATTTTTGGGCCAGTAATATTCTTGCTGCTGTTATTGCATATAAAAAGAGCTTACATTCCTCCCCCTTTCTCTTTCTTAGGTCCTTCCCCTCCAGAATAGGATGAAAGAAGTCGACCGCTTCCCCTTGGCCCTCAACATTGGCATGGCGATTGTGATGACCTTGTACATCTCGTTGGCCACCCTGGGGTATATGTGCTTTGGGGACGAAATCAAAGGCAGCATCACTCTGAACCTGCCGCATGCATGGTAAGCAGAGGCATAACTTTGCAGAACTCCAGTGTCCTTCGGGGATCTTAATTCGCCTCCTGCTCCTGAATGCTAATCTGAATGCTACCCATCACTGTGTAAAAAGTGCATTGGGAAGATGATGAGTAGGAAGGTGAGCGGTGGCAGGGGAATATAAGGACAAGGTCAAGTTTTCAACCACGGGACTTGATCAGTGTAGACAACTGTGTTATGGCATAACTAGGACCTGTAATTACCGGAGGGAACAGCGTATTAAAGGGTCTGCCTGCTGAATCATAGTTTTAATGTGATTCAGGAAGTGGATGTGGCTCTATAAAAGAGATTAGTTTTGTAGGGCAGGGGAACAGACTGCAGTCTTACCAGAAACAACTTGTTTCTCCTCCCTGCTAGAATCCTAGCGTCTACCCATCAGAGCCTGGGTACGCGGGTGGTGCTGTGGGTTAAACCACAGAGCCTAGGACTCGCTGATCAGAAGGTCGGCGGTTCGAATCCCCGTGACGGGGGGAGCTCCCATTGCTCGGTCCCTGCTCCTACCAACCTAGCAGTTTGAAAGTGCAAGTAGATAAATAGCGGGAAGGTAAACAGCATTTCCGTGTGCTGCTCTGGTTTGCCAGAAGTGGCTTAGTCATGCTGGCCACATGACCCGGAAGTTGTACGCTGGCTCCCTTGGCCAATAAAGCGAGATGGGCGCTGCAACCCCAGAGTGGGCCACGACTGGACCTAATGTTCAGGGGTCCCTTTACCCATCAGAGCCAGCTGCCCTTAGAATGACAAAACAGAAGGTGTTCAGTGCTGCAGCTGAGCTGAGCTCACAGTTCTTTCATGCAGAAGTCCTCTCCTGGTTAGCTTTCTCTATTTCAGCGTCCTAATCCAGGTGGGGAAAGTCAGCTTGTTGGGAAACATTGAAGCTGCTGGGAGTTGGAAACCCTTGCCCATATGGCTCAGGGATCTGCCATTTGATCCCAATCCACCTTCTACCCAGTCCTGCTGTAGAATGAAAGGAAAGGAAGGAAGGAAGGTGCAGAGGCAAGTATTGTTCTCTCTTTGCCAGCAATGGGCAGAGACTCGCTTTTCCTTTGCTGCCATCCCAGGCCATAGTCCGAAGGCATATGAGGCAGCCCAACGTCCTGAAGCTAAGCAGGTCAAGGCCTGGTTGGCGTCTGGATGGGTGACCACCTAGGAAGCCCACGTACTTACTTATTTTTACTCATTCTGCAAAATTTGTACGGTTGTAACAAAAACTCGAAGCGGTTTTCCAAAAACAATAAGATTGCTAGTGAAAAACAACTACAGTATTTAAAAGATCCAGAAGATCAGTGCTGGTGATCACATTTGTACCAAAATCACAGCAAAAAATAAATTTGATCTTCAGGGGTTTTGCAGAAATGTATTTGTACTACTGCTTAACTATGCAGTTTTCTGGGTTTGGGAGTGAAGTTTAATTGACTAATGTTCTGAATATTCAGTCTATTGCGCTTCTAGTATAAAGAAGAGAAGCTGGAAACTAATGTTCCAGTGATGCTCAAACCTTGTTTGTCCTAATGCTACACCTAGTTTTTCATCACTCAATAAAGTTTTTGTCATTTAAAAATAAATAAATAAATAAATAAATAAATAAACAAATGATCCAGAAGAATAATTAAAATCATTGAAAATATGCAAACCTGATTTAAAACATGTGCCAGTGTTCTATGTGTCTGGATAGGATTGCCTGAACAAGAATGTTTTCTGCATGCACCTTGAGTTCCATGATGGAAGAACGGCAGGATATGAAAGTACTAGGTCCTGTCAGGTTGCTTAATCCACAAGGCTACTTGAATTGGTAATTTCTGGCTGTGGCTTTGAGTCTAGCATAGCTGCATAAGTTGTGTCAGGGTTGAGGGCGACCTGTATACTCCATCTGCCTCCACAAATAATGGAAATTCAGATAGTAAACACACGTTTATTTCATTTTCTGAATGAAAATGGAGGCATGTTTCACTCCAGGAAGCTAAGCTTGGAAACACTCAAGCAGGCTACAGTTGGTCCTAAGGCAGAATACAGAGAGGGTCCCTACGTATAAAAAACGGATTAGCAGTGAGACCTTCAAATATGAAAATATACTTGTACTGTACCTCAGAGAACACACATGAATGGAGGACAATAATACTTCTGAACAACTGGCTATAGCTCTATTTTGACTGCTAAGTCTTTTTCAAATATGTCCTAATCGGTCTCAAGTCCTCAGGAAAGGTATTCTGAAGAAACTTTTTTGTGGGGGGTGGGGGGGGTATGTCCAAATAATTCTTCTTTGTGCATCAGTGGCTGATAATATGCCTTTTCACAGAGTAGTTTTCTTTTGTTGGAATGCGGTTCTCTGCAAACCTAACTCTGTTGTTGTGTCCCATATTCTCCAGTATTCGATGCTGATATAACAGCTGTAAACTTAGCCAGGAGTTAATGGGCCTAGCATTAGATTAATTTCAGCGGGACTACTCTGAGTTAGCTGAATGCCACCCAGCGTGTTTGCATTGCTCCAGGTGAGAGTTGGGGAAGAAATGATTGGGTCTCGCACTATTTATGTTTCAGTTCTGTACGTGGTTATTGGTTGCTAAGTGTTCTGTTGAAGTGAGAATTGAGTGGCTGGTTGCAAGGAGAATATGGTCCTTGAATGAGTGGGTATGACAGTAAGATTATTGAGTTCCTGATTTGTGTTATCTGCATGTCAGGATCCTTTTTTTTTGTATCATTCACATTCATTAATTTCATTGGGTCTACTTTGAGTTATAACTCAGTTGAATACCACCTCTATTGTATTCTATCGATGCATTCTTGTTTTTAGTTTACATACGTACATCTTTCAGAGATTCATTGCTTACTTATGTTAGTTAATGTACATAATTTTAAGATTACTGTTACTATTAGCTGTTTCAAATGTGAAATGTACACACACACACATTGGCAAGTAGAACCGAATCCGGCTGGAATGAAGAGATTAACAGTCACAAACAAAATCTCCTTTGTATTTTTTTTTTTAAAAGCTTGCTTGGAAGCAGCTAATAAAGCAGCAGTTAATTTTAATTTAATACTTCTTAAAATAGTTTCCAGAAATGGAGACATTTTTTTCCTGAGTGCTTTTTAGTGCCGGAAATATGCTTACTCTGTTAGAATGGAGAGTTTTGCTCGAAGTCAGCTTGTACCGTCATCAGCTTTGAAGTCTTTGTGAAGTTATTTCTTTTTCAGGTTAAGAATCCTAATGAGTTTTCTTCTCCTTGTCCATCCTCTTCTCTCTCCCCTTACAATATCTATTGCAAACAACCTTGGATCTACCTTTGCCCTATGCAGGGGTGGCCCAAGACGTTTTGCCACCTGAGGCAAAATGGCCTGCTGCCGCCCACAATGTGCCGGGGAGGGGGGGGGGCGGAATGATGCTCTCCTTGAGGAAAAGCCCTCGCAAAGCCTCACCTCCTGGCAGTGAGGCTTTGCGAGGGCTCAGTGAGAGTCAACGTGTTCCCCAGAGCTTTGCCACTGGTCCCACACTACCGTGAGAGGTGGCAAAATTGGCCAATGAAATACTGTGCTCCTCTTCCGCTACCACCTCCCTAACCTGGGTTGTTTCTATGGCGAATGGGTTCTGCCTCTTGAATTTCTGCCGCCTGAGGCAGCTGCTTCATCGCACCTCATGGATGGGCTGGTTTTGCCTAGGGCTATCTATACATGTTTGTCTAGTCCATCTGATTTTTGTTTGCCCTGTTGCAACAATCTGCCTAGTTCTGTGCTGTACCCAGGGCCGGATTTGGGTTTGATGAGGCCCTAATCTACTAAAGGTAAAGGGGCCCTTTATATGTCTAGCTGTCCTTTGTCAACAACAAATTGGCGCTGTTTTTGTGTTGAATATATGGTAATTTATGGACCTGATAGGTATCTAAAGCCATTTGCACATGTTGCCATGCAACCAGTCCATGTAGAATGTAGGCACCCTGTATATAGAAATAAGCAAACCAGTGATATTTTAGGGAGCAGGCTAGCAGGCGGGGCCCATGACTTACATCATAGGAGCCTGTTGTTGTTGTTTAGTCGTGTCTGACTTTTCGTAACCCCATGGACCAGAGCATGCTCTCTTAATTCGGTCTGGAGGTCCATTCTTAACCTGAAACTGTTATTAACCTGAAGCACCCACCCCCTGCTAATGGGGCCTCCCGCTGCCACCATGCCGCCACCGTGTGATTTCTGTTCTCATCCTGAAGCAAAGTTCTTAACCCGAGGTACTATTTCTGGGTTAGCGGAGGCTGTAACCTGAAGCGTCTGTAACCTGAAGCGTCTGTAACCTGAGGTACCACTGTACATGCCTGGGTACGCTTGCTAGACCAAAAAAGTTCTTAGCAGCCGGTGAAAACAATACCTTGAAGGCAGGAACCTTCCTAATACCAATGGGCAGGGAGTTCCAAAGTGTAAAAATAAAAATAGTTTATATGTCGCCCATCTGACTGGGTTGTCCCACCCACTCTCAGCGTCTTCCAACACATTAAAACGCTAAAAGATTGATTTCTTGCGAGTGCAAATGAGTATTATGTGTCATTTGTAAAAGTGCCAGTTGCACAGTTCTTAGCGGTCAAATGGGCAGATTTGTAGTGAGGTGATCCTTCAAGTAAATGCTTGGGCAGGTGCTTAGACTATGCTTTGTGAAATTACACCTTTTCCTTGAAGCAGACTTGTTCATCGTATCCTTCTGACCAGTGTGAGTTTTGTCCAAACGTGTGGCTTTCTCTCTTCCTCCAACAGGTTGTACCATATGGTCAAGATTCTCTACTCTTTTGGGATTTTCATTACCTATTCGATTCAGTTCTACGTTCCGGCTGAGATCCTCATTCCGGCCATTGCTTCCCGAGTGCAGCAGAAGCTGAAGCTGTTCTGCGAGATGGCGGTCAGAGTGCTCTTGGTCTGCTCAACCTGTAAGTACGAGGCTGTGTGCAAGGCAGACCTCCCCAACTTTGTGTCTTCCAGATGTGTTGGACCTCAGTTCCCATGAGCCTTGGTTGATGCTGGTCAGAATTGCAATCCAGAACATCTGGAGGGTCCTAGGTTGCAGATAGCAGCTGTGAAGCTAACTTTTTGGGTTTCCCTTGACAAGTAGTATCTTGGAAGTGAGGAAAGGGTTCACTGGGGCCTGGTGAATTTAGGATTTACGGTAAATTGCATTTACTGATATTTGACTCAACTTTAAGCCCCCATAAAGGTAGCCAAATGCCCACATATATCCTATGAACACAGACACATCAAGGAATGTCTCTGGATCCATGTGATTTGCTGTTATCTTTTGGCCGTTGAGATGTTTCCATTGCATGCAATGCTTGCAGCGTGCCGTTATAATGTAGTCCTGCTCTGAGCTTAAAGCTAATTCAGTTTTAAACCAACCTTGCAGCTTTGTGGATGTGTGTACTATATCCATGTGAACTGGATTCAGTTTTTATTTTTATTTACGTATAACGAAACACCAGTACCCCATAGTTCGCAATAATTATATATAGATAGATGCCCAATAAAAACCACATTAAAAAAATAAATTAAAACAGATCACCAGCTCATGTGGGGCTCTTCAAGGTGAGCCTTGTGTAGAGTTCATTTCACTGGTCCAGCCTGGAAGATTCCAGTGTGTGGATCTGCTGTGGCTAAGCTTTCCCCGTCCACGAAGGCCCATAAGGATTGATAAAACTAAGATGTTCAGCTCAAACAAGAGAGAGAGATGTGATAATTCGTAGGAATTCTACAATGCCTCTTCTGCTATTCCCCTTGTTGCTCATCTGATGGTGCTGTGTTAAATAAGATAAAGGCTCGATTGTGACTTCTGTTCTTGCAGCTGGGCAATTGGCACAGTCGTGAAGCCCTTTGAAGAAGAGGTGCCGGTCAAGTATCTTTCCATTTTGCATTCAAACTGTTCTGGTTTCTGCGCAGCTTAACTCGATTATGCTGTGTGCATTTGTGTCAAGATGATTTTCTAAGGAGACGTGATTGGATTTGGCATGGGAGGAGGGAAGCTTTTACCTGCTGCGTAGGCCGTCAGATACACCCAGATGCGTCAACAGCCTCTCCAAACCATCAGTGATGCAACCAAAGTTCAGGTGTGACGTACGAGCCTCGCCTCACGCTGCCCTTTTTTTTCCCTTCCAAAAGGAACGAAGGAAGATCAAGGGCAGTTAATGCATAATCCATACATTCTGCCCAAGGCCTTCACACTGGTGTAAATGGGAAGGAAGCCAAATTTTATTTATTACTCATTTAATTTATCAGCTGCCCATTGCTGGCAGTTCTCCGGGTTGAGGGTGAGGGTGAATAGCAACGTTATAAACCGTAAGTGCATAAAAAGCAGCTGAAAAGCAGGAAACCCCGCAGCTAAAAGATCAAACAAACTGGGTTCGTTAGAGCAAGAGATAATTAAAAAAACACCAAGGGACAGCACAGAAGCTAAACCCGTTGCAAAGCTAAAATAACGTTGGACCCATAGCACAGTAAAAAGCTCTGTGTCTGGTGCCAGTAATACACCAGTCAGAGCCAGGTGGTCTTCTCTGGAGAAGACATTCCATAACTGAGGGGCCACCTCCGAAAAGGCCCAAACTCTTAGCCAGCCACCATTCCTCATTTGGTACTTGGAATAGGGACTCAGGCAGTGAACTGTGGAACTTATGGCCAAAGTAACTGAGCAGTATCCAGCTAAGTTGTTCCATCAGCAAAAGGATTACTGCTTGTGCAGTAGAACTCTCCTCCCTCGCTCCCTGTTTGTGCCCCACCCTCCTCAGATCTGTCCCAGAGCATTGGGGTATCCCTTGGAATAGATTATGTGGAATGTGGAGGGTTTTTTGTTTTTTGTTTGCTGTGCTGGCAGTAATCCTTGCGCTGATGGAATGAGTGAGTTGGATGCTGCCAAAGACACGTGTAGCACATTTCATTAGAGGGTGCATCAAGCTATTTATTATTATTATTCAACAAAGGAACAAGGGAGGTGGGCGGAAGCAACAAGGCAAACTCGGAGAAATTATCTGCCTAATGTTCAATGCGTTTGCTGGGATAAGCTCCCCGTTGAAATATCTACATGGCTGTCAGTGAACATGTGTGCTGCATGCATTTTGCATGAGTAGAACACCAGAGGGTGCCAAGAATTTATTTTCTATCCTCTCCCCTTCTGTCTGCCTCCATCGCTCTCTCTCTTTGTGCCTGCCCCCCCAAATATCTTAACAGTTTGCTCCAGACGCGTTTCACGGTGATTTGATTTGAACCCTGCATTTGAACACTGAAGCCTTTATCTGTGTAGCAGGTTTGACTGACTTCCAGGCAAGAGCTTCAGAGATTTCTTGCCATAAAGATCCAAAACTGCAGAGGCAGTTGGGCAGTCTCTTCTGAAAGTTGGTTTTTCACGATGGTGGCACAGCTTCTGGTAACCATTATTTTAGCAGCACAAGGAGAGGAATTAAGGGTAGTCTGTAAAACCTAAATCAGACATACCAATAACACGCCCAATAGCCGTTGACAGCCAAGGCAGCAACCAATCAAACGTCCATCCTATGCACTATCCATGTTTAAGACAACCTCCACTTTTTAGCATAATTATTAAAGAAAAAAGCCTAGTCTTATACACGGAAAAGTACAGTATTTAGAAAGTGAGGGATAACATATTTGAGCAAGTAAGCAGACGCCTGGAAGCACCTTATTTGCTCCTACAGCCATTATTTCTCAGTATTATGTTCTTCTTTCCCATCACCGTAATGCTTACAGACCTTGCTCGCCCACTCCACCATTTAATATTGCTTGCTGATGCAATCAGCGTAAGGTTTGTTTATGATCAGTTCACACGGAAAGTGGTAGAGCATCTATCTGATGTGCATGCAAAAAGTCCAGGGTACATGTATGTCCTGTTTTCCAATGTTCTTTTCACAAAGCAGTGCCTGTTGTGCTATGAAACTGTGACTTTTTGACTGATATGTCGCACTAAATTTCATTCACACCAATGGGCATAGTGTAGCAGAACAGCAAACGTCATTGAACAACATTGCTGTTCGTTGTCGTTTCTGCACATGTAATATTCCTTCATGAGTCACTCACGAAAACAGCAGGAAAGAACTGTATGCTGGGATACCACCCCAAATTCTGTCACCTTACTCTTCTCATTTTCTGGGTTAAGGGGGCTGCAGATGTATCCCACCCCCCAGAAGCAATTAACACAGAAATCCACACTATACTTCTCCAATATTCTGCTGGATTTTTGGAAGTGATTCTCATGTCGCGTGAAACTGCAAATATTATGCGGAAATTAAGAGTTAGAGAAATGTTGGGGAAACTGAATAAACATGTATGTGAATGCAGCCTTAATCTCATCAGTGTTTGGATGGGAACTCTGTCTGCTACTTTGTCTTGACGTTGTAGAAGACAGGCAGGATGTAAATGTGATAAGTAAACCGAGAGATTTATTGTTTCAGAAAGGGAGATGTGGGAAAATGTTTGAGACTCCCCCCCCCCAATAACAATCCTCACCATCACCATGAATCATTCACATAAAGTATGCAAAACTTAACTTCAATTGTACTCCCACCATCTCTTTATTTAATGCTACTTGAAAGTACTGAGTTCGGTAATTCTCTGTGTGGTTCTTATGAATGTTGCAAATATGCTCTGAGCCGGAGGGGAGGGGTGGGGAACTATCTGAAAAGTATTCTGATAGAATTTGTGCATGTTCAGGAAGCAGGTGTAAAATTATTTTTGTAATTGTTCTGGGTTTTTATACTAATAGTTTGATCTTATCGGTTGAATTGTGGATTGTTCTATATTCCGATTTTTAATTGAACTGTAGTGGACTCTCTTTTGTTGTGGACTCTCCTTCCTTGGAGGTTTCTAAGCAGAGGCCGGGTGGCCGTCTGTCAGGGATGCTTGAGTTGGGATTCCTGCATTGCAGGGGGTGGACTAGATGACTCTCAGGGTCCCTGCCAACTTTACAGTCTTGCGATTTATTTGGAGGTAGTTGTGATGCACGCTTCACCCAAGGTTATGAGGGTGGCACAAAAGAGACCTTATGATGACAATTAACGATAAAAAATTAAACAACATCCCTTTAGTAACTCGATGGCATCTATCTGTTTTGCGGGACAATGGAAGAATGTGCCTTTGGGGTAAAGTTAAACCATTGGAGAGTTACAGCGCCTGCTGTGGCTGGAGAGACGGATACGGGAGAGACATGGTTTGTTGCAGCTGGGGAAGATGAAGGCATCCACTTGTGCTGCTGCAGATGCACCAGGGCACTTCTCCCAATGGGCATTTCTCCTCTGGTCACTGCTGACCTGACCGCATGTCTCCAGGGATTCCCAGTCATCTGCAAGGGATTCCCACACGGCAGGGTTGATGTTAATAGTCTTCATGACACGTTTGCAGAAATCCTTGTAACACAGAGTTGGTCTACTGTCATGGACATAGTAGCCCAAAACCAAGAAGGACAGCCTGAGATAGAAGGCAGGCAGGCAGGCAGGCAGAAGGAGAACAGAGAGACTTGCAGATTTCTCAGATAGCTGGAACCAGTGGGCTGACGCCTCATCCTCCCTCTGAAGCAGGCAGGAATGAGGCTTAGCAGCTCAGGAAAGGCGGGCTGGATGAGAGCCAGATGAGATTCCTCTTTGAGGAATCACAGTCACTCACAGCACCAGGGAGGGAGAGCATTTCCTCACCAAAAGAGGAGGTAGCTGAACCCATCAGTCTTAGGACTAGACAAATGGGAAAAGTCCAAGACAGAAGACGACCCCCGAAACGTAAGGGTAGGAGGTTCAGGATATTCTGCAGTAGCCGGAAGGGTTCTTCAGAAGGGTCAGCTTGATTGTGATGGATGCTCATAGAGAGCGGTTGGAGGCTAATTGCTTGTATGCAATAAATCTTCTGTTAATGAACTCTTGTGTGCTGTTTTCTCAAGCCGGCAGCCGGTAAGCTCCTGACATCTACTAATGGGCCTGGTGCCTGAAGCCAGTTCCCTGTAGAGCGTGTCTTTGGGGATCCTGCCATCTTCCATTCCGTGGACATGACCAAGCCAGTGTAGAGGTTGCTGAGACAGGAGTGTGAACGCGCAGGGAATGTGGGCTTGGTGTCTTGCCATGTGATGCTCAAAATCTTCCCGACACAGCACATGTGGAATGTGTTGAGTTGATGCTTCTGATGGGTGTAAGTTGCTCATATCTTACTACCATAAAGCAGCATGCTCAACGTGCAAGCCTGGTAGACCTTCCTCTTGGTATTGGACGTTAACGTTGCATTTCCTTTTGGAGAGATGGGCCATTGCCATAGTCGCCTTGCCAACACTTTTCTCCAGCTCAGCATCGATGGAGAGCTTGCTTGTTATGGTGGAACCCAGGTAGACAAAATCATCTACCACCTCCAGCTTGTGGTCACCAATGCTGATGTGCGGAGTGCTGGCAACATCTTCTGACCCATGTTGTTGGTGTTTTTCCGGCTAATGGTAAGGCCAAACTCCATGCACACTTCAATATAGTAACAATCACAGATAAATCATGCAACAGAAGAGGAATTAAAGTATTGCCATACACTTCACCCCTCGCCAAAACTCTGGATGGAGAGGTACATCTTTACCTGTTGTCTGATGCAAAATAATTTAGGGAAATTGCACTCCTTCAGTTTCATCTGAAAATAGTTGGGATATTCCTGGAACACATATATACAGTAGTTTTCTTTATTCATTTGTTGCCTTGGCTAGAACGTTGAATGATTGAGCTGCAATGTACTCCCTTCCCCCAAAAAAGGACTTTAAGGGGCAGAGGAAAAATCAGTCATCAATCGAATTATAACTTAAAAGAACTCTGAGTAATACAAGGCCCCGTTCTTAAGATAAACATACTCTTTTTCTCTGTTTTATAGTTAGCTGCTCCTTGCTTATGAATTATTCACCTTTTGCAATATGTCTTATTAGATAACATAGTGCTGTGGTTGTGTGTGTGATACTGCTAGAACAATCCTGGTTTTCCTCTAATAAAGGGCAGGCACTGTGACCGGTTTCTTCATACCCGCTCGCTGAGTCTGTCTGGCTGTAGATAAAAGCGATGGCTCAGTTTTGCACATCACAGTAAACCGTAGTTAATTCTTTACTTTGAACGCAGAAGTCATTCCCTAAGTGTGAGCAGCAGCAAACTTTGATTCTTGGCTTACCGGTTGTCATTTGTTTGACTCGCTCAAGGTAAACCATAAACTAGGGTTTGATGTGACCTGCAGTTTACTGTGGCATGTGAACACAGCCTCTGTATGAGTCTTATGCAGAGGAAATGTGGCAGCTAGACTTGGCTGGCTGGCTTTCTTTTTTAAAAAGAGGGTAAACTGCACAAGTTGAATGAATGAGAAAACTTCTGTGTTTGGATAGAAACTGTAAAATACGACAAGTGGCAATAACAAATACGTTGGGTTTCCTATTCTAGTGCCTGAGGTTGCTATCAATCCCTAAGTCTTAAGTTTCACAATCTTGCAAAAACAATTCTGTTTCCTTAGACTTGTCTCCCCCCAAACTCCCAATGTACAGAGTTTCTTTCTACATAAAAACTGAAGACACTGCTTCAGCCTTATGTTCCATATGGTGTGTGAATGCAAACACACACACATTCTCAAACATTGCATGCATTTTGCGGCTGTAGGATAACTTGGTTAACATTGCATGCTCTTCTTCTCATTTGCCTGGTTTAGTTTTACCCTGAACCTTGACATTGTTGGGTTTTTTTGGGTTTTTTTGCACAGTGGTGATGCTTCTGGCATTCCCTTCAGTCTGTTAGCCATAATTCAGGCTGCCATGTTGCAATTCTGTTGACGGTGCCCTTGCTTCTTCCCTCAGCATGGCGTTACTGCCCATGACATTGGTGAGGGGCGACTGCGCTGTTGATCAGAAAACATGCCTGCATTTTGTTTCCTTTTCGTTTAACGAAATGTATAGTACCACTTGATTGTAATAAAACCTCTTAAGTGGGTATTATCTCGCATGGCATCATGGATTTTTCAAGGCGCAGTACAGCAATTCTCCTACCTGTTGTGTTGTGTGTCCCAGAGCGTAGTTTAGGAATCACCGCCTTGGAGCCTTTTAGTATACAGTAAGAGCTGCCTCAATGGGATGTGGGTGGCACTGTGGGTTAAACCACAGAGCCTAGGACTTGCCGATCAGAAGGTCGGAAGTTCGAATCCCCGCGACGGGGTGAGCTCGCGTTGCTCGGTCCCTGCTCCTGCCAACTTAGCAGTTCGAAAGCAGGTCAAAGTGCAAGTAGATAAATAGGTACCATTCCAGCGGGAAGGTAAACGGCGTTTCCGTGCGCTGCTCTGGTTTGCCAGAAGTGCCTTAGTCATGCTGGCCACATGACCCAGAAGCTGTACGCTGGCTCCCTCGGCCAATAAAGAGAGATGAGCTCCGCAACCCCAGAGTCGGACACGACTGGACTTAATGGTCAGGGGTCCCTTTACCTTTACCAAGAGCTGCCTCTAACACCACATCTTTATCCGAAGGAGAAAATATCTGTGAAAGTAAATCGGAATCTACCTGAATGTATGAACTGCAGTATTTAAACTCTGAAAAGAGATGTTGGATTTCTAGGAAATCCAGGGAACTTACTGTCATATTTAAAAGCTTTGCCGGTTAAATGAAGCCGCAGAAAATTCTACTCTGGACATTTCGTTGATATACTCTGTTTCAGTTCTGCCACTTATTACTATTACTATTATTTATTAAACTTGGCCTTTATTGTAGAAAGCTGTTACAGATCTGAATACTGGATGAAATTAAAACCTGGTATATAATTGTGTAGCTTTACTTTAAAGCAGCGAGGAGCGCTCCCTCTGCGCTTCGGAGGCTTTGCGTTGCTATCGTTGAAGGCAAGGAGCTTGCATTCGCTCCATAGGACGCACACACATTTCCCCTTCATTTTTGGAGGGGAAGAAGTGTGTCCTATAAAGCGAAAAATACGGTAACTCTCTGGAGGGTGCATCCCGATTATGCATCCTGTTGCTTGCCAGTCTCTTCCTTTAAACAACCACTTCCTCAGCCTACTTACGGGTAAAGAAAACTCCAATTATTGGAGAAGAGGCCACATGAGTCCTGCACACAGTAGGTCTCAAGTTGTGGAACTGGCATGACAGATGACGAGATGAGACTATTGTTTTGCACCAGGAATATCACGGCAGTAGAGAAATGATTGATCACAGGTTAGTGCAGATTGGCAGGCTAAATGTGGAATATTTTAGTTTCTTAGAGCACCATTCAGTTTCTCTGAACAATTTTATGCGTAAGTGAACTCTTAAAAAAAAGAAAAAGAAAAGACAGAGCTTTTTTTTACTTGCATTAATTACAGGTTTTGCCAGGTCCTCTGCCCCCCCCCCCCAAGTAATGCTCCCAAAAATTATTTCAATACATTATGGTTGTTTTCTGTCAGTTTGGAGCCCTCTTGGGCAAAAGGTGTGAAACCTATAGCCCCAAACTGGATATTGCACTTTTTGGCTATTTCCTCCATAATTAAGGTGCTTTTTCAGTGAAAACCTTTTCCTTACCGATGACCAGAGAGGCTGATAATTTTATTAGGGTCATAGGCTATCAAAAGCAACAACAATAGGTGACTGCATTCGTTCACCCCAAATGGGGACAACCACCCCATTTTTAGATGCTTAGACCATAGACTAATAAGGCTGCTATCTGTTTCCCCCCTGCTTACAATACTTTTATTTTCCAGCCAGCTAAGAGAGAAGCAGAACATTCTGCTCCCTCTGCAGACATCATAGCAATTTTTACCCCCTGTGGAAGGCAATAAGTTCACCAGCAGCAAAAAAGGGCCAAGTCAGTGTACTGGGGTGAGTTGTTTTTGTTGTTTAGTTGTTTAGTCGTGTCTGACTCTTCGTGACCCCATGGACCAGAGCACGCCAGGCACTTCTGTCTTCCTCTGCCTCTCGCGGTTTAGTCAAACTCATGCTGGTAGCTTTGAGAACACTGTCCAACCTTCTCATCCTCTGTCGTCCCCTTCTCCTTGTGCCCTCCATCTTTCCCAACATCGGGGTCTTCTCCAGGGAGTCTTCTCTTCTCATGAGGTGGCCAAAGTATTGGAGCCTCAGCTTCACGATCTGTCCTTCCAGTGAGCACTCAGGGCTGATTTCCTTAAGAATGCATAGGTTTGATCTTCACTGGGGTGAGTAATGATGGTTTAATCACTCTCCCTTTCTCTCTGTTTGCTGACAGAATATCAGTCTTGAAACTGAAATCTGTTGATGACGAAGAAGAAGGAAAAAACAAACCCTGTGCAGCTTGTAAATTAGGTAACGATTCGATTAGAGGAAAATTTGCAAAAGAAAAAGTCAGTTCAGTTATGAACTGCTTTCTCAAAGAAACCCACTGTTTCCTACCTATTTGGGAATTTTCAAATTCATCAAATCATTCCTCCCAACCAATCTCTGGCAGAATGCTAATGATAAAATAATTGGCAAGGCTCTAATAAACGTAATTTAGATTTTGTGTCTGAATGAAAATGAATATTGAATCTACACGTTGATCGTCTTTGCATCTTTGGTAAGCTGTGCTCTTTCTGAGCTGAGAAAATGTGCGATGATTGCAGCGAGCTCAGGAATTATTTTCCATTGTTTGAAATAGGCCTTATTTTTAATTTTAAAAAAAGGGGAAGGGAAGAAACTTCAAGGAAATAATGGATTTGTAAGCATGATGATGATAGCAGACAATGAACTGAGGGCTTGGAAATTACTTGACAGATAAAGCTTGATGGACCAATTGCTTGTCGTCAGACATCTATGTCTGATTCAGAAGATGACTACTATGTAGGTCTCTGGTGCTGTCATAGAACCACAAATAAACGGCAGCAGTGTGCTTGTGTGTACATGAGAGAACTGCAAACTCCAGAAGTCTTGGAATCTTGGAATACCCTCCTTTTTCCAAGGTAAAGGCTAGAGCATTTTGGGCTTTTAAGGTTGTATTTATCAGTGTATTAATTTTTAACCTTCACCATGCAATTCCAGAGTATCTAATATACCATATTTTTCGCCCTATAGGGTGCACCTAGTTTTTTTTTTTGGGGGGGGGGAAATAAAGGGGAAAAAATTATTTTCCCCCCAGGCACCGGGCTGAGGCGGGGGAAGCCTGAGCTTCCCCCCGACCCCAGCCCCCAGAACAGGCTGCTATCCACAAGCCTCAGGAGCCCGGCGGGAACTCCCGCTGGGCTCCCCAGGCTTGCGGATATCTGCCCGAAGCCCGGGGTGCACCCCAGGCTTCGGGATGCAGGCTGCTATCCGCAAGCCTAGGGAGCCCGGCGGGAACTCCCGCGGGCTCCCCAGACTTGCGGATAGCTTCCTGAAGCCTGGAGAGTGAGAGGGGTCGGTGCGCACCGACCCCTCTCGCTCTCCAGGCTTCAGCGAAAGCCTGCATTCGCCCCATAGGATGCACACAGATTTCCCCTTCATTTTTGGAGGGGAAAAGGTGCGTCCTATAGGGCGAAAAATACGGTATATAAAAAAATTACTGTGGGTAGACATAGTTTATGAAACTATGAATGGTGCGGGTACATCTCTCCTGTGATTCTAGAGTATATCAGTAGTTTCCCATCTTATCTGCAGAAACTTATTTTGGCATTTATTTAGTGCAACATGAGCCGGCGCTATTTTCCAACTTGCATTTTTTTTGTTTTGTTTTATAAATTCCTTTTCTGAAAGCTACCTTGGTGGGTTAAATGTTTCAAAAATAAATGGGGTGTGCCAAAAGCACATTTGAGTCCAGCGTACTGAGTGCTCCCCTGCCCCGCCCCCCATATTTCTGGCTCCCAGCAACTGGTGGTAGCCATTGTGAATTTGTCTCGTTCTAATCTGTTACAGTATTGTAACTTTTGCATGTTTTAAAATACAGTCATACCTTGGATCACGAACACCCTCGTCTGTTTTGGCTCCCAAACGCCACAAACCCGGAAGTGATAGTTCTGGTTTGTGAATGTTCTTTTGGAACCCGAACAATCCAACAGGGATACCTTGGCTTCCGATTGGCTGCAGGACCTTCCTGCAGCCAATCAGAAGTCGCGATTTGGTTTTCGAACATTTTTGAAGTCGAACGGACTTCCGGAATGGATTTCAATTCGACTTCCAAGGTACGACTGTACGGTTTTGAATTTTGTGGTTTTGTCTCTTTGTAAACCTTTTTTTGAGGTTTGTTTGTTTTTTTACAATCCAGTGGTATATACATTTTATGAAATAAATAAATAACCCTCTTTTAAAGCCATCTACATTAGTGGCCATCACTGCATGCAACTGGAAGAAATTCTGTGCTTGAACGATGTGCTGCGTCTAGAAACTTTTGTCCTTAATCTTCTGACATTCAGCTTTATTGTTTGTTCCCGAGTTCTTGTACGTATTATGAGACAGGGAGAAAAGCCTTTACGTCTTCCCTTCCCCCCACACCTTACATAATTTTAAACATCTCGATCATGGCTGCACTTAACACGCCTTTTCTCTAAGCTAAGACACCCCAAATACTGACTGGCTTTCCTGCACCTTTTTCAAGTCCACAATATCCCTTTTAATACCCAGAATGGTGCACAGTATTCCAGTCTGGTCTTGCCATAGATTTGCATAATGGCAATGTGGGGTGTGGGTGGCGCTGTGGGTTAAACCACAGAGCCTAGGACTTGCCGATCAGAAGGTCGGCAGTTCGAATCCCCATGACGGGGTGAGCTCCTGTTGCTCGGTCCCTGCTCCTGCCAACCTAGCAGTTCGAAAGCACGAAGTGCAAGTAGATAAATAAGTACCACTCCGGCGGGAAGGTAAATGGCGTTTCCATGCACTGCTCTGGTTCTCCAGAAGCGGCTTAGTCATGCTGGCCACATGACCCAGAAGCTGTACGCTCTGGTTCTCCAGAAGCAGCTTAGTCATGCTGGCCAGCCACATGACCCAGAAGCTGTACGCCGGCTCCCTCGGCCAATAAAGCGAGATGAGCGCCGCAACCCCAGAGTCTGTCACGACTGGACCTAATGGTCAGGGGTCCCTTTACTTTAAATACAATATGGGCAGTTTTCTGTTTATTCCATTTCCTAATGATCCATAGCATGGATTTTGCCTTTTGCATAGCCATTGCACACTGGGTCAACATTTTCATCAAACTGTGCGCTATGACCTGCTCCCACCCCGGTCTCTCTTTCCCGGTCAGATGCTCCCGGTACAGACCCCTGAGCGAATATGTGAAATTATGAATTCTTGTGCCCCAAATTTGCATCCCTTTACATTTGTTTACATCAAATCAACTCCGCTACACATGCATTCTTGCTCTCTCTTCTCCCCCCTCCACCTCCTTTACTTCCTTAATTAATATTAAATGTGCAGCCCAAGTTCTTTAATTCTCTTTCTCTTTAAAAATCTAAATACTTTCAACACAGCTCAGCACTTGAAACTTCAAGATGGGGGCAATTTTTTAAAAAAAATTAAAAAAATGCATGCTTTGCTTTTTGGGAAGTTGAGAGGGGGTAGTAACTTTCTCTCCATAAATGTAAACTTTGCTAATCATATTTAAAAGAAATTGGCGTGGGATTTTTTTAAATTGAAATGAGCCCGTATAAGGAATTTTTTTTAAAGAATTGTTGCCTGAGGAAAGGGGAATTCTAAAGTAGTTTGCATCCCTTGGAAGCAGCACGAATGTGCAGGTTTATCAAGTTTTGAAAGCTGTTCAGTGCTACTTTTGCCTTGGCAGAATTTTTATCATGAATTTTTATTTGTTCTGTTAATGTATTTTAATTAGCAAACTGCGCAACCAGCAGTTAATGCTGGTTAGGGATGTGAGGAGGGGAGGTTATTAAAATCCTGTATAATATGGTCTCAGGCAAACTAAAGGCAGGGAATGTACACTGATGCTGAAATCACTTTGTGCCTGTCATTTGTGGAAGGGTAGAAAATATGGGAAATTAGGACGTCATTCCCCAACATGGTGCCCTCCAGCTTATTTTGGACAAGAACTCACATCAGCCCCATGCAACACAGAGTTGTAATGCAATATCTGGAAGGCACCAGATATTTTATTTGCTTTTAATCAGTAAGTTTTTTCATATATAAATGGGTGTCTGGGCATCCCTTGTACAGTGGTACCTCAGGTTACAGACGCTTCAGGTTACAGACACTTCAGGTTACAGACTCCGCTAACCTGGAAGTAGTACCTCGGGTTAAGAACTTTACTTCAGGATGAGAACAGAAATCATGCAGCGGCGGCAGTGGGAGGCCCCATTAGCTAAAGTGGTACCTCAGGTTAAGAACAGTTTCAGGTTAAGAACGGACCACCAGAACGAATTAAGTTCTTAACTCGAGGTACCACTGTACTTAAACCTATAAATCTTACTATGAGCTATGGCGGGATTTTTATTTTCTTTTTACTGCTGGAGTGGTGAACTTGAGGTTTCATTTATTAAAAGGTTTGGGATATGAATGTACCGGTAAATAGGAACCAGTATGCATTGAGGCTTCAGTTTTAAGTCCTTGAGAGAACTTAATTCATCTGTGCAACAGTGGGAGGCAACTAGGAAATGTCAATGGAACTGCTCATTTTTGACGGCTCATTTTATGCTGGCATCTGTAGTAGAAATAGAATTCATTTCGTTTACAGATGAATGACCTAAAGAAAAGAACATTGAGCAGAAAAGGTGTAAAGACCTTTCAGAACTTAAATAATTACAGTGCGGGTAGATAATTTGTGAAAGATTTGTTTTGTGTCAGAACTTGAGACCAAACTAGATGTAGACTTTCTCAAAGAGTTTGGTGGAATCTATGTGTTGTTGTTGTTGTTAATTTATACACCGTCCATCTGGCTGGGTTTCCTCAGCCACTCTGGGTGGCTCCCAACAGAATATTAAAAACATGATAAAACACAAACATTAAAAGCTTCCCTAAACAGGGCTGCCTTCAGATGTCTTCTCAAAGTCAGGTAGTTGTTTATTTCCTTGACATCTGATGGGAGGGCGTTCCAAAGGGCGGGTGCCACTACTGAGAGGGCCCTCTGTCTGGTTTCCTGTAACCTCACTTCTTGCCACAAGGCCCTCAGAGCTGGACCTCAGTGTCTGGACAGCATGATGGGGGTGGAGATGCTCCTTCAGGTATACCGGCCCAAGGCCGTTTAGGGCTTTAAAGGTCAGACCAATACTTTGAATAATAAATAATAAATAACATAATTAATAATTAATAATAATTAGTTACTAAAAATAATAAAAATAGGATAAATATTATATGCATAGTAATATATAAAATGTTATTGTTATTGTTATTATTATTATTATTTATTATAGTATACTGAGCCCCAGCCCCAGACAAATCTAGTCTGTGAGATGGGGAATGAAGGTTTTAACTCTCTACTCCTGCTATGCTACCGTTCAGAATTTGAGCCTCCCTTACCTGTTTGCAACTAGAGGAAAGCTTCTAGAGGTTTTTAGGTGAGATGGCTTTGCATTATAATACCTCACGTAAGGGATACTGCAGAACAAAAATCCAAAAAAGCTACAGTTCCATGCAGCCTTGCTTGGGAATAATTGCTGTGGAACTTGGCCAAACTTGAGTCTGAGCAAACACCCCTGGATTGATGTGGTGATAGAGAGAGGAGCCTTTTCAAGCATAACTTCAGACAAGTGCACTTATTTACAGCTTGACAGGTCATAACTCAGATGCGGGTGGCGCTGTGGGTTAAACCACAGAGCCTAGGACTTGCCAATCAGAAGGTTGGTGGTTCAAATCCCCGTGACGGGGTGAGCTCCCGTTGCTCGGTTCTTGCTCCTGCCAACCTAGCAGTTTGAAAGCACATCAAAGTGCAAGTAGATAAATAGGTACCGCTCCGATGGGAAGGTAAACAGCGTTTCCATGCGCTGCTCTGGTTTGCCAGAAGCGGCTTAGTCATGCTGGCCACATGGCCCGGAAGCTGTACGCCGGCTCCCTCTGCCAATAAAGCGAGATGAGCGCCGCAACCCCAGAGTTGGCCACGACTGGACCTAATGCTCTTTACCTTTACCCTTAGGTCATAGCTCAGTGGTGGCACTTGCATTCAGAAGGTCCTAGGTTCAATGCCTGGCCTCTCCAGGTAAGACTGAGTTGAGTGGACTTGACTCGAAACCCTAAGGGAGCTGCTTGCAGAAAACAATACTTGAGGTAGATAGACCAGTGGTTTGACTTGGAATGAGGCAGCTTCCCATGTTGTTAGTGAATCTCTCACTGAATAAGTGGTGTTGAGTTCTGAAAAACATCCATGGTTGGCAACGAGGGCCTTCCATTTTGATACAAGGCAGTCTTTTGTCCGGTCTCATGGATTTAATGTATTGAGCCAGCTAGAATCTTCTGGAAGTTGGCTGGATTAGAAAAACACCTGTGAAGCTTGGACAGTGTCCCTCCTTCCCCATCTGATTTTTCTAATCTCTTCCTGCTTTAGATACTTCTCTTCCCTCTCTTCCCCCACTCTAGTTTCTTCTGACTCCTTGCCAAATTCTTCTTCGAATTGGTGGTTATCTTAGGTTAGCATGCAAGAAGGCTGTGGATTAGTCCTCCGTGCTTATGCAGATAAAAACCTCGTCAACTTGAGTATTGCTTGCTCTTATACTTTGCATATGCAGAATAACCAAGGCTTGCAGCTGAAGAGAGTTGTCCACGTGAGTCTTCAGAGGGTGGTAAAAGCCACGACACACACAGCCCCCAAAAAGTTTTCCCCCACCTGCACTGGACCTGAAACTGCCTGTGGATCTCCTAGTTTCATAGCACGTGGCAGCACACTGGATTTTATAAGAGGCATGTGAAATTAGGGTTGTTTTGGCTGAAGAGTTTCCTTCTTCCATTTGTGCTGGAACCTCGTGGTCCAGCAGGATTGACAGAAGGCTCAGGAGAGACAGAAAAGATGCACAATACCACACAAGACTTGCGCACTGGGTCCAGAGCCATAAGTGGATGACTCTTACCTTTGTATTGTAGGCCACTTCCCAGCCAATGCACACACTCTTTTCTCTATCCAAGTAAGCATGAAGCATTATAATAGTGCAAGGGCCATTCAACCCAGGCAAAAGCACTCAGGGGGGAACTAGAGTAAGCACTGTGAGGGCTTTGGCCTGCATAGAGTCCCGAGAGCCTGATAGATTGCCTGGAGGGCACATTTGCTATGGGCTTCCCCATCTCTGGTATAGTGTTTTAGCATACCTCTCCCATCCTTCTGCACACAGAAGAAAGCAAACTACTTTGCTGGAGAATGGTTCGTGGAAATGGCATGTGTAATGTCACAAATAATAATAATAATAATAATAATAATAATAATAATAATAATAATTTATTTGTACCCCGCCCATCTGGCTGGGTTTCCCCAGCCACTCTGGGCGGCTTCCAACAAAGACCAAAAATACATTAAAATGTCTCCCATTAAAAACTTCCCTGAACAGGGCTGCCTTCAGATGTCTTCTGAATGTCAGGTAGTTGTTTATCTCTTTGACATCTGATGGGAGGGCGTTCCACAGGGCGGGCGCCACTACCGAGAAGGCCCTCTGCCTGGTTCCCTGTAACCTCACTTCTCGCAATGAGGAAACCGCCAGAAGGCCCTCGGTGCTGGATCTCAGTGTCTGGACTGAACAATGGGGGTGGAGATGCTCCTTCAGGTATACTGGGCCGAGGCCGTTTAGAGCTTTAAAGGTCAACACCAACACTTTGAATTGTGCTCTTCACCAGGAACTCACTGGCGCTGGGATTGCTCAGTCGGTAGAGATTGAGGCTCTTAATCTCAGCATTGTGGGTTTGAGTCCGACATGGGGCAAAAGATTCCAGCCTTTTGGGGTGGGGTGGGGGGTTGGACTAGATGACCCTAATGGTCCCATCCGACTCCACGATTCTATGAACCCAGAACAAACCCCCTAACCTAAGCAGGGGTTCTTGATCTTTCCAGTATCTAATAAGACTTCCATATTGACTGGTCTGGTGGCATACTCCTGCAGTAGTTGCCATGGAGCATGCTTCGGTCTCACATTGGTTGTTGGGAAAGCGGCGTGCAAATATTAAATCAAAATCGGATCAAGCATGAAAGTGAGGCGGGAGAGGAATTGATAATTAGCACAAGGTCTGCCATGGCAGATGACCCCTTCTTTTAAGTCAAAGTGTTTTTGATCTATGGCAAATCCCCCAGCGGTGTATCTACAAGAGGAATCCATTCTACCTTTCCTCTGCCCTGAATATTTCAAGGGTGATCGATCTGTGGTTTGGAAAAGTGTCCTTTTGCACAGGAATGTGCCATGCATAGGACCAGGAGTTTCTCGGCTCTTTTAGCTGGCTGGTGAAAGGTCATATTGGACCAAATCCAGGATAATCTTCTCTGCCATTAAGCCATAAACTTCCACAATTGCAAGAGTAGGGGGCTAAGCGCCTGAAGACCACCGGAGTCCCCCAATACTCAGTTTGAAAACCCATGGCTCCAAAGCTCTTTGGACTTCTAGTTTCCTGGTTTGCTTTTCTTGCTTGGTGCTATAAATCTCTCAGAATTGTAGATTATGTTCCGCACCGCTGAGGACGAAGAAGTCACTGTGACTCTCAGCTGTATTAAGGGCACTTTTAATTATTCGACATTCAACTTAACCACTATTTGATTACACAGTATTTATCTCTTGAGCCTGCTTTTTAATGCCATCTCTCGCCAGACATTCTGCTGTGTGAAATAGCAGAAATTTACAACGTAATTGCATGGTTTTGTTTTCTCCAGCTCAGATTCCTATGCTTTAATGGCAGTTCAGCAATGCCGAACTCCACACTCATTTTCCTCTATTGTACACTTTATTTCTGCTTCTTTTGGCAGGTTATCCTTGGAAAAAGGGTGGTTGGTGTGTTTTTTTAAGGTGACTTGATTCAAAATTCAATTGGAATCTATGCAAGATTCTACGGAGAAGGGTCTTCTGTACCCTATAGGGATCTGCCAACGAATCTAGTTGTCTCAGCTGTTGCACCTCCTATAAGCCTCTAGTCTCTTGAGTTTAAACCTGGGGTGGCATATAGGTACTGTGCAGAGAACCAAACTGTGACTTTTGAGTTACTGGTCTACAGCCTTTAGTCATTAATGGGCAGAGCAATTTATGATTCAGATTCAATTTAGGGAGAAAATCCATACAATAACATTAGGGCTAACTGGCTAAATTAGTCCTATTTGGGCCAGTGTGGAGACCAGGGGAGAATTAACTGTGGGATCCCAGAGTGGGTAATCTTCATAAAAAGGGGAGAGGGAGGGAAGGAAGGGGAATAACAGATCAGGCTAAGTTCAAATTGAAAGCCAGGCAGAATAGCTCTTTCTTACAGGCCTGTGGAAGGAGCTTAAATCCTGCAGGGCCCTGGTCTCATGGGACACAGCATTCCACCAGGTCGGAGCCATCACTGAAAAGGCCCTGGCCCTGGTGGCGGATAATCTGACTTCCTTAGGGCCCGGGACCTCTAAACTATGATTATTCATGGACCTTAAGGTCCTCTGCGGGGCGTACCAGGAGAGGCGGTCTCTGGCCAGCACAATTGGCAGGGTGGTGGATGCTACAGTGGCAACGCCACTCCACCTAGACCTCCTGCTGCAGGCCAGTGGTTAGGATGGCAGCCTAAGGTGCCAGGAGTGTTTTTAAAAAGTTGTCAATTAAACGCACAGAGCCGAGATGCCTCCACGCCCAGCTTGGTTTTTCTCTTCGATTTATTAACCCTGCCTTTCTCATGGAATGCCGGCTGCCGCAGAAAAGTTAGCTAGCTCGACTTTACGATATGCTCCCTCTAACATTTCCTGCAACAGATGCATGGGTAGGAATAATGCTTTTGTCTTTTGGGAGCGTTAGCGATTGCGAGCACACTGCTTCGGGCGGCTTATCCCAGGACTTAATTAGGATTTGGATCCCTCCTTCCGTGTTTATATTAGCCTTGCAGGAGAGAGAAGACAGCCTGCGTAGAAGCTGTTTAAAGAAGATAATGTATTAGGCCAAAGCTTGAAGATACCTTAAGGGTTGTACCTATTGTCTTGGCAGTTCTTTCAGCTGTTCCCTCGTCTTCCTTCTCCCTGCACTTCTCTCAGAATGCTTTCGACGGCCTCCAATACCATATTTTCATTCATTTTAAAAATGTATTCAACTTGCGATTTGGCTGGTTGTGGTTTGGGCATTTCTGATAGGGGTGCGCTTAATAGCTGATGCGGAAAAGTTGCAGTGGAACTTTTAACACTTAAAAAAGAAGTTTTCAGCAGGGTGTGATGCGTATTTGGAAAGCTGAGTGACCAACAGTTCAGTTAAATTCACTGAAGTCTTAGCAAGGGGTCTGCAAATGCACTTGTCAGTTGACCACTGGCCCTTACTACCAAGATTCTCAGTTCCAGACGTGCGAGAGGAACCACGAGGTATTGCTTGAAGCTTGTACGAAACCTCGCAGAGTCTCAAGAACCGGCGAGACATCTTCTTGGTTTTAAAGCGTTCTTCAGCTGAAGACATGGCTGAAGATCAACAGAAAACATGACAGTCCCTGCCCATAGGCTAAAAGCCACAATACAGAAGGAAAAAGGGGATGAGGAGGAAAGAACAAAAATGAGTTCAGCTCAGACACCATTTCTTCAAAGTTAAACATAATGGCAAGCTAGAATGGAAATTGGGTAGGGAGAGGAGAGGAAGAAGAAGAGTTTGGATTTGATATCCCGCTTTATCACTACCCGAAGGAGTCTCAAAGCGGCGAACAATCTCCTTTCCCTTCCTCCTCCACAACAAACACTCTGTGAGGTGAGTGGGGCTGAGAGACTGCAGAGAAGTGTGACTGGCCCAAGGTCACCCAGCAGCTGCATGTGGAGGAGCGGGGATGCGAACCCGGTTCACCAGATTACGAGTCTACCGCTCTTAACCACTACACCACACTGGAGACAAACAAAGCTGGTGTATCTCAGCAGAGCAGACGGAGTGTACATAACTGCTGTACTGTATTAATCTATGGTTTGGCTTAGTATGGGGCCATGGTTTAGCATTCTCCAGACTAACCACAAACTGTAACCAAGGTTTGTCCAAGGTTTGGGGTAAGCTGAACCAGTAAATCAGGAGCCCAAAATAAGCAGAGGGGAGCCAAGCAGCCATGTTCTCCTGCCCTGGAGCCTGCCTGTCTGCTTGCACATCCACACAAAACTTAGTGTGAATTTGGCTTAGCATGCCATGTGAACCAGGCCATGACTCTTACCCGGATTTCAAATGGACCATCTGTGCATCATGTGCTTCGCTATCTGCTTTTCAGTTTTTAAAAATATGCATTAGTTTGCAAACTCCCCTTGCGAAGGAGTTAAGCATTTTCATGCTTAATTTTCTGCATGTGAGAAAAAGCTTACAGTGAAACATCATGTATGGGGGGCCTTTTATTATTAATGCCCAGAAGCTGAATTTTCATTGGATGCACATTAAAATGAGTTGTTTGTGCCTTACCAGTTATGGTTGGATTGGCTTTTCCTTGAGGGGCCCAGACTGTATAATTACTCTCTTAGTTAAAATTTTAATGTTGTCAACAGGCGATGTGGAGGAAAAGGGATGTAGCAACCTCACTGTATAGAAACTCTCCAAGCTAATTTATTATTTGGCATGGCTGGCGGCATACAAATCGAAACTTCAGGGAAAGTCCTCAAAGGAGGACTGCAAACCAGCTCTTCGAATGCGTCACGTTTAAAGCTCTAGAGGACTCATCAGTATGGGTAAAAATCGCTTCTAATTTGGTGTGAGTTTGTTCTCGTTGCAGCATTTCAGTGGCTTTAAACACACACAGACACCATCAGTTATTTCACCAAAAACCCAGGCGTTCAGAGTGTTTTATTGCCAGGTATTGATAGTTCAGTTTTGCTTGGTATGGGGCCATGGAGTATTCTAAGCAGATTTAGATCCTATGTCTGTCATCCTCTCTAGGAGCAGTAATAAGAATGGGGAGTTCCTTAGCCAAATGCAGGAAAAATATGTAATCCCCCCGAGAGAGGTCAAGGGTAGCGGCAGCAAGAAGAATAGTAGAAGAAGAGTTTGGATTTGATATCCTGCTTTATCACTACCCGAAGGAGTCTCAAAGCGGTTAACAATCTCCTTTCCCTTCCTTCCCCACAACAAACACTCTGTGAGGTGAGTGGGGCTGAGAGACTTCAGAAAAGTGTGACTGGCCCAAGGTTACCCAGCAGCTGCATGTGGAGGAGCGGGGATGCGAACCCGGTTCACCAGATTACGAGTCTATTGCTCTTAACCACTACACCACACTGGCTCTCAATGGTGAAAGCAGGTGAGCTAGGGCTTGGTAGCTGCATATAAAACATATAAAGCTGCCTTGTACTGAGTCTTGCCTGGTATCATCTTCTCTGACTGGCAGAAACTGTCCAAGGTCTGCAGCTGGTGTTTGAAATTAGCCAGGTGCTAGGCGCATTTTGCTCCTGCCTTTCGACCGCTTGCGACCAAGTGAAGATGCCTGGGTGCTAGGATGGCTCCTGACATTACACCATCTGGGGATCATTGGATCTGGACTGTTTTCACACACTAATACCCCATCCTGTAGAATTCTATCAGTTATATTTTGTCTTCACAATTGGAATGAATTTCTGCAGCCAAAACGCTTTTTCTGCGCAGTCTGAGCAGGAACAGTCGCCATTAAGAGAAAAAGATAGGAACAGGCTAATCTGTATGTGGATTGCCTCGGGATCAAGTGACTCTTCTTCAGTTCTCAAAGTTCTTATCCTAGCTGAAGGTTGTCATCGCTGGATCAATCACACTGAGACCATCATTTGAAAAATAAGACTTTAGAGTTGTCTTGCCCCCAAATGGCAAGTAGACATTCTATTTTGGCCACTGTGGTTTAAACCACAGAGCCTAGGACTTACCAATCAGAAGGTCGGCGGTTTGAATCCCCGCGACAGTGTGAGCTCCTGTTGCTCGGTCCCTGCTCCTGCCAACCTAGCAGTTCGAAAGCACATCAAAGGGCAAGTAGATAAATAGGTACCGCTCCGGCGGGAAGGTAAAAGGCATTTCTATGTGCTGCTCTGGTTTGCCAGAAGCGGCTTAGTCATTCTGGCAACATGACCCGGAAGCTGTCTGCGGACAAACACCGGCTCCCTCGGCCTATAGAGCGAGATGAGTGCGCAACCCCAGAGTCGGTCACAACTGGACCTAATGGTCAGGGATCCTTTACCTTACCTTAACTTTAACCTTGGTTTTAGGAGCCATTTGGCACCTAGCTTATATATATATGAGTTTCTAACACTGATTAGTCTGCAGCAGAGGAATACCTTTCTCACCATCTCTCACCTATGATGATATGCACTGGATCTGATCTGGGACTCTTCTGCATGTGGAGCATGTCCTCTGCACTGAACGATGCAACTGAGTGTTGTGTGTGTGTCCCCAGGGTCTAGGTAGAGAGTCTTTCCCATCGCCTGCTGCTTGGAAGGTTTTAACTGGAAATACCAGGCATTTGGCCTGGGACTTTGTGCCTACAAAAGCACCTGCTGTGTCACTGAGTTGTGGCCCTTCTGCCTCTCTTGCTAAGAGGCCTTGGTGTTTTCTGAGCAATAACTTAGCAGCTCGGCTGGTGCCGTAACGAGACGTTCTGTTTGTGCAGCACCTTGGTTTCCAAAAAGCTACATTTATCATTTAATGCAGAGATGCTCTGCCAACCCTTGAAACAGCTTCTTTTCTTTTTCAAAAAAAACCCCTTGTTTATTCACAGCATTCTCTATATTGTTTCTACCATGCAGCTGTTGCGTGGAAATGCAGTATTCCAAAAAAGAGGGAGAAAAGCCCAGGCACAACTGGAAACTCCTCAACATGCTGATTATGGCTTGTTGAGCAATTGAGGCTGGTCCTCTATACTTAACTAAAATATACGGAGCGGTTTCCAGATATAGAGATGCCCAGTAGCATCAATTAAGGTTGGGAGGAGGGTGGGCTGTAGTTTCTCTGTTGTCTGTTCATGGGGGGGGGGGAGTGGGATTGTTGGCTTCTCCAATGCAGGTGTAACATCTCAATTCAGCCGCAAGCTTGGCTTTTATGTCAAGAGATTGTTCTCAGGTTGGTGAAGTGGTGACGTTTTGGGTCTTTTCCAGTGCGGCCCCCAAAAAGGGTCCCCGCCGTGTACATTTATAGACCACCGCTGAGTTGAAAAGTGGAATAAACTCCCCACCTCTCTCAGCATTGTAACAGCAATATTGAAACTGATTTCAGATGCATGTGGTGGTCCAATAATGGAAGTAAAGGCTGTGTGTGTGTGTATAAGCACCATATACTAACTAGTCTGGTACAGTTAAAAGGTAAAGGGACCCCTGACCATTAGGTCCAGTCGTGGCCGACTCTGGGGTTGCGGCACTCATCTCGCTTTATTGGCCGAGGAAGCCGGCGTACAGCTTCCGGGTCATGTGGCCAGCATGACTGAGCCGCTTCTGGCGAACCAGAGCAGCACACAGAAACGCCGTTTACCTTCCCACCGGAGCGGTACCTATTTATTTATCTACTTGCACTTCATGCTTTCGAACTGCTAGGTTGGCAGGAGCAGTGACCGAGCAACGGGAGCTCACCCCGTCGCGGGGATTCGAACCACCGACCTTCTGATCAGCAAGTCCAGGCTCTGTGGTTTAACCCACAGCGCCATCCGCGTCCCTTGGTACCGTCAGTTCACTGTTAATAGAGTTGAGTTGAAAGGGACCCTGAGGGTCATGAACTTCTAACACGCCACCTTGCCTTCCCTCTAAACCTGTGTTTCCCAAACTTTTGTTTCCAGCTGTTGTTGGACTACAATTCCCATCATCCCTAGCTAGCAAGTCAGGGGTGATGGTAGTCCGAAAACAGCTGAAGACCTAAGTTTGGGAGACACTGCTCTAAAGTAAAACGTCCGCAAAGCTGCAACTGTTCCCCATAGGGGAATTGCTCCATTCCTTCGAACATTTTGGTTGCCCTTTCTTGAACCTTTCCCAACTCTGCAGTATTCTTCTAGAGATGAGGTGATTGGAACTCTACACAGTTATTCCCAGTTCAGTGTTGCCATTGATTTGTGTTAATGGCATTATGACATTTGGAGAGTTTTATTTCTGATCATGCCACTGATTTTCCCTACTGAGGAAAGGCCAGGGAGCTGCATGGCGTCATTAGCAGAGAGAGGGGAGAGAAGAAGAACAGAATGGGGCGTTATCAGAGACTGGCCGGACGCTGGGGAGGGGTGGCTGGATTCTGCGCACTGGGAGAAATGGGGGTTGGAGGCTGACTTGGAAGAAGGGATCAGGGAATTGGGGGAACTTGTAACAACCGGGAGATGAGAGCCAGAGGCAGGAGAAGGTGCAGGATTGGGGAGTGAAGAACAGGTGAGGGAGGAGGGAGGGAGAGGCCAGGTTAGTGTGGAATCTAGGGCTTCTATGCCTCCTCCTGCTGCCCTCACCTCTCCTGCTCCACTGTCTCTCAGGACCAGTAGAGGATGAAAGCGAGAGGAGCAGAAGGTTACAGGCAGGCATAGTCTTCACCTGCTTGCGTGCAGCTCAGGTGGAAGAGGTACTTAAGCTAAGGTTAGGGGCGGAGCCTCTCTGTTGCAGCAACAGCCTCATTGGGTACACACCCAAGAGTAGCTGAGAGATGTGGAACTTAATGGGCATGCCTCTTCCTAACTTGTAAGTGTACTTTTGACAAGAGTTAATTCCGTGCCTGCCAGCATCTGCAGGAAAAGGGTCTGGCTGGCTGGCAGCAACCCTGAACAGGAACACACTCTGCACTGCAGCATTTTCTTACAGGTTCCATTTTTTTTAAAAAAAAAAAAGAAAAGCAAAAAACCTACTTGCTGTTTTGTAGCACCAAACAAAAGATCCTGTCAGCTTTTGCCTTTGTTCGCGTCTTAGGTGAAACTCTAAATGACTGATCAGCTCCTGTTTGTTTCAATTTTCAGTTCCAGTTTGAAACACTTAGAGCTATATAAATACTGCTCTCCAGAGAGTTAAGAAATGCTTTCGTTGCATAGCTGAAGCTCTTAAATGTTTCAGGGGAGAGGGGGAGATGGAAGACGCACCTCTAAATATTCGTCACTGCTTTTGAATACGTCTCATAATCTGCAATTCCGGACAATGCTCTTGAGACATAATCAACTTAGGCTTTCTAATGTATCTGGGAGAATTCTTGCAAATGTACTGTGACTTGCTTGTCTTTTAGTCGGTGCTTCACATCTTCCAGTGGGGGTGAAATGTTGCTGCCAAATATCCAGATTGGTGCCTTTCTCCTTTTTGCAGCCTCTGCATTTATGCAACTTCACATTTCTGGCTTTCTCTGCAAGTTGATGTGAGCAAGCTATGTGCAACTACTTAGCTGAACTGGCTTGCTTCAGGAAGCCATAGTTCAGATGAACCACAGTTGAGGAGTTTGGACCTAACACTAAACTGTGGATAAACAAAAATGGAAGCCATCACTTCCAATCTCCCCTTAATGGCCATGCTGGGGGGGGTGGGGAGGTTGGTGCAATGGGGGGTTTATTTTTAATTTTTAAAGAATATGGGGAAATACTGAAGAGAGAGAAACTTAAATCTCAGCAGAAACACAGGAGATGATACAATCTTCTAGAGCCACGGACTCTTTGACAACCTGTCGGGAAGCTTCATATCGCTGCCTCTGCAACTCCCCCTCAGACACTCCCTCCTTGCTCCTTTTTTTTAATTGCATATTGCCGCAGGAGGAAATTAAACCTTGTCTTGATTCTGTTTGCTTATACACTTGCGCTGGGAACCTCAGCTGAACTGCGGCAAAGAATCTCGAGCAAGAAAGTTAGCTGAACTTCCTGCGTCGAAGACCTAGACTATGTGAGCGAGGGATCACACGGTAAAATGTTTCCTGAACTGTTCCGCTTCTGATGGCAAGGGGGAGGTGGCATGATCGAACTGCTGTTCCTTGCCCATGGAAAACTAGGTGCCAAGGAAAGGACTGTAGCCTAGCTTACTCCTGCTGAAGAGGTAACAGGGCTTAGTGAGCAGGAAGAGGCTGTGGCAGAGAACAGTCCAGAAGCAGAGGCAAAAGAAGAGGCTTGACAGGAGAGGGAGGCAAGAGGCAGAGCTGAGTTGAGCTGGTGAGGAAGCCAGGCTGTCTCCCCTTCCTGCTGCAACTAGCGCCACCACCACCCCGGTCTCCCAGGACCAGGAGAGATATGAAGAGGGTGGAGCAAAGATAGGCAAGACCTCAGATTGCTTGTGATGGAACAGGAAGAGGAGGTTGATTAGGCTGAGAAGCAGTGACTGGGCCAAGTTCACTCAGTGAGCTTCATTCTAGAGTGGGAATTTGAACCCTGGATTCCCACATCCCGGGCCAACACCCTAACCACTACACCACACTGGCTCTCATTTTTGGACGTTGCTACCCAAAATTATGGTTCTGGAGGAGACGCTTGAGAGTCCCATGGACTGCAAGAAGATCAAACCTATCCATTCTAAGGAAATGAGCCCTGAGTGCTCACTGGAAGGACAGATCGTGAAGCTGAGGCTCCAATACTTTGGCCACCTCATGAGAAGAGAAGACTCCCTGGAAAAGACCCTGATGTTGGGAAAGATGGAGGGCACAAGGAGAAGGGGACGACAGAGGACGAGATGCTTGGACAGTGTTCTCGAAGCTACTAACATGAGTTTGACCAAACTGCGGGAGGTAGTGGAAGACAGGAGTGCCTGGCGTACTCTGGTCCATGGGGTCACGAAGAGTCGGACACGACTAAACAACAACAACAACAACAACAACCCAAAAGCGATATTAACAAGCTGGATATGAAGTTCAGAGGATTCTAAAGGATCTAGAAAAATAATTTGTTAGCCTGAAATCCTGTGAGGATAGATTTATTGCCTAGAGAAAATATCAATAAGGGGTGGACTTCAGGTGAATGATAAAATGTGCTTATGGATATTTAAATATTTAACACAGGGATTTAAATGGTTTAGAAATTAGGAAATTAACTGTTTAGAAGTCTCTCAAAGAAGAATTGAAAATGCCAGTGCCTATGTCCTCGAGGTGTAATAAAATGAAGGCAGAGTGATCTTTCTTCATTCCAGATCATTTCTACCCTGCTCACATTCAAGGGTCTGGGTCAGCTTGCAACTGCTCATTTAAAAACTACCAGCAACCGTGTAATATTACGTTAACAATATTCCCAAAAATTACATTAAAAATGCCTCGAAGCATTAAAATAAGCTTAGCGCAGTGCTCTGTAATAAGATATACAAGCCAGCTTGAAATTATTTCACTTACATAATAATGAATGGGGTTAAACGTAGAAGAAAGCTTCCTCATTTGTGTCTTACCTTGGAATTACCGTATTTTCCGCTCTATAAGATGCACCAGACCACAAGACGCACCTAGGTTTTGGAGGAGGAAAACAAGAAAAAAAATATTCTGAATCTCAGAAGTCATAACAGCAATAGGGATCGCTACGCAGTGAAAGCAGCAATCCCTCTTGCTGTTCTGGCTTCTGGGATAGCTGCGCAGCCTGCATTCGCTCCATAAGACGCACACACACACTTCCCCTTACTTTTTAGGAAAGAAAAAGTGAGTCTTATAGAGCAAAATATTCGGTAACCATGCCTTCAACCCGCCTTCCCCAGACCATGTTGCGCCAGATCTTTTGAACCCAAAGTCCCATGATCCCCATCCAGCACAGCTGGTGGTCGTAGACAGCGGAAATGGGCGTCCAGAACATCTGGAGAGCACCAGCTGGAGAAGGGTGGCCATAAACAGACAGAGATGCCTAGGAAACAGGACAGTGTCAGGTCTCTTTGCCTGGAGGGTTCAGGATAAGGCTGAATAGGGGTCTTCTGGCAGTTCTTTACATGGGGGCCCCTTTTTCAGGTTTAGACCAGAAGGCCCATATATTGCTCAATTCAGATTCCATCATGGCATGAAGCCTGGCGTTGTATTCAGCTAACGTTTACTCAGACTAGACTCGTTTAATTTAATTGCCATGGCTAACTTCGGTGCATTAATTTCAGTAGGTCTGCTCTGAATAAAAGTTAATTTGTAAATACCGTTCTCTCCCCCACACTTCTCCCTTTTAGCTGTATTTTCCAGTTTTCCTTGGTGACCAACCAAGAAATCGCTGATAACCCTTACCTTCTGTTTTTGCTGGAGAGAAAAAAATCAGTGAAAAGGCCACTGTTGGCCGATCCCTCTCTCTGACCCAGGCACTCTGTTGTGCCTTTGTAGCTTTAATTTACATCGTCCACGTCCACTGGCACACAGCTATTGGTGGGGGGAGGTCCTAGGTAGTAGCACTTTGATTATTAATGAAATTGGAGAAATTTTATCATTTGTGCATGATTAGTTTCTGGGCCCGATTAAAAGTGCTAGTTTTGACCTACAAAGCCTTAGATGACTCCAGACTCCAATACTTTAAGGACCCCCCTCTCCCCGTATTCACTGACCCGGTCCCTGTGATCACCATCTGAGGTCTTTCTTTGTGGGCCTCCGCCATGTGAGATGGCAACACGAGAACGGGCCTTTTCTGTGGTGGCCCCCCGCTCGTGGAATGCTCTCCTTGGGGTGGCATGCCTGGTGCTTTCATTACATATCTTTAGGCATCTGGTGGAAATGTTTCTCTATAACCAGGCCTTTGGCTGATTAAACCATCCATGGACTTTTAATTGTGTCTGTGGGAGTGGTGTTAATGGATTGTTTTTGCTTCATTATGTAGTTTGCGTTCTCATTTTGTATTTTTATGATGTGAGCCTTCAGATGAAGGGTGGTATACAAATCTAATGATTATTAATAACAGCTGATAATAATTTGTGCTCTGTGTTTTAACATGAGCTAGTTCTGATGACCGTTATAAAGGTACTGACTGTCTGGTAGCATGTTGATTATTATTTGATGTATCTGCTGAGATGGTAAGGTAAAGGGACCCCTGACCATTAGGTCCAGTCGTGACCGACTCTGGGGTTGCGGCGCTCATCTCGCTTTATTGGTCGAGGGAGCAGCGTATGTCATGTGGCCAGCATGACTAAGCCGCTTCTGGCGAACCAGAGCAGCACACGGAAATGCTGTTTACCTTCCTGCCGGAGCAGTACCTATTTATCTACTTGCACTTTGACGTGCTTTCGAACTGCTAGGTTGGCAGGAGCAGGGACTGAGCAACGGGAACTCACCCCGTCGCAGGGATTCGAACCGCCGACCTTCTGATCGGCAAGTCCTAGGCTCTGTGGTTTAACCCACAGCGCCACCAACATCCCTTTGCTGAGATGGTAGTGTTGTGTTATCTGGAATGCTATGCAGTCGGTGTGCCAGAGGGTTTAAGAGTGTTGTGTGCCCGTGATTGCAGAGCTACACACTTCACCTAAGTGTGGGTACAAAGTTAATCTTGCCTTTAAATAATTGAGGAACTGGGAGTCAGCAGTTCAGTTCTTTAAATACTCCCCTCTCCTCTTTGTGGAGGGCAGGAGGGACGTGTAGCTTTCCCCTTGTCCAGCATGAATGTGTACACAGCTGATTGGACTGGCAAGGGAATCCAAAGAAATGTGAGGTTACACAGAGGACAGGAGGGGTGTTCGAAAATAACCACAACAGCTTATTAAAGTCTAGCTTCAACAAACAAGGTTATCCAAGAAAGCTGCAGAGACTTTATGGATTTTGTTACATTTACTGCTTCAGATAATCTATTTTTGTAGTAAGCTATTTATACAACAACCATTGTAAGCTAATACAGTGGGAAGCCAAAAATATGAACTGGCTCGCGTTGGAAGCTTTTCGTCCTCTTCCACGCACGGGAGAGTGCTTTACTCTCAGGTTTCTCATGGAGAATGTTTTTTCCCCCATACTGAAAATAATCTCATTCAGTGTTGGATTGTGCTTGCTTTCCATAGTGAGGGGGCCAGAAGAATGGTGTACATGGTAGAGAACCTGCTTTCGATGGTTCAATCCTTGGCATCTCCAGTTGGGCTCGGAAAATACCAAGCTAGATGGAAAAATGGTTTTCCATAATACAAGGCAGCTTCCTAGGCTGTTTTTCTTTTGCCGGTGCAAAAGAATTCATACAGATAGCTCAACTGGTTAGAGCACGAGACCCCTTAATCTCAGGATTGTAGATTCAAGGCCCATGTTGGGTGAAATATTCCTGCCTTGCAGGGGGTTGGGCTGGATGACCCTTGTGGTCCCTTCTAACTCTGCAGTTCTATGATGCTGTAGTAAGGGAGCTCACCTGCCAAGTTAGGTAGGTCTAGGAGAGCACTGGTTCACCATTCCATAGGCTTTCCTGCTTTTCAGGAGCTGAGCTTCCTAAAGCAACAATTTGCAGCTGCAAGGCCCTTTGCTCTACATTTCTGTTAGAGAAGATAGAAGGTGCATCTAGAGAACACTACCCAGGAGTGCCGGTATGCCAAGTCCGCGATCATTTTTTAAAACACTTGCTAGCAGAAGACTGGGAGTCTCGGGAGATGTTTTGGGTGCTCAGATCACCATGGAAGCCTCTTTCTTGCCTGGGAGCTTTCCAAGGTCCTGAACCTGTGCTTCCTACCTGGACTCGCTTCTAGGAACCTGGTTTTAGCAGTCCATTAGTTGCTCCTCAGTCCTGAGCCACGTGTAGCTACAGCCTGATGCCCCATGTAATACACCGTGCAGAGTAATGTGTGTCGCATGCCATAGCAATTTTCTGAGTAGGGCATAAACGATAGCAAGCCATTAAAAATAGAATTTCCATTCTGTAATCTGGAAGAATCAAGTTCTTGTTATAGCTCCATGCTGCTCTGGATCGCTAGCAGGGTTGTAGGGTTAATTCCCAAGTGGAGTTCAAGACCAGTATTTTGTGTCTTGTACAACAGAAGCTTAAAAAAACATTTCCCCTACTTTTGTATTTGCTTGGTGGTATGCTTCAGGTGATGCAAGATGGTATGAAAGACAATAAATGTAAGACATACCTTGCCATGACCAAATCAAGAAACAGTTTCTCGCTTAAGTGGCCTGTCATAGACCATTTTTGCTGTGGCCTAGCCAGGTTGGAAGAGGGTGATGTGTCAAAGGTTTTCCCAGTGAGATGCAAGGCTGAGTAGGCATTTGAACAGAGGTCTAATTACCCAATCCAGTGGGACAGTGGCAGCCAACATGATGTGCCCCCAATGCTGATGGACTCTCTAGCCCCAGCCAGCCTGGTCAGTAGTTGGGATAATGGAATTTGTGGTCCAGTACCACTCATAGGAACTCCACATTGGCTATCCCAATCTAAAGTAATGCTATTGCCTCTTTTGTTATTGGGTTCTTAGAAGCTCTGTAAATTGATTGTACTAGAAACACACCAAGTTCCTTTTTAGAGTCATAAGATTAACTGTTCTTCCATTTAAAGTGTTCGCAATGTTGTATTTCTATGATTATCAGCTAGCTTTAATTTGACTGTATTTCCCAGTGCTGTGCTGCGTTAACACTGAAGCAACTCTGCGGTAGTTAAATTACATGCTTGAGTACTGGTGGAAATTAATTATAAGCACAAAGCGATTCCATAAGACACTCTTACTTTTGCAAAGCTAAAGTTGTTGCACGGGTAAGCTTGAAATTGTTATTTGTTTATTGAAGTCTGTTCAAGGGTGGTCTTAAAAATGATGAACTGATGGTGAAGCTTATTGATTGGTGCTCAACATGGCACATGCCACTGAGGGGCATGTTGCTTAGCTGTGAAGTTTCAGTAAAGTTTTGTCAGAACTGTAGTCCAAAATTTATTGGCGTGAGTTGGTGGGTTTGCAAAAGGCTACATGGGAAGAGTGTTCGGATACTGCCAGGGAGACAAAGGCCATCATGCCTCCATGCCGTCTCCCGTGGAAACAGTCGATTAGCAACACGAGCCTCAGAAATAGCTGTCCACATTCCAGGACTCGTGCACGGCCTTTTTGCAGAGTTTCCACAACGAAAGATTCACCCAGGAGAGCATATTTTGCAGATTTATTCAACGTTGGTCAGAACAAAGGAAAAACATGACTGCCTGCCTTCGTGTCGAGGCAACAGACTGAAAACAAAAGCTATATACAAAAGAGAAACTTCCTGTGTGCAGGAAGTATGCAGGCATGTGACACACAACAGCCTGCTCCCTTTTTAAGGTGGAACGGAAATATCCTAATAAAGTGTACAGTCAGCTAGTGCACAATAGCAAAACCCTAAATATTAAGACCATCCCTTGAATGTGATGCCACAGTTTCATTTTCTATGATACACATAGGAGGCTGTTCAGTTTTGTAGTGTTCTGATTCTTAATGAGTTGATCAAAGCTGGCAAGGATAAACTAGGCTGTGGCTGGATGAAGACATTTTGATCCTGTTACAGATTCACTGTCTTGGGGTGTTGCAAGTGCCACGTGACTCAGTCTGGGGGTTTAGACAAAATCTAACGGGATAGAATACATTGATGCAACATTCCATCTGGGCAAGCTCCGCTCCTCTCCCTGTGAACTATCCCGGGGGTTCTCCTGTCTGCTCCCCACTTCCAGTTTCAGAGGGCGTTGCAGGGGGTAAGGAAAGGAAGGGAAAGCCCCTTTGTGTGAGCGGAAGTCCTTGCACAGGTTCTCATTAAGTGAATCCTGTCCACAGATTTTTCCCACCACACAATGCGTTGTGTGTGTGTGTGTGTGTGTGTGTGTTTTAAATGTCCTAATTAACTTTGTAAAAGTCAAGGCTGCAGATCATAAATAACAAGCATGTAAGAGAATTTCCCAGGATTGTAATAAGGGTAAGTAATAAATACACACACAAATACACACACACACACACACACACACACACACACACACAGAGTGGTACCTCAGGTTACATACCCTTCAGGTTACAAACTCCGCTAACCCAGAAATAGTACCTTGGGTTAAGAACTTTGCTTCAGGATGAGAACAGAAATCGTGCTCCAGCGGCGCGGCAGCAGCAGGAGGCCCCATTAGCTAAAGTGGTGCTTCAGGTTAAGAACAGTTTTAGGTTAAGAACGGACCTCCGGAACGAATTAAGTACTTAACCCGAGGTACCACTGTATACAGAGATAGATATACTGATCCCCTCCACATGTTGGTGTTCCCCTCCTTCCCCTTCCCCACTTGATATTCTCTCCTTCCCCTTCCCCACTTCGATGGTTAAATATATAGAATTAAATCTTTCTGCCCTTTTAGTACTACCCTCTACATAAGATGAAGGGAGGCACTGATTCTGCATCTGTGTACAACTCAGTCCTGCTAATGACTCAGTCACTGGAAGGAGAGTTCATATTCTGAAGAGTTGTTGTTGCTTTTTGCACACTGTTGACTAGCTGCATCTTAAATGAAAACGGTTCATTCTTTCTGCATTTTTAAGAAGATTCAATTAGGTGTGGAAACATGAAATATTTTAACCAACATTTGTCTCTAGGCATATCTCTGATACTTGTTCAGTACTTGCATATAAGCCTTGTGAGAACTGTGAGAATTTTGGTTACCAGGCTGCTAAGACTGATTTTCAAAACCTCTGTTCATTTGTTTTATTTTTAATGGGGTGCAGTGGAAACAAATTGCTTTATTGCTTTTGCTTTCTCCTAACATGCCTGAAGTCACATTTGCTATTCTTCTCATCTTCTGTTGTCTCCCTCCATACCACAACATCCCCAAGCCATGTATGAGGGCGCTAGAAATAATATTGCATGTGTCCTTAAGATCCTTGCAAAAGTATCTGAAATGCGAATCCTCTTGCATAATGCAGTTTCTCCCTTTAAAAAAAAGTTAGAAAAGGCTATTTTGCAAGAGGCTGGCTTTCCCACAAGCCTTTTTCTTTTTAGTGAATTAGCTGGGCTTACGAGAGTTGGAGTCCCACAACACCTAGAGCAGCGGTTCTCAACCTGTGGGTCCCCAGATGTTGTTGGACTACAACTCCCATCACCCCTGACCACTGGTCGTGCTGGCTAGGAATGATGGGAGTTGTAGTCCAGCAGCATCTGGGGACCCACAGGTTGAGAACCGCTGACCTAGAGGGTCACAGGTTCCCCAACCCTGTCTTATTTTATTATCTTTGCAACCCTACATGTCTCTCCCATATCCGTCTCTACAGCCACAGCAGGCGCTGTAACCTTCCGGCAGTTTGACTTCACCCCAAAGGCGCACTCCTCCGTTGTCTCCTGAGACAGACAGATACTGACAACAACAGAGCACTCTACATCTATCTGGATCCTGAGTTATCATAGCCCTGCACAATTTTATGACTCACCAAGGTGAATGCAACCTACTGGTTGTGGGTGTGACTCCCCAGGAGCTGGATGGATTTCCTGTTGTTGCTTTTTCCCTATGCGTTGAGTACCCGTGAGGCCATATTGAAGGACTGGTACTCTCTGTCTTGCTGAGTCATCCCCACTCTTTTTTCTTTTTGGTAATAGCAGGGTTTCCAGAGTTGATAATCTCCAGCCACTCTTGAGACCTTTTTTTAGCCGATACTTCCCCAGTATTCAAACGTCCATGCTGAAACCAAACACTGGCGTAATTGGCTCCTTTTAACATGTCCTTTTATGTTGACATTGAACTTCAGAGTCGTTTATATCAGCAAAAAAAGTGAGAGAGAGAGCAAAATCCTATTACCTTTAACTGTCTGTTCGTTGATTAATTATTCAGGAAAAGTAAATATATAATACTAGATTTAAATTAAACTTTAATTAAAGATTTTATCTGAAAACCTGCCTCTTCGGGGCCTTCTGATGTTGTGTGGTGCTTCTTAAAAAGAAAAAAAAAGAAATTCCTTTTAAAGAAAGGATTTGAAGCTTAAATGTTTTTAACTGCAAGGTAACTGTTAGAAATTCTTTTAAAGGTTTGCTCTTTGAGTGGGTGTACCAGTCTCTTGTTTTTGTACATGTGAGATTCCCCTTTTGGCTTCACAAAGTTTGTATCCAGAGACTGAAAATGGGGCACACTGGTACTGAATTTATGTCTCTCCTTTGAACCATAAACTTCTGTTTTTGTTGGTAGTTTCCATGAATGATAAATTCTCGCATTGCGTTGATGAAAATGAGGCCTCTGAAACCCAGTCTTGGTCTGGTCAGTATGTAGATGGGAGTTTGAGGTCTACTTTAAAAAGGCAGGATCTGTATATAATGAGATAAATATATTGGGGCTGCTGTCCAATTAAAGGAATCTTAGTTTACACATCATAGGAGACTGCCAATTCATCAGTTACCGTATTTTTCGCCCTATAGGACGCACCGTCCCATAAGGCGCACCTAGCCTTCGTCATGCAGACAACTCTCCGCAAGCCGCGGGAGCCTGGCGTGGGCTCCCACGGCTTGCAGAGATCTGCGGGAAGCCTGAAGGTCGAGAGGGGTCGGTACGCACCAACGCCTCTTGCTCTCCAGGCTTCAGTGAAAGCCTGCATTCGCCCCATAGGACGCACACACATTTCCCCTTCATTTTTGGAGGGGAAAAAGTGCGTCCTATGGGGCGAAAAATATGGTAATTGATTGCATCTGCAAAAAGGCGCTTGTGGGGAAAGGAAATTGTAGGAATGAGGCCACTATACATTGAAACAGTATCACATCACTTTAAACAATGATGGCTCCCCCCCAAAAAATATCCTGCGAACTGTAGCTTGGTAGGAAGTTGAGTGTTGTGAGGAGACCCCTGTTTCCATCACAGAGCTATAATTCTCTGTGTGGTTCAACAGTCAAATCCCCCTTCCTGGCAAATTGTGGCAATCGTAGCTCTGTGAGGGGACCAAAGTTCAGACAAACTTTGTACCACAGCTTCATTTTAAGTGTGGTGGGGGGACGCAGGGTGGGTGTCCTTTGGAGGTTAGTTCCAACCTGTGGGCCACCATTTGGTATTTTCTGGACTAGGGTGTTATTCAACTGATCTGCAGAAATCTGCTGCAATCACAGGCACACTTAACTGAAAATAAGACCATTTGAATGCCAAGGATCTTCTTTCTGGGTAAACATGCCTAGGTTTGAACTGTGTGGGCAAGATCCAGTGTTGGGCCAGTGGATTTTCCTTTTCCACTCCTCCTGCCATAACGCCCTGCAGCTCTGTAGGGATCCGTCAACCCTCTGAAATTTGTTGTGCAAGTGAGATGCCATAATTGGATATAGAACCTTCTCCAGTTCACCCATTTGCGTCATATTTTGGGGCACACATGGAACCTGGCACAGACCCCTAAGAACAAATACATATCAATTTGCCTGTTTGTTTTCGCTCAGGTGTAAGGAAGCTGTGCTTTAATCCGTCGCAAGTCACGGCGTGCCGGTTTTCCGACAGAATGCCCCAAGAGGCTGCATGCTGGCGTAGTTGTGTTCCCCACTTTTTAATGGACTCCTCCGAGTGACAGCGAAGAGAGTTGAAGGTTAATTGAGTATTAATGAGTTGGGGAGGGGGCGTGTTTCTTGCCAGAGGCTCCCAGAGAAGTCCTTCATGTTTCAGAACACTTAAAAAAAAAATCTCCTTATCTTATTAAATACACATTACTCCTAAGGTGGCAATTAGAGAAAATAAATTATCCACAACTATCAACATCACTTTCCTGGCTACTCTTATAATAATCTTCTGCTAGTGAGAGAACTGGGTAGAAGACTTTTTTTAAAAAAAATTAATCTCCTCCTGTTATTGGCTTCTTTTTAATTACCCCTAATAGGAAGAGATGTAAAATTTTTGGTTATGAAATGATAATGTAAGAAGCCTAAGGGATAAATGATGGTAATTATAACTCCTGCTGGAGGTGTTTTTCACCGTCACTCTGCCCCCACACGAACGGTACTTATGGAATAAATGTATAGTACTGAATATTTAAAAGTTGAGCAGATTGAATTAATTTACTCCCTTTGAAGGACATCTAACAAAGATGCTGTAATCTTGAAAGAGAATATAGATTATGTGGGTGGCTACTCCTCCTCCCTTTTTCATTCTATGCTTGGATCCTGCATGTTGTCCTGAAGACAAGTTAAGGAGCTCGGTGAAACTCAACTTCCTTGGTGGGGAGCCTCTGGCCCACAGCTGTCAACGCTTCCCTTTTTTAATGGGAAATTCCCTTGTTCTGCATAGGATTCCTCGCAAGAAAAGGGAAAGGTTGACAGCTATGCTCTATGCTAGACAGCATCTTAAAAAGCAGAGACATCACCTTGCCGACAAAGGCCCGTATTGTCAAAGCTATGGTTTTCCCAGTAGTGATGTATGGAAGTGAGAGCTGGACCAGAAAGAAGGCTGATCGCCGAAGAATGGATGCTTTTGAATTCTGGTCTGGAGGAGACTCTTGAGAGTCCCATGGACTGCAAGAAGATCAAACATATCCATTCTTAAGGAAATCAGCCCTGAGTGCTCACTGGAAGGACAGATCCTGAAGCTGAGGCTCCAATACTTTGGCCACCTCATGAGAAGAGAAGACTCCCTGGAAAAGACCCTGATGTTGGGAAAGATGGAGGGCACAAGGAGAAGGGGACGACAGAGGATGAGATGGTTGGACAGTGTTCTCGAAGCTACCAGCATGAGTTTGACCAAACTACGGGAGGCAGTGGAAGACAGAAGTGCCTGGCGTGCTCTGGTCCTTGGGGTCATGAAGAGTTGGACACGACTAAACAACTAAACAACAACAACAACATGCTCTGGCCCCACAGGCCTAATAATGCTCAACTAGCTTCCCAAGAACTTGGCCTCTGAGGCCATTTTGACCAAGCCACACACACCTGCTCTATACCTGACACCTTGCTCAGACCCCACCTGGAATACTATGTCCAGTTCTGGGCACCACAATTTAAGAAGGATGTCGACAAGCTGGAACGTGTGCAGAGGAGGGCAGCCAAGTTGATCATGGGTCTGGAAACCAAGCCTGATGAGGAACAGTTGAGGGAGTTGGGTATGTTTGGCCTGGATAAGAGGAGAGGAAAATATCATAGCCATCTTCAAATACAGTGGTACCTTGGGTTAAGAACTTAATTCGTTCTGGAGGTCCTTTCTTAAGCTGAAATTGTTCTTAACCTGAGGTACCACTTTAGCTAATGGGGCCTCCCGCTGCTGCTGTGCCGCTGCCGCAAGGTGGTGTCTCTGCTTTTTAAGATGCTATATGTTACCTGGATGCAATTATTTCTTGCTGAGCAGGCAAGCAGCTATTTCCAAGCCAGAATGAGTCATTTCTCACTCAGATTGTCTGTATGAACACGGTACATGAATGGTGCCCCATCCCCTGTTTTTATTTGAGCCATGAGTATGGGACGCAGGTGGCGCTGTGGGTTAAAGCCTCAGCACCTAGGACTTGCCGATCGAAAGGTCGGCGGTTCGAATCCCTGCGGCGGGGTGCGCTCCCGCTGCTCAGTCCCAGCGCCTGCCAACCTAGCAGTTCGAAAGCACCTCCGGGTGCAAGTAGATAAATAGGGACCGCTTACCAGC